>NC_056057.1:17500000-18750000 GCF_016772045.2 Ovis aries
AATCTCCTCTTCGGTTAATATTGGGGAAAATAAACAGAGTTCCTTTCCTTGGTGGTGAAGTCATAACTAAATGAGAGAAACTGCTGTGTTTTCCACTTCCCCCTGCCTCCGTTCATAACTAGACTCTTCTAGAGCCTCAGGGACTTGTGTTTATTCCTAGCTAAAGAACTTTCTTTTTCCATTTGAATGTTGAAGTGAAAGGAGGGAAGAGGTAAAAACTTTTCATTTTTCTCAGTGAATCACAAGTATCTTTGTACAATGCCAGTTGTTTTTTTCCGTTTACAAGTAAAACGGCCTTGGATCTCTGTTCCTATTGTCGTGATTTGCAGGGAGACGCACAAAGAAACGTTTCGACAAAGAAACGAATGTCAGTGCTTACCAAGAAATATGTTCCAGTTACTCCTTTTTCTCTCTATAGCTTGGTTTGGGTCTTCTGAAGTTAGCCCAGTTGCTCCTCATCATTTTTTGTTTACTCTTAGCTCTGTGATTTGGTCATCTCTATAGCAATGCAAAACCAACAGTGTTTCTTTGAGGCATTTCAGTTTATTTAATCATCCAAACTATTACGTGCAAGGTCCTGTGCTTGATGCTCTCTGGTGAAGGGAAATAGCTGGAAGGATCAGCCAAGGACCCACTGTCAAGGGGGTTGTGGTACAACAGAGGCAGTGCCCATGGAAGGGCTGACCTTGATCCTGGCAGAATGAACTAAATGTCCGAAGAGGATGTTGGATTGGATCCCGCAGGCCTTTAAGGGCCTGTACTTGCCCAGCTTCAAGATAAAAGAAAGAGCCTGGAGTCCACAACAGAAAACAATGGTTTAAAAGGGGAGCTTCGATTTCTGAAGCAAGGGCCTGGGGCTACACCCCACCATCAGCTACAGACAGTGGGTAGGACTTGGTGGGCAGTCTTTGTTCCATGTAGTGGTGGGAGAGAGGCCACTGGGTATGGGGGAAGTGGATGCCAGGTTGGCTCAAGGGTTATCAGTGAAACCAGCAGTGGGCACCACTGCTTGGATAAGTTAACAGGGAGACATTCTGATCTATCCTCCTAAGCTGAGGCGAGGATAAGTATGTAGGAAGATAAGTCTTGTGTGTAGGTGTAGGTGAAGCAGATGCTAGTTGAGCAGGGGATGTACAGAGAGCAAGAGAACCGCCATCCTGAGAGACCTGAACATACAGAGGAGCAAACAGAACCCATGGGAGAGCAAAGCAAGAGCTCTCCGATACACGGCTTCGTGGGGGAAGAAACCTTTGTGCTGCACCTTGAGAGTAAGAAGACATCTTACAGGCACGTGGGGTTGAGCATTCAGGCTGAGGGAACGCCTTAACGGTCACGGAGGTTGTTACACTCTACGATCTCACCTTCTTAACCAGTCCCTGCCACCGCTTTTGTGCTGGCCTTCAGGATTCTCCTCTTTCCTATTGTACCCGCCTCTTCCAGTCTCATTCATATTGATCTCATTCTCAATATTGCTATCACAGTAAGCTTTATAACTCACTAGTTTCATCTGGTCTCCTGTGCCTGATAAGCACAGTAATTTCTCCCATTGCACCCCAAAATAAAACCTGAGGTTCCCATCTTAGTATATGATCCTACAATGGCGTCATAGTACCTCTGTCTGCCTCTTCTTGTCTTTCTGCACTCTAACTCAGGATCACCTATTTGGCAAGCATCTGTCGACTTAAAAAAATATTCACAACCTAAAAGTTGAGAGTTATGCTTTATTCGGTGGGAATTTTTAGGACTTCAAGCTCGGGAGGCAGCATCTTTAGTAACCCCTGCTCCAAGGAGGGTGGGGGAGGAGCCAGGTTATATACAAGTTTTGTAACAAAGGGCAGGTAGTCTGAACATACAAAAATTATTATTAACTAAAGAAATCCTGATAACCCAAGTTAAGGAAGTTAGTGTCTTTTTTTAATCTATGGAAAGATGCAAGAGTCTGGGCTCACTGAAATCATTCCTTTGATATGTACCTCAGCTTTATATGATCTTCCCTGGTGGCTCAGGCAGTAAAGAATCTGCCTACAGTCCAGGAGTCCCAGGGTCGATCCCTGGGTTGGGAAGATCCCCTGGAGAAGGCAATGGCAACCCACTCCAATATTCTTGCCTGGAGAATTCCGTGGACAGAGGAGCCTGGCGGGCTGCAGTCCATGGGAATGCAGAGTCAGACATGACTGCGCGACTAACACTTCCCCTTTCAGCTAGGTGGGATCAGTATCCTGTGTCTTTCACGTCCTGAGCTTCCTTGGGGCTGTTTGTAGGGAGAGGCTGTAGCCTGATGGCTGTGAGGCTATTCGTTTCCTTCCTGTGTTCCCTCAGGGTTCATCGGCTCACACTGGAGGGCTGCAATTGCTGATGACTGTGACATCTTTGTTTACTGATATGGCAGGAAATATTCCATTTCTCACATCTGTTTGCACTTATTTGTCTTTCTGTCTTTAAATGCTTTCTTCTCTCATCTGCCTGTCAAATTCTAAGTTCAGTCACTTCCATCTCTGATAATTGGCAGTCTGCCAGGTTCCTCTGTCGACGGAATTCTCCAGGCAAGAACACCGGAGTCGATTGCCATTTCCTTCTCCAGGGGATCTTCCCGACCCAGGGACTAAACCTGGGTCTCCTGCATTGTAGGCAGATTCTTTACTGTCTGAGCGACCAGGGAAGCCCTCAGATGGCTAAGGTACATATCAAAGGAATGGTTTCAGTGAGCCCAAATAGAGATCGAGACCTGGTTTACTCCACTCGTTCTGCAGGCTAGTGTGAATAAAGCAGGAAAAGAACAACCTGAGACAGTGCTGAAGCAACCATATTCATATCACCCTCGTTGTGATATGCCCATTTCACCCTCGTGTGGTAGGGATATTTTTGGGGGGGAGAAATGTTGTTGATGTATATGCTTAGTCACTCAGCCGAGTCCGACTCTGTGCCACCCTTTGGACTACAGCCCAGCAGGATCCTCTGCCCATGGGATTTTTCAGGCAGGAATACTGGAGTGGCTTGCCAATTCCTTCTCCAGGGGGGTCTTTCTGACCCAGGGATTGAATCTGTGTCTCCTGCGGCTCCTGCATTGCAGGCAGATTCTTTACCCACTGGGCAATGTTAATTTATTAGTAAATAGAATTTCCATCTTTAATGCTTATTTATGTATCTTTTAGTCATAATAATGAAGCAAATACTAGAATAGATTCATTCTGAAGAAAGAGCTTATGAAAGAAAAGAACAAAGGATTGGGGAACCAGAACTATTTGAGAGGAATATTGGTTGAAAGGAAGAAAGTGGCATGGTAGAGGGTATATCTAACATGCACATTTCCCTTGCTAAGAAAAACATGTATTTATTTGGTCCTCAAAAGTTTGATTCATTCAATAATTACTTAGAAAAAGACCAATTGCGCTATACTGGTACATGTATGATTAGGGGCCTCTGCCTGGAATTTTTTTCCTGGGTCACCTCTTTTAATGGATACTGGTAAACCCATGCCAATGATGGAGAGAAACCATGTAAAAAGCTCATTTAGAAACCAGCTCAGAGGATTTTGCAAGGCTCATTTTATTTCCTCTTTATGCGTCAGTTCACTCGGTGCTTGATCTAGTTGGTTTCCTGTGGTATTGGTTTTCTTTTCTGATCTATTTAGGCCTGGTTCCTGGGCTTCAGATTGTATTTCTTTGCCATTCGTTTGACAGGTGGGAGGTCCATTGTTCTGACCCAGCCTGGCTTGTCGTCCTGCAGCAGCTTATAGACTCTGTCCCCAGGGTGGGTGGGTTGATCAGACAGATGTTCAGGGCAGATGTGCAGGTTATGTGGCCTGGCCAATCAGAGAAGTTAACTTTAAGCTGGTTGCCTTCATTGATTCTTCTCTCCACTTATGATTTATGAGTTATATTTGACCTTTGGTTAGAGAAGAATATTTAAATGTTATCACATAATATAAATAGACTGCTTTATTCTCTTCAGGAGACTCTATACAAATGCAAATATTCCACTTGTTAATGGAAAGGGTGTATATATATATATATATATATATATATATATATAGTAAAGAATCTGCCTGCAATGCAGGAGACTTGGGTTGGATCCCTGGGTTGGGAAGACCCCCTGGAGAAAGGAATGGCTACCCATTCCAGTATTCTTGCCTGGAGAATTCCATGGACAGAGAAGCATGGTGGGCGACAGTCCACGTGTTTTTTTTTCCATATGGTGATCATTCTTTTCTTTCCTGAAGGTTATGTATTGTTACCATCATTCCTCTTCTTTGGGTGTTTCTTTTTTTTTTTTTTTTAATCTAACTTTAAAAAATAATCAAACTTCTTCTCTAGTATATAAATTTTATTCTACCATGGTGTTAGGTCGGGCTTCCCTAGTGGCTCAGACGATAAAGCTATAGAGGAACCAGACTAAGAAGATGTAACAAGAAGAATTTTTTTTTTTCAAAATCACTTAATACATTAATGGAAAGGAACTAAAATAATGCCACCAAGGTGGTATATCCAGTGACCCTGAAGTTACCAAAATTCTCAGTGTGTGATACCCATCCTTCAGGATGATGTCTCTCAGAATTCCCATTACTGTTTCCCCCCGCCCCCGTCAGAGAGCAAGTAATGTACCAGGAGAGGCAAGTGATGCTGATCCTTGTCCTCACCAATGTTGTATCCAGATCCCCTGGGAAGGAACATCTAGTCACCCTGGAATATATTATGTCAGGACTTGATTCCCTAGAACCATGATGAAGACAGAGTGCCCTTGTGCTTATCCGATATCTTCCTGTTTTGTGATGAGAAACTCCTTCCCTTCCTAGATTTGTAATCCAACTGGTTCTTCTTCCTGTAACTCAAGGAGTCATAGTGCTATTCTAGGACCAGACTGCAGGATATTCAGGGAAATGCCATCATTTGCTGGCTGCTGGAAATATTTGGCTTTAAATCAATTTCAATAAAAGTCCTGACCATAGACCAATGGCTGCATTCTGGCTTAATCAATACTGAAAGTTAAATATGGCTTTCGGTGTTTTTTTTTTGCCTTCAACCTCTTACATTTAGGTAACAGTAATAATGAAGGTGTATTTATACTGATGGATATAGTATATCAGAAAGTTTGCTGCTTGCTTTAAAAGATACTGGCAACATTCACGTTGATTATCAATAAGTAAATGGGTATAATTGCCTGTAGTCATTCAAAAATATCACTTTTATGACTATTTTAGTATGTGTTCTTTTAGTCATTTCTCTCTGCATTTAAAATGGTTCACAAAAGCTTTCCAAAAGTTTCTTTCTGAAGCAGAGGTCTGATCACATTATCGCTTAACTCAAAAAGCATTACCTGCTTTCCTCTGCGTATAGAATAGACTCAGGTTTCTTGGCTTGGCTTTTAAGACTCCTCATGGCTTTCTGACCATCTCCCCTAAATCCCCTGATCCTTCCTCTGGTCTGTGTCATTTTAAAAGGTGCGCGCTTCTATGCTTGGTCCCATTGTTTCAAATGTCCTTCCCCCATCATTATCCTTCTTGCTAAGCCTTTTCAAATCCTCCTTCCCTCAGAATGTCCTCAGTTAGAATTAATGCCTTGCTTCACTCTGTTTCACAACTCATTTCTCTCTATTAAGCATCTCTCTCAGTCACCCTTACCTTAGCTCTAAGTTTGCATGCCTGCTTTCTTCACTAGATTTTGAGTCTGGAGGAAAGGAATTATCATCCTCACACTTTGTTGTGATGGCTTGTTTAATGCCAGTTTTTTCCACTCTCCTATAATCCAAATAAAGATAGGGCCACCTTTATAACTCCAACACCATGTCCCTGTTGGTTGGGCATGTAGATAGTTCAGACTCAACAATATTTGAGTACCATTATTCTATGTTGATTTGCAGCTTCTAGCATAGTGCCTAAAACTTGGTAATGCCTAAGAGATATTGGTTGTATTTCCTTATTTCTTATTGACCACAAATAAGGAGAAGGCATGGGTCAAACACCCAAGGTCTATGACTTGTTCAAATTTTGGGGGAACATTTTCAAAGGAAATAAGCTCATTACTTTGAAACTTACTCAGGAGTATAAAGCATCTTGAACAGATAAGACGGTAAATATTATTCCAGGCAGTAGTGGGTAATACAGTTCTACAGGGTCTCAATAGCTATCATAAACTTTTGACTCATTATTGCTGCTACTATTTTTGTTTTTTTGTTCAGTTGGCCACATCATCATTAAAACTGGATCAATAATTGTGTCATCAGCTATATTCCAGGCAAAGTACTACCCATTTATATAAGAAGACCACTCAAGTTTACCTTCGTTATTTTGAGTTTTATTGGTCATTTCTGTTATTTGCTTAGCTCTTCCACAATTCATGGTAATTTTTCAAACTTTACTTATTATGGCTAGAATTATCTTTCCAAGTTTACTTTTGGGTAGAAAATGATTTTGCCTTTTTTGGTTGTTCTCTAAGTGACCTTGAAAGGTACATAATCTTCTTACTCTTTCTAAGATCCTAGTAAGAAATAGTACATTTTCCTTTATTTCACACTGTGTGGTCTCTTCATTCTCTCTTCCTTTATTTGTTGGGTATTTCTTTTAATTAAAAAAAAAATCACATATGGTTATATAATTTTTTCCTTAGTTATCCTTTTTTTTTTTAAGTTTTCTGGCAAACTAATAAGAGTCTTCAGACCTATCTGAAAAATAAAAGTTTTTATTGAAATCTATTCTTTTGCATTCTTTAAAATGAATGCCCTGAATTATTGTTTTCTCATGGGACAAATGCAATGATGATAGAGTGTTAGCTATACTGTATTAGCAAAAGCGGGTTTCCCAGGTAGCTCAGTGGTAAAGAATCCACCTGCCAATGAATGAGACACAGGAGATGCAGGTTTGATTCCTCAGTCAGGAAGATCCCTTGGAGAAGGAAATGGCAGCCCACTCCTCTATTCTTGCCTGGCAAATCCCATGGACAGAGGGGCCTGGAGGGCTACAGTCTATGAGGTTGCAAAAGAGTCGGACATAACTTACCAACAAAACAACAGTTAACAAAAGTGCAGGTAACTGAGACAAAAATTCTGTGAGTGGATATATCCCTTCTCCTAAAGACTGAACTAGCAAACCTGCCTTTAGTGTTGGTGGCATTTTCTGGGTCAGGATCATGTGCTATTTAATAAATTCTGAATTTCGTGTAAGAAGGAGTGGTTTGTATTCAGTTCTGATATAACACCATGTTCCTTTAACAAAACGTTTATTGATTGAACATTCTCTACAACCATTTCTGATGTAGCCTGGTCCTTTAATTTCTAGTTGTCTTCTACAAGCATTTCTTGAGTAGTTACAATATTCTCAAACTGAAGTGAGCTCTCAAAGGGGTACACATGGAGTATAAGAAATTGCAATTAGAAAAATTTTCATCTGCATTTTTTCTTTGGTTTTCTTTAGTTGCACTGTTCTTGCTTTCTTACTGTGTGATTGCCTTTTTCTTTCCATGTTGTTATTGCTGTTTAATCACTCAGTTATGTCTGACTCTTTTCGACTCTGGACTGTAGCCCTCCAGGCTTCTCTGTCCATGGGATTTCCCAGGCAAGAATCCTGGCGTAGGTTGTCATTCCTTTCTCCAGGGGATCTTCTTGACCCAGGCACAGAACTTGGCAGGGGGATTCTTTACCTGGGAAGCAGTCTGCTTTTCTCATTCTTGTCTGACTAAAATTATGCAAAAGGGACTTTGAAACCAACAATATTGCAAAATACAACTTGCAGACAAAGTTTGAGCTTTAAGCTTTTATTTTTCCTTTGCATTTGGAAATTTATAATATTTTATCATCATATTTTTGATTGGAATTTTTGTTGACTTTTTTTGAAGAAGGTGTTATACTCAGGTTCTAGTGTGGTGGCAGATTACTGCTGACAATAGCATAATCAAATATAAGTTTTTGGTATATTATATATAATATAATATATATAATATACTATATAAGTTATAGTATAATTTGTGAATACAGATCACATTCTTAACAAATTTGTGGCTGGTCAAAACACTGATATTCTGACAAATTATAAGTCTGTAGCCTAACATAAGCCTAACCCTACTTACTTATTACATAAAAAAGATATATAGGTTTCTTCCAAATAGTAAAAATTATATGGAGATAATAACACACCTGTCCTTTCTTTGGTGTCATTTTAGATTGATGCTTAAATATCACAATATTAAACACCACTGCTAATTCTTGAAACTGTGCGGCATATGCCGCATTTAATTTTAGGGCTTTATAACTTGTACTCTAAGGTTTGAAACCACATCAAGTGAGCTTATTCATGTTCATTTTTAATTACTAGATTCTATTAAAACTGTTTAAGGAATGCATCATCTTTGGTATGTGCAAAATGAAAGGTGATGTAAAAACACAGTATTGTGGGGTAGCTTCTGTGTAATTTTGGCTTACTGGAATGCCAGTTGGGGAATGGCAAAGGCTAATACTCAACAGATGGCAAAGTCCTAAAACCTATAATAATGGTTGCAGTTATTTTCATTACTGTCATTTGATGACACATACAATAGTGTGAAAAGGCTTGAACTGGGTAATCACAGTAAATATACTCAAAGGGACCAGATGCATTTCAAACAATCAAAATGGTGATGGATATTCAGGCTGAGTGCCACTTCGGCACATATTCTAGGTACATTTATTGCTAGGAATTAGAAGCAACATTACTTGTCACAGAGAGGAACTCCATTTCCCCTTTTAGTAATAACAAGCAACAAAAATTGACATCTGTTGTAACACAGACAGATTATTTCACATCCTTTATGATTGTGTGTCATTACCATGCATATAAATTTGGTTTGCAGATGTTCAGCGTCAGAGATCAAAATACCAATTTTACCCACAAAAGAGCTGCAATGGATACCGGAAACCTAAGCACTTTTGTGAATGAATAAGTTAAATCTTTTAGAGAGAGGACAATAACAAGCAAATGAGATTAGGAAGAAAGCACATCAAAGGCTCAGAAAGGAATGTGTGGAAGTTCCAGAAGATCTTAATAGTTTTATTTCCAGCTCTGTTAAGGTATCTATTCTTGATTTTCATTTCCAGAGACTGTAGTTGGAGATACCTTTGTCATTTTCTTCAGTACAATGTGTAAAATGAGGCCATGTTTTTTCCTTGAAAGATAGATTCTGCCATTAATTAGATCATCTTTGAATATTTATAATTTTTCCTGTGTTAAATATGTAAAACTAGTTCTTGGTGATTGCTTGTGGGGCCAGGGTGGCAATGACCTACAATGACCTACAATGCTAGAGACAAGCTTACAAGCTTGTTTGAGGTGCTCAGTACTCAGTTTAAAATCACTGTTCGTTCTATGTATATTTCACTTTATTAATTTTAGGAAGCATGGATAGAATGTGAGAAGAAAGGTTTTGTATTTTGAGATACGTTATAAAATATCTAATAATACAAAAATAATTACACTTATGGACACTTTTCCTTTCCCCACCCCCAAGCAACCTCAAAGCCTAAACAACTTCAAGGAAAGGAAAGAAACCCGAGTCACTTATTTTAACAATCTTGTCCCTGATCCAAAGGCACTGTTAACAATGTGGATATATTTTGCATTTGCCTCTGGGGATTTACCACTCAATATTAAAACACTTCCCACTGTGACATTTTTTAAACTGTCTCTTTCCTCTGCTGAGCTAACAACATAATGGGGATCAAGAAAACAGTCTGGGACAAGTACAAAATAAAATCACTGCTGGGCATTGGAAGCTAAGGCATAGTTTTTGACCCTCTTTTTGTTAATAGGCAAAGATACAGGACTGCTGCCCTCTCACACTTTGCTGTTTTCAAAGCTTGTTAAATGAATTGGCTCTTTTCTATCATAAATTTGAAATATTTACACAGAATCCTTAGATCAAATCTAAGTATATATCCTGTTTGATTAGTGAAAATATATATAGAATTTGTTGTTCAGTCACTGTGTCACGTCTGATTCTTTGTGACCTCATGGACTGCAGCACACCAGGCTCCTCTGTCCTCCATTATCTCCCAGAATCTGCTCAAATTTATGTCCATTGAGTCAGTGATGCTATTTAACCATCCCATCCTCTGCTGCCCCCTTCTTTTGCCTTCAATATTTCCCAGCATCAGGGTCTTTTCCAACGAGTTGGCTCTTCACATCAGGTGGCCAAAGTATTGGAACTTTAACTTCAGCTTCAGTCTTTCCAATTTATGTTCAGGGTTGATTTCCTTTAGGATTGATTGGTTTGATGTCCTTGCAGTCCAAGGGACTCTCAAGAGTCTTCTCCAGCACCACAGTTCAAAAGCATCAATTCTTCCACACTCAGGAAGAATGGAACTTCCACTTTCATGCTTCTTTATGGTCCAACTCTCACATTTGTATATGACTACTGGAAAAATCATAGCTTTGACTATATGGATATTTGTTGCAAAGTGATATCTCTGCTTTTAAATATGCTGTCTAGGTTTTTCATAGCTTTTCTTCCGAGAAACAAGTGTCTTTTATTTTGTGGCTATAATCAACATCCACAGTGATTTTGGAGCCCAAGAAAATAAAATCTGTTTCTATATTATCCCCATCTATTTGCCGTGAAGTGATGGGAATGGATGCCACGATCTTGCCTTTTTTTTTTTTTTTAATGTTGTGTTTCAAGCCAGCTTTCTCACTCTCCTGTTTCACCTCATCAAGGGATTCTTTAGTTTCTCTTCATTTTCTGCCGTTAGAGTGGTATCATCTGTATATCTGACATTGTTGATGTTTCTTCTGGCAATGCTGATTCCAGCTTATGATTCATCCAGCCTGGCATTTTGCATGATGTACACTGCATATAAGTTAAATAAGCAGAGTGACAATATCCAGCCTTGACATACTCCTTTCCCAATTATGAACCAGCCTACTGTTCCATGTCCGATTCTAACTGTTGCTTCTTGACCTATATTCTGGTTTCTTAGGAGACAGGTTTACCATCTTTTAAGATTTTCCAGTTTTTGTGATCCACACAGTCAAAAGCTTTAGCATTATCAAGGAAGCAGATGTAGATATTTTTTCTGGAACTCCTTTGCTTTCTTCACGAAAGGTTGGCAATTTGACCTCTGATTCCTCTGCCTTTCTAAATCCAGCTCATACATCTGGAAGTTCTCAGTTCATGTACTGCTGAAGCCTAGCTTGAAGGATTTTGAGCATAACCTTGCCAGCATGTGAAATGATTACAACTGTATGGTCATTTGAACATTCTTTGACATTGCCCTTCTTTGGAATTGGAATGAAAACTGACCTTTTGCTGTCCTGTGGCCACTGCTGAGTTTTCCAAATTTGCTGACATACTGAGTGCAGCACTTTAATAGCATCACTTTTAAGGATTTGAAATAGCTCAACTGGAATTCAGTCACCTCCACTAGCTTTGTTCATAGTGATGCTTCCTAAAACACACTTGACTTCACACTCTAGGATGTCCAGCATAGGCGAGTGACCACACCATAGCAGTTATCTGGGTCATTAAGACCTTTTTTTTTTTTTTTTTTTTTGTATAATTCTTCTGTGTACTCTTGCCATCTCTTCTTAATCTCCTTTGCTTTTGTTAGGTCTCTGATGTTTCTGTTCCTTATCATGCCCATCCTTACATGAAATATTCCCTTGGTATCTCCAATTCTCTTGAAGAGATCTCTAGTCTTCGCCATTCTATTGTTTCCCTCTATTTCTTTGCATTTTTCACTTAAGGTTTTCTTATCTCTCTTTGCTAGTCTCTGAAACTCTGTCTTCAGTTAGGTATACCTTTCCCTTTCTCCATTGCCTTTCACTTCTCTGCTTTTCTCAGGTATTTGTAAAGCCTCCTCAGACAATCATTTTGCCTTCTTTTTCCTTCATTTCTTTTTCTTTGGGATGGTTCTGATCACTGCCTCCTGTACGGTGTTATGAACCTCTGTCCATAGGTCTTCAGGCTCTCTAACAGAGCTAACCCCTTGAATCTATTCATCACCTCCCCTGTGTAATCATAACGGATTTGATTTATGTCATACCCGAATGGACAGGGAGGCCTGGCGTGCTGCGATTCATGGGGTCACAAAGAATCGGACATGACTGAGCGACTGAACTGAACTGAACTGAACTGAATGGTCTATTGGTTTTACCTACTTTCTCCAATTTAAGTCTGGATTTTGCAATAAGGAGTCCATGATCTGAGCCATAGTCTGATCCTGATCTTGTTTTTGCTGACTGTATAGAGCTTCTGTCTTCAGCTGCAAAGAATATAATCAATCTGATTTCAATATTGATCATAGATTTCAGTATTGATCATAGATCATTGATCACTCATAGAGTTATCTCCTGGGTTGTGGCAAAGGGGCCTGCATAACTCAGTGAAAGCGTGAACCATGCCATGCAGGGCTGCCAAAGATGGTGGGGCATAGTGAAGAGTTCTGAGAAAACCTGGTCCTCTGAAGGGGGAAATGGCAGCCCACAATATTGTTCTTGCCATGAGAACTCCATGAACACTATGAAAAGGCAAAATTACATGATACTGGAAGATGAGCCCCCCAGGTTTGAAAGTGTCCAACATGCTTCTGGGAAAGAGTAAAGGGCAATTACTAATAGCTCCAGAAAGAATGAAGTGGCTGGCCCAAAGCAGAAATGATGATCAGTTGTGGATGGGTCTGAGGGTGAAAATATAGTCTGATATTGAAAAGAACAATATTGCATAGAAACCTGGAAGGTTAGGTCCATGAATCAAGGTAACTTGGACATGCTCAAGCAGGAGACAGCAAGAGGGAACATGGACATTTTAGAAATCCATGAACTAAAATGGATGGGAATGGGCGAATTTAATTCAGAGGACAACTCTACAAATGGACACCACCAGATGGTCAATACTGAAATCAAATATATGGAACAGTGTGTGTAAATCAAGAAAATACTAGTGACCATAGGTGAAAACCTGATACGGTCATAGAATTGGTAGGAAGCTGTGATTACGTGAGAACAACATGCAGGCCCTTGGAATAGTGAAGAAGACCTGCTTTATTTTCCTTCAATATTTTTCTGTTTTGAGTAGAATGCTCATTTATTTTAATAATTATTTTCTTGTCTTCTTTGGATATAATCTATTTTAAGTTATTTTGACAATCCAAAGAAAAATTTTATTGAACAATTTTCCTTGGAATTTTAATTCTGATTTGTTCTGGGACCAAGAAATTTAAGGTTATAGTAAATATTTGTAAAATTACTTCAAAGAAATTTGAACCCAAGTAGTATGAAATCATATTGGGTCATTTTAAATTTAGTAAAAATTATCAGCCTGTCTGTAATACATACAATACTTGTATGTATTATTGCTTAAATAGGTGTTTAAATTTTACATGCTCTGAATAATTTTAGCTTAAATGAATTAAAGGCACAATTTAATTAAGACTAATGAGATGCTGAAAGAATGCATTTTGCTTCATACTTTGCTTGGATGGTATCTCTCTTTACAGTACTCATTTACCAGTGACAAATAAGAGAGTCAATAAAGTCCTGTTTTCATCAACTAGACTAATGAACTTCATTAGCTGATCATGTTATCAGTGTAATTACTACATACTACGTTTTGCCCTTGGTTATTAAGGTAATAGATTTCTGAACTTAGGAGAACTGACTAGGAAGACAAGAACTCAGTTTAGCTCTGGAAATAACCTTGGTTCTTCTCTTTAAAAGCTCACCATTAAATCCTCCAGGAAATACTTTGGATATTCCATATATCTATTTGCAGTGGTTTTGACACTCTACTTAGGAAATATTTTGCTAGAGAACTTTGTTTTGTTATGATTGACTGTGCCTTTTTAAGATACTCTGGTGGATGGAATCATGTTCCCCAAAGGATATGTTGAAGTCTTAACCCCTGGTACTTGTGATGTGACCTTATTTAGATCCTTATTTAGGATCTTTGCAGATATAAGTTGAGATGGAGTCATACCAGAGTAGGGTGAACCCTTAATCCAATATGACTAGTGTGCTTATCAGAGAAGAAACAGGGAGAATGCCATGTGGTGAGAGGAGCAGAGGCTGGAGTGATACAGAGGCAAACCAGAGCCAAGGGCTGGCACTGAGCACCGCATGCCAGGAGGAGGTCAGGAGCACTCTACCGTGAGTCTCCAAGGGAGTGTGGCCCTGCCAACACACTGATGTGGATTTCTACCTTCCATAATGGTGAAGGAGTAAATTCTTGTTTTTAAAGCCACCCAGTTTACGGTACTTTGTTATAGCAGTGTGAGGAAACAAGCACAGATGTCTTACTTAAATTGTTAACCAGGATAGATTAACTGCTTAGCTAGTAGGAGGAGGTGATCAGTTCTTCTCAGGGATAAATGGGAGGCTCAGAAGTCAATGTGTTGGTCATCAGGACAAACTCTCAAAAATGTGCTGAGATTTACATCAGAGGAATAGAAATGAGGGTAGTGGTTTGGAAGGGGCAAGAGATGGTGAGAGAGAGGTGGAATTAAACTACAGAACTTGGAGTATGTTATTCAAGTGAAAAAACCTTTTCTGTGCCTTTAAAATGTTTGGGGGGGTTGGTATGTCACTTTGAAAACATGGGAGTTTTTCATGCATTATACATTGCTGTTGACAAAACTTCAAAAAACTACCACAAACTTCAGATAAAATGAATCCCAAATAAAAACCTGATTTTGATGTGATGTGAGTGACAAATGATTGCAAATAAGTTTAGTAATTTATATATAAATCAAATGAATTGTATTTTACGATTGACAGTTACCCTACAGGAATTTTGGATCACATTTAAAAAATCACTTGTCTAGGAGATACAGTATTAAAATGAGAGCCGGGGGGGGGAAATATATATCCTTTTTATTAATTTTATATCCAATTATTTATATTCACAAATAATTACATATATAATATAATCAGTCCAAAGATATATCTCAGGCTTTGTAATTTTTCTAGATACAGTTGATGTCCATGCTAGCTAAGCTAGGAAAAGTTTAGAAATTCAATATATAAGCAACTCAAGAAACCAAAACATCCATTTATTTGGATGATTCTTTGTTTACTCTAAAACTGGGGCAGGAATCATAAATAAGAGTTTTCAACTCTTGTCTTTGTAGATGGAGAGTGTAACAATTAGGAAACAGTCTGAAAGTTTGTCAGTGGGAGGAAAAAGGAAGAAAACGCAAGCCTTTGCTAATTCACGAAACTGACTCAACAAGAAACTGGTGTCATGAAAATAGATCTTCTGGGGGAAAAATTGGGATTGTGATGGTGCAGTACTTTGAGATACTCTCAGAAGGGCTTAAGGGCAAAGATGTTTCATGGTTCAAAGAGCATTCTTATTGATGACTATTTCTGGACAGTTATCTTTGAACTAATATTACAAAGGAAAATCCTTATCACCTGTGTAATCCTCCATGTGTACCTGGGTTCTAGTGATCTCATAATTTTATGTGAACAAAGAACGAGCTAAACATGCTGCCAAGCTCTCAGATCTAGTTTTTTCTACTAATGCATCATAACAGAGAACGTCATTTTCTGATTCTGCAGTTCTAAGGGAGAACTATCTTTATCTTTTACTTTATGCTAGGCAAAGGAAAAACATTTTTGCAGTTCAAGTAAATGAGGATGACTATTTTGCCATTAAGACTTTGAAATCCCTTGGTGAAGGTGTTACAGTATTAAAATGTACTTGTTTGATTTAGAAGTGCTGCTATTGGACATGCTAAGAGTTTTAAAGTTAAATTTTGATTTATTTCCTTGCTAGAGTGATCATTTTGATGAATTCCTAACATTTTGTTTTAATGTTGCTTATCAAAATAACAATACTTTATAGCCTTTTTGAGACAGTTTGATTGTAAATTCACATTTGTCTATCAGTATTAAGAGAGGTGATTCCAATCAAAGGAGGTGGCAAACATTTCTCTTCGAACTTTCCAAAAAGAACTGAGTGCTTATCTGTGAACCAGAGCATAGTTTGACATATACAGCTGTGTGTAACTCAAGCACTCTCCATGGTACAAAGTGGAGGTTGAATTAGATAGGAATTTACATTCAATGCCATTTTAGACACCTATAATCATTCTCCCCATTTTGCTGTTGTTTGTTTGTTTGTTTTGGCCATGCCAAGCAGCTTGTGGGATCTTAGTTCCCTGTCCCAGGATTGAACTCATGCCCTTGGCACCCTTGGCAGTGAAAGCAGGGAGTACTAACAACTTAACTGCCAAGGAATTCCCTCCCTTTTTGTTTTTAATTCGCTAGTGTCTATTTCCAAATCTTCATTCCCATGGTTATATCACCCTTTGACCGGTTAGGGTTACAGGTGTGGTAGCTGATAGCTTTTTAACTGAAGGCTAGTCAGCTATCTCTATGATCTGATCTGATGAGTTACATGAGGTCCACATGGGCTTTCCTTGTAGCTCAGCTGGTAATGAAGGAGACCCTGGTTCAATTCCTGGGTCAGGAAGATCCCCTGGAGAAGGGATAGGCTACCCATTCCAGTATTCTTGGGCTTCCTTGGTGGCTCAGATGGTAAAGAATCCACCAGCAATGTGGGAGACCTGGGTTCGATCCTTGGTTGGGAAGATCCTCTGGAGGAGGTCATGGCAGCCCACTCCAGTATTCTTGCCTGGAGAATCCCCACGGACAGAGGAGCCTGGCGGGCTATGGTCCATAGGGTCACGAAGAGTCAGACACGTGAGCAACCAAGCACAGCACAGCATGAGGTACACACGCACATGTCATTGTCCCCTGAATCTGTCTTTACCAGCCAACCTAGGGGCTCATGGTTCCCCACGTATTTCTTTGGGTTAATCACCGTGTCTTCAGAAAGCATGTTCAAATATAAATGTGTTAGATGGGAGGAACAATCTTTCTACACAGATTACCTGCCAGAGATCAAACCTCCAAAGAAATAGACACAAAACAAGAATCTTTACAGAGGAAAGATGACAGCGTGATGTGCGTGGTAAAACACTATAAGCAGGAATTAGTTCAAGGAACTGCAGTAGAGGGTTCTGAGTCACCAGGATTCAGTGTGAGAATCATACATGCTTGGAGGGAATTTGTGAAGGAAGATCCCATAAAGGAGAAAGTAAAATTAAGAATATGTTCTGTGCTATGAATCCTTGTGGCACATTGTACAAATATGTTTTCAGTATTCCAAGTGGTCACTTAGTATGTTGAAATTTATACTTTTGTTGAATTTAAATCAAATTCACATAGGACATCCCTTATAGACCAGTGGTTATGACTACACTTTCCAATGCAGAAGGTGCCAATTAGATACCTGGTCGAGGAGCTAAGATTCCCCATGCCTCAAAGCCAAAAAAACAAAACATGAAACAAAAACAATATTGTAACAAATTCAATAACGATTTTAAAAACGGTTCACATGAAAAAAAAAAACAAACTTTTAATAAAAGTCAAATTCATGGCAAAATGATGATGGGAGCTAGTAGGTGCAGTTAACCAACCCCTCTGCGTCTGCTTCTCAGCAGAGCTTTGTTGTTTGACCTAGTACTACAAAGTCTACGGTAGTGTGGAAAGTTATCTTGTGGTGTCAGGAAGTTCCCAGCACACATGTAACTCTGCAAGAAAATAGCAGAATAAGTCAGACGTACTGACAAACATTTCAAAATTGAAAATTTCTTGAAGTTTTCAAGATAATAAAGAATATCAAGAATGACTTCCTGGGAATCCAGGGTGTGATAAAGGTAAGCAAGTATGTGGAGTTTATTTTATTGTTTGAGTTTCTAGTCTTTATTTTCTTTCATCCCCTTTCCTTCTGTTTCTTACCTCCCTTTTCCTTTTCTCCAGTTTGTTCTCTCTTCTTTCTCTTTTTACCTTTCGAATATTTATAGTTATATAATCAACCAGTTCAGGGCATTTGGCTGTAATAAAGGATTTTTTTTTTTTGGGTGAATCCTGACTTCTCAGTTATTCTCTCAAAAATAGTTGTAAGGAGATAGATTAAGGAGTTACAGGAGCACTAAAGAGAAACTTTCCTTGCCTTGTAATTTCATAAGCTTTCCAGTGCTATCACATTAAATCCATAAAGTATTGACTTGGGCAATTTTGCCAAGAGTAAATTAATAGGCATTTGTGTTTCTTAGATTATAAAACAACCTAATCAGCTTCCCAGCCTCACAGTAGCTCTTCCTTCCACTTCTGTTACAGTTCAAAGGGAATATTTAAAATATTATATGTTTATATGTTTTTTTAATATGTATTAGATTACTACTTACTTAAGGCTTCCCAGGTAGTGCTCGTGGTAAAGAGCCTGCCTGCCAATGCAGGAGATTTAAGAGATGCAGGTATGATCCCAGGGTTGAGAAGATATCCTGGAGAAGGGGATGGCAGCCCACCCCAGTGTTTTTGCCTGGAGAACCCTTTGGACAGAGGAGCCTGGCAGGCCATAGTCCATGGGGTCTCAAAGAGTCAGACACGACTGAAGTGACTTAGCACACACTTACTTTGTTAGTATTTTTTCTTCACAGTATGTCTCATTCATTCATCAAACCCCTTTCCCAGTCGGGCATCATTAACCTTGCTTTGTAGATAAAGAGACATGGAGGTCAATAGTCTTGGCAAGTGTTTTGTCCACTCACTGCTATTGCTGATAATAGATAAAAGTATTGGGAAAACTGCAGCTTTATTACCTTGTTTACCTTGCCCGAAGTTAGGTCTTCATTATGCACCAGGGGACTCTATGCTGCAATGAAACTGCAAAAACGGAATAAAGCATATTACAGATGATCTGTGTGTTGCCAAATTACAGATATACGAGTGTTTTTACCTGTAGCTGTATAGGTAAGGGTCTGCTTTTATTTACTTGTATGTTTGTGTTTTCATACCAGTACCACCTTCTGTTTATTTGAAGTGGTTAAGAGCAGATCCTGGGTTTTCCTTAGAGTATAGGTTTCAGAGGATTTTTCATCATTAGCTCATTCTTTTTACGTAGCCAATTTTAATAATTATAGTCATGTTTTAAAGTACATGCACACTTGTTTCTTCAGCCAGATAAGCTCCATTTTAACTGCTAGCAAACTGAATAACTCGAAAGCTTTCAAACATAGTCTATTGTCCAGGGCTTTCATGGTGCATGTCAACAAAGAGAATGTCTGTGCTCACTCAATTTGCAAACATCTGGAGGAAAATAATGTGATAATTAGGAGGCAACATGGGTTCATCAAAAACAAATCATGCCAAACTAACTTAATTTCTTTCTTTGATTTCTTAACAAGCTGAGTGGGAACACAGTGGTATTTTTATTATAGAAAGGCACTCGATGTAGCTTCTGAACATTCTCAAAAGGCCTAGGGAAAATGCAGATGAGGTGAAATAACCAACTGAGGTAGGATATCTTTGTAAAAAGGTGTAGGTAACCATTATTTATGTAAGGTTTAATATACAGTTAGGCAAAGCTGTTAGGTAAATTTTGTTTTATTAGCCGCACCTTTATTAAATATCTTAACCTTTTGACTTTGATGTATATTTTATTTCTCATCATTTTTAACTGGCTATAAGGATTCAATTTCTGAAAACTGGTAGTTGTTTTTTGAGAGAGAAATGTCAACCATGGCCAATTTTTTCCATTGGAAAATTGTGAAAATCATATATATGTATCTTTGTATCTATACACACAGAGTCATACATCACATACACGCATTATGGTAACTCATAATATCAGTTTCCATATACAACTAATATTATTTTGATAATTGTTCTTTCAGACTTATTTCTCTGTGTAATATATATGTTTTAAAAAAAGTAGAAACATGCTTACTATTTTTTTTTAATTATGTATTTTTTTGGTCATACCACATGGCTTGTGGGATTAGTCTGACCAGGGATTGAACCTATGCCCTTGGCAGTGAAAGCAAGGGGTCCTAACCACTGGACTGCCAGGGAATGCCTATGCTTGTTATTTTTAACTAACTTTTTCACTTAATGATGTACTGTTAACATAGTCCCAGGTCAGCAAATGTACTTTTGTGGACTCATTTCTAACGGCTGCATAGTATTCCAGTATTTGGATATGCCATATTTATGACTGATTGTCTCTAGTTTAGATTATATCTGTGTGGTTGTTACTGCTATAAATTATACAAAGATAACTATACTTTATCTTTCTATACAGTCAGAAGATAAATGACTAAATGTAGTATTATTGCTATTTTTATTGAAGTATAGTTGCTGTACAATACTATATAAGTTACAGGTGTACAATGTAGTGATTCACAATTTTTAAAAGTTGCACTCCATTTATAATTATAAAATATTGGCTGTATTCCTTGTGCTATACAATATATCCTTGTCGCTTATTTTATACCAAATTGTTTGTACCCCTAACTGTCCCTTCGTATTTCCTTCTTCTCATTGGTAACAGCTAGTTAGCTCTCTGTATCTTCTGAGATGGCTTCTTTTTGTTATATTGACTGGTTTGTTGTGTTTTGTAGATTCCACATTTAAGGGATATTGTATAGTACTTGTGTTTCTCTGTCTGACCTATTTCACTAAGTATAATGCCCTAAGGTCCATCCATTTTGCTGCAAATGGCAAAATTTCATGGTTTTTTTTTTTTTTTTTTTTGGTATCACTGAGTAGTATCCCACTGTATATATATGGTTTGGTGGTTTAGTTGCTAAGTTATGTCCGTCTTTTGTGACCCCATGGACGCAAGGAGCCTGTCAGGCTCCTCTATCTATGGGATTCTCCAGGCAAGAATACTGGAGTGGGTGGCCATTTCCTTCTCCAGGGGATCTTCCGATTCCAGGAATCGAACCTGAGTCTCCCGCACTGCAGGCAGATTCTTTACTGACTGGGCTATAAGGGAAGCTATATTGTGTGTTTGTATATATATATATATATATATCTCACATCTTTCTCCATTCATTTGTTGATGGACACTTAAGTTGCTTCCATATCCGGGCTATTGTAAATAAAGCTGCTATGAACTTTGGGGTGCATATATCCTTTCAGATTACTGGATTTTGGGGGGAGATATATACACCAGGAGTGAAATTGCTGGTCATATGGGAGTTCTGTTTTTAGTTTTCTGAGAAATTCCATACTGTGTTCTACAGCGGCTGCACCAATTACATTCCTACCAACAGTGCACAGGGTTCCCTTTTCTCCACAGCCTTGCCAACATTTGTTGTTTGTGTTCTTTTTGATGGTAGCCATTCTGACAGTTGTGAAGTGTTTTGGCATTTCCAACTAGTGAAGCTGAGCCCCTTTTCACGTGCCTGTTGGCCATCTGCATTTCCTCTTAGGAGAAATGTCTGTTCAGTTATTCTGGCCATTTTTTCAATGGGGTTGTTTGATTTTTTGATGTTGAGTTGTACTATATATGTTGGATATTAATCCCTTATCAGTCATATCATTTGCAAATATTTTCTCCCATTAAGTAGGTTGTCTTTTCATTTACTGATGGTTTTTTCCTGTGCAAAGCCTTTTAAGCTTAATTACATCCCATTTGTTTATTTTTGCTTTTATTTTCTTTACTATAGGAGATGGATTAAAAAAAAATATTGCTGTGATTTATGTTGAAGAGTTTTCTGCCTATGTTTTCCTCTAATAGATTTTTAGTGTCTGATCGTGTTTTTAGGTCTTTATTTTGATTTTATTTTTCTGCATGATGCTAGAGAATGTTTTAATTTTATTCTTTCACATGCAGCTGTCTAGTTTCCCCAGAATCTCTTATTGAAGAGACTGTCTTTTCTCTATTGTATATTCTGATGTTCTGTTTTGTAGCGTAATTGACCATAAGTGCATGGATTTATTTCTAGGCAATCTGTTTCATTGATCTATGTGTCTGCTTTTGTGCCAGGACCATCCTCTTTTGATTACTGTAGCTTTGTAGTATAGTATGAAGTTAGGGAGCATGATTCCTCCAGCTCTGTTCTATCTCAAGATTGTTTTGGTTATTTGGGGTCTTTTATGTTTCCATACAGATTTTAAATTTATTTCCTCTAGTTCTGTGAAAAATGTCATTGGTATTTTGATAGAGATTGCATTGAATCTGTAGATTGCCTTAAGTAGCATAGTCATTTTAACAACGTTGATTCTTCAAACCCAAGAACACTGAGTGACTTTCCAGTTTGTGTTGTCTTCCATCAGTGTTACAGTTTTCTGCATAAACGTCTTTTGCCTCCTTAGGTAAGTTTATTCCTAGGTATTTTCTTATTTTTGATGCAATGTAAATGAAATTGTTTCCTTAATTTCTCTTTCTGCTAGTTTGTTGCTATGTATAGAAACACAACAATTTCTGTTTATTAATTTTTGTATCTTGTAACTTTACCAAATTCATTGATGAGGTCTAGTAGTTATCTCGGAGAAGGCAATGGCACCCCACTCCAGTACTCTTGCCTGGAAAATCCCATGGATGGAGGAGCCTGGTGGGCTGCAGTCCATGGGGTTGCCAAGAGTTGGACACGACTGAGTGACTTCACTTTCACTTTCATGCATTGGAGAAGGAAATGGCAACCCACTCCAGTGTTCTTGCCTGGAGAATCCCAGGGACAGGGGAGCCTGGTGGGCTGCCGTCTATGGGGCCGCACAGAGTCGGACACGACTGAAGCGATGCAGCAGCAGTAGCAGCAGTAGTTATCTGGTGGCTTCTCTAGGATTTTCTATGTGTAGTGTTGTAGACAATGTATCATTGAATCAAGAATATGAAAATTATATAATAATGATTTGATGTGTGTTTAATTGCCTTCTAAAAGGTTAAACTAGTTTACATTCCTGCCAGCTGTTTATGAGAGAATGATATATATATTCATATTCATATTCATATAGACATATACATACCTATATACTTATATACTTATATATCTCTGTCTCTAACCATATATATGTTTACATATGTATACATATGCATGCATTCTTTTAAGAAAAATAGTAGATTTCTCGAGAAAAGTAAAATTCACTGTAAATACTTGAAAAATGAAAGTTTTCATAAATATTTTAGAAACTTCATGTTTCATTATGCAGCTGTGATGAAAGAATTTCAAAGAATAGCCTAAAATTGACTTTTCTCCTGTTTCTCTCTAAAGATTTATCAAAAGGAGAGATTTATTTTTGTGGCAATTATCATTCTTATTGAACATTTTGAAATAAGAATTATTCTATGTCTCACGGTGACATTAAATTATATTCTTTGTTAATATGTTAAACAAACCAAGGCCTTTTAAACGGTATTTGAGATGAAAGATTCTGTTTTGTACTTTAATACTGCAGCCAACAGTTTCTCAGATCTACGGTTAGGTAGCTCTGATTTCCCATTCTCTTCTCTTCCTCCTTTTTATTTGTTGTGCCTCATTAAAATTTCAAATGAAACCATATGACACTGATTGGAATTGTTTCTGTTGGGGGGAAATGTACACACTAGATGAGAGGCAGAAATTCATCTGCATTTGAACCCTGCTATTTGTTTGACACAATGGATTTTCAGAAATGTGATTGCAGGAGCTAAATCTTTAATAAAATAGCTATTGACTGTCCCTGCAGGAGGCAATGTGCATGGCAGCTAAACAGGAAGGTTTGAGCTCTCAGCTCTGTAGATTATTGGCTGTGTAACTAACCTCTCTTAAGTACATTTGTTCATCTGAAAACTGTAGTAATATAAACTCCTTTAAGCTGTTAAGAGGATTCAACAAGATAATTTAAATAAGCACTTGGAATCTAGTAAGCTCTCAATAAATGTTAGCTTTTACTGATATTTCTTGATAAACCAAACTTTCCTTGGATGGTGGGGCATAACCCTTCCTGCATCTTTGGCAAAACTCCTCTCTGTTTGCCCCAAAATTATTGCATCATTTTGGAGCAATTATATCAAAATCTGCAAAATAACTCGTGTGAATATTTTTCCTCTCCCTTCTCCTCTTCTTTCTTGCTTTCGTATCTTCCTTCCTTCCCTCCCTCCCTCCTTTTTCCTTCCTTCCTTCCTTTCTTTATTTGCATTTATTGTGCACCTCTTGTTTTATATACTCTGCTAGACACTGGAGAAGGAAAAGCTGATTGGCTTTCCTGAAGGAACTCATAGACCAGTGGAGGAGACAAATATTAATCATGTAATCACATAAATAAATATAAAATTGCAAAGATGCCAAGTACTATGTTGATGATCAATACATGGATTGTAAGAGAATATAGAAGATTGGAAAGACTTCCCCAAGGAATTGAAACAGGGATATAAATTAATATAAGAGTTAAATGGACATGAGTTTAAGCAAACTCCAGGAGATAGTGAGGGACAGGGAAGCCTGGCGTGCTGCAGTCCATGGGGTCGCAGAGTCGGACACGACTTAGTGACTAAAAAACAAGAGTTAAATAGCGAAACAGTAGACCTTTAAGTAGTCTGCCTGTATCTGCTATTGCTACTTACACTGTCCTCCACAAAGAAGGCAGAGTCAATCTCATTACAATGAAAGCCAGATTACATTAGAGCTCTACTCAAATCTCCCATCATTGTTACTGAAAGCTCAGCCTCTCTAAACACCAGTGCTGAATAAAATCCTAGAGACCAGAGTTTGGGGTGAAGCAGAAAGGGATAGCTTTATTACTTTGCCAGGCAAAGGGAGACACATCAGGCTTCTGCTTAAAAAAACTGTGTCTCAACCTCAGTGAACGTGGTGAGGGTTTTTATAATGGGGGGCAAAGGTGGGGTCTCTGATAAGATTAGGGTATGAGCAGGGCCTGCAGTCTCTTAATCTTGTTTTAGGTGGTGGTGGAGGTGTTCATTCACTAATAGGGTGAATGAACTAGTAGGGTGTGCCCTACTTTTTGCAACCCCATGGTCTGCAGCACACCAGAGTTCTCTGTCCTTCATTATCTCCCAGAGTTTGCTCAAACTCATGTCTACTGAGTTGGTGATTTTATCTAACCATCTTATCTGCTGCTGCCCTCTTCTCCTTTTGCCTTCAATCTTGTCCAGCATCAGAGTCTTTTCCAGTGAGTCAGCTCTTCACATCAGGTGGCCAAAGTAATGGAGCTTCAGCTTCAGCATCAGTTCTTCAAATGACTATTCAGAGTTGGTTTCCTTTACATTTCACTGGTTTGATCTCCTTGCAGTCCAAGGGACTCTCAAGAGTCTTCTCCAGCAATTTTGATGCACAATTCAAAGCATCAGTTCTTTGGCACTCAGCTTTCTTTTGGTCCAGCTCTCACATCCATACACGACTACTGGAAAAACCATAGCTATGACTATGTAGACCTTTGTTGGCAAAGTGATGTGTCTGCTTTTTAATATGCTGTCTAAGTATGTCATAGCTTTCCTTCCAAGGAGCAAGCTTCTTTTAATTTCATGGCAGCAATTACTGTCCACAGTGATTTTGGAGCCCAAGAAAATAAAGTTTGTCACTGCTTCCACTTTTTTCCCTTCTATTTGCCATGAAGTGATGGGACAAGATGCCACGATCTAAGTTTTTTGAATGTTGAGTTTTAAGCCAGCTTTTTCACTCTCCTCTTTTACCCTTAAGAGGCTCTTTAATTCCTGCCATTAGAGTGGTATAATCTGCATATCTGAGGTTGGTGATATTTCTCCCATCTCACTTGGTCAGTCTCCTTATCTTGATGAGTTTCTCTGGTCCCTTTAACCTTGCATCAGGAAATTTCTTGGCTGTTCCTCCCTTGATTAGCAACTGTTAGAATCCACCCTTTGGAACTCCAGGAAGGTCATAGTGGCTAGAGTCTTGCCTACAAGAAATGGGGGACAAAAAGGCTCTGTGCCTGGGAGTCCCACATGGCCCCACTAAGTTTCATCTTAACTTTGCATCTCACAGTGAATCTCATGGTCCTTAGCTCATTTTTATAGAGCCCTATCAGAGAAGGCAGTGGCACCCCACTCCAGTACTCTTGCCTGGAAGATCCCATGGGCAGAGGAGCCTGGTAGGCTGCAGTCCATGGGGTCGCGAAGACTTGGACATGACTGAGCGACTTCACTTTCACTTTTCACTTTCCTGCATTGGAGAAGGAAATGGCAACCCACTCCAGTGTTCTTGCCTGGAGAATCCCAGGGATGGCGGAGCCTGGTGGGCTGCGGTCTATGGGGCCGCACAGAGTCGGACACGACTGAAGCGACTTAGCAGCAGCAGCATAGAGCCCTATGTGACTGTCCTCTTGCCAGCTGTCTGACCTCATCTTCTACCACTCTCTTTCTATACATTCCTCTCCACCACACTAGCCTCCTTGATGTCCCCTGAACACACAGGTAAATTCCACCTCAGAATCTCTCATCTTGCTTCTCTGTGCCTCATACTCTCTTCTCCAGATGCTCTCTGACTCCTTGTTTGCAGCCCCTCTCCTGGTTTGCAAGCAAAATTCAAATGTCACACACAAATATCTCAGTGCCTCAAAGTTTGCTCCAGTAAAAAAATACACACACACACGCACACACACATACAAATACCACTCTTCCTATCAAAAATGGATATGAAAGTACCACACTGTAGCCACACTATGGTTTTCCATTTGTTTTTTAATGATGATGGATGCTAACTGGATTTATAGTGATGATCAGTTTGTAATATGTAAAATATGGAATCATTATCTTGTATCCTTGAAACTAATATAATATGAAATGAAAGTTGTTCAGTCATGTCCAACTTTGTGACCCCATAGACAGTACAGTCCATGGAATTCTCCAGGCCAGAATATTGGAGTGGGTAACCTTCATTCCCTTCTCCAGGGGATCTTCCCAACTCAGGGATTGAACCCAGGTCTCCCGCATTGCAGTCGGATTCTTTACCAGCTGAGCCACCAGGGAAGCCCAAGAATACTGGTGTGGGTAGCCTGTCACTTCCCCAGCAGATCTTTCTGACCCAGGAATCGAACTGGGGTCTCCTGCATTACAGGCAGATTCTTTACCAGCTGAGCTACCAGGGGAACTAATATAATATTGTATGTCAATAATATCTTAATATAAGAGAGTAATAATAATTTGCCTAAAAACATATAGAAGTTACTAAAATATTTAAAGCAGGAAGTGGGTTAACATGATTAAATTTCTGTTAAAAAAAACCAACAAACCTTACTCTGGCTACAGTGTGATACTTTCACGTACATTTCCCCTTCTTACTGTTTATGTCCTTGTATAGACAAGAAGAGGCCAATTTAACTGTATTTTTTAATGGAGCAAACTTTGAGGCACTGAGATATTTGTGACACTTAAATTTTGCTTACAAACTAGGAGGGGGCTGCAAAGGAGGAATCAGGATTTGGCCTTTTACTAATGTATTATTGTTCTTAGAAGTGTAATCACTGTGTTTTTCTTTCATCTTGAGGGCCTCCTGAGATTATTCAAGATATTTAATTCTGTATTTTTATATGTTGAATCTGCATATAAAGAATTCATTATATTCTACATATTATTTTTTTCTATTTTGCTTGTTTGAATTTCTGCTAAACACACTACCCAGAATTCAAGAAGTGTCTAATTCTGTGTATGTCAATTGACATTATCTGGACCCTGTTCCTTTTCTTCTCCCAAAGTACATTTTACAGCAGGAATCTGGTAGAAGAGGAAAATCATAAAATTCATGGTTTTTTCATTTTATATCATCATTTTTAGGCAGATAGACTTTAGGAGGGACAAGTGAGGTGGGAATCAACAGATTCTTGTGGCATCAGTTCGTTGTTTTCTCTTTTTACAAAGGAATTTGAGAACTTGCTGGTCAAGCTTGATTTTAAGATCATGTCTACTGTGATGAGCATTTCTATATGCGCTGTGTGTTCATGGCACAGTTTTGCATTTTGGAGGAACACTAATTTCTATTCAGAAGAAGTCAGGCCTGCTTAGTCAGCACTCCTTGTCTTTGGAATCTTCTACTTCCCCCACTTACCTTCTGTAATTTGCTTCTGTGTTTCTGTTAACAGATGTTCTTGCTTAGGGGATTAAGCTTACAACTATATGTCCATTGCGACCCTTTACTATGGTTTTGGTTAATCCTGGTCCTACCTTATGTTTGCTTAGGCAAATGAGGCTCAGTGTTCTTTCAGATATCTTTTAAAGTAATGATATCAATCATTTAAGATTTAATAAGTTTACATATCCTGGTTGACCCTGTTTGACCAACATGTGTTCAAAGTGTTAGCTGTCTCTACATTGAGCAACCTCACGGACCTCTATGGATCCATTTAGCTATGAAGTAAAATCATATAGTAGTATAAACTCAGAGTAAGACATTTTTGGAGAGATCTCCTATATCCCAACTTATTTTTCAATCGGTTAACTCAGTTCCCCCAAATAGGAATAATGCCTCACATTTGTATAACACTCTGTAGTTAACAAAATACACTGAGAGGCGTTCTTTTATGTGGCTTTCCCCCCAACAATTCTGTGAGGTAGGCTGGACATGGATTTTTTATCCTGATTTTACCAGTGAGGAAACAGGAATTGAGACTTGCCTTACCTACTTACAGCAAGTAAGTGGCAAATCTGAATCTCAAAGCCAGGACTTGAGATTTCACTTGACTAGGTGGTCTCTCCACAAAATCATGCCACCTTCTAGGCACAGCTTTCCCACCCACAAGTTGCTGTTCTAGGCAGTGTTGAGGCCCTGGCTTTCTCAGCACTCAGTGTAATGCAGGATTATTATTACTTTCTGTATACCATGACATTAAAAAAGCCTGGAAGCACAGTCTTAGTGCTTAATGGAGGAAGAGAAACCGGCTTAAGTCACTGAATGAAAGATTTAGTATGTGCCTAGTAGTCTGTGAGTTCAAATATTTCTCCAGTATACCCTCACCCACTCTCTAATAATTGTATCCATTTGCCTCCAAGGAACCTCCCCTCCTGACTCTCCGTCTCTGTGGCTCCAGGAAGCCTACTAACAACAGTGACCCAGAGGTGTGGGTGTGGAGGTGTGGGCCTCAGTAGGTCTGTGCACTGTCTCTTCTTGTCCTGGTGATTGGCTCAAAGGTGCTCATAGGATTCAACCAGAGAGACTTCCTTGGTGACTTTTGGGAAAGAGAATATGACCACCCTCCTGGAACTGAACCAGGAAGCATGCAGACTGGAGCTGCTGCCATCCTGGCTTCTCCTGAAGCTTAGATTGCAATGAAGGGTAGCTAAGAGATAAACAGCCCTGCTAATATCATTTGATGTCAAAATAGCACACACTGGCTCCATACTCTATAGAGTTATATGAACCAGGAAATTCCCCCTTTCCTTAAGATAATTGGATTAGGTTGTTGTCACTTGAAGCCTGATGAATCCTAATATATTTTTGCTTGAACAACACGAAAAGTCATCTGGACTCTTTCACAAATGATTAAAAGTTTTGACTTGTCACTTTAAAGGCCTTGGGAGACAGGAATGATTTAGAAATGAAGGTTCCAATTTAATATTATCTCTTCCAGCCTAAGTGTGTTTTTCTTCTATCTCTGGAAAGATGATTCATAACCTTATGAATAAAAACTATCACTGTATAAAGTTTCACAGAATCTATGTTTACAGAAGGTGCTTTGGTCACAGTCAGTTACCTGTGTTAATTCAACAAATAATTACTGTTATGACACTGAACTAGGCTAGGGAACAAGACATCATCCTTGCCCTCAAAGTGTTTAATTTAGTTGGTCGAAAAGGCACATTATTGTGGAAAGGAAAGTAGTTACAAGTTGGTATAGAACTAAATGTCATTTGAGTGTCACTGGGGAAGGCAAAGGAGGACAAGGCCATCAAAGATTGAAAAATGATAATCTCCATGAAAGAGACAGGGCTAGAGTCACATCTTTAAGATTTGGGGAGGTGACGTGCAAGAAGTCCTTCTAGGAGCTGAAGCATAGCATGGGCAAGGACTCAGAGACAGGAGAGAAGGGTGATGGAAGATGGTAGTGACTCAACAGGATGGGGTGCAGCAGAGGAGTTGGGGGAGGAAAAGACAGCTTGGAAAATTCCATCTGTTACTTCTGAGAACAACTTTGGGATAAAGCTCTTTGCTTCGGATTTGCATTGAGAAACCACAGCAAGATAGTAACCTTTGAGCATTTACTGTACACATTTGTTGTTCAGTTGCTCAGTCATGTCTGAATCTTCGTGACCCCATGGACTGCAGCCCGCCAGGCTTCCCTGTTCTTTACTCTCTCTCAGAGTTTGCTGAAACTCATGTCCATTGAGTCAGTGATGACATCCAACCACCTCATCCTCTGTCACCCGCTTCTCCTCCTGGCCTTAGGTGAAACACTTCACAAGGATTATCTCACTTAATAATGTTACCTTTGAAGTGGTCATTGTGTCTACATCTTATTCAGAGTTACAGTTGTTTACCAAGCCTATGAGTGGTTGAGGCAGAACCAGCAAAGGTCAGTTTACTTTTGAAACATATGCAGTTGTGTTGGTCATGAAATTCCCTCTCCCCTCTAAGATGAACAGAGCAGTAGCTTTGCACAACCTACTTGATAATCATGTTCTCACAGTTCAATGAGTATTCATATTTTTGGCACATTTAATATTCAGAGTTACTATCTACACATTCTTAGAACGACTGGGTTCCAAGCATTTGAAGAGCCTCTTTTTTAACAGGAAATGCATTTCATTTCTTCTAGACTTTAAGCAAGAGAATGAAATCTCATGAATTAGATTCAATTAATATTGAGAACATCACAATAGCAAGGGATGCACTTGTATCATTATTATTTTGCTTTTCTCCAACAAACAGGGAATGTAACTGTCTTTATTTCCATTGTAGGGACTACAAAACTGAGATTAAAAGTATTTAAGGAGCTTGCCCAAAGGCATACCATTAGTGTGGGCAGAACTGTGCCTTTTAAAGTCTTGGTCTTTCCCACTCCCTTAGGCTATTGGCGGCTGAAGGGTATGGTTCTAAAGGTTGGCATTTGTTAGTATAAAAATTCCAAGTAAGTACTGAGTATTAGTGATGGCTTGACAGAGATTAATCTTCTTTCAAACTGTACTTCGCATTTGGAATTCTCATTTGTCTGTCTCATTTTTTAATAATCTGTCAACAAGTCAGATGACAAACATTTTTAAGTATATATTTTTATGTAATATTATGTATCAACTTAAAAAGAACTTTGCATGAACTCCACACTAACGGAACTTAAAATACGGTTGAGGGACCAGGTAGAAAGTTACACAACAGTACATGAACAATTGTGTGGTACAAGAGATGCGTGATCGGTGACAAAATATTAAACAACTGTTTTAACTAACAGCTAATTGCCCAAAGAATGATGTCACATAAATATTAAGGTCAGTGAGTTCACAGGAAGAAAACAATTATAGGCCTTGGAGTGGTTTGGAAAAGCTTCCTGAAAGAAGTATGTGACGTCTGGAAGGTAGGACTTGAAGAGATGAGAGCGTCCTGAAAAGCTGAGAGGTAGGGAAGTATGTGGTGTGCTCCAGGGAGCAGTTTGCGTGAAACCAAGGTTGGAGTAGGGAACCACAAAAGTGGGTCAGGACCAGCCTGAGAAGGTCTTAAAAGGAAAACAGACTTGATAATGACAGAGGAATTTTTGGGAGTGGTTTGGGAGGGGTTGCTTAAGAGGGGTGGGAACAAGGCAGAATTTTGCAGAGGCATTAAAACATGGGGGGAGAGGAAATAAAGATTCACTTGGTATATAAGAAATTGGGGAAATTAAGTGAAATAAAGAGAATCAATTAAAAGTGACTGAAACAGATCTAGCCTCTGCAGGCTATAGGGGAAGAGGTAAAAGACAAATACATATCAAGGAAGCATTCAGATAAATTCAAGCTATCTGGCATCCTCTTAGACAAAGTAAATGATCATGAATAATAAATAGGAGGGAGGAAAATAAAAAGGAAATCAAAGAGATAAGATATTTAAATAAAACCACAACTTGTAAACTGTGATTGAATTATAGTTTAAAAACCCCACAGTAGCGATAAAAGCCATTTGGTATGGAATTAATGGGAATATTTGAATGTGGCCTGGACTTTGGATATTAGTGGATCATTATTAATTTATAGTTTTGATAATGATATAATGGTAATATATGAGAAAGTTCTTATTCTTAAGAAAGGAGTGATATATGCTGACAAGTCTCTTAATATCTGCTCTTTACTTTCAAATTACTTGACAAAATATGTTGTTGTTCAGTTGCTAAGTCATGTCCGACTCTCTGCGACCCCACAGACTGTAGCACCCCAAGCTCCTCTATCCTACACCGTCTCCCAGAGTTAGCTCAGATTCATGTCCATGGAAAAATATATGCATGTGTATGTGTATATCTCTACTCTATCTGTATCTATGTCTTATCTGTGTCTATAGGTATATGCACACCTATGCCCATACTCATCCACCCTCATTCCTGTCTCTATCCCTATACTTACAGCTAGATCCAGGCATGGTGGTGGTGGTGGTGTAGTTGCTAAGTCATGTCCGACTCTTGTGATCCCTGGACTCTAGCCTGCCAGACTTCTCTGACCATGGGATTCTCCAGGCAATAATACTGGAGTGGGTTGCCATTTCCTTCTCCAAGATCCAGACATAGATCCAGACAAAGCAAATAAATATATTTATGTGATATAATGTTATAAATCATGAAACCTAGTTTGTCTACAGATGAGCACTGTGTCATTCTTTTAATTTTTCTGTATGTCGAAGATTTTTATGATAATTGAGCCAGAGGGAAGAGGGAGAAATAGGTCAGGCCTTGGAACCTAAAGCAGAAGCAGTGTGAGTGGGAAAGAAGGAACAGATGTGCAGGGATAATTGGCAACTCTGGGCGATTTGTTTTACCCAGAGCATCAGAGGACTCTGTTACACATGAGTCTTGACATAAGGCCTTGCTGATTGGATGTGGTCACATTTATATCAAGACTGGAAAGTCTTCAGGGGAGGTAAGTTGGGGAGAGAGTATATTCCATTTCATAAGGTTTAGTTTTGAGTGAACCTGGGCTTTCCAGGTGAACACTTGCTGGAGGGAGGAGGGCCAAACTCTGAGGAAATAGAGCCAGCCCAGAGATGCCCCTTTGTTATTCAGTCTTGCAAGGTAATGGTTGAAATCATGAAATTGGAGACAAATTAGGAGCAAGGAAGTACTCAAAAGGGAAAATGAGATAAGCCTTGAGAAATGCCTGTAGTTAGGTGGGGAGAAGAATAAGTGGTGGCCACAGAGCAGATAGAACAGGCCAAGTCAGGAGGAAATCGGTTAGTGTCTTGGAAAAAATCAAGGGAGAATAAGACACCCAGAAAACAATCTATAAATCTTTTTGAAAAAATGAATGAATAGAGTTTTACAAAAGTTTGTCAAAGTAAAAAGTTCATCAAAGTAAAAAGATAGGAAGCAGTCAAAAAATTGGTAAGTTAACAAAAAAGGCATTTAAGATTGGGAGTTAAGAAATTTAAGAGATTATTTTAAACTCAGACTAGAGGTTTATGGGAGAATTTTGCAGTGCTCCTTGAGGAAGCACAAGTCAGCATCGAGAAGAAAAGATGAGTTGAGGATGGCTCTTAAGGGCAGCTTGGAGACAGAAAAACCTGGGTTCAACTCATGGCTCTTAACTCATGAAAGGCTTCCCTGGGCTTCAATTTTTATTTCCCTAAAAAGTGGTTGGACTAACTGATGTACAGTATTTCTCTCAATGTTTATAGTCTGTTGGCACTTATATTTTAAAAAAAAGGTATGTAGACAAGAGTGTTCTAAGTTCCATTTTATGGTGTCATTTTAAGAATCCTATGCATCCACAAAAGTGTTGACTACTGAGACTGTATGTAGGATTATTAACACTTTACTCTCTCTCTTTTGTGCAAGCTAATTAATTTATAATCAATTACTGGAATAGTTAATAGAATATGACTTGGTTGAGTTGCAAATGTATATTTTAATTTTTTATTTCCACTATCAAAGTTTTTTTTTAAACAATAATTGGTTGCTATGCAATAGTAGCTATTTCCATAGGAAGTTAGGGTAAGACCTGCTCAAAACTCTGTACCTTTTCCCTACTCCTTTATAAAATTTGTATATCCTATTACATCCAAATATACAGAAAAGATTATGCAGATGGTACTATTCTGCTTAAATGACAAACCTGGAATGATAAATGCCTCCTTTGGTCAATTAACCTCTGACAGAGCTTTCAGTGACTAAAAGAAATGCTGTGGAATACAGTCTCAAGTAGACTATAAAACATGTGAATTAAAGATCTTCTGAAGAGGAGAGTGTTGCATTAGAAATCTACCAGCTCCTTTCAATTCTACAATTTCCCATTTCTCAGAACATTTACCAGAGCTTGAGCAGAAACTGGCTCATAACCAGTGTTCTTAACAAAGCTTTCCAACCTTTGTTATCACAAAAAGAGATTAAAAAAAAGAGTCTGAAATGCTTCTTATGATTCAGGCATCATCTGTTATCCTAGATCAATGTCAAGCTAAGGATTTTTGGAAAGGATTTTGGCAAAGTGCAATTGTAGATTAACCCACAACAATCCGTTAGATAAGTAACATAATGGGAGATTTAAACACTGAGTCAGAGGCCTAGACTCTAATCTTGAGATGACTGATTTTCTCTGTGACCTTCAATTAGTTACATAATCTTTTAGTTTGTGAATCTGTTATCTGTGATGTATGGGCACCATTTTTCTTTTTGTTGGTGTAAATATAGGAAATGCAAGGTGCTGTCCTTTCTCATGTTCTAGGGAGATCCAATCTTCTTAACATTTCTGCTCAGAGAACTCTTTCTCTTTAAGCACATCAGACTTCACTGCAAACAAAGGATGCATTAAACCTGATAAGGAAAACCAGACCTGAAAAGGGCAAGAAACTTTCAGTAAAGAAAGTGCTGGCAAGCACATCATAGTGGGTGGGATGTACCATGGTTGGACATTCGTAATGAATTAACATATCTTTGGGTCTTAGTCTCCATTGCAGCCTATAATTTATTGAATTTTGTAGAGCATAAATCTGACATTTCAGAATATAATCATGTCATGCAGTTTCTTTTTGGCAGATTCTAATACTTTCTCTACTCTAGGTACTTCTTTCTGCAGAGGGTGTGTTGGCACCCAGCTTAGAATCCCTGACTTTTTCACTGCCCTGAAGGACCCTTGACCAAGTACTAGAATTTCCATCTTTTTCTTTTATTTTTAAAAATTATTTATTTATTTATGTTTGGCTGTGCTGGGTTAGTTGTGGTAAGTAGAGGCTGCTCTTCCTTGCGGTTCTCAGGCTTCTCATTTTAGCGGTTTCTCTTGTTGTGGAACACGGGCTCTAGGTGTGTGGGCTTCAGAGTTGCAGCTCTCTGGCTCAGGAGTTGTGGCTAGTGGGCCCGAAGGTGCATGGGCTTCAGTAGTTACAGCGTGTGGCCTCAGTAGTTGAGGCTCCCGGGCTCTAGAGCGCAGGCGCAATAGTTGTGGCGCATGGGCTTAGTCGCTTCTTGGCACATGGAATATTCCTGGACCAGGGATCAAATTTGTGTCTCCTGCATTGACAGGTGGATTCTTTACCACTGAGCCACCGGGGAAGCCCCATCCTTTTCTTCTAAATGTCTCTTTACAATGGTTAGTAAGGATGGGGTTCATTAGCATACTTTGCCAGTGTTTTGTGCTATATCACACTCAAGTCTGAGACTTCTGGTCATACACAGCTAACATGTTCTTTAATTATGCATTTTGTGGATTCAGAATGCTGCATAGGGCTCTTCATGATTTGCTTCATGACAATGGCACTCTTTGTGCCGGCATGTTGCACTCTCAAATTTCATGCTTTCATAGCAGCAAGCTAGTGATTCCCCACATGCCATGTGGTGCTTTTCATCGTTGCTTATTCATGGCTCCCTTTTTCTTGGGATGCTTGTTCCCACACTCTGCCTACTTAGCTCCTTCTCACTCTGTACAGCTCTGCACAGACTTCCTCTTTTGTAGTTGATCTTTCCGGATCTCCTTACTTTCATCTTCAACTAAGCTAAGATCCTTTCTGCACATTCTCTTAATATCCTGTAATATTTCTGACTGTACACCTCTCATCTTGTTTATATTTGTGTTTATATATATTAGCTCTGTTAGACAATGTTATCCTTGAAAACAAGACTAGAATTTTCTTAATCTTTGTATTCCAGTACCTAGCACAGTGCTTGGCACACAGTACAGTAACTGATTAAATAACCATTAAGTGATATGTGAATTGGCCTACTTGGAAGGAAGAGGAAAATCACAGACTCAGGCAAATTTTCATGTACACTTGATGTCCCAGTAACTATTTTTTGGGTAGCTGGGCACCTGTGTGTGTGACTTTGGGCAAGGGAACAAAGGGAATGTTCACTGCATAAATGAAGCAGGATAGGGAACTGCTTGTTAGGCTAGAAATGAAGTCCATTTGTAGATCGGCAAGCCTACCTGGGAGGGGAAAATGGACTCAGGGATGTTGTCAACACAATAAGCTTCTTAATCATGCATTATGCATTCTTTAACTAGTATCTCATGTAAAGCAAAACAAAAAGACTTCCAGGTCTTCAGTGCTCCAAATTGCCATGGTAGCAGCACCACCATTCTTGGCTCTTTGTAGGATTGCAGGGGGAATGGCCTGACACTAGTAGGCAGATTGCCAAGGGGCTGGGAGAGGTTACTGAAGCATTTTATTACTGACACTGAAGAAATGATTATAGATCTTGAAGCTGGAGAACCCACCATACCGTGGCAATGAGATTCATTGGTTTCTAGAGAGTTTCGTTGTAACTTTTAAAAGGAGATTTTTAAAAAATGATAGTCAAATGCACTTCAATGCATTAAAAAGAATAACCATTTTAAAAGTGAAAAGGTAGAAGCTGCTAGAGAGTGAATTCAAATCCATGCTTCTTAGCAACCAGACCAGATTTCACCCATAAAAGAAGACTAGAGCTACAATAATAATAATAATAAAAGCCTCTTTGGTCTCTAGAGAATATGAAAGCATATTAGAGAAAAAGAACCACTTTGAGTTCTTTAGATGAAAGGCACGGCATGGGTGTAAAGTATTTTTATAAAAAGAGAAGGACAAGGAAGAAGTGATGTCTAGACTGGATAGGTTATCTTGGGTATATATGAGAATAAATGCCTAAGTCAAAATGAGAGAAGATCATGGACAACTAGGATCATTAAAATATGCAGAAGTTGTTATTATTTTTATTATTATCAAGACAAATATGATCTTTTCCCCTCTAAATCAAAGTAAGGGAAATGAAAAGGGAGAATGTGTGGATGACTTGGCAACTTTGAGAATATTTCCCTGAAAGGTTTTCACAGTGAAGCGAGATGAAAAGGTGCAAATATAAACGTCACTAATATATTACAGAGTTAGATGTCATCTATCTTCAGACTACATTTCAATGACATTCTACACAAAGACTTGGTTCTTAGTGACTCAACCAGGCAGGGAACACTGAGGCACTTACGCATTGTTCCTTGATAATTTAAGGCCAGAAGAGTCATCATAAGCACAATAGAACACTTTTAAAAAAAAGGAAATAAAAAAGAACTCGAGACCAACCAAACTAACTTCTTTTTTTTTTAAAAAAGAGGAATGTCAGTGGCAAGAATATCCCTTCTGGTGATATGATAGAAACAAATTTACTACTTAAACTAGAATGTTCTTTTCCTTTGAATTAAATGAAACCTTTTTGTATTAGTGTAAAGAATGATGGGGTGTGAAAGAAATAATTCTATTCATATGCCAAAAACAATGCATAGATTATCTTCAGGGAGATTCAAGTATGCTCCAGTGGTATACAAAAAGAGTGATGGATTAGGATAAAAAAGAAACGCACATCATTGTTTCCTGGATAAACAAAGAACCTAAATTTGGAACTGGCATGTATAAATTTAGCAGAGATTTGATGTTTTGGTTTGAACAGACTGTGGTGCAGTTGTTATCTGCCCAGGTTATTTTATAATGGCTGCATTTTCCCTTGAAGCCAGACCCCATATGGTATGGGAGGACAAAACCTCATATATCTCACTATCATTAGGCTAATGAGCTTGGTCAAGCCCATGTGCATTTAAATTCTGGGCAAAATTTAAGGCAAATCTAGTACTCTGTTCTAATTGCTTTGTACTGTTTTGGAGAGAAGGAATAAAAAGAACTAAGGAGTGAATAAAAGTGAATCAAGTACATGAGGATCTATTTCAGAAATACTGTTGCATTATCAAAGCAAGTCTAAGAAAGATTGTTTATACACATTATTTTAGAATTTTGTGGTCACAGAAAAAATTTAGTCGGATGTTTATGCAAGTCCAGTTGTTTTTGTTGTTTAGTTGCTAAGTCATGTCTGACTCTTTGAGACTCCATGGACTGCAGTCTTCCAGGCTCCTCTGGCTAAGGGATTTCCCAAGCAAGAATGTTGGAATGGGTTGCCATTTCCTTCTCCAGATTATTTTCCCAACCCAGGGATCAAACCCATGTCTCCTGCCTTGGCAGATGTATTCTTTACCACTGAGCCCCCTGGGAAGCCACAAAAATCCAATATGGAAATGCAAGACATTATACAATTGCTCCTTAAGTTTTCCTTTTATACACAAGTTTTCAGTTATTAAGTTAAGAGTTTAGAAAATTAAAGTGCATGGATGTTGAAAATAGGTTAGTTAGCTTAGTTCTGGAAAGTTTATTGATCTTAAAACAACTCTGAGACATTATGCCCAATTTATAATCACTAAAAGCGTTAAATTGGTAGGAACCATAATGAATGCTTTTGGACCATAAGGTTTATAATGATTTACATGCAGTTGAGGAAGATATCATTTCATTCAAGATCTTTGGATAGATTTTCAAAGCTAGTTAAAAATAGTAAAAACTCATTTTAACCTTGCTCTGTTAAATAATATTACAAGCTGTAATTTATTGAAATTACTGGAGTTGCTCTTTATATAGATAGTTAATAACTAGCAAGTACTGTCCATAAAGTAGGGGGCACTGGTGAAAAATGTTCAAATTACTGTCCAAAAGCTAAAGTTACGATACAGTGCAGAGCAACACTCAGTAATAAGTGGAAGGATCATCTGTAGCATATTACACGTGAGTCATTCAAAGGTGTGTGCAGAACGCCCTACACATAGTTGGAGCTACACAGAGAAAGTAGAGAGTTTAGAAATTATCAGTATGTTTATCAGCTTAGGTAGTCATTGTGGATGATTTAAGTGCTACTACACTTCTTCTCTCTGAGAATTAGATATGCTTGCCCTAAATACCCTATAGAATAATTTTAAAGTTATATGTCTCTTTGCCTGATTTGGCTGTACTTTGCTGAAAAAAAACTGAGATGGTGGGTTGGTGAATGGTTTCCTCCCTCCACATTTCACCCCTACGTCTTAGAAGAAAATATGCTATTAACTTTGCCAGAACAACTTACATTGTCAGGCTTACTGATAGTAGTTCAGTAGCATCACATTGATATAATATTACTATAACAGATAAGAGACTTCACATATGAAATCATTCCTACTAATAAATTTTCTAAAATTATAAGGGTTCAGTTAAATTCAATCCAATACTGAATGGAAAGCCAATTGAAGCATTAAAATTGTACAGTGTTTTTATAATTACTATTCTTAAGACATTTATTGCTGCATTTTGTGCCTGCTACTGAATGTTGTGGGCTTCCCAGGGGGCTCGGTGGTAAAGAATCCCATGGACAAGTGAGCCTGGCGGGCTACAGTTCGTGGGGTGGCAAATGAGTCAAACGCAACTTAGCTCCTAAACAAAAACAGCAGCCACTCAATATTGTTCCAAATGCAGTGTATTCCCATGAATACTCTAAGATTTGACCAAAGTAAAAAACAGCAAACAAATATTTTGAGAACTAGATATTAATAGTTTGATAGGATGTTTAGAAAAATATATTTATAAGCATAGGTAATAAAATTCATTGATGTTCTCATTAAGTTGTCAGTTTATCAGCAAAAGAAACATGCCCTCTCTTTAAAAATGTTGGACTGGCTTTTATGAGTACTGAATTTCAGTTCTCTTTTTGCCTATGATGTTGAGCTGAAGTCAAACTATTGACGATTATGCATGATTTGACTTTATTTTGCTTGAAAACACAAATGCAGGGATTTTTTTTTTCCCAGCATGCCACTATTAGTAGAATTAGTACTATTTCAACTTTTCACTTTCAATACTTTGCTTCGAGTTGCTGTTTTGTTGGTAGTGTGTACATGAAATTGCCACTCACAAGCGCTTTACCAGTCTTCTGTCACCCCAGCATTAAGGTACTCTCGTGTACTGTGGTCAACATCCACAGGGCCGTGGATTATTGGATATTCTGATATTAACTCATTATAATTCTATTCCATTCCTTCCCAATGTTCTCTTGTCAGAAGTAAGTTATACTTTATAACTCTAGTCAGGACATGAAAATCAGAATTCTAATTTTATGTCTTTGCATTATTTCAAATGTATTGGATCAAGATGGGCATTGCGTGTTTCATAGCACTGATGGCCTCGGTCCCCTGGTCTGATAGAGGACATGTAGTTTACAGCATATTCTTTAGCGCACCCTGCGATATCTAGGCACTCCTGTAAGCCCCAGGACCTCGAATCTGCTGTTCAGGGAGCTGCCATTAGATGGCCGTGGCAAACTTGAAAATTGCCATGTACTTCCTTTTGTCTCCAGGAACTGGTAGCTGGGGAGTAGAGATATAATTGAAATTTTCTGTCTTCTAATTAATCTTTTTTGTTTAAAATAAATATACTAAATTACAAAAATTACGTTTTGATGACTGAGCCAAGAATTTTAGCCTGAGGAAGATTTAAAATATAAAACATGTCATGGCTCATCTATCTCACAACTCTCAGTATTTTTTCAAAAATTGCTATTTACTTCTATATTGGTGTTTTTGTTCACCTGTTTATATGTAAGTCTATCTGTAATTCTGTCTTTATGTCTTTTTTTCTGAAAACCTCATTTCTGGCTACTATGAGACTTACCTGAGGTGAGTAGGATATCGCTCACTTTAGGGGCTAGACTTTGATTTTTATTACTTACACACTTAGTGGAAAGCCTCCTCTTTCCCAATGTAGCAGCTAAAACAGTGACTGGAACATGAAATCTCTTTGTTTTTGATTGCTCATGGTTCCTCTGAACTAGAAAACACTCTCCTCAAAGATGTCAGCTGTGTGGCTAGATTTCTTCTTATAAGTCAACACTGTGTCATTTAAACTTACTTGAAAACCTTCCTTCCCAGCATGAGAAAAGTTTCCATGGTGTACAGTTGGAAATATAAAATAGTGCTCTGCAGCCTCCAGAAATCTCCCAGTTTGCTAGAAAGTTTTCTTAATATAGATTTTTTTTTGAGACATACTTTATTTGAATGAACATTCTAGTAGATCAGTTGTTATTGCTCTTCATTCCTCAGTCGTGTCCAACTCTTTGTGACCCCATGGACTGCAGCACACCAGGCTTCCCACCCTTCACAATCTCCTGGAGTTTGTTCAAACCCATGTCCCTTGAGTTGGTGAAGCCATCCAACCATCTCATCCTCTGTCATCCACTTCTCCTCCTGCCCTCAATCTTTCCCAGCATCAGGGTCTTTTCCAATGAGTCAGCTCTTTGCATCAGGTAGCCAAAGTACTGGAGCTTCACCTTCAGCATTAGTCCTTCCAATGAACACTCAGGACTGATCTCCTTTAGGATGGACTGGTTGGATCTCCATGCAGTCCAAGGGACTCTCAAGAGTCTTCTCCAGCATCACAGTTCTAAAGCATCAATTCTTTGGGATTCAGCCTTCTTTAGGGTTCAATTCTCACATCCAGTACATGACTACTGGAAAATAGTACATAAATTACGTAGGAATGAATAGAAAAGGAGGCCCATATAGTTTGGGAAAGATTCTTTACTGTTCAGGGCAATATCCATAGATATCTGCATGATTCTTTTTCGCAATGTCATGGATCCATGTGTCTAGTATGCAGAAGAGTAATTAATAAAAATTTTACACACATTACCAGTGATGAATCTAGGTACTTGCACATGCAACTAAACTCACATGGACTCAGTTAATAATGATGAAGTTAATAAAACAGTTATAACTGGACATGGAACAACAGACTGGTTTCAAATAGGAAAAGGAGTACATCAAGGCTGTATACTGTCACCCTGCTTATTTAACTTATATGCCAAGTACATCATGAGAAATGCTGGGCTAGAAGCAGCACAAGCTGGAATCAAGATTGCCAGGAGAAATATCAATAACCTCAGATTTGCAGATGACACCACCATCATGGCAGAAAGCAAAGAAGAACTAAAGAGCCTCTGGATGAAAGTGAAAGAGGAGAGTGAAAAAGAGGAGAGTGAAAAAGTTGGCTTAAAGCTCAACATTCAGAAAACTAAGATCATGGCATTTGGTCCCATCACTTCATGGCAAATAGATGGGGAAACAGTGGCTGACTTTATTTTTCTGGGCTCTAAAATCACTGCAAATGATAATTGCAGCCTGAAATTAAAAGACGCTTACTGCTTGGAAGGAAAGTTATGACCAACCTAGCTGCTGCTAAGTCATTTCAGTCGTGTCCGACTCTGTGTGACCCCATAGATGGCAGCCCACCAGGCTCCCCCGTCCCTGGGATTCCCCAGGCAAGAGCACCGGAATGGGTTGCCATTTCCTTCTCCAATGAATGAAAGTGAAAAGTGAAAGTGAAGTCGCTCAGTTGTGTCCAACTCTTAGCGACCCCATGGACTGCAGCCTACCAGGCTCCTCCGTCCATGGGATTTTCCAGGCAAGAGTACTGGAGTGGGGTGCCATTGCCTTCTCTGGACTAACCTAGACAGCATACTAAAAAGCAGAGACATTACTTTGTCAACAAAAGTCCATCTAGTCAAGGCTGTGGTTTTTCCAGTAGTCATGTATGGATGTGAGAGTTGGAGTATAAAGAAAGCTGAGCACGGAAGAATTGATGCTTTTGAACTATGATGTTGGAGAAGACTCTTGAGAGTCTCTTGGACTGCAAGAAGATCCAACCAGTCCATCCTAAAGGAGATCAGTCCTGGGTGTTAATTGGAAGGACTGATGTTGAAGCTGAAACTCCAATACTTTGGCTACCTGATGCAAAGAACTGAGTCAATGGAGAAGACCCTGATGCTGGGAAAGACTGAGGGCAGGAGGAGAAGGGGATGACAGAGGATGAGGTGGTTGGATGGCATCACCGACTGAATGGACATGGGTTTGGGTGAACTCCAGGAGTTGGTGATGGACAGGGAGGCCTGCTGTGCTGCAGTTCATGGGGTTGCAAAGAGTCGGAGATGACTGAACAACTGAACTGAACTGAAGTAAATAAAACCATAGCATGTTATGAAGTGAAATCACTCAGCATGTCCGACTCTTTGAGACCCCATGGACAGTAGCCTGCACCAGGCTCCTCCGTCCATGGGATTTTCTAGGCAAGAGTACTGGAGTGGGTTATCATTTCCTTCTCCAGGGAATCTTCCCGACCCAAGGATCGGACCCAGGGATCGAACCCATGTCTCCCGCATTGATAGACAGACGCTTTACCATCTGAGCCACCAGGGAAGTCCAAGCATGTCATTAAAATAACAGCAAATAAAAGCTATAGCTAACTCAAGACATTCCCATTGAACTGACAACAAAGCTTCCTTCCCTAAAATTGTGGGAATGTGAAAGGACAATCACAGTATACCCTAGTGTTGTGTGACAACCAAATTTCTTAACAGAAGAGTTAATTTCAGCTTCAGTGTGCTCTAGTAATGAGCCAACACATTTGTTTATGAACTGGGAACTTTAGAGACATTTATAAACCATTCCAAAGGATACTTCAGTTTAGTACAGTTGCTCAGTTGTGTCCAACTCTCTTCACATTAGGTGGCCAAAGTATTGGACAACAGAGGATGAGATGATTGGATGGCATCACCAGTGTGATGGACATGAGTTTGAGTAGACTCTGGGAGTTGGTGATGGACAGGGAAGCCTGGCGTGCTACGTTCCACGACATCGCAAACAGTCGGACACGGCTGAATGACTGAACTGAACTGAGGTGGAAGTAACATGTCAGGTTGTACTAAAGATAAACATTTTTTGTGTGTGAGGTAGTATTTGCTTAAGAATCTCAACTCCTAGGCTACATAGCAGGCCTAGTTTTCTTATGTAATACAAAGTCTTAAGATCATCTGTAAATAGGGATTTCTTCCCAAAATGGAGATATTTATTCTATAATAGGGCAACACTGATTGTTTGAAAGTTGGATTTGATGGTGGCTGGAATCTGTCTCATGATAACTTCTATTTATTTATGTTTTCCCTGGTAATAAGAAAGTTTGTATTGTTTTGCTGTGACACTTGTCTGAGTGTTTCAGGCCCAAGACATGGCCACATATGCATTAATTAATTAACAAGGTTATAGAAATTAAATTCTTTGGAGTGAAATCTTTCTCCTGCAGTCATTTGCATTAGAGAGATTGTACAGAAGATTTCCATCCAGAGAGAGCTGCCTCTCCTTTACCTGGGTATTTTCTTTGAAATGGAAGTGGTCCAGGAAATGGCAGGGTTTGTATTTATTTGCTTACCTAATAGGGAAGTAAGCAGACACATAGTGTAGTGTTCATCTCTGTTCTCAATCTCTGATAATTTCCTCAAGAATAAGTATTGAGCATTCCAGAATGCAGAAGTTCCAACTCCTTCACCAGGCATTTTTGGAGTGCTTGAATACCTGATAATTTCTATATAACTTCCTACCATATGTAGGAATGACTCTTTTGCCTCCTATCAGCATATTACTGGAGCACAAACAATATTCTGAGGATGTAGTTATAACACTGGGAATTTGTCAAAATAGTGATTTGTGATTATTTGTGTCAAAAGCAGTCTAGAAGTCTTATCTGTCTGAAGCAGTCAACCAGTAGGCAGTTTTTTAAGAGACAACCTAAAATGCTGAATAAGACTCGAAAATAGGAAAAATGCTTTGTCACTGAGGTGAAGGGAAACTTGGAGCCTGAGTGCTATACTCATTTCTTCAAAGGTTATGGGAATGACAGTCATTAGCAGGCTGAAGGTACAATTCTTTAAGAAGTAATACACAGCAGTCTTTGCTGCCTTTGCCCTAAAATCTCACATCACATTCCATTTAGTTAGATAGCTATTGAACTCAAAAGAACTTTAGAGTTTCTTTCAAGTTCTTTCTCTACCTTTCTCCTTTTGGTGTTATAAATATACTGAGTCTCTTGGGCACCATTTGAATTATTCTATTAAATTCTACAAGATCTTAGTAATTGGTTTCCGGGACTTACCTCATTATCAAGATGACTGTTAAGTCTTAAGAGCAGTGCCGTGGTCCTAGAACAGAGAAAATACAGACACATCAAGCTAGATAATTTGGAAGAAGAACCATTGCTCAATTATCTTCTGGAATGTTGGAGAGTGTGTGAAAACATTAAAAATAAAGAAAATAGGTAAAGAAAATATTAAAATAAATCAATATCCTATTGATGTATTCATTCTACTGAATTGTGTTTTGGAGCCATTTAAGTCTTTAATCAATGAAAAGACAAAACAGTTCTTTTTTAACAATTAAGAATATTGGTCCTGATGTATGGCAGAAACCAACATAATATTGTAAAACAGTTATACTTTAATTAAAAAATAAATAAATTAAAACATATTGGTCCAACCAAATTTAGAATATACAGTTGCATTTGAACAGGTTGCCCAACTTTTTGAATTAACTGTTTTAAAATGTGTGTTAATTTTATCTTTCCTTTGTTAAAGAGTGTTATTCTTAAAGGGTGAGAGAGGTAGAGACACAGAGAGAGATAATCCAAGGAACATGATGCTTAAAAGTAATGCTTCTTACTTACACCTACTGAAGGTCACTTTATTTATCCAAGGGTAAGGCTTTTCTTTCTCCCATTTATTTTTTATTGGAGTTGGACTGCAGCCTGCATAGACTTTCTTTTTCCTTTAAAGATATCGTTTTCTGCCTAATTGTGCCCAGCTTCATTTATGCCCTGAAAAGGATTGTGTTTGAGCTTATAGACTCAGGAGACTGTTTCACTCAATAGCCAGACTGCAGCCACAGCCCTTTGGGATATTTGGGTAAATGTAAGTGAAAGCTCCCTGTGTTTGTCTCTGTTCCTTTTAAACAAAAGTTTAACTCAGGACACTATGGGAATATTTAAAGAAATTTATCTGTAGAACTGTCTTCCAGATAAGATCTGAAAAATAGTTTGTGGACTGCAGAAGTGTTCATCAGTCAGCAGAATTTCCAATAGCTCCTCTGATGTTTCTGAGACACCTTCTCCCCATGTTAATAGGTAAAGGCACAACATCTGCCTACAGGAGATAATGATACTCCTTTAAAATTTTCCATAAAAACTGAACAGCAGAGGATTAAAAGGGAAAGGACAAATCAAGGACAGCAAATTGATTTCACTTCCAGTGGAATGCCAATTACAATCAATTAGGATGTGGCATCAGTTCCAGGCTAAGGGAGATGATAAGAATGTGTCTGCAGTCAGTGGGAAAATGTGCTGTGATCGATTTTTGATATCTGCCAGGGGCGTGGGGGGCAAGTCTCGCATTTGAACATATTGTAATGTTGACATGTTCCAACTCTTGCTTAAATCCTCAACATCAGGTTTGTAAAGGCTTACAACCACAGTGACCTGTTTGGTTTTCTGTTCTATCATTCATCTTCTCTTAATTTGGGCTACCTCGGCCCAACTCAGTTTCTCAGACTCTAAGGCCACTGGATCCCTACAATCAGTGACATGTTAGAATCTGAGTAATAACAGAAGGGTCAAGAACAGCCCAGCTTTGCTAACTTGGTCCTCAAGTTCCAAAATGAGGGATGTGGCTTTGATATTGTGACCATAACCTTATTTCATGTTATAGTTCTAGTTGAATAGTCTGGCTTCCTCTCCCTGGGGCCTCTGCTTATTGTATTCCTGTGCTTCCTTGGGCTACCACAGAGCATTGCACAGGCCACATACATGTGGTCATATGGTACGCACACTAAGGAACCTCTGGATCTCTGCCTTTTGTAGGCTACAATCCCTTAAAAATGATGTCCCTCCTACCTTATGTCCCTCGTCTTGCCTGTTGCTGAGGCTGACTCATTTCCTATTGTGGTCAGTGAGGCTGGACTGTCCCTGGTTAACTTGTTTTCATCACAGATAGGTCTGTTCCTCTGACAGCCCCTTTGCATCTAGATATTGTGCCTGCCATCTTTTAGGCTTTGAGCTACTCTATCCTTTATTAATTTTTCACAGTGCTTCATGTTCTCTTCAACTTCATTGAATTTATTGCTAAAATTTATTTAGAGATTGGTATTTCTGTTAGGTATGCAGTTTAAGACAGAAAAGAAATAAGATGTCTGTATATTAACAGGTTCGCCTTTAGTGACATGATATAAAGCAAATCAAAGGAATTTATTTTAAATGTGGTATTGGGTTATAGTGATGCACTGAACAAGCTTAGCCCATATCTGGCGTAGGAGTCCCATTCTAGTCTATCGAAGTAAATAACACAAATTTCTCCAAAAAAATGAAAAAAGTCTGCTGAAGAAAATTAGAAAATTGAATACAAAAGTGGATAAAGTGCAGGAGGCCGTTACTTTGAAAAGAAAATACCCTGACTTGTAGCAACGGAGATGGAGAACCTGGAGAGGAGAATGCTGATCTAGTGAGGCAGATGGTCCAAACAAACACGAGCTGGGAAAACAAAGCAGAAAATCTGGGAGGAGAGCCAGCATCTGCAATGGACTAATAAAAGCAAACAAACACCTCGGCAACCGTGTCAGACAGCTAGGAACACGAATTGGCGCTGTTCAGCTCATTGTCTTGAACTTATCAGAAGAGCAGACGGACCGCTCGTCTGTAGATGCTCATGTTCACTGTGGACCAGCAATCCCCGGACAAAATTAGAGTCCTCCTGGTGCCAGGAGGTCTCCTGAAGTTTGCATATTAGCCACTGCTGGTTCTATTCTTATTTAGATATATCAGCACACCAAGGAATTATGTAAGATATATTAAGAAGTTGTAATCTACATTGCAAACCTTTAAAGGAGAATCAGTAGAATGAATGACTCATTTGGGGATTGATTGCGATATCATACTTTTCACAAATAGTTGTGTTTTTAGATAGATAAATACTTTGAGGGGTTCTTAAAAGGGAGACAAAAGAGCACATTAAAGACTACCTTGCTCTGTCTCTATGGCATTGTGAATATTAATTCAGTAAAGGTTTTTTTTTTTTTTAATGTTTCAGTAGTATGACTTTAACAATGGATCCAATAGTTAATTCTATGTGATTAAACATTTATACTCTAACCAGTCTCAACTGCATTATTCTTTACTCTTTGCAATTTATTTATTGTTCGTATTTTATAATCATTATACAGGGATTGAGACCTTTGGAGATGTGGGCTTGAATTACTCTCTAGCTTGCTGTGTGACCTTGGATAAATTACTTAAGCTCTCTGAACCTCATTTCAAAGTGATGATCATAATACTTACTTCACAAACATTAAAACTATGAAATGCAGTTTATATAAAAGTGTCTAGTATAGTTTTTGCATGGAGCAAGCTGTCAATAAGTAATAGATACATTTCTTTTTCTGTGAGTGCTGCATATACATAAAAATAACTGCATAATTATTTTAAAAATTTTATATAAACTAAAAATGAAACCTTTAGTACTAATCATGGATGGAATTCATATTTTGAGAGTTATGAATTTCCTAATATCACATTATCAAACTTCAGACCTGTCTAGAACTGGTTTAATTTTGGAAAAAGTGTTGTCTGATAGCTGCATCTATATGGGCAAATGGATGTGTGAGGAATTATTTAGTAGACTCTGTGTATGCAAATAGACTTTCACATCTCAACCCCAGACACTATGACAAAAGGCCTGAGCATTTACTTTAGGTAGATATTGCTAAATTTTCCTCCAAAACATTGTGCTAATTTACATTATTACTAGCAATACAAAGGAAAAGAAAAAGAAAAGACTGTTTCTATATATCCCTTTTAATTTTTTCCAACTTGGTAGCTAAAAATTGTATCTCATCACTGTTTTCATTGATATCATTAGTGAGGTCAAACATTCTTTTTATGTTACTGGCTGTTTACATAGCTTCTGTGAATTGTTTGATCCTATGCTTTGATTGGGCTTCCCTTGTGGCTCAGCTGGTAAAGAATCCGCTTGCAATGCGGGAGACTTGGGTTTGATCCCTGGGTTGGGAAGATCCCCTGGAGAAGGGAAAGGCTACCACTCCATTATCCTGGTCTGGAGAATTCCATGAAATGTATAGTCCATGGGGTTGCAAAGAGTCGGACACGACTGAGCGACTTTCATTTCACTTTCACTTTCATGCTTTGATTACTTTTCTATTGGATTATTTGTATTTTTCTTCTTGAGTTATAGGAACTTTTTAATAAGATTGATTCAAAACGTATGTTGCAAATCCTTATTTCCAATGTTACTTGCCTTTTAATTTTTGATTCTGTTTTATTTTGGTGGTGGCTTAGTAGCTAAGTTGTCTCCGACTCTTGTGATCCCATGGACTGTAGCCCTCCAGGCTCCTCTGTCCATGGGATTTTCCAGGCAAGAATATTGGAGTGGTTTGCCATTTCCTTCTCCAGGGGGTCTTCCTGACTCAGGGATCAAACCCAGGTCTCCTGCACTGTAGGCAGATTCTTTACCGACTGAGCTACCAGGGAAGCCCCTGTTTTATTTTAGTCCATAGAAATTATTTCTATTTATGTCAGTGTAAAACTGTTCCTGTAAGGCCGATGGACTTTATATCTAATTTAGGAAGCTCTTCTCAACTCCAAATTTAAGGAAATATCTGTGTTTTAAACACTTTTACTGTTTCAAAAAATGTTTCAATTTTGATTTGAAATTGAGTTTTTAACCTAAAGGGAATGTCCAGTGGTCCTCATTTAGTTTTTGAGTAGTCCATTTCTCCTAACTGATTTGAATATTACTTTCATTAGTATATTTGTATATATAGGCACACTATGGCTTTATGGTATGTCTTGACATAGTATGGCAAATGCTAAATGATAGTCTAATATATTTCTTTTTTTATATTAAATGTAGAAGTGGCATATAAAATTCTATCAAAAACCTATTTAGATTAGGTTGAGCTTTCAATTAATTAAAAAATTAATTAGTGAAGCTTTTGCATTTTAATCATTTGAGTCTTCCATGAAAGAACAAGGTCTCTTTTTGGCCTTTAAATATCTTCAGTTAAGTTTTCTAATTTTCTTGGTGTATCTTTAACATTTCCTATAACATGTATTCCTAGGTATTGTATAATTTTTATTATTTATAGTAATGAGATCATTTTTAGAATGTTTGTTTTCTATTTTAAGCTATTTTACCAACTAGTCTATTTAAGTACATTATTAAAGTAGTACAGGTACAGGGCTTTAACATCCAATAAATGTGGATATCCTTATATCTAGAACACTGAAGCCAGTGTGGGCTTTTCCCTTATTTTATCTTCAGGGAAAACACATGGGTAGCTTTAAATCAGCCACAGTGGGAGTATTTCCAACATAAAAATTGTCACATGATACAAATTAGGGCTTTGCTTTTTCTTTCTTTTTTGTGAGAGAGGGCAAAGTTTAAGCATTTACCAGCCTGCTGCTGGAGTTACACTGCGGCTGCTGCTAAGTCACTTCGGTCGTGTACTACTCCACTCCAATTCCCATTCCCAGGAACAACAGTTTTCAACATTTTTAGCAATTTATCCAGTTCTGTTTATCTGTTTCTAAATATCATCCTTTGCTGGTAAGGTATTATTTATTTATCTTTTTAATTTTTTAGACATTGTTTATGATGTTTACTTCCTACCCTGGGTGCTGAGAACTTCATATGCTTATATGTACATCCCTCTCTTCTCATCACATTATATAAATTACATCACTTTTTAAGTTAATTCATTACTAAGGTACATTATTATGACTAATTTTTCACAAGCTGTATTATATGTTATAATTTTTCCTGTTCTTATACAATCCCTTCATTCTTATTCAAGTTAATAATTGCCTTATTTTTCTCTGCCTAGTTTCCTGTGAATCAACTATATTCATCATAACCAAATAGGTGAAACCCTTTTCAATAAAGTCAAACACACTGGGTAGTTAGAATCAATTAATTTCTTCCTCCTTGAAGGCTTTCCTTCTGGAACCCTCCATCTTCCTATTCTGTTCTTCTCTTTAGGTCTACAGTTAAGTGTTATCCCTGGGCTTTCCTTTATACTATAGGAATTCTTTTTACTTTTACTCGTTGGGATTTCTTTTTCTTTGTTTGAGGCATTCTAATTAGCTCCCTAAAAGAGTGTGTAGCAGGTACATTTTTTGTTTTCTGAGACTTTACAGGACTGAAAGTTATCTTTGATCTTGTCTCATGAAGATAAAATTCAATTGAGGATAACACTTGAGGATAGCATTCAATTTGGGAGTCATTTTCCTCTTGAACCTCTAAAGGCATTGATTTATCATCCTATAACTTCCAGTGTTGTTGTTAGAAAGCCTGATGTCATTCTCATTCCAAATTGTTTGTAGGTGGCCCTTTAGTTCTCTCTGGAATTGTCTGAAAAAATTTTTTTAATTTTGGATACTTTTAAATTAAAATGATATGCTTTAGGTAGGTATTTTCTCCGTCACTTGGTAGGTCTTTTGAGAGTAGAAGTGTGTGACTAGTTCCCTTGGGGACTTTTGTTTTTAAAGTTAGTTACTGAAGTGAAGTCGCTCAGTCGTGTCTGACTCTTTGCAACCCCATGGACTGTAGCCTACCAGGCTCCTCCCTCCATGGGATTCTCCAGGCAAGAGTACTGGAGTGGGGTGCCATTTCCTTCTCCAGGGGATCTTCCTGACCCAGGGATGGAACCCGGGTCTCCCACATTCCAGGCAAACACTCTAGCCTCTGAACCACCAGGGAAGCTACTGAAGTTACTGAAAATATGTACAAAACCTTTTTTACTTTTTAATATTGTTTTTTGTTTGGCCATCTGATATTTAATTCTCAAGTTTTCTGTTGATTTTCTTGGATATTTTTGGCAAGCAACATTATTATCAACAACTAATGACTTTTCCCCCTTATAGTTCCATATTTCCATATTTATTTCTTATTCCTTCTTGTTTTATTTCATTGGCTGGTATATCTAGACCAATGGAGAACAGTAGCAGAGATCCTTTTCTTTTAACTGACTTTAATGGGAATATTCCTAAGTGTTAAGTTTTTGCATCAATTTTTAATAATATACGGGCATGTGTGTGTGTGTGTATGTATGCATTTAGTCGCTCAGTCATATCTGACTCTGCATATATATACATAACATTTTGTTTGTATTCTTGGAGAATTCTTCTGAAGTTATGATGCACTGTTTTACTAAAAAACTGGTAGATTATTGATGATTTTTTTTTTGTAATTTAACATACATGTACAAAAAATAGATGTTTTCTTCTCCTGTTTGATTATTGGATTGCATTAGCCTTTAGAAAATTTCTAGCTAAGATTTGTAAATTTGGCTGGTTTGTTTAAATATCACTTGTATGAGTGTATTGAGATTTTTTTTGTTAAACTAATACATATTCAGATTTTATTATAATGATTACATAGGGCATTTGAAATAATGTGTAATTTCTGTCATATGCAAAATTTCTCAACACAGCTACTTATTATAAATGTATTAATTATCATCAAAATGATTAAAATTTTACTTTGGGAAATTTTATCACTTTATTAGCTTTGCATAAGTGACTTATTAATGTGCCCCATTGTGGTTATAATTTTTGACAATATCTTATATATCTGAGCATTTTAACTTTGAATTTTATGTTGTTTGAGCTGTAATATTTGTAACTCTATGTGGATTAGGCCTTTTATCAATATAAATGTTCATATTATCTCATTAATTCTTTTAGTCTTGTGTTGGTATTACATTTTATCTGATAGTTTATCTTCATAGAAGGCTTTCTTTAGGGTTCCTGGGCAGCAACAGGCTGGAAGTCTTTGGTCTGGGCTTAGAGAAGTTTGGTGTGTTCCCTTCTGTGCCTCAGGTACCACTTAGCTTCTTGCCTTTTGTGAAAGTTCTGGTTTTCTTCTCTCTGCAGCCTGGCTATCTAGGCTAAAGGCCCTCTCAGGAAAGAATCTCCTTTGTTTGGAAAGAGGAGGAGGATTAATGCTTCATCCTGGGAAGCAAGTGCCCCTGTTTTCAGCTGCTTTGTTTTTTTTTTTTTTTTTTTTTTTTTTGTCTCAAGAGAGAGAAGACCAACACTGGCATATTCACTGGTGTTTGATGGATGGTCTTTATTGAATTGTTCTGACCATTGTCCTGCCCTTTCAATTTGCTGACTCTGAGCTTGGAATTTCTCTGGAGCTCCTTTTGGAAGAAAGGTTCTCACCTTGACAGTGGCCTTCTCTCAGGCCATTTGGGTCAGAGTTTACTCACAGTGGTTTCTGTTAGTTTGTGCATCTTTATTCACATATCTAGAGATTCTCCTATATTTCTGGCTTGCTTATAGCATCATTTCTTCTTAATGGTGACAGTGATTGATGAATTTTTTTCACCCATGTAAAAGTCTACAAGTCTTCACACCCTCAGTAACATTTTCAAGCTTTTAAATTTCTGCTTGTAAGTTGTGTATAAGGTTATATTTCACTGGGCTTTTAGTTTACATTTTCTTGATTACTAATAAGCTTGAGCATCTTTTCGTTTGTTTTGGATATTCAAATTCAAATTCCTTCTTCTATTCCTTCTATCATTTGCACTTTTTTCACACTTTTGTCTTTTTTATTTGCAGGAATTTATTAAAATAAAATTTGGGTATCAATCCTTCCTTGGTGATATGTAGTGTACTTACTACTGATACATTCCTTCTGATTTTTGGTTCATCTTTTAATTTCATCAATCTTTTTTCTCAAGTTTTGCCTTTTAATAGAAATCTTTCCCTATCTTGAGATCTTAAAGTCATTCTTCTATATTTTCTTCTAAAAGTTAACATTTTTTCCTTATATTTCAATATTTAGTCCAACTGGAATTAAGTTTCAGGGTATGTTACAAAGTCATTACACAGTTTTATGGATTTTTCCAAATGGAATTACTGGCACTGTTGTTCTTCCACTGGTCAACAATTCCACCTGTTATATTTCATGTTTACCTTTAGTACTTGTGGGTCTAATTCTTTCTGTTTGTAGTCTCTTTATCATCTTTTTTTCCTAATCCCATATTATGTTGATTATATTCTTTATAATAAGTGTTAATGTCTACCGGGAAAGTGTGTCTTATCCTTTGTATGTATCTTAGCATCATCTGGTTAAGTCCTTCAGAAATCCTGAAGGTTTTATGATTTTGATAAATAGCAAATCAATTAATTTTTAAAAACTGACATCTTTTAAATTTAATCATTCTATCCAGAATGTGGGCAATCCCTCTATTTTTAAAAAGTCTTCTTCAATGTCTTTTAGCAAAGAGTATATTTTTTTCTGTGAAGGTCACTCACCACTTTTCTTAAATGTGTTACAATATACCTGTTATTTCTTTAAATTCTTATTGTAAATGAACTTTTGGAGACACATTTGAACTCTTTAAGACTATTACATATAAGCGCAATTGATTTTTGTTACATTTATTTCACATTTAGTCATCTTGTTAAAGTTTTATTATTTTTTACAATAGCTGTATATTATTTCAGGCTTTCTGTGCTTAGAATGTGTGAATAATGATAATATTGCTTCTTCCTATTTTGATCTATTTTATTTTCTTGTCTCATTTTCTTGGCTATGGTAATAGCATCCTTTTCTTGCTTTTAATAAATATGTATATAAGCTTTATTGTACTATTTGTGTTTATTTTTTAAGTTCAAAGCATTCTCTTCTATCCTGATTTCTGAATTTAAGAAATCATGATTATCAACTTTATTTTCCTATATGCTTTCTCTAATCTATTAAGGTGATCATATGATTTTTCTTGTTAGATGTGTTAATATGATAAAATACATCAGATGTGTGTGTGTGTGTATATATAATTTTCTTGACTTCTATATTTGTTTTTGGATCAAATGTGTAAGTTGCCTTGGAAACATCTGAACCTAATTCATTTTTGTTCTGTTTGCTTAATCTATCAGTTATTGAGAGAAGGACCTACTCAGAAAGCCAATACCAGGATGGTAGATTTGTCAATTTCTTATTTTACTTCTCTTAATTTTTTTGTTCTGGACCCTGTACTTTAGTCCATGGGGTCTCAAAGAGTTGGATACGACTTGGCAACTGAACAACAACAGCAATTTTTATTTTATGTAGAATTAAAGCTAAGTTGACAAATACATGGGTAATCTTCAAATTGATATGTCCCTGTCTTAGAGTAAAGCATTATTATTATGAGAACTCTTCACCACTACGCTTTTTTGAGTTAAAATCTGCCTTTGTGATATATGTATACTCTTTGCTTTTGGTAGTGTTCAGTTGACATATTTTCTAGAACTTTCTTTAACATTTATATACATCTCTTTAAAATGAACCAAAGCTATATTGAAAAAAATTAAAAGTCTCTCTGAATAAATTTTTCTTTTAACCAGAGCATATTGTCTGTATTCACTGTGATTACCAACATATTTGAATTAATTTTTGCTATTTTTAAATTTTGCTATTTTTATTTTCTCCTTTTTATTTTTATGTGATTTTTACATTAAAAACATTTCTTTCCTTTTTTAGTATTCATTGTTTATCTTATTTTCCTCATTTATTTAGAAATTTATACTCAACTCACCTGTTTCACACAGACAAAACCTCCCGTGACTTTCTACACATAGGCATGTGCATAGACAGATACGCACATACAGAACCAAGACCGCGAAAAGTATTTCCTGACCATCTCTGTTTGGAGGGTGGATTTAAAAAAAAATCACAAATTATATGATATATATATTTTTTATCTTTCTGACTACTTAACTCTGTATAACAGGCTCAGTTTCATCAAACACACACTACAACTGGCTCAGGTTCATTCCTTTTTATGTCTGAGTAATGTTCCATTGTATATATGTACCATAACTTCTTTATCCATTCATCTGTACGATGGAATGGTGGGGAGGGAGGCTCAACAGGGAGGGGATATATACATAATTATGACTGGTTTGCATTGATGTATACCACAGCATTGTAAAGCAATTATCCTCCAATTAAAAAAAAATGCACAGCTTACTCAGTTTATTGGATACAATTAGCACACAGCACAGGTTAGTCAAAGTAGGGGAAAAGGATAATGGACCATTCCAAGGAAAAGTCTCAGCTGGAAGAACAGTTTCTGATCTGGCAATGAGTGAGTCTCTGACAGGCAGGAGTGGGAAGTTACCTTCTGCTCCCTCAGGGCCTCTGGCAGCATCCCTCTGGAACCATTCTCAGCAGCATGGAATCTGTTCCTCCAGCCAAGAACCTTCTGGAGGGTGGATTCTTTTTAATTTACTTTTTCACTGCTTGTGTAGCCCTTTAGAGAGGGATTTTTTTTCCCCCCAGCTCTATATGCCCAGGTTCCAAGTAAGTGAGTCAAGGCCTTGTTTCTTGTCCTCATGGGCTATTATTAGAAATAGGTTTCTTGGCCAGCAGACACCCTTATTGCAGCCAAAGGATTCAGTTATTGTTTACTTTACTCCCACTTCACTATTCTCTTATGAGTATTTTCCTTACTTGTTTGCAGAATCAGTTATTAGTATATATTTAAACATTTTTGGTGTTTGATAGTGGGGATATTTCAGCAACATCTAATCCACCATCTTATCAGAAACAGACTCCAACTATTCTTTTATTCTCTGTCCCCTTTCCATGTTGTTCTCTGTACAGGTAAACAGGGCTTAAACTAAGGAAGGACTGAGCAGTTGTGATGTATAATGCCTAAACTGGATAGTAAACAGTAATACTTAGTGAAACCGGTTCACCTGGGCCCTGTGTTCATGACTCGGGAGTTGTGTTGCTGGTATTTGTGGGTAACTATATAATTAGAAGAGAGTGAACAACTGTTATTTCAATTTTCTTTTTATTTAAGAGAGAAAAACATACACAGTCTTTCAGTGATATAGAAAAATTGTATCCAATAACTTTTGCTTTTAATGCTTCATTTGTAAGATTTGAGATTAAAATGAATTAAAAACATCCAAGTCTTCCTTTTATTCTTTCCTTCCTATTGAAATTATTAGCTGAAAATATGACAAATTAAAAGATTTCTAATGAAATATTAAGTTTACTAAGTGATTTTCACTTAGAACAGATTCTATGAAAAAAGCCTCTACCACATGAGAATTCTATTAAATTTAAAAGAATGTCTTATGATCTAAAGATTTAGTCTCTTTGAATGAGCAGTAATCAGGAAGATAGGCAGTCTGAGTTTTAATATCACCTTGTCATTGTTGCAGCTGGTCAGTTTCTATGTTGCAGCTCTGTCTTCTACAATACTTGGCTAACCATGCTCCCAGAGGTATGAGAAAGTAGTGAAGTCCTTGCAGCCCTCTTCCTTTTATGCTTGACTTTAAAAATACTTGCCTATCTCTGCATTACAATACAATATGCTCTCTTTGCCATTTTGCTAAACATTTTTAGTTACCATATGACAATATTCTCCTCCATTCATCAGTTCAGTTTTGACAACATGCCTGTCATTATTCAGTAGTGTATAGGCAATGATTAGGAGAAGGCAATGGCACCCCACTCCAGTACTCTTGCCTGGAAAATCCCATGGACGGAGGAGCCTGGTAGGCTGCAGTCCATGGGGTCGCTAACAGTCGGGCACGACTGAGTGACTTCCCTTTCACTTTTCACTTTCATGCATTGGAGAAGGCAATGGCACCCCACTCCAGTACTCTTGCCTGGAAAATCCCATGGATGGAGGAGCCTGGTAGGCTGCAGTCCATGGGGCGGCAAAGACTTGGACATGACTGAGCGACTTCACTTTCACTTTTCACTTTCATGAATTGGAGAAGGAAATGGCAACCGACTCCAGCATTCTTGCCTGGAGAATCCCAGGGACAGAGGAGCCTAGTGGGCTGCCGTCTATGGGGTCCCACAGAGTCGGACACGACTGAAGAGACTTAGCAGCAGCATAGGCAATGATTAGAAAAATAGAAATGACAGTGCTGTTGCAACAAAGGTGGATGCCATAAAGATGAGCCAAAGCCACAAATGCTGCTGTTGCTGCTAAGTCGCTTCAGTCGTGTCCGACTCTGTGCACCCCCATAGAGGGCAGCCCACCAGGCTCTGCCATCCCTGGGATTCTCCAGGCAAGAACACTGGAGTGGGTTGCCATTTCCTTCTCCAGTGCAGGAAAGCGAAAAGTGAAAGTGAAGTCGCTCAGTCGTATTTAGCTGCAATTAGACATCCATTGTCTGATTATGAGTTCAAATGTGAAGAAGATAAACACAATTAAAACTGCATGGATAAAATGTTGGAAACAAATCGCTGAAGATTTATCCTGAAGATGAGATTTATTTTAGTATGCTGTAATTTTAAGGTGTCAAATAGAGTTCCTCTCTACCTGCAAGCCTTTTAGATGATTGACTTTAGAACATTTAGCATATTCTCATCATTTCAGTTTGGTATTTTGTCTTTATCATACGCTATGATACTTGAAAAAATGTTTCAAAACTTTTCCAAATTGGAGTTTTATCAAGTCTCTGATCATTATCAGAACACTAGAAGCATTTTTCAACACATTTTTGAAAGTGGTTGTAATGGATAACTCAAGGTTAAAGTAGTTATCCTCTTTTCTGTATAGTCTATAAGTTATTGAAAATAAGTATAATTTTTTTGGAGATTTTTTTCTACTGTGACTTTTTTTGAATATTGTTTTTCTGGCTCACAGAACAACATAGGGTCATTTATCCTCACACCCCTAATCTATTCCCTGCTCTCTTTTATTAATCTCAGAGGATTTTTACTTCTTTTAATCAGTTTTTAAGTTTTCAACTTTCTATGAAGGACTTTTCAATTTCTTCAGCTCCTAGCTTTTAGTCTCAGCCTTTATCTGACTGTATCAGCCTTCCATGTAAACATTCACTGGGCTGTGCTTTCTTTTGAAAATGATTTGGAAATTCCAACAAGCAACAAATTATTATTATATACATACAATTAAGAAAAAATCTATAGAAAATCACTTATGTCTCATACCCAGAATTAACCAAAACTACACTTTGATATGGGGCTTCCCTGGTGACTCAATGGTAAAGAATCCTCCTGCCAATTCAGGAGACGTGGCTTCAGTCTCTGGGTCTGGAAGATCCTGTGGAGAAGGAAATGGCAACCTACTCCAGTATTCGTGCTTAGAGAATCCCATGGACAGAGGAGCCTGGTGGGCTACAGTCTATGGGATTGCAAAGGGTTGGACATGACTTAGCAACTAAACAACAGCAACACGCTTTGATATATACTCCTCAAAGTGTTTATATGTTAATAGAGCCATTACATATTTTATTTATCTCATATACATAAATAAAATGGAATTGTACTTCCTGTGATTTTATAATCTTTTTAATCATTCAATCTATATCCTAGAGAGAAACTTCCATCACAAGCATCTTCCTATATCAATAAATAAACCTCTAAAACTTGCATTTTATATCTCCTCAAATTCAGTTACAGGGATGTGCCAGAATTTGCTATACTAATTCCTGATTTTTAGAAGTTGAGGAAGTTTCTAAGGTTATTAATTTATTGAACACATGTTTTGAGTATCCACTATATGTCAGTCTCTATTCTATTCCCAGATCTTAGAAATAAAAGGACAGGTAAATTTTTTTTCATATTATTTTTGAAGTGTGCCTGTGTGCTCAGTTGCTCAGTCATGTCCAGCTCTTTGCAACCCCATGGACTGTAGCCCGCCAGACTTCTCTGTCCATGGGATGAGATTCTCCAGACAAGAATACTAGAATGGGTTCCCATTTACTTCTGCAGAGGATCTTCCCTACCCATGGATTGAACCCGTGTCTCCTACATTGGCAGAAGGATTCTTTACCACAGCACCACCTGGGAAGCCCTGTATTTGGAAAGTAGCATTCAAATCGGAGAAGGCAGTGGCACCCCCCTCCAGTGCTCTTGCCTGGAAAATCCCATGGACGGAGGAGCCTGGTAGGCTGCAGCCCATGGGGTTGCGAAGAGTCGGACATGGCTGAACGACTTCACTTTCATTTTTCACTTTCATGCATTGGAGAAGGAAATGGCGACCCACTCCAGTGTTCTTGCCTGGAGAATCCCAGGGACGGGGGAGCCTGGTGGGCTGCCGTCTATGGGGTCGCACAGAGTCGGACATGACTGAAGTGACTTAGCAGCAGCAGCAGCATTCAAATAATTTCTCTTCTTTGGGTGACCTACTCTCCCATGACCACAGAGGTACTTAGTTTGTTGCCTACAGATGATCCTTTCTACACAACTTAAGGGAAAACATACTTCTGTGTACTTCATCCCTCTATTCCTTAATGATATAAGTCACTGTTAGGTTTCTATGCTTTTGTTTGGAGACATTGATCACTCAGAGAAATTAGTGTTCTTGTAGAAATCTAAAAGAATAGCTGGGATTTTTAGTGGATATTTACTTCAGAGTCATCTTTTCATGTCACTTTCATTCAAAATAAATGCTCCTAATTGAACACAGTTTAGTACATATAAATTACAGTTTCATCTCTTAGGGGTTATATGTTTTAGTAGTTGTTTTGGTGGTAGAACTTTAAAAATCTGCCTTGTACTCCAGTATTACTCTGTGTGATTTTGCTTTATATCTTCAACCATAATATAGAGTTTGGCTAGATGATTTCTATACTGCTTGCCAGCTCTGGACAGGGAGGCATTTCACTATCATAAAATAGTTCTTAAGGCATTGATTGGCTCAAATGATTTTAAACCTTGTTGGTATACACACATCTATGCAATCTCTCAGTTTCTCGTTCTGATTTCCCTTAAATATGTTATTTGTTTTCTCAATCATAGGAATAGCAGGATTTTCAATAGTCTATACTAATAATCTATACTTTGATTTCTCTCTTCTAGATTCTGGGGAATGTTTGCCCTCTCAAATGCAGAAGGGCATTTCTGCATATCTACCTCCTTAGGCAATTTTCTTAACAGTCAAGTTGGTCTATAAACTGATAGAAGAACTTTTCAGAGGATTTTTCATTTTATCAGAAAGATGATGTACCATTGGACATTTTCTTGCTTTTGTTTCTTATAATACACAGATGGCTATTTCCCCTCTATGTATTTTTGCATGGCCAGGGTCAACTATTATCATTAGGAAATATAGGCTAAAAGTGGTAATAACAATAGTTAACCTTGTTGGATTCAATTGGGCTTTCACTGCAGCTTTCCTTTTTTCATCTCTCTTGATATATGAATCTATTTTCAGAAGATGGAATGCCAGGAGGATAGGAAGAATCAAAGACCTCTCCAGCCTTTAACTCTTGGAAAACTCTTCAAGTTGCTTTCGGATATGCTCAATTTCTTTCATCATTTCTCCTGGGAGAATTCAGAATTAGTGTTCAATAATTTTTTTTCTTTTTGGCAAAAACAAACTCTATTAGATTTTTTTCAAGTGAGTCATTTACTACAGTTTTCATAAGGTCAGATTCCAACTAGTATTTGCATTTTTAACTGACATTCAGGGAGGATTTTTAGCTGGAGTTAAAGACCAAGAGAGAAGGGACAAGCACTTATTATAGCTTGACTGTTCTGAAAATCATCTGATTCTAAAAAGGTTAAAAAATGAATATGATTATCTTATTATTCCTAATTTGAAATTACACCATTAAAGCCACATTCTACTAAAGGAATATATGATGCAAACTTATTACTATATAGTGTCACACTGAGGGATTCAAACCCACTCCTTTGGAAATCAGCCCATCCCCAGCTGTTGATAGGATTTGTGTAGCCCATAAAACATTCCATGAGGCATGAGGCAATGGAAACAGTGATTGATGGTGGTCTCATTTCTGTTAATCCTTTCATTTCCACTTAAGTCACCTATTGGCTTAGCCACAGACTTTGAGTCGGGAGAGATACTATAGATATCATATCTTGGTCGGCTTCAAATCATTCCCAGTGACTTCTATGATAGTTTAGTCTGTCTCACTGAGCTGGAGATTCAGATATTCAGGGTGGAAAAAGCAAAGAAGAGGTTTGGGGCAATGTTGGCTGAATGATTTTGAAACAGTCTCCCTGGTGGTGGGTGGAAAGGTAGGTGGATGATTGGGTCAAATAATATAAGGAAAATGAAATGCAACCAAAACTGTTTGGAATGTCCAAAGGCAAGAAACCATAAATATTCAGAATGTTAATTGCATAGTCAGAAAAATTCAGCTACCCATGAAGGCAAGACTCTTCACTGTGGTTTTTCTTCTGGAAATTGACTGATTTCTGAGTACATGAAGAAGTCTAGTAGATGGTAGCATCTGATCTTTAGTATTTCTGGTGCATGGCAATTGACTGGCATGAATCAAATGTGAGATAAAAGTTTATTGAATGAACGCTCTTAATTTAAATGACCTACATCATTGGCTTCAGTTTAGGTTTGTGTCTTGGTTGCTTGTACAGGCCGTTATATATGTAGGAAATGTACTAAGGAAGACTATTCTGGTTTATTTCTGATAATATGAATAGTAAGGTTGATTGATAGTGAATAACTAAATATTACTTGCTTTTGTATTATAAAACACACAGTAGGACCTTCAGTTCAGTTCAGTCACTCAGTCATGTCTGACTCATTGTGACCCCATGAACTGTAGCATGCCAGGCCTCCCTGTCCATCACCAGCTCCCGGAGTTTACCCAAACTTGTGTCCATGGAGTTGGTGATGCCATCCAACCATCTCATCCTCTGCCATCCCCTTCTCCTGCCCCCAATCCCTCCCAGCATCAGGGTCTTTTCAAATGAATCAACTCTTCGCATGAGGTGGCCAAAGTATTGGAGTTTCAGCTTCAGCACTGGTCCTTCCAATGAATACCCAGGACTGATCTCCTTTAGGATGGACTGGTTGGATCTCCTTGTAGTCCAAGGGATTCTCAAGAATCTTTTCCATCACCACAGTTTAAAAGCATCAATTCTTCTGCGTTCAGCTTTGTTTATAGTCCAACTCTCACATCCATACATGACTACTGGAAAAACCACAGCCTTGACTAGATGGACCTTTGTTAACAAAGTGATGTCTCTGCTTTTAATATGCTATCTAGGTTGGTCGTATTTTCCCTTCCAAGAAGTAAGCGTCTTTTCATGTCATGGCTGCAGTCACCATATGCAGTGATTTTGGAGCCCAGAAAAATAAACTCAGCTACTGTTTTCCGATCTATTTACTTTAGTAAATGAATAATCAATACAACTTGTTTTTAAAATACTTAATATATGCTAGACACTGGGTGTATTGCTTTATTTACATTATCTCATTTCTTTTCTGTTACTCCCATTTGGCTGAAGTCTGTCTTATTCACTTTCTCACTACGCTCTTAACCCTTCACCATGTTGCCGTGAATTTATAGTTCTTCATCAATGAATTTAAAATTCTTCTTTATAAATCCATTAATGGATATTTTATTTTGGTCCTTATTCTAGTTATGTATGGCAGAATAGCATTGAGTTTCCCATAGCTGGTGTCTTTTTGATTCAAAATTTATCGAACTTCTATGTACATGATGTTGTCCTAGCTGCTATAAGACATAGTTTTAGCTATTTAAGGGCAGAAATTATGTTTCACTTGTTTCTTAGCCTCAGAATATCTACCTAATAGAGAATTTTACCTATAAAAGCTGACAAACATTTTGCTGTGCAATTGTGAAATAAAATAGCAGAAAACAGTACCATAAATTCTATAAGGTAATATAAATGCCAAAGAAATGTTTTAAGCAAAATGAGTTATGAATTCTAAAGTGAGAAAAATCATTGTGGGTGGGGATAGCTGGGGCAGTTGGCTCTGGTAGTTTTGTAAGAGGCTTTGAAATTCCCCCAGTTAGGTTGTTTCTGGTAACCCTTAACTGCTTTTCAGCAGTGATTTGCAGGACATTTCCTTACATAAGAAGAGTCTGAGCACTTGTTTTGGGAACAAGAAATGTGAGGATGGAAGAGCCCTGTTTTACTCAGGCAGGGGGCAGAGTCAGGGTTGGAGATGGCAGAGTGGGACCACGTCAAATCAGAGATAGGGTCATGGTAGCTGAAAGGAAAGTGGACAATAGGCTGGAGAATCAATCAGATTCAGGTATCATTTATAATCAACAGTCCAATGGCAAGAAACATCAAAGAGAAATCCAGTATCATAAGCTTCAGAGATTAAATATTTCTTGACCTCAATAATAATGGGAATGTTGAGAAGGAGAAAAAAATCAGTAAAATGTAACAATTCAAAATCAATTTCACTTTACATACCAATTTTCAGAAAAGTATCTGATGACTTTGAAAATACAGTATATCTAATAGGTACACCTCATGTTTACTTTATGTGTAAATAATACTTATATGTTTCTATATTATTTTCTAAGTGCCACAGTTATAATTTCCTAAAGTCATATTTTGTTCATCTTTTTATCCTTGGCACTTATAGTGTCTAATTTATAGTAAGTGCTCAATGGGTGTTTGAAATATGAATACGTTTTCATTAGAATATTAGTAGTATTCAGAAGTTTAGGAGTTTATTCTTGAGCTTCAATTTGTTTATCATATCAGAATGTATTGTAACCACAGTTACAGTAAATCTACTATGATATGAAACACACCACACCAAGGAAATTTTGTTTTATTCTGATTGCTGGTTTTGAACTGATTTTGAGATAAGAAGCATGTAGATTGAATGTGGCCACATTCAAACATGAAAAAAATATAAGTCCGTTATCTATCCTTGTCATTGATGTGTACAATATGCAATCAAGTAAGATTAGAACAGTCATTTGAAATCCATCCTGGTTTCTATAACACCAGTTATTTGTAACAGTTTATTTACTTTCACCTTTCACTAAGAAGTCTGTTATTTTATATAGACCTGCTCTCCAGGTGCTTTCACATTAGTATGAAAAAAAAAAAAAGAGGTCAATTAATTTAGGATACATATGAGAAAATAAGATAATGCAGAATAACTTATCTATAAAACAGTGTGAGGCAGAATTGTTTGATTGTATGAGAGTATTTTAGGAGAGAGTAGATTAGTTTTTTAATAATCAAAAAGAAATGATAAATTATACAGGTGAGCTATGTATGAGATCTTTAACGTTTGAGTGCTATGACTCAGGGAAACATGATATCTGGGAAGCTGGCAGGAGAACAGTTTTTTTGTTGTTTTTTAGCTGGAATCAGAGAGTTTGAACTGGATCAACTGGCAACTGAGTCTGTTTCATGGCTTTGGAGTCAAATAGCAGGTGGCTTTATGAGACTATGTTTTTGAGCCCTACCTGATGGGTTGGTGGGAAAACCCTGAAGATTTTATAGGCTATTAACGTAGTTAAAAAGGAAGATTACCACAGTGCTACTGCCAAGAACTAAATAGACATAAAAAGGAATCTAAACAGGTTTATTAGTCTAGGAAACATTCCTATTTAGAAAACCTTTGAATATCCCCAGAACTAAAAATTGTTATTTCTTAGACTCTTTATTAAAAATCAGAAAGTAATGGTCTTTAAGAGGAATGGATTAATAAGATCTAGTATAAATGCATTAATTTATTTATTTAACCAGTTCAAAATGATTGCTTATTGTGACGTTTCCTGGGGACAGTAAACCAATGGTCTCAGCCCTGATGACACTCATCATCCAGTGCTAGGCAACGTGAGTGTCATACCAACGAGAGACTGGGCAGCTCCACAAAACAGAGAGAAGTGCTACGATGGGATTGGTGTTGAGTCTTTGGGGAACACATAAGGATGGCATAATTGTGCTTAGAAAAATACCCAGTGTTACTTTCTGCATCTGGCAATATTACTTTAAATTAATAAAATTGCTCTTAATATGGTAATGGTAAAAGCATAGCATATATCTAGCCTTTTGTTATGTGTCAGCCCTGGGAAAATGTTTCATATGCATTAGCTCATTTTAATCTGTAAAACTACCCTGCTGGATAGGCTCTAGTTTGCTTTCTTGTTGTAATTATTATCCAGATTAAGTGAAGTGAGACTTAAAAATTTGACTGCCTGTCTAATGGTTACAGAACTGGTCAGAAGTAGAGATGGGCACAGACTAAAGCTTTGCTTTAACTTTCATAAAAACACATGTGAGAGTTCTGAAAGAAAATACTGAGCAGAAACACAGAGTGTGCGTAGCTAACACAACCACTGCTCAAAGTGTAAAACAATTCTCCTACATTCAAGTAGCTATGTGCGTGGGTGCATGCAGTCACTTCAGTCATGTCCGACTCTTTGTGACCCCATGGACTGTAGCCCACCAGACTCCTCTGTCCACGGGATTCTCTAGGCAAGATTACTGGAGTGGGTTGCCATGCCCTCTTCCAGGGGGATCTTCCTGACCCAGGAATCGAACCCACATCTCTTATGTTTCCTGCATTGGCAGGTAGGTTCTTTACCACTAGTGCTACCTGGGAAGCCCCTCAAGTAGCTATAATTTTTGAAGAAAAATTACAACGGCATACTTGTTGAACAGTTTTAGATCAATGAGGCTCAAATGTAAAAGTTACCTTTGGCATCTGAGGACAGGAAATGTAAATTTAAAATGAATTGAACAGCAGCAAAGTCACTCATTAGAACAGATATCCTTTTCAATAATAGTGATTCAAGTGTTCTTCGGCACAGAAGAATTATGAAATATTTATGTATGGTTGAAGCAGCAGTACCAGACAAAGAGAAGATTCACAACCCTCCCAATAATAGGTTTGGAAGTAGGCAAACATCTTTTTAATGCAGTGTAGGAACCAGTTTAAGGTTAGTTTTTAAGCTGAAATATTTGATTTTTAGTTTTCTTGTTTCTCTGCTGTGTGTCAAAATTTTCCAGCTTAAAATGGTTACTGTAACAAATGAGGAAAGATACCAATTTCATGAAAATCAGAGGACATAATTTATGTATCAGTCCCTTATTTTTAAAAAAGTGGCTAATGCCATTTTACATAACATAACCTTCTATGGAGTGATCATTTCCTCAGGTAATCTCTTTTGATTAAGAAGCCATGCAGTGGCACAAAGAAGGACAGTGGCATGATTGCTTCCTCTCCAAATCGTGTCTGAATAATAAGTAGTCAAGGTAAGAATAACTTGGGATATTGAGGTGTCTTCCTTATGTAACCTTAGAACCTTTCATCCATTATTTTAGCCTTACAGGGTAGATTTGAACATTTTAGTTCTTTTAAAGTCGCGCAACATACAAAATACTATTGAGGAAGAACAGCTGGGACCAAGGATCGGTTGTAAAAATTAATTTTTGCCCATCCTAACACCAATATCAGAGTGATTATATCCTGCACCTACTGATTCTTAAATAACAATTTGGCTCATCAAATCCAGACATATCAAAAGAACTCAATCTAGTTGAATCTAACAACTGCCTTGAGCAATAATTAATAGATAAAAGAGGAGGGTATTAAAAATGCACTACAAAACAGAGGCAAAACAAAATGTAAGTGGAATTAATGGCTTTTGTCCAATTATATCCAAAATACGTAGTAACCAAAAGAAATAACCAAACTGATACGAAAATTCCTCAAGTAGAGTGATATTGTGTTGAAAGTGAAAGTGTTAGTCGCTCAGTCATGTCCAACTCTTTGTGATTTCATGGACTTTAGCCCACTAGGTTTCTCTGTCCATGGAATTCTCCAGGCAGGATTACTGGAGTGAGTAGCCATTTCCTTCTCCAGAAATCTTCCCAACCCAGGAATAGAACCCAGGTCTCATGCACTACAGGCAGATTCTTTATCATCTGAACCACCGGAGAAGCCGATTGCTACATTCTTAAATTTCCTAAACGATAAGGAACCCTAGTTCCTTTATAATGTTAAAACAATTTGATGTATGTGTGTCTAAATAATGAACTGTGAAGTATAACTGACATAAAATTATGCATCTTAAAGCTAAGGAAAATTTAGAGATATTTGGTACACACCAGGTACAAAAGACTCAAGTACAAATAAAAAGACTTTTCAGGTAGCTTCTGACCAAAAACTTGCTCAAGACCTTGGGAATGACAGTGTATTAAAAAGCAGAAACATTACTTTACTTTGCGGACAAGTTCCGTATAGTCAAAGCTATGGTTTTACCAGTAGTCACATATGGATGTGAGAGCTGGACTATAAAGAAGGCTGAGCGCCTTTGAACTGCAGTGCTGGAGAAGACTCTTTAGAGTCCCTTGGACTGCAAGGAGATCCAACCACTCAATCCTAAAGGATATCAACCCTGAATATTCATTGGAAGGACTGATGTTGAAGCTGAAGCTCTAATGCTTTGGCCACCTGATGCGAAGAGCTGACTCACTGGAAAAGACCCTGATGGTGGGAAAGATTGAAGGCAGAGGAGAAGGGGACGACAGAGGATGAGATGGTTGGATGGCATCACTGACTCAATGGACATGAGTTTGAGCAAAACCCAGGAAATAGTGAAAGACAGGGAAGCCTGGAGTGCTGCAGTCCATGGGGTCTCCAAGAGTCGAACAGCACTGAGCGAGTGAACAACAAAAAGTACAAAAGAAGAAGCAATTAATTTAAAGCTGTGAATTAAATAACATGTTAAGTAAATAAAAAGACTTTTAAGGTAGCTTCCAACAAAGAACTTGCTCAAGAACTTAGAAGTGACTTCAGAAGTGCTTCAAGCCTCAGCTCATATTCCCAGTTGAAATGATTATTGTATATTTCTTGAGATATTACATATTTTTGAGGTATCAAAAGGAGCTGCCTAGTTTATTTTTGTTTTCATATTTGCTTCAACATTGCTTATAAACTTGTAACTGGCAGTAAATGATGTCAATGCCTTGTGAACCCCATAAATAAGAAAGGCAGGTAGTTGCTTGTCATTTAATTCAGCTTATAACTGTCAGAACAGGTTTTGTCGTTGGAGATGAGTCTGGCTCAATTTACTAGACCTTATACATGAGCATATTTAACCAGAATGAGAAAAGTATATAGCGACCATTTCAAACATAATTATCATTTTAGTTTTAAAGGAAATTTGTCAAAAATTAAAAATTTCACCTATATGGAGAGATGTTTATAAAGGAAATACTTCTTTATCAATTCTGGGTTATAAGTTGGTGTTATTGAGCTGCTTTTTTGCAAATTAAAAAACCTGGAAGTGAAGTTACTTGGCCTAATGTCAGCTAGAAAGGAAGTATAAGAGTCAGAGCTTAAACCATGGGTATCTGACTTTTGGTTTAATACTTTTTCTACTAACCCATAATTACTATTTTAAATCTACTTAATATTGCAGTGTTACCCAGAGCCATGATTTACACTATTTGTAGTGTTGCCAATACTGTTACCTAAATATTCATCAGTTCAGTTCAGTCACTCAGTCGTGTCCAACTCTTTAAGACCCCATGAACTGCAGCACACCAGGCCTCCCTGTCTATCACCAACTCCCGGAGTTCACTCAGATTCATGTCCATAGAGTCAGTGATGCCATCCAGCCATCTCATCCTCTGTTGTTCTCTTCTCCTCCTGCCCCCAATACCTCCTAGCATAAGGGTCTTTTCCAGTGAGTCAACTCTTCACATCAAGTGGCCAAAGTATTGGAGTTTCAGCTTCAGCATTAGTCCTTCCAATGAACACCCAGGACTGATCTCCTTTAAAATGGACTGGTTGGATCTCCTTGCAGTCCAAGGGACTCTCAAGAGTCTTCTCCAACACCACATTCAAAAGCATCAATTCTTCGGCACTCAGCTTTCTTCACAGTCCAACTCTCACATCCATACATGACCACTGGAAAAACCATAGCCTTGACTAGATGGACCTGTGTTGGCAAAGTAATGGCTCTGCTTTTTAATATGGTGTCTAGGTTGGTCATAACTTTTCTTCCAAGGAGTAAGCATCTTTTAATTTCATGGATGCAGTCACCATCTGCAGTGATTTTGGAGCCCAGAAAAATAAAGTCTGACACTGTTTCCACTGTTTCCCCATCTATTTCCCATGAAGTGATGAGACCAGATGCCATGATCTTCATTTTCTGAATGTTGAGCTTTAAGCCAACTTTTTCGCTCTCCTCTTTCACTTTCATCAAGAGGCTTTTAGTTCCTCTTCACTTTCTGCCATAAGGGTGGTGTCATCTGCATATTTGAGGTTATTGATATTTCTCCCGGCCATCTTGATCCAGCTTGTGCTTCTTCCAGCCCAGCGTTTCTCATGATGTACTCTGCATATAAGTTAAATAAGCAGGGTGACAATATACAGCCTTGACAGACTCCTTGTCCTATTTGGCACCAGTCTGTTGTTCCATACCCAGTTCTGACTGTTGCTTCCTGACCTGCATTACAGGTTTCTTAAGAGGCAGGTCAGGTGGTCTGGTATTCCCATCTCCTTCAGAATTTTCCCCAGTTTGTGGTAATCCACACAGAGGCTTTGGAATAGTCAATAAAGCAGAAAAAGATGTTTTTCTGGAACTCTCTTGCTTTTTCAGTGATCCAGTGGATGTTGGCAATTTGATCTCTGGTTCCTCTGCCTTTTCTAAAACCAGCTTGAACATCAGGAAGTTCATGGTTCACATATTGCCTAAGCCTGGCTTGGAGAATTTTGAGCATTACTTTACTAGCATGTGAGATGAGTGCAATGGTGTGGTAGTTTGAGCATTCTTTGGCATTGCCTTTCTTTGGGATTGGGATGAAAACAAATATTCATAAATGTGTGTAATTATTAATCATTTGGAAAATACAACAAAAGTTTGTGCATTATCTTCCAGCTTTATTAGGGTATAACTGAGAAGTAAAAATTGTATATATTTCAGGTTCAGTGTTATGGTTTGTTATACTTACCCATTTTGAATGTTTACCATTTCAAGCTAATTAACATATTCATCACCTCTCATAGTTTTTGTGTGTGTGTGTGGAGGGAGGTGAGAACTCTGAAGATCTACATTCTTAACAAATTTCAATATGAAGCATAGTCTCATTAGCTATAATCACCAACCTGTCTATTAGCTCCCCAGAGCATTTTTATCCTATAACTGAAAGTTTCCATCCTTTGCTCAACATCCCCTTATTGCTCCCATCTCCAGTCCCTAGTAAACACCAATATAACCTCTGGTTCTATGTGTTCTTAGATTCCACAAAGAAGTGAGATCGTATAAGATTTGTGTTTATTTCACTTAGCATAATGCCCTCAAGGTTCATCCATGTTATCACTAACAGCAGGATTCTTTCCTTTTTATGGCTGAATTATACTACATTGTTTATTTATATAACATGTCTTTTTCCATTGATCAGTTGATGAACACAGGTTGTCTGTGTCTTGGCTATTGTGAACAAATTCTTTAAGATACTGATTTCATTTCCTTTGCATATGTGCCCAGTGGTGGGATTGCTTGATCATGTAGTAGTTTTATTTTCAATAGTTTGAAGACCTCCAATGCATTTTTGAAGTGAAAGCACATGTAAATAAGACCATCAATGTTATCTGTTTTTATCTTTCTCAAAATGTTCAGTGGTTGAATGGTCAGAATGGGTGTAATACTCTGATCTGATATGTGTGTGATATTTCAGATGTTAGAGAATGAGAGAAAGAATGCCTGCCTACAAAGGCTTGGCAACATGGAGTGGTTGAACAGGGAGCTAGAAAGCTGGACACTGGGAGTCACTTTGTATATGAGTGTCAAATATTATTAATCATAAAAATGAGGTAGAGGATTCCCCGTGGTGTGTGTTGGCTGATTCTTTCTTCTCTCTCCTTTGGCAGGTACAATGGACACAGTTTTTCTTTTCAAATCCTCTAGGATAAACATGAACTTCACATTTCCCCCTGTGTCCATCACAATCTCTATTTCTAACAGTCTGTCTGATTCACATAATTATTACTTGTCTGGTCCCAAAATACATGAATTTCAATGTCTTTTCTTCCTCAAAATTCTGTAGCTTTTTCATCTACAATGGGCTTACTGTATATGTCATCGCGTGAGTGCTAAGTCACTTCAATCCTGTTCTTGTCCGACTCCTGGGTTGCCACGCGCTCCTCTAGGGGATCTTCCCCACCCAGGGATCAAACATCTCTAATATCTCTTGAATTAGCAGGCAGGTTTTTTTTACCACTAGCGTCGTTTGGGAAGCCCATATATGTCATTACAAATAATAGCTAAGGTCTGCTTCTGTTAAAAGACTATACAGTTTGGGGGCTAAAATATCTGTTTTCAATTTATTTCAGGTTCTTCAAATACCAAAACAAAATGTATCCCTCACAAAATTAATGAAGTTAATCTAATATGTAATTTTTGGAAATTCATAAGAAGTACATTAATTTTTGGATTCATCAGCCAGGGGAGGCAAAGTTAGTTTTCTTAAACCTAACTAAGCCGAAAGGAATCGAAACCTGAGATATAAAGAAATAAAAAGGTTTCCAGTGTCTGATGGTCTTGATTCATGGAGGTGGCTTCCCTCTCTTGAAGCCTCTCATCCCTAATCCTGATTCTTTTTAAAAGAGGGTTATACATGTACACTATGATCTATCTATATATATATACACACACACACATACACATATATACACATACAAACACAAATATATACACTATGCTATATATTATCATGTATGTACATATACTGTTGTAAAGTATATATTAATAGTTATTATGCTCTTTTTGTATATTGCTATAGCATGAAAACTTTCTTAAGTCATCAAAAACTGCAAAGAACACATTGATTTCAAGTGAATATGGAATGTTCTCCAGAATAGATCACATACTGGGCCAAAAAAGAAGTTTTACTTATTATCTGAAAATATGACTTTAATCGTTGTTGATATTTTGTTACATATCATAGCTTCAAAACTTAATCTTCAGTATTTAAACATTTAGGATGTTTTGCTAATTGGAATTGCTCTTTTCAAAGTTAGAAAGGATTGTTATTTATCCAACCCATGATATTTTCTGGCATTTGAAATGGCTGCTGCCTCTTCTGATAGAAATGTCCCCTGCCTTTGATCTTCTTTCCTTTTCTTTACTTTGCATTCCTCTCTCTTTCTCCTAAATGTAGACAGTCCTTAGGGTAGTATCCTTGGCTTTCTTACCTCAATAGACTCTCCTCTGGAAAATTCACTTTTCCCAAATCTACATTTTTCACTCTGGAAATCTCAGAAAGTTCTATCACCATTTTTTTCTTTCTTTTACAATTTTTTTTTCTAATTTATTTTTTATTGAAGGAAAATTGCTTTACAGAATTTTGTTGTCTGCTGTCAAACCTCAACATGAGTCAGCCACAGGTATATACATATCCCCTCCCTTTTGAACCTCCCTCCCATCTCCGTCCCTATCCCACCCCTCTAGGTTGATACAGAGCCCCTGTTTGAATTTCCTGAGCCATATAGCAAATTCCCTATTGCTATCTATTTTACATATGGTAATGTAAGTTTTCATGTTACTCTTTCCATACATCTCACTCTCTCTTCCCCTCTCCCCATGTCCATAAGTCTTTTCTTTATGTCTGTTTCTTCATTGCTAACCTGTAAATAACTTTTTCAGTACCATTCTTCTAGATTCTCTATATATGTGTTAGAATACAATATTTATCTTTCTCTATCTGACTCACTTCACTCTGTACAATAGGTTCTGTGTTCATCCACCAATTAAAACTGACTCAAATGCATTCCTTTTTATGACTTAGTAATATTCTATTATGTATATGTACCACAACTTCTTTATCCATTCATTGGTTGATGTACATCTAGTTTGCTTCCATGTTCTAGCTATTGTAAATAGTGCTGCAATCAACATTGGGATGCATGTCTTTTTCAGTTTTGGTTTCCTGAGGGTATATGTGTAGGAGTAGGATTGCTGGGTCATATGGTGGTTTTATTCCTAATTTTTAAAGGAGTCTCCATACCATCTTCCATGTGGCTATATCAATTTACATTCCCATCAACAGTGCAAGAACATTCCCTTTTCTTCACACCTTCTCCGGCATTTATTGTTTGTAGACGTTTTGATGAGGGCCATTCTGACCAGTGTGAGGTGATAGCTCATTGTGGTTTTGACTTGCATTTCTCTAATAATGAATGATGTTAAGCATCTTTTCATGTGTTTGTTAGCCATCTGTATGTCTTCTTTGGGGAAATGTCTGTTTAGGTCTTTTTCCCACTTTTTGATTGGGTTGTTTGTTTTTCTGGCATTGAGTTGTATGAGCTACTTGTATATTTTGGAAATTAATCCTTTGTCAGTTGTTTCGTTTGCTATTATTTTCTCCCATTCAGAGGGTTGTCTTTTCACCTTGCTTATAGTTTCCTTTGCTGTGTAAAAAACATTTACGTTTAATCAGGTCCCACTTGTTTAATTTTATTTTTATTTCCATTACTCTAGGAGGTGGGTCATAGAGGATCTTGCTTTGATATACGTCATCGAGTGTTCTGCCTATGTTTTCCTCTAAGAGTTTTATAGTTTCTGGTCTTACATTTAGGTCTTTAATCTATTTTGAGTTTATCTTTGTGTATGGTGTTTCAGTTCAGTTCAATTCAGTTCAGTCAGTCAGTCGTGTCCAACTCTTTGTGACCCCATGAATTGCAGCACGCCAGGCCACCCTGTCCATCACCAACTCCTGGAGTTCACTCAAACTCACAGCCATCAAGTCAGTGATGCCATCCAGCCATCTCATCCTCTGTCGTCCCCTTCTCCTCCTGCCCCCAATCCCTCCCAGCATCAGAGTCTTCCAATGAGTCAACTCTTCGCATGAGGTGGCCAAAGTACTGGAGTCTCAGCTTTAGTATCAGTCCTTACAGAGAACACCCAGGGCTGATCTCCTTTAGAACGGACTGGTTGGACCTCCTTGCACTCCAAGGGACTCTTGAAGTGATCTAATTTCATTCTTTTACATGTAGCTGTCCAGTTTTCCCAGCACCATTTATTGAAGAGGCTGTCTTTGCCACATTGTATATTCTTGCCTCCTTTGTCAAAGGTAAGGTAACCATAGGTGCATGGGTTTATTTCTGGACTTTCTATCTTGTTTCATAGGTCTATATTTCTGTTTTTGTACCAGTACCATACTATATTGATGAATGTAGCTTTGTAGTATAATCTGAAGTCAGGAAGGTTGATTCATCCAGCTCCATTCTTCATTCTCAAGACTGCTTTGACTATTTGGGGTCTTTTGTGTTTCCATATGAATTGTGAAATTTAGTGTCTTAAAATTTTCTGTGTAAAGTTTTTTGTCTCCTTAGGTACATTTATTCCTAGGTATTTAATTCTTTTTGTTGTAATGGTGAATGGGATTAATTCCTTAATTTCTCTTTCTGATTTTTCATTGTTAGTATATAGAAATGCGGTGACTTCTATGTATTGATTTTGTCAGTCAAGTCCAAGAGGCACAAAGAGTCTCATACAGGGTAAAACATGCCAAGGAGAAACACGTCACGACACAAACTAATCAAACTAACAAAGGCTAAACACAAAGAATAATAAAAACAGCAAGGGAGAAGCAACAGATAACATACAAAGGAAGCTCCATATGCTTAACAGCTGACCTTTCAGCAGAAACTACAGTCCAGAAGGGAATGGCAGGATATACTTAAAGTACTGAAAGGGAAAAATCTACAACCAAGATTATTGTATCTGGCAAGGATCTCATTCAAAATTGATGGAGAAATAAAAAGATTTTCAGGCAAGCAAAGGTTAAGAGAATTCAGTACCACCAAACTAGCTTTACAACTAATGTTAAAGGGACTTGTATAGTCAAGAAATACAAGAGAAGCAAAAAGATCTACAAAATCAACCCCAAACAGTTAAGAAAATGGCAATAGGAACATATATATCAATAGTTTCTTTAAATGTAAATGAATTGAATGCTCCAACCAATAGACAGAGACTGGCTGAATGGATACAAAAATAAGACTCATATATATGCTGTCTACAAGAAACCCACTTCAGACCTAAAGACACATATAGACTGAAAGTGAGAGAATGGAAAAACATATTCCATGCAAATGGGAAGCAAAAGAAAGCTGGAGTAGCAATCCTCATATCAGATAAAACAGGCCTCAAAACAAGGAGTATTACAAGAGATAAGGAAGGGCACTACATAATGATCAAGGGATCAATCTAAGAGGAAGACATAGCAATTTTAAATATCTATGCACCCAACATAGGAGCACATCAATACATAAGACAATCACTAACAGACATAAAAGGAGAAATTGACAGGAACACAATCAAAGTAGGAGATTTTAACACCCCACCTGCAGAGAGTGCTACTGGTGGTTGGGTGATGCCAGGTCTTATATTCAAGTGGTTTCCTTTGTGTGAGTTCTCACTATTTATTACTCCCAGTTTAGTTCTCTGGTAGTCTAGGGTCTTGGAGTCAGTGCTCCACTTCAAAGGCTCAAGGCTTGATCTCTGGTCAGGAACAAAGATTCCACACGTGGTTTGTTATGGCATTAAGATGAAAACAAATATCCAAAAACGAGAAACCCAAAGATGAACACTAGACAAAGGGCAGTTACAAAATCAGGCAAATAATAATTAATAGAATATACACATATACATATACACGCATGAGCAAAGTCAAAACAGTCCAAGAAAATAAAGTACAATAGATTGACTCGGCGAGTAAAGGAAAGAAAAAATTATGTTTACCAGTTAAGCACAAATCTAACTAAAGCACAAACTGGAAAACAAAAGTAAAGCAAGGTGTCAAGTGTGGAATAAAGCAATGAAAACAAAACTAACAAATATGTTGAGAGGAAAAGAAAGAAAGAATAGATATGCAAATTTAAGTAGAGGTAGAAGAAGAAGGTTTACATACATTAAAGATTAGCTTCAAGGGGAAAAGAACAGTAGGAAAGGCAAACAAAGGAATAAATGTAGAAAAAATATAATAGGCTTAAAAGCATTAAAAATTAAAATTATAAAAAAGAGGAAAAAAAGGAAGAAGAAAGAAAAAAGGAAAAAAACAAAACAAAACAAAAGGAAAACTCCACAGAACTGCAAAAGCCCTACATAGTGGCAAAGGTTTATAACAACAATAGAAAGTGTGACTGAATATACAAGATACATATATACGCATAAACAAAATCAAAACAGTCCAACAAAAATAAAGTACAGTAAATTGACCTGGCAAAGGAACAAAGGAAACCAGAAATTATATCTACCAGAACAAAACTGATTAGAACACAAACTGGAAAGCAAAACTAAAGCAAGGTGCCAGTTGGGGAATAAAGCAGTGAAAATAAATGTAACAAATATTTTAAAAGAGGAGAGGAAAGAAAGAAAGAATAGATATGCCAAGTTAGACAGAGATGGATAAAGAAGATTTATATACATTAAAGATTAACTGTAAGGGGAAAAGAACAGTAGGAAAAGCAAACTAAGGAATAAATGTAGAAATAATAACAGGTTTAAAAATTAAAATTTAAAAAAAAAAAGGGAAACACCACAGAACTGCAAAAGCCAAACACAGAGGCCAAGGTTTCTAATAACAATAAAAAATATGACTGAGGAGAAAAAAAGCTCAAAAGCCTAATTAGATTTCATTGTGCCAATAAAATTGACAGCTATGACAGAAATGGGAAAAAAAAGGAAGAAAAAGAAAAAAAAATCCAAAGAATCTACAGAATGAGTCAAAACATAAGAATAATAAATGTTTTTCTTGAGTCACTGCTGTCGGAGTCCTCTCCCTCGCTGGGAGTCACAGTCCACCTCATCTCCCTAGGATGCCCTCCAGCACAGTGCTGATCTCTGGACCTGCTGTGGGAGTAGCTCAGATTCTGATCTGGTCCTGCTTCCGTGTGTTCTTGCCTCCAATGTCCTTGCTATCAGAACTAGTGTGTTTTCTTTTGTGAGAACTCTCAATGAGCTTTTATATATTCTATAGACTGTCTCGTTGATCGTGTGGATTTAATCTGCAGCTTGTACACCTGGTACAAGCTGGTGGGAAGGTTTTGGGTCTTCTTCCTTAGCCACACTTCCCCTGGATTTCAATTGTGGTTTTATCTCCACCTCTGGATATGGGTCGTCCACTGGGGATTGCTCCTGAGGCTGCCCTGGAGGACTTGGGTCTGCCCCTGTGAGGGCCAGGTGTGAAGGTGGGGCAGCTGCTGGGGTTGCAGGAATTCTGGCAGCATCGGGTACTCAGGGGGGTTGGCGGCTAGGGCAGTGGGAAATATAGTGCTCTAGAAGGGCATGGCGACCAGTATTGGCCAATACACTCCAGTATTCTTGCCTGAAGAGCCCCATTCCCTGACAGAGAAGCCTGGCAGGCCACAGTCTACAGGGTTTTAAAGAGTTGGACACTACTGAAGTGACCCTGAGCGCATAGATGCAAGACATCTTTTTGCCTGTGGCAGCTCTGCCCCTGTGAGAGTTGAGCATGAAGGTGGTGTAGCTGCTTGGCTTGCGGGGACCCTGGAGGCACCAAGTGTGCAGGGACATGGACTGTCTCCGTTGCAGGAGTTATAGCCCCATCAGAGTCTATTTTCCCATCTCTTGTAGCTGGTGATCAGAAGGCCCCTTTGGCCAGTCTTTTTCTGTAACTCTGCCCATTCAGGCACTTAGAGGGCTCCCTTGCCTGGGGTCCTTCTCTGTTGTTTGGTGTGTCAGGCACACAGAGGGGTCCCCCTGGGTGGGGTCCTACTCTGTAGTTCAGTGCCTCAGGCATTTGATGGGCCAGTCTCTCTACTATGCAACCGCTGATGCTGGCGTGTGGGGAGAGACAGGCTATGGTGATGGCTCCACCCCCTACGCGTGGCTCAGCACTATCGCCTTACTTCTATGGGTGCCTGGCCTCCCTCCTCAGGCATCTCCCGCCACCATCTCCTCCCTCACATCTCCTTGATCCATCTCTTCACAGTCAACAGCAGCCCTTGCCCTGGGATTGCTCCACAATCCCTAGACTCCAGCTCCCAGGCGCTGCGCCTTCCAGGGGACCCACATCCCTGTCCAGGGTCTGTACAGCTGTGGCAAGGACTGTCTGATTCCAGGCTATGTATGGCAGCAGCAAGGACTGTCTGACTCTCATTCCATTTAGACTGCCACAGACCATCTGTTTCCCTCTCAGCCTTATATGTTTCTCCTCTGGCTTAGACAATTGCCCCAGTGTGAGGATCGGGGCCCTGCTTCAGCCCCCCATCCACCGAGGGCAGGTCCAGTCCTACTGACACTCCTGTTTCCCCCCAGTTCCTTCATCCTACAGAGTTTTGCGTGGGTCTATATGTTCTTTTCCGCTGGGCAGGTCCTCCTGTCCGTTCTCAGCTGGGGTTCTGCATGCACTTCTGTGTCTGAAGGTGTATTCCTGATGTGTCCACGAAGAGAGATGGACTCCACGTCCACCTACTCCTCTGCCATCTTGTTCTCCCCCACCTTTTTTCTTATTAAACATTTTTACCTCACACCTATGTTCAAAACCAAGTTGAACTTACACAAGTTTATATAAGAGTGCAATTAACTAACCCAGCTGAATACTTTTTGTAACCTCTGCTGCTGCTGCTACTGCTAAGTCACTTCAGTCGTGTCCGACTCTGTGCGACCCCATAGACGGCAGCCCGCCAGGCTCCCCTGTCCCTGGGATTCTCCAGGCAAGAACACTGGAGTGGGTTGCCATTTCCTTCTCCAATGCATGAACATGAAAAGTGAAGTCGTGGCCCCAACCATTGTCTGAATTTTCTAACAGAAAGATTCCTGTGTAAACTCCTTCTCATTCATCTTTTCTGCCAACATATCCAAGTACTTTCTTTTTCCTCCTTTTTTTCCCCTTTAATCTTATTTAAATTCATCTTTCCCCATTTCAATTGACCATTAAATCAATTTACTTCACTTTTTAGGCTGCCCAATATCCTCATTAAAAAAAGCAAATGTTCTTTTTGAAATGGAAGTCAGTGGTAAAACAGGGTCTTTCACATAACATAAACCTATAGAAAAGCAATTTGAACAGCATTTTGATTCTTGAAGTACCTAGACCCTGCATCACAGAAGAATTCTCTTCTTTAATACAAGGGGATGGGAACAGGAGTGTATTATTTCCTGTTTGCCATGGAGTTCTGGCCAGTAACATCTTTCAGTATGTGCACCCCTCTGGCATTGCTTTGTAATCTTGAGATCAATATTCAGTGTGTTACGTGCACCCAAGATGATGGCACTTTTGATGCAGTGTGATCTGTCTAATATGTCCCCATCTTCCTGAATTTTCATCATGCTCTTTAACAAGAGATCCCTCAAAAATCGCAGATCCCTGGTCTGTGGACAAAATCAAGCCAGGCACGTCACTGATATGTGCCATTCAGCTCTAATGATATGCATATTTTAAATCCCTATTATAATGGCAAAAATTTTTCTGTACAACTATGTTAAATGCATAACACATACTATTTTTTGTGTACCGTGTTGCTTAAATAAACAGTTTGATTTCTATGTGAAATATTTTAAAAATTGGGAAAGTTATTATAGTACTGTCATGTGGAGAAGACCATAAGAGTTGTATCATATTAAGTACCCAGCTGTCTTTGGCCATTGAAGCTTTCTTGGACAGGTATGTGCCCGAGCTTTCTAGAAGCACTTTTCTGATTGCCAATAGAGTTTGGCTTCAGGGGCTCTCCTATATTTGCCAGAGAGAATGAAAATACTGATGCTTTCCATCAATTTTAGAGAAATGTTTCTGAGCACTGGAATGAGAGACTTTGGAAGGTCGTATAATTACCTCCCATTAAGCCCTTTAAAAACAGAATGGCTATTTATATTCCTGGAGTTCTTAATGAAGCTCTTTTCTGCAGTGAAGGAGCGATTTTGTGTGATGATTTCTGAGGTCATTCTAGGACTTATTTTGAATAGCTCTAATGTCTTAGATAAGTTTGGTTCAGGAAAATAAACGTATTGAGAAAACAATTGGTCTGGTATGGCTCTATCATAAAGTTATTGGGTAAATCTTAATTCTTTCACCATTTTTGAAGAGAGGGTTTAAGAAATAAAAAATGTAAACACCCCATTGCCTCCAGAAAAGAACTTGAAAGAGAAATTCTAAATCATCTTGTCCAGTTGCTTTCTAATCTCTATACAGCTTAAATGCTAGGATGGTTGAGACAATTAACACAAGAGGTTTTGTATTTTGGAGAACTAAACAGTGAGAACCAAAGCCAAGCATCAGCTGTTTCACAGAGGTGACCTAGTAGTTTCAACATGATGTGCTCACTCTGTGGGTTACATGAGGAGTCTTTTCTCATTTTCCAGCTATGAGGATTTTGTACCTTTCCTGTCCCACAGTCCCCTCTTCCATCTCTTTCTGCATTACTTTTCCCGGCCCCAGCATCTTTTCTTTCCCATGTGCTATTCAGAGAAGAGACAGGTGGTAGAGTGAAAACTATGAATTTTGCATCAGACAGACCTGGGTTTGCATCTTCATTACTTGGCATCAGGATTTTCTTTGTCAAGTTATATATCCTCATGTGAAGACACTGAAATAAACTCTACCTCTCAAAGTTTCTACAAAAGGAGATGGTATCTGGAAAACGTCCCAACACAGTTGCTGACACAAAATGAATTCTCAATAATGATTATGCATTACTGTTCTATTTTCACATGTCGTGTTGAAATGCCACTGCCAATTTGAATATAATTATTTTAAGCCTGATAAAAGGGAAACAAATTGACTCTAAAAAAGGAATGCATGATAAATAAAAGCAAAAGATATTTAAAAGAGACAGCCCAGAATAAAAAGAAGCAAGTATTAGTAACATAAACCATTACAGTGGAGATATAGGTTTTTAAACTAAATAAATGCTAACAATAGCATTATGTTTTCAAATATAATTTGATGATACATCCGCTAGTAATCTTCCTAAATTGGAGGCCACTATGGAGACAATATTTCAGATATATTCTTAAAAATGCAAGTGTATATAGAGGATATATATTTATCTAGGAAAGATAGGTACAGTTTTGCATGTGGTGTTTTTCAAGTTAGAGAAGCTGTATCAGTACAGCTCAGTTGCTCAGTCATGTCCGACTCTTTGCAACACCATGAACTGCAGCACACCAGGCCTCCCTGTCCATCACCAACTCCTGGAGCTTACCCAAACTCATGTCCATTGAGTCGGTGATGCCATCAACTATCTCATCCTCTGTCATCCCCTTCTCCTTCCACCTTCAATCTTGCCCAGCATCAGGGTCTTTTCAAATGAGTCAGTTCTTCACTGTATAGCATGAAGAAGCTATATAGCATGAGAAGCTGTATAGCATGGAAGTTAAGAGTGTGGGTTCTGTTTTTAATAACTTTAAATGGAGTATAATCTATAAAAGCATTGAATCACTATGTTTACACCTGAAACTAATATAATATTGTAAATAAAATATAGTCAATAAAAAAATAAAATGAAAGTTTAAAAATGTGTCATCAGGCAAACATCTGTAACACAAGAGCCTAGGTTCGAGAGCTGAATACCAGGGTTTCTAATCCAGGTTCTTTAGTTAGTAGCTCTAACACCTTGGCTAAGCTACCTAACTGGGCTTCCCTGGTGGCTTGATGAGTAAAGAATCCACATGCAATGCAGAAGATGCAAGACAGGTGGGTTCAATCTATGAGTTGGGAAGATCCCCTGGATGAGGGCGTGGCAACCCACTCCAGTATTCTTGCCTGAAGAATCCCATGGGCAGAGGAGCCTGGCGGGCTACAGTTAATAGGGTTGCAAAGAATCAGACATGACTGAAGCAACTGAGCACGCGCACACACACAAGCTACCTAACTACTTTAAGCTTCATGCTTTCATGTATAAATTTGGGATAATAAGAATTCTGTGCAATATAGTTTTTCGGTATGTGCATGCATGTGTAATAATTAGCTGAGTAAATACAAAGGGATTACAGCACTGTTTGGCAAAGAACAAATGATCTAGATTTATTTAAAGTGCTATTATTATTATTATCATTATTAATATTATTATTATCATTAATAGTAGTAGTAGATGCAGGGAGATAGTGGTACTTGGAAATGGTTAGGTTTGGTAAATTTCCCAGAGTTAGTTTATGGCTAATGCTGATTAAACATTGAATATCTCCAAAAGACTAGAAAAGTCCACTATTGGAGGATAAAATAAGACGGTCAATATTATTAATACTTTATTAACTGATAAAGAAATTAAAGTGAGTTATAGTTCAGAAAGCTGGATTCATGTGACAGAATAAGGATGTGTTTGCAAACAAAATACAGTATTGGGCTTGTAATATCTGTTTGAGTTTGCAAACAAAATATGGTATTGGGGTTGTAAGTAAATTTAAAAGATAATTTTTTCAAGGAGGTATAAATCTATGGTGAAAACATGAATCATGCTGTTATTTTATTGTAAGATGCAACTCTAACCTGAGTTCTTGGTATACACACACACACATATACACACACACTAAGACTCAATTCAGTCCTTGCTACAGTTCTGCAAGGCAGTTCTTAATATTTCTTATATTTCAGGTGGGAAACCTGAAGATTGGTGAGATTTTGTGGCTTGCTTAAGACACACGAGTGTGTGGGAGATTTATTGACTCTTTACTGGGTCACTCTGTGTCTCTAAAAGTGACTTCGTTTCCTGAAAGCATTGCTGTTATGCTACTCTATGGACCATAGCTATATATTATGTTCAGAAAATGTATCATATTTAAAAAGAAAGTTTATTTTTATAAATTAATCTTTATTAAGAAACAAGGGTGCATTCAGATGGGGAGCAACTGAAGGTCTGGGGCTTGGAGTTAGAAAAGGACATCACCTCACCCTATAGAAATCCAGGGCTCTGGGTGCCACAAAAGCAAAAGCCCAGGAGAAGCTGGTCAGCAGATAAATGCATTAATGAAGCAGACTCATGTCAATTTTGGGTGAATCATGCTGACAGCCAGCAGCATGTACCAGAGAGTAAATCATGCTCTCTGGAGGCCTATCACAGAAGGGATGCAACTAATGAGATTCCATGCATCATTCTGATGAGGTATGAACGCATACTCATCAGGAACAGTTGACCTAGAAATGAAGACCAGTATTTCAAGGGATATCTTAGAGCCAAGCCCTCTTGGTGCAGGCAGCTCCAGATGAAATGTGATTTTTCTAAGCCAACTTAGTGACAGAGCAGCCCCGACTTTTCCCTACCACTGCTGCCCGGGTTTTATGGACCTGGTGTCCATGGATAAATCCTAAAATAGAACAAAGCTAGAGCAGGCTAAATCTTCCCAGTCTTGGGAAGAGAATAGGAACTGTGGTGTCAGAGAGACCTAGATTCAAATTCCAACTCTTCCATTTCTTTGCTATAAAAATTGGGTATGTTTCATCTCTGAAACGGGACTAAGAATAATTACTTCTAAATGTCTGAGATGTTATATGTATTTCCCTGGCATGTAATACCTGTTTAATAGATAATGGTTCTATCAGCTGCCTTCTATTTAGAGACAAAAATTGATATACAGTGTACTATGTGTCTTTTCCAATTATACATTCCTTGCATCTCTTGCTCTTTTTCTAAGGTTTAAAATTCATTCATTCAGCAATCAGATATTGAACATTTATAGTGAGGCACGAATGGGACCAGGTCCTGGGATGTTAGAGAGAGAACACAGCCTCTGCTTCCACGTTGCTTACTGAACACTGCAGGATTAAAGGAGAACTTCCATTCAATGTGATGAGTACAGGATGTTAAAGAAGCAGCTAAGACAGGTGGGGAATTGGGTCATCTGTACAGCTTCCTACAGTATAAGTATGGGTTATTCAAGTAAAGAAGGGTTAGGGCAATTGTGTAGTCCCCCAAAAGGATAACATATATAAAGATATGAAGGTCTTGTGTAGACAACCATGGATCTTTTAGAGGCATTTTGAAGGCCAGATGTAAGTTTTAAATGACTTCCAATAAATTAATTAATTGAACCCTAGTCAAGAACACATATTTTCATTTAATCTCTCCTTTGCCACTCATTGCCTCCCACTCTTGTTTCCATTCACTTCTTAGACTCAAAAATTGTCTATGCTGTTTGACTGTGTAAACTAACCAAGCTCTAGGGCTAAGATCTAGAGTTGCAGGCACAGTCTTATATGTTTTTCTAAACAATTTAACAATTTAGCCACAGTGATCATTGTCACAGATATCTTAGTTTGAAAATATGTAAAGTTTTATTAGGTATTAACACTTCAAAGGAGTTGCTGTTATACTTTAGGTACAACCTTAAAAAAAGACTATTATAGATTGAATAACCAAAAAGAATTATTCCTTTCTGTTCTGAAGATGTGTGTTATCCTATTGTGTGCTATGATGGAACTATCTTAAAAAACACTGTTTACGTTTTGTTCATGATATTCTTTCAGAGCAAAAAATAGAGTTCTGGAGCTCTCTCTGTACCTTACTTGGGTTGTGTGACCTAAAGTGAGTAGCAAAAAACTGAAGTCATTTGCATAATGATCCACCCAAATCAGTCCTCACCTATAAAATTGTGATTTTAATTTAAGAAAAAAAATGTTATAAAAGACCTTTTAGAGAAAAAGTTCCTTGTGTTTGTATAATACTGGAATACACTTCTTTAAAATATTGCTTTGCCTAAATACAAGGAAATACATGGATATATAAAGAAAATTCTGAATGTATCCATTTATATTACTGGAAAAGAAAGGAAGTGATAGCTCAGGACTCAATATTTCAAGGGGTACTTATTGATTTATGTAGAGCTTGGCTGTATTGACTAATATGACATATTGTCATAGTCAATGCTATGACATACTGACTAAATGCTTAAATGGGTAAAATAGTTCTTTAAATAAATCTGATACTTCATGATACTGAATTTTAAGGCCAGAAAAAAACCTAGAGGTGAGACCTCTAGTTTTATATTCTGTTGTTTCAAATCTCATTATTTATCAATAACTAGAAAAAGCCAGCTAAAGTGATTAATGAGAAAAAATGATTCTGAACAAAATATAAGTTTACTTGTCATTCTGAAGTATATGGGCCAATGCAGAAAAACTAACCCTGTTATAAATTTAATATATTAATGAGCAAATATTGGATGCCTGTATTTTATTTCAAGAATCTAATTTAAGTATTCTCTGAGTGAGTGCTACAGGCTACAAGAGAACCAGCCGCCTGTGGCCTCCTGTCTGACAAATCAGAGATCTCTTGACAACAAAGAACTGTAGGTTTATAGATGCACTTTATTCTTCCTAACTTGGTGTTAAGACCTAAGAAACTAACAGGATGATTACGAAGGGCAATTTTGCAGAAATCCTTCATGCTGCATTTAACTGGATTGATAACGGTAGAATTTCCTAAAGTTATTACGTTAGAATTCTTGATTCTTTAAAGAGTAAGTGTATCAGTTGGATTCCATTTAAGTAGAAAGTTATGGGATTATGAATATAGAAACTGTATAGATTTTTAAAAAATTACTTATTTATGGCTGTGCTGGGTCTTCATTGCTGTGCCCAGGCTTTCTCGAGTTGCAGTGAGTGGGAGTTATGCTTCATTGCAGTGCAGAGGCATCTCATTGTGATGGCTTCTCTTGTTGTGGAGCACAGGCTCAAGGCAAATAGGCTTTAGTTACTCTGCGGCATGTGGAATCTTCCCAGACCAGGGATGCAACCCATGTCCCCTCCATTGGCAGGCAGATTTCTATCCACTGTACCACCAGGGAAGTCTGAAACAGTATAGATTTTTAATGGAAAGATATTTGGAAGTTCATTTGAGAAATGGCAGACCAAAGAGAGTGCTAATTGGTTGATAGGGAAAGCAGGTATTAGATAAATTATTCGTTAAGACATTTACAGGGAAAATGAGGGGACACATGTCAGCAACAGACATGAAGTTCCCCAGAGAGGAAAAGAACTTTGATAGCACAAAACCAGATGATCAAGGTATTAGAATGTGAAGTCTGACAAAAGCTTCAGGCCATATGGAGCCCATCTCGTAACTGTGAGATAGAGAAGAGAAGAGAAGAGATAAACCTTTCTCCCCATCCTCGGTTTCCAAAGAAACAAGACCTCATATTTAAAGTGAACTTCACTTCAGTTCAGTTCAGTTGCTCAGTCATGTCCGGCCCTTTGCGACCCCATGAATCGCAGCACGCCAGGCCTCCCTGTCCATCACCAACTCCCGGAGTTCACTCAGACTCACATCCATCGAGTCCGTGATGCCATCCAGCCATCTCATCCTCGGTCGTCCCCTTCTCCTCCTGCCCCCAATCCCTCCCAGCATCAGAGTCTTTTCCAGTGACTCAACTCTTCGCATGAGGTGGCCAAAGTACTGGAGTTTCAGCTTTAGCATCATTCCTTCCAAAGAATTCCCAGGGCTGATCTCCTTCAGAATGGACTGGTTGTCCAACGGACTCTCAAGACTCTTCTCCAACACCACAGTTCAAAAGCATCAATTCTTTAGCGCTCAGCCTTCTTCACAGTCCAACTCTCACATCCATACATGACTACTGGAAAAACCATAGCCTTGACTAGACGGACTTAAATATGTTTAATTTAGAACAAGCAAAGCAAAGAGATTTAGCTATGAAAATGATATTTTTTATCGATAACAAAACCATGCATTTCTAGGCTATAAATTAATCAAGGCTTACCAAGGCTTATTTGAAACTTTGGAGAAGGCAATGGCACCCCACTCCAGCATTCTTGCCTGGAAAATCCCATGGATGGAGGAGCCTGGTAGGCTGCAGTCCATGGGGTCGCTAAGAGTCGGACACGACTGAATGACTTCACTTTCACTTTTCACTTTCATGCATTGGAGAAGGAAATGGCAACCCACTCCAGTGTTCTTGCCTGGAGAATCTCAGGGACGGGGGAGCCTGGTGGGCTGCCGTCTATGGGGTTGCACAGAGTCGGATACGACTGAAGCGACTTAGCAGCAGCAGCAGCAGCAGCAGCATTTGAAACTTATTCATATAAAAAGAATTGGTAAAATGTCCTCTCAATTCAACATATTATGTAATAATGTGGTTAGATTATAGTGCCAAACAGTTGGCCCAAGAACGAGTTCATAATAGATACAGATTATGGAATGAGTTGAAGTGTGATGGAGCTGGAGAAAACTGTGAAAATCTGTTGAGGAAGAAACTCATCGTTATGTCAAAGCACATTCTAAAGAAGGGGATTTCCTGTTTCTTAAATTTCTAGTGCTGTTGTTTAACAGCTCAAAGGTCAATAGGACTCATCAGGACTCACCTGATGAGTTATGCTGGCAGTTAGTCCAAAGGCTCAACATACCCCACTACTGGCTGCTTGGTCTAATTGCCAATCTGTAAATTTGTGTTTCTCCCCAGAGTAGGGATATTTTTCCTTTTCTTGTTTTCTGCTTAAGATCTTGCACTTTGCCCTTTTGCCTCTATGGCGTATTCTCCTCAATTCTGAAGTATATCTGGAAGTCTGTAGGAATTTCCCATATATAGTCTCTGTGTCTACAGTATAGTTTTTCTCCAGTTATATTTTAACTTCCTCTAGCTGTTGTTTACTGAAACTTGCATTGGCGCCGCTTGCACCAATGGGCAGCACTGCTGTGTTCAGGAACAACCACTTCAGAGGAAGTTATCACCATCTCTTACTGCTCTCACTCTTCTGTTCTCTGCCAAATCATAGACCCCCATAGGTCCCATAGGGCCTCCTGCTGGGTGATTGGTCACTTTGTACTAACTGTTAATTCTGCCATTTGCAACTTCAGATTGTCAACTACTGCCTCCAGCTTTGTGGTGTGCACACGAGCTGCTTATGATACATACATTTTTTTTCTTATTATTGTCATTTTGCTTATTTAAAGTGGTCCCATAGGATAATTGCTTGGGACTCTGGTATCACATCTGTCTTATTCTCACAGATCTTTCCTCCCCTCATTTTTATTCACCTTCCTAGATTTATCTTTGCTTTACTTAACTTACCATGATATTTGGGGCTTCTGTGGTGGCTCAGACAGTAAAGAATCTGCCTGCAATGTGGGAGGCCCAGGTTCAATCCCTGAGTCAGGAAGATCCCCTGGAGAAGTAAACGGCTACCTACTCCAATATTCTTGCCTGAAGAATTCCATGGACAGAGGAGCCTGGTGGGCTACAGTCCATGGGGTTGAAAAGAGTCAGCAAAAATATATCCTCAAGGTGCTGAGGTACTAGAAATCTTTATGAAATAGGATCTGCATTTTATTTATGTATATTTTATCTTATTTCAATTTAATATGTTTAATTGATAAATTATCAGGTGAAGAAGAGGCACACTAGTCATAGAAGTACTATTATTGGTTAAAATCTTATTTTCAATTTTTTCTCTTGTTTTTATCATAATTATTATTTTTATTTTTGGTATGAAAGTCCTTTGTTGAGATTAACATATATTTGATCAGATGTGTCTGAATTGGTGAAGGATTGTTTCTTGGTGGCCATATCATCCAGGTCTAATTGTTTCATTCTTTCATCAATATTTAATCTAAATCAGATTTTGAAAATTTATTATTTCTGCAGACAGGGGGTTGTATTCATTCATGGTGCGGTTACTATCACTAATATGGGATACCTTTCATTTAGTGCTATTTCTGGGCTTGCTTATATTGGTAACTGTACAAAAGAAGTTAAATTCATTTCAAACATTTTGTGCATAAGGTATTACATTGGGTCCCAGGGATATGGAGATGCATCAAGTGTGGTAAGGGTGAGCTGGTGGTGGAGAGAAAAGAAGAGAGCATTTTGGATGGAAGAAATAGCCAGTCCAGAAAGCAGAGTGGGGAAAATGCATGGACTGTGTGACATCAGATGAATAGTCAATCATAGCTAAAGTTACTAAGATAGGAAGTCTGTTCCTCCAAGCCATATAATCTAAGATTATAAATTTCAATGAGCGAAACAAATCTTATGTTTTACAGATTATTTCCCCAAGTGATTCAAGAAAAAATGCTAGGTAGCATACACACATGTTTAGGTAAAATGCATCTGATGATAGGAAAGCATTTGCAAACCAAACCAAACCAAAATATATTCCTGGTAGAATTAGGAAGGTGGTGTAGATATGTTTCAGAGAATTAAGTACTTTGTCAAGAGGCTTGGTAGTGACTGAGGAAAATTGTAAAATCATTATGCAATAATCAAAGAAGTGAATTCTTAGAATACAAGAGATCATTGTAAGAGTTATTGATATGAAGTTAACACCTGGAGCTGCCACTGCTAATGAGATAGCTTCAGTTGAAAATATCTGCTATCAGCATCTTTTGTAAGAAAAGAAGTGGTAAAACAGCTCCCTCATAATCCATGAAGGAAATTTTCTATTAACAGAACATTAGTGCTAGAAAAGGATTGTTGTGACCTGAAGCTATCAGAAACCTTCTGAATACTTCAACTAAGACAGTCTTAAGAGACTAATTCAATCCCTAATTGTATAGATGAGCAAACTGAGGTTCAGAGAGGTAAATCGAACTACTCAGAAAGATGGTTAGTAACAGAGCTGGTACTAGTGTCTGGTACTCTTTCTACAGACTTTGCTGTACATCCCCTTTATATCGGCAAAAGAAAAGCTTTTTCTGTACTCAACACTTCTGACACCAAATGTGTAGGTTTTTGATACAGTGCAATTCTGACACTAACTGCCCGGACTTAGTGAAAACCCTGCATTGTTAAGGAGTCAGTCCTTCAAGACTAAGGTTGCTACCTAGCCGCCCCCCTCCAAGACTGTCACCTGTACTTTATTGTTTTTAAATTTTTGGCTGTGTGGCCTGCGGGATCTTAGTTTCCGGACCAAGGGCCGAACCTGTGGCCCCTTCATTGGCAGTGTGGAGCCTTAACTGCTGGACCACCAGGGAAGTCCCATGTTACCTGCACTGCTGATCAACAGACTATGAATGGGGAGTTCCCACAACACCCTCCTTAGGTTCAGTTATTTACTAGAATGGTTCACAGAGCTGAGGAAAGTGCTTTACTTACTCTTACTTACTTAAAGTGCCTTACTTACTCTTGTTTTTTAATTTTTGTTTAGCAGCTGGTCATGTTCAACTCTCTGAAACCCCTTGGACTGTAGCCCACCAGGCTCCTCTGTCTATGAGATTCTTCAGGCAAGAATACTGGAGTGGTTGCCATTTTCTTCTCCAGGGGATCTTCCCAACTCAGGGATTGAACCGGAGGATTGGCAGGTGGATTCTTTACCGAGTCACAGGGAAACCCATACTTATCATTACCAATTTACTAAAAAGGCATAGACAAGGGAGACTAGTGGGCTACTGTCCATGGGCTCCCAAAAAGGCTGGACACGACTGAGTGTCTAAGCAACAACAAGAAAAAGGATATAACTCAGGACCTGCCCAACAGAAGACAAGCATAGGACAAGGACACGGTGAGAAGGGGTGCAGAGCTCCCATCCTGTCCCCCAGAACCTCCATGTGTTCACCAACCTCATAGCTCCCTGAAACCCATAATTTAGAGTTCTTATGGCATTTCCACTGCACAGGAAAAATTGATCAATGGTGATCAAACTCTGTCTCTTGCTTCTCTTCCCTCTTGGGAGGACTCGGAGCGAGAGGTGAACGTTCTAACCCGGGAAGCACATGCACATGGTTGGCTTTTCTGTTTACCATCTCCAGTCAACCTGGAGTCACTTCCTTAACTTAAACTCTGGTATGATCAATAAGGATTGGTGCAAATAATAATAGACAACACTAGCTCTCTTATCACTCAGGAAATTCTAAAGGTCCTCAGTTCAGTTCAGTTCAGTCGCTCAGTCGTGTCCGACTCTGCGACCCCATGGACAGCAGCACGCCAGGCCTCCCTGTCCATCACCAACTCCCACAGTCCACACAAACTCATGTCCATTGAGTCGGTGATGCCATCCAACCATCTCATCCTCTGTCGCCCCTTCGCCACCTGCCTTCAATCTTTCCCAGCATCAGGGTCTTTTCAAATGAGTTAACTCTTTGCATCATGTGGCCAAAGTATTGGAGTTTCAGCTTCAACATCAGTCCTTCCAGTGAACACTCAGGACTGATCTCCTTTAGGATGGACTGGTTGGATCCCCTTGCAGTCCAGGGGACTCTCAACAGTCTTCTCCAACATCACAGTTCAAACACATCAATTCTTTGGTGCTCAGCTTTCTATGTAGTCCAGTTCTCAAATCCATATATGACTACTGGAAAAACCAGTTTGACTAGACAGACCTTTGTAGGCAAAGTAATGCCTCTGCTTTTTAATATGCTATGTAGGTTGGTCATAACTTTCCTTCCAAGCAGTAAGTGTCTTCCAATTTCATGGCTGCCATCACCATCTGCAGTGATTTTGGAGCCCAGAAAAATAAACTCTGGCACTGTTTCCACTGTTTCCCCATCTATTTCTCATGAAGTGATGGGACCAGATACCATGATCTTGGTTTTCTGAATGTTGAGCTTTAAGCCATTTTTTTCACTCTCTTCTTTCACTTTCATCAAGAGGCTCTTTAGTTCTTCTTCACTTTCTGCCATAAGAGTGGTGTTATCTGCATATCTGAGGTTATTGATATTTCTCTCAGCATTTATGATTCCAGCTTGTGCTTCATCCAGTCCAGAATTTCTCATGATGTACTCTGCATATAAGTTAAATAAGCATGGTGACAATATACAGCCTTGAGGTACTCCTTTTCCTATTTGGAAGCAGTCTGTTGTTCCATGTCCAGTTCTAACTGTTGCTTCCTGACCTGCACACAGATGTCTCAAGAGGCAGGTCAGGTGGTCTGATATTCCCATCTCTTTCAGAATTTTCCATAGTTTATTGTGATCCACACAGTCAAAGGCTTTGGCATAGTCAATAAAGCAGAAATAGATGTTTTTCTGAAATTCTCTTGTTTTTTTTTGATGATCCAGCAGATGTTGGCAATTTGATCTCTGGTTGGTTCCTCTGCCTTTTCTAAAACCAGCTTGAGCATTTGGAGGTTCATGGTTCATGTATTGTTGAAGCCTGGCTTGGAGAATTTTGAGCATTCCTTTACTAGTGTGTGAGATGAGTGCAATTGTGCGGTAGTTTGAGCATTATTTGGCATTGCCTTTCTTTGGGATTGGAATGAAAACTGACCTTTTTCAGTCTTGTGGCCACTGCTGAGTTTTCCAAATTTGTTGGCATATTGAGTGCAGCACTTTCACAGCATCATCTTTTAGGATTTGAAACAGCTCAACTGGAATTCCATCACCTCCACTAGCTTTGTTCGTAGTGATGCTTCCTAAGGCCTACTTGACTTCACATTCCAGGATGTCTGGCTCTATGTGTGTGATCACAGCATCACGGTTATCTGGGTCATGAAGATCTGTTTTGTACAGTTCTTCCATGTATTCTGCCACCTCTTCTTAATATCTTCTGCTTCTGTTAGGTCCATACCATTTCTGTCCTTTATTGAGCCTATCTTTGCATGAAATAGTCCCTCAGTATCTCTATTTTTCTTAAAGAGATCTCTAGTCATTCCCATTCTAATGTTTTCCTCTATTTCTTTGCACTGATCACTGAGGAAGGCTTTCTTATCTCTCCTTGCTATTCTTTGGAACTCTGCATTCAAATGGGTATATCTTGTTTTTTTCTCCTTTATCTTATGCTTCTCTTCTTTTCTCAGCTATTTGTAAGGCCTCCTCAGACAGCTATTTTTCTTTTTTTGTATTTCTTTTTCTTGAGGGTGGTCTTGATCCTCATCTCCTGTATAGTGTCATGAACCTCTGTCCATAGTTCACCAGGCACTCCGTCTATCAGATCTAGGCCCTTAAATCTATTTCTCACTTCCACTGTATAATCGTAAGGGATTTGATTTAGGTCATACTTGAATGGTCTAGTGGTTTTTCCTTACTTTCTTCAATTTCAGTGTGAATTTGGCAATAAGGAGTTCATGATCTGAGCCACAGTCAGCTCCCGGTCTGGTTTTTGCTGACTGTATAGAGCTTCTCCATGTTTGACTGCAAAGAATATAATCAACCTGATTTCTATGTTGATCATTTAGTGATGTCCATGTGTAGAGTCTTGTGTTGTTGGAAGAGGGTGTTTGCTATGACCAGTGCCTTCTCTTGGCAAATTCTATTAACCTTTGCCCTGCTTCATTCCGTACTCCAAGGCCAAATTTGCCTCTTACTCCAGGTGTTTCTTGTCTTCCTACTTTTGCATTCCAGTCCCCTATAATGAAAAGGACATCTTTTTTGCATGTTAGTTCTAAAAGATCTTGTAGGTCTTCATAGAACTGTTCAAATTCAGCTTCTTCAGCATTACTGGTCGGGGCATAGACTTAGATTACCATGATATTGAATGCTTTGCCTTGATAATGAACAGAGATCATTCTGTCATTTTGAGATTGCATCCAAGTACTGCATTTCAGACTCTTTTGTTGGCTATGATGGCTATTCCATTTCTTCTAAGGGATTCTTTCCCACAGTTGTAGATATAAGGGTTATCTGAGTTAAATTCACCCATTCTAGTCCATTTTAGTTCACTGGTTCCTAAAATGTCGACGTTCACTCTTGCCATCTCCTGTTTGACTACTTCCAATTTGCCTTAATTCATGGACATAACATTCCAGGTTCCTATGCAATATTGCTCTTTACAGTTCTAGAGGCTCTGTGTCAAAGTAATCTAGACAAAAGCCAAATATTAATGTATTGTATTAATTAGGAGCTCTGTGCTAGGTACCAGGGACGAAGGACAAATATAGTCAGCCTTCTGTATCTGCAGATTCCACATTCTTGAACTGTGTGCTGTGATTAAGGTTGGCAGTGTTGAAACTTCAGAAGAGGAACCTAAGGAAGGCAGACTGACTGTGGGCTTGAGCATCCTCTGATTTTGCTATCTTCAGTGGGTTCTGGAACCAATCCCCTTTGAATACTGAGGGGCATTGTATATATATATATATATTTGTATTATATCATATCACATATTAGGTAGCTAAATGATTAGATATCTGTGAAAGAATTATGTGGCCTTTCCAAGTCACTTAGTTTCAGAGCTTATAATAACAAGAAAAAACAGCCCTTTTAGATATGAGATCTTTCTATCATATGATATGATATAATATCATATGATATATTTAGGTACATGAATAAATTTAGGCATGCATCTGAAAGATATTGCAGGGTTGGTTCCAGATCAGTGCATTAAAGTGCATATCTCAATAAAGCAAGTCACAAGAAATGTTTGGTTTTCCACTGCATATAAAAGTTAAGTAGTCTATTAAGGAGGCTTCTCTGTTAGCTCAGTTGGTAAAGAATCCTCCTGCAATGCAGGAGACCCCAGGCCAATTCTTGGGTCGGAAAGTTCCTCTGGAGGAAGGGTTAGGCTACCCACTCGAGTATTCTTGTGCTTCACTGGTGTCTCAGCTGGTAAAGAATCCACCTGTAATGTGGGAGACCTGGGTTTGATCCATGGGTTGGGAAGATCCCCTGGAGGAGGGCATGGCAATCCACTCCAGTATTCTTGCCTGGAGATTCCCCTTGGACAGAGGAGCCTGGCAGGCTACAGCCCGCGGGGTTAAAAAGAGTCAGACACGACTAAGTGACTAAGCACAGCACAGTCTATTAAGGGCTTCCCAGGTGGCACAGTGGTAAAGAATCTGTCTTCCAGAGCAGGAGACACAGGAGACATGGGTTTGATCCCTGGGTCAGGATCCCCTGGAGAAAGAAATGGCAACCACTCCAGTATTATTGCCTGGAAAATTCTATGGATAGAGGAGTCTAGTGGGCTACAGTCCATGAGGTCACAAAGAGTCAATCAAGACTTAGCAATTAGAACACATGCATAGCCTATTAAGTATGCAATAGCGTTATGGCTGTGCTCCCCTGGTTGCTCAGCTGTAAAGAATCTGCCTGCAGTGCAGGAGACCTGGGTTTGATCCCTGGGTCAGGAGGATTCCCTGGAGGAGAGCATGACAACCCACTCCAGTATTCTTGCCTGGAGAATCTCTATGAACCAAGGAGCCTGGTGGGCTGCAGTCCATAGCATCACAGAGTCAGACACGACTGAGTGATTGAGCAGCAGCAGCATTATGGCTAGGAGAAACACACACACACACACACACACACACACACACACAATGTACATATATTAACTAAAAAATACTTAATTGCTAAAATATTTTAACCATTATCTGAGTCTTCAGTGAGTGATAATCTTTTTTTTCTTGTAGACAGTCTTACTTTGTTGTTGATAGCTGCTGACTGATCAAGGTGCTTGTCGCTAAAATTTGGGGTGGCTTGACAATTTCTTAAAGTAAGATGATAATGAAGTTTGATGCATTGACTGACTCTTCCTTTCACAGTCAATTTCTCTGTAGCATGCACTGCTATTTGATAGCATTTTACCTTCAATAGAACTTCTTTCAAAACTTAAGTCAATCCTCTTATATCCTGCCTCTACTTTGATTCATGTAATATTTTAAATCCTTAGTTGCCATTGCAATAATCTTCACAGCACCTTCACTAGAACTAGATTCTATCTCAAGATTCCATCTCTTATGCTCATCCATAAGAATCAACTACTTATCACTTCAGTTATATCGTGAGATTGCAGCAATTCAGTCACCTTTTTCAGGCTCCACTTCTAGTTCTGCTGCTCTTTCCACCATATCTGCAGTTACTTCCTCCACTAAAGTCCTGAACCCCCCAAAGTCATCCATGGAATCCATGGAATCAACTTCTTCTAAACTCCTGTTAGTGGTAATATTTTGACCTCTTTTCATGAATCACAGATGTTCTTAAAGGCATCTAAAGTAGTGATTCCTTTCCAGAAGGTTTTTAATTCACTTTGCCCACATCCATCAGAGGAATCACTACCTATGACATCTACAGTCTTATCAAATATATTTCTTAAATAATAAGACTTGAAAGTCAAAATCAATCTTTGATCCATGAGCTACAGAATGTTTGTTGTGTTAGCAGGCGTGAAAGCAGTATTCATCTTGTTGTGTATCTCTATCAGAGCTCTTGAGTGACCAGGTACATTGTCAATGAGCAGTAATAATTTGAAAGAAATATATTTTTCTGAGTAGTAGATCTCAACAGTGGGCTTAATATATCAAGTAAACAATGTAGTGAATGATATGTTGTCATCTAGGCTTTGTTTTTCCATTTATAGAGGATGAAGAAATTGGATCATATTTAGAAAACAGTGAATAATTTAGCTTAGTATGCAGGACATGCAAAGGAGATCCTTGGGGAAAGAGCTGAGAAGATGGGTTGGATTTGTAATTCGTAGCACCTGTAGTGAGGCTCACAGGTAGCAATTTTCTACAGATCAGGCCATTTCTGGTCTTGTTACTTTCTTATTTCTGCCTTTTAGGCCCCTTTGCCTTTAGTTCTAATCAATACAATAGTGTGTATATGTTTCCTCACACCAGGTCTTATTTTCAGGAGAACACTTGACTGGTATCATGGCTTTGAAATTTGGCCTTTGATACATGGTACTGGAATGCTAGAGGTTATGCTCAATCTTTTTATTTTCTTGACTGTTTTTCTCTCAGGCCATACTCTGATTTTATTAATTCTTAGTCATGTCCCTTTCAGTCTGTTTCATGATGGTGTATAGATTGAAAGAAAAGACTGTTGCTTGGAATAAAAGAGAAAATCTAGGCATCCTGGTACTAAGTATTAGAGATTCAGGATGTTTAGAGCTTCGTTATTTTCTTCTGAACAATCCTGCACACTTACAAGTCTGTAACTGCAAGAAGAGACTGTATATATTTGGAGAAGCTTTACTTTAAAGAACAAGCCAGACTTAATCATTAATTATCTTCCAAAACCAGGTTTTGTCACTGTGTAAAGAAAATTCAAAATCATTTTCTCCACTATCCAATGTTTCCTATGCTACTTATCCTATTCCCCGGCAACCATTTTGCCTACCTCCTTTAAATCTATTAATTTTGTTTCTTTGGTGACATTTAGAATCTTCCACAGGATGTGTTTGCTTTGTTAATTATTTAAATATCTTCCAACAAAAATTACATGTGGATTTGGAGAGTGAGTAATCTGAAATGTGAGTTTTAAACAACAACAATAATCTGTGCTGCTTTGTCTGCCTGCATTAGGTATATTTTGGACAGGTTCTGGGCAGAACTGGAAATAAAAGAAATATTTTCTCATTTCTTAGCCTTGTCTCCTCTCTTCCCTTTCTTGATAAAGTGGACTTGACTGTTCTTCAGTAAAAGTTTCTGCCTTTCCCTTCAAAACTTGTTCTTAGATAGCATTATCTTAAACCTTTTCACGCAAAGGTTTAATAAACTGATAACTCTCAGTCGGCTTCCTTTAAGATACTTATTTGCTTTAAACAGTTTATGTTACCCAAAGGAGTTATTTTCTAATTGGTTATGTTTGAGATAGAGGGACATTCCTGGCTTCTTAAAAGAAAAAATGTACTCTTCACCCTCTTCCAGCCTACTCAAAGAGAATCATTTTTTTTTTTGGTATTTCTAAAGCCCCTTGTTAGGTATGACCTTAAATTTAACAAATGTGCCTGATATTTTATACCTAAAAGCCTCCTGCTTCTAGTTTGCATTTAGAATATATTCCATTCCTTAAGTGTTTGGTGTATTCTACTTACATCTAATGAAAATTCTGTACTGCTGTCAAAATTCAAAAAGCACAGTTATTATTTCACTGTGGTAGTTCAGGAAAATTTAAATTAGATTTGTACTCTTCAGAATCATAGTCTGTTTAGGCATAAGCAAATTACATGCAAATAATGTAGAAAATGTCAGGTGTATTTGTTACACTTGAGTATGACCTTTGGGAAAATACTATTGGAAAGTGCCTGACCGTATTGTAGGATCGCTGGAGTGGTCTGAAAGAATAGAAGGTCATCTGCACACAGAAAAACTATAGTTTCTGTATACAACTGTGCATATGAGATTTGTTTTCCTGATCTATAAGTGAAAACCTAAAGATGCTTTGCACTATGAATATGCTAAAGACAAAGGGACAAGTGGCATTTTTCCACCAGCGTTTAATGCTAATCTTTGTTAAATTAGGAAAGAGAATAATGTTAAGAATGCCATGTGTTAGGAGAAGGCAACTTGAATTTAGGTTCCTTCGAATCAGCTTAATTTTATGATAAACTTGAACTGATGTCTTTCACGTCATTATTAGGTATTTGTAACAGAATGCTGCGGTTTATTCTGACTTACATGTTCTGGTGAGCAAAGTATGCTAATTTTCTGCCTATAAGAAGTTGTTTTAAACAAAAAAAAAGTGGGTAAGAAGTTGGTTTAGATAGGCTTTCCATAAAGACAAGTAAACCACTGCGAATAAGGTATAGTTTGGCAAATAAAAGACTCTCATTCTCAAAAGAGCTCCCTTCTTTAACTTAAAATTATGCTACAGTGTTATATTGACCATGATTTTAGCCTCATTTTTATAACCGTAGAAATATAGTTCTTTCTGTCAAATTGATATCTCTGAGTGTTTCTTTCCCTCAAAATGCAGGGACACAGAATCAGAAGAATACGGATTTAAACACTGGTATTGCTACTTAGGAGTAAAGTGATCTTGGGCAAGTGAAATAATTGCACTGACCATCAGTTTTTTTTTCCTGGAAAAGAGAATGGCTACCCACTCCAGTATTCTTACTTAGAGAATTTCATGGACAGAGGAGCCTGGTGGGCTATAGTCCATGGGATCTCAAACAGTTGAATACCCCTCAGTGACTAACCCCTACTTAATCCACTTCTTTTCATTTGTGAAGTTGCTATAATAACCTTGCTGAAAATTTTGAGGAGAAATATGATCATATCTTGGGCTCAATAAAGGGCACAAATGGTATGGACCTAACAGAAGCAAAAGATATTTAAGAAGAGGTGGCAAGAATACACAGAAGAACTGTACAAAAAATATCTTCACCACCCAGATATTCATGATGGTGTGATCACTCACCTAGAGCCAGACATCCTGGAATGTGAAGTCAAGTAGACCTTAGGAAGCATCACTATGAACAAAGCTAGTGGAGGTGATGGAATTCCAGTTGAGCTATTTCAAATCCTGAAAGATGATGCTGTGAAAGTGCTGCACTCAATATGCCAGCAAATTTGGAAAACGTAGCAGTGGCCACAGGACTGGAAAAGGTCAGTTTTCCTTCCAATCCCAAAGAAAGGCAATGCCAAAGAATGCGCAAACTACTGTACAGTTGCACTCATCTCACATGCTAGTAAAGTAATGCTCAAAATTCTCCAAGCCAGGCTTCAGCAATGTGTGAATCGAGAATTTTCAGATATTCCAGCTGGTTTTAGAAAAGGCAGAGGAATCAGAGATCAAATTGCCAACATCCGCTTGATCATTGAAAAAGCAAGAGAGTCCCAGAAAAACTGAAATAAATCTATTTCTGCTTTATTGACTATGCCAAAGCCTTTGACTGTGTGAATCACAATAAACTGTAGAAAATTCTGAAAGAGATGGAAATACCAGACCACCTGACTTGCCTCTTGGGAAATCTGTATGCAGGTCAGGAAGCAACAGTTAGGAATGGACATGGAACAACAGACTGGTTCCAAATAGGAAAAGGAGTACCTCAAAGCTGTATATTGTCACCATGCTTATTTAACTTATATGCAGAGTACATCATGAGAAATGCTGGGCTGGATGAAGCACAAACTGGAATCAAGATTGCCGAGAGAAATATCAATAACCTCAGGTATGCAGATGATACCACCCTTATAGCAGAAAGCAAAGAACTAAAGAGCCTCTTGATGAAAGTGAAACAGGAGAGTGAAAAAGTTGGCTTAAAGCTCAACATTCAGAAAACTAAAATCGTGGCATCTGGTCCCATCACTTCATGGGAAATAGATGGGGAAATAGTGGAAACAGTGGCTGACTTTATTTTTCTGGGCTCCAAAATCACTGCAGATGGTGATTGCAGCCATGAAATTGAAAGACGCTTACTGCTTGGAAGGAAAGTTATGACCAACCTAGACAGCATATTAAAAAGCAGAGACATTACTTTGTCAGCAAAGGTCTGTCAAGGCTATGGTTTTTCCAGTGGTCATGTATGGATGTGAGAGTTGGACTATAAAGAAAGCTGAGAGCCAAAGATTTAATGCTTTTGAACTGTGGTGTTGGAGAAGACTCTTGAGAGACCCTTGGACTGCAAGGAGATTGATCCAACCAGTCCATCCCAAAGGAGATCAGCCCTGGGTGTTCACTGGAAGGACTGATGTTGAAGCTGAAGCTCCAATAGTTTGGCCACCTGATGGGAAGAGCTGACTCATTGGAAAAGGCCCTGATGCTGGGAAAGATTGAGGGCCGGAGGAGAAGGGGACAACAGAGGATGAGATGGCTGGATGGCATCACTGACTCAATGGGCTTGAGTTTGGGTAAACTCCAGGAGTTGGTGATGGACAGGGAGGCCTGATGTACTGAGATTCATGGGGTCGCAAACAGTTGGACATGAGCGAGTGACTGAACTGAACTGAACTGATGATGCTAACTGCACATGATCCGCTTGAGTGCTGGTACATGGCAAATGTTCAATATCCTCTAAAATCATTATTATCAATGTAGTTACTTCTCTTCAGACATATTTTGGAAAACATTTCTTTCTGGGACTAAGTATCCTGGTCAGACTTCCCAGAAATAGATGTAGTTTCATTTTTTTTTTTTCATATTTGATATCAGAACCATTGGGCTGTGTCATTCTATTTTCCTCAAATGGAACAAGTGTGTGCATAGTTAACCTGATGACAAAAAAGTAAGTAAAGAGAATCCTTTTTTTTGTTGTTTTTAATTTTTTTATTTTAATTGGAAGCTAATTACTTTGCAATATTGTATTGGTTTTGCATACATCAACATGAATCCCCCATGGGTGTACATGTGTTCCCCATCTTGAACCCCACTCCCACCTCCCTCCCCATTAACCTTTTAATGTCAGGACATTTAAAGATTCCATGTGTGAAAATGAGTGTGGCTTTTTGAACGAATGTACTCTTTATGAAGTGTGCGTTATGACCTGCTTCTTCCTGGCATATTGGACAGGGAGCCCTGCTTACTCTGCGGAGCTCTGTGGGTAAAAGGATGTTTTCAAAATGAGCTGATGGATGCCCTGCGATCTGATGTTCTCAATGTGGGTAAAACTCATTATTCAGAAACGTGATAAATAGAAATGCAAAGTTTAAAAATAACCCTAAGGTAAGTCATGGAACTGATTCGTCATATGCCATAAATTCCTTTACGTATCTTATGGTTAACTTGACATTTTCAATAAGTTTGTTTTCTCCTATTACTTAATATACTATTGAATGTGTCTTGGTAAGTATGGTCAGTTTTTCCAACTACCATATTATCTTAGATTGTTGCTTCTGCTTTTACTTTGTATATCTTCCTCTATTTAGTCCAGATCAATCTGCAAATTTCTCACACCCTTAATTTTGCAACAGAGCTGAGAGGGAAATATAGCTAAGGAAAGAAAGGTTCACAAGTCCTTGAACTGATCTGGGCTCAGCAGGTAAGAGACGTTTGAACTTAGTGTGTTGTATTCAAGTTAGATAGATTGAATTTATCTTCTTTTAACTTTAAGGCTTTGGTGCTCATCAAGACTTGTGTATTTGCGTGTGTGCTATGTTGCTTCAGTAGTGCCCAACTGTGTGACCCTATGGACTGTAGCACCACCTCCCAGCTCCTCTGTCCATAGGATTTCCCAGGCAAAAATACTAGAGTGGATTGCTATACTCTTCTCAAGGGGCTCTCCCCAACCCAGGGATCAAACCCAGGACTCTTGTATCTCCTACATTGGCAGGCAGGTTCTTTACCACTAGTGCTACTTGGGAAGTCAGGTTAAGTCTTCAAATTGAGGAGGAGCCCATGCTAGAGAAGGGGAAACATGGGTCCTGTTTTTACCTAGCTTATCATCCGAGAGTCTCATTGAGAAACTGACTTTGAGATTGCAGATAAATTTTCTTCGTTAGGACATAGTTAAGAATCAGAATTTCCATTAATCTGGAAGGTAGTCAGTGTTACAGAGCTGGATTAGTGCTCTCAAGCACATCCTAAAGATGCTCCTGTCCAGTGTATTGTCCCATTTACACCTGACATCATTTAATGTTCCAAGGTACCTCTGTTTTCCATGGCTTTTGTCTTGAAGTCCTCTGGTGCTTTTCCTAATAACCACATTACCTACTTTATACTGGTCACTTGCTCAAAAGTATTTGTCAAATGCATGTCTGTTCATATATCACTGGAACATTAGAGCTTATTGTGTCCTTCATTATCTAGTACAGGAAGGAAGTCTGTAGGTTGACTAACTTGATATAGTAGGCTAACCCATAGGTTTCAGCTTTGGGGGCACCCAGGTTTGATTCTCTTATTGTTTCTGTTAAGTCGTTCAGTTGTGTCCAACTTTGCGATCCCACGGACTATAGCCCACCAGGCTCCTCTGTCCATGGGATTTCCCAGGCAAGAATGCTGGAGTGGATTGCCATTCCCTTCTTCAGCTTTTCTACCTAACTGGAAAAATAAAGTAGCTTTTCTGCACCTTAATTTTTTTCACAAGTAAAATGGGCATATTTTCTAAGATATAGGATTTCTGGGCAGAGGAGGTAAAAAACAAACAAAAAAACCAAACACACTCTCAGTCAGCTTCCAGGGAGGAAACATAGTTCAGTTAGTTCAGTTTCTCAGTTGTGTCTGACTCTTTGCGACGCCATGGACTGCAGCACACCAGGCTTCCCTGTCCATCACCAACTCCCGGAGCGTACTCAAACTCATGTCCATTGAGTCAGTGATGCCATTCAACCATCTCATCCTCTGTTATCCCCTTCTCCTCCCACCTTCAATCTTTCCCAGCATCAGGGTCTTTTCCAATGAGTCAGGTTTTTGCATTAGGTGGCCAAAGTATTGAAGTTTCAGCTTCAGCATAAATCCCTCCAATGAATATTCAGGACTGATTTCCTTTAGGATGGACTGGTTGGATCTCCTTGCAATTCAGGGGACTCTCAAGAGTCTTCTCCAACACCACAGTTCAAAAGCATCAATTCTTTGGCTCTCAGCTTTCTTTATAGTCCAACTCTCACGTCCATAATTGACTACTGGAAAAACCATAGCTTTGACTAGCTTTACTTTGGCAAAGTAATGTCTCTGCTTTTGAATATGCTGTCTAGGTTGCTCATAACTTTTCTTCCAAGGAGTAAGTGAAGTGAAGTCACTCAGTCATGTCCTACTCTTTGCGACCCCATGGACTGTAGCCTACCAGGCTCCTTGATCCATGGGATTTTCCAGGCATGAATACTGGAATGGGTTGGCATTTCCTTCTCCAGGGGATCTTCCTGACCCAGGGATTGAACCTGGGTCTCCCACATTGTAGGCAGACGCTTTACTGTCCAAGCTACCAAGGAAGCCCGTAGGAGTAAGCATCTTTTAATTTCATGGCTGCAGTCACCATCTGTAGTGATTTTGGAGCCCAAGACAATAAAGTCTCTCACTGTTTCCACTGTTTCCCCATTTGTTTGCCATGAAGTGATGGGACTGGATGCCATGATCTTAGTTTTCTGAATGTTGAATTTTAAGTCAACTTTTTCACTCCCCTCTTTCACTTTCATCAAGAAGCTCTTTAGTTCCTCTTTGCTTTCTGCCATAAGTGTGGTGCTATCTGCATATCTGAGGTTATGGGTACTTCTCCAAACTATCTTGTTTTTTTTGTTTTGCATACAAGTTTAGAATGTTTTAGTTTCTGAAAGACCTGGGCTATTTTATATCCATGGTATTCTCAGTTCTGCTCTTCTCAGTTTTTTTTTTTTTTTAAATTTATTTATTTTTGACTGCACTGGGTCTTTGTTGTTGCACATAGGTTTTCTCTAGTTGCAGTGAGTGGGGGCTAATTTCTAGCTGTGGCACGAGGGATTCTCACTGTGGTGGTTTCTCTTCTTGCAGAAAATGGGTTTTAGGGTATGCAGGCTTCAGTAGTTGTGGCACTATGGCTCAGTCTAGAGGGCAGGCTCAGTAGTCATGGCCTTCGGGCTTACTTGTCCTGCAGTATGTGGAATCTGCCCAGACCGGGGATCAAACCTTTGTCCTCTGTGTTGGCAGGTGATTCTTTTTTTAAATTATTTTTTATTGACGGACAATTGCTTTACACAATTTTGCTGTTTTCTGTCAAACATCAACATGAATCAGCCATAGGCACACTTATATCCCTCCACTTTTGAAATTCCTTCTGTCTCCCTCTCCATCCCACCCCTCTAGATTGATACAGAGCCCCTGTTTGAGTTTCCTGAGCCACACAGCAAATTCCCGATGGCTATCTATTTTACATATGGTAATGTAAGTTTCCATGTTACTCTTTCCATACGTCTCACCCTCTCCTCCCCTCTCCCCATGTCCATAAGTCTATTCTCTATGTCTGTTTCTCCATTGCTGCCCTGTAAATAAATTCTTCAGTACCATTTTTCTAGATTCCATATATATGCATTAGAATATGGTATTTAGCTTTCTCTTGCTGATTCACTCACTCTGTATAATAGGTTCTAGGTTCATCCACCTCATTAGAACTGACTCAAGTGGGTTCCTTTTTATGGCTGAGTAATATTCCATTGTGTATATGTACCGCAACTTCTTCATCCATTCATCTGTTGATGTACATCTAGGTTGCTTCCGTGTTCTATTTTAAATAGTGCTGCAATGAACATTGGGATACATGTGTCTTTTTCAATTTTGGTTTCCTCAGGGTATATGCCTGCTGCTGCTGCTAAGTCGCTTCAGTCGTGTCCAACTCTGTGCGACCCCATAGACGGCAGCCCACCAGGCTCCACCGTCTCTGGGATTCTCCAGGCAAGAACACTGGAGTGGGTTGCCATTTCCTTCTCCAATGCATGAAAAGTGAAGTCGCTCAGTCGTGCCCGACTCTTAGCGACCCCATGGACTGCAGCCTACCAGGCTCCTTCATCCATGGGATTTTCCAGGCAAGAGTGCTGGAGTGGGGTGCCATTGCCTTCTCCACAGGGTATATGCCTAGCGTGGAGATTTCTGGGTCATATGCTGGTTTTATTCCTAGTTTTAAAGGAATCGCCATACTGTCTTCCATAGTGGCTGTATCAATTTACACTCCCACCAGCAGTGCAAGAGTGTTCCCTTTTCTCCACACCTTCTCCAGCATTTATTGTTTGTAGGCTTTTTGATGATGGCCATTCTGACTGGTGTGAGGTGATATCTCATTGTAGTTTTGATTGCATTTCTCTAATAATGAATGATGTTGAGCATCTTTCCATGTGTTTGTGATCCGTCTGTATGTCTTCTTTGGAGAAATGTCAGTGTAGGTCTTTTTCCCACTTTTTGATTGGGTTGTTTGTTTTTCTGGTATTGAGTTGTGTGAGCTGCTTGTATATTTTGGAAATTAATCCTTTGTCAGTTGTTTAATTTGCTATTAATTTCTCTAATTCTGAAGGTTGTCTTTTCACCTTGCTTATAGTTTCCTTTTCTGTGCAAAAGCTTTTAAGTTTAATCAGGTCCCACTTGCTTACTTTTGTTTTTTAATTTCTGTTACTCTAGGAGGTGGGTCGTAGAGGATTTATGTCATCGAATGTTCTGCCTATGTTTTCCTCTAAGCGTTTTATGTTTTCTGGTCTTACATTTAGATCTTTAATCCATTTTTGAGTTTATCTTTGTGTATGGTGTTAGGAAGTGTTCTTATTTCATTCTTTTACATGTAGTTGTCCAGTTTTCCTAGCACTGTTTATTGAAGAGACTGTTTTTGCCCCATTGTATATATCTTTACCTCCTTTGTCAAAGATGAGGTAACCATAGGTGCATGGGTTTATTTCTGGGCTCTCTATCTTGTTTCCTTGGTCTGTATTTCTGTTTTTGTGCCAGTACTGTGCTATCTTGATGACTGTAGCTTTGTAGTATAATCTGAAGTCAGAAAGGTTGACTCTTCTAGCTCCATCCTTCATTCTCAAGATTGCTTTGACTATTTGGAGTCTTTTGTGTTTCCATATGAATTGCAGAATTTTTTGTTCTAGTTCAGTGAGAAATGCCATTGGTAATTTGATAGGGACCAAATTCAATTTGTAGACTACGTTTGGTAGTACAGTCATTTTCACAATACTGATCCTTCCTACCCAGGAACATGCAATATCTCTCCTTCTATTTATGCCATCTTTTATTTCTTTCATTAGTGTCTTATAATTTTCTGTGTAAAGCTTTTTATCTCCTTAGGTATGTTTATCCCTAGATATGTAATTTTTTTTGTTGCAATGGTGAATAGGATTGATTCCTTAATTTCTTTTTCTGATTTTTCATTGTTAGTGTATAGAAATGCCAATGATTTCTGTGTATTGATTTTGTATCCTGCAACTTTGCTTAATTCACTGATTAGCTCTAGTAATTTTCTGATATTATCCTTAGGGTTAGATATGTACAGTATCATGTCATCCAAAAACAGTGAGAGATATACTTCTTTTCTGATCTGGATGCCTTTTCTTTCTTTTTCTTCTCTGATTGCTACAGCTAGGACTTCCAGACCTATGTTGAATAATAGTGGTGAAAGTGGACACCCTTATCTTATTCCTGATCTTAGGGTGAATGCTTTCAGTTTTTCACCATTGAGAATAATATTTTCTGTAGGCTTATCATATATGGCCTTTACTATGTTGAGGTAGGTTCCTTCTATGCCCATTTTTTGAAAAGTTTTAATTCTGAAAGATGGGAATACCAGACCACTTGACCTGCCTGTTGAGAAACCTTTATGGGTCAGGAAGCAACAGTTAGAACTGGACATAAAACAACAGACTAGTTCCAAATAGGAAAAGGAGTATGTCAAGGCTTTATATTGTCACCCTACTTATTGAACTTCTATGCAGAGTACATCATGAGAAACGCTGTGCTGGAAGAAGCATAAGCTGGAATCAAGATTGCCGGGAGAAATATCAGTAACCTTGGATATGCAGATGACACCACCCTTATGGCAGAAAGTGAAGAAGAACTAAAGAGCTTCTTTTGAAAGTGAAAAAGGAGAGTGAAAAAGTTGGCTTAAAGCTTAACATTCAGAAAACTAAGATCATGGCATCTGGTCCCATCACTACATGGACAATAGATGGGGAAACAGTGGAAACAGTGGCTGACTTTATTTTGGGGGGCTCCAAAATCACTGCAGATGGTGATTGCAGCCATGGAATTAAAAGATACTTACTCCTTGGAAGGAAAGTTATGAGCAATCTAGACAGCATATTCAAAAGCAGAGACATTACTTTGCCAACAAAGGTCCATCTTGTCAAGGCTATGGTTTTTCCAGTGGTCATGTATGGATGTGAGAGTTGGACTATAAAGAAAGCTGAGAGCTGAAGAATTGATGCTTTTGAACTGTGGTGTTGGAGAAGACTCTTGAGAGTCCCTAGAACTGCAAGGAGATCCAACCAGTCCATCCTAAAGAGATCAGTCCTGGATGTTCGTTGGAAGGACTGATGCTGAAGCTGAAACTCCAATATTTTGGCCAACTGATGCGAAATGCTGACTCATTGGAAAAGACCCTGATTCTGGGCAAGATTGAGGGCGGCAGGAGAAGGGGATGACAGAGGATGAGATGGTTGGATGGCATCACCAACTCAATGGACATGGGTTTGGGTGGACTCTGGGAGTTGGTGATGGACAGGGAGGCCTAGCGTGCTGCGGTTCATGGGGTTGCAAAGAGTCGGACACAACTGAGCGACTGAACTGACTGACTCACTAGTCTTGACAATATCAATGAGATCCATCTCATCTAATGTATCATTTAAGGCTTATGCTTCCTTATTAATTTTATGTTTTGATGATCTGTCCATTGGTGTGAGTGGGGTGTTAAAGAGTCCTGTAATACTGTGCTCCTGTCAGTTTCTCCTTTTATGTATGTTAGTGTTTGTCTTATGTATTGAAGTGCTGCTATGTTGGGTGCATAGATATTTAAAATGTTATGTCTTTCTCTTGGATTTATCCCTTGATCATTATGTAGTGCCCTTCCTTATCTCTTGTAATCATATTTATTTTAACGTCTATTTTGTCTGATATGAGGATTGCTACTCCAGCTTTCTTTTGCTTCCGATTTGAATGGAATATGTTTTTCCATTCTCACTTTCAGTCTATATGTATCTTGAGGTGTGAAGTGGGTTTCCTGTAGACAGCATATATCTGGGTCTTGTTTTTGTATCCATTCAGCCAGTCTTTGTCTTTTGGTAGGAGCATGTAATTCATTTACATTTAAAGAAACTATTGAGATATATGTTCCTATTGCCATTTTCTTAACTGTTTGGGGTTGATTTTGTAGGTCTTTTTGCTTCTCTTGTATTTCTTGACTAAATAAGCCCCTTTAACATTTGTCGTAAAGCTAGTTTGTTGGTACAGAATTCTTTTAACCTTTGCTTGTCCGAAAGCCTTTTTAATTTCTCCATCAATTTTGAATGAGACCCTTGCCAGGTACAGTAATCTTGGTTGTAGATTTTTCCCTTTCAGTACTTTAAATATAAACTGCCATTCCCTTCTGGCCTGCAGCGTTTCTGCTGAAAGATCAGCTGTTAAGCGTATGGGTTTTCCCTGGTATGTTACTTGTTGCTTCTCCCTTGCTGCTTTTAATATACTTTTTTTGTGTTTAGTCTTTGTTAGTTTGATTAGTATGTGTCTTGGTGTGTTTTTTCTTCGGTTTATCCTGTAGGGGACTCTTTGTGCCTCTTTGGATATGCAAAGTTAAATAGAGTCGGTAAGGTAGATTTATAAACATTAAAGATTAACTGCAAGGCGAAAAGAACAGTAGGAAAAGCAAACTAAGGAATAAATGTAGAAAAAATAATAATAAATTTAAAATTTAAAAATTAAAACAAAAAAAAAAAGAAAAGAAAAAAAAAGAGGAAAACTTTGCAGAATGGCAAAAGCCCAACGTGGAGGCAGAGGTTTATGACAATTAAAAATGTGACTGATGAATAAAAATGCTCAAAAGCTTAACTGGATTTCTTAGTGCCAATAAAATCAACACCTACAACACAGGGGGAAAAAGGTGGGGGTGGGGAAGCAAAAAATATCCAAAAAAATCTACAGAACAAGTCAAAACATAAGAATAATAAATATTTTTCTTGAGTCACTGCTGTCAGAGTCCTTTCCCTCGCTGGGAGTTACAGTCTACCTTGTGAAGTCGCTCAGTCGTGTCCGACTCTTTGGACCCCATGGACCTATCAGGCTCCTCTGTCCATGGGATTTTCCAGGCAAGAGTGCTGGAGTGGATTGCCATTTGCTTCTCCAGGGGATCTTCCCGACCCAGGAATAGAACCTGGGTCTCCCGCATTGCAGGCAGATGCTTTTGCCATCTGAGCCACCTTACTTCCCTAGAAAGGCCTCCAGCACTGTGCTGATCTCTCGTCCTGCTGTGGGTGCAGCTCAGATTCTAATCTGGTCCCACTTCTGTGTTTTCTTGCCTCCAGTGTCCAAGGCTATCAGAGCTAGAGTGTTTTCTTTTATGGGTGCTCTCACTGGCCTTTTATATATTCCATCAATACAGAGTCTGCTTAATTGATCATGTGGATTTAATCTGTAGCTTGTACAGCTGGTAGGAAGGTTTTAGGTCGTCTTCCTTAGCCACACTGCCCCTGGGTTTCAATTGTGGTGTTATTCCACCTTTGCATGTGAGTCATCCCAGTGGGGTTTGCTCCTGAGGCTGGCCTGGAGCACTTGGGTTTGCCCCTGTGAAGGCCAGGTGTGGAGCTGGGGCAGCTGCCTAGGTCACAGGGGTTCTGGCTGCACCAGTATTCAGGGGAGTTGGCAGCTAGGGCAGCAGGAAATATAGTGCTCTAGAAGGGTATGGCAACCAGTATTGGCCAATACACTCCAGTGTTTTGCCTGAAGAACCCACTCCCTGACAGAGAAGCCTGGTAGGCCACGGTCTACAGGGTTGCAAAGAGCTAGACACACCTGAAGTGACCCTGGGAACATAGATGCAAGTCTTCTTTTTTGCCTGTGGCAGCTCTGCCCCAGTGAGAGTTGATTGTGAAGATGGCACAGCTGCTTGGCTTGCGGGGACCCTGGCAGTGCCAATTGTGCAGGGACACAGACTGCCTCTGCTGCAGGAGTTATGGTCCTGTCAGAGTCTTTTTTTGAGCCTCGTGTAGCTGTCGATAAGAAGGCCTCTTTGGCCAGTCTTTCTCCATAGCTCAGCCTGTTCAGGCACTTAGAGGCTCCCTTACCTGGGGTCCTTCTCTGTTTTTCAGTGCATCAGGCACATAGAGGGGCCCCCCTGGATGGGGTCCTACTCTGTAGATGGTCCTACTCTGTAGTGTCAGGCACTTAAAGAGGCATCTTGGGTGGGGTCCTACCCTGTAGTTCAGTGCATCAGGCCTTTGATGGGCCAGTCTCTATTGTTCAACTGCTGTTGCTGGCGTGTGGGGAGAGAGAGGCTATGGTGATGGCTCCACCCCCTGTTCATGACTCAGCAGTATCGCCTTGCTTCCATGGAAGTCTGGCTTTCCTCCACTGGCATTTCCCACCACGATCTACTTCCTCACATCCCCTCAATCCATCTCTCCACATCAACAACAGCCCTGGCTCTGAGATTGCTCTACAATCCCTAAACTCCAGCTCCTAGCCACCATGCCTTCCAGGAGACCAGGGGTCTGTATGGCTGCAGCAAGGACTGTTTGATTCTCATTCCATTTAGATCAGCTGTTTCACTCTCAACCTTAAATGTTTCTCCTCTGACTCAGACAGTTTCCCTAATGTGGGGACTGGACCCCTGCTTCATTTCTCCCACACGCTGAGGACAGGTCCAGTCCTACTAACACTCCTGTGTTTTCCCCTAGTTCCCTCATCCTACCAAGTTTTGTGTGGTTCTATATATTCTTTTCCACTGGTCAGCTACACCTGTCTGCTCTCTGCTGGTGTTCTGCATGCACTTCTGTATCTTAGGGTGTATTCCTGATGTATTCATGGATAGAGTAGTACTCCACATCCCCCTAATCCTCTGCCATCTTGTTCTCTATCCCAGCAGTCTTGATTCCAGCTTGTGCTTTATCTAGCTTGGCATTTTGCATGATCTACTCTGCATATAAGTTAAATACACAGGGTGATAATATGCAGCCTTGATGTACTCCTTTCTCAATTTGGAACCATTCTGTTGTTCCATGTCCAGTTCCAGCTGTTGCTTCTTGACCTGCATACAGATTTCTCATAAGGCAGGTAAGGGGGTCTGGCATTCCCATATCTTTAAAAATTTTCCACAGTTTATTGTAATCTACATAGTCAAAGGCTTTGGCATAGTCAGTAAAGCAGAAATAGATGTTTTTCTGAAACTTTCTTGCTTTTTCAGTGATCCAATGGATGTGGGCAATTTGATCTCTGGTTCCTCTGGCTTTTCTAAATCTAGCTTGGCCATCTGGAAGTTCACGGTTCATGTACTGTTGAAGCTTGGCTTGGAGAATTTGAGCATTCTTTTGCTAGCTTGTAAGATGAGTGCAATTGTGTGGTAGTTTGAAAACTGTTTGGCATTGCCTTTCTTTGAGATTGGAATGAAAACTGACATTTTGGAGTCCCTTGGCCACTGCTGAGTTTTCCAAATTTGCTGGCATACTGAGTGCAGCACTTTTACAGCATCATCTTTTAGGATTTGAAATAGCTCAACTGGAATTCTTTCACCTCCACTAGCTTTGTTTGTAGTGATGCTGCCTAAGGCCCACTTGACTTTGTATTGCAGGATGTCTGGTTCTAGGTGAGTGATCACACCATTGTGATTATCTGGGTCGTGAAGCTCTTTTTTTTATAGTTCTTTGTTTTCTTGCCACCTCTTCTTAATATCTTCTGCTTCTGTTAGGTCCATACCATTTCTGTCCTTTATTGAGCCCGTCTTTGCACAAAATATTCCCTTGGTATCTCTAATTTTCTTGAAGAGATCGCTAGTCTTTCCCATTCTATTATTTTCCTCTATTTCTCTGCACTGATCACTGAGGAAGGCTTTTTTATCTCTCCTTGCTATTCTTTGGAACTCTGCATTCAATTGAATATATCTTTCCTTTTCTCCTTGTTTTTCTCAGCTATTTGTAAGGCCTCCTCAGACAATCATTTTGCCTTTTTGAATTTCTTTTTCTTGGGAACGATCTTGATCACTGCCTCTTGCACAATGTCACAAACCTCCGTCCATAGTTCTTTAGGCACTCTATCAGATCTAATCCCCTGAATCTATTTGTCACTTCCAGTGTATAATCTTAAGCAATTTGATTTAGGTCATGCCTGAATGGTGTAGTGGTTTTCTCTACTTTCTTCAATTTCAGTCTGAATTTGGCAATAGGGAGTTCATGATCTGAGCCACAGTCAGCTCCCAGTCTTGTTTTTGCTGACTGTATAGAGCTTCTCCATCTTTGGCCGTAAAGAATATCTGTCCATCTTTGGCTCCATCTTTGCAGCCAAAGATAGGCAGAGGGAAACATAGGGAATGCTCAAATGGGAAATTGAAGGGAGAAGGTAGCCTGCAAAGGTACGGCCAAAGTTGAAGGCCATCTACAAGGGATTATGAAGCACTGTAGGGCGAGGAACAGAAATACCGCTTGGGCTAGATCTGAAGAAGCAATTGGAGTGAATGATTTACAGATGCTAAAAATAGTGCTGTGCTTAAAAGCTTCTGGAGCTGTGGCCTTCGGTGGAGAGACCATACCAGTTAGACCACAGCCAGGCAGGTAGGGAGATCAGGGAATAAATATCCTGACTACTTCTCTTTATTCCCACCCTCCCATTTTCTGCTAGTTCCTGAGTGGCCAGATTCACTCAGAAGGAACACAATAGTACAGCTGATACAGATTAGCAACTGTGGAATGGAGAAGGAGGGATGGGGAGAAAAATCTCTCTTTCTGTCAATCTGTGGATCCAAGATGAGCATACTGCTCACTACTGAACACACAGGATAACCATATAACTTGTTATCTAAATTACAACATTTTTGAGAATGAAAGGGAATGCTATGATTAGTAATTGCACAGGGACAGAAGGCAGAAAATAGAACTGTGCTGGACGAATCAGGACTTACTGTCACCTTACTAACAGAGCATGATAAGGGCAGATAAATGTGAATTTCCTTCCCTTTCTTCACCACGTTTTTCAGATTTCCTCCTCTTGTAATAGAGTAGTGGGGATATTTTGAGAAAGAAGATTGGGTTATTTTAATAAAGCAATTTAGACTCATCTCCCCATGGCAGACTTTTCAAAGTTGGTAATTATTACTGAGTCCTTTGCTAACGTCTGCTGGAAGAATGTGAAGATATAGGTTGTGCTTTAAACCTGAGACCTGATTATCTTGTTTAGTAGTCTCTTTCTGCTTAGAAACCTTGCTTGAAGTCAGTGGAGGCAAGAGAGAGTCTGTTATTCAATAAATGGAAAATACATACTATGCACAGGGGAATTTGGTGAGCTATTTATTCTTCTCTGGCCATAGTGTTCTTATTTATATCTTAAAACCAATTGCGACACACATTGGATCCTTTGATTTGGAGGACACTTGTGATTAATATATTCACTCTTGGTAAATGTGATTGACCAGGTGTGGTGTTCAATGTCATTATATATAACAAAGACTAAGACAAAGGATACTAACAAATGCAGGCAATTATAGAGATCAACAAGCATTTCATCACATGTTGATAGGTACATTGAAGTTTCAAAGATAAAAATAATTTCAGTTAAGCCAAGAAACATCAATATGATCAAATGTTATGGAGGGTATTTGAACAAAGCAAGCTCTAATTGTGAAAATTGTGTGTGGTTTACCTTCTACCCAAGCTTTTGCTGGAATTTTGAACTACTTACTTGGGAAATAAATAACCTTGGTTATTTCTGCTTTTCAGTATTTCAGCTTGTGTATTTATGTTTTGACCACCCTGTCTGTGACAGTTCTGTCAACATCGGTAACCTGACGGTTTCCTTTGAGGATCCCTGAGATCAAGGACAGTGTGGGCTTGAACTCACCTGTGGTGCCCTTGCTCTTGGCTTACTGACTTCCTCGAAACCATTACCTTTGCTCAGCTTACATGAGTCTCTGCTCATAGGCTCTTGCACTGCACCTTTGCCATCCATCCAGATTTGAATAAGGTGTCCTCAAGGAGTGACTTACTCTTTTCCTTCAGAGACTTCTTTTTAGTTAACAATTAGGAGAGTCACTTAACTGTGACTCTAATTGGTTGGGGTGACATATGGCTCACTTAGCCCTCATGTTTTGACAACCCTATTGGAAGACAGATATATTCTTCAAGGAAAATGCTTACTAACTTTCCAGTGAAATTTTTGACATTAAACGTCTTATTAGTAAGAAAGCATTTAACCAGGTCATTCCTCCTGTTCTGTGCCTCAATGAAATCTTAACTCTCCAGAGTTCAGACTAACTGTGCATTGTATGATGTTGTTTATCTGGAGAAGCTGCAGACTTCTAGATTTAGGGTTTTGTGTCCTTTGATAGCATGCTATTGATAAGAATGCAAGGAGATCAAAGCAGTCAATACTAAAGGGAGTCAGTCTTGAATATTCACTGGAAGGACTGATGCTGAAGCTGAAGCTCCAATATTTGGCCATCTGATAGGAAGAACTGACTCACTGGAAAAGACCCTGATGCTGGGAAAGGCTGAAGGCAGGAGGAAAAGGGGGTGACAGAGGATGAGATGGTTGGATGGTATCACTGACTCGATAGACATGAATTAGAGAAAACTCCGGGAGTTGGTGATGCACAGTGAAGCCTGGTGTGCTGCCGTCCATGTGGTCGCAAAGAGTCGGATACAACTGAGTAACTAAACTGACTGATCGATAAGAAAGCCTCTTAAACCAAGGTTGGTCACAGTTCCAATTAAGGGTTAAGCCTTCTTAAAAGTAGAGTCAAGCCCCACTAGGTTTTTGTAATGTATCCATGCAAGAGCTTGTACTTTTGTTGAATTCTTTCCTGAAGCTATTTGGATTCACCTTCATGGTGGCTCAGCGGTAGAGAAGCCAGCTGTAGTGCCAGAGCTGCAGGAGGCCTGGGTTCAATCCATGGGGAAGGAAGACCCCCTCCACCCCCCCGCCGGAGGCAACCCCCTGGAGAAAACCCACTTCAGTATTCTTGCCTGGAGAATCCCATGGATAGAGAAGCCCGGTGGGCTATAGTCCTTAGGGTTGCAAAGAGTTGGACATGACTGAAATGACTTATGCACTCACCACAAAAAAAAGAATCAAGGTATTTATACAGTTAATATTGGCAAACAGTTTTAAGGACTCATGTGTAATTATAAGAAACTATTTTTGTTACCAAATATGTTTTTAAGTTCATAGCTTTTCCATGATCCAGTTCAGTTCAGTTCAGTTCAGTCGCTCAGTTGTGTCCGACTCTTTGTGAACCCATGAATCGCAGCACGCCAGGCCTCCCTGTGCATCACCATATCCCGAAGTTCATTCAGACTCACGTCCATCGAGTTGGTGATGCCATCCAGCCATCTCATCCTCTGTCGTCCCCTTCTCCTCCTGCTCCCAATCCCTCCCAGCATCAGAGTCTTTTCCAATGAGTCAACTCTTCACGTGAGGTGGCCAAAGTACTGGAGCTTCAGCTTTAGCATCATTCCCTCCAAAGAAATCCCAGGGCTAATCTCCTTCAGAATGAACTGGTTGGATCTTCTTGCAGTCCAAGGGACTCTCAAGAGTCTTCTCCAACACCACAGTTCAAAAGCATCAATTCTTCAGCGCTCAGCCTTCTTCACAGTCCAGCTCTCACATCCATACATGACCACAGGAAAAACCATAGCCTTGACTAGACAGACCTTAGTCGGCAAAGTAATGTCTCTGCTTTTGAATATGCTGTCTAGGTTGGTCATAACTTGTCTTCCAAGGAGTAAGCATCTTTTAATTTCATGGCTACAGTCACCATCTGCAGTGGTTTTGGAGCCCCCCAAAATAAAGTCTAACATTGTTTCCACTGTTTCCCCATCTATTTCCCATGAAGTGATAAGACCGAATGCCATGATCTTCGTTTTCTGAATGTTGAGTTTTAAGCCAACTTTTTCACTCTCTTCTTTCACTTTCATTGAGAGGCTCTTTAGTTCTTCACTTTCTGCCATGAGTGTGGTGTCAACTGCATGTCTGAAGTTATTGATATTTCTCCTGGCAATCTTGATTCCAGCTTGTGCTTCATCGAGCCCAGCATTTCTCATGATGTACTCTGCATATAAGTTAAATAAGTAGGGTGACAATATACAGCCTTGATGTACTCCTTTTCCTATTTGGAACCAGTTTGTTGTTCCATGTCCAGTTCTAACTGTTGCTTCTTGACCTGCATACGTATTTCTTGCAAGAGACAGGTCAGGTGGTCTGGTATTCCCATCTCTTTCAGAATTTTCCACAGTTTATTGTGATCCACACAGTCAAAGGCTTTGGCATAATCAATAAATCAGAAATGTTCTTCTGGAACTCTCTTGCTTTTTTGATGGTCCAGTGGATGTTGGCAATTTGATCTCTGGTTCCTCTGCCTTTTCTAAAACCAGCTTGAAAATCAGGAAGTTCACGGTTCATGTATTGCTGAAGCCTGGCTTGGAGAATTTTAAGCATCACTCTATTAGCGTGTGAGATAAGTGCAGTTGTGTGGTACTTTGAGCATTCTTTGGCATTGCCTTTTTTGGGGATTGGAAGGAAAACTGACCTTTTCCAGTCCTGTGGCCACTGCTGAGTTTTCCAAATTTGCTAGCATATTGAGTACAGCACCTTCACAGCATCATGTTTCAGGATTTGAAATAGCTCAACTGGAATTTCGTCACCTCCACTAGCTTTGTTTATAGTGATGCTTTCTAAGGGCAACTTGACTTCATATCCCAGGATGTCTGGCTCTAGGTGAGTGATCACACCATCGTGGTTATCTTGGTCATGAAGATCTTTTTTGTACAGTTCTTCTGTGTATTCTTGCCACCTGTTCTTAATATCTTCTGCTTCTGTTAGGTCCAGACCATTTCTGTCCTTTATTGAGAGAATCTTTGCATGAAATGTTCCCTTGGTATCTCTAATGTTCAATCCAGCTTGAACATCTGTAAGTTCACTGTTCATGAACTAGTGAAGCCTGGCTTAGAGAATTTTGAGAATTTCTTTGCTAACGTTTGAGATGAGTCCAATTGTGCAGTAGTTTGAGCATTCTTTGGCATTGTCTTTCTTTGGGATTGGAATGAAAACTGACCTTTTTCAGTCCTGTGGCCGCTGCTGAGTTTTCCAAATTTGTTGGCATAGACAGTAATCCAAGTCTATGTCCTGACCAGTAACGCTGATGAAGCTGAAGTTGAACGGTTTTATGAAGGCCTACAAGACCTTCTAGAACTCACACCCAAAAAAGATATCCTTTTCATTACAGGGGACTGGAATGCAAAAGTAGAAAGTTAAGAAATACCGGTAGTAACAAGCAAATTTGGCTTTGGAGTATAGAATGAAGCAGGGCAACGGCTAATAGAGAATGCACTGGTCATAGTAAACAGCCTCTTCCTACAACACAAGAGAAGACTCTACATATGGACATCACCAGAAGGTCAATAGTGAAATCAGATTGATTATATTCTTTGTAGACAAAAATGGAGAAGCTCTATACAGTCTGCAAAAATAAGACCAGGCCCTGACTGTGGCTCAGATCATGAACTCCTTATTGCCAAATTCAGTCTTAAATTGAAGAAAGTAGGGAAACCACTAGACCATTCAGGTATGACCTAAATCATATCCCTTTCGAGTATACAGCGAAAGTGACAAATTGATTCAAGAAATTAGATCTGATAGAGTGCCTGAAGAATTATGGACAGAAGTTCGTGACATTGCACAGGAGGCAGGGATCAAGACCATCCCCAAGAAAAAGATACGCAATAAGCAGCCACAAAACAAGTAAATCAATAAAGTTTCAGAGTCTTAGGGTGCTGTGTGATGATCACTATGTTAGGGAATAGTGGAGTGACTCCCCTTTAGGTTAAGGAAGGTCTTTTGGAGGAGGTGACTTTCAAAGCCAAGGTCTGAGGGACACGAGGCACCAGCCAGGCCACCATCTGGGTACATAACTTGTCTGTCAGTGGAAGTAGTGTGTACAAAGGCTCTGGTGCTGGAACCAGCCAGGCCTTTTCTAGGTCTCGGAAGAAGGTCAGGGAGGCTGAAGTGGGCCTGGAGAAAAATACTGTAAGATGGTAGGAAGCGCCTGCAAGGTCCTATTGGGGTTTGTAAGTGGGATAAGGAGTTCAGATTTTGTACTAAGTGCTGGAGGATATAACTGGGGGGAATTACATAAGAGAGTGACATGATCTGATAAACAGATTTAAAAGATACTCTGGCTGCTGGGTGAAGAATTAACCATACAAGAGCAAGAGTGAAAGCCTGGAGACCGCTGACAAGCCATTACACCACCAGAGAGCAATGGTAGTGGTTTTTACTAGGGGATATATGAGATGACAAGGGTGGAGAAAAGTAGGCAGAATGGGGAAAAGTCTTGCTTTGTGAATATCTGAGTTTCAGATACAGTCTATATGAATGTAATCATCAATGACTAGCATCAGAGTGTAGTTTGTTTCTTGTTAACAGAACAAGATTGCCTAAGCAAGAACCCAAGAGGAGTTTATAAGTGTCCTTGCTGAACTCTTCTTTCATTAGTTTTCTTGGCCTTTTGTCTAGAATGTGTCCATGTGCTAAGTCACTTCAGTCATGTCTGACTCTTTGAGACCCTATGGGCCACAGTCTGCCAGGCTCCTCTGTCCATGGCATTCTCCTGGCATGAATATTGGAGTTGGTTGCCATGCACTCCTCTGGGGGATCTTCCCAACCCAGGGATCAAACCCAAGTCTCTTACATCGCCTGCATTAGCAGGCAGATTCTTTACTACTAGCGCCACCTGGGAAGTCCTTCTCATATGACACTGTGGGGAAATTCCTTTCAATATACTCATAGCGAGAGAGTGTTTTGTGTTAGCCTGCCTCCCTCCAACTTTCTGTACACAATATAGTTTATAGATTTTCATGTTATTTAGAAAAGGGTGCTGGTAACCTCAAGTCAATTTGAAAGTAGTACGAGTATGGCAGAAAGAGACACTGTGAATAAGTTGATGTGGAGGATGAAATGACCCAGACTGAGTGAATTTCATAAGAAAGAAGGGAATGTAAACAAACACATATTAGATGATACACGGACTGGAAGTGATGTGAGGGGTACATTACAGAAGATCCTAATTAGTAAGCTAAGGTTTCGGACAAGCCCGGTCCTGATATCTTGATTAAATATTTAGAAGGAAGTCTAAGGAAGAGAGTAAAAAAGAGGCAAGAGAGGTATAAGGAGAAGCAAGTTTAAAGTGGAAATGGAGCTTAAGCAAAGCCCACACAAGAAGAGGGGAAGAGATAACACCCCATTCCCCTCAGAAAAACCCAAGACAAACCCCAAACAAATGAACAAATAAAACCCCAGTCTCTGAACAAAGTCCAATCAATATTTTGGTAGTAAGAATGTTGGCTTAAGAGTCAGGCAGGTCTGAATTTGAATCCAGATTCTATGTTACACAGGAATCCTTGAATGGGTCTGTCTCTGAGCCTTAGTTTCCTATTTATAATATGGAAATATAATGCCATTTATATAATTGTAGTAACTTTGGAGCAGATTTAATGAGCTGGCATCATGTCTGAATACAGGTTCCATCTTTTTCTCTGTGTGTCTTTGGCAAGAGGTTTAGCCCTTTTAAAGTTTTGGTTTCCTTATCTGTAAAATGTTGTCTAAAATATCATCACTACTATACATATTACAGTTGTTTAAAAACTTAGTCTAAACTGGGCAATCAATAAATGCCATTTTCTTCTGCTATTTAATTTCCTTCAACTCTTGTATCATTTTACCACTCCTCCTCCATTCTATAAAATCTTTCTCCCCCGCAGTGTTCCAGTTGTATTCTACAGGTTTCCATACACAAGTATATGCTTGCCTTAAGCTTTTTTCCTCCTATGTGATCTCTCCCTCTGTTTGACATAATTATTAATAGTTTTTTATTGTACTCTCAGGTTTCCTGGCTTGAATAACAAATTCTGTGCCCATTCCACTCAGGGTCCTTATTACTCATTCAATGTATTATTGGAAACACATATCTTTGGAAAACAGTGTTCTGTGATGGCAGGTTCAAGTCAGGACTACTTTTGCAAAAGTGATTTTCTGAAAAAAAAAAAAAAAAAAAAAAAGTAGTGTCTTGTTAACCAAGCAGACAGTGAGTCTGCCCTGATTGATTGGCGGGGGGGGGGGGGGGTGGGCGCTGATGATAACCTGTCACTCTTGGAACATTCTGAGGCAAACCAAATGCACTCCTGTGGGTATTACCTCAAGCTGCATGTTACAAAAGTGCTTGTGATGTTGGAAAACTTCCAAGGCTCCTTTCTCTCACAAGCACAGACACAGGTTGTCTCTGCATTTCAGGTACCATGATGTGTGTGTGGGGAGAGGTTGAATTGTCCCTTGCCACCCATGGCAAAGAACCACAGCTTTCTTTGGGAAAATTTGCTTTCTATGTCCCAACAGAAAAGACAGCAGGGTTGTCCTGGGGGACCTACTGGAATGACATTTTTCTGGCATGACGGTTACATTTCTCAACCTGTCCATTTGGTGGAGGAAAAACTCTTTTAAACTTTTAATCTGTACCTTGCCCTAGCATCATATTAGATGGGAGAAACCATACAACTTTGAATCTTGAACATTTCATTTCTGCGTATACAGATTATCATAACACTTACCTGTTGTCTTCATAGATTGATATTTGATTCATAATTCAATTGATTAGTATATAGTCTTGCAGGAAGTGAGTGGAAGAATTAATAATGCTATAATTAACAAATGCCAGGCAATTTTAAACATTCATCTCACTCCTCTTCCTTCTCCACTATATGACTAAAAACTCATGTAAAGCGGTCATGCAAAATACCTCTGCCTTCAGGTAGCTTGCTAACTTCTTAGAGATGTCCACATGAAAAAAGTTGAAGAAAATGAGAATTTGATTTTTAAAAAGTGCTAAATTGATTTGAAAGCAAATGCTTCAGAATAGGATTTGAAATTATTTTGATTATTCAGTATATCTAGCCAAGAGAATCTCTGAATTACATTATTACTTTAAACCCAAATATTAGATAATATAGACTTATAAAAGCACTGGCTATAATTTTAGATGTCTGGCAGAACTAGGGTATCAACTTTTATTAAAACATTTCCTTTAGAAAAAAAGCATGAAATATTCATTGCTAATATAAACCAAACTTCCTTTCATATTAAATCTGGAATTAAAATAGGGTACTTTTAATTTTTATAATGATAGGTACATTATTCCATAACAAAAATAGCTATAATTTAAGGGCTTGGTGGATGCTAGGTCTGCAATATACACAGTAATCTTCCCAAGCTTCTTAAGAGTTAGGTATTATTATGTTTAAATCACAGACGAGACTAGTAATTTGGTCAAAGTCACACAGTTAGTTATTGACAGTTGTCAATGCCAGGCAGGTCTTGCTGTTACATCCACTGTTATACAGAATGTAATTTGTTTACCGGGATGATCATTATTATATTTTCCTCCCAGATTTCATCAGTACTTTAGTATAAGTCACAATTTACTGCTGACCTAATGCTTGTCAAACATCTTTTTATCCCTTTCTTAGCAGATTGTCATCATCGGACTTTGCTGCTTGGCTATTTCTATCACCCCTACTTCTTAGTTTCCTGAAGGTTAGGTAGATATGAGACTATTTTGCCTTTCCTTGTTGAGGAATTTTGGATGTCTCTTGGTCCTGGTCTTCCACCTTGACCTCTAATACACTAAGTATTTGGTGCCATAGTTAAAGTTTACTGCCGCTAACAGGAACTAGCAGCACTCCAAGCTTTTCTATTAAAAAAAAAAATTTACAAATGTTTTGATTCAGAATATTCAAAATTACACAACCAATAGGAAACTTTGCTTATTTCTATGGTATTATTTTTAAATATAACATGAAACATGGGCTTCCCAATGGTTGACCTTACTTAATGTTCGTAAAGTAATTCCTCGGCTTCCTTGATGGCTCAGTGGTAAAGAATCTGCCTGTAATGAAGGAGGAGCAGGTTCCATCCTTGGATTAGGCAGATCCCCTGGAGGGGAAATGGCTACTCCAGCATTCTTGCCTGGAAAATCCCAAGGACAGAGAGCCTGGGGGGGCTACAGTCCATGGGGTCGCAAAAGAGTCAGACGTGATTTAGTGACTCAATAACAACAACTTCTTAGAACAGAAGAATGCCACTTTATACTGGGAGATTTGGAGGCAGAGTCTAAAGCAACTGCTAAAATTATGAAGTTTCACAGAACTTTATTTTGCATGAAAAGTCCATGTAAATATTATATTCTAATTCATTATATATTTTATCTTTTTATATACATACACTGTTTTAAGTACTTTCATGTAAATCTAATGTTTTAGGAAGATACGCCATATTTTTTCCTGGAGTTTGAGCCAAACTATCTCATGTTTCCTGGTGATGCACATACTCTAGATTGAAAACAGTAAAGTTAAAGAATTTTCTCCAGGAAGAACTTATTAGAACACTGTGCCCCTCATTCATTTATTTTTTCAGTGTTCATTCTGAGTAATGAGTACTTAGATGTTGAGACCAGACTTAGAGTGAATTTAATCAAAGTTCTGCTTCCATGGATCTTACATTCAAGGGATAGGCATTAATAAATGACAAAGTAAACAAAAAAATACGAATCAATTTTATGATGCAAAGAAAAGAAGGTATTGTCAAGGGGACTAAATGGGGATTTCTTTAGACATGGTAGATGAGGAAAGACTTTTCTGAGTATGTGATATTTTAAACTTACACCTGAATGATACGAAGAAGTTGTTGCTTAGTCGCTAAGCTGTGTCCAGTTCTTTTGCGACCCCATGGACTGTGGCACACCAGGCTCCTCTGTCCATGGGATTTCCCAGGCAAGAATCCTGGAGTGGGTTGCCATTTCCTTCTCCAGGGAATTTTCCCAACTCAGGGATCGAATCCCTATCTCCTGCACTGCAGGTGGATTCTTTACCACTGAGCCGCAGAGAAGCCCCAGGGGAAGAAGGAAGCCATGTAATATATGTCACAGGAATTTCCAGCATATAGATGCAGGATACAGCAAAAGTCTTAGGGTGAGAATGAGTATGGCTTGTTCTTTTATCAGGAAGAAGACTGGTTATATAGAACGTGAGTGGAAGAAAGGTGAACAATGAGCAAAGGGACCAAATTGTCAGAGCCTTCGTAGGTTATGGTGGCCAGAGTTTGGTTTCTATTCTAGATATGAAAGATGTGATTGGATCTCTGACAAATGGCAGAATGACATGATCTGATTTATCCTATTTAAAGATGACTCTGATAGCTGGGGGGAGAAAGGATTATAGAGGGTAAGAATGGAAGCAATGCACCAACTAGATGGCCTGTAAAATAGCTTCCCTCATAGCTCAGTTAGTAAAGAATCCTCCTGCAATGCAGGACACCCCGGTTCAATCCCTGGGTCTGAAACATCCACTGGAGAAGGGATAGACTACCCACTCCAGTATTCTTGTTTTCCCTTGAAGCTCAGCTGGTAAAGAATCCACCTGCAATGCAGGAGACCTGGGTTTGAGCCCTGGGTTGGGAAGATCCCCTGGACAAGGGAAAGGCTATCCACTCCAGTATTCTGGCCTGGAGAATTCCATGGACTATACAGTCCATGGAGTCACAAAAAGTCAGACATGACTGAGTGACTTTCACTTTCACTTTTTACTTTCAAACAGAAATAGTAGCAGTTGTTATGACAAATATGAGATATGTGTTACAGTTACAGAGGCAAGGACTGGCTCATTGATTAGGTGGACAAACACATTTGGATGAGGGGAAAATTATCAAAGGTTTTAGCCTGAGTAACTGGATGTGCCATTTGGTAAGACAGAGAGGATGATGATTTGAGGAGCAACTGAGCCCATCTTCATTTTGGGGAATCCATCATCCAGGTGAAGCAGTCAAACAGGGTACAGGAGCCAGAGAGACTCAGGTGAGCGTACTTCCCAGGGAGAGAACAGCAAGTACAAAATCCCAAGTATGGGATAATGTTGATGAGTTTTAGGACCCTCAAGAGAGCCAGTGTGTCTGGAGCATGAAACCAGAGGATACTGGTAAATGAGATCACAGAAGTGGGCTACAGGAAGGATCATTCTGAACCTGAAGATTGTGCAAAAGAGTTTGGATTGCATTCTAAGTATGACAAGAAATCACTGATGGGTTTAGGCCAAGTGACAAAGTCTGATAAACCATTTTTAAAGAATGACTCTCACTGTTATGTGATGAACTGATGGGGAGAGAGTGGTGCAAGAAGCAAAAGTAGAAGTTCCTTTCAGTTCAGTTCAGTCGCTCAGTTGTGTCCGACTCTTTGCGACCCCATGAATCGCAGCATGCCAGGCCTCCCTGTGCATCACCAACTCCTGGAGTTCACTCAGACTCACGTCCATCAAGTTGGTGATGCCATCCAGCCATCTCATCCTCGGTCGTCCCCTTCTCCTCCTGCCCCCAATCCCTCCCAGTATCAGAGTCTTTTCCAATGAGTCAACTCTTTGCATGAGTTGACTATTATTTGCAAAGTACTGGAGTTTCCGCTTTAGCATCATTCCTTCCAAAGGAAATCCCAGGGTTGATCTCCTTCAGAATGGACTGGTTAGATCTCCCTGCAGTCCAAGGGACTCTCAAGAGCCTTCTCCAACACCACAGTTCAAAAGCATCAATTCTTACAAGAACTCATTAAAAGGTGAGTGGAACCAGGGATGTGAGGTATCTTGCTGTGTGTGAATGAGTTCTGCACAATCACACATTTTCCCCACCCACATTTTACATGAACCATGAACATCCTCCTAGAGAGTCACAGAGGTGAAAAACCTGTTTATAATGATATGTATAAACACACATCATTTGTGCATAGTTTTATCCACAATAAATTTTCTAGGAACGCAAGTGTTGTGTATACTGAAGGAAACACAGTACTTGTGTGCTGAGCTGTGCTAATAGATGCTCACATTTGGAAAATCAAGTCGTGATGGCAGTGTCACCTATGGTATTTAAGTAGCCAGTACCTCACATCTGTATCTGTCCTCATTTAAATTATCTTATTGATGGCTTTATGCAAGTTTAAGTGTCTGATATCGTGTCTTGTGGAGTAGCAGTACCCATATACTTGCATATTGAAATGTATCTTATGGGACACTATACTGATTTTTTGAAAAATAGGTTACAATATTAAAGTCCTTCATTGGAATGACTGATGCAGAAGCTGAAGCTCCAATTCTTTGGCCACATGATGCAAAGAAGTGACTCATTGGAAAAGACCCTGATGCTGGGAAAGATTAAAGGCAGGAGGAGAAGGGGATGACAGAGGATGAGATGGTTGGATGGCATCACCAACTCAATGGGCATGAGTTTGAGCAGGCTCCAGGAGATGGTGAAGGACAGGGAAGCCTGGTGTGCTTCAGTCCATAGAGTTGCAAAGAGTCAGACGTGACTGAGCAACTGAGCTCACTGATACTGATCTTTTGAAAAATAGGTTACAATATTGATGAGTTTTACTACAAAGTGATTAAACTATTATTATATAAAGGGAGCCATATATCTGATATATTGAGACCCATAGATCTAGGTAATAATGAATGACCTAGGAAGCTTAGGTTTCCACTGATGACTGATGTTAGACTAGGTGGAATTAGACCTGATAGTCTCTTGGATTAATGTAATTTTCCCAAGAACACATAGTTAACTAACTACAGTTGCTGATTTTGAATCCAGCATAGAATGTTTCCAAAGCTCATGTTGACTATATCATACATACCAGAAAGATTTATTTTCAGAAGTTTATTCATTGTACTAACAGTGTCCTGCTTAAATTCTTGGCCCGATGAAAATATTTTAAAGCTGTGTTTCTGCTGGTAATAAGATAAAGGTGTTAATTCAGTCAATTTAATGATTAAAATAATTAAATTTGGAGAGTAAGAACAGATACAGTAATTGTTTGTTCCATTATGTGAAGAACAAATCCTGATTGTAGCTTCTTTTTTCACTTTTAGTTGTTGAGATGTTTGTAGAAAAGACTGGGTTTTATCATGATTTTTATTTAAACTTAAAAATATGTTGCTATGTGGTTTTAGTTATTTCCTCTTAGCACAAATTTCTCCCATATTGGTTAGGTAAATGCTTAATGATTGCTACAGATAGAAAACACACATAAATTTTTACTTTAAGATTTTGAAAACTAATACTTGTTTACTAGAATAGCTGCTTAGTTTTTTTAATCCCTGATTTTCCCTTTGTAGAAATTCACCTAATAAAACATTATTTTTAGTGCCAGTGTTTTATCTTATAAAGTACCAACAATACTATTATTCTGTAGAAGAATAATTGAGAAGGATTTAACTAGACAGAAATTTACATGCAAAAAAGTAATTTTTAACAGTTATGACAGTTTTGTGAACCATAATTCTAGGGACTATCACTAAAACATCTTAGTTTTAATGTTGTAAGAATGTGTAATATTTAAGAAAGATAGTTGCAACAGAATATATCAACAATATTTTGTTACTACATCAAAGGATTTTTTGATAGGGTGTTGACAATGGGGAAAATACAAGTTAAAAAACTCAAACTAAATGTCTTCTATTTGCATTGGAAATTGACATGGTATTAAAAATTGATTTTTAACATTTCACTTTTATTGTGAGGCAATGCATAGCTCAGATTCATCGCATCATAGGAGATTTCTTAATCTTCACATTGCACCTTGCTCTTCGTGGTGATTTGTGTCTGGCTTTGTCTTATGGATAGAAAGAGAAGATCTACTTACTTACTGTGCTGAAGATATAAAAGAAATTAATTACACTGCCTGTGGTTACTATCTGCACAGAATCAAATTACTTGGTTTAGGAAATATTTCATCTGTTAAAAATCCAATGTGGACCAGAGATAATGCACCTCAACCAAATAAATGGTAAAACCTCAAGATAAATTTACTTTTCATTACTCTGCCTGTGAGAGGCAGGGCACACATGTCCAGAACCTCTCCAGTGAGGCACCTGAGGAACTGTCATCCTTTCTTTACCAAATTGAATTGTAAACTATTCCTGTTTAGGATCGTTTTTCAACGGTTTGAATGTTACTTAACAAGCAAAATGCTGTGGAGTGGTGCTCCATACTGTCTAAGAAGACTTCTATGACTTCTATTTATCTTTTGCATCAGGATTTGACAGGTAACAAATGAAATTCCTTTTCTAAAATTAAATCTAGCTTCATTTCTGTCTTTCACTCATAAAGGATGAAACATTATTTGTTTCTTGGACAGTTCCTGTACTCTATCATCTTTCATTACTTTTATAAGTTCTGTCATAAAAGCTTTAGTCCTTTGGCCTGGGTTTCTAACTGCCTATTATAGAGATAAGTGTCTGCATTTGATAATATAAAATCCTCAAATATTGCCTTATCTGCAATTAAAAAGTACTTTAAAAGCAGCATTAGGATATGATATTGTCTTTCATTTCTGTATTGTATTTGCCTTCTCATATAGTTTTAGTTCTTTATGACCATGAAGAACAGTGTTTCTAGAGCACTTTGGACATCATACTTCTCTGAGGTCCAGCCCCGAACACGTGCCTTCAACACACATCCTCACCTGGATGTCCCACAGTGCCTTAAACTTAACTCAGATGCTGTTCCTCCTCCTGCTTTCTCTATTACAGAGGTTGGCAGAGTATGGTCCTTGGGCCAAATCTTTCTTACTGCCTATTGTTGTATGGCCTTTCTGAAAAGTGAGAAGAGTTTTTACATTTTTAAAAGAAAATGAAAATACTATTTCATGACCTGTGAAAATGAGATGAAATTCAAGTATCAATGTCCATAAAATGTTTTTTCTGGAGTCCAGCCACACTTATTTATGTATTGCCTATGGCTGCTTTTGCACTACAATAGCAGAATGAGTGGTTGTAAAGAAGACTGTCTGGTTCTCGAAGGCTTAAAATAGCTTAAGCTACCTGGCTCTTCACAAAAAAGTTTGCTGACTTTTGATCTGTTTGAATAGAATATTTCACCACTCTCTCAACTCTTAATCTCCCAATATCAAAACCTCTGAATTATCTTCCAGCCTTTCTTCTTATTCAGATGCATATCCTATTGCTGTATGTAAGGAATATCTCCAGACCAGACTCCTTTATTGTGTTTCTACAACTTTAGCACATAAATCCTTACTGTCTGTTTCCTAGACAACTGCAATATTTCTTCTTAACCCCAGTTTCTCTCTAATAAAATTCAAATTCTGTATTAGTACCAAAGCTATCATGTGAAAATCAATAGATTTTAGATCATTTCACTCCCCTGTTAAAGATGGCATTGGGACCCTGCTTCCCATAGAATGAAGTCCAAGTCCTCAGCATTGCAACAAATCCCTTTATTCACTGGCCCTGACTTTTTCTCCAGCTTCATCTCCCTTGGCCGCCTGTACCCTCCACTCCCACCCTTGCATTTTAAATTCCCACAGCACAGTACTTCTTATTGTCCCCCTGATATGTTGCTGCCTTTCATGACTCTCTGCCTTTGCCATGCAGCTGCCTTTTTCTTTACTCGCCTTTTACTACTTTCTAAACAGCAAGCTTGAATTAAATTTTGGAGATTCAGCTTAAATGTCACATTTAAGAATCCTTTCTTAGATCCTTCAGGTAAAGTTAATTTTTCACCCACTACATCTCATCACTTTTTTGTGTTGTCATCATCTTTGTAGATATCAGAGTTCTTTCTCATTTTTGTATGCTAGAACTGAGCATTTCTCATAAAGAGGATAGTAAATATTTACTGAGTAAATAAGTGCTCATGTGCTTTTAGAGAGATTCTTTCATTTAGCAGAGCTAAAATTATAAAATGATTACAGTCAAGTCTGTTAATTCTATCATGTCTGGAATAAATGTCTGAATCTTGTGGATGATTACCCAAAGTCTCAGACATCTCTAACCACTATAGTTCTCATTATTTAGTTTTGTGGTTTCTTAACATGCAAAGTTATTGAATCAAATGCATCAATTTACCTATTAACAATTTCCTCCCCCCCAAAATTATGACCTCAGTGTAAAAGAGAGCCATTTCTATTCTGAATTTGATATTTAAGCTGGCTTGTGTGTGTGCTAAGTCACTTCAGTTGTGTCCAACACTTTGTGACCTGGTAGGCTGTAGCCCACCAGGCTCCTCTGTCCATAGGATTTTCCAGGCAAGAATACTGGAGTGGGTTGCCATGCCCACCTCCAGGGGATCTTCCCAACCCAGGGACTATATACACTTGTCTCCTACGGCTCTTTTACTGCAGGAAGATTCTTTGCCTCTGAGTCACTGGGGATGCCTTTAAGTTGGGTTACTAGTTACTTATTTGTTTTTACTATTATTTCTGTAGGCAGTTAAATTTTCAGATTCAGCTTTCAAGACGATCAGGTTGTACAGAAATAGTTTATGTCTCTGTTTTAGTTATTCGAACAGGCCATTCATTTGAAGAATCAGTTAAGCTCCTCATATCCTATCATTCTCCCCTGGTACTGTCTTTGAATTCACATTACTGGTTGTTAGCATCTCCATAGAAAGCTAGACATGGAGCTTACTGAGCTATTTTACATGTGTGCCGTAAAGACTGGTTAGGTAGGAGAGAATATAAAACCGTCTAAAAGAAGATTTTAAGATTATCTATGAGTTTCATTCATCTATTATTTTCCTGGCTCCATTTAGTATGGATAATAATAGTGAGACAGGCTTATGATTATATAGCACTCTATACTTATTCAAAGTGCTTTCACCTACATTATCCCTCCTGGGAGGAAAGTATTGGTGGTATTGTTACAGTGATTTTTTTTCAGGTGAAACTGATGCTCAGAAAGTTGAAATTACCTGGTGAAATTCTTTTAGTTTGTAAGCACTGAGGCTGAAACTGAAACCTAGTTCCTAACTCCATGTAAGTTTTCTGTGATTTTGTTTTCTTCATATAAAATACGTACTTGTTATTCACCTGTCACCTCGGCTCTAAAGCTGTACTTCCGTACTCTGATTTGTACTCGGGCTTTGCAGAGTTCCCTTATTTACTAGTTGGGTTCTTGTTGGGTTTTGTCAACAGGGAGTATATGCGGGAGACTGGATATTAGGAGGAGAACATTCTGCTTGCTGTGCTTGTCAGCATATACTTAGCAATAGAAGTTGAATAGAAGCTTCTTTTGACCATTACAGAACCAGTCTTATTTTATGTCTCAAAACTACCAGCACCAACTAGGCTTGTTCCGTCAGTAAGTCATATCTGACTCTTTGCAACCCCATGAATTACAGCATGCCAGGCTTCCCAATCCTTCACCATCTCCCAGAGTGGCTCAAACTCATGTCCACTGAGTCAGTTATGACATCCAACCATCTCATCCTCTGTCGTCCCCTTATCCTTCTGCCCTCAGTCTTTCCCAGCATCAAGGTCTTTTCCAACGAGTTGGGTTTTCACATCAGGTGGCCAAACTATTGGAGCTTCAGCTTCAGCAGCAGCCCTTCCAATGAATATTCAAGGTTGGTTAGATTTAGAATTGAATGCTTTGATTTCCTTGCTGTCCAAGGGACTCTCAAGAGTGTTCTCCAGCACCACAGTTTGAAAGCATCAATTCTTGGGTGCTCACCCTTCCTTATGGTCATGTCTCTATTCACCTCTCTGAGTGCCCAGTCCCTCCTCTCAGCTGCTAAGTTCTGATAACCACCGTCCCTGCCTTCTATTTCTCTAGTCTTAGAGGTGATAGTTGCTTTTTATAATTCTTTGTCCATGTTACCTCACTGTTTTCTTTGTGCTTTTTCAGTCCTTCAATACCTATGAACCAATCTGCCATGCTGTTGACTCTTGTTGGAAACACTTGGTTTGGTTTCCCTGAAAAAAATGCTGCATGACAGCCATTCCTGTCTCTGCTGGGATGGCAAATCTAAAGTACAATTACAGCCCTAGAAAAACTGCAGAATAGTGGCACTATCCAAAACTTGAAATATGCAAGGGTAGTGATTTCCATTATATCCTCATTGAATTCACTTGGTTGAACTTTGAAGAAGATAGATGTCTCTTAGAGAATTGCTGTGGATTATCTTAAATATAATCAGGCAGTGATTCCAATTGCAGCTGCAGTTCCAGATGTGTGGATTTTTTTTTTTTTTAACTGAAACAAATCAACTCAGCCCCTTGGACCTGGTACAAAGCTATTAATCTGGAAAAAGTTTTTGTCTCTATAATAATTTGGAGAGTTCACCAGCAGTGTGCTTGCTTTTACTTAACAGAATCAACAGTTCATCTTCATAGTCTTGCCTTAGGGTTGTATCAGCCACTCCTCTCTGCCTTAATTTAGTCCTCAAAGATTATGGTGGCTCAAAGCTTTGTTGGGCTTCCCAGGTGCTGCTAGTGTTAAAGAAATTGCCTGCCAATATAGGAGACATAAGAGTCTCAGGTTTGATCCCTATATTGGGAAGATCCCCTGGAGAAGGGCATGGCAACCCATTCCAGTATTCTTGCTTGGAGAATCCCACAGACCTCTAGAATAGCCTGGCAGGCTATGGTCCATAGGGTTACAAAGAGTCAGACACAACTAAAGTGACTTAGAACTCATGCACACAAAGCTTGGTTGGTTAATTTGGATTTTGGAGACAGCATATACCACATTTGAACATGCTGTTCCACCACATTTATTGAGTAACTCAAAGCATAACAAGAAAATACTCTTCAACCAGTAACACAGCTGTTCAAGTTGTTCTTCTGCTTCAGCCTAATGACCCATCAGATCCAATAATATTTGTTGTATCTGGAAATAGAGGCACTTGTAAAACTGACAAACCCTTGGAGGAGAATCATAGTTATGATCTCTGGGATTTAGAGCAAAGCTATGACTATTGCTCCAGATACCTTTTTGAAAAACAGTTCCTGGAAAGCCTGGGTAGAATCGGAATGCCTGGTCACAGACAATCACGTGATCATGGAGATTTGGCTGCCATCATGAACTTAGCTTTCATTAGCATGTGCAGCAGCAATTTATCATTAGTGGAATAATATGTTTGAGATCAGGTGTTCAGTTCAGTTGCTCAGTCGTGTCTGACTCTTTGAGACCCCATGGACTGCAGCATGCCGGGCTTCCCTGTCCATAATCAACTCCCGGAGCTTACTCAAACTCATATCTATTGAGTCAGTGATGCCATCCAACCGTCTCAGCCTCTGTCATGCTCTTCTCCTCCAACTTTCCATCTTGCCCAGCATCAGGGTCTTCTCCAATGAGTCAGTTCTTTGCATCAGAGTTTCAGTTTCAGCATCAGTCCTTCCAAAGAACATTCAGGACTGATTTCCTTTAGGTTGGGCTAGTTGGATCTCCTTTCAGTCCAAGAGACTCTCAGGAGTCTTCTCTAACACCACAGTTCAAAAACATCAATTGTTTGGCTTTCTTTATAGTCCAACTCTCACATCCATACACGACTATTGGAAAAACCATAGCTTTGACTAAACGGACCTCTGTTGGCAAAGTAATGTCTCTGCTTTTTAAGATGCTATCTAGGTTGGTCATAACTTTTCTTCCAAGGATCAAGCGTCTTTTAATTTCATGGCTGCAGGCACCATCTGCAGTGATTTTGGAGCCCCCCAAAATAAAGCCTGTCACTGTTTCCATTGTGTCCCCATCTATTTGCCATGAAGTGATGGGACCAGATGCAATGATCTTACTTTTCTGAATATTGAGTTTTAAGTCAACACTTTCACTCTCCTCTTTCACTTTCATCAAGAAACTCTTTAGTTCCTTGCTTTCTGCCATAAGGGTGGTATCATCTGCATATCTGAGGTTATTGATATTTCTCTCGGCAATCTTGATTCCAGCTTGTGCTTCATCCAGTCCAGTATTTCTCATGATGTACTCTGCATATAAGTTAAATAAGCAAGGTGACATTATACAGCCTTGACATACCCCTTTCCCAATTTGGAACCAGTCTGTTGTTCCATGTCCACTTCTAACTGTTGCTTCCTGACCTGCATACAGATTCCTGAGGAGGCAGATCAGGTGGTCTGATATCCCCATCTCTTTAAAAATTTTCCACCGTTTGTTGTGATTCACACTGTCAAAGGCTTTGGCATGATTAATAAAGCAGAAGTAGATGTTTCTCTGGAACTCTCTTGCTTTTTCAGTGATCCAGCAGATGTTGGTAATTTGATTTCTGATTCCTCTGACTTTTCTAAATCCAGCTTGAACATCTGGAAGTTCACGGTTCACGTATTACTGAAGCCTGGCTTGGAGAATTTTGAACATTCCTTTGCTAGCGTGTGAAATGAGTGCCAATTGTCCAGTAGTTTGAGCATTCTTGGCATTGCCTTTCTTTGGGATTGGAATGAAAATAACCTTTTCCAGTCCTGTGGCCACTGCTGAGTTTTCCAAATGTGCTGGCATATTGAGTGCAGCACTTTCACAGCATCATCTTTTAGGATTTGAAATAGCTCAACTGGAATTCCATTACCTCCACTTTGTTCATAGCAATGCTTCCTAAGGCCCACTTGACTTTGCTTTCCAGGATGTCTGGTTCTAGGTCAAGGATCACACCATCATGGTTATTTGGGTGGTGAAGATCTTTTTTGTATAGTTCTTCTGTGTATTCTTGCCACCTCTACTTAATATCTTTTGCTTCTTAGCAGATCCAAAAGGCATCAGCTGGTATTTCAGACTTTTACCACACGTGTTCCTACTGTGATATCTCTCCTCCTCCAATGCATGATCAAGGCTTCATGTGGAGAATAAGTTCATGATCTCATTGGAAGGACTGATGTTGAAGCTGAAACTCCAGTACTTTGGACACCTGATGCAAAGAGCTGATTCATTTGAAAAGACTCTGTTGCTGGGAGGGATTGGGGGCAGGAGGAGAAGGGGACGACAGAGGATGAGATGGTTGGATGGCATCACCGACTCAATGCACATGAGTTTGGGTGAACTCCGGGAGTTGGTGATGGACAGGGAGGCCTGGTGTGCTGCAGTCCATGGGGTCACAAAGAGTCGGACATGACTGAGCGACTGAACTGAACTGAACTGAACTTCTTGGGATGGTCAGAGTGTGAAGATATTTGTGTTCCATGTGAATGATCAGCAAAGGGCACCTACCAGAGAACCAGCTCTGTATAATTATATGGATGAGATGACCCCTGTTTGACCATCAATTTGCTTCTTTCCTCAGCCACTCTTATTCTTGCTCAGTGGGCCCATGGACAGAGTGGCCGTGGCCAAAGAAATAGAGGCTATTCCTGGGTTCAGTAACATGGCCATCCCCTTTCCAAGAGTGGTCCAATTATTGCCAGTCCCGAATGACTGACATGACAACTGCGAAGGCCAGCACTATTCCTCTATATGGTTCTTTACCCATTTGATAGGGAGAAACCTCACCTGGGGGGCAGGTTGATTACATTAGATAGACTGCTTTTAACTGTCTAAAAATTAGTGTTAAGAAGTTTTAATGACTTATTGACTTTGTTAGATTGACTATTACTATTTAAACTAGAAACTTGTGCTTATCTTTGATTTCATTTCTTTCTCTCTAGCTCTAAACTCCCCCACCCTGTACTTCTTACAGTTAAAATTATTTGGCCTTAATGCATTATGCTTTTCCACACCCTTGTGCTTTGGGCCAGCTCAGTTTCTCTCTTCGACTTATCCAAAATATTTCCAACTTTCAAAACCCATCTCAAGTATAGTATTACCTCCTTTAATTCCTGGCAGCACTTTTTGTTTGTAGGATTGTATTATAAGTACGTATGCATGTTTTCCTACTAAACTGTGTATTCCATGAGGAGTTGGCAATGCTATCCATTACTGCACAGTGTCCTTTGGCCCCAAGTCAATGACTGTTGTGTCAGTGGTTCTCAAGACATATTCAGTGATTGAATAAAATATGCCCCTCTTTCCATTTTTTCTATTTTTCTACTATAATGAATCATAATGATGTTGAGGTTCATAGGTCAATTTGCATTATGATAGTAAAGCAGTGTGACATGTGAGAGATTTAGTCAAAAGTCTCTCTGGGATTTGTTAGCTATGTGACCATGAGAAAGTCATTTGATCTGTCTCAATTTCTTCCTTTCTAAGAGGAGGCTTCTTTAACATTGTAATTCTACTGTTTCATAATTCACTTCAAACAAGAAATAAATTTTTTTTATAGAAACAATTAACTTAAAAAATTTGCTTCTTAATTTTTTATTTTCACATAGTTTAGAGTAATTGCTTCAATATTGCAGATAAAAGCTTTTTTTTTCTTTTGAAGATGATCAATGGGTGAAACTTTGCTTGAATAGAAAACATAAATCTTAAAATAATTTAATATGCATTCATATATATGAATATGCAAATTGTACATAGAATTAATTTGAAACTGAAAATATTTATAACACTATTACAAAGGATTGAAGTAGGAAATGGAAATCCACTTAGTATTCTTGCTGGGACAATTCCATGGACAGAGGAGCCTGGTGGATTACAGTCGTGAAGAGTTAGATACAACTGAGTGACTCAGCATGCATGCATTACAGAGAATTGATCCTACCTTTTGAATCACTATAGTAACAAAGAACCAAATCAGTCTATCAAGAATTCTTAATTTGTTTCTTCAGAAAAATTGCCGCAGATGAGGTACTTATTGCCTTAATATCATCAATAGTCCCTGTATCCTGGTGGTCCATGATGTCCTTGGCCTTACCTAAAAGTTTACTAGAAATTCAAAATTACAGGCTCAAACTATAGACATTCTGAGTCAGAATCTGCTTTTTAATCAGATCCCTTGATGGGCCATATGGACGTTAAAGTGTGAGAAGCAGGATGTCACCCAGTGATATCTTATGAGATTCCTTGTAAAGTTACTTTCTCATAAAATAACAATAAAATTATTATTATCAGTATATATAATCAAGGGAAAATACTGCTTCTCCAAAATAAGTGATTTCTGTTAGTTGTTTTTTAATCTATTGAACACTGTGAATTTTGTAGTTGACCCTAGTTTCCTCTCTGTCTTGGCCACATCTTATAGCCCATGTTACATCTGTTCACTACCATATGGTGGTCTCTTTGCAAGTACCTTTTTGCCTTTTTTCTTGTTCACTTGCCTATTATCCACAGTTTTTCTTTGCCTAGACACCTTCAGTTAAAAGACAAGTCATGTGATGTATTGGGTGCTTCAGATACTTTGTGGAATGAAGTGAAGTATAAAGAAATAAAACCAACACAAACAGCCTAAATATTTCCAGGGTTTGCTATATGATTTAAGCATTGCAAACCTAGACACTTGCCTCTTCGACACCTACCCTTCTGAACATCATAATTAATGTTCAGTATGAAGATCCCAAGATACTCTGGGGGGTACAGTTATCAGAGAAGTATTAATTATACTCGGCATACTATACTGTACTTACTGAGCCAGAAACATGAACTAATATATTTTATGAAGATTTTAAACAACAGTGGAAAGCCCCAAAGATTTCTGACTGAATCAGAACATTCACTTCAATTAAAATATCACATTTTGTAAGCACACTGATGAATTTCAGTCTTTATGTCTTTTATACACAAATTATTTTTCTATTCGTTTTGTTTACTGGGTTCAATCACTTTCTGGGAATTTAGAAATCATTTATATCAAACATGTGCTAATAAAACACATAGCAGGTAAATATTGAGCTAATGTCATGCTATATATCTTAACCAGCAGGCTGCCAAACAGTTGAACTTACTGCGTCCAGAAACCATTCAACTGACTATGTTGGCTGAATAATTTTATGACCAGTAATAAGGCTCACACATTATCCATGCTAAGAGAGGGGTAATCAAATCTTATGCTTCAGGGCATAAATTAATCACCACAGGGGTCAGAAAAGAATCTCTTTTACCCTATAAACAGAATTGAATAATTAGGCAGTGACTGTATTGATGTTTTTAAAGCCTTCTTCTTAAGGATCAGCATTGGTTTTAAGAACAATTCCGAGACTTCGTGGGGGTGTTGGAGATCTTGATTAGAAGAGGAGGGTGCTGCCAGTTGAGCAGTTCATTCTGGCAGGCAGGCAGGTTGGGCAGCTTCCTGATACCACACTGTTCAACTTGATTTTCATTAAAAGCTCAAAGTGCCTGCTGTTAAAATATCTCCAGGCAGCTGGGGCAAATGGGCCTCCTTGCCTATCTTGAGGTGAAGTTTTATCTGTTAATCAAGTTTCCTTGTAAGGTGGTGGTGGGAGGGTGGAGTTTTACTAATGTGGGAGGTTCATTCTCTTTCTTCTATGATTCGTGTTTTACATTTAAAAAACACATATTTCTCTAGGATTGGGGAATTAAACCTTGAGTTTTTAATTTTTATTTTTTTAGTAAAATAGGCTCAAGGGGAAACTTGTTAACTTAGTGACATCGAAGGTCAAGTGTGATCAACTGCCAAACACTTAAATCTTTGTGCATTTGCCCACATGGTTATTGAATGGAGCATGTCAAACATGATTTTGTGAAAATGCAAGGATACTATGTTTCATGGAAAATAAATTTTACTTCCTATATCCTGCTGCTGCCCACCCCATATATTCAGCAGTTTTAAATTTAGATAAAGCAAAATAACTTTCAAGTCATATCCCAGGAGTGTTTCTAGTCAAAGAAAAACTGAAGAATGAATCATTTCCAAATAATGACTGTGCACAAGTGACCTCAATATTCGATACTCCTGGAGTTGAAAACAAAATCTTTATTGACATACCTATTTATTGACTCCACTAGCCTTCTAGATGTTTGTATATTTGGTTTTCTTTGCCTTTTCTCTGTTTTCACTTGAAGCCAGTCAAATATTGTTGTATGGCCAGTCCAGCAGTGGGTCAAACATATTTACTTATAATCAAAATAGTATGATTTTCCATCAAAGGATTTACTGTATTCTTCTTATAAACCTGACACTGAGACAGGCAATTGACATGAAGGCAGTAACTTTTCCCTGTAGACATTCCAAATCTGGTTGGGGACATAGGGCAGACCCACTTCATATGGTTCAGTCATGTTACTAAGTGTCAAGTTGAGTGTCAGTGAGGCCTTGGTATGTTCAGAAAGAGCGATAATCATGGTCTGGCATGATTCACGACAGGGAGCTAGATGACCTCTGGACCTGAAGAGTATGCGCGCTGTGCTCTTCATGTAGGAAAAGGGGTATTATGTAAGGGCATGAGAGTGTGCATGGATGTGTGTACATGTGTGTATGTGTGTACATGCATGTGTGGGATGCACGCGAAGGGGGATGCAGCTGCTGCAGAATGAACAAAGACTTGAACTCTAGAAGGAGCTGAGAATGATCTGGGAAGGACCATGAATTTTTTTTTTTTTTTTGCTCAATTATCAGATAACAACATTTCTTTTTTTTTAAATTGGTTAAATGAGTAATTAAGTTTATTTGTGGCTGTGCTGGCTCTTCATTGCTGTGCACAGGCTTTCTCTAGCTGGGGTGAGCTACTCTCAAGTTGCAGTGCTCGGGCTTCTCCTTGCAGTGGCTTCTTGTCTTGTGATGGAGTGCAAGCTCCAGGGTGTGGGCTCAGTAGTTGTGGTGCACGGGCTTAGTTGCTCCTCAGCCTGTGGGATCTTCCTGGACCAGGGATGAGACTCGTGTCCCCTGCAATCGTAGGCAGATTACTATCCACTGTGCCACCAGGGAAGTCCTGGAATATGTTTTAATGATAATCGGGCACACATTTAGGTAGGTGGAGAGAAGGCGGATCCTTGAAGAACTTGAATGCCAGGCTAAGTAATATCTTACAGAGATTGATCTTACAGAGTCAAACCACTGACTTTCTTGAGTATGTAATTGGCATGTGGAAAGCATGTTTTGGGAAGAGTGGAGATCCAACCAGTCCATCCTAAAGGAGATCAGTCCTGGGTGTTCACTGAAAGGACTGATGTTGAAGCTGAAACTCCAATACTTTGGCCACCTGATGCAAAGAACTGAGTCAATGGAGAAAACCCTGATGCTGAGAAAGATTGAGGGCAGGAGGAGAAGGGGACGACAGAGGATGAGGTGGTGGGATGGCATCACCAACTCAATGGACACGAGTTTGGGTAAACTCTGGGAGTTGGTGATGGACAGGGAGGCCTGGCGTGCTGCCGTCCATGGGGTCGCAAAGAGTCGGACATGACTGAGTGACTGAGCTGAACTAAACTGAACTGGATATGTTTGCAGTATAGAAAGTGAATTCCAGCAGAGAGGGGTTGGATCAGGTATACTCATCTGAGGGCCATCAAGTCCTGAGACAGTTATGTTTATATTATCTGCCATTCATTTTCTCATTTCACAACCAGAAAGTCTACTTGATCATATTGTCTGTTTGGGTTTTTTTGTTTGTTTATTTTATTTTTCTGGAAGCTCAAGGTTGTCCTTTGTCAGAAGAGAGATGAGAGGTCCGGTTTGATTTACGGAATGTGTGCTAATGTATCCACAACACTGGTATTGCCTAAGCGCTAGATTCAAGGATCTTTATGATTAGATTGACAGTGAACACAATTAAGTATGTGTCCCTAAATCAATTTTGTATCCAGTATGCTTAATTTCAGGATCGGTTCTCTCTCTTCTTTTTATTTTTCAGCAAAATATCCAACATTTTACAAGGCTGTTTTCCTGAATTAAGCATACATTAAATATCTCATCTAGATAATAAATCTTTATGTCAGCAGCTATCGTAATCTTGCCAGATTTCATATTGCTACATTTTCATGACACTAAGATAGCAAAGTAAATCAACTGCTCAGACAAATGAGCAGTTCAAACTTCTCTGAAAAGTCTGCCAATATTGGTAGAGTGTCCACTGAATAAAGAATTCTTCCCTCTGTCTGTTGGGAAGATACAAAGAATTAAATGAGTAGTCCACCCTTAGTAAGACTGCAGCAGAAAGAGGGGAAAAGGAAAAGCAGAAATTAGAAATTAAACTAAAACCTAAAAGACCCCTAAAATAGTAATAGCTCTGGGTCGAATAATTACTGTGTACCAGACACTTCATAGACATCTCACTAACTTCTCATATCCGCCCTATGGGTCATAGTATCAGCATCTCTAACCTTGCAGACCAGCAATCTGAGGCCCAGAGAGGTTAGCTATCTTGTTCATAGTGAGACAATGGCAGAACCAGGAGTTAAACTTGTGGCTCTCTAACTTTTGAACCAGGTTTCTTTTCAGGCTGCTATGATTATTTATGAGAAGGCAAAAAATGCCAAAATTATTGTTTTTTAATTCCAAATAAAATGATGGGGAGGCTATTTAGAGTTATGATTTGAAGTCATGAAAAAAAAAAAAGTAACACAGATTAGGAAAGAGTCTTTAGGAGAACAGTCCATACTGGGAAAAAGGCAGACTTGTAATCAGAATACAACAGACTACCAGTGTGGGGCAGTATATGGGAATAGTTAATTGAAGTGAATGATGAAGGGATATATGTCCCCAAATTAAAACATTACTAGGACTTAAAATCCTGATTAGACTATTCAGTGCTGGGCACATATGATGTGATTGACATAATCATATTGAGGTGATGCTGACCACATGCATATTGTGGTGCTGAGCACTGATGGGGGCTCTTGTGGTGAAGACAACAAAGGGGAAAAGTAGATAGGGAGATAGAGCTGGTTGCTTTCGGGATTAACCTCAAATCATTCTCTAAAACTTTCCTTACAGTAGCAAACGTCAAGCATCCGCCTATCAATGCAGGAGACGCTAGTTCAACCCTGGGTTGGGAAGATCCCCTGGAAAAGGAAATGGCAACCCACTCCAACGTTCTTGCCTGGGGAATCCCATGAAGAGAGGAGCCTGGAGGGCTGCAGTCCATGGGGTCGCAAAGAGTCAGAGGCAACTGACATACACACACTGCACTGAGGCATACAGTTGACCCTTGAACAACATGGGTTTGAACTTTTCATATCTGTATATACACAGAATTTTTTCAGTAGTAAATACTACAGTACCATTCCATCTATGGTTGAATCCATGGATGTCGAGGAACTGCAAATTCGGAGGGCCTACTACAAGTTTTATGGGGATTAAAAAAAAATTATTGGAGTATAGTTGATTTACAATGTTGTATTAGTTTCAGTTGTACAGAAGATATACAAATATTCACTATTTTTTAGATTCTTTTCTCATATAAGCCATTACAGAGTACTGAGTAGAGTTGCATGCACTGTATATTGTGTGTACAGTGTGCTATCCAGGTCCTTATTAGTTATCTATTTTATATATAGTGGTGTGTATATGTTGATATCTATGGGGATTTTGACTATACTGAGGATCTGCCTCTAACCCTCATAGTGTTCAAGGATAACTTGTATTTGTGTTGTAGGCTGATGAATGGCGAAGTGTAACTGATGAAGAAAAGAGGATGGATATTCAGCTAGTATGCTCTAGTATTAAACTATTTAAATACTGTTGTACTGGTAAATCGGAGAAGGCAATGGAAACCCACTCCAGTACTCTTGCCTGGAAAATCCCATGGACGGAGGAGCCTGGTGGGCTGCAGTCCATGGGGTTGTGAAGAGTCAGACATGACTGAGCGACTTCCCTTTCACTTTTCACTTTCATGCATTGGAGAAGGAAATGGCAACCCACTCCAGTGTTCTTGCCTGGAGAATCCCAGGGACGGGGGAGCCTGGTGGGCTGCCATCTGTGGGGTCACACAGAGTCAGACACGACTGAAGTGATTTAGCAGCAGCAGCGGCAGCAGTACTGGTAAATGAGCACTGTCTTGAGCCATTGGAGTGTCTCCCCATAGCCCTGCCTGCTATGCTGGGCACTCTGGCCCTTCCCCCCAGGACAATTTCTTTCCCTCCCTAAAGTCCAGCACCTAAAGAGTTGACTAGCACAGCAGAAAGGCTCTGGGACACTGCCAGTTGCCCCAACACTGATCCTAGTGTTTTATAGTTATTACCCATTTCACATGCCAGAGTAATTAGTTGAATATGATAGGAAAAGTAGCCTTTTCTACTCCTACTCATGTGTTCCTATTCCTACAGCTCTCCCCCTCTACTTATCTTCCATACATAGGCTCCCAAAGGAGAATAAAATATGACTTTGGAGATGATAGATACTTTCTCTTAAATTAAGGATGCCTCCAGGTATAATCGGGGCTTCCCGGGTGATGTTAGTGGTAAAGAACCTGCCTGCCAGTGGAAGAGACATAAGTGACGTGGGTTTGATCCCTGGGTCAGGAAGATCCCCTGCAGAAGGGAATGGCAACCCGCTTCAGTATTCTTGCCTGGAGAATCCCATGGGCAGAGGAGGCTGGAGGGCTACAGTCCATAGGGGCACAAAGAGGTGGACACAACTGAGTGACTGAGAATGCATGCATGCACCAAGGATAGTCATTTCCCATCTCTTGCCCTATTTATGCTAACACTTGTGAATATAATAGAATAAGGACAAACATTTTGGTTTTTACAATATTTGTTTCTAATTATAAATGGCTTTTAGAGTAATGGAGTCTAGGTTTCCCTAATAAATGTTAAACTATAAAAAAACTGGATCATGTGTCTGTGTATGTATATGTATAGATACAAAGAAAACCCCGTATTGATGTGTGTGTACTTATATACACATTCATATATACATATTCATTTTGGCTTGATGACTAGGGTTTATTTGAAAAGTCATAACTCCTAACAATATATTAATGTATTCTTGGCACAATATTTCTTTAGTGCGTATAATATTTCTTATAATGTGACACCATTATTCCTTTGCATTTCTCCTTGAAGTGCATTTGCCTTCTCTCAAAAGAGTATTTATGTAGTCAGATTCACTGTGAAAAGGGGACCTTTCTTTGCACATATTGTATGTAAAGCAGGCATGAACTCAGCTTTTGATTAAAATGTAGTTGTGTGGCCCTCTAGCTCAGCTTTAATTGCATTTAAAATTCCTTTCTGCACCTGTTCTGAAGATCGCAAACCAATATTAATAAAGTTGGCTTAGAGCAGTGCAGCACCTGAGTGGTAGGTTCTTGACAAAGTTATTTACCTAGCTAGAGTTTCATTTCAAAGTTAACATGATTCTGTGCTACTTGACTAAAGCACTCATCTGAAAACTGTTAGACACTTTAACCCAATTTAATTTATTCCCTGAAAGTTTAATCCCCTGCTGAAAAGAGTAGTTGCAAATTTTCCAGAGTCACAATCCACTGAAGTGAAAAATGTTTAATGACATCATAGGTACTGAACTTCAAGAGTTTAGTTAAAAATCTTCAAAATGTAAAACAGGGGGCAAGAGTTAATAGGATATTTTATATAGTTATATTTCAATCCTATTCCAAATCCTTCTAAAGCCCCTTGCATCTCTACCATTAAAGCTGTACAAAATGAGTTACTTAGACATCTCCAGTGAATAGAGGAGAAAAGAAAAAACAAAAAACAAAACACTTAAATTTTAAACCCTACAAACAAATCTCTTCTGAGCTTTGACATTTAAGTGGCTCATTCAGTCATTTTACGTTTTATAAAACCCTCTTTGTAGTCACATCAACCAAACAAAGCAAATATTAAGCGCCAACCATCCACAGTGTCCTGTGTAACTGTACAAGAAAGCAGCCCACAGGGCACAGCACAGAATGCTTTGGCACCCACGAAACAAACCCAGACTCGGTTTTATACAGTTAAATTGTGCAACAGAAGTCTATTTATTGGTTATTAAAATATTTTTGGTCTGACTGCCAGAGAATGAGGATAAAAACAGGGGAGGAGAGAAAATAAAATCAATTGACTTTGTTTTTGGCACAGTAGAAAGCATTTTGGTACTCTTTATAGTCTCCTAAAAATCTAATTATTCATTTGGCAGTTGTACCTCTACAGCATAACTGGATAGTTGTTTTAAAATATGCAAAGCACAGATTTCAGATTTAATAGGTGATAATGATCGCGTTATAGCCTGTCAGGTCATGGCCTATTTGGCCTAGTTACAGAGATATTGCTTCATGGTTCAGTGCTTGAGAGCTGATGATGGCTCCAGGCCAACAAAGGTGTCATTGACATAATAGAAAGTAAGGGTTTCTCTGGAACTCTAATGGGATGCTCTGTAAAGAATACATCAAAAATGTCATGGCTTAAAGAGTACCACTCTGATTGGGTCAATGGATGGTATTTTCCTATACTGTATCATTAAAAAAGAATGGAAAGAGGAGAAAGAAAAGGAAAGTTTAAGTCTGTAGCTTCAATCAAGTTTCTTTGTAAAGTCATAATTTCACATTCTAAAACCAAGATTATGTGTGAAAATTGTATTGTGTTTGGAGTATTACCACTTCAAAAGGATACCAGTGCGCTGTTGCCAGAGTGACTTGGAATGTCACCATTTAGGCAGTTCCCCTAGACCAGGGCATTTGCCTTAAGAGCTGGGATGTGAGCCTGTGGCCTGGCTCCAGAGTCCCTGCTTTTACCACTATGCCAAGATACCTCAAATGTGCATTTTTTCCTACATGAGTTGAAATTTTGAATATTAAATTGTTTTGTACAAAATAACCACATGGATCCATATAACCATCTTGATGAGTTTTAAAAAAATAGAGCAAGTATTATTAACATCTACCATTTACTGAAAAGAAATATTCACATATATTTTCTCTAATTCTCAAAATAATGCTGGGGCAAGGTATCCATATCAATTAAGAGATTGTGGCTTTGAAATTAATTGCTATTTGGCCACGAAGCACCTTTTGTATTCATAGTTGAGTGTGCGGGTACCTAAACGCCTGGTGTGTAATGAACACTGATATGCTATCCTTTGGGGGAATGATAATTCAAGTTACACCTGAAGTTCTGTATCTAGGGTTGAAGTATGAGGATAACTCTACTTGTTGCTGTTGTTTAGTTACTAAGTTGTGTCTGACTCTTTGCGACCCCATGGGTTGCAGCACACCAGGCTCCTCTGTCCTCTGTCTCCTGGAGTTCGTTCAGATTCATGTCCATTGAGTCAGGGATGCTATCTTACTATACCTGGTCAGGGTTAGTTAGCTCATGTCCACTCAAGGAGCTGAATCACCATGCATTCTCTTAAATTAGCAAAAGAGAGTATGGTGGTGGTAACAACAGAATAGTCTGGGAATTTTGACATGGAACCTGAATGTGGCTTCTTGGATGTGTGATTCAACAGAAGTTTCCTTGCCAGCGGGTCTTAGTTTCCTCCAGTCTGTCATTGGGTTATTCGTGTCTACATCCCAGGAAGGTTGTCAGAGTTCAGTCTACTCACATAACATACTAATTTTTGATGGGAAAATAAATACTATGCAAGTGTTACTTTAAAAATCCTTCAGATTTAAACAAGGAATGTCAGCCTCAGATTGATAGTTAATCCACCAGGCTTTTTTTTTTTAAAACATTAGCTTCACTTAAACAAAATGTGAAATGAAAGAGCCATAAAATGACAAAATTAAATGAATTTATTATAAAAAATAGTAAGACAATTATATAAAATGCAAATTAATTATCTATAAAATTATATTAAATAGTCTAAATGACTTACAAGGCTATGATTTAGCATCATACAATAATCTTATTCCCTCCACTGCTACTCAAGGCATTGCTTCCTTCACTCTGAAATTCAGGAACACGATTTCCCATTATCATCTTTGTCAGTTGAAAACTCTAGAACTTTATTATACAGTTATTTTCAGCACACAAATCCAAACCGAGGAACATTTTACAAATTAAGTAGCCTATAATCTTTACATTTTACAAAAATATAAAGGACGAGAAACAGAACAAAAGACTACTGAAGGGTCATAACAACTAAATGCAATGCATGGCATTGGAATGCACCAGAAAACTTAGTAGGTGTAAAAGTGTTGTTGGGACAGTTTGATATTGTCTGTTACTAAAGTATTGGCTCCATGGTAAAGAACCTGCCTGCCAATGCAGGAGATGGGAGTTTGATCTCTGGGTTGGGAAGAATCCTGGAGAAGAAAATAGCAACCTGCTCCAGTATTCTTACCTGGGAAATCCCATGGACAGAGGAGCCTGGCAGGCTGCTGTCGGTGGGGTCACAAAAGAGTCAGATGCAATTTAGTGACTAAATAACAATAATAGATTAAATTAGAAAGTATCAAGGTTAAATTCCTCGATTTTGATAGCTGCTCATATATAAAATGTAATATCTCTTAGGAATTTGGAACTTCTTTAAGAATAAATGGGCATGATATCTCCAAATAGCACCAACACACAGACCACCCCCCCACATATATATGCACAGGCATGCATACAAACACATGCATTTACATAAATACATACATGTGCATATGTGTACATATGAATGAAAGAGAGAGCAATAAAACAACATGTAATCAAATGGAACTGATTGGTGAATTTGGGTAAAGAGTTTATGTAAGTTTCTTGCAACTTTCTGCAAATTGGAAATTATAGCTAAATTTTAAAATTGCAAAAATATATAAACACAAATACTATTTCCTGTGCAAATTCCAATTAAGATGGATCATGCTCGCAGCCCATCTAAAGAACCAAGATTACTTAGCAAAAGATGATTTCACTTATAAAGGCATTTCTTGACTATTTAAAATCAGCCTCTGCTTTGAAAAATATATATATATCACACCTTCCTTTAATATGATGTCAAACTATGAAATAGCTATTTTAACTGGAAGCAAATCACTGATACACTCGGAATAAGCTTTTTAATACAGTACATCTTGCAATACCCACACTGTCAATTCTGTTATGATTCTCAGTGTAACTTATAGTTCACATTTCCCTGGCTCTGCTTTAGTAATCTGTATTGAGAATCACCGACTTTCAAGGCTCCATAGCAGGAGGGTGGCTCCAAAATAGTAGTACCTTTATCTATGAGAGAGTATAAAGTACTGACGCTGGTTATCTAGAATGAGCAGACACAGACAGATTTGGAGTGAGTACAATGACTTCCCTGAGGTTAATTTTTGAAAGTTTAAAAAATCATAGTCACTTTTTGATGGATTTATAGAACAGAAAATCTGACAAACTTTTGCTTTAACTTACCTTTTTTTAAAAAAAAATCTTCTGAAAATAGGAACTAACAAAATTTTCCTGGAAAACAAATATAACACACTGTTTCTTTTAGAGACTAAAGAATAATTCCCTTTGTGTTATCATTTGCTTAACTGAAAACCTATGACAACAGTCTCCTCGTTTTGATTCCCTCTCTCCTCAGAATAGTCACTGTTCAGACTCAAGTGTTAGAAGGTCTGAGCCTAGGTTCATGCACTTAGTCAATCCAGGAGATCCCAAGCTGTAGCTGAGATGCACTGGGTTACTGCCTCTTTTTTTTAGGATTAGCAAATGATGGCAGGTCTCCTTCCACAAAATTAAGAGCAGAGATAAGCCAGTTCCATACTTTGCAGTTGACACCCTGGTTCCAGTTTTGGTAAACTCTGAGAAGACATAAGGTATCAGCTCTCAATAAAAGGAAGCTTTGGAACTCAAGAAGAGTGGGCTGAATACTAGGAAACCTTACCTATAGTTTTAACTCTGCCCCTAACCACCTTGGGAACTTTAGGTGAGTTACATCTGCTCTGTAAGACTCAGCTACCAAAGTCGTGAAATGATTTTCAAGGTCCCTTTCAACTTCAGATATTTTGTGATTCTCTCAACAGTCATGGATTTTAGTGACACAGACAAAAAGCAAAAGCGTCATAAGTCATACTGTATTTATACTCTGGCAACTCGAAAGCCAAAAATGTCTTTAAGTTTCCTATTTTTAATAACAGTTTACTTTGCACTGTTAATGAATATTTTTATGGCTCAATTTGAACCTTTGCAAACACATCCATGAAACTGGTTATATTATTTCACATTTATAAAACCCCACTGCATTTTCCAAGCAAGTGGACATTTCCCTAAAGAAATAGACTAACACATGCCTAACTGCCTGTTTCAAAGCAATTATTGTTTGTCAATACAAGTGGCCACTCAAATACTGCAGAGAAAATGCCCCCAGAAAGTTTGGCTGACTCTTGGTGAAGGAACTTCTGCATTACCATCCCATCAGCATTTCCTTTCATTTCTGTCTTAACATCAAATTTCTGGAAATTCAAGAGAAAAAATCCAGAAGATGGCACTCGCTGTCCTGCCATTCAAGAGACCACACTCATTGTTTCAATAAGCTTTTCTGATATTTGTAAAACTTCTAAAACACAGTTATGTTCATATAGGCATTTTGCTCTTATTCACTTTTCACTTTGACTTAAATAAAACTCACATTTATTTGGAGATTTTTGGTGTGACAGTCCTGACTGATTATAATAACCTGTAGCATCCATTCACTTGTATTTTCCTAGAAAAATATCACCTTTTTCCTTGCGTCACTGTAGATGTTTACAGAATTACACAAAGCCTCCATGAAGGCTTACAATACAAACACATTTATCTATGTCAGAAAATGAGCTGTTTATCTGCTTATGAGGTAAGCTCATCTGTGAAGGAATAGCATCATGTGTAGGTAGGCACTCCATTCAAACAGGCATTTATTCATGCAGCTGATAATTGTAGAGCACCTACCGGGAACCTGGGATTTTATGAACTGCAGTAACAATGGCTAAGGTATTGAATAACCAATCCCAACCTCATGGAGATGACAGTTGAGAGAAAGAAGATAGATGTATGGATATAGGTATGGATATATGGATAGATATATGGCTATAGGTATGGATATAGATAATAGTATTACTTTTATGAACAGATAGTACAAGGTGCTATGAGAGGATCAACCATTCCTGTAGAAACGGAGTTTAGATTGGACTGGAGGAGGTCAAGGGCTTCCCAGGTGGCACTGGTGGTAAAGAATCCACCTGCTGATGCAGGGAACATAAGACACTCGGGTTTGATTCCTGGGTTGGGAAGATCCCCTGGAGTAGGAAATGGCAACTCACTCCAGTATTCTTGCCTAGAGAATCTCATGGACAGAGGAGCCTGATGGGCTACAGTCTGTGGTGTTGCAAAGAGTTGGACATGACAAACAACTTGCACAGCACAAAGGATAACTAAGAGTTAGCTACACAAATGGGAGGGGATGGAAAGGATTCCAGGATGGAGAAGCAGCCTTTGCAAGGGTCCTAACGTTGGAAGAGATGTCTATATGGTTGCTCAGTTGTGTGCAACTCTTTGTGACCCCATGGACTATAGCCTGCCAGCTCCTCTGTCCATGGGGATTCTCCAGGCAAGAATACTGGAGTAGGCTGCTATTTTCTTCTCCAGGATATCTTCCCAATGCAGGCATTGAACCTGAATCTCCTGCATCTCAGGCAGATTCTTTACCATCTGAGCCCTGAAGTTGGAAGAAAGAGAACACATAAACAGAAAATGTCTGATGTGATCTGAACTCTGAGGACAAAGAGAAGAGAAGCCAAAAATGGAGCTAGAGATGTAGAAATATGTGGCATTGACCTAGACTCTTATCCAATCAGTTCAGTTCAGTTGCTCAGTCGTGTTCAACTCTTTGCAACTCCATGGACTGAAGCACTCCAGGCCTCCCTGTCCATCACCAACACCTGGCGTTTACTCAAACTCATGTCCATTGAGTTGGTGATGCCATCCAACCATCTCATCCTCTATTGTCCCCTTCTCCTCCCACCTTCAATCTTTCCTAGCATCAGGGTCTTTTCCAACGCGTCAGTTCTTCACATCCAGTGGCCAAAGTATTCGAGCTTCAGCTTCAACATCAGTCCTTCCAATGAATATTCAAGACTGATTTCCTTTAGGATGGACTGATTGGATCTCCTTGCAGTCCAAGGGACTCTCAAGAGTCTTCTTTTCCAATAAATAAATATAAATACCTTAACACCGAACATACCCTCTACGGGGAATCAAAGGCTCACAACAGCTTCTTTAGTTGGGTGATGACTTCGATAGCAGTTCTTTGAGCAAAGAACTTCTAGCAAAGACTAGGAGGGAGTTATTCCCTCCTAGTCTCTGCAGCTCGCAGAAGAGGTAGATCCCAGGATCTGTGTCAGTCAGCAGGTACCATGAAGTTTCCTGGTTCATCTTCTTTCTTCAAAAAGGTCTGTGACCCTTAGTGACTTAGTGACTTCAGCACCAGGAAGAGAGACAGCTGTCAGATGTCCTAGCTGCGCCCTCTAGTGGCACCTGGAGTGTTACCCAGCTCTTTTGAAAAGGATAATTAAACTCCCTCTTGGAATCTGGACGTTTGCATGTGACAAAATCGGGGAAAGGGGAGAGAGGAAATTCTACTCTAACAGTCTGTCTTTCTTTCAATTCTCCTGTGATTCCCTCTGTCCACAGTGTTCACAGCAGTTCACACTAATGCTGTGACAAGTCATTTTAAAGTACATTACAGGTCAAGGGGATCTCAGAGCTCTCCTTGCATACACACTTGCATCCAGCCTTCCTATTGTGACTTCTCTTACAGCATCCTCAGCCTCTTGGGACTCTGTTTGCTCTGTTCTCTCCATGACCCATCTCGTCTCCTCCTGTAACACAATCTGGGTGAGCATCCTTCTTTGATTTAGTGAAACTGTCCACTTAATTCCCTTGGTAACAAAAAGAGCCAAGTCCTTTTCCTTTGGGAATCTAAGCATATCATTCAGTTTTACATCTGATCAACTTTAAAGGCACAGCACCTAAATCCAGAGGCCATCTTTTCCCTTGTGTGTGAGATCTCTTTGCCTAAGCATCCCTTTCCCTCAGCACTTGGCTCTTGGAGGTGAAATTCCACATGCTGGACTTTGAGAAGCTGGGACTAGACCAAAGTAAAATATAGCCCAGGCTCTTCGTGCATCTGCTTCCCACACTGGCTGTAATTGAATAAGAGATCTGCTTTTCCCAAGTGCTAAGAGTCTTACCTGGCAGAAACAATGATCAAAGACGAGATGCTAATCTTCTCACCAGAGGGACTTTAGAAAAGAACAGATTGGTTTAAGACCTTTCAAGGGAATTGTTTTGTCATAGACATAGTGAGAAAGCTTGAAGTTCCCTCAGTCCGTGAGTTGGGTCCTCCCTGAGCTATACCCAAGTGCCATTGCGGGGCCTGTGGCTGTGGGCTGGATACTCTTTCCCACATCTTGCTGTGCCCAGGGCATGATCTAAAGATACATATTTACTCAGTGTAGAAAGCTTTTACCTAACTCAAACTCCAGCATCATCATCCTGTGATAAAAGAGTGAGGGGTCAATTCTCTCTGTTCTCAGTGGATTCCACTTCAGGAAGTTGGGGATTTCCAGCTTACAGGGCTTTTACAGGAGTGTGGAGGGACTTTATTTCTAGGATATCTGCATGCCCTTTTGTATTTCTCAGTTGTCTTTCTGCCTTGTCCACTCGGTACTTGGGAAGCTCTGAGCAGTGTTCATGTGCTGGAGTCTGATAAAAAAGAGGCCCTAGAATAATTCTGGAGTAAATTTGGATCTAAATGGTACCAGGATGATATTCCACTGTAACTAGTCTCTATTGCTTTCTTTATATAATGACTTCTTCCTCTGTCTATTAGAAGATTTTCAGATCAACCTCTGGATAATCAAAGGGTGTCGAGTAGAATATTGTCTCAAAACATCAAAGTGATTATTTCCTCAGGATTTTGAGCTTCAGTTGGATAAAGTGAACTATGATTACTACTCGGTGTGTTCTCATATACCAGTGCTGTATTTGGGAACATATGTATGTATAGGTCACTGGAAATGGCATTGAAATGTGAGTCAGTCTTTCCTCATTTGGTCCATTTTAGAGAGGTCTGTACCTTGTTTGACTTTAAGAAGCTACAAGCATCCTAAAACCTGCATGTTACATGCCTTATTATGGACAATCACTTACATTAGCCTCCAGTTCAGATCGAAAGACCCTGGATTTAACACAATTCTTCCTACATATGCAATATGTCTTTTCTTTAAAGACAGCTAGATTTACTGATGAATTAAAACCTCTTTATAGATAATGAGAAAATAACACTGAAGTGGCTTTGTTTTAGCCAAGAAATAGCTTTTCAACATGTTATTTTAAATGTTTTGTTTGTTATTATGACCAGGTACCCAGGGTTCCTCACATGGGATATTCGTTATACATTTTAAATGGACATATTGTAAAATACTAAACAAAGAAGTAACTTTTGCAATGCAAAGCTGGGTAAGGTAATCTGCAATTAAGTTTTGAGAGAATGGGTTAAGTAGGGTTATAGAGAATATAATTTTTAATTTCTCATCAATGTTAATGTGTCTATATGTCAAAACTTATATGTGTATCTATATAAAGTGTGCAGAAGGGAAGAGACAATATTTTTGTCAGATGAAAAATTCTGTTTCTCAGCAGCAGAAACAATAGATCATGGCTCTTCTCAAGGCATGCTTTTCCCCTTGCAAGTAAAGAAACAAAAACATTTCCAAGATAATTTTCATGAGAGGACCTAAAGGGGGAAAAATCAAAAGGAAAACTAATTTTCATAGTTACACAAACTTGCGAGGTGCTCAATGACCCATGACTTAGACCTAGTCTCCGACACAATAATTTGAAGGGACTTGTTGGTGTCCTATGTTAAAAGTGAACCAGCCTGCATGGAATCATGAAAACTCATGGAATAACATGCCTAAAATTCTTAGCCACTTTTTCAAACTCATAGAAACGTACCATGTTTCTAGTTTTTAAGGGTGATGTGGAATGTCCAGGCTGATCAATATATCTTCTCTTAATGTTATGCTAAAGATAAATTATTGCTTACATTTGCCAGCACTAAATTGTAACATGCAGAATCAGTGTGATCTCCTCCCACCACCTACTGCTAAAGATGACCACAGGGATGTTGCAATGATACTCATTTCCATCACAGTTTGTTTGGCCCACTTGAGCAAATATAATGTCTCCAGTGAGAAGACGGAGTTATAATAGCAGGGTGCATTCTGAAAGCCTTGTTTTCCTTTTTTTTGAAGTTTCATAACCTACCTCAGCGTGTTAGCTCTCAAGTGTTGAACTCATACTGTTTCCCCTATTTTTATTTCTGCTGCATATAAAATCATCTGTCTTCACAAAAACCCAGTGAGTGAGTTGTCATCTCTATTTTCTAGTTGAAAAAGATCTGACGGTTCAGGTTATTGGTAACAGATTTTGGGTTTAGCCCTGCAATCTCTGACTGCAAAGCCTGTTTTCTTAGTTTCTGTGCAATACAGCCTCCAGCAACGACTACGCTAGGGAAGAGGCTTGGGGTTCTTCTCCTGCTTTTCCACTGTTAATGCAGCGTGGCTGCTGCTGGATCACTGCTTTGTAGCAGAAGGAAATGATGTATTTTTGATGTATTAAAATACTAACCCATTTCCTCTGGCTTATCACATATAATACAGGCACTCTGAGAATTGTCAGTGAAGTGTAGGCTCTAAACTTGTAAGAGAGAAACCTCTGTGGGCCGCGTGTTCTACCAAAATCGTGGTTGTGGCTAAAGAATCAATGAACCCTCCCTATTGAAACTAATGTAAGTAAGAATATAAACCATGTATATAATTTATTGAGTGCTTACCCTATGCGAGGCAGTCCTTTCCTCAAGTTACAAAATGGAATAATACAGAAAAAAACATTCCCCAAAGGGGTTACAGTCCTTTTTGGGAACACTATGAAAAAGAGCCTAGCATGGCTGTGAATATCTGCATGCTTTTCCCTAAACTAGTTAAGAAAAGGTCTGGAGGAAACACGAGCTCATGTAGCTCACCTTGTGAGATATCACAATACCTGACGTGGAAAAATATCCTCGCTTTTTTGGAGAAAGAGAAAAAAAAAATCACAGAACAAAAGGAATTGAAAGATGAATGCCTATTCTGCCCAATGTAAGCCTATGGCCAGTAAAGACATTTTTAGGCATAGACTACTCAGATAGCTTATCTCATGTGAACTCTTTTTAAAAGGATCACACAAATCTATACAACCATAGAAATGAAAATCAGAAGAGGGATGAAGTTATCTGAAGCAATAATGAACAGAAAAACCAATGGAAGGAAGGCTAAAAAAAAGTCTGTGAAAGAATGTAATGATTAAGGATCCATCACAAAAGGTAACCCCAAAATAGAAATATGATACATTTACATTCTAGAATTCTATTTCCTATTTAATAAAGATGATATACCTTTATGAACTAAGAGCTATGCCTCTCAAAGACATTGTTGATTGGAAAAAATACAAAATGCCAATCATAAAATACAACACTAGTGATGTAAATATTTATACATGACAAATAGTGAAAATGTTTAGGAACAATATACATCAAAAATTTGAGGTGTTATCTTTACAGAGAGAGGAGTGGGATTATAAGGGAGCAAGGGTTGATTATGAAGATAGGCTTTTACATTTTGCTTCATAAATCCTCTAATGTTTAAATGCTTTGATAAACATATATTCATGTATAATTGTATATGATTAAAATAATTTTAAAAATAAAGGAAATACCCAGTGGAGTAATAAGCAGTAACTCTTTCACTTACCAGCAGTAATCTTGAACAAGTTCTTCTCAAGCTTCCATATCTCTGCCTGTAAGTTGAAAATAACAACATTGTGTATGAGTCAGTGAATGAGTGTGTGTGTGTTTGTGGTTTAAATGAAGTGCAATGCCATATGTAAAATGCTAATTACAGTGTCTGAAGATAGTATGCCCTTAACCAATAGCAGTTGATAGTATGTGACATGTATTCAATGTAGCAAATCATAAACTGCCAAAACAAAGTTGTAATCACCGAGCAAGGTCGTTTTGTTGATTAGTTATTCACTGATGAGAGATATTGCTTAAGCATCAGGTTATCCAGAATTTTTGTTTGGCTTAAATATTCATACAGTTGACGAAATAAATACATGATTTTCAAAGTAATCTTGAGATAATTTATATTGAACAGTAGTAGACCAACAGTAAGTGTGAGGGCTGGTAGAAATGAAAAGGCACCTTATTGCTCTTTTATAAAAAGAGATACACAGACCACCTGGAGGTGCCTCTAGTTGGAGATGTATGTGTGAAAGAGGGACCTGTTTATATAAAATCTCGTAAGGCCAGGAGCATAGTTGAAGTGTTAGTGAAGTATCTCTTCCAAAAGTGACGTCTTTCAACAATATTTTAAAAGATAATCTATATTGACATTAGGATTATAAGCCTGTAATGAAAAGATGTTAGAGAAAGCAATGTGAGAGCATAGCCCTGAGAGATATAAAGGAGAAGCTAGACCAAGGTGTCTCAACTCTTTATATGCTTACACCCCACCAGGCAAGAGCAGTCTCTTTTTTTCTAGCCCCCCACACAGGTCCTGCCCCAGACAAGCTCCCTTAATGTTAGATTCAAGCTCGGTCTTTGTTGGGTTGAAGAAAATGACCCTTGTCTTTGCACCTATTTTTGAACGTTGTCAAAAGAAACATGTGCTTTAATATGCATATTCCTAATCATGGTAAGAGTCTTTATGATTCTCAGTGTTTCTAAAGCAGTTAGACAACTCACATAATTTGTGGAAATAGTATGATTGGACTAGTGAGCGGGTCAATTCCTTTGGAGTGGGTGTTGGCCATGTCTTAAAATTTTTATTTTTGAGGCATTGGCCACTTTAAAAAGTTAATTAATTTATTTTAATTGGAGGCTAATTACTTTACAATACTGTGGTGGTGGTTTTCACCACACACATGAATCAGCCACGGGTGTACATGTGTCCCCCATCCCGAACCCCCCTTCCACCTCCCTCCCCATCCCATCCCTCTGGGTTCTCCCAGTGCACCGGCTTTGAGTGCCCTGTTTCGAGCATCAAACTTGGACTGGTGATCTGTTTCACTTATGGTAATATATATGTTTCAATGCTATTCTCTCAAGTCATCCCACCCTCGCCCTCTTCCACAGAGTCCAAAAGTCTCTTCTTTATATCTGTGTCTCTTTTGCTGTCTCGTATATAGGGTCACCATTACCATCTTTCTAAATTCCATATATATGCATTAATATACTGTATTTGTGTTTTTCTTTCTGACTTACCTCACTCTGTATAATAGGCTCCAGTTTCATCCACTTCATTAGAACTGATTTAAATGTGGTCATTTTGACTTGGAAAATTATATTCAGTTAGGAAGTATCTTTAGTGCTTTCACTGTTATAGAAAAAATGACTCTTTGTAGAAAAAAGTTCACAGTGCATTGCCTTTTTGGAATTGAGTTAGTTAGCAATTGTCAGATTTTTCTTTGGGGCTCATTTTATGCCATAGTCTTCACCACCTCTGTCAACATTCTGATATACTGATGTGAAAGGATCTTTAGGTGACTTTTCAAAAGGAACTCTTCTCTTATGTTTGTAAAATCAATGATAGAAGGTGTTCTGAGTCTAATATTTTTTTTTAAATATATTGTTTATTCAGTAAGGCTCAAAATCTATTTCAATTTTATGTGTACATTTATGTGTTTCAAAAATGAAAATTCTTCATATGTAAAGCAATATAATAGAGTGAGAAAGCCAAGAATTCTTGATTGCATCTGGGAGCAGATGTATTAAGATAGCTGCACTTCTTTTTCATCTTACATCATTTTACCATCACTAACACTTGCTTCAGGAAGTGAGTTAGTAGTTAATTTAAAAGTCTGGAGACTTCTTTTCAAGTGTTTATATACATTTTTAACTTGTTACTTTTGTATTTCTTACAGATGCAAGAAAATTCATTAATTCTCAACTTTTTCACATTCCTGCTTAGCCAATATATATCATCAAATTAAGTTAATCCTGCTCCTGAAATATCTTTTATATCCATTTTTTTCTTTCTCTTTTCCTCTGCCATTGCCTTGGTTCAGGCTCATTTACTTTCTCAAAAGAAGTATTACAATTTGTTATTTAACTAATTATTCCCTCAAGCTTTCTCCCTACCAAACTACCTTTCAATGTCCAGTCATTGATTCTTTTAGAGCCAGGATGACCTAATTAAAAACAAAATAAGACAAAATTTAAGGACTCCTCATTATCTATAAGATTAATTTCAAATATCTTCATAAATTGACCCTAGAAACTTCACAATTTGACCCTAGCCTACCTTCTTTGAAGCAAAAAGCAAAGGAGAAAAGGAAAGATAAACCCACTTAAATCCAGAGTTCCAAAGAACAGCAATAAGAGATAAGAAAGAGAGATAAGAAAGCTTTCCTCAGCTATCAATGCAAAGAAATAGAGGAAAACAATAGAATGGGAAAGACTAGAGATCTCTTCAAGAAAATTAGAGATACCAAGGAAACTTTTCATGTAAAGATGGACTCAATAAAGGACAGAAATGGTATGGACCTAACAGAAACAGAAGGTATTAAGAAGAGGTGGCAAGGATAATGGAAGAATTGTACAAAAAAGATCTTCACGACCCAGATAATCACAATGGTGTGATCACTCACCTAGTGCCAGACATCCTGGAATGTGAAGTCAAGTGGGCCTTAGGAAGCATCACTATGAACAAAGCTAGTGGAGGTGATGGAATTCCAGTAGAGCTGTTTCAAATCCTGAAAGATGATGCTGTGAAAGTGCTGCACTCAATATGCCAGCAAATTTGGAAAAGAGCAGTAGCCAGAGGGCTGGAAAAGGTCAGTTTTCATTCTGATTCCAAAGAAAGGCAATGCCAAAGAATGCGCAAACTACTGCACAATTGCACTCATCTCACACGCTAGTAAAGTAATGCTCAAAATTCTCCAAGCCAGGCTTCAACAATACATGAACAGTGATGTTCTTGATGTTCAAGCTGGTTTTAGAAAAGGCAGAGGAACCAGAGATCAAATTACCAACATCCGATGGATCATCAAAAAAGCAAGAGAGTTCCAGAAAAACATCTATTTCTGATTTATTGATTATGCAAAAGCCTTTGACTGTGTGGCTCACAATAAATTGTGGAAAATTCTGAAAGAGATGGGAATACCAGACCACCTGACCTGCCTCTTGAGAAATCTGTATGCAGGTCAGGAAGCAACAATTAGAACTGGACATGGAACAACAGACTGGTTTCAAATAGGAAAAGGAGTACATCAAGGCTGTATATTGTCACCCTGCTTATTTAACTTATATGCAGAATATATCATGAGAAACGCTGGGCTGGCTGAAGCACAAGCTGGAATCAAGATTGCCAAGAGAAATATCAATAACCTCAGATATGCAGATGATACCACCCTTATGGCAGAAAGTGAAGAAGAATTAAAGAGCCTCTTGATGAAAGTGAAAGAGGAGAGTGAAAAAGTTGGCTTAAAGCTTAACATTTGGAAAACTAAGATCATGGCATCTGGTCCCATCACTTCATTGCAAAAAGATGGGGAAACAGTGGAAATAGTGTCCGACTTTATTTGTTTGGGCTCAGAAATCACTGCAGATGGTGATTGCAGCCATGAAATTAAGACGCTTACTCTTTGGAAGGAAAGTTATGACCAACCTAGACAGCATATTAAAAAGCAGAGACATTACTTTGTAAACAAAGGTCCATCTGGTCAAGGCTATGGTTTTTCCAGTGGTCATGTATGGATGTGAGTGTTGGACTGTGAAGAAAGCTGAGCACCAAAGAATTGATGCTTTTGAACTGTGGTGTTGGAGAAGACTCTTGAGAGTCCCTTCGACTGCAAGGAGATCCAGCCAGTCTATCCTAAAGGAGATCAGTCCTGGGTGTTCATTGGAAGGACTGATGCTGAAGCTGAAACTCCAATACTTTGGTTACCTGATGTGAAGAACTGACTCATTGGTAAAGACCCTGATGCTGGGCAAAATTGAGGGCAGGAGGAGAAGTGGATGACAGAGGATGAGATGGTTGGATGGCATCACCAACTCAGTGGACATGAGTTTGGGTAAACTCCAGGAGTTGGTGATGGACAGGGAGGACTGACATGCTGCAGTTCATGGGGTCACAAAGAGTTGGACACAACTGAGCGACTCAGCTGAACTGAACTGACCTTCTTTGTGTTCTGCCAACATCTTGCAACTTCTGTTTATCCTTCCTGTCAATTCTTCCTGAAGTTCAGAGATAAGGAACTATTTTCCATTCTTACATCTGACATGTTCTTTTTCAACTTTTTACTTTTGCGTAGTATGTTCCTTATACTTAGAAGAACTTCTTTAGCCTGTTCATTATCTGTTGAAGTCTTAAACCTTTTTTTTTCTTATCTCCCAGATCTGAGTATAATCTCCTCTGTTGTATATTCTCTACCTTTTAACTTTGACCCTAAGAATATTGTACATTGTGTTGGTCACATCACTATACTCCTTGCTTAACTGATCTCACTATTAGATTGTAAACATCTTGTAAGAAAGAACCACATGTCATTTGCCTTTATATTCCTGTTATTTTACTCAATATTACCAGAATCACTTAGTTATTGAATTAATAAAGCAAGATGAATTATGGACCCTTCCTGATTTTTCACGACTGAAACTCTCCTGGACATTGCCTTGCTTCTCTCCTAGCCTAAATGAAAGGGAGAGGAAAGGAGAATAATATCAAGGCAGCGCTGGTGATTATAGCCTACTTTGATTCTGTACCCAAACTCAGACATTGCAGAGGCCTCTTGACTGCACCATTAGAAGCCTTTCACATCGCACCATTGAGGGCTAATAAATTCATTGCATTTGGTCCTTGAACAGTTTAATTCCTGAAGTTCTGCTTATGTTTTATTCATCTGAATTTTGCTAACTACTCAATTTGTCTGTTTTTAGGTTGTGGTAGCAGCCTAAATACTTTGGAAAGTATATATGTGTGTGCTAAGCCACTTTGGGGTTCCCTGGTGGCTCAGATGTTAAAGAATCTGCCTGCAGTACAGGCAACCTGGGTTCCATTGTTGGGTCAGGAAAATCCCCTGGAGAAGGAAATGGCAACCTACTCTAGTATTCTTGCCTGGGAAATACCGTGGACAGAAGAGCCCGGTGGGTGCACTATGGTCCATGGGGTGGCAAAGAGTCGAAAACTACTGATAGACTAATACTTTCACTTTCTTAGTCACTTCAGTCATATGCAACTCTTTGTGACCCTATGGACTGTAGCCTGCCCCCCGCCCATCCAGGTTCCTCAGCCCATGGGCTTCTCCAGGCAAGGATAATGGAGTGGGTTGCCATGCCCTCCTCCAGGGGATCTTCCCAACCCAGGGATCAAATCTGCCTCTTACAACTCCTGCACTGGCAGGCAGGTTCTTTACCACTGTGCCACCTGGGCATTATATATATATGTATACATATATATGTGTTTAAATGGTTTGCTTTAGGTTTTTGGGTATGTATTAATAAAAGGGAGATTTTCTTATAAAGATATCCTTGCTCTCAGATCCTATTGTCTGTTATTCATTTACATAAAATATTACCCTTGGAATTCAGAGGTAAATTGTTTGAGGATGATAATAGTTAGAAACACTGATGCTGAACACTCATCGTGTCCAGGTACTGTCCTTCCATGCTTTTAATGGACTGTCCGTCCAGGTTAATTCTTCAAACAGCCATGTGAGGAAAAGGGATATCATTTTTCTACTCTGTGGAAGAGAAATACAGAAATGTACACAAGTCAAGCAACTGGCCCAGATCATACAGCTGTGCAGGATCATAGCCTGCATTGGGATTCAGAGTGTCTGACTCCAGAGATTGCACTCATAATTACTACAGCTGTGGAGAGTATAATTTAGATGTAAATTTCTATTCTGCCTGAAAATCAGAGGTTGTTCTGCTGTCAGAATCTTAGCATCCTGTTAAATAGATTCATTTTTTTTCCCTTGAAACCTGCCCCTTCCTTTTTTTTTTTTTCCTTCTTTCTCTTTTACTCCCTATATTCTGCTAGTAAATGCACTCTAAGTCCTTTTCACTTCTTCTTTAGGACAGTTTCATTACTGCCTCATGAGCCAGTGCACCATGGATTCATCTCATTATATTCTCTCTCCTTGATGGACTATGTTGTTGCTGAGATACAAGTGCCAAGCCATTATCAAATACATTTATTCTTTTCGCCATCCAAAGAATGGGAGATTATCTGTGTAATTTGAGAGACTGGGATATGTATTTCTTTCTTTTATACAAGAATATAGAGGCTACAGTAAGAACAAAGACAACAGAATTAGGCAAATACAGATTTGGATGTTTGACCAATCAATTAGATTCCATCGAAACAAAACAGACACACAGGCCAAAATAAACTCTAAAATCAAAAGGTCTGTACTACTCTTATCAATTAGCATTTGTTTTACTAGATCACATTTAAATCTGTTAATGGAAAAATTATCTTATACAGTATGTTTCTTGCCAATAATAGGTGATCATAAACAAGTTATTTTGTTTTGACCAGAAAAAAATATTCTAGATTCTCCCTGCAAAACTAACTTTTCTTATGTGACTGTGGCATGGACTACCAAAAGTCTGTAGAGTGTCAGTTGATATATTTCTGAGAATCCTACCATTTTAAAGCTTATGGTGATTTCAAAGTAAAAAAGCAACATAATCCTTTGTAAAATTTTATTTTAAAAGTGGTTGGATTTTGGCATTGAGAAGTAATTCAAACATAAATCACACTAAGGTGCTTTGCTGTATTCGTGTTATGTGGCCCTTTTCAAAGTCAATGTTTTTATATAGTCTTTCTGTCATGTTTAATGGTTTTTCTCCACCTCCTCTCTCCCACCGTTGTATAAAAATAGCAGTGATATTCAATCACAGCTTAGTAAGCATTGGCCACGTGCTGAAGGTACTTGAATCCCCAGCCACTGAAAGCGGGCATGAATCTGTGTTACGTGTTCTCAGATACAGGGTTGTAAACACCATTTTTCTGTTCCATTTTCAGGTCACATGTGCCAATTTAACAAACGGTGGGAAGTCAGAACTTCTAAAATCAGGAGGCAGCAAATCCACACTAAAGCACATATGGACAGAAAGCAGCAAAGACTTGTCTATCAGCCGACTCCTGTCACAGACTTTTCGTGGCAAAGAGAATGATACAGATTTAGACCTGCGATATGACACCCCAGAACCTTATTCTGAGCAAGACCTCTGGGACTGGTTGAGGAACTCCACAGACCTTCAAGAGCCCCGACCCAGGGCCAAGCGAAGGCCCATTGTTAAGACGGGCAAGTTTAAGAAAATGTTTGGATGGGGTGATTTTCATTCCAACATCAAAACAGTGAAGCTAAACCTATTGATAACTGGGAAAATTGTCGATCATGGCAATGGGACGTTTAGCGTTTATTTCAGGCACAATTCCACTGGTCAAGGGAATGTATCTGTCAGCTTGGTACCCCCTACGAAAATAGTGGAATTCGACTTGGCACAACAAACCGTGATTGATGCCAAAGATTCCAAGTCCTTTAACTGCCGCATTGAGTACGAAAAGGTTGACAAGGCGACCAAGAACACACTCTGCAACTATGACCCTTCAAAAACCTGTTACCAGGAGCAGACGCAAAGTCACGTGTCCTGGCTCTGCTCCAAGCCCTTTAAGGTGATCTGTATTTACATTTCCTTTTATAGTACAGATTATAAACTAGTACAGAAAGTGTGCCCCGACTACAACTACCACAGTGACACACCTTACTTCCCCTCCGGATGAGGACGAACGTGGGGGTGAGACTGAGGCCTGAGGAGTTCCAGGTCGCATGACAGGGCTGTCGCCTCAAGAAGAAGGTCCCATCTGTTGCCTGGAATGTGTCTACACTCTGCTGCTCTTGTCAACTGACTGCAAATAAACGCTCGTGGAAAACAACCTGATGTGATTTCTGCCCAGTCAGCTTCATCTCTTGGTATAGTCGCAAAATCACCACAGATTCTAAGACACGCTCTCACACATAGACGTACACCAACACACTCGCATACACATTTCAGCCGGCGTCTGTCATGATTCCTGTTGAGAGGGCTTTCATTGTCTGCCTCGTAATGGTTCAGGATAAACGATCATCAAGCAAAAGGATTAACCAGACAGTGAATGGTTTTTAGCACTTGCTGTTATGGAAATCTCTCTTAATGTCTTGAGTACATGCTAATCAATAGTCCCCACTCATGCATTTCTACTGCTTGGAGTAGCTGTACTGGTAAATACTACTGTAGGAGTATAATGCTTGTTAAAATGGAAAAAAAAATGTGTTTTTAAAACTCAATATTCTTTATTTTATGAACACAACAAGTGTAGTAATTTTTTCCAGCATTCAGTAGGCACATTCAAGGTGATCCAAGATAGCTCTTTTTTCTATGGAGGGAGCCTGTTCTCAGTAAAGATGAGCAAACATTTGGAATTTACATGTGGGCAGATACTGGACTACAGCTTTCATCACCAGTCATTGGACTTTTGCAAAGTCGAGACCAGCTAAGGCTGCTTAAAACAAGTTCTGATCATTATATAAGAAGGGAAATGCCTGACAGACACCATGTAAGTTATAAGTGTCTGTCTTATCTTTACTAAACATATTGTAACAAATTCAATATCCTAGTCTTCATTTGTATGAATGGTTTGTATTGTACATAGTTTAACCAAGTGTAATTTGAGCTGCTTATTAATATTAACTTGTACTTGTCTCTCTGCTTGTTATTGGTTTAAAAAGAAAAAAAAAAGGATATGAGGAATCCATTCTATCGATGTAGCTGTGAACTCCATTAAAAAGACAAACTTAATGTACAAAGCATTTATTCAGCTCAAGTATTGTTGAAGCCTATACATATACAACATTACAGTCTGTCTGTATTTAGATATTTTATTTCTGGACAAAATGAAATGTACATAAAAATAAAATGCTTAAAGTTGAGTTTCAATATGTACTTGTGTAAGATGGTGATTTAAATGGTTCTGACAAGAAGAATGTGCTGGAAGACACTCATGGTTTTGCATCTCATGTCTCTAAATTTGTATAGGACTATCTAAATTGTTATTAGTTACCTAGTCAAAACAACTTAGGAGTCTCAGTCTCAAGCCTGGGAAACAGTTGTGGCATTCAGTATTACACACATTTTTGGTTGTTGTCATGTTAGTTGTTCAAGAATACCAAAAAAATCAATGAGCATAAAGAGATAATTGAGGTCTCCTGAATTAATTATAGCTAGTTGTTTTTTAATTTTCCTGTAAAGCATCTTTATTTAGTAGGATGTTTAGAAGGTATTTTTTTTTCTTAAAAGAAAGCCAAGAGGTCTGAAGATTGTGGCTGATTTCCCCTGATTCTACCATATCGACTCAACTGAGGAAATGACAATAGTAGTGGAGGGCTTTGATGCTCAATTTACATGTAGCAAAAGGGATCAATTTATGTATAAAGGATTATTTTTGGACATTAAATTTTATTTAAAAAAATAATTATGGTATACAATCCCAGCATAATAAACAGAAGAAGAAATACGTAATATCCCATATTTAAGGTCACGAACTGGGGATTGGGATATGAAAAGTCTCAAAGGTTAACCAAAGAAGTCAAATTAAGAACATTCATTCATTCTCATCTTCCCTTCATGCTACAGAGGAATAAGTATGTTTCATATAGAAAATGATACAAGTACTACAGGGAACCCCGTACTATGGAGTTCTAAAGCAAGAACTCCGTAACTGGTTTGACTAAAGAGAGCCTTCAATTGCCAATTAAAGGCAAATCATTCTGTTCAATGTCCATCACCCAAATCCCTCCAATATAGCTAGACAACCATTTATATCAATGTATCAATTAATTTGCCATGGGATTTAGAAGCTAATGTTAGAACAGACTTCCCTGATGTGATGGGCAAGAACAGCTTCTTGAGTCCCAGGTACATAACATATCTTCCACAGATAAATCTTACTATTCAGGGGTTTATTTATCAAAATGATCATTTAAGAGTTAACTTTCTCTTAACAAAAAGGAGAGTAAGTCAGAAAGCAAAAATCTTTTATTTTTTTTTTTTTATCATTTGATTAGTGGCCTGTGACTTTCATTATGTGGTCTAATCTGTCCTGTGATCCAACATTCAAGATGAGAAGAAAATATGCTTCAGCCTTCACCCATCTGCCCTACTTTCAAAGTCCCTTTGAAATATTGCTTTTGTTTTTATGAATATATAGAGTGCAACAAATAAAGCATTGAATTATTTTTTCTGTAGTTTTTCTTTAGAATAAAAAGAGAGAAAACTCCTAATGAAGATTTCAATTTTTTAAAATCCAAACTTTTAGGATTCTTTTTGGGACCTGTACTCACATATCACTAACACCTCCATCTGTGGTATACCTAAGTCATGATGACATAGAAGTAGGATTCAAAAGATAATTTACTCGTATGTATCTAATATACTGTTTCTGTTTTAGATAAGGAACTGGATGATGGACTGTGATGAATATGAAGGTTCAAAGGTTCAAACTTATACTAGGCCAACTTGTTGCTCAACAAAATGGTTATTTAAGTTTTAATTATGCTAAAAAATCATTTGTTATTTGGAAAAAGTAAAATTTAAGCTATACTAAAGAAATTGCTTTTTCCTACCTTTGCAAAGGTATAGAAAAAAAAAAAAACACGTCAAGGTGGAAGTAGATAACATCTGATGCAAACATGGGTTTGTCGTCACCTATTGTTATTTTCAGAAGCATTTTAGTATAATTGAAATTATTATAAATAAATGATTATTGCAGTGATATTGCCTCATGAAAGGAAAATGATACAAGTTACCAGTTTATACAGTTATGATGAAAACAATGAATTGTCATGGTATGGTTTCAATTGGGCATTTTGGGTTCACTGACTCTTGTGAGAATTTCTCTGCATGAGTAGAAAAGGCATAACTGTTAATAGTACAGTACTAAATTCTGGAAGTCATTACTCTGAAAGTAATCGAAATACTTGTTAAACTTAAAACTGTGGACAGGAATCTTCAGGTTCCTACATTGCAGCAATAACCTGTAAGCCATATTTTTGCACAGAATAGATTAAAACAATCATAAGAAGCCTGAGAAAGTGTTTGTCTTTTCCCTTTTCCCCACTGCTTTACATGTAAGAAGCAGCTTAACCAATATGAACAGTTGTTTGGAAAAACAATTTACATCTCCACCATCGACTCTGAATGCCAAGTTTTAGCCTGAAGCAAAATCCAATGTCTGTTTATTAACTTCTGAGAGATTAGGTTGATGTACTAGTTTCAGACATTTATTGATATTTATTCAATTGGTCTATTTTATCTTTACACTTTTATTCAAATGAAAATCAGTAGATGCATTCAAGAATTAAAAATTTGAAAACATTAATTTGCATAGAAATGTTTACCATTTACTTAGCTTCTAGGCGACAAGAATTGAGGATTTTAACAGTCAGAATTGAATCCTAAACAGCTGATTGCTAGGTCAGGTTTGTCCCATGCATTTCAAAGAAGGATTTCAGGTCTGGGGAGCAAAGGAAATAATCCTTCTCAGTTTAAAATTATGATGTAGCATTAATTTTTATATCCTATACCATCAAATATTTTTAGGTAAAAAATTTGCAGTTGCTTTTATTTTTACTAGAATGGCAAACAGCAGACATCCCATGACAGTTTTAGTTTCAATGTTTGTGTGAACAAAGTCTAGAGGAATCACCTACAGTTAGACTACTACTGCCAAGTAACTGGCCAAGTGTCCTGAGTTTGATGAAAAGCAGTTTAATGTTTATAATTCTGCATTTACAGGATCATGCTTTTTATTACTGCTGGATTGCAGGATGACTCTAAAGGCCCTAAAAGTGATGGATGAGAAGGCTTACAGACTTCCTTTCTTTGGCTGTAGTGGTTGCCACTGTTAGAGGTGCCAAGAGTACATTCTCCTAAAATTAGACATATAGCCAAAGCTCTGTTCACATCCTCCTCACCTAGCAGGTGCTGGGTTTCTGTTTGCTAATTCTACTAAGGGCCCTAAATAGATCACTGGAGTTACTTATTTCTGATACACAAACTCCTTGATTCAAACATAGGAATAAATTTGGCCATGGAGATAGTGACTGTTTAAAGAAATACTGCTAGAAAGTTGTAGAAAGCCTCTATTGTCAAATAAGTATTAAATCGATCTATATACCTATCTATCTATATCTGAATCTACTATTGTTTTTTACTGCCAAAATTCACTTTGGCAATTTTCTGCAATACAGTTTTATTATTATAATGAATTTCTTTTCTGCATTTTATAAAAGCTTTCAGTAGAAGGTGAAAAAGAAGCTAATTGTGTTTAGTGTAAGATGGTAGTCCAGTTTTTATTCTTTCATATGTGGCTGCCCAGGTTTCCCAACACCATTTATTGAAGTTTTTTTAGTAAAACTAAATGCTGCTGCTGCTGCTAAGTCACGTCAGTCGTGTCTGACTCTGTGCGACCCCACAGACGGCAGCCCACCAGGCTCCTCTGTCCCTGGAATTCTCCATGCAAGAATACTTCAGTGGGTTGCCATTTCCTTCTCCAAAACTACATGTGGACATATAAAGTCAAGTTTCCCCCAAGTGGTTGCTACAATTCCAAATTATTCAAAAGTTCATCTGTTTTCCAAAAAGTCACACTGTTCTGATCCACAGTGGATATATGTACAGAACTCAGGGGTTTTCTGAGGGAGGTGGAACCCATCTTTGCATTTAGATTCCCTGCGAGGTCATTACTTCAAGGGGACCTGTATTTCTTAAGAGCTGTCCCAAAACACAGGGACTCATGTTTTTCTCACTTTTGAACAGAATAGGGCACTTACCAAGAAGACTTAACAAACAGAATAGAGGTATGCACAATAAAGCGGGAGAGCTCAAAATACAAAGGTCGCGGAGCCTGGACCCAGGACAGAATCACCTTCAAATCCCAGAGTGGGCAAGAAAGCGAGGAACTCAGTGGACACTGTAGGTACCAGCATGAGTTGGCTCAGCAGCCTCCTCGGAGTCATAATGCCATCTTCTCTCAATCCCACTCTTGATGGTACAAGCTCCCAAAAGTTCAGAAACAACACAAGTAACACCGATAAATCCTTAAAGTAGTGATTAATAAAAGTTTATTGAGTACACACCAAAAGGACAGTTTGCAAACTGGAAGCAGTCAAACCAAAACACAGACCGAGGCTCAGGAGTAGTGCATTGTTATAAAGCAGCTTATGTAGCGAGACAGCAGTGACTTTATTCTTCCTAGTGACTGGCTATAGATTTGTGTTTTCTTCAATGATGGGAAATCAGTTAGAGGTTGTTACCTCATATCAATATTGGGAAACAGTTTTTAAGTTTTGCCTACAATTTCTAGAGCCATAAGCATGAAATGATCCAGGACGAGTTAGTGTTGCAAAATAAGCTAACATAAGGTTTGTTTGGATGACTTAAATGGTTTTATCCTCTCACAGAATTTTCAAGGCTGGTTTCTACTGGGGTTTGATTTTAACAAGAAAAAAAAAAAAAGATGGCTCCTACCTGCCTTAATGAAGACAGTGCCTACCACCTCGATTGTGAGAGAGGATCCCAGCAGGCCCTTGCCCCTCAGTCTACCAGCTTTAAAATTAGCAAATGAGCTCGTTTCACACAATGTCTGGCACTTTTCAAAGGGCTGCTTCTGTGCTGGGTGCCGTGGCAGGTGAGCCCTTTAAGAGTGGTTTCTCAGTCCCCACTGTCTGTAGGTCTTGTGCTCATGGGTTTGAACTCCCTCCAGATTTTTCCAAGCGAGGCCTTCTGCAGGCTTATCTCTCAGGTGCAGGTTCTCATAGTTAGCTCACCCAAACTGGACTAGAAGCCCCTCCTTCCTCAGAGAGACCTTTTAGGTTTTGAGCTCACTCAGATTGTGGGCTCCCATGACAAGAACACATCTCAGCCTTTCCCACCACTGCTGGATGGTTTCCGTCTATCTGTTCATATTGCCTGCAGGAGGGGCTCCACTAGCTTTGTTTTTTTTTCTCCAGAGAAAACTGTTCCCTATGCAGACTCAGTTTGTGCAAGGGAGGGGTAGCGTTCCGGGATTTTCTGTGTTGCTGTCTGAGCTGCAGTGCCTTAAACATTTTGTGGAAGGAGGGTCATTGTTATTCTGTCTTACTTTCTTCACCCACAAGAGAAAGGAGTGTAAGTTTCTGGTAATGGTGAGTGTTTGTTGAACACTTAAGGCTGAGCCACTGACTTGTCCGTGTGTCCCCTCAACCTCACAGCTTGTTGAAGATATAGAAACTCTTTTTTGGCCTCATTACAGTTAAAAAGTCTGCGCTTGGAGACCAAGTAACTTCACCCAATGTAGTACAGACCCTAAGCTATACATCTAGGAGTCAAACCCCGCCTTCTTGACTCCAGAGTCTGACTTGTAAACTGGTACTTCTCTCTGTTACTCTGAGTTCTTATTTTTCAAATTGTGGTGAAAAAAAGTCTTGGTATTTGCAAAATCACCATGCCTATTATGAACATACAGCATGCTTATATAAAAAAGATGAAGAATTCATTGAATCTGTTTTTCTTCAGCTGCTTGCTGTTTCTCTTACTGCTTCAGGACCCTGAGACTGGTTCAGCTGGCTCCAAGGGCCAACCAACCCATGGTGGGAGCCAGTGTGGTCCCCCAAAGCAGAGAGAAAGAGAGAGGAGTGTGTGTGTGTGTGTGTGTGTGTGTGTGTGTGTGTGTGGTCATTTTGATTTGAAGCCAGGAGTCTTTGAGCTTGCTGAGTGGGGGAAGTGGTAGGTCAGGGATGAATAGAGCTGAAATGTAATTTTGAGTTACCCAGTCCCTGCATCAGAATCTCATTTCAGGGAACTCCTATGATATGTTTAGGAAATTTCAGATCATGGCTTCCATCTTTCCTCAGAAATGAGTCAAATAACTTCATTTTTTTTTTAAATATAAGCTACCTTGGTAAAGTTTACTTTGTTTTAGTTTTTTGGCCAGCTGTGTGGCATAGGGGATCTTAGTTTCCCAACTGAGGATTGAACCCAGGCTGTGGATCATGGAATCTTAACCAGCCACTGGAGAAGTTCCTAATACGGGGTTTCAGTCACCTTTCTGTGTCATTTCTCAATATGGCTTTTTGCCTTTCTGCTCTGGGCTTTAATTCCTCTCCCTCCATCCCCCACATACACCCTCAAAGGGAAAACAACACATTTCATTTTCTCTCTAAAGCTTAGTGGATGGAGAGATTGGGAAAAACTGCTTAATCTGCTTTTCTGACATACTTTTTCCTTTGCCACATCTTATTCTTGAAACAAACACACGAAAACATTGTAACCATTTTCCAGCTTTAATTCCTGGATCCAGCTGTAAACACACAAACAGGGACTAGAATACTCTTTTTACCCTGGCCTTCTGCCTATTGCAGGAAGGTGTGTTCCATTTTTTCCCCCTCTTACTCATGTTTTGCTCATGTTCAAAATTAATATTCTTCAAGAGAACCTGTAAGTGTGAAGGCAAGTTGTACTCTGTGGGTGTGACTGGGCTCCAGCTGAAATTCTATCATGTTACAAATTTATGAGCCGTCCCTCCATTGCTAACTGAACCTTAGCTCTTACCTTTTCATTTTCCCACAGATTTTAGAGAAAAAAATCAAATATATCATTAACACTTGCTTAAGTCTATAATATTTATAATATTTTACTCTGCATAAGTCATGAAAACTAAAGGATAAGTTGAGCTTGCAAATGTGGTTCTTCATTTTCTTTAGTTCACAGGTTTTTCCTCTCCTTTCCTCCCTTCCTCCCGTCCTTGGTATTTGTCAGGTATTACTCATTCAGGGCCTTTTGAAGTATGTGCTCCAAACCCCTTCATACACTCATTTGCTCCTTAGGAGCACGTGGGCTTTTCTTGACTTAGTCAACTACAGCTTTCCACATTTAGTACTCTGCTGCTCCTACAAATTTATTTTTGAAAATTTAGCAGAACTAGTGGGTTTGACCAAAGAGAAGAAAACTTGTTTGTTGCTTTGATTAAGCTGGAGTTATGCATATAAAAAGGGAGGCCTTGGAGCATTAGACCACAAATTTTTGTATGATAGAAAAAGTTAAGATTACAAAGAAACTGTCCCTTCACACTCATTACTCACACTCAGAATAGGTGTTCCTTGTACGTACTATGAAGAAAAGGAATTTAGTAGTGGAAGGCCAGATTATATATAAATGGCAGTATGATTCTGGGAAGAGCTGTGTGCTCTCGGGGTTTGTTCTGATAACAGAGCTACTTTGGGATAGAATCTAGGGGAAAGAGTTGCAGCAGAGTTGAGATAGCTGCGCACAGTATCTAAGCCCGTGGTAATGGGGTATGAAAACAGCAGACAAGTTTCCTTTTGTTATGTGAATCTGCTATAAACTTGGCAGAGGTCAGTGTACCCACGAGGACTTGAGTTTGGGGCAGGATTTGCAGGAGGAATCTACCAGACCTGAGTCCAGATGGATGCGTGTCTTTGGGAGGCCAGTGTGGGCTGATAATGAATGATAGTCAGGTAACATCTCCTGCCAGCACGATATGAAAGTTGTTTGTAACCTTTGGAAGGGGTTGGAGAACCCTTCATTGTTGTTGTTGTTCAGTCGCTAAGCTGTGTCCGACTCTTTGTGACCCCCTGGACTGCAGCACACTGAGCTTCCCTGTCCTTCACTATCTCCAGGAGTTTGCTCAAACGCATGTCCATTGAGTTGGCGATGCCATCCAACCATCAGTGTTTCTCAGCATCAGGGTCTTTTCCAGTGAGCTGGCTCTTCACATCAGGAGGTCAAAGTATTGGAGCTTCACCTTCTGCTTCTAGAACCTTAGATAGACTGAAATTGGCTTTATTCAGCTGAGATTTAGTTTTCTCTACATGGTAGAATTTGGGCTTAAGATAAGCATGAAGCTGCAGAAAGGTAAAATTACATCTATTCCACAATTGATTATGCAACTTGAAATTAACATCTGCTGGTATTTATTTCATTCATTTGCTAGAGGGTGTTGATATCTGTTTTGTGGAGAGTGGAGTCCTAGCCACTGATTCTGAATCAAACACATTTTAATATAGAGATTAAAACCTATATTGAAGGACAAAGTAATTTATTAAAATGCAAGAAGGATTTTGTGACCTTTATGATGATTTCCAGCCAATATAAATTTTTAATTTTAAATTGGCTTAAATAACCTTTATAAATAATGGTTTTGGATGAAAGGGATAATTAGACATATGGAGGAGATGGAGAGAAGGTAAATAATCTTTTCAACTGACATCTTTAATCATTTTTTAAATCCTCCTTTTTTCAGTCATGTTTTTACAGGTTGTGAATAAATATAGAATTTATTTCTAGGCACTGGCACACTGAAAGAAATAGAATGTTTAGGATATATTACAGAACCCTGTCAAGGGAAATGCCTGGGAGTGGGAATAGAACTTAACCTAACTCAGAATTCAAGCTTAAAACTTTTTTCCTTACACTCCAATTATGCTTTTCCCATTCCATGGGATAGCAAAGAGTTATACATGACTGAGTGACTAATATTGACTCAGACTTACTGGGAACTCTTGCTTGTGTATTTGTTTGAAAAATAAAAAAAAAGATATTTCTAGACTGGAGTCATAGTTTGCTATCCGAGAATCCCAACATTTCCAAAGAGGTGCCTCCTGAACCTTGAGATTGGGACACAGTGGCCAAGGGTAGGTGGTACTGGGCCATCTGCTGAACTTTTCACTCAGGTATTCACTCATTCATTTGACAGATTTACGGAATGTCTACGATATGTCATGCACTGGTGTAAGAGCTGAGGATACATCAATGAACAACACAGACAAGGCCTTTGTCCTCATGCAGCTTAGAATCTAGTGGAAGAAGAAAGCATTCACCAAATAAATGCATGTCTAGTAGTAATAGATACTACAAAGGCAAATGAAGCCGAGAGAGGGTATAGAGTTTATTTACTTTTTAAAGTTACTTTGGAAAACTGGCTCCTTTATGATGACATTTGAAGAAAGTGATGGAGATAGTAATATGGATTTCTAGGGCAATATAATTTCATAGTCAAGGAAAAGCTATTGTTCAATGCCTGAGTCAAGACTGGCTTGGTGTGATTTTAACGAAAGGCAAAAATGGCTAGAGTGATTGCAAGAGAGTTAGCACTGTAGTGAACCTTAGAAGATGAGCCAAGAAAGGAAGCATGAGTTTGACCTTACCTAAGAATGTGAAAGGAAACTTGAGAGGGCTTAGAGCAGATGAGTGATTTGATGTGATTTATGTTTTAAAAGGACTGTGGAGAATGGAATATAGGGGTGATGGTTGAAGCAGGGAGGCCAGGTGTGCAGCTGTTGTAACAGGTAAGACAGCCTCACATTTAGGCCATGGGGTAGCAATATTGGCAGTGAGAACCATCAAATCCTGGATATAGAAAGTAGGATTGTCTGGACTGGTTCTGATGTGTGAGAGAAATCAGTGATGCCTTCCCTATTTGGTATCTTCAGGTTACACATAAAGATAGATGATTTGTAAAGACATACTTTAAAACCTGGTTTGAAATTAGCTGAAGTTACAGATAAGCATGAATCATCTCTGTATTAACTAATAAGGTTGTTCTAGGTCTCTAGAACCTATGGAATGGAGAGGAATTCATTTTATCTTTTGAAAAGTCCGTGTATCTTCTTTATCCATCTGGCAGTCATGTTATTACTTTTAAAAGCATTGTGAGTATTGAAATTTTTCTTTAGATGTTGCATTTAAAAAATACATAAGTCGTATTATATGAAAGAGTTCTTTATTTGTACTGATCCATTGTGAAAATCTGAGACAAAAAAAAGCTTTTATGTAAATTGGAGAGAACAGGTAAATAGAAAAATGTAATATGTAAATCTCTTCATGTTTATTTTGAAGCTCAATTCATGTCTAAGCAGACCTACATATAATCTGTAGGAAGGGCATGGGTGATTTTTATGAGAGCCAAGAAATTTCCCAAATTGTGTGTATATTCTTTCTTCTTATAAGAGGGATCCAATTTTCCTCCATATTTACAAAACAGTTTTAAAAAGTATAAAGTCAAGAACAACAAAATTGGGTGATAAGAAATTTATGAACAGATAGGTTGGACCAATGTTATCAACAAAAGGAAATTCTGAAAGATGTTATGAATACTTTATGATTCTATTTTATATTTAACTACCTTCAATTTGACTTATTTGAATTTAAATGACTCATTTGAAAAGACTCTGATGCTGGGAAAAATTGAAGGTGGGAGGAAAACGGGATGACAGAGGATAAGATGGTTAGATGGCATCACCAAATCAATGGACATGAGTTTGAATAAACTCTGGGAGTTGGTGATGGACAGGGAGGCCTGGCGTGCTGCAGTTCATGGGGTCAAAAAGAGTCAGACATGACTGAGAGACTGAACTGAACTGAAAAATTGAAAAAACAAAATAATAAAGTTTTAAGCTGTTACTTTATCCTAAAATGTCTGGCAACATATTTGAGGCATACTTTAAAATCAAGTGTTGCCACCAGAATTATGTTAATCTACAAACCTTTTCATAATCTTAGTACTAACATTAGACATGAACTCAGTTTTTCTAGAAATGTTCAATCAAACCTTTGAAAAGTGAGAATCTACAAGTCACAAAATGGAGAGGCTGTAATAGTTCATATGTCTAGAAACAATAGCTTGTGTGATTATTCATGTCATTAAGTCCTGGCTAATGTACTAAATCCATATAGATGTAGTATCATGGGACAATTGATTAAAAAGTATTGTGCCTGGAGATTGAATATTTAGAATTTATATTCATTTGAAATTTAAATATATGTGGTATTGAATAGCTAGTTATAGCCATTGGTTGATGCTGACTCTTGTCATTAAAAAAACAAAATAATAAATACTCTAAGTGTTTCACTTTGTATGTTGGAATTTATATTCTCTTAGACCTCTAGGATAACGTTTAGTGCTCTCTTGTTGTAGAATAAAAATTGTTAGCTATAACACTCAAGTATCTCAAATACTATATTTAGAAATACATTATTGCTAATGATTGATCCTGTCAAAGAATGAATGCTTTTGAACTGTGGTGTTGGAGAAGACTCTTGAGAGTCCCTTGGACTGCAAGGAGATCCAACCCGTCCATTCTGAAGGAGATCAGCCCTAGGATTTCTTTGGAAGGAATGATGCTAAAGCTGAAACTCCAGTACTTTGGCTACCTTGTGTGAAGAGTTGACTCATTGGAAAAGACTCTGATGCTGGGAGGGATTGGGGGCAGGAGGAGAAGGGCTCGACGGAGGATGAGATGTTTGGATGGCATCACCGACTTGATGGACATGAGTCTGAGTGAACTCCCTGAGTTGGTGATGGACAGGGAGGCCTGGCGTGCTGCGATTCATGGGGTCGCAAAGAGTCGGACACGACTGAGCAACTGAACTAAACTGAATGATTGATCCAGGGAGGTAGTAGGTTTATGCCAAATAAAGACCATTTCAGGGAAAAAGAATAGTATATTCTCTTCATAGTGATGCGTATTTAATTTGATGGTGACTAAATTCAATGGGTTTTATTTTCCAGCATAGTTGAAGAGCATAAACCTCACTTTGTTCAGTTCCTGTGGCTTATGTCTCCATAGTTGTAAAAGATGTGTTAGTCTTGAAAACAAAGTGGAGATAAACAAATAAAGGATCCAAAGTTGTCTTTAACTCATACCTGTAGGGCTAAAATTTCTGAATCACTAAGACCCTGATGCTGGGAGGGATTGGGGGCAGGAGGAGAAGGGGACGACAGAGGATGAGTTGGCTGGATGGCATCACCGACTGGACAGACATGAGTTTGAGTGGACTCTGGGAGTTGGTGATGAACAGGGAGGCCTGGTGTGCTGCGATTCATGGGGTCGCAAAGAGTCAGACATGACTGAGCAACTCAACTGAACTGAACTGAACGTATTTTGAACGGTTGAGTGTTCTTTTCTGGTAACATTTGATGGCAGGCACTGCCAGTGCCCTGCCCAGATCCCTATTCCCCTTCCCACTTCAGTCCACATCAGCTCAACTTCCAGCTGTCAGTACCTGCATTTTTTTTTCCTCCCAAAGGCATTCTGTCTGCTGCAGCCTGCTTTGCTACTTGTGCAGCAGGCCAGATGTGCTCGGGAACTAACGCTCTGCAGGAGCACAGGGAACAGGCTTCCAGCAATGACCAGAGCAGCCCTCAACCATTGGTCCTCAGGTGGGATAATTTTTTAGGGGTGTGCTGTACACTGGTTCACCAAATCCCATACTAGTAACTTACCTCATGGAGCACACCTTACTGAATTCCCTTTTCTGTCTCACTTCATTACTGATGCCTTCTACAATCATCTCCAATACTATTTGCTTTCATTCAAATCTTTATCTCAGGAAATGTTCTGGGGAATCTGCATGAGGAAAAAGTAGATTTTACAACTTCAGTTGCAATATTTTATCCTGGTCATAAGTGTACAGTAATACTTTTTTATGAATATAGATTTTAAAATCACATTAATTGAAGCATAAATTGTAATCATTTTAGGTGTACAGTTCAGTAAGTTTGTGTAGAACTGTAACAACCACTATCACAATCAAGATACAGAACATCTCCCTAAATTACTCAAAAATCTCCTTCATAACTCCGTGTGTAGTCAGTTCTTCACCGTGTTCAATCTACTCTCTCACTACAAATTAGTTTTTCTTCTAGAGTTTCACCTAGAAAAAAATCTTCATTTGGCTTCCTTTGCTTTGAATTATTAATATGTTTTTGAGATTTACTTGTGTGTTCTATGAATCAATAATTTTATTTTCATTGCTAAGTAATATCCCATTGCATAAAAAAACTACAATTTATCTATTCACACTTGGGTTGCTTCCAGTTCCTGACTATAATTGAAAAAGTTGCTTTTTGTGGGCCCGTTTTCATTTCTATCAGGTAAATGCCTAAATGTGGAATTGTTGGATTGGAATTGCTGGATTTGATGACAAAATTATGTTTACTTTTAAGAAAAAAGTCTAACTGGTTTACAAAGTGGCTTTATGCGTTTTACATATCTACCAACAGTCTCTGAATTACAGTTGCTGTATGTCTTCCCCAATAGTAGATATTATCAGTCTTTAATCTTAGCAGTTCTAGTGGATATGTATTAGTATTGCAGGATGAGTATGCTTTTAATCTGCATTTTTATGATTCCTCATGATGTTTGAGTGTCTTTTCAGATGCTTATTTACTGTTTAGATAACTTGTTTTTGTGAAGTGTCTATGAAATATTCGCCCAGTTTTAAATGACTGAGTTCAAGTTTTTAATATATATTGGATACTAGGTTTTTGTTATATGTAACAGAAAATAATTTCACTCAGTTTGACTTTTCATTTTCTTATTAGTGTCTTTAGAAGAGCAGAGTTCAATTTATTGTGTTTTTTTTATGGTTACTGTTTTGCCTAAAAAGTCTTTGTTTACTTTCAAAAGCTTTAGAGTTTTCTTCTGAAATACCTTTACTAGCTGTGATGGTTTAGTGGTTTTAATAGTCTGCATTGTGAATCTCCTTTACTATTCCACCTGTGTTTAGATGCTTTCATTAAATTCTATAGGAAATCAAACAATTTTCTGCAAATGTTTAAGAATTTTGAGAGGCATTTGTACTATTAAGTTTCCTATTTTACATTAATCAATGGACTCTGGCCTTCATGTGAGTGTCATGTTGTTTGGGAGCCAATTCTAAGTATTAATCTAGGAAGGGTCTTATTTTCTGTAAAATAGACCAATACTCTTAAGGAATTGACTTATATGAAACAGAATCAAAATGTCAAGACCTTCTGGCAAAATCTTGTGGTTGAATCTCAACAGCAGCCTCAAAACAGATGCCCATTTAGATTATTCCTTTATTCTCTGTAGTGTCACACCAGAATACTTACATAGTATATAGGAACTGTTAATTTTCAAAGGTGATCAATTTCAAATTTGATAGCTAAGTTGAAAAGGTAGGAAACATGGGTATATGCTATGTCTCAGTCACTGTCACAGGTGTTTTATGTCAGTTATCTCTTTTAAACCTAAAGGTAATGCTTTGAGATGGCTATTTACTATGAGTAGAAATGTGTACATGAATAGTTTGGCATTGATCGCCGGGGGAAATATCAATAACCTCAGATATGCAGATGACACCACCCTTATGGCAGAAAGTGAAGAGGAACTAAAAAGCCTCTGGATGAAAGTGAAAGAGGAGAGTGAAAAAGTTGGCTTAAAGCTCAACATTCAGAAAACGAAGATCATGGCATCCAGTCCCATCACTTCATGGGAAATAGATGGGGAAACAGTGGAAACAGTGTCTGACTTTATTTCTTTGGTCTCCAAAATCACTGCAGATGCTGACTGCAGCCGTGAAATTAAAAGATGCTTACTCCTTGGAAGGAAAGTTATGACCAACCTAGATAGCATATTCAAAAGCAGAGACATTACTTTGCCGACTAAGGTCCTTCTAGTCAAGGCTATGGTTTTTCCTGTGGTCATGTATGGATGCGAGAGTTGGACTGTGAAGAAAGCTGAGTGCCGAAGAATTGATGCTTTTGAACTGTGGTGTTGGAGAAAACTCTTGAGAGTCCCTTGGACTGCAAGGAGATCCAACCAGTCCATTCTGAAGGAGATCAGCCCTGGGATTTCTTTGGAAGGAATGATGCCAAAGCTGAAACTCCAGGACTTTGGCCACCTCATGCGAAGAGTTGATTCATTGGAAAAGAGTCTGATGCTGGGAGGGATTGGGGGCAGGAGGAGAAGGGGGCGACCGAGGATGAGATGGCTGAATGGCATCACGGACTCGATGGACGTGAGTCTGAGTAAACTCTGGTAGATGGTGATGGACAGGGAGGCCTGCCGTGCTGCGATTCATGGGGTCGCAAAGAGTCGGACATGACTGAGCGACTAAACTGAACTGAACTGAACCAATGGTTGAGGCAATCCCCTTCTCCCCATGGTTGGCCTGTCCTGGGAAGACTGAGGAATGTGAGAATAATTCTTACTCTTGCACAGTAAGCTTGTTCTCTAGTTATTTGTCAGATATACTACTCTGCTCTTCAGGGATGAATATAGCAAAGGAGTAGAGAGAGACCAGGAGTTATCTTCACACTAGATTTTTCTTATATAAATCAGGATTTGTGTTGGAGTAGTGGCAGGGGAGAGATGTTTCCTCTTTTACAGGGATTATATAAAAATTATTAGAGGTTAAAAAGATGAGAAAATTTGATCTAATATTTTTCCCATTAGAAAAAAACTTTTTGGGGGTTATTGTTTATGACAAAATGAAAAATTATTTTATAGCCACTCATGATGACAGGAAGGAAATAGCAGTGTCAAAGTATTCCTTAAACTGAGAGTTTTATATTTGTTTAAAAATTCTCCATTGTATTTTTAGGCACAGTCTTATTTTCTAATTAATAAATTAGAAACTGAAATTTAACTTTATTCCAAATTAAGCCTAATTGTGTAATATCACTATACTTTAATATAATTTAATGCATTCTATACCTTCCAAATTATACTGTATATCAGATCTAAGCAGCAAGATGCTCACAGTCAGAAAGTAGCATGGTCAAATTAGGTGGGGGAATAATGAGCAAAAGATCAAGTTTTGCATGTCTCCTCACTGTGACTATGGGACTTGTTAAAATATTTTGACATTTTGATTATCAACTGCAAATTTTCTAGCATTTCCCAAACTTACTTGACTGTTGTCCTTTCTTTCACAGACCACTTCACAGGACCGATTTTCTTTGCATCATGCTTTGGGAAGTAATGTTTTTCATTTTTAATTTTTTTTCTATATGTAATTTTATTTTGTTATCACAGTCATCTTATCAACTGATACTGGGTTGTTTCTAATAGCAGAACAGGGGAGATGAGGAACTTAAGGTGTTATGTTACTAGATCAGAGCATAAGTCTAGAGAAAACTGGGAGTCAAACTTGAGTTATCTGACTCTCCACTCCTTTAACCTTTACACTGTTGTTATTTCTTATTAAGGAAAATGCAAAGTCCATGCACATATGTCGATAATTAATTGAAAAGTGAAAAGAAAAGAAACTAACTTAAAGCATGTTAATAAAAATAATAGGACAAAATTGACATTATTCAAAATAAGTGTTATAGACATATTTTCTCTTACTGGATTGACTTAGCTTGGAGTCGTCAGAAAGAACTGATTTACAATGTTTTGTGCCAAACAGTGTCCTTGAAGCTGAATCCAGTTCATTTCTTTGATTTTGAGATAGGGTTCTGAGGTGGAATCAATTTTCTAGAAAATCTCTTGCATGATATGAGTAGAAGAATGCCACTTTCTTATTAAAAAATGTTCTTTCAATTTCCATTTGAAGATGAAGTGTTCATTGATATATTTTCTCACTAACCAGTGGATTAAAAGTGTAAGAAATCCTTATTGAAGATTGTGAAGGAAGTAAACATGAATCCACTCCTGATTTATGAAAAGCGATATCATGTGAAACAGGAAAGGTTTAACTTGATATTGCAACCTCTCTAACATGATTTTATAACTTCAGTGATATGGACTTCATTGTCTTCTCATTTGCATGACATTTAACAGGTCAAACATCCCTTTTCGCTGAAGCTAGGCCAATGAAACATTTAACCTGGAAGAAAGAATTTTTACCATGTTACCTGGAGGGTAATAATAAAGACGGCAGAATAGAAGGATGTGCATTCATCTTCTCCTGTGAGAACTCCAAAATCACAACTCGCTGCTGAACAACCATCAACAAAAGAATGTTGGATCCCACCAAAAAAAGCTACCCCATGTTCAAGGGCAAAGGAGAAGCCCCAGCAAGACAGTAGGAGGGGTGAAATCATGTTTAGAATCAAACCCCATACCTGCCAGAGATGCTTGCAGGGGTCAAACAAAACCTTGTGCACACCAGAAGAACCCACAGAGACTGAAGCAGACCTGCCTTTGAATGTTTGAGTGTCTCCTGTGGAGCTACAGGTCAGCAGTGGCCTGCTGCAGAGTCAGGGGCTCTGGGTGCAGCAGACACAAAAAGTTGTGCACACCAGAACCCAGGAAAAAGGAGAAGTGACCCCACAAGTGACTGACCCAGACTTGCCCCTGAGTGTCCAGGAGTCTCTGGCAGAGGAATGGGCCGGAGGTGGCCTGCTGCAGGGCTGGCAGCACTGAGTGTGGCAGTGCCTGCATGGAACTTTTTGAAGGAGGTCAAAATTATCTTCATTACCTCAACCATAGTTTGGCCTCAAGTCAAACAACAGGGAGGGAACCCAGCCACACCAATCAACAGAAAATTGGATTAAAGATTTACTGAGCATGGTCCCACCCATTAGAACAAGACTCAATTTCCCCCAGTCAGTCTCTGCATCAGGAAGTTTCCATAAGCCTCTTATCCTTATCCATCAGAAGGCAGACAGAATGAAAACCAGTCACAGAAAATTAATCAAGCTGATCACATGGACTGCAGCCTTGTCTAACATAATGAAACTATGAGCTGTTCCCTGTAGGGCCAGCCAAGACAGATGGGTCATGGTGGAGAGTTCTGACAAAATGTGGTCCACTGGAGAAGGGAGTGACAAACCACTTCAGTATTCCTGCCTTGAGAACCCCATGAACGGTATGAAAAGACAAAAAGACAAGACACTGAAAGATGAACTTCCCAGGTCAGTAAGTGCCCAATATGCCACTGGAGAAGAGTGGAGAAATAACTCCAGAAAGAATGAAGAGACAGAGCCAAACCAAAAACAACACCCAGTTGTGAGTGTGACTGGTGATGGAAGGAAAGTCTCATGCTGGAAAGAGCAATGTTGCACAGCCACCTGGAATGTTAGGTCCATGAATCAAGGTAAACTTGAAGTGGTCAAACAGGAGATGGCAGAGTGAACATTGACATTTTAGGAATCAATGAACTAAAATGGACTGGAATGAGCGAATTTAACTCAGATGACCATTATATCTACTACTGCGGGCAGGAATCCCTTAGAAGAAATGGAGTAGCCATCATGGTCAACAAGAGAATCCGAAATGCAGTACTTGGATGCAATCTCAAAAATGACAGAATGATCTGTGTTCATTTCCAAGGCAAACCATTCAATATCACAGTAATCCAAGTCTATGCCCCAACCAGTAACACTGAAGAAGCTGAAGTTGAATGGTTCTATGAAGACCTACAAGACTTTCTAGAACTAACATGCAAAAAAGATGTTCTTTTCATTATAGGGGACTGGGATACAGAAGTAGGAAGTCAAGAGATACCTGGAATAACAGGCAAACTTGGCCTTGGAGTACAAAATGAAGCAGGGCAAAAGCTAAAAGAGTTTTGCAAGATAGTCTTGGCAAACACCCTCTTCCAACAACACAAGAGAAGACTCTACACATGGACATCACCAGATGGTCAACACCAAAATCAGATTGATTATATTCTTTGCAGCCAAAGATGCAAAATCTCTATACAGTCAGCAAAAACAAGACTGGGACCTGACTGTGGCTCAGATCATGAACTCCTTATTGCCAAAATAAGACTTAAATTGAAGAAAATAGGGAAAACCTCTACCCCATTCAGGTATGATCTAAATGAAATCCCTTACGATTACACAGTGGAACTGACAAATAGATTCAAGGGATTAGATCTGACAGACAGAGTGCCTAAAGAATTATGGACAGAGCTTTGTGAAACTGTACATGAGACAGTTATCAAAACCATCCCCAAGAAAGAGAAATGCAAAAAGGCAAAATGGTTGTCTGAGGGGGCCTTAAACATAGCAGAGAAAAGAGAAGTGAAAAGCAAAGGAGAAAAGGAAAGATATATCCATCTGAATGCAGAGTTCCAAAGAATAGCAAGGAGAGATAAGATAGCCTTCCTCAGTGATCAGTGCAAAGAAATAGAGAAAAACAACAGAATGGGAAAGACTAGAGATCTCTTGAAGAAAATAAGAGATAACAAGGGAAATTATTGTGCAAGAATGGGCACAATAAAGGACAGATATGGTAGGGACCTAGAAGAAGATATTAAGAAGAGGTGGCAAGAATACACAGAAGAACTGTACGAAGAGATGTTCATTACTCAGATAACCACGATGATGTGATCACTCACCTAGAGCCAGACATCCTGGAATGTGAAGTCAAGTGGGCCTTAGGAAGCATCACTGTGAACAAAGTTAGAGGAGGTGATGGAATTCCAGTTGAGCTATTTCAAATCCTGAAAGATGATGCTGTGAAATTGCTGCACTAAATATACCAACAAATTTGGAAAACACAGCAGTAGCCACAGGATTGGAAAAGGTCAGTTTTCATTCCAATCCCAAAGAAAGACAATGCCAAAGAATGCTCAAACTACTGCACAGTTGCACTCATCTCATACACTAGTAAAGGAATGCTCAAAATTTTCCATGCCAGGCTTCAACAGTACGTGAACCATGAACTTCCTGATGTTCAAGCTGGTTTTAGAAAAGGCAGAGGAACCAACTGGAGATAAAATCGCCAACATCCATTGGATCATCGAAAAAGTAAGAGAGTTTCAGAAAAAACAAAACAAAACAAAACAAACATCTATTTCTGATTTACTGACTATGCCAAAGCCGTTGACTGTGTGGATCGCAACAAACTGCAAAATTCTTAAACAGATGGGAATAGCAGACCACCTTACCTGCCTCCTGAGATCTGTATGCAGGTCAAGAAGCAACAGCTAGAACTAGACATGGAACAACAGACTGGTTCTAAATTGAGAAAGGAGTATGTCAAGGCTGTATATTGTCACCCTGCTTATTTAACTTATATGCAGAGTACAACATGAGAACCGCTGGGCTGGAAGCACAAGGTGGAATCAACATTGCTGGGACAAATATCAATAACATCAGATTCTGAGATGATGTCACCATTATGGCAAAAAGCAATGAGGAACTGAAGAGCCTCTTGATGAAAGTGAAAGAAGAGATTGAAAAAGCTGGCTTAAAACTCAACATTCAAAAAAAAAAAAAAAAACATGGCATTTGTCCCATCACTTCATGGCATATAGGTGGGGAAACAATGATAGATTTTACTTTCTTCTTTTTAAAAATCACTGTATGTGCTGACTGCAGCCATGAAATTAAAAGACACTTGCTCCTTGGAAGAAAAGTTATGACCAACGTAGACAAGAGGGTAAAGTGTCTGCCTACAATGCAGGAGATCTGGGTTTGATCCCTGGGTCTGGAGGATCCTCTGGAGAAGGAAAAGGCAACCCACTCTGGTACTCCTGCCTGGAAAATCCCATGGACAGAGAAACCTGGTAAGCTACAGTCCATAGCGTCGCAAAGAGTCAGACTGAGTGAGCGACTTCACTTTCGCTTTTACTTTGTTAACAAATGTCCATCTAGTCAAAGCTATGGTTTTTCCAGTAGTTATATATGGATGTGAGAGTTGGACCATAAAGAAAGCTGAGCACCAAAAAATTGATGCTTTTGAACTGTGGTGTTGGAGAAGACTCTTGAGAGTCCCTTGACTGCAAGGAGATCAAACCAGTCAATCCTAAAGGAAATCAGTCCTGAATGTTTTTTGGAATATTGATGCTGAAGCTGAAACTCCAGTACATTGGCCATGTGATGCCATTGACTCATTGGAAAAGACCCTGATGCTGGGAAAGACTGATGGTGGGATGAGAAGGGAATTACAGGATGAGATGGTTGGATGGCATTACCGCATCAATGGACACAAGATTGAGCAAGCCTCAGGGGTTGGTGATGGACAGGGAAGCCCGGCATGCTGCAGTCCATGTGTCACAGGAGTCAGACATGACTGAGCAACTGAACTGAAATGAATTGAAACAATTTTATTTTTTAGCAAATTTTATGTATCACTTGATAGTAAATGGTTCTACTGCTTTGGGTCCCTTAAGTCCTGTAAACCATTATTCTGAAGCGTATTTATGGCTTTGAATAGCTCTCTGTTCCCACTGCTCTTCAGAAACATTTCATTTTGGATTCAAGCCTTCCAAGAAGGGGAGAAAATAATTATTAATACAATTTTTTGAATGTTCTCTTAAATGTTTTTCCATTATTGATATCTTTTTGAAGCCAAAATACAGACACATTTTTATATTAATTAGTTGAGGACAGTTCCCACATTCTGAAATGTGTAGACTTGATTTCATAACCAGTAGATATAAAGCTTGATCTTTTTTTGAAGAAATTAAAGTAAAATTGAAAAGTAGGGGGATATTGGAAATGATGTTCCCTATGGATTTGCTTTATAAACTGTTTTGGTATCATTTAGTATAAATCGTTTTACCTCTCTTGAATCATCAGTTCCTAATATGTGAAATAGATGTGATAGCTTACATCTGAGTGAATGTCGAGATTTTAGGAATCAGTGAACTAAAATGGACTGGAATGTGTGAATTTAACTCAGATGACTGTTATATTTACTACTGTGGGCAAAAATCCCTTAGAAGAAATGGAGTAGCCATCATAGTCAACAAAAGAGTCCAAAATGCAGTACTTGGATGCAATCTCAAAATGACAGAATGACCTCTGTTCATTTCCAAGGCAAACCATTCAATGTCACGGTAATCCAAGTCTATGTCCTGACCAGTAATGCTGAAGAAGCTGAAGTTGAATGGTTCTATGAAGACCTACAAGACCTTCTAGAACTAACATGCAAAAAAGATGTCCTTTTCATTACAGGGGACTGGAATGGAAAAGTAGGAAGTCAAGAAACACCTGGAGTAACAGGCAAACTTGGCCTTGGAGTACAAAATGAAGCAGGGCAAAAGCTAACAGAGATTTGCCAAGAGAATGCACTGGTCATAGCAAAAACCCTCTTCCAACAACACAAGAGAAGACTCTACACATGAACATCACCAGATGGTCAATACTGAAATCAGATTGATTGTATTCTTTTCAGCCAAAGGTGGAGAAACTATTCAGTCAGCAAAAACAAGACTGGGACCTGACTGTGGCTCAGATCATGAACTCCTTATTGCCAAATTCGGACTTAAATTGAAGAAAGTAGGGAAAACCACTAGGCCATTCAGGTATGACCTAAATCAAATCCCTTACGATTATACAGTGGAAGTGAGAATTAGATTTAAGGAACTATAGATCTTATAGAGTGCCTGATGAACTATGGATGTAGGTTCATGACAATGTACAGTAGACAGGAATCAAGATCATCCTCAATAAAAAGAAATGCAAAAAAGCAAAATGGTTGTCTGAGGAGGCCTTACAAATGGCTTTGAAAAGAAGAAACGCGAAAAACAAAGGGGAAAAGGAAAGATATACCCATTTGAATGCAGAGTTCCAAAGAATAGCAAGGAAAGATAAGAAAGCCTTCCTCAGTGATCAGTGCAAAGAAATAGAGGAAAAAAATATCATGGGAGACTAGAGATCTCTTCAAGAAAATTAGAGATACCAAGGGAACATTTCATGCAAAGATGGGCTCGATAAAGGACAGAAATGGTCTGGACCTAACAGAAGCAGAAGATATTAAGAAGAGGTGGCAAGAATACAAAGAACTATACCAAAAAAAAATCTTCATGACCAGGCTAATCACAATGGTTGATCACTCACCTAGAACCAGACATCCTGGGATCTGAAGTCAAGTTGCCTTTAGAAAGTACCACTATAAACAAAGCTAGTGGAGGTAATGGAATTCCAGTTGAGCTATTTCAAAACCTAAAAGTTGATGCTTTGAAAGTGCTGTACTCAATATGCCAACAATATCAGTGGCCACAGAACTGGAAAAGGTTAGTTTTCCTTTCAATCCCAAAGAAAGGCAATGAGAAAGAATGCTCAAACTACCCCACAAATGAATTCATCTCACACGCTAGTGAAGGAAGGCTCAAAATTCTCCAAGGCAAGCTTCAGCAATATGTGAACTGCAAAATTCTAGATGTTCAAGATGATTTTAGAAAAGACAGAGGAACCAGAGATCAAATTGCCAACATCCACTGGATCATCAAAAAAGCAAAGAGAATTCCAGGAAAACATCTATTTCTGATTTATTGACTATGCCAAAGCCTTTGACTGTGTGGATCACAATAAACTGTGGAAAATTCTTCAAGAAATGGGAATATCAGACCACCTCAACTGCTTATTGAGAAATCTGCATGCAGGTCAGGAAACAACAGTTAGAACTGGACATGGAACAAAAGACTGGTTCCAAATAGGAAAAGGCATACGTCAATGCTGCATATTGTCAACCTGCTTATTTAACTTATACGTAGAGTACATCATGAGAAAACGGGGCTGGATGAAGCACCAGCAGAAATCAAGAATTCCAGGAGAAATATCACTAATGTCAGATATACAGATAACACCACCCTTTGGCAGAAAGTGAAGAAGAACTAATGAGCTTCTTGATTAAAGTGAAAGAGCAGAGTGAAAAAGTTGGCTTAAAGCTCAACATTCAGAAAACAAAGATCATGGCATCCGGTCCCATCAGTTCATGGGAAATAGATGGGGAAACAGTGTCAGACTTTTATTTTGGGGGCTCCAAAATCACTACAGATAATGACTGCAGCCATGAAATTAAAAGATAGTTATTACTTAGAAAAAAAGTTATGACCAACCTAGACAGCATATTAAAAAGCAGAGACACGTCTTTGCTAACAAAGGTTCATCTAGTTAAGGCTATGGTTTTTCCAGTGGTCAAGTACGGATGTGAGCATTGGACTATAAAGAAAGCTGAGTGCTGAAGAATTGATGCTTTTGAACTGTGGTATTGGAGAAGACTCTTGGGAGTCCCTTGGACTGCAAGGAGATCCAGCCAGTCCATCCTAAAGGAAATCAGTCCTGAATATTCACTGGAAGGACTCATGTTAAAGCTGACACTCCAATACTTTGGCCACCTGATGTAAAGGGCTGACTAATTTGAAGAGACTGTGATGCTGGGAAAGATTGAGGGCAGGAGGAGAAGGGAATGACAGAGGATGAGATTGTTGGACGACATCACTGACTTGATGGATATGGGTTTGGGTGGACTCCGGGAGTTGGTAATGGACAGGGAGGCCTGGTGTGCTGCTGTCCATGGGGTTGCAAAGAGCTGGACACGGCTGATCAACTGAACTGTACTGAACTGAGGGTAATAAGGATTAGGTACAGTTTATAAAGTAACCAAGTATGGTACTTTACACATTAGTAGACAGTCCATGAATGCCTGCTGTTATTACTGATATTAATATTGGGTATGTCTTAACTCGTGAATCCAAATATAATGTTAATGACAACACAATATTATTTCAAATTTATCCTCAAAGCAAGCAAATAGGCTTTTCAGTTCAGTTCAGTTCAGTTCAGTTCAGTTCAGTTCAGTTGCTCAATCGTGTCCGACTCTTTGTGACCCCATGAATCGCAGCACACTAGGCTTCCCTGTCCATCACCAACTCCCGGAGTTCATTCAGACTCACATCCATCGAGTTGGTGATGCCATCCAGCCATCTCATCCTGTGTCGTCCCCTTCTCCTCCTGCCCCCAATCCCTCCCAGCATCAGAGTCTCTTCCAATGAGTCAACTGTTCGCATGAGGTGGCTAAGGTACTGGAGTTTCAGCTTTAGCATCATTCCTTCCAAGAAATCCCAGGGTTGATCTCCTTTAGAATGGATTGGTTGGCTCTCCTTGCAGTCCAAGGGACTCTCAAGAGTCTTCTCCAACACCACAGTTCAAAAGCTTCAATTCTTCGGCACTCACCCTTCTTCACAGTCCAACTCTCACATCCATACATGACCACAGGAAAAACCATAGCCTTGACTAGACGGACCTTAGTCGGCAAAGTAATGTCTCTGCTTTTGAATATATTATCTAGGTTGATCATAACTTTTCTTCCAAGGAGTAAAGCGTCTTTTAATTTCATGGCTGCAGTCACCATCTGCAGTGATTTTGGAGCCCCCAAAATAAATCTGACACTGTTTCCACTGTTTCCCCATCTATTTTCCATGAACTGTTGGGACCGGATGCCATGATCTTTGTTTTCTGAATGTTGAGATTTAAGCCAACTTTTTCACTCTCCTCTTTCACTTTCATTAAGAGGCTTTTTAGTTCCTCTTCACTTTCTGCCAAAAAGGTGGTGTCATCTGCATATCTGAGGTTATTGATATTTCTCCTGGCACTCTTGATTCCAGCTTGTGCTTCTTCCAGCCCAGCGTTTCTCATGATGTACTCTGCATATAAGTTAAATAAGCAGGGTGACAATATACAGCCTTGACGTACTCCTTTTCCTATTTGGAACAAGTCTGTTGTTCCATGTCCAGTCCTAACTGTTGCTTCCTGACCTGCATACAGATTTCTCAAGAGGCAGGTTAGGTGGTCTGGTATTCCCATCTCTTTCAGAATTTTCCACAGTTTCTTGTGATCCACACAGTCAAAGGCTTTGGCATAGTCAAAAAGCAGAAGTAGATGTTTTTCTAGAACTCTCTTGCTTTCTTCATGATCCAGTGGATGCCGGTAATTTGATCTCTTGATTCCTCTGCCTTTTCTAAAACCAGCATGAACATCAGGGAGTTCACGGGTCACATATTACTGAAGCCTTGCTTGGAGAATTTTGAGCATTACTTCACTAGCATGTGAGATGAGTGCAATTGTGCGGTAGTTTGAGCATTCTTTGGCATTGCCTTTCTTTGAGATTGGAATGAAAACTGATCTTTTCCAGTCCTGTGGCCACTGCTGAGTTTTCCAAATATGCTGGCATATTGAGTGCAGCCCTTTCACAGCATCATCTTTCAGGATTTGAAATAGCTCAACTGGAATGCCATCACCTCCACTAGCTTTGTTTGTAGTGATGCTTTCTAAGGTCCACTTGACTTCACATTCCAAGATGTCTGGCTCTAGATGAGTGATCACATCATCATGATTATCTGGGTTGTGAAGATATTTTTTGTACAGTTCTTCTGTGTATTCTTGCCACCTCTTCTTAATATCCTCTGGTTCTGTTAGGTCCAGACAATCACTGTCCTTTATTGAGCCCATCTTTGCATGAAATGTTCCCTTGGTATCTCTAATTTTCTTGAAGAGATCTCTAGTCTTTCCCATTCTGTTATTTTCCTCTATTTCTTTGCATTGATTGCTGAAGAAGGCTTTCTTATCTCCTCTTGCTATTCTTTGGAACTCTGCATTCAGATGCTTATATCTTTCCTTTTCTCCTTTGCTTTTCACCTCTCTTCTTTTCACAGCTATTTGTAAGGCCTCCCCAGACAGCCATTTTGCTTTTTGCATTTCTTTTCCATGGGGATGGTCTTGATCCCTGTCTCCTGTACAATGTCACGAACCTCATTCCAGGCACTCTATCTATCAGATCTAGGCCCTTAAATCTATTTCTCACTTCCACTGTATAATCATAAGGGATTTGATTTAGGTCATACCTGAATGGTCTAGAGGTTTTCCCTATTTTCTTCAATTTGAGTCTGAATTTGGTAATAAGGAGTTCATGATCTGAGCCACAGTCAGCTCCTGGTCTTGTTTTTGCTGACTGTATAGAGCTTCTTCAATTTTGGCTGCATAAAATATAATCAATCTGATTTCGGTGTTGACCATCTGGCTATGCCCATGTGTAGAGTCTTCTCTTGTGTTGTTGGAAGAGGGTGTTTGCTGTGACCAGTGCATTTTCTTGGCAAAACTTTATTCGTCTTTGCCCTGTTTCATTCTGCATTCCAAGGCCAAATTTGCCTGTTACTCCAGGTGTTTCTTGACTTCCTTCTTTTGCATTCCAGTCCCCTAAAACGAAAAGGACATCTTTTTTGGGTGTTAGTTCTAAAAGGTCTTGAAGGTCTTCATAAAACTGTTCAACTTCAGCTTCTTCAGTGTTACTGGTTGGGGAATAGACTTGGATAACTGTGATATTGAATGGTTTGCCTTGGAGACGAACAGAGATCATTCTGTCATTTTGAGATTGCATCCAAGTACTGCATTTTGGACTCTCTTGTTGACCATGATGGCTACTCCATTTCTTCTGAGGGATTCCTGCCCGCAGTAGTAGATATAATGGTCATCTGAGTTAAATTCACCCATTCCAGTCCATTTTAGTTCGCTGATTCCTAGAATGTCAACGTTCACCCTTGCCATCTCTTGTTTGACCACTTCCAATTTGCCTTGATTCATGGACCTGGCATTCCAGGTTCCTATGCAATATTGCTCTTTACAGCATTGGACCTTGCTTCTATCACCAGTCACATGCACATCTGGGTATTGTTTTTGCTTTGGCTTCATCCCTTCATTCTTTCTGGATTTTTTTCTCCACTGATCTCCAGTAGCATATTGGGCACCTAATGACCTGGGGAGTTCCTCTTTTGGTATCCTATCATTTTGCCTTTTCATACTGTTCATGGGGTTCTCAAGTAGGCTTTTAAAGATCCTTAATCCAAATTTATTCATAAATAACTGTCCTTTTTACCTATATTTGTGTGTGTATAAGTGCACTTTTAGTCTAAACTGGTAGTTCTTAGTTACTTGCATATTAGATTTGACAAGTGAGCTAGGGAACTTAAAAAAAAGCATACAGATTCATATACCCACCTCACACCACCTAAATGTCTAGAGTGGAGTCCATGTATTGATAGTCTTTAAAGGCTCATCAAGTGAGTTGCAGTCATTGATGAAAACTTTTGGCCTATTATCCATCTGTCTTCAAGACTGATATCTGCAATAAGACAATTTAGGTGAAGAATATAAGTGACAGTGTAGAATGTAATGCCTAACCACTCTAAACCTTAACCACCTAGGCTATGAGCAAGGTTGTGTTATTCACTCACTCAATCATATCTGACTCGTTGCGACCCCATGAATGGCAGCACACCAGGCCTCCCTGTCCCTCACCATTTCCCTGTGTCCGCCCAAGTTCATGTCCATTGAATCAGTGATGCCATCCAACCATCTCATCCTCTGTTGCCCTCTTCTCTTTCTGCCTTCAATCTTTCCCAGCATCAAGGTCTTCCAATCAGTCAGCTCTTCAAATCAGGTGACCAAAGTCTTGGAGCTTCAGCTTCAGCATTAGTCGTTCCAATGAATATTCCAGGTTGATTTCCTTTAGGATTGACTGGTTTGATTTCCTTGAAGTCCAAGGAACTCTCAAGAGTCTTTTCCAGCACCACAGTTTGAAAGCACTAATTCTTTGATATTCTGCCTTCTTTATGGTCCAACTCTCACATCCATGCATGAACTACTGGGAAGAGCATAGCCTCAAATGTATGGACCTCTGTCAGCAATTACATTAATCCGTAATATTTTGTTCAGTGAGAAATGAAGGTGTTAATGTCTAAATGAAGGACATGGCATCCTCAGAGATAGTAGATAGAATGGTACATGGACTACTCTGATGAGAACGATAGACGTAAAAATGAATGTTTGCTAGCATTATAAAACATGGCATGAAAAACACTTCATTCTTGGACAATTTGGATTGACTAGCTACCTTGAACTAAAAATTATGTGAACTACCCAATTTCTTCTTTACTTGGTCTTTATTCCTGACTCATTTCTTTTGACTTATGGGTTTATATTGTTGGGCCTTTTCTTTGTGCAGTCTTGTCACACCAGACTGCATATTTCTCTGACTTATTGTAACCCAGTAGAATCAACTACGTTATTGAGCCTATATCTTACATGCCTAATGAATTTGGATTGAGTCAAGTATGCCATTCAGTGTTGCTCTGTATAAATCATAGTTTCCTTGCTGTCAATTTCTTTAAAAGTGTTTTTCTTGTTAAAATATATGTTTTTTACACATAATTGTATCCTGCTAAGTTTCTTCAGTCATGTCCAACTCTGTGCGACCCCATAGATGGCAGCCCACCAGACTTCGCTGTCCCTGGGACTCTCCAGGCAAGAACACTGGAGTGGGTTGCCATTTCCTTCTCCAATGCATGAAAGTGAAAAGTCAAAGTGAAGTTACTGAGTCGTGTCCAACTCTCAGCGACCCCATGGACTGCAGCCAACAAGGCTCCTCCGTCCATGGGATTTTCCATGCAAGAGTACTGGAGTGGGGTGCCATTGCCTTCTCCTAGAAGTATTAAAAGTATTTCACACATTTTGAAGATATGAGTGTGTACACACGCTCATGGGTGCTCAGTTGCTTCATTCATGTCCAACATTTTGTGACCCTATGTAGTAATCTGCCAGGTTACTGTCCATGGAATTCTTTAGGCAAGAATACTGTGAGTTGCCATGCCCACCTCCAGGGGATTTTCCCAACTCTGGGATTGAACCTACATCTCTTAGGTTTCCTACGTTGGAGGTGGTTCTCTACCACTAGTGCTACCTGGGAAGTATTGTTCCAACATGCCAGAGGCTGTTCACCTTGGAGACCTGCTGCTGAAATAGGTATGGCCTGATGCGAGATTTATACCCTCTCCACCGGATTTTCAAGGGCTAGTGAGAGCCCACCAGATGCCACTGGAACCATGATGCTTTTGGGAGGTATACTTTTTACAATGGATTGTATTAACTATCATAATTTAGTCCACGAAGATCAAGATAGCTTTATTGCATGAGCATTCTGTGAATAATTTTATGAAATAATGTTAGATACCACTTGGAAAAAAGTAATATATACTGTAGGTTCCCTCTGTCCTTAATGGATCTCAAAATGAAAGAAAACATTTATAAGGAAGTATCTTTTGATCTAGTTTCATTTTAAAAATAAAGACATTGTTATTGCTTTTTAAAAATATGCTTCAAATTACCTCATGTGGAGTCAGTTAACATTATTGATTCATTGCGAATATTTTGTATATCTGCTTGTTTTTTGGTATAAAGTACTTCCTGAATGGTCATCAGTTCAGTTCAGTTCAGTTGCTCAGACGTGTCCGTCTTTTTGTGACCGCATGAATCACGCAAGGCCTCCCTGTCCATCACCATCTCCCAGAGTTCACTCAGACTCATGTCCATTGAGTCAGATGTGCCATCCAGCCATCTCATCCTCAGTCGTCCCCTTCTCCTCCTGCCCTCAAACCCTCCCAGCATCAGTCTTTTCCAATGAGTCAACTCTTCGCATGAGGTGGCCAGAGTACTGGAGCTTCAGCTTTAGCATCATTCCTTCCAAAGAACATCTAGGACTGATCTCCTTCAGAATGGACTGGCTGGATCTCCTTGCAGTCCAAGGGACTCTTAAGAGTCTTCTCCAACACCACAGTTCAAAGCATCCATTCTTCGGTGCTCAGCCTTCTTCACAGTCCAACTCTCACACCCATACATGACCACAGGAAAACCATAGCCTTGACTAGATGGACCTTTGTTGTCAAAGTAATGTCTCTGCTTTTGAATATGCTGTCTAGGTTGGTCATAACTTTCCTTCCAAGGAGTGAGCGTCTTTTAATTTTATGGCTGCAGTCACCATCTGCAGTGATTTTGGAGCCCCCCAAAATAAAGTCTGTCACTGTTTCCACTGTTTCCCCATCTATTTGCCATGAAGTGATGGGACCAGATGCCATAATCTTCGTTTTCTGAGTATTGAGCTTTAAGCCAACTGTTTCACTCTCCTCTTTCACTTTCATCAAGAGGCTTTTAGCTCCTCTTCACTTTCTGCCATAAGGGTGGTGTCATCTGCATATCTGAGGTTATTGATATTTCTTACAGAAATCTTGATTCCAGCTTGTGTTTCTTCCAGCCCAGCGTTTCTCATGATGTACTCTGCGTAGAAGTTAAATAAGCAGGGTGACAATATACAGCCTTGATGTACTCCTTTTCCTCTTTGGAACCACTCTGTATTTCCATGTCCAGTTCTAACTATTGTTTCTTGACCTCCATATAGGTTTCTCAAGAGGCAAGTCGGGTGGTCTGGTATGCCCATGTCTTTCAAAATTTTCCACAGTCTATTGTGATCCACATAGTGAAATGCTTTGGCATAGTCCATAAAGCAGAAATAGATGTTTTTCTGGGACTCTCTTGCTTTTCCATGATCCAGCAGATGTTGGCAATTTGATCTCTGGTTCCTCTGCCTTTTCTAAAGCCAGCTAGAACATCTGGAAGTTTACGGTTCATGTATTACTGAAGCCTGGCTTGGAGAATTTTGAGCATTTCTTTACCAGCGCGTGAGACCAATGCAATTGTGCAGTAGTTTGGGCATTCTTTGGCATTCCCTTTCTTTGGGATTGGAATAAAACCTGACCTTTTCCAGTCCTGTGGCCACTGCTGAGTTTTCCAAATTTGCTGGCATACTGAGTGCAACCCTTTTACAGCATCATCTTTCAGGATTTGAAATAGCTCAACTGGAATTCCATCACCTCCACTAGCTTTTTTGTAGTGATGCTTTCTAAGGCCCACTAGACTTCACATTCCAGGATGTCGGGCTCTAGATGAGTGATCACATCATCATGAGTATCTTGGTCATGTAAATCTTTTTTGTACAGTTCTTCTGTGTATTCTTGCCACTTCTTCTTAATATCTTCTGCTTCTGTTAAGTCCACACCATTTCTGTCCTTTATCGAGCCAATCTTTGCATGAAATGTTCCCTTGGTATCTCTAATTTCCTTGAAGAGATCTCTAGTCTCTCCCAGTGTGTTGTTTTCCTCTATTTCTTTGCACTGATCGCTGAGGAAGGCTTTCTTATCTCTTCTTGCTATTCTTTGGAACTCTGCATTCAGATGCTTATATCTTTCCTTTTCTCCTTTGCTTTTCGCCTCTCTTCTTTTCACAGCTATTTGTAAGGCCTCCGCAGACAGCCATTTTGCTTTTTTGCATTTCTTTTCCATGGGGATGGTCTTGATCCCTTTCTCTGATACAATGTCACAAACCTACATCCATAGTTCATCAAGCACTCTATCTATCAGATCTAGCCCCTTAAATCTATGTCTCACTTCCACTGTATAATCATAAGGGATTTGATTTAGATCATACCTGAATGGTCTAGTGGTTTTCCCTACTTTCTTCAATTTAAGTCTGAATTTGGCAATAAGGAGTTCATGATCTGAGCCACAGTCAGCTCTTCGGTGTTGACCATCTGGTGATGTCCATGTGTAGAGTCTTCTCTTGTGTTGTTGGAAGAGGGTGTTTGCTATGACCAGTGCGTTCTCTTGGCAAAACTCTTTTAGTCTTTGCCCTGCTTCATTCCATTTTCCAAGGCTAAATTTGCCTGTTACTCCAGGTGTTTCTTGACTTTCTACTTTAGCATTCCAGTCCCCTAAAACGAAAAAGACATCTTTTGGGGGTGTTAGTTAAAAGGTCTTGTGGGTCTTCATAGAACTGTTCAACTTCAGCTTCTTCAGCATTACTGGTTGGGGTATAGACTTGGATTACTGTAAAATTGAATAGTTTGCCTTGGAAATGAACAGAGATCATTCTGTAATTTTTGAGATTGCGTCCAAGTACTGCATTTTGGACTTTTTGTTGACCATGATGGCTACTCCACTTCTTCTGAGGGATTCCTGCCCCCTGTAGTATATATAATGGTCATCTGAGTTAAATTCACCCATTCCAGTCCATCTTAGTTTGCTGTTTCATAAAATGTCAATGTTCACTCTTGCCATCTCCTGTTTGACCACTTCCAATTTGCCTTGATTCGTGGACCTAACATTCCAGGTTCCTATGCAATATTGCTCTTTACAGCATCGAACTTTCCTTCTATCACCAGTCACATCCACAGCTGGATATTGTTTTTGCTTTGGCTCCACCCCTTCATTCTTTCTGGAGTTATTTCTCCACTGATCCCCCGTAGCATATTTGGCACCTACTGACCTGGGGAGTTCCTCTTTCAGTATCCTATCATTTTGCCTTTTCATACTGCTCTAATGGTCATAGTAGGAAATTAATAAATATTAAATTACTTGTAATCTTTTACCTGCTCTTTCCACCATTGCCATCAATTGTCCATCTTAGAAAAAGGAGAGTAAATTGGTATAATTCTTTTGAAGGGCAGTTTGGATGTCTGTACTGAAAGCCTTTAAAAATGCTCATACACTTTGGCTCAGGAATTCATCAAAGAATTTAACCTTAGGTGATAATCAAAATTCTGTACAAAAAATTAATGTCCAAGGACCTTCATTACATCTTTTAATATACAAGAAGACCAGGCAAAATGATGAAAGAAAAAAGAAGTCAAACTGTGAACTAAATTATTGTATATCCATACCATCAAGCTTTTCAAATTTGTACTTTCAAAAGAGATTTAGTAGCACGAGGAAGTCCCATAGTATGATAAAATCTGAAAAACTCAGGATTGTAGGCTGTTTGTAGATTTGGTTCTCGTTGTTACGTGGTGGAGGCCACATTGTGTGACATTGTATGTCTTAACACATTCAGAGGGAAATATAGTGAATATTAAGAGATCATTACTAGCTGTTTACAAGTAATTAAGTGTTTTGTCCTTATTTTCTACATCTTTCCATCTTTTTACAGTAAACCTGTATAATTTTGCTGTTAGAAAAATGTTATAAAGACCATCATTTAAAAGCATAGTTTTGTTATTCCCTGGGGAAACAAGGCCTGGAAGGTGACTGGTCAACAACCAAGAAAGCAGATAATCCCAGTCAAAGAAAGCAAGATGAAAGATATTCAGAAGCCCCCACTGACCTCATAAGAAACTCAAAGACTTCATGTCAACTCTGTTTTTCTCAAGTTGAATAACCTTGGTAGCAGCAAATATTTGGTTCAGATCAAACCATAAGAAAGATGATGTAGTTAAGTTTTAAACATCCTAATGTGAAAAATATAACTGTTTCAGAAGCAGCTGCCAATAAATCATGTAAGCCATAGAAAGGTTCATATTTTGGGGTTTATTAATTTCCATTCTGAAGATGAATCCTAAAGAAAAAACTTAAACATTGAACTAATTTAACATAAACATATGTTTAGTGGAGCATTGTTTTCAATGGAAAATGTTGGAGCTTTCCTGGTGGCTCAGATGGTAAAGCATCTGTCTATAAGGTGGGAGACCCGGGTTCGATCCCAGGGTTGGGAAGATCCCCTGGAGAAGGAAATGGCAACCCACTCCAGGACTATTGCCTGGAAAATCCCTTGGATGGAGGAGTCCATGGGGTCGCAAAGAACATATGTTTAGTGGAGCATTGTTTTCAATGGAAAATGTTAGATTGAGCTAAATATCAATCATTAAATTGATTATAATCTGTTTACCACTGGATATTGTACAGATATTAAAAATATAGCATTTTCAAAAAACGCTTAAGATGTTTCAAGTGTGCTGCTGCTGCTTAGTCACTTCAGACTTGTCTGGTCCTCTGAGACCACATTGACCATGGCCCGCCAGACTCCTCTGTCCATGGGATTCTCCAGAATACTGGAGTGGGTTGCCATTTCCTTTTCCAGTGATAAAGTAAGAAACGAGTGAAGTGAATGAAGTGAAGTCTCTCAGTCGTGTCTGACTCCGCAACCCCATGGTCTGTAGTCTACCAGGCTCCTCCATCCGTGGGATTTTCCAGGCAAGAGGACTGGAGTGGGTGGCCATTTCCTTCTCCAGCTTTAAATGTAAAAGCATCTACAATGAATCTACATAGAGTTTTAAGAAGTTTGCATGAGGAGCCCTGTTTAGAAAAAAATGGTGTGCAAGAAAGGTACCTTTTTCTTTTAATTTTCTCTGTATTTTAATTTCTTTTCTGAGTATCTTTTTATAAGACAACGCAGGAGTCCATAAAGAGAATGTCCAATTGGATGTGCTTTGTAGTGGGATAGCCAAAGGAATTTTAAGAGTAGAGATAATGTTCAATTCTTGTTTGCTTATTCTGCTGTGATGTCAACCTCATCCATTGACTCTAATCTCCAATAAAAGTCCGTTGCAGACATAGCCTTACATCAGTGGCTGTTTTGAGAAACAAAACAACCAGGATGCTTTCCAGGATGGAGCAATTCAATAAAGGAAAGGGACAATATTTATGGGACAGCAAGAGAACCTGAACTAACCAAGAGAAAAGGACTTGAAAACAGTGATGAGTAGGAGGAATGTAAGCTCCCAAGATTTCCAGGAGACATTCAGGTAGTCCTTCACATTTGACTGACAAAAGCTAAATTCTTTTTATTTCAAAGGGCAATATAATACCACTTGGCTTATCATTTATAGTTGTAAAGGGAAGAATTTATTATATAAAGCCTGGAATATCATTAGTGATCCAACTGATGTAGAGTAACATCAGAATGGCCCATCTTGTTGTTTCTGCCAACTTTCCTTTTATGTCTAATAGTTAGAAGAGAGTTCTAACATCAGCAATAGGCAGTTTGTTTTCTAAAATTAATTCATTCTTCCAACAGTATTTTATAGTGTCTAATAAATGACAGAGCCTACTACAGGCACTTGAAATACATCAATTAACACAAAATATAAAAAGTCACACCCTCTTAGGAGGTCATTGTTGTTTTTGTTCAGTCTCTAAGTCTTGTCCAACTCTTGGTGACCCCATGAACTGCAGCTCACCAGGCTTCTCTGTCTATCACTATCTCCCTAAGTTTGTTCAAACTCATGTCCATCAAGTTGGTGATGCCATCCAACCATCTCACTCTGTTGTCCCCTTCTCCTGACACTTAAGCAGGGTGACAATATACAGCTTTGATGCACTAATTTCCCAATTTGGAATAGTCCATTGTTCCCTTTCTAACTGTTGCTTCTTGTCCCCTTCTCCAGGGGATCCCCCTGACCTAGAAATTGAACTGGGTTCTCTTGCATTGCAGGTGAATTCTTTACCAGCCTAGCTACCATGGAAGTCCTCTTAGGACATAAATCTGTTCTAAGGTTAAAAATCTCAAAAGAAAAAAAAAAATCAGTAACAAAATACAGACCTACAATAACAGAAATACAGACAAGTTACTGCATCTAAGTGTTGATCTAGTCACAGTTTAGAAGAAAAGAGTGGTTATTTTGTAGCGACATTACAGGGACTTTATCAAGACTGGGAAATTGAGAATGTTATCTTTATGTGGCTTTGAGCTATGTTGAACTCCTGCTACCAGCTGAGTGATTTTAGTTTGAAAATTCTGGAGTTTTAGTGTTAAAACAGAGCCCTCTCAATTCTTCAAGTTCAAATGATCTACAGAGTCCCTGGACTGAGAATAATTATCCAGAAAGAATTTACTCCACTCTCTGGTTGGAGAAACATGGAGGTAGATGTGGGTTAGAGATGAGCTATGGAGATGAACAGGGAAAACACTGGTCATATATAACCTCATAAGTTGGTATTCCTCTCTAATATTATGGGTTTTACTGATTTCCAAGCCAAATGTCAGATCTTATGGTTAGAAGTCTCTTGACATCATGTTGAGAATTGGCTCTTTCTGAATCACTGCAAGAGATGGCAAGAGTAAACGTCAACATTCTAGGAATTAGCGAACTAAAATGGACTGGAATGGGTGAATTTAACTCAGATGACCATCATATCTACTACTGTGGGCAGGAATCCCTCAGAAGAAATGGAGTAGCCATCATGGTCAACAAGATTCCAAAATGCAGTACTTGGATGCAATCTCAAAAACGACAGAATGATCTCTGTTCGTCTCCAAGGCAAACCATTCAATTTCACAGTAATCCAAGTAAATTCCCCAACCAGTAACGCTGAAGAAACTGAAGTTGAATGGTTCTATGAAGACCTACAAGACCTTTTAGAACACACACCCCAAAAAGATGTCCTTTTCATTATAGGGGTCTGGAATGCAAAAGAAGGAAGTCAAGAAACATCTGGAGTAACAGGCAAATTTGGTCTTGGAATATGGAATGAAGCAGGGCAAAGACTAATAGAGTTTTGCCAAGAAAATGCACTGGTCATAGCAAACACCCTCTTCCAACAACACAAGAGATGACTATACACATGGACATCACCAGATGGTCAACACCGAAGTCAGATTGATTATATTTTATGCAGCAAAAATTGAAGAAGCTCTATACAGTCAACAAAAACAAGACCAGGAGCTGACTGTGGCCCAGATCATGAACTCCTTATTGCCAAATTCAGACTTAAATTGAAGAAAGTAGGGAAAACCACTAGACCATTCAGGTATGACCTAAATCAAATCCCCTTATGATTATACAGTGGAAGTGAGAAATAGATTTAAGGGCCTAGATCTGATAGATAGAGTGCCTAATGAACTGTGGACAGAGGCTTCATGACATGGTATAGGAGACAGGGATCAAGACCATCCCCATGGAAAAGAAATGCAAAAAAGCAAAATGGCTGTCTGGGGAGGCCTTACAAATAGCTGTGAAAAGAAGAGAAGCAAAAAGCAAAGGAGAAAAGGAAGATATACCCATTTGAATGCAGAGTTCCAAAGAATAGCAAGAAGAGATAAGAAAGCCTTCCTCAGCGATCAATGAAAAGAAATAAAGGAAAACAACAGAATGGGAAAGACTAGAGATCTCTTCAAGAAAATTAGAGATACCAAGGGAATATTTCATGCAAAGATGGGCTCGATAAAGGACAGAAATGGTATGGACCTAACAGAAGCAGAAAATATTAAGAAGAAGTGGCCAGAATACACAGAAGAACTGTACAAAAAGATCTCCATGACCAAGATACTCACGATGAGATATATATATATATATATGATATATAATGATGTAATATGATTATATATATATATATATATATATATATATATGATATATAATGAAAAAGATCACTCACCTAGAGCCAGACATCCTGGAATGTGAAGTCAAGTGGATCTTAGAAAGCATCACTATGAACAAAGCTAGTGGAGGTGATGTAATTCCAGTTAAGCTATTTCAAATCCTGAAAGATGATGCTGTGAAAGTGTTGCACTCAATATACCAGTAAATTTGGAAAACTCAGCAGTGGCCACAGGACTGGAAAAGGTCAGATTTCATTCCAGTTCCAAAGAAAGGCAATGCCAAAGAATGCTAAAACTACTGCTGAATTGCACTCATCTCACACACTAGTAAAGAAATGCTCAAAATTCTATATGCCAGGCTTCAGCAATATGTGAACTGTGAACTTCCAGAGGTTCAAGCTGGTTTTAGAAAAGGCAGAGGAACCAGAGATCAAATTGCCAACATCTGCTGGATCATGGAAAAAGCAAGAGAGTCCCAGAAAAACATCTATTTCTGCTTTATGGACTATGCCAAAGCCTTTGACTGTGTGGATCACAATAAACTGTGGAAAATTCTGAAAGAGATGGGAATACAGACCACCTAACCTGCCTCTTGAGAAACCTATATGCAGGTCAGGAAGCAACACTTAGAACTGGACATGGAACAACAGACTGGTTCCAAAGAGGAAAAGGAGTACGTCAAGGCTGTATATTGTCACCCTGCTTATTTAACTTATATGCAGAGTACATCATGAGAAACGCTGGGCTGGAAGAAGCACAAGCTGGAATCAAGATTGCTGGGAGACATATCAATAACCTCAGATATGCAGATGACACCACCCTGATGGCAGAAAGTGAAGAGGAACTAAAAAGCCTCTTGATGAAAGTGAAAAAGTTGACTTAAAGCTCAACATTCAGAAAATGAAGATCATGGCATCTGGTCCCATCACTTCATGGGAAATAGATGTGGAAACAGTGGAAACAGTGTCCGACTTTATTTTTTTGAGCTCCAAAATCACTGCAGATGGTGATTGCAGCCATGAAATTAAAAGATGCTTACTCCTTGGAAGGAAAGTTATGACCAACCGAGACAGCATATTCAAAAGCAGAGACATTACTTTGCAGATTAAGGTTCGTCTAGTTAAGGCTATGGTTTTTCCAGTAGTCATGTATGGATGTGAGAGTTGGACTGTGAAGAAGGCTGAGTGCCAAAGAATTGAAACTTTTGAACTGTGGTGTTGGAGAAGACTCTTGAGAGTCCCTTGGACTGCAAGGAGAGCCAACCAATCCATTCTGAAGGAGATCAGCCCTGGGATTTCTTTGGAAGGAATGATGCTAAAGCTGAAACTCCAGTACTTCGGCCACCTCATGCGAAGAGTTGACTCATTAGAAAAGTCTTTGATGCTGGGAGGGATTGGGGGCAGGAGGAGAAGGGGACGACTGAGGATGAGCTGGCTGGATGGCATCACTGACTCGATGGACATGAATCTGAGTGAACTCCGGGAGATGGTGATGGACAGGGAGGCCTGGCGTGCTGGATTCATGGTGTCGCAAAGAGTCGGACATGACTGTGCTACTGAACTGAACTGAACTGAACTGAATTGAACTGAATCATTGCAGAATACTCTAGCAGCAACTGAAGTGAAACAAAAATGCAGAAACAGATGAAAAATCCAATGAAGTAACACAGAGATTGTGTTTTTTATTACTCTTTGTTTACAAATCCTTAGTATGGCTTTTCCTGTGGAAATTTAGAATCATAGTCTCTTGTGATACTCCTGGAAAGAAGATTTAATGGTCAGATGAGTTTAGAAAGTCTTTTGTTTCACAAACTGGTTCACAAACATATTGGTTCAATTAAGTCTCTAAGATATCCAACAGTAAAGAAACCTCTTGACCTTAGCTTACTCAGAGTTTTCTGAAATTTTTGGACCATGAAAGATAGTTGCTTTATTTCTTTTCATGTTTTCTTGTTTTAAGAAACATTATCATCCCATTAATATACTTCAAAAATGTTACTTTAAAATGGTTTGTTTTATACTAAAAGAGTAACTATGTTAAGAGGATGTACTTGAAGTTCATAAATGGTACATAAAACTATATTGAGTAGGCACTGACAATTCTGAAAAAATGTTTTTGAAGTCTTTGTGATTGTGTTTTTCTATTGAAAGTCAAAATGATTTGAAAGTAGCAAATGGGTTCCTAGGCCAGTACAAGGCTGATGGCAATTTGCTGCACAAATTTGCACTGGTAGATAATCAAATTTTTATCACTCATTTCAAACTGATTACACTCTTTGAAGATGTTCCACTTTTTCCCGACTTTGCATCTGAGGCACACATTAGCTGGGCAATTGCTCGCAGCTTTTGTTTTCCGTTCTCTAGCTTTTAATGCCTCTTGAAGATCCAAAAACTTTCAAGAAGCAGCAAAGCACGAAAGTACTATTCTGCTTGCTAAAGAAAATAAAACCGTTTTCAAGGTATGCTTATTCCTCCAATTTCATGGATGCTAAAATCCATGAATGGGTTCCCATCTCAAGGCCATCTTGAGCAGAATCACACTGCTTGGGCTCTAACTGTGGATTTCTCCACCTGGGAGTGTTTTTCCTAGGGGAGCATTTCCCAAGATGAGGAAAACTCTGTAATGACCTGGGTTTTAGACACCGGACAGGATATGCTAATACAATCAGAAAAGCCTCTCTGAAAGAACAGCATCCTATGGGAAAAATAAAACTAGACTATGCCTTCTTACTTTTGCTTCTAATTAAGATGTTATAATTATAAAGCTAATGAGTACATTTCTTGTCCTATATAAAGTTGTTATCTTTTCTGATGAAAATATTGTTAACATTTTAAAACTATATTTCATTTGTGCAGAGAGACTACTTTTTCTAGACTGAAGTTCACAAGGATGGCTGGATTATGATAGAAATTAATATCAATAATAGACTTTGTTATTTTTAAAAATAATCCAATAAAAGTGAACTTTGAAGACCCAAAGAGATTTTAAGTTTTAATCTTATTAAATAGAAGACCCAAGTGAACTTGGCAGATATACCAGGTATAAAAACCAAACAAATTAATATCTATCAAACTGACATGTATTAATCTTACATTATGGTAGAGGCATTATGACAGAAATTAGTAAGATAGAAAGCAGTAATATAGTCCCTTGACTAAAGAGGTTATAGTGAAGTAGAGGGGAAAGCACCTTCAATAATTATGTCTTGCCCCATCTTGGAGAGCAGGGAGGGAATGGCAATTCATAACGTTTCCAGAGGAAATGAATCTGAGTTGAATGTTTATAGGTGACTGACAGGCCTGGTGAACTGAAGAGCCAGGACATTTCACATAGAAGTTTCAGTATGCGCAGTGGGGTGGGGTGAGAGGGGGGACATGTTGTATTCTGACAATTGAGATTAATTAGAATGAGAGTAGAAGAAAATGGCATGGAGTGAGGCTGGAGAAGTGTGCAGGAGCATGGAAATTTGTATGCCAGGCTAAGGAGTTGAGATTTTATCCTGCAAGCAGTGAGGGTCATTGATAAATCTTATTATGGGTTCTCATGGCTGGGCTTTATCAGGCACACGGTTACACTTAGGGTGGGTGGCATTCAACACAAAAGGTGGGAGAGGTGTGGGGGAGGAGGGAGCAGGTAAGGGAAATATTATGGAATTCAGGGTTGGAGGGATTTGTGGGGCTTAGCAATTGAGCATCATGATAGAGAGGGACTGGAGTGTGAGAGGCATACTGCAATGCTAGTAGATGACACTCATTTTTGTTATTTTGTTATTTGGCTCCATTTGGAGCCAGAGGTCAGAACAAGGAGAAATTGTTCAAGTGAATAGTGGTGATTCTGCCTGTGGTGAGGCAAGGAAGTGAATACTTTTGGGATCTGGGTCTTGGTCAGGGTGGTAAAAATGACTCCTTTTCTGCGTTTGACCCTGTTTTCTCCTTCATAGACTAGTTTTACTTCTTCAGTCATGTATCTCTTTTATATCTTTTTTTCTTGCCATGATGTGATTAACATCATTTTTTTTCTAAATGAAATGTACAGCTGATTATGAAATGAAAACTAAACTTGCCTTCTACTGGAAGTATATCAGCTTTATTAATCAAATGTTCAAACTCTCCCCCTTCCATTTATCTTAAAAAGCTGTCAGAGTCCTTTCTCTTAAAGCACTATTTTTCAACCTTCCATATATATATATTTCTCAACCTTTTATATATGTATAGAGAAGTGAATGGCAACCCACTCCAGTTTTTCTTGCCTGGAGAATTCCACGGACAGAGGAGCCTGGAAGACTACAGTCCATGGGGTCACAAAGAGTTAGACATGACTGAGTGACTAACACTTTCACTATATATATATATAATCTTCAGTGGCCCTTTAACTCAAATAGAATGCAGTATCATTTCCTGGCACAGAGCACTAGTTCATCTTTAAAAATCATTAATATTAATACTAGTTGGACCCCAAGTTTCCTTAATGCCCCAGTCTTGACATTTTTGGATACAAAGGATTCTTTTAGATATGAGGAAGAGAATTCAACTTACTGAAAAAGACAAGACAGAAATTGAGGGTAGTTTTGGGAAAGGTTCAGGAGTCAGACTTTTAAACTTAGGGTCAGGAATTCTTGGCAGGTGTATGAGCAACCAGAACCAGAAATCAGTGATGTGCCAGTTTTGTGCTTCATGTTCTTCCAGACTTATGGAGTCTTTTAGCTCTGCTCTTCCCCAAGTACGTTTCAGTTCTTCTTTCTCTAAAGACTGGCTCTGTGTATGTCACACCTCTATGCAATGTCTCCAGTTAAGACCCCAATAAAAATAGCCATGTGTCGGTAATACAATTCCAAATTACAGGAAGGAAATACTAATTAATTTATTTTTGGTCAACTACTAGCCCACTCCCATCGTTTAAAGCCAGGGTACTAGGTCACACGGGCCAGCATCCACTTAGTGGGGATGTAGAACTGAGGGTCTAAGAGAAAGTGAAAAGATTCTTGAAAGTACCGGGTATGGGTATCTGAATCACCAGCTGAGCCTTACTCCTAAACCTGCTGTTACTCTCCCACCCTTTTTCCCTCAGAGCATCTAACACATCTCAACTTAACCTAAGTTCCAACTCTTTAATTTAGATGCTAATGAGCAGCGAAATGACCAAACCATGAACATGAATAAGGGAAAGATAGAGAACAAAGGTCTAAGGGGAAACTCGTGAAGAAGATAATGAACCCTTAAATAATCCAGAGTTACCTGGCATGTCTGTGACCTACCGTCTGCAGGGCAAGAGGACTCACTCTTCTTCCCAAACTGTTGGTATGGTTACAGGGACCTGAATTTTCCCTGCCAGAGTAGAACACGCTGAATTAGTTCTATGAATCTTTCCTGGAAACTGCTTGGTACTTAACCTCTCCTCACCCTCTGCTAGCAATTCAGAAGTGGTTATTTGTCTTGTTTCTATTTGTGCTGTTTTATTCTTCCCTTTTCACAAACTGCACCCTTAGTATCAATATATTGCTTTGCTTCTGTAGTAATGAGAATACAAACGTCCTTAGTGGCAAGTCGTATAAAGTTTAACCCTTTGTGCCTTTTCATGTGGACAAAAACCTTCTGGAATTTTCTTTCTTCCCTTTAGCATGTGTGGAGCAATGAGGTTGTATAGGTACAGGAACATTTTCTTGCCCCAGTGGGTAATCCAAGATTATAAATAATTAGGGGTAAAGGACACTGGTCTTCTGTTCACACCACTTTTAGCTGTGGGTCAAATAGCAGTGGCGCTGCTACCATTTTGATGCTGAAGTAGTGGCTCAACAATGAAAAGATACATCCTAGTCTTTAATGGATTTATGTAATTGTGGTTTGACATGTGTCATTTCAGGAGCTACTTCCCTAAATGAGACCTTTTCTGCTGAACCACTGTCTACTCTGACATTGGCAGAAAAATAGGGAAATAGTTTATTTTATTTTTTTTAATAAGACCACTAGTTTGAACCAATGTTTTCTTTAAGTCATTGATGCTAGGGGTTCCACAGAGGTATGTGTAAAGCATTATTGAACACAGGAGTGAGGCTAAGTGGCCAATTGCCCTTGAACTGAAAGAGATCCAGCCATGAGTGTTTTATAATCTATGTGGAAAATAAAGCACTAGCTTTCACTTGCTAATTTGTTGACCTTTTCTCTTCCAGTTACAGCTTTTCTTTCACCTTGACAAACTGCAGTCAGATTTTGTCCCATAAATGCTCCATCATATAATTGTTAACTCAAGAATAAAAGTTTCTAACCCAAATCTCCTCTTTCTAACTTACTTGTTAGTCACTCTCATGATGGTTGTTCTTGTATCCCTACAGATCCTTCCATCCCCTGACTCATTTCCCAGTTTGCCAGCTTCCTCCTTTCTTCACCACCCTCATACTCAGTTTAAATGACAGGGTTTATCACATCACACAACTCTCACGAATATTATAACTTTCTTGTTCCTTTCCCTTTGTCACAGAATCCCATTTCTGGATGAATCCAAATATCTGTTTTATTTTTACTTATGTGCAAGTAGCCCAAAGGAGAAAATATAATAAAACAGATTGCTGCTTCTGTATATTCATGACTTTCAATTTCAGATTGACTCTTAGCATTTAGCAATCCTGGGCCACTTCTCTGGTCAATCCTCTCACCCTTCCTATTGACAGTTCAGCATTTTCCCACTCTTCCAGGGGCTTCTCTGGTGGCTCAGATGGTAAAGAATCTGCCTGCAATGCAGGAGACCTGGGTTTGATCCCTGAGTCTGGAAGATCCCAGGAGAAGGAAATGACTACCCACTTCAGTAATCTTTCCTAGAGAAATAACATGGACAGAGGAGCCTGGAAGGCTACAGTCTGTGGGGTCACAAAGAGTTGGACATGACTGAGTGATTAACATATACACAAAACAAACACAAGAATAAGTAAACAACCTTTTGTACCACATCTTCTTAAAGGAATTGTCCATACTCACTGCCCAATGCTCAATGAGTACTTTTGCATAAATAAGTAATTTGAAAATATTTGACAATTTAGCCATATAATCTTTTTGAAAGTAAAGTATCTTTGCATGAAATTTTAAAATCACTGAATAAATGTTTGCAGAGGTCATACTATACTAAGTGCTGGAGATATAAAATGTGTGGCAAAGCACTCTCTATTCTGATGGACTTAAACAAGCATGAGCAACACAGTTAGATATATGCTGCATGGAGGTATATGTCTAAGACTATAGAAGCAATTTTAAAATGAAGGCACAGTACAGTTTTCATGAAGACAAAATAAAATAAGACTAATGTTTTTAAATTAAGATTTAAAAAAGCTAAAAATAACTCTAGTATAGTATATATTCTGTCCACGAATTTTGTATAAATTCCGTTTTGTGAAATCTTTTAATTGAGGTCAGCAATTGCACAGGAATTTTAATCACATGCAAAACTCTGAAATCTTGTTTGAGACTATGAAATCTTTCCAATATTTCTGTTCAGTCGCTCAGTAGTGTCTGACTCTTTGGGATCCCATGGACTGCAGCATGCCAGGCTTCCCTGTCCATCACCAACTCCTGGAGTTCACTCAAACTCATGTGCATTGAGTCAGTGATGCCATCCAATCATCTCATCCTTTATCATCCTCTTCTCTTTCTGCCTTCAATCTTTCCCAGCATCAAAGTCTTTTCCATTGGGTCAGTTCTTCACATCATGTGGCCAAAGTATCGGAGTTTCAGCTTCAGCATCAGTCCCTCCAATGAATAGTCAGGACTGATTTCCTTTAGGATTGACTGGTTTGATCTCCTTGCAGTCAAGGGACTCTCAAGAGTCTTCTCCAACACCACAGTTCAAAAGCATCAATTCTTTGGTGCTCAAGTTCACTCACAGTTCAAATGGAGCAAAATCAATATGCTGTTAGGTTGGTCATAGCTTTTCTTCTTGTAATTTCATGGCTGCAGTCTCCATTTTGCAGTCTCACTATCCGCCATGGACATGCCACTTACTACAGAAAAACAGAATAACATGAGTCTTTTAGAGTCTTATAATGGTACACTTAATGAATGTGGCAAATTACAGATCTTGTGCTTCTGTTGCTTTTTAATGAGAACATATGTAGTCTGAGGCTATGGTGTTCCAATGCCTTGTATATCTGGTCAAGTGAGAGTCAGCAGCTGTCTTTATGCTCAGATAAGTTCATGGCTGACCCCAGTGTTTATTTCCAAATTTGATCACTTAGAGATGAAGTGGTCTTGGAGCCTCCTTTCATGATCTTAGTTTTTGAATGCTGAGTTTTAAGCCAGGTTTTCACTCTCCTCTTTCACTTTCATCAAGAGGCTCTTTAGTTCCTCTTTACTTTCTGCCATAATGGTGGTGTCATCTGCGTGTCTGAGGTTATTGATATTTTTCCCGGCAATGTTGATTTCAGTTTGCGCTTTACACAGCCCAGCATTTCACATGATGTACTCTGCATATAAGTTAAACAAGCAGGGTGACAATATACAGCCTTGACATACTCCTTTCCCAATTTGGAACCAGTCTGTTGTTCCATGTCTTGTTGTAACTGTTGCTTCTTGATCTATATTTGTATCTAATAATATATTTTCAAAGCATAGGAAGCAATAATATAGGTTGAACTAATCAATTCCATAATCATAGCCTGAGATTTGAATGTGTTTCTTTCAATAAATAATAGAATAAGCACATAAGAGATAAGTATGTGGAAAATTTAAAGACATTAATAAACAAGTATGTAATGGACATGTTTTTATAATATATATAAGCTTTTGTTGTTGTCTTTTAGTCGTTAAGTCATGTCTGACCCTTTGGCCCCATGGACTATAGCCTATCATCCTTCTCCATCCTTGGGATTTCCCAGGCAAGAATACTGGAGTGGGTTGCCATTTCCTCCTCCAGGATTGAACCCTCATCTCCTGCATTGGCGGGTGGATTCTTACCACTCTGTCACCAGGGAAGCCCATATAGAAGCTTACTTGTATATATTATATAAACATATGATTATATATTATATAAAAGTGAAAGTTGTTCAGTCATGTCCAACTCTTTGTGATCCCATGGACTATACAGTCCGTGGAATTCTCTAGGCCAGAATATTGGAGTGGGCAGCCTTTCCCTTCTCCAGGGGATCTTCCCAAACCAGGGATCGAACCCAAGTCTCCCACATTGAAGGTCGATTCTTTACTATCTGAGCCACAAGGGAAGCTGAAGAATACTGGAGTGGGTAGCCTATCCCTTCTCCAGCAGATCTTTCTGACCCAGGAATCGAACCAAGATCTCCTGCTTTGCAGGAGGATTCTTTATCAACTGAGCTGTGTAGATATACACACGTGTGGTGTGGTGGTTTAGTCACTAAGTCGTGTCCAACTCTTTGTGACCCCGTGCACTGTAGCCTTCTGGCTCCCCTGTCCAAAATATACACATAAACACACAAAAAAATGTATGTAAGTTACTTAACCAACAGCAAAACATGTCATCTTTTCAGGGGCACTTGGAAAATTTATCAGATTTTGCCAAATTCCAAATTTCAGAATTTGTAAAATCCCCAAATTTCCAGTCTCAAAATTGACCACATGATGCTGCATATGGCAGGCTTTAACAAATCTTTTGAAATTCAAATATTATATACTGATTTCTGGTATTGAAATCAAAAACGAAGTTAAACAAAAACATATATTGAAATTTAAAATTAAGCAATGCTCTTCTTAAAAATCTATTGGTTAAAGAAATAAATCATAATAACTTTTATAAAATACTTTAGTTGAAGGATAATGAAAAGATACCATTTCAAAACTTGTGAGATGCAGCAACTCAGGGCTAAGAGAAAAATTATAGCCTTAAATGTATTAAAAGCAAGATTAAAAGTAAGTATTGATCCATTAATTTCATACATTAGGAAAAGAACAGTGAATCCAATTTAAAGAAATTAGAAGGAAGAATTGCTACTTTTGAACTGTCATGTTGGAAAAGACTCTTGAGAGTCCCTTGGCCTACAAGAAGATCAAACCAGTCAATCCTAAAGGAAATCAGTCCCGAATATTCATTAGAAGGACTCATGCTGAAGCTGAAACTCCAATACTTAGGCCACCTAATGTGAAGAACTGACTCATTGGGAAAGACCTTGATGCTGGGAAAGATTGAAGGCAGGAAGAGAAGGGGACAACAGAGGATGAGATGGTTGAATGGCATCACTGACTTGATGGACGTGAGTTTGAGCAAGCCTTGGGAGCCGATGATGGCTAGGGAAGCCTGGTGTGCTGCAGTCCATGTGGTTGCAAAGAGTAGGACATGACTGAGTGACTGAACTGAACTGAGAAGGAAGAATAATAAAGGTAATGGCAAAAGCTCAATAAAATAATGATAATAACAAAGATAATGGCAAAAGATCAATAAAATAATAAGACCTAACAATAGAGAAGATCAACAAAACTGATAATTAATTCTTTATAAATGTAGTAAAGTTAGAGTTCCAGCAAGCTAGGTGGAGGGAGGTAAAGAAAGAGAGAGGGAGAGAGGAGAGGTATACAATTTCAACATCAATATTAGCAATGAAAAATATCAATTAGAAATTCCACAAACTTTCTAATGATTATTAGAGAATATTTTGAACAACTTTGTGGTATTAAAATTGAAAATTTATTAATGAGATAACTCTTAGAAAAATAATCAAAACAAAATAATAAATAGCAAACCTATTAAAGAAACTATACATAATTTTAATACTTGCCACAAAGAAAACTTTTAGGTTCAAGTGACTTTCCTGGTGAAGTATTTCTGCCAGTAAATTTAAGGAAGGAATATCAGTTCTATACAATATTTGCCAAAAAAAGAAAAAAGGGGAAACACCAAGATTTCCATATAACCTTGATAATAAAAGCTGAAAAAGACTTTCAAAAAAGGGAAAATTATATATACTATACTTTTCATAAACATATATGTAACATTTTTAACACAATATTAGAAAACTGAACATGTGGCATATGAAAGGATATTATATCCAGGAATGTAAGCTTTTGAAAATTAATTTGATAGACTCAGGGCATCAAGAGAGTAATAGGTCCAGAACAGTCATTTGATAATTTCTTAATCTAATCATGATAATAACTTTTGGAAAATAAGGAGTAGAAAAGAATTAATATGATATAGAATGTACAGAAAATAAAGGCTAAAGTAAAAATCTTATTTAAGTGTGGAATATTGACATTAAATCAAACAATAAATGGAGGAATATTGTATATTCTTGGATTGAAAATCTCCATATTATACAAATGCCAATTCTTCTTAAAGTGATTCATAGATTTAGTGCAATCCTAACCAACACTTCACGAGAAACGCTGGGCTGGAAGAAGCACAAGTTGGAATCAAGATTGCCAAGAGAAATATCAATAACCCTCAGATATGCAGAAGACACCACCCTTTGGCAGAAAGTGAAGGAGAACTAAAAAGCCTCTTGATGAAAGTGAACGAGGAGAGTGAAAAAGTTGGCTTAAAGCTCAACATTCAGAATACGAAGATCATGGCATCCAGTCCCATCACTTCGTGGGAAATAGATGGGGAAACAGTGGAAACAGTGTCAGACTTTATTTTTCTGGGCTCCAAAATCACTGCAGATGGTGATTGCAGCCATGAAATTAAAAGATGCTTACTCCTTTGAAGGAAAGTTATGACCAACCTAGATAGCATATTCAAAAGCAGAGATATTACTTTGCCGACAAAGGTCCATCTAGTCAAGGCTATGGTTTTCCCAGTGATTATGTATGGATGTGAGAGTTGGACTGTGAAGAAATCTGAGCTCCGAACAGTTGATGCTCTTGAACTGCGGTGTTGGAGAAAACTCTTGAGAGTCCCTAGGACTGCAAGGAGATCCAACCAGTCCATTCTGAAGGAGATCAGCCCTGGGTGTTCATTGGAGGGAGTGATGCTAAGGCTGAAGCTCCAGTACTTTGGCCACATCATGCAAAGAGTTGACTCATTGGAAAAGACCCTGATGCTGGGAGGGATTGAGGGCAGGAGGAGAAGGGGACAACAGAGGATGAGATGGCTGGATGGCATCATGGACTCCATGGACATGAGTTTGGGTAAACTCCAGGAGTTGGTGATGGACAGGGAGGCCTGGTGTGTTGCGATTCATGGGTTCGCACAGAGTCGGACACAACTGAGCGACTGAACTGAACTGACTGAACCAACACTTCAACATTTTTTACTTTGGTAAAAGTGACGAGATGAGATTACTCTACAATTTATATGGTGATACATGTGCAAATAACCAATGCAAACTGGACAGATATGAAAGCTATAAGGCCTAATACAAGTTATCAAGAGTTAGAAGTTATGTTAATCAAGAAATATTTATTCATTCAAGGAGAGAAAAAGAGACCAATTCACCCGAAAAGCTACCCAGAATAAAGAACCACACAAACATTAGATTTATGACAAGGGCAGAATTTCAGGGCAGCAGGCAAAGGACAGTCTTTTTCCATATTGATGCTGAGACAGGTGAAAAAGTATGTGAAAAGTCTTCTAAAAATAATTAAAAGAGAACATATTCATGGCCTTTGGATATACATGTTATTTCTTAAATAGGACAAAAATATCCCAGTGAATACTAAGAATAGGAAAGCCATATTGCACTTAATAAAGATAAAATGTTTTTCACCAAAGTCAACATTATGTAATAAAAAAAATCCAGAGATTCAGAAATATTATACAGTTTTGCAACTTAAAATTTGGGTTCTTGTCTAGACTATATAATAGTCTCTTACAAGCCAAGAAGAAATAGAAAACATTGGGCAACATACTTGGATGAGATACAAAAAGGAGTCTAGCCAAATGGTCAAAACAACATGAAAAGAATCTCAACTTAAACAGTCTTCAAATGAATGTAAATTAAATCCTTAGCCCCAGTTGCACATCTGCTATCATGGCTAAAACTGAGTGATATTACTCAGGATTGGAAAGGTTGATGGGCAATAGAAACTCCCATGCATTGCTGGTGGGAGTACCTATTAGTACAACCACTTTGGAGAACTGTTTGATATTATCTGATAAAGCTGAACCTAGCCAAACCCCATGACTTAATACTAACATATCCAGGTGAGTAGCCATCAGAAGGCATACATGTGTTCATTAAAATGAAAAAAGAGTGTTGCTAGCATTAATAGTGATAGAAACTGTGATCTACCCCAACATTCACTAAAGGTAAGATGCATAAATACACTGAGGCATATTAATACAAGGGAATACTGTATAACAATGGATGCCAATGAACTATTTCTCCACCAATAGAAAGGTCACATCTCACAAAAGGAACATGTAGGGAGAGAAGACAGAGACAAACACAAAAGTTTGAACACACAAAATTGTTCAGACTGTATTATTCTATTTAAATAACATTCGGACTTTGGCAGGATAAATCTCTTGTATTGCATGCTCACTCACTTCAGGCATGTCTGTCACTTGCGATCCCATGGACGGTGGCCTGCCAAGCTCTTCTGTTCATGGCATTCTCCAGGCAAGAATACCGGACTGGGTTGTCATTTCCTCCTCCAAGTGATCTTCCTGACCCAAGGATCGAACCAGAGTCTCCTTTGCCTCCTGCATTGCAGGCAGATTCTTTTCTGCTGAGCCACCAGGAATCAGGAAATAAATTACTGCACTGGGGAGGGGTCATGTCTTAGAGGGGTACTAGGAGTTTTTGGCTTGATAGTGCACTGTTTCTTGGCTGGTAAATTAGGCGGATGTGTTCACCCTACGTTCATTCATTGAACAGTACATTTACAACGTGTGTGTTTTTCTATGTAATTGTTGTACTTGAACATAGACATTTATTAATAATTTTGGAAATGCCTGTGCTTTGGAATCGTTAGAGTTATGGAGAATTGTGGGGGGTGGGGGTGGAATCTCTGTTATTGTTTTAAGCAAAAAAAAAAAAAAAGGCAAGATGGTACAATAAAAGCATGGATTTTGGCAATAGGCAGTTTTGAGTTTGAATCCTAAGTTTACTGCTCATTAGCCTTATGTCCTTGAATATATTATTTAATATATCTAATCCTAAGCTTCTAAAAAATGACTTTAAGAAATATATATATATATATATATATATATATATATATATATATAAATTGACTTAGAGTCTTTTTCCCCCTAAAACTTTCTGTTTAGCACTACTTAAAGAATAAAGTCACTGTCATTCCAGGATGGCCTACAGCCAATGGATGTGGCTTGGGTGGTTTCTGTATCTCTGCTTTACTCATTTGGCTAAAGCCAACTTTGAAAAAATATAAAGTACTTCTTATACCCAAGCCATAACTACTTTCCTTTGCAACACTTGCTCTCTCATGGCTAGCCTCCTAGACACGCAAAAACATAGCAGCAGTACAAAGACTAATCATTTTCCTCTACAGAAGCCTCACTCAGGGAACTCACTTCTCTCATTTGTGCCAAAGTCGAATATCTCCACAATCCTCCCAGCTTTGCCTTTTTGGTGACTCAGGACACCTGGTTGCCAATTGCTAGCTGACGATAATTAGCTCTCAATTATCACGAGTTACATTTTCACCTGTTCAATTTGCAAATTTCTTAATTTTTGGCTTGTCCTATTAACAAGTTCTGATCTCTTTTGTCTTCGGTACACCTGCTCTGTGTTTGTGTGTGCGTGTGTGTGGAAGAGGGGAGGGCTCCCACTGTGGAATTCCCCCTTCAGCTACCATCCTGTCCATTCTCATCCATCTGCTGTCAGACAGGTACATGCTCCGCAAAGGGATATTTGGAGAGACCCAGGTTCTTAGTCTCAGTATCTTATGGACTGTCCTGCTTTCCCGGAATTGTTTCTACGGATTTTCTCACTAAAAGTGTTCAACAATCACTAGACAATCCTTTTATTTCTGTAAATGAGCTTTCTTAAAATATAACCAAAATAAGAGCTAAACAATATAACAAGAAGTGAATTTTTCATCATGTAGGTGTCTCCCAGATTAGGTAATGGATTAAGAGTAAACCAGGATATAACATGAAGTTAAAGGAGATGTGGAGTAAGATTTTAAAGGCGAACAGAAAAATTTATTCTAGTGAAATTTGTTTGTGGTTATAGTTGAAGAAGGGTTTCTCTGGAGGCTCAGATGGTAAAGAATCTGAGACATGTCTGCAGTGTGGAAGACCCTGGTTCGAGCACAGGGTCAGGAAGATCCCCTGGAGAAGAGAATGACTACCCACTCCAGCATTCTTCCCTGGAGAATTCCATGGACAGAGGAGCCTGGTGGGTTACAGACATGGGGTCACAAAGAATCTGACAAGACTGAGCAACTAACACTTTCACTTTCATATTTGAACACATGTCAATTAAACTGAATATATCCATTAAATGTATGATTGGTAGTGTTGGAATTAACATGAATTAAAGTGGAATTCTCTAAATAATATAACATCATGAACAAGGCAATATCACAAGATATTAAACCTAGAATTAAGTGGACATGCAACATTGATTTATGTATTAAATAACATGAACATAGCTCATATATACAGAGAAGGCAATGGCACCCCACTCCAGTACTCTTGCCTGGAAAATCCAATGGATGGAGAAACCTGGTAGGCTGCAGTCCATGGGGTCACTAGGGGTAGGACACAACTGAGCGACTTCACTTTCACTTTTCACTTTCATGCATTGGAGAAAGAAATGGCAACCCACTCCAGTGTTCTTGCCTGGAGAATCCCAGGCACGGGGGAGCCGGGTGGGGGCTGCCATCTATGGGGTCGCACAGAGTCGGACACGACTGAAGTGACTTAGCAGCAGCAGCTCATATATAGTTTTAAAATGATATAAAAGGCACAGCACATAGAAAGAAATTTACTTGAATCATGTTCTTTCCTTCACTTTCTATTTAAAGATGGTTATTTAAATTTTTTAAATTTATTTAACTGGAGGATGATGTTAAAAGAAAAGTTTTAATAAAAAAGAACATATAGCTTTTTTCTGTGCCATGATAATTTATTTATTTTTTATTTTTAGCAACATTTGTTTTACATCAATGTAGTTATAGATTATAATAAATATTATGCTTTTAATTTAACAGTATGTTTAAAGTTTTTCTATGTTTCCACAGTTTTCATGACTGTAAAAAATGCAGATTAGTTTTCAAAATGATATTTTACGATTGCTAAATCATCTGCTTCGGGGGGAGATTTGTTGTGCATCTATTTTTAAAATTATTGTGAGTAAGACTATAATGGACATTTTTGTCTCTTTATTACTTTCAATATTTTTGAAGGGAATTATATGTTAAAGGGTATGATTCAATTATTGTATGCCTTGGTATATTGCCAAATTGCCTTTATTTGGCAATTTTCTTTTCAATTTGTGCTTCCCGCTTCCAAATCGGCAGTACTATTATTCTATGCTTAGTCGCTCAGTCATGTGTGACTCTTTGCAACACCATGGGCTCTAGCCTGACAGGCTCCTCTGTTCATAGGGATTCTAGAGGCAAGAATATTGAAGTGGGTTGCCATGTCCAGGGATTAAACCCAGGTCTCCCACATGGCAGGCAGATTCTTTACCCTCTGAGCCACCAGGGAAGAGGTACTATAATTCTGATATTTTTAATCCCTTTTATATTTTTCTCAGAAAGAATATATTTTTACATTTTTAATATTGGAAAAAATTCACACATTATGAAAAAAACTATAAAAACAGGAAATTGCAGAGAAAAACAAAACCAAAATTACCATAATTCTATGATCCAGAAAATTCTTTAATATTTTGAAATGTGTTTCAGTCTTTTATAGGAAAATATTTTAAAAACCCATTATAAAGCTTATTTTTGGAACAGTGAACAGTAACAACTTGATAGTCTGGTTCCCTTAATACATTTTAATTTTTTTAGGTATAAGCATTATACCTTATATTTATTTATTTATTAAATATAAATTTATTTATTTTAATTGGAGGTTAATTACTTTACAATATTGTATTGGTTTTGGCTAACATCAACATGAATCTGCCACAGGTATAATCTACACAGTACAGATCATAGTTTTATCATACAAAATATACCAACATTTATGAAAAATTGTTGTCCACTTTTTTTCTGAGAGCAGGAATTTACATTTATTTTAATTCATTGTAGACTTTAATGTTCTGTTTGTGCTTTCTCTCAAATATTAATTATTTATGTTTTTATTCATTCACTCAAGGGACATTTATTAAGTGGTTAGTAAAACACAAAGACAGGCCTGGTCATTTTGTGAAGAGGGATCGTAGACTAGTCAGAAAAGTCTTTACTGCAAAATAAAAACTTTACCTGAATCTTGACTGGCAAGTAGGGCTTGAAGAGGCTTCAGCAAGCAAGAGAAAGAACAGTATTTCAAGAAGGCATGATACGATGAAGACTCAAGCATATGGGATGATATGGTGCTGACAGTTGCCTGGTAGGAGACGGTAGTCTTAAGAAAGGAGCTGGAGAAATCAAGAGGGGCCATAGCCAGGTGGGCATGATGTGTCCTGAGAAAGATAGTTACCTGAGACCCTGTAAAGCAGATATTGATGTAGTAATAGAAAAATAACTATAAGCAATTAAATAAGCTAGACATTCATTACATCAAATCTCAGACTTCCTATATTCCCCAAAATGTTTCATCTAAACTAGTCTAACAAGTACATATGAGAATCACTTCTTAAACATCAATACTACATAGTCATTGTTTCAAATACATGCTCAGACTCTAAGCAATGGAAACAGTGTGTTTCATGGACATCTCTCTCATGGTAAATATGTGAAAAAGTAGTTTTTTGCTTCATCCCAACTAAAGTGTAGGCTCCAGGTCTCTTTTGTTGTTCAGTCACTAAGTCATGTCCAACTCTTTGCGATCCCGTGGGCAGCAGCATACCAGGCTTCCCTGTCCTTCATCATCTCCCAGAGTTTGTTCAAACTCATGTCCATTGAGTCGATGATGCCATCCAACCATCTCATCCTCTGTCACCCTCTTCTCCTCCTGCTCTTATTCTTTCCCAGCATCAGAGTCTTTTCCAATGAATCAGCTCTTCACATCAGGTGACCAAAGTGTTGGAGCTTCAGCTTCAGCATCAGTCTTTCCAATGAATATTCAGGGTTGATTTCCTTTAGGATTGACAGGTTTGATCTCCTTGCTGTCTAAGGGACTCTCAAGAGTCTTCTCCAGCACCACCAGGTCTCTGAACAATAATAAATACTATCACATCTCTTAAACAGCGGGCTCTAATTGTGAACATAAAATGATAGAAGACAACCTAGTCCCATACAGATGATTTAACCTTGAAACTAATACTCTGATTATTTTTAGAATGACAATAAAGTTTAGAAAAATGAAGACTATATTACTTAGGGATGATAGCTAACTTGAGCATCCATGGGTGGTCAGGGACTGCAAATATACTCAGTATGTGGACAGCAGATGCAGATGCTGCTGCTGCTGCTGCTAAGTCACGTTAGTCGTGTCAGACTCTGTGCAACCCCAGAGATGGCACCCCACTAGGCTCCCCCATCCCTGGGATTCTCCAGGCAAGAACACTGGAGTGGGTTGCCATTTCTTTCTCCAATGCATGAAAGTGAAAAGTGAAAGTGAAGTCCCTCAGTCATGTCCGACTCTTAGCGACCCCATGGACTGTAGCCTACCAGGCTCCTCTGCCCATGGGATTTTCTAGGCAAGAGTACTGGGGTGGGTTGCCATTGCCTTCTCCAAGATGCAGATGACACCACCCATATGACAGAAAATGAAGGGGAACTAAAAAACCTCTTGATGAAAGTGAAAGAGGAGAGTGAAAATTTTGGCTTAAAGCTCAACATTCAGAAAATGAAGATCATGTGCTGGGGTCCTGCCCTGGTGGATCCAGGGTAATTCGATGGGGAGACAGAGTAGGCAAGGAAAAGACATTTATTTAGAAATATAAAAGAAATTAAGAAATAGTATAGTAGGAAAATTTAGTGGAGAACAGATGCTGAATAACTTGGTTTACGTGGAAAGCCAATAAAGTTCCAGACAAGGAGCTTGCACCACCTACATTTGGCCACCGGCGTCCTCTTGAATAGCAGGGGGTGCCCCGCCTAGGGCCCCCTCTGGCATGGATCTTAGAAGCCGGGCAAGTAAGTAGATATGGCGAGCCTCCACGCCCCAGATGGGAATTCAGCCAGAAAATAGAGTAAGGAAGAGACACGGGGGAAACCAGTCCTTCCAATGACTGGCCTGGCCTCTATTGTCTAGAAAGGCCTTTTATACCTTTTTGATTGTACATAGAGATCAATGGGTAATACAAAATTATGCAGTGTTAGCAGCCCAGACCCTTATCAAAACCAGGCTTTTCTCTCTGCATACCTAGTTGTATACACAAGTCTTAGGTGATTTACATCATCTTCCAGCCAAAAGGGCCAATTAACATTTTACAGCTCTTTTCTTATAAGGGTTTGTCAACCAGAAGACTTATTTGTGTCATTCTTCTCAAAGTCTGGTGCCACTCTCAGAAAGCACGAAATAAAGTTACATTCTTACATAGCAAAGATACAGCAATTTATAACAAGTAAAAGGAGTACAGTGATTTATAACAAAAGAAAAGTAACTCAAAAGTCTAGTGTTGCTAACATCAAAATTACTATATACCTTTTCCCATATCCCGATTACATTGATTAATATCCTCACAGGTGCCTAAAAGATAAAGAATATGGAGGCCTGGCAGCAATCATTAAGCCAACAGTGAAATCCGTCACCAATATGATTTTTAGCTCTTTAGAAAAGGCTCTGGATCTTTAAGGTGCTTTAAGCTTTGTGCCTCTCTCGGTTGGGGGGCTGTAAGCAATTCACAAGCTGTAAAAAGTCCAGGGGAACCTGTTAGGCAAGTAGAGAGTTATCAGAGTTTCAAATGCAGAAGACTAAAGCCCTGAGTTAACTTTTTCCAGAGTGTGTCAGAAGAGTGGAAAAGCACAGTACAATAAGGCACGCAGATTCTCGTTTTGGAGGTACATGCTCAGGAAATTCCAGAGGGAAACCCTGAGACCTGACTTGCCTTGTCCATCAGGCCTCTCCGCATGACCTTGTCATGGGTGGGATTCCTTACGCTGGCTCCCGGCAATCATGGCATCTGGTCCAATCACTTCATGGCCAATAGATGGGGACACAGTGGAAACAGTGTCAGACTTTTTATTTTTCTGGGCTCCAAAATCACTGCTGATGATGATTGCAGCCATGAAATCAAAAGATGCTTATTCCTTGGAAGAGAAGTTATGACCAACCTAGATAACATATTGAAAAGCAGAGACATTGCTTTGCCAACAAAGGTCCGTCTAGTCAAGGCTATGGTTTTTCCAGTGGTCATGTATGGATGTGAGAATTGAACTGTGAAGAAAGCTGAGCGCTGAAGAATTGATGCTTTTGAATTGTGGTGTTGAAGGCTCTTGAGAGTCCCTTGGACTGCAAGGAGATCAAACCAGTCCATCCTAAAGAAGATCAGCCCTGGGTATTCTTGGAAGGATTGATGCTGAAGCTGAAACTCCAGTACATTGGCTACCTCATGCGAAGAGTTGACTCATTGGAAAAGACTCTGATGATGGGAGGGTTTGGGGGCAGGAGGAGAAGGGGATGACAGAGGATGAGATGTGTGGATGGCATCACTGACTCGATGGATGTGAGTCTGAGTGAACTCTGGGAATTGGTGATGGACAGGGAGGCCTGGAGTGCTACGATTCATGGGGTCGCAAAGAGTTGGACATGACTGAGTGACTGAACTGAATTGATGTGGACAGCAACTTTAAGTGAAATAGGTTTTTTGAACCAAAGGATGTGACTCCGAACATATACAGATAATGTCATTTGACCCAAAACAAGCTTTAACACTGAGTCTGTATGTGTGAGACTCATATATAGTATAATGAGTTATATATATAACATATAACTCAATATAATGAAACAGAGTTTATTCCGTTTGTATGTAAACATTTTGTGAGTATTACAGATGGCGTGTCTAAGGCTCAGTGGTAAAAACCCACCTGCCAATGCAGGAGATGCAGATTCCATCGCTGGGTTGAGAAGATCTCCTGCAGAAGGAAATGGCAACCCACTCCAGTATGTGGCCTGGGAAATCCCATGGAAAGAGGAGCCTGGTGGGCTACAATCCATGGGGTCTCAAAGAGTCAGTTATGACTTAGCAATTGAGCAAGAGCGTGGGTTCTGTAGGGGTGCTCCATCAATATTTGACTCATTTTATTTTAGCTGCCAGGGCACTATAATGCTACTACTTTCTCATCCTTCAGACTTTTTAGGAAATCTGTGCAGGAAGGAGAAGAATTTAGAATAATTACTAATTTCCTGATTTTCACTTCCAAGCCTAAGATCTGAAAATCTGCATTTGTAATTGACTTAACTTCTTAATTCCCATTCTATTTTTTTTCCTGATTTCAAGATGCTTATTCTCATTGCAGAATTGTAGTCTCTGGATTTGTATATGCACTTGTGCCCCACTGAAGGTTTTTGTTATATATACTAAGATATAGTATAGCATAGTGAAGTCGCTCAGTCGTGTCAACTCTTTGCGACCCCATGGACTGTACCCTACCAGGCTCCTCCGTCCATGGGACTTTCCAGGCAAGAGTACTGGAGTGGGTTGCCATTTCCTTCTCCAGGGGATCTTTCTGACCCAGGGATCAAACCCTGGTCTCCTGCATTGCAGGCAAATGCTATACCATCTGAGCCACCAGGGAAGATGAGTACTAAGATATATATATCTTTATATATATATAACCTTTAAAGATCTGGCATATACCAGTGCATTTGCTGTCTCTATTTATTTGAGTAATCATCAACCACATTCTAGTAGTCCGCCAGAATAAGGACTGCTGACTTCAGTGGGTCACCAATTCTATGATTTATATTTGTGCGATGTGGCACATATTGTGTAGAAAATGTACTCTAGTATACTCTTAAATTGTCTTGGACTTTTAAAGTGATATGATTTTTTAAAATCTTTATTTACTTGATGAGAATTAAGTATACTGATTATTTTTATTCTTATGGTTATAATATTCCTTTTGAAATAAAATTATGACAGACATATCTCATTGACATGAGGAAGCAGAGTGAGGAATGCTCCCCAACCCTGCATAACTGAGTTTATATGAATCATCTGTGCTTGTTGCTCTCAAAAACAAAGGCCTTTGAACTGAAGTGTTATCTGAATGTTGAGTAACAAGGAACCAATGATTAAAATGATAGTATTTCCATACTATGGAATACAGCCCATATATTGTAAATGTTGGGAAATATTTGATAAAATGTGGTTGCCAGATGTTTCCTTTTAAATGAATGCAAAGAGGATGCACATACATTAAAATCAAATAGATTAAAACCAATAATCAAGACAAAATGTAAAAAAGCAGAGGAGAAAAAGATACATCACAAAGGAATAAGTATAAGAGAAATTAAATATTTTTTGATCAGAAACTATGTAAGACCTAAGGAAATCTAATAGCATCTTTACAATCTTCAAAGGAAATAATAACTGTCAATTTAGAAAATTTTCATCAAAAAATATTTCAAAAATAAATAATAAATAATGACTTTTAAAAATCTTTTAAAAATTAAGACCTTATTTTTTAAAGAAGTTTTAGATTCACAGCAAGATTAATGGGGAGATAGAGATTTCTCATATATTCTCACCCTTTCTCCCCAGCCTCCCGATTCCCAACACCCCCCACCAGAGTGGTACATTTGTTACAATTGATGAACCTACATTTCCCCTACTATGGCCTATTTCCAATGTTGTATAGTCTATGAGTTTGGACAAACACGTAATAACATGTATCTATCATTATGGTATCATACAGGGTATTTTCAACGTTCTACAATTCCACTTTGTTTTCCTGTTCATCCCTCCCTCCACCCCAGCCTCTAGCAGACACTATCTTTTCACGTTTCCGTAGTTTTCTTTTCCCCCTTTCCAGAATGTTATATAGTTGGTAGCATACTATATGTAACCTTTTTAGATTTGTTTCTTTCACTTAATAATATGCATTTAAGATTCATCCATGTCTTTTCATGGCTTGGTCACTCATTTATGTTTAGTGTTGAATAATATTTCATTGTCAGTTAAAGTCTTTGACCTATTTTTAAATTGGGTTGTTTTAATAGGGTTGAGTTAGTGTTCTTTGTATACTTTGGTTAACAGTCTTTTATCACTTAAGCTTTTTGCAGATAGTTTCTTTTTAACAATAATTATCATATTTTATTCTCAATATTATATACTTTTATAAATTATTTTGTCTTGATAAATAGAAAAAAATTAAAATAGAAAATAAACATTTTCTATTTGGGGTTTTCAGGGTTGAAATATGCACATTAGATTTTGACCTATTAGGTTTATCAACATGAGTCCAAACTATTTCCTCTGGCATTTTATACAGACAGCATGCTTCCCTGGTGACTCAGATCATAAAGAATACCTGCAGTGCAAGAGACCCAGGTTCAATCCCTGGGTTGGGAAGATCCTGTATAGGAAGGAATGGCTCTCCACTCCAGTATTCTTGCCAGAAAAATTTCATGGACAGAGGAGTCTGGTGGGTTACAGTCCATGGAGTCACAGAAAGTTGGACCCAACTGAGGAACTAACACTTTATAAAGACATCATGATCATTTATAAAAATCAAATTTCATTCCCTTTAGCCCTAACCAATCTGTTAAAACATCAATGTTTGTAATGTCTAAATGACAGCCTGAGTTTTCAATGGAAATATAAATAGGCTTTGATTTGATTTAACAAAATGAAAGTGTTTAGCAAAATCTTACATTTTTGTATCCTAAATCTAGTATCTAGTGTTTGCAGAAAACCCTCTATAGAGAACATATTTTATTTCATTTCACACTGTGTTAATTGTGTAATACACTGTAACCATTACCTTTTACCAACTACAATTACTCTTCTAATGAAAACTGATGAATTTAACAAGAAATTATTAGATCTGTTTGATCTAAGCATGAACAAGTGGTTGATGGGAAATGATTCTTAATGAATATTTCATTCCCTTTACCACTCCCTCCTTCAATTTTGTAATTGAATTACATGCCTCAATTTAGTTAAATAAAGAAATAATCACATAAGACGCTTAGTGTACAGAATACCATAATACATAACATCAACTATAAGGAATTTTTTGTTTCAGACCAGGAAATGTATTGCCTGCCATTTGCTTTTTTTTTTTTTTTTTACATTTAGTATATGAAAGCAAATCTAGTTTTTCTCATAAAATTTTTCCTAAGTTTTCTGCCTCCTAAATATCTTCAAAATAATATATTCATGTGTTCTCTCTTTGTTGCTGTCAGCAAAAACCACCATTATTTCTGGCATCCCAATTTGCTGCTTCTCTTTTTCTCTCTCCCATTTTTTTCCTTCCAATTTCCTATCAGGAACTTCTTCTAAAGATGCTTAAATCTTGACTTAAATCTTTCACAGGTCTCCTGTTGCCTTTAGAATAAGGTGCTAATGCCTGAATAGTATAAGAATTCCTGTGGGGTTTGTTTCCTATATATTTCTCAGTGCCATCTTGCACGTGGCACCTAGTGCTCCAGTAATATGGACAGTTTGCTGTTCTTCAAACATTTCATGATATGCTGGTAGGCTCATCTCTAAATATTTTTTTTTTCTGCTTGAATTGTTGTCCTCAGACTTTCTCTGCCCACCCATCTCAATACTGTTTAGTAAATTTCCATTCATTGTTCAAGAAGCAACTTTAAACTTTTTCTTTCAGTAGAAGGGCAAGATGTTAAAGTGTGTCATAAGCATAAACTTTATCCTAAGAATACTGCAAAATAATCTATTCTTTGAATCCATCCTCCATATCAATTTCTCATTTTATTTCTACCATGTTTACAAACAGAGCCTTCAAAATACTTGTAATGAAGAGTACTACAGATCAGTACTCCAACCATATCCTCTCCGCCTGGTTTCCTTACTGGATACCAGAAATTCAGAGAGTTAATAAAACTCTAGGAGCAGCTCTCTCAGCCTGTTATGGAGGAAATCTGATGTGTAAATGTTACAGTTCCTTTGCCCCTAGGTTGGGAGTACGTCAAGGCTGTATATTGTCACCCTGCTTATTTAACTTATATGCAGAGTACATCATGAGAAACACTGGACTGGAAGAAACACAAGCTGGAATCGATTGTTGGGAGAAATATCAATAATCTCAGATATGCAGATGACACCACCCTTATGGCAGAAAGTGAAGAGGAACTAAAAGCCTCCTGATGAAAGTGAAAGAGGAGAGTGAAAAAGTCGGCTTAAAGCTCAACAGTCAGAAAATGAAGATCATGGCGTCTGGTCCCATCACTTCATGGGAAATAGATGGCGAAACAGTGGAAACAGTTTCCAACTTTATTTTTTTGGGCTCCAAAATCACTGCAGATGGTGATTGCAGCCATGAAATTAAAAGACACTCACTCCTTGGAAGAAAAGTTATGACCAACCTAGGTAGCATATTCAAAAGCAGAGACATTACTTTGCCCACTAAGGTCCATCTAGTCAAGGCTATGGTTTTTCCAGTAGTCATGTATGGATGTGAGAGTTGGACTGTGAAGAAGGCTGAGTGCCGAAGAATTGATGCTTTGGAACTGTGGTGTTGGAGAAGACTCTTGAGAGTCCCTTGCACTGCAAGGACATCCAACCAGTCTGTTCTGTAGGAGATCAGCCCTGAGATTTCTTTGGAAGGAATGGTGCTAAAGCTGAAACTTCAGTACTTTGGCCACCTCATGCGAAGAGTTGACTCATTGGAAAAGACTCTGATGCTGGGAGGGATTGGGGGCAGGAGGAGAAGGGGACGACCGAGGATGAGCTGGCTGGATGGCCTCACTGACTCGATGGACTCGAGTCTGAGTGAACTCCGGGAGTTGGTGATGGACAGGGAGGCCTGGCATGCCGCAATTCATGGTGTCGCAAAGAGTTGGACACGACTGAGCCACTGAACTGAACTGAACTGAACTGGGGTCTGGATGAGGTATTCCTCAAAGGAGTTAAGATCCTATAACTCACAGCGGTAACTTACCAGATAATTCATCCTTTATGGGTTCTTTCCTTCCCTCTTAAATTTGCCTTGATTAATTTCTTTGGGAACATATCCAAAATAAGCTACTTGTACTAAAATCTTTGTTCAACAGTCAACTTCTGGGAGAACACATATTGAGAAAGACATTGGTAAATACCATTTACTCATTGAATTGTTTTTACATCTTGTAATTTATTAATGTTAGGCTTAGATAATCAGAATGTTTTAGGAGTTTCAAAGTAAATAATTATAGCTTTTATGCAAGTATATCAACTTATGTATAGTTCATAAATAAGGATACAAATTTAGAGCATGTTTTGCATTGGCCAAAATGTTTGTTGTGGTTTTTCCGTAAGATCTTAAACAAGAATGAACTCTTCATTCAGCCCAGTAATTCCATTCAAGCTCAACTGAGGGCAGTTTGAAAACTAAACGATAGAACAAAATAAACCAAGGATGATGATATAAAATCCATCACAATCTATGGGAGTCTGGCATTATCTGATGTATGGGATTCTTTTTTTAGCATTGGAAAAAAATTCCTGAGTCAATTTTAGCATCAAAATATTGCTTAGATTTCCATGTATTCTTTCAATCTTACAACATAATCTTAGGCTTTGGCAAAATTTTAGATCTGATTTTCTTATTTCTGTCATTATATTTGAAGACAAAATTATTATAAATTAATACAGCAAATGAAAATATAAAAGAAAATAAAAATTATACTGCTCATCACTTCTCCCCCAAAGATATCACTATTTAAAATATGGCATAGTTTCTGTACAAATGTCCAAATGTATAGCATTATATAAATATAGGCTAACACTGTTTATATCATTTTGTGAACTTCCTTTCTCAGTAAATAGCCTGAATTTTTCAGTGCTATTAAATATTTTTCTACAAAATTATTTTTGTTGGCTATAGGAGATTTAACTTAAGGTGCTTAATTTTTGGTTTGATTGCATATTTAAGTGACACATTTGCAAATCCTTAAAGTCAAATTTTGTAAACTAATAGCTGTTCTAGGGCTTACACATAGTAGTCACATTCTGGCTCACAGAATCTTGGGAAATTTTATCATCTGGCATCAGAGGATCAAGTAATTCAATTTTTAAAACTACTTCAACTGTCTCTACATAAGCTTGGTTGTTAGAGACACCTCTAATATATAAGACTCTCATGTTAGAACTAACCCATACCTCTTATTCTGCTTCTTCTTCTTTCCCCATAACACATATTACTACCTAACTTATTATATAATTCATAATTTGTAATGTTTGTTGTATATCTCTTCAATAGATTTTAAGAACCATGAATGTGAGGGCAGTGTCTAGCACATGGTGGGTTTTTAATAAACTTTTGAGAAATAAGTGCAACTTGAAAAAAGCCTTTTCTACACTGTATAATCTCTACTTCTAGTAATTGCAAGTCATTATGATAAGAACCAACATCCCCAAATAATCTTTAGATTATATCATTTCTTCACTTTGCCCACAGGTTGCTCAGTTGTTAATTTTCTTGTGAGTTCTTGAGCTATTTGATGTATGTTACTTGTTCATCTGGACTAGAAAAAATTTCAGAATTAAACTGGATGCTTTGAACACAAAGGAGGAAAGGACTGACCTCCAAATGTGTGTATAAAATCTGAGATCTACATGTTATAACAAAATGCAGCATCAAAGTTAGATTAGTATCATGTAGTAGTAACATGTAGCTATTACAACTATCACAACAGTAAATGTAAATTATCACTTGATAGGTATCTAAAAATCTATTCTATGTTGAAAGTCTCTACTAAAGTCATATTTTCCCATGGGCTATCTTTCTAGTAGAAATAAGTGCATGGACATTTTAAGGCTGCTACATGTTTCTTTTCAGTTATTTTGGTATGTTAAAGATGTTCATATGACTTAAATCAGGTGAGTAAAAGAAATTTTCATTTACTTATATTTTGTCTCCTCTTTTAAAGTTTTATTTTCCCTTGCCTGCTTCTTCTTGAAGCAATGCTAAGTGTTTGGTGAGGAGGAATATTCCATCCTCCCTGCTGAGCTCAGGCAGCAGAAGAGGCACCACAAGACAGGGAATTCCATAGTGATGCTGCTGCTTATCAGCTCAGGTTGTATCATATGAGCTTTGATTATTATCTTAACTCAACAACTGAAACTTTTTTATTTACCAAGAAATTATTCATCTCTCTTTAAAACCAGATTTGGTAGTTGACTCCAAAATCTCTAGAGTTGAGTCAGTGTACCAGGTAGATTTATTAGATTCTACAGAAAAAGGAAGAAGTCCCTTGATTATAATTAGTTTGTTATAATGCAACCAAATCCCTTACTTGTCCCAGAAAATATAATTTTCAAAAGTTATATAATGTTCACAAAGAAAAATAAAACACATATGCATTTAGGTTACAAAAACTGAGAGAAATACTTTGTTACACTGTGAAAATGATTTTTTAGCACCTTTGTGATGCCAGCACAACTCAAACTCTACACCCATACTTCTCTACACCGGTACTTGGAGGATTGATGATTCAGATTATTCAACCTCAATAAACACAAAACAACAAACAAAAAGCAAAGAATACTGATACTTTGTTTTATTACAAATTGAGTAATTTACATTTAAGAAAAAATGAAAAAGCACATACATAAATTTCAAAGATACACTAGACAGTAGAAATTTGCAATGCATGGAACAACCAAAATACCAGTGCCTAGGATATACAATGATTCTTACATCCAGCAGAAGACAATCCCTAAGAAAACTGGGCAAAAGATATAAAGACATAATCTGAAGAAAGAGAAACCTGAATGTCCAATGAACATATGGAAAAGCATGTGTTTTTAATAGTGCACAGAAAAGTGAAAATAAGACATCAATGAGATAAGGTTTCAACTCCAATAAAAGTATGAGAGCTTCATAGCTTTCATATATGATGTCAATACAAATTGGTATAACCTCCTAAGAAGCAATTTGGCAATATCTAATAAAATTGAGGGTGCAGATACATGCAGTCCAGTAATCTAGCCCTAACCATATATTCAGAAAACTAAGATCATGGCATCTGGTCTCATCACTTCATGGCAAATAGATGAGGAAACAATGGAAATATTGACAGACTTTATTTTTGGGGGCTCCAAAAATCAGTGCAGATGATGACTGCAGCCACAAAATTAAAACATGCTTGCTCCTTGGAAGAGAAGCTATGATCAAACTAGACAGCATATTAAAAAACAGAGACATTACTTTGCCGACAAAGGTCTGTCTAGTCAAGGCTATGGTTTTACCAGTGGTCATGTATAGATGTGAGAGTTGGACTATAAAGAAAGCTGTGCACTGAAGAATTGATGCCTTTGAACTGTGGTGTTGGAGAAGACTCTTGAGAGTCCCTTGGACTGCAAGGAGATCCAACCAGTCCATCCTAAAGGAGATCAGCCCTGGGTGTTCATTAGAGGGACTGACGCTGAAGCTGAAACTCCAATACTTTGGCCACCTCATGCAAAGAGTTGACTCATTGGAACAGACCCTGATGCTGGGAAAGATTGAAGGTAGGAGGAGAAGGGGACGACAGAGGATGAGGAGGTTGGATGACATCACTGACTCAATGGACATGAGTTTGAGTAAACTCCAGGAGTTGGTGATGGACAGGGAAGCCTGGCGTGCTGCAGTCCATGGGGTAGTAAAGAGTCAGACACAACTGAGCAACTGAACTGAACTGTACTGAATCATATATTCTAGAGAAAATCTTTCAAAAACAGCCTGCAACCACCAACACAAGGGTAGGTCTGAACTATGAGTCCACTTGTATCTGTCTGATATCTGAGTACAGCTATCACACAAATCAACCCAGACCAGAAGAACTGTGAGAATAAAGAAGTATGATTGCAAGTCACTAAATTATGGAGAAATTTGTCTCACGTAAAAAAGCTATCATATCTACTCATGTCTATGCTGTATATAAATATAAATACAAATACAGTGAAAATAAAAATGGGATTATATTATCATTTGGAATTAATAGCATCATAGAATAATATTTTTCCTATATGGAGCAAGATTGTTATTGCTGTTTTTTCTATAGCTCTAGAAAATAAAAAAAAATAAGTAGAGAGTGGTATAATTCCCTTATCATTCCAAAATAGCAGCCAGAGTTTCTGTATGCTGAATGTGGGCTCCCTTGCATCACATGATCTTTGTGGACCTAGGTACTTTGAAATCTTTGTCTTCATTTGCTTTGTCTTCATGCACTGGGAGAGGCTATTGCTTTGAGTTGCAGTGGCTGCATCCCAAATGTAGAAGGAAAAGGAAACTGTGTTCATTTAGTTTGTCCCAGAAGCAGACACTGAGAAAGGAATTTGAGTGCAAGAGGTACATTTGGGAAGTACAGAAAATAATAACAAGGGAGAGGAAAGGTGATACAGGGAAGGGAAGGAGAAAAAAGACATTATTCAGCCTACTCTCCCACAAAGCCAACTGGAGCTCAGTCCTGTAAGAAAATGTAAGCTGGTGTAAACACCTGACTCAACTTTGCCTCTGCAACACTGCTCATTTAGCACATAAGGATGAGAGAGCTGGAGTATTAACACATAACCTTCAGTGAGTTCCTTTGTCAGAGGAGCCTGGCAGGCTACAGTGCATGGGATCGTGAAAAGTCAGACACAATTGAGCGACTAATACATCACCTTCATGAGTTGAGGCCTGATCCAGTGGAAGAATGGTGATAATTCCTTTGAATTTCCAGACTTCTATGTGGAAGGAAGGCTTTTCTTGGCTCTGGGGGAAAAAAATTCTCAGACACAGGGAAGTTCATCAGAGAACAATGAAAGGTCTGAGACACAGCAGCAGAGCCTGATGGTGTCTGTTCCAGGGATGTATTCCATAACTGGACAAAGAAGAGACTTGGTTTGAAAACTTCAGAGACTGGCCTATTTGCCCAGAGGTGGGAAAGTGGGGACTTGAATGATTCCAGTTGCCATGGTTACTATGAATGGAGACCTTGAAGATGAAGTGGAGGTTGACTCCAGATTTGCTCTGCTGGTGCCTCAGACCACCAGGCTTTCAAGGGTCCACATGCTGCTGGGAGCAGATTCTAAGGTAGCCAGGTATTGCAGAAGGAGAGCTGAAATTTCAACCTCAAAGCCCTTGGAGATGCATGTATTGTAGAGAGTGGGCATGCCCTACATAAGGTTGTTATGTATCATTGGTAAGTGTGGCATTAGCCTGGGTGATTCAGGAAGAAAATCCATCTAAGGTTTCCTGCACTTAGAGCGTTATGGAACAAATTATAACCAGTCTTCTCTAGTTAGACATCAATATATTCTGAAAAAATCAAGATGATTAACTTTTTTTTTTTTTTTTTAAATTTTACCTATGTGAAGCTGTCTGAGAATTTTCTCAGGAGAAATCCCTAACTGTGGAAATCTGGATGAAAAGTTTGGGTTTTAAAATATATTGCAAAATTGTCTTTGAAAATGGATATATTGATTTGTATATAGTTCTATCAATGTATTTGGAGTTTTGATGATTAAGTGGCATTTAAAAACATTTCTTATAACTGCATTCAGCTATTCCTAGCTTCCATGTCTTAATTTTCCCTTGTTTCATAAAAGAAGCAGAAAGTCATGAGTTATCAACACAAGGATGTCAAAAGGTGCCAAGATGTTCTTAATTAGGCCAGTTGATTTTGTTTCCATTTTTATGTTATTTCTGAAAACTTTGAAAGAGATTTTTTCAAGTTATCCAAACTCATTTGCTAAATTTACTGATCCAAACTTATCTGCTAAGTTTGCTTGCTTTTCATTGTGAAGTTGGAAAGTGAAAGTCATTCAGTGGTGCCCAACTGTTTGTAACCCCATGGACTGTAGCCTGCCAGGTTCCTCTATCTATGAATTCTCCAGTCAAAAATATTTGAGTGGGTTGCCATTCCCTTTTGCAGGGGATCTTCCTAACCCAAGGATCAAACCCAGGTCTCCTGCATTGCAGGCAAATACTTTCCTGTCTGAGTTGTCAGGGAAGCCCTTACTTGTTTTTGTATAATATTAAACTTGTATTTCATTTAATGTCAGAGAGTTACTAGAATTCTAGTTCTGTGACTCATTTTCTGTTTTGTTCTTCATTATTTTATTATTTAGCATGTATACTAGAGAATTGATGGGCTTCCCTGGTGGCTCAGAGGTTAAAGCGTCTGCCTGCAAATCGGGAGACCTGGGTTCAATCCCTGGGTCGGGAAGATCCCCTGGAGAAGGAAATGACAACCCACTCCAGTATTGTTGACTGGAGAATCCCATGGACGGAGGAGCCTGGTGGGCTACAGTCCATGGGGTCACAAAGAGTCGGACACAACTGAGTGACTTCACTATCAGAGAATTGATAAACAGAATTCCATGTATATCATAAGTATCACTTGGTTGATTTACAATACTTAAAATTCTCATCAATCACATGGGCCACAGCCTTGTCTAACTCAATGAAACTGAGCCATCCAGTGTGGGGCCACCCAAGATGGACGGGTCGTAATAGAGAGTTCCACTGGAGAAGGGAATGGCAAACTACTTCAGTATTCTTGCCTTGAGAACCTCATGAACAGTATAAAAAGGCAAAAAGATAGGGCACTGAAAGATGAATTCCCCAGGTCAGTAGGAGCCCAATATGCTACTGGAGATCAGTAGAGAAATAACTCCAGAAAGAATGAAGGGATGGAGCCGAAGCAAAAACAACACCCAGTTGTGGATGGGACTGGAGATGGAAGTCAAGACCCATGCTTAAAGAGCAAAATTGCATAGGCACCTGGAATATTAGGTCCATAAATTAAGGCAAATTGGAAGTGGTCAAACAGGAGATGGCAAGAGTGAACATCAACATTCTAAGAATCAGTGAACTAAGATGGACTGGAATGGGTGATTTAACTCAGATGACCATTATATCTACTAGCGTGGGCAGGAATCCCTTAGAAGAAATGGAGTAGCCATCATAGTCAACAGAAGAGTCCAAAATTCAGTACTTGGATGCAATCTCAAAATGACAGAATGATCTCTGTTAGTTTCCAAGGCAAACCATTCAATATCACAGTAATCCAAGTCTACGCCCCAACCAGTAACACTGAAGAAGCTGAAGTTGAATGGTTCTATGAAGACCTACAAGACGTTTTAGAACTAACACCCAAAATAGATGTCATTTTCATCATAGGGGACAGGAATGCAAAATAGGAAGTCAAGAAACACCTGGAGTAACAGGCAAATTTTGCATTGGAGTACAGAATGAAGCAGGGCAAAGGCTAATAGAGTTCTGCCAAGAGAATGCACTGGTCATAGCAAACACCCACTTCCAACAACACAAGAGAAGACTCTACGCATGGACATCACCAGATGGTCAACACTGAAATCAGATTGATTGTATTCTTTGCAGCCAAAGATGGAAAATCTCTATACAGTCAGCAAAAACAAGACTGGGAGCTGACTGTGGCTCAGATCATGAACTCCTTATTGCCAAATTCAGACTTAAATTGAAGAAAGTAGGAAAACCACTAGACCATTCAGGTATGACCTACATCAAATCCCTTATGATTATACAGTGGAAGTGAGAAATAGATTTAAGGGTCTAGATCTGATAGACAGAATGCCTGATGAACTATGGATGGAGGTTTGTGGCATTGTATAGGAGACAGGAATCAAGACCATCCTCAAGAAAAAGAAATGCAAAATAGCAAAATGGCTGTCTGAGGAGGCCTTACAAATAGCTGTGAAAAGAAGAGAAGCAAAAAGCAAAGGAGAAAAGGAAAGATATACCCGTTTGAATTCAGAGTTCCAAAGAATAGAGAGGAGAGATAAGAAAGCCTTCCTCAGTGATCAGTGCAAAGAAATAGAGGAAAACAATAGAATGGGTAAGACTAGAGATCTCTTCAAGAAAATTAGGGATACCAAGGGAATATTTCATGCAAAGATGGGCTCGATAAAGGACACATATGGTACGTACCTAACAGAAGCTAAAGATATTAAGAAGAGTTGGCAAGAATACACAAAAGAACTGTACAAAAAAGATCTTAATGACCCAGATAAGCATGATGGTGTGATCACTCACACTCACCTAGAGCCAGACATCCTGGAATGTGAAGTCAAGTGGGCTTTAGGAAGCATCCCTAGGAATAAAGCTAGTGGATGCGATGGAATTCCAGTGGAGCTATTTCAAATCCTGGAAGATGATGTTGTGAAAGTGCTGCACTCAGTATGTCAGCAAATTTGGAAAACTCAGCAGTGGCCACAGGACTGGAAAAGGTCAGTTTTCATTTCAATCCCAAAGCAAGGCAATGCCAAAAATGCTCAAACTACTGCACAATTGCACTCATCTCACAGGCTAGCAAAGTAATGCTCAAAATTCTCCAAGCCAGGCTTTAGCAATACATGAACGGTGACCTTCCAGATGTTCAAGCTGGTTTTAGAAAAGGCAGAGGAACCAGAGATCAAATTGCCAACATCCACTGGATCATTGAAAAAGCAAGAGAGTTTCAGAAAAACATTTATTACTGCTTTCTTGACTATGCCAAAGCCTTTGACTGTGTGGATCACAATAAACTGCGGAAAATTCTGAAGAAGATGGAAATACCAGACCACCTGACCTGCCTCTTTAGAAACCTGTATGCAGGTCAGGAAGCAAAAGTTAGAACTGGACATGGAACAACAGACTGGTTCCAAATAGGAAAAGGAGTACATCAAGGCTGTATATTGTCACCCTGCTTATTTAACTTCTATGCAGAGTACATCATGAGAAATGCTGGGCTGGAGGAAGCACAAGCTGGAATCAAGATTGCTGGGAGAAATATCAATAACCTCAGATATGCAGATGACACCACCCTTATGGCAGAAAGTGAAGAAGAATTAAAGAGCCTCTTGATGAAAGTGAAAGAAGAGAGTGAAAAAGTTGGCTTAAAGCTCAACATTCGGAAAACTAAGATCATGGCATCTGGTCCCATCACTTCATTGCAAAAAGATGGGGAAACAGTGGAAACAGTGTCCGACTTTATTTGTTTGGGCTCAAAAATCACTGCAGATGGTGATTGCAGCCATGAAATTAAGATGCTTACTCTTTGGAAGGAAAGTTATGACCAACCTAGACAGCATATTAAAAAGCAGAGACATTACTTTGCCAACAAAGGTCTGTCTAGTCAAGGCTATGGTTTTTCCTGTGGTCATGTATGGATGTGAGATTTGGACTATACAGAAGGCTGAGTGCTGAAGAATTGATGCTTTGGAACTGTGGTGTTGGAGAAGACTCTTGAGATCCCTTGGACTGCAAGGAGATCCAACCAGTCCATCCTAAAGGAAATCAGTCCTGGGTGTTCATTGGAAGGACAGATGTTGAATCTGAAGCTCCAATACTTTGGCCACCTGATGAGAAGTGCTGACTTATTTGAAAAGACCCTGATGCTGGGAAAGATTGAGTGCAGGAGTAGGACGGGATAACAGAGGATGAGATGGTTGGATGGCATCACTGACTCAATGGACATGGGTTTGGGTAGACTGTGGCAGTTGGTGATGGACAGGGAGGCCTGGCGTGTTGAGGATCATGAGGTCACAAAGAGTCGGACACGACTGAATGACTGAACTGAACTGAACTGAACTGAAAATTCCCAATAAGTAAAAGAAAAATGAAATTTCATCTTTGATAAGATTAGATGCTTATCAAGAGTTAATTTAAAATTTTCTTTCTGAATAGAATCAAGCATTTGCCCAATTATCTTTAATTAATCTGCTATAGTAATGAGACTGCAAATTGTAGACGGAATTGCAATGCTTTACAAATCAAAGAAGAGTTGAAAGTAAAGCAATAAAACAGGATGGAGGTTGTTTTCATTTGGGTACTCATGGGCTACTTAGTGTTTTTTCAATATTGCTAGTGAAGGGGAAAATTTCAATAGCTTAAAATCAACCTGGTCTTTGAAATAAAAAAGTTTCCATAATTTTGGCTACTTTTCATTCTAAAAGGGAGTTCTATGACAGGTTGCTTATTACTGCCTTGTCTGACAGCCTGGAGAAATTACTCAAGCAGGCAGCATGAGTGAAGGGCTAATTATGGCAAGGAGGGAAGAAAGGGGATAGAAATTCATGAGCTTTCATTTATCCAGTGCCATTACTCCCTTTCTCCAGCTTAAGATGAAGGCTTGTAAAGACACCCAATTCTTTTTTGACCAGAAGTGCTCAGAGAAATGGATAAAACCATGGACTTGGGCATTGCAGTGATTGAAACTCATCTGTCTCTTACTAGCTAAATTTTTTTTTTTTCCTCACTTGCTTCAATTGTGTCCAACTATTTGTGATCCCTGGACTGTAGCCCATCAGGCTCCTCTGTCCTTGGAATTCTACAGTAAGAATACTGGAGTGGGTTGTCATTTTCTTCTCCAGGGGATCTTTTTGACCCAAGGATCAAACCGGTGTCTTTTATATCTCGTGCATTGGCAGACAGGTTCTGTACCATTAGTGCCACTTGGGAAGACCATGTCTTTCTTTCTTTTTTTTTTAAATTGATGTGTAATTTATCTACAGTGTTAGTTTAGACGTGCAGCACAGTGATTCAGCATTTTTATCCGTTTTACTCCATTTAAAGTTATTACAATATAATGGCTATAATCTTGTGTTGTGTCCTCATTGCTTATCAACTTTATACATAGTAGTTTGTATCTCTCAATCCCTCTCTTGCTTCCTCTTACCATCCCTCTCTTGTTATCTGCTGACTCGTTTTCTCTATCTGTGAGTCTTCTGTTTTATTATATACATTAACTTGCTTTATATTTTAGATTCCAAGTTGATAATAGCATATCATATTTGTCTTTCTCTGAATTATTTCACTAAGCATAATACTCTCTGCTGCTGCGGCTAAGTCGCTTCAGTTGTGTCCGACTCTGTGCGACCACATAGACGGCAGCCCACCAGGCTCCCCCATCCCTGGGATTCTCCAGGCAAGAACACTGGAGTGGGTTGCCATTTCCTTCTCCAATGCATGAAAGTGAAAAGTGAAAGTGAAGTCACTGAGTCGTGTCCAACTCTCAGCGACCCCATGGAATGCAGCACACCAGGCTCCTCTGTCCTACCATCCATATTGCTGTGGATGGCAGAATTTTATTCTTTTATTTCTGAGTAATACTCGTGTGTGTGTGTGTGTGTGTGTGTGTGTGTGTGTGTGTGTGTGTGTGTGTGACATCTTTATCCACTCATCTCTTGATAGACACTTGGGTTGTTTCCATATCCTGGATATTGTAAATAGCGCTATTGTGAACATTGGAGTGCATGCATCTTTTCAGATCAGTGTTTTTGTTTTTTGGGGGATATATACTCCAAAAATGTAGAAGGTGAATCACTAGATCATAGGCTGGTTCTATTTTCAGAGTTTTAAGGAAACTCATACTGTATTCCATACAGACTACATCAATTTTTTTCCACCAACAGTGTAAAAAGGTTCCCTTTTCTCCACATATTCACCAATATTTGTTATTTGTAGACTTTTGATGATGGCCATTCTAACAGTTATGAGGTGATATTTCTTTATTTTGATTTTTACTTGTCTAATAAGTAGTGGGTGAGCATCTTTCCATTAACCTGTTATTGGTCATATCACTTGTAAAAAAAAAAAAATCTCCCATTCCATATGTTGTCTTTTGGTTTTGTTGATGGTTTCCTTTATTGTGCAAAAGCTGTTAAATTTGTTAGGTCTCATTTGCTTATTTTTGCTATTTCCTCACTGACTCATTCTTCTGCTTCAGATATTCTGAAATTGATTCCTTCTAGAGTATTTTTAATTTCAGTAATTGTGTTGTTTGTATGATTATTGTTTAATTCTTCTCAATCTTTGTTAATTGATTCTTGGATTTTCTCCATTTTGTTTTCAAGGTTTTTGATCATCTTTACTCTCATTATTCCAAATTCTTTTTCAGGTAGTTTGCCATTTCCTCTTTATTTATTTCAACCTCTGTGTTTCTAGTTTGTTCCTTCATTTGTATAGTATTTCTTTACCTTTTCATTATTATTTTTTAACTTATTGTGTTTGAGATCTCCTTTGCTCAGGCTTCAAGGCTGAATTCTTTCTTCCTTTTGGTTTCTGCCTTCCTAAGGTTTGTCCAGTGGTGTGTGTAAGCTTCATATAGGGTGAGATTTGGGCTGAGTTTTTTGTTTGTTTGTTTTTCCTCTGTGGGCAGTGCTGAGTGAGGTGGTAATCCTGTCTGCTGATGATTGGGTTTGTACTTTTGTTTAACCCACTCCAATATTCTTGCCTGGGAAATCCCATGTACAGAGGAATCTGGTGGGCTACAGTCCATGGGGTCGCAAAGAGTCAGACACGACTGAGTGACTTCACTTTCACTTTGTTTGTTGTTTAGATGAGGCATCCTGCACAGGGTGCTTCCGGTGATTGGGTGATTCCAGGTCTTATATTCAAGTGGCTTCCTTTGTGTGAGTTCCCACTCTTTGATACTCCCTAGGGTTAGTTCTCTGGTAATCTAGGGTGTTGGAGCCAGTGCTCCCACTCCAAAGGCTCAAGGCTTGATCTCTGATCAGGAGTGAAGATTCCACAAGTGGTGTGTTATGGCACCTAGTGAGATTAAAACAAATACTAAAAAACAAGAAACCAAAGAGGAACCGCAGGCAGGTGGCAGTTACAAAATCAAGCAAATAATAATTAAAATTATGGAATATATACATATACACCCATAAGCAAAGTCAGAACAGTCCAACAAAACTAAAGTACAGTAGATTGACCTGGCAAACAAAGGTAATCAAAAATTACATTTGCCAGTTAAGAACAAAACTAACTAAAGCACAAACTGGAAAATAAAAGTAAAGGAAGATGCCAAGTGGGGGATAAAGCAGTGAAAACAAAACTAATAAATATGTTGATAGGAAAGGAAAGAAAGAAAAGATATGCAAAGTTAAGTAGAGGTAGGTAAAGATTTATATACATTAAAGATTACTGCAAGGGGAAAAAACAGTGGGAAAAGCAAACAAAGGAATAAATGTAAAAAAAATTATGTTAAAAAATAAAATTATAAAAAAGAGAAAAGAAAAAAGGAAGAAGAAAGAAAAAAAAGAAAAAAGAAAACTCCACAGAATTGCAAAAGCCCAACGTAGAGGCAGAGGTTTGTAACAACCATAAATAGTGTGACTGAATATACACATATACGTGTACACCCATAAACAAAATCAAATCAGTCCACCAAAAGTAAAGTACAATAGATTGACACGGCAAACAATGGAAACCAAAAATTACATCTACCAGGTAAGAACAAAATTAACTAAAGCACAAACTGGAAAACAAAACTTAAACAAGGTGCCAATTGGGGAATAAAGCAATGAAAAGAAAACTAACAAATATTTTGGGAGGAAAAGAAAGAAAGAATAGATAATGCAGATTTAAGTAGTGGTAGATAAAGATTTGTATACATTAAAGAATAACTGCAAGGGGAAAAGAACAGTGGGAAAAGCAAACTAAGGAATAAATGTATAAATAAGAATAATAGGTTTTAAAATTTAAATTAAAAAAAGAGAAAACAAAAAATAGAAGGAAAACTCCACAGAACTGCAAAATTTCAATGTAGAGGCAGAGGTTTATAACAATAAAAATATGTGACTGAGGAAAAAAAAAAAAGCTCAAAAGCTTAATTAGATTTCAAAGTGCCAATAAAATCAACAACTACAACAGAGAGGGGAACAAAAGGACAAAAATAGAAAAAAAAATCCAAAAGAATCTACAGAACAAGTCAAAACATCAGCATAATAAATATTTTTCTTGAGTCACTGCTGTCAGAGTCCTTTCCCCAGCTGGAAGTCACAGTCCACCTCTCCTCCCTAGGATGCCCTCCAACACTGCTGATCTCTGGACCTGCTGTGAGGGCAGCTCAGATTCTAAGCTGATCCTACTCCTGCATGTTCTTGCCTCCAATGTCCACAGCTATCAGAACTAGTGCTTTTTTTTTTTTTTTTGGTGGGAGCTCTCAGTGTCCTTTTATATATTCCACAGACACAGAGTCTGCCTAGTGATCATGTGGAGCTAATCTGCAGCTGTACAGCTGGTGGGAAGGTTTTGGGTCTTCTTTCTTAGCCACACTGCCCTTGGGTTTCAATTGTGATTTTATTTCCACCTCTGGATATGGGTCCTCCACTGGGGTTTGCTCCTGAGGCTGCCCTGGAGGACTTGGGTTTGCCCCTGTGAGGGCCAGGTGTGGAGGTGGCGCGGCTGCTTGGGTCACAGGGGTTCTGGCAGCACCAAGTACTCAGGAGGGTTGGCGCCTAGGGCAGCAGGAAATATAGTGCTCTAGAAGGGTATGGAACCAGTATTGGCCAATATGTGCCAGTGTTCTTGCCTGGAGAGCCCCCTTCCCTAACAGAGAAGTCTGGCAGGCCAGTCTACAGGGTCACAAAGAGTTGGACACGACCAAAATGACCCTGCATTAATGGATGCAAAACTTCTTTTGCCTGTGGCAGCTCTGCGCCAGTGAGTGCTGAGCGTGAAGGTGGCTCAGCTGCTTGGCTTGCTGGGACCCTGGTGGTGCCAATTGTGCAGGGATACGACTGCCTCTGCCCCAGGAGTTATGGTCCCATCAGAGTCTTTTTTTGAGCCTCTTGTAGCTGGCTATCAGAAGGCCTCTTTGGCCAGTCTTTCTCCATAGCTCTGCCCATTCGGGCACTTAGAGGGCTCCCTCACCTGGGGTCCTTCTCTGTTGTTCAGTGGATCAGGCACATAGAGGGGTCCCCCTGGCTGGGGTCCTACTCCATAGATAGATGCATCAGGCACTTAAAGGGGCACCCTGGGTGGGGTCCTACTCTGTAGTTCAGTGTGTCAGGTATTTGATGGGCCAGCCTCTCTATTGTTCAGCTGCCTGAGGCTGGCTTGGGGAGAGAGAGGCTATGGTGATGGCTCCGCACCCTGTGCATGACTCAGCAGTATCGCTTTGCTTCCATGCCTGCCCGGCTTTCCTCCACAAGCATTTCCCACCACAGTCTCCTCCCTCACATTCCTCGATCTGTCACTCTGCAGTCAGCAGCAGCCCTCAACCTGGGATTGCTCCACAATCCCTAAACTCCAGCTACCAACCACTTCCCCTTCCAGGGGACCCGTCTCCCTGTCTGGGGTTTGTATGGCTGCAGCAAAGACAGTCTGATTCTCATTCCATTTAGGCTGCCACAGATCAGCTATTTCCCTCTCAGCCTTTAATGTTTCTCCTCTGACTCAGACAATTGCCTGGATGTGGGATCAGACCCCTGCTTCAGTTTCCCCACCCACAGAGGGCAGGTCCAGTCCTACTAATACGCCTACGTTTCCTCCTAGTTCCTTCACTCTACAGAGTTTTGCTTGGTTCTTTATATTCTTTCAGGGAGAAGGCAATGGCACCCCACTCCAGTACTCCTGCCTGGGAAATCCCATGGATGGAGGAGACCTGTAGGCTACAGTCCATGGGGTCGCAAAGAGTCAGACATGACTGAGTGACTTCACTTTCACGCTTTGGAGAAGGAAATGGCAACCCATTCCAGTGTTCTTGCCTGGTGAATCCTAGGGACAGGGGAGTCTGGTGGGCTGCTGTCTATGGGGTCGCACAGAGTCAGACACGACTGATGGGACTTAGCAGCAGCAGCATATATTCTTTTCTGCTGGTCGGGTACTCCTGTCTGCTCTCAGCTGGTGTTCTGCATGCACTTCTATGTCTGATGGTATATTCCTGTTGTATCTGTGGAGACAGATGTACTCCATGTCCACCTACTCCTCCGCCATCTCATTCTCTCCCAATAGGAGAGATTGGATTTTCTTAATCCAAGCTATCATAGCTTTTCTTCAGGCCAGGATTGCAAAATTAAATGCCTGCTAGCATATTTGAGCAAAGTACCTAGGTATCCTTGCAAAATGGTATTCATAACTGAGTTTTTTTTTTTTTTCCTGTCCCATTTTATTTGCAGGTTATACATGTAGTGCTAGTCTTTACTCCTGAGAAGTGTATATGTATTTTTCCAGTATTCTTGAATGCTACGGTCCTCTTGGTAATATTATATTTTATTTTAAAATTTTGATAGAGAATGGGGAGGGAGGTGGGCTGGGGGTTCATGTTTGGGAATGCAGGTACACCCGTGGTGGATTCATGTCAGTGTATGGCAAAACCAATACAGTATTGTAAAGTAAAATAAAGTTTAAAAAAAAATAAAATAAAATTTTGATAGAAAGATGAGTCTAAGAAATATTTAATTTTAAACTCTGTTTTAAGAAAACTGTGCTGATGTGATAAGTGGCAGCTTATAATTACAGTGTAGAGGTACAAAGACTCAGTGTTCCAGGTCTAACATATTTTTTTCCAAGAGGACTCCATATTCTTAAAAGATGGAAATACATTTATATGAGAAACTAAAAACATTTTTAAGAGGTGGAAGTTACTTTTACAAATTGAAATTTGTCTACACAGTTTGGGCCAATCAGTGGCTCTTTTTGTACCTTCCAATATTCTCCATTCAAGACCTTTACTACAAACTTACTAAATAACCATGGATACTGGCATTAGCTCATAGCAGTGATATGCTCCTTTCATTACTCTTAATTTTTCCGTTGGGATTCCAAAAGAATGAGCTTGCCTTGAGTCTTGTTTTGGTATCTTTACTTTGCTTTTCCCAGCAGGTTTATAATAACTAGCACATTCTAGATTATTTTTCAATAGAATTTGATCTTCTCACTCAACCACACTTGGGAAATAGCTGATGATAATGCAGCTACCTAATTTCTCTTCAGAATCTGCTATTTCTTGGTGCTGAAAGATGCAGCCCAAATCCCATTTCCAGCATTTATTACTTCTCAGAATCTGTGAGCAAGCATCTCTCCTGGTCTTTTACTTGTCTGTCTTGTCTATTGGCTATTCATTTTCCATTGTTGTCCCAGCTTGGCTGCCAGTGGTACATTTCTCAGCCACTTAATAACTTCACTTAGACAGATTTATAAGAATCCAAGTGCTGTCAAGTCCCTGAGATGTATAGATTGAGGCTTTCTCCCTCTCTTCCACCCCTTCCAACTTTACAGTATACGTCTGTCTCCTTAATAGCACTTTGGTCTTAATAGAGTGTGTCTCTCAGGGTCCAGCATCAGCTCTATTGTTGCAGCATGGCTTATGCTCATCTCTTCCGTGGTGGACTGCAGTTAAATAGGAGCAATTTATTTCTGCTGTTGTCAATATCACATTTCATGAACCTGAAACTCATTACATTTTTTTTTTTCAAATTACCTTCCTTGGCTTTGTAAGGACATTTTGTATTTGCCACAGATCATTCCTTTAGATTTGGAAAGAAGTGAAACTTTGTTACACTTCTGATTGGTATAATAGGGTGCCATTTAGGTTAAGGTTGGTCAGGAGAAGAAAAGCATACCTTTTAACTACAGAAATGCACTTGCTATACTAAATCACAAGGACAGTGGTTTTGGAGCTTCTAGCTCACTATGCAAAGGAAGGAAAAGAAAAAGATCTCACATAATGATATATTACTATAAACTTAAAGACTGGAAATACTTTTTCTAAAGGAATTTAAGAACTCTATCTGAGGGGCAGTTATGAGTACTGTTAAGGACAATGTCTTAGTGGACTTTGCAATACAAGACCCAGTTAAAGTAATTTGCTTTTTCTTCTATGCACATTTTGTATTGCAATTAGATCCTCTGCCAATCTCTGTTCGAAAGCATGGTGCTAGGTAACCAGGCGTATTTTTTCTTTTCTTCTCCATCCTGCTACTTGGAGGAAACACCGATACAAGAGCTGCAAAGTCAGGGCTGGCTCTCTGCCGAGATGGAGTTGTGTAAATGAATTTAAGAATGCAGCAAAGTTTCCTCTGCTCACCAATATCTCGATCAGTTTCCCTTCAAGATTCAACTCTTCTATTGACTGATTGGAGTCATTCCTTGAGTTCAAGGATCCCAAGGTGATGGGGAGGGTCATTATTCATAGAAGACTATAGAAAAAGTTGTACTATGGAAAAAGTCCTAATCTGAGGCTCAAGAAACCTGGGATCTAGTTAGCATTTACCAAAGACTTCAGCTACATGCAGTTGAGTGAGGTGTTTGAGCTTTTTGCAGTTTTCTCATCTGCATGGATGATGAACATCTGTTTTAACTTGCTAGTCCCCATTCTTGTATTTTCCAATAATGAGAGGGAGGTCTAACGCATTATTTGGACACCCCCCATTACTGTGATTGGATTTCCTACAGAAATGAATTGTTATTATGAGAAAAGTAGTTCTTTTGTCCATTAGTGTTAGTCACTCAGTCATATCTGACTCTTTGTGATCCCATGGACTATATAGCCCACCAGGCTCCTTTGTCCATGGGATTCTCCAGCCAAGAATACTGGAGTAGGTTGCCATTCCCTCCTCCAGGGGATCTTCCTGACCCAGGGATAGATTCCCGTATTGCAGGCAGATTCTTTACCATCTGAGCCATCAAGAAAGTCCTCTTTTGTCCCTTCAGTTCAGTTCAGTTCAGTCACTCAGTCATGTCCGACTCTTTGCGACCACATGAATTGCAGCACGCCAGGCCTCCCTGTCCATCACCAACTCCTAGAGTACATTATTCACTATCCTATCCCCAACACCTAGCACGAAGGGGATGCTTAGTCATCAGTTTTGAATTAATGGATAAATGAATGCATGAATGAAATAATCTAAGCATAATATGCTTAGTCTATCTTTTTAAAAATGGATTCTATCTTTGCGATTTGTCTTCTTACTTATTTATACCTTCATCCTACACTTACAAACTGGGAATCAGCACACCCTTTTGGCAGCCTTCTTACAACCATGTCACAGCTTTATATAGGCTTTTCTTACCCAGAACAAACAAATCAGTCAGTTCATCTGGTACACTAGATCCTTGGCAGACTGAATTTAGACCCAGACAAGCTGATTTCTATGAGTGGAAGCTAAAACACTTAGGGGACTGAGAAGTAGCCATAGAATGCCAGTTTGGGGAATTAACCCAACAATTAGACAACTGTCAATAATGAACTTTTATACATCTCAAAATTTCCTGGAACCAGTGTTTCATGAGATGTCAAAATACTGATGAGTGTATGTTGGTTTTGTAGGTTTCTGTGTTTGGAAGGCCCTGTAGCTGTAGCTTTTTCTACTTTCAAAGAGCTCCTTATTTTTAAACAGTAGATAATCATACTTAAGGGAGCAAAATACATAGTCTTTGTCATAAGTCAGTAATTTTGTTTTAAAACTTAAAAAATTGGAAGTACTTAGAAATGAACTTTGCAGACTATCCCATGTTTGCCTTGGGAAAGAGCTAGTGTAAAGGAGGCTTTTTTTTATTAAACTTTTTTTTTTTGGTCACTTCTGTAGAGTATTATCTTTAAATATCAGTTTTCTATGATCTAAAGGGATAGAAAAAGTTATTAATATATGTTGATCTAAGAATCATTGAATCATGAGAATTTAGTAAAGGTGCTTCTTGGCCAAGCAACTGTAGCATCTCATAAATACAGTGAAGTAAATAAATATTTGCAAGGATATGCCTATTTACCCTCACTGCCCTATGGTTTGGCTTCCCCAACGGCTCAGTGGGTAAAGAATCCACCTGCAATGGAGGAGACACAGGAGATGCGTCTGTGAGCCCTGGGTTGAGCAGATCCCCTGGAGGAGGACATGGCAACCCACTCCAGCACTCTTGCCTGGAGAGTCCCATGGACAGAGGGGCCTGGCGGGCCACAGTGCACGGAGTCACAGTTGGACACGACTGTGCACATGACTCCTCTACCAAACACTACCACCCTGTGGTTTAAAAGGCAATGCTTATGAGAAGGTGGCAGTTATTACAAGAGTAGAATGGGAAAAAATATGAAACAAAAACAACATTAAAAAACTTGTAGTTATTGTCTTTTCAGCTATCAACATGATCTATATGTTTATCATACTACAAAATGTCCAAAGTGAAGTGAAGGCGCTCAGTCGTGTCCGACTCTTTGCGACCCCATGGACTGTAGTCTACTAGGCTCCTCTGTCCATGGGATTTTCCAGGCAATAGTCCTGGAGTGGGTTGCCATTTCCTTCTCCAGGGGATCTTCCCAACCCAGGGATCTAACCCGGATCTCCTACATTGTAGACAGATGCTTTACCGTCTGAGCTGCCAGGGAAGCTCCACAAAATGTCCGAAGTTATTATCAATTACTGATCAGAATAAATAGCCAATGATTATTTTCTTATCATTGTGTACCTACAGTGTGAAATTCAATCACTGTAAAGCTGAAGGACAGCTTTGGGTCTCCCTGTGACTAGCAATCCAGTTTCTAGGATGCATTTGGAAGGGTTGAAGTGTGGATAAAAAGAGAAAAAGAGTATCTCATCCAGGTGGCTATTTCTTTATCTACCCTGGCTTTCTATACCCAAATTGAAATAGGTCAATATGTACCGTCCTATCTTGTAAAAGCCAAGATAGGAAGACCTAGTTGCCTTTCTAAGTCAACTTTTGTTAGGTATCATTTTAAAGACTTCTATTGGAGAAATTTCTTAACTTTTTCCATAACATTTCTGTGTCAGCAGTCTTTAAGTAACTTTTTCTCTTTCCACATTTAAAGGTTCTGATTCCTTACCTAATTCAAGTTTATAGCAAATGTGGAGTGAAATAGTACAATGTCATCCTTGGATTTGATATTGTGTTGATATTAACATAATTATGTTTCTTATGGGCACATTGATACCATAGTGAATGGTAACTAAAAGGCCTTGCCAAAGAACAGCAGATTATAAAAATGACTAGTATTTATTGAGAACTTCAATATACTAGCAATAGTTCTAAATAATTTATTATGTATAATATTTATTTTCAAACTAATCCTATGGAATAGTTACTCATAATGTCTTACATTTGCAGCTGCCAACAGTGAGCATTTAGGCAACTTGCCAAAAGCAACAGAATTTGAAGCCAGGTAATCTGATATCAATGCCTATGTACCACCTACTTTGTTTCTTTTTAGATTATGTTTCTGAGCTTGCTGCATTTGTCACAAAAGTAATATTGTTTATTAAATTCAACTTCCATAGTCACATCTTCCAAACTCTGCTCCCTGGAATAAAATTTCCATGTGGTACTAATTCATGGAGTGGTGGTGGGGGCACTGAGGGGCTGGGGAGGGAGGTCCTTGCCTGAATATGTTTGGAAAGTGGTGGGTTAATTAATCAAATGGGTTTCTTTCCCTAGGCCCTCTCAGGGCTTTTATCATGTTAATATACATTGTAGTGCCCCTAAAACTAGGAGAGTATGCAGTGTTTTCCTTTCTTGGTCACACTTTGGGAAAGAATTATTTTCCTACTGATTAGAATCTGTAAACTTGTGTTGTGTAATATGATAGCCACTAGCCAAACATGGCTATTAAAATGAAAGTTAGTTCAATTAAGAATTCAATTAGTTGCATTACTTAACATGTTAAGCGTTTAATAATCACATGTGGCTAATGGCTACTACCTTACATAGTGCAGATTGGAAACATTTCCACCTTCACAGATATTTCTGTTAGCATTGCTATTGACTTCCATGCCTGCATTTGGGCCTAGAGAGAAATAATTCTTTGTAGCGTACTGAACTATATGAATAGACAACTGACACTGAAGGTGAATCTTGAGATAGAAACAATGCCTTTTCACTGATTCCATTTAGTTTTTCCTGCTAAAATGAATCTTTTGATTAAAATAAAATTGTATTTATAAATCACTAATTCCTTATATCTATGGCAAAACTCAAAGGATTTATAGGACTTGGAGTTCAGTATTTAAATAGATGTAAACCACAAAATAGAGGAAAGCAAGCATGAAGAAAGGATAGATTAGTAATTGATCTTGAGAGCAAGAAGCCGGATGCAGGGATTCCCCTTTCTGTGCGCTGGATATATAAATAAAATATAATTGTATGATGCAACTGGCATAGTTAATGCTCTATACTCCAGAGAAACAACAGTTGTGATATCTAGCTTGAAAAAGCTAGTCATTTAAAAACAGACTCTTCCCTTCAAATGGCATTAATGGGGGAAAGGTATTAAAAGACTAGACCGAGGGCTGCTTTTTGATACTTAGCCAGGAATTCTAAGAGCAACGATCTTAGGAATCAGGAAGGTTGAGGCGAATACATAAATAAAGAGGGAAATGGTGGTTGAGTAGGGCAGGGACTGACAGGGTGGGTATGATACAAATGAAACTGATGCTGTTTGCCAGTATGGGACACCTGAATCGTAATTGCTTTAGAATAAATGGAAATCAAAGTCCCACATTCATTAAAGTAAACAGGGAAATGATTTTAAATCATTTTTAAATGATTTAAACAAAGGGAACAAAGAATATATTAATATTGCCATGCCTTGGAGAACTAAAAGCAAGACATCAACACCATCGAGAGGTGTCTGCTCTGAATTGCCGGTACACCATCTCAGAGGTAGACTCACTTTGGGAACTTCGTTAATTGAATATCTGGAATCATCTATCTTGTTTCATGTTAAACATTATCCACATTAATGAGACTCTAAATTGTTGTGAAGACTGAGATTTCAGAGGTATTTATAAAATTGTAGTCAACTTGAAAGTAGAGACAATGCCTTATTTTAAAATTATCATTTGTATCAAAATAATACATGTATAATTTATAATGTATATATCTATAAATACACACATATAGATACATATGTCTATTTTCCTTTATAGGACAATATATTATTTGATTCAGTCATCAATATTTCCTAGACCCCCTTCCCAAATTTGCAACTTCCTGTGGCTAAGTAATATGCTTCTACTGATACTACTTATGCATCAATTGTATTTGCAAAATTGACTTCCTGTTAAAGAAGGTAAGATAACCCTCTTGCATCCAGTTATTTAAATCAATATTCAGCATTCACCTCATATAGCTATATAAGTATGATTGCTGCCAAAATATTAATACATATCAAGTGCATTTCTGCTTTTCGGTTCTTTTCCTGTAATGATTGCTTTTTTCTTTGCTTAGGTTTGTACGTCATCATCACTTATTTTTACCACATTTTCAATCCGTATTGTAAATATTTTATGTAAATCCAAATGCATTAAAATCCTACCCCTTTCCTTCCCCCACGCCCACTTCCTTGGAGACATTTCCCTGGAATCCCTCCATTTATCTACTCCAGTCTGGACTGGATGTTCTCTAGTTGTCATTCCGGGATTTCCTTATTCTGTTCCCCTAGTCAGAGCATGTGTGTTCTGTGTCTGGTATTCAGTTTTCCTCCTTACTGCTATATGCCCTCATCCTGCACAGGCTGCTCATCTTTCTACAGTTCCTAGAGAAAGAGGTATGGAATTTTGTGTGTGTGTGTGTGTGTATATGTGCTCAGTTGCTTCAGTCTTGGCTGACTCTCTGTGGCCCCAGGGACCATAGCCTGCCAGGCTCTATCCATGGGATTCCCAGTCAAGAATACTGGAGTGTGTTGGCATGCTCTTCTCCAGGGGATCTTCCTGACTAGGGATCGAACCTGTGTCTCCTGCATCTCCTGCGTTGCAGGCAGATTCTTTACTACTGAGTCACAGGGAAAGCCCTTAAAAATCTATATTACCCCATTTATTGAGAATTTTAGTTTTCATTAATGTTTCACAGTTTTACTCAAATCTTGTACATTGTTTATCACATATATTGCTTTGTTTTTAACAATATATTTTAAGTGGTATGTTAATAAAAATTTATTTTTCTAAATATTGCTTGACAGTATTTAGAAATATTATTGACTTTTTAAAAACTCAATCTGAATTCAGTGGCTTTTAAAATTTTATTATTAATACTAATAATTCAACTAGAGCTTTGAGGGGATTTAAAATATAGTTTATATTGTCTGCAGTAACAGTAATTTTATTTATTTCTTTCCAATTCTGTAAACTTTTTCTTTTCACTTGCTATACTATATATTTCAGTTATAAATCAATCCTCTCATGTTTAATTCTACACCTCACCCATCTACTGATCTTTTAGTGTTTCCAACATGAATTAATTGCCTTTAACAGTGGAAGTATGGAAATATAGACAATATTGAATAAAACTGATGATAGTGGAATGGAATGGGATGTATAAAACAGATAATATGTTTAATAGAACAAATTTCACTGGAATTCAACCTGTGTCTTTGTTATTTTTGTGTTTTCACTGCCTAACCCAGTGCTTGCTATCGATCAGATAATTATTTTGTTGATGTTGACTAAATAGTTCTTAAAAATAACTCTTTGAAAGAGTTATCTTAAAAATGTTTTGAATATTTTAAAAATGAATAAAATTAATTAAAATTATGTATTAAATAAGTGCTTGTAATTATCCTACATAACAGATATTATAAGGTTAACTTCAGGGACTTTTAAAATTATAACTATTTCACGGGGTACAGTATATTTTCACTACCATGAACAGAATTTCATTGAGAAAGAATTCTGGACTCTGAAAAAATGAATGTAGGCAAATCCTGGAAAGTACTGATGTAGGCAGATATTTGGCAGTTTAATGAAGCAAAAACACATTCTACCAACAGTCATGTGAGTCCTACATAGTAGAGTTGCAGAGGGACTATATACGGAGAAAGTGGAGCCAGAAATATAAAAAAATCAGAACTATTAACAGTGAGCAGGATAACCTCAATATAACCTCACAGTCCAAGAACAAAGTTCATCAAGATTTCATGTTTTAGTTTATCTGCTATAAAATTTGTAACTGAGGCTATTTACATCACTCTATTAATGGAATTGTTTCCTTAGATGTCATTGAAATAAGGATATTAAAATACCCTCAGTCTTGGAATTGGGTAACATTCTGTCTACTTTGTGACCCTATGGACTATACAGTCCACGGAATTCTCCAGGCCAGAATAATGGAGTGGGTTGTCTTTCCCTTCTCCAGCGTATCTTCCCAACCCAGGGATTGAACCCAGGTCTTCTGCCTTTCAGGCAGATTCTTTACATGCTGAGCCATTGGAGAATTACATAGTAAAAGATAGCAGCCATGATGTTAACTGGCTGCCTGCTTTTCACTTGAGCTTTCTTTCTTACCTTCAGTTTACCTCTAACATACTCTTCTGCCATACAGAGTTCTAAAATTCCATCAATATTCCAGGTAGTTTTTCAACTATGGGTAGCTTTTGCCTTCCTGTGCATATAACCATAACTGGTTATTTCCTGCTATTTCTCTCTTTTTTGTTTTCTTGATGGAGAGACAACATGTTCTTGGATTGGAAGAATCAGTATTGTAATTCTTTCTTTTTTTTTTAAAATTTTTACAGTTTATCAATTGGAAGTTTGTAAACAGAATAAAGTCGTCTTGCTTTCTCAACATGATTAGAAAATCTCTGCTTTTTAATTGATGGATTTAGAACATTAAATATAATGTAATTGTTTATGTGATTTGGCTTAAATCTATTATCTATTTACATTTAAAAATTGTTTTTCCATTTAATTTTTATTTTAGTTTTATTTTCTTTAACTTTTTATTTTGTGCTAGGATATAGTTGATTAACAAAAATGTTGTGTGGTAATTTCAGATCAACAGTGAAAGGATTCAGCTATAGATACACATATATTCATTCATTGGATCAGTTCAGTTCAGCTCAGTCACTCAGTTGTGTCTGACTCTTTGCGACCCCATGAATCGCAGCACACCAGGCCTCCCTGCCCATCACCAACTCTTGGAGTTCACTCAGATTCACGTCCATCGAGTCAGTGATGCCATCCAGCCATCTCATCCTCTGTCATCTCCTTCTTCTCCTGCCCCCAATCCCTCCCAACATCAGAGTCTTTTCCAATGAGTCAACTCTTCGCATGAAGTGGCCAAAGTACTGGAGTTTCAGCTTTAGCATGATTCCTTCCAAAGAAATCCCAGGGCTGATCTCCTTCAGAATGGACTGGTTGGATCTCCTTGCAGCCCAAGGGACTCTCAAGAGTCTTCTCCAACACCACAGTTCAAAAGCATCAATTCTTCGGCACTCAGCTTTCTTCACAGTCCAACTCTCACATCCATACATGAACACGGGAAAAACCATAGCTTGACTAGATGGACCTTAGTTGGCAAAGTAATGTCTCGGCTTTTGAATATGCTATCTAGGTTGGTCATAACTTTCCTTCCAAGGAGTAAGCGTCTTTATTTTCATGGCTGTAATCACCATCTGCAGTGATTTTGGAGCTTAAAAAAAAAAAAAAAAAAGTCTGACACTGTTCCCACTGTTTCCCCATCTATTTCCCATGAAGTGATGGGACCGGATGCCATGGTCTTCATTTTCTGAATGTTGAGCTTTAAACCAACATTTTCACTCTCCTCTTTCACTTTCATCAAGAGGCTTTTAGTTCCTCTTCACTTTCTGCCATCAGGGTGGTGTCATCTGCATATCTGAGGTGATTGATCTTTCTCCCAGCAATCTTGATTCCAGCTTGTGTTTCTTCCAGTCCAGCGTTTCTCATGATGTACTCTGCATATAAGTTAAATAAGCAGGGTGACAATATACAGCCTTGACGCACTCCTTTTCCTATTTGGAACCAGTCTGTAGTTCCATGTCCAGTTCTAACTTTTGCTTCCTGTCCTGTGTACAGATTTCTCAAGAGGTAGGTCAGGTGGTCTGGTATTCCCATTTCTTTCAGAATTTTCCACAGTTTATTGTGATCCACACAGTCAAAGGCTTTGGCATAGTCAATAAAGCAGAAATACTATTATTTCTTGATATCGCCATTTAGATGCTACTTTTTCTGAGAGTTTTCCCTAAACCTCCAGGTTTGATTTGATGTTTCTTCTCCGTAAGTTCTCACAGAACTAAATTGATGTTTGTTTATCATGCTACATTAAAACAGTACTGTCCTTCTTGCCACCCTGTAAAAGGGTGGTGATTACATTTCTTTTAGTAAGTCCTCAGTGCCTATTACTAAGAGGAGACTAAAACTTATGAGTAGATGACTGCTCACTGAGTGTTCACCCATAAACGTGATACTGTTGTAGCCACACGTTCCAGGAAACACACTCACTCAGAAGGACAACGCAGATAGTGGAATGCAGTTTATTATACCAGCAGGCCCAAGGCAGAGTCTCCTCTTAGCCAAGGACCCTGACCAGTTTTTGTGAAAACCTTTTATACCCTAAGCATAGTTGCTCAAACCCACCTCTCCAAATTCCTTGAAACTAGTCTGGACAAGGTAAAAGATAGATATGATCAAAGTTAACCCATGATTCATGTGTTATAAGCCTTGATAGTAAACAGTAGACATTTATCAATAGGCCTGTGGTCATATCTTGATAAACATAATGAAATTTACTACTTTGTTGGCAATCCACTCCAGTACTATTGTCTGGAAAATCCCATGGACAGAGGAGCCTGGTTGGCTACAGTCCATGGGGTCGCAAATAGTCCAACATGACTGAGCAACTTCACTGTCTGTTACAGAGATAATTAGCATATTCTTTTAGGCAAAGGAGAGGAGAGTCCAAGTACAAGTCCTGAGGTGCTTTTATCCAGAGTGGAGGTGGGGGGCAGGGGGGCCAGTTTGGTTTTCCATGGTTGTGCCATTTCTATAGACACCAGACACAAAGTTCAGAGTCCATTGGGAGGGTGACCATGCGTGTAGCCTAATATTCACAGCCTGGCCTAAGAGGGAGTCCAGTTCTGTCTGTTTTCCTCCTTCAATACAATTTAGGAGTTCAATTTTGGTTTCCTGGATATAGTTTTTCAGAGTTGGAAAGCTACATTATACAAGTAATTACATAAGGGGTCATTGAATTATAATTTTTATTGGTGCTACAAGGAAAAATGACAGGAGTAGACACTTGAAGTGCCTTAGAGTTTTCACTTTCATGCATTGGAGAAGGAAATGGCAACCCACTCCAGTGTTCTTGCCTGGAGAATCCCAGGGATGGGGGAGCCTGGTGGGCTGCCGTCTATGGGGTTGCACAGAGTCGGACCTGACTGAAGTAACTTAGCAGTAGCAGACACTTGAAACAGGGAATCTTGGCCAAAGTATGATTGGTGAATTGTCAATCTGTGATGGCTAATCTTATCTATTCACTTGGCTGGGCCACAGTACCCAGTTATTTGATCAAACACTAGTCTAGATGTTGCTTTGAAGGTATTGTTTGGATAAGATTAACATTTATGTCAAAAGATTTGAGTAAAGGAGATTACCTCTTCCACATATGAGTGGGGCCTATCTGGTCAGTTTAAAGTGTCAACTAAAAAAGATGTACAACTTGAGAGTTGTGAGTTAAGTTTTATTTGGGGCAAAATGAGGATGGCAGCCTGGGAGGCAGCATCTTAGATAGCTCTGAGAGACTGCTCCAAAGCAGCAGTGGGGGAAAGTCAATATATAAGGTTTTGGTGAAGGGGGAGTTCAATATCATGAAGCACTCATTTTACAAAAGAGTTCTTGTTAGTCATGAGGTTCTGATGTCACCATGAAGGGATTTAGTGCTTCTCTAGATATGAGGAGATGCAAGGATTGAAATAATAAAATCTGTTCCTAAAAACATCCAACTATCTAAAGACCTGTCCCATCAGATTCCCTGGAGCACAGAGTGCCTCACTCCACCCTGAACTCCCTCGGGGGTTAGCAGCATGGGGTTCAATGTCCATGAGGCAGATGGCAAATGTCTCTGTTGTCCAGTCATTGGCAATAGTCTTGATAAGTGCCAATTTGTTGTTGACAAAAGCTTTCAAAGGAAAAGCCTGCAGACCCCAAGTGAAAGTCACTCAGTTGTGTCCGACTCTTTGTGACCCCATGGACTATACAGTCCATGGAATTTTCCAAGATAGAATACTGGAGTGTGTAGCTGCTCCCTTCTCCAGGGGATCTTCCCAACCCAGGGATTGAACCCATGTCGCCTGAATTGCAGGCAGATTCCTTACCATCCGAGCCACTAGAGAAGCCCTGGGGACCTCAAGGAAGAGAGAATTCTGCTTCCAGGTTGCCTTTGAACTCAATACCACAACATCAACTCTTCTTTGGGTCTCTAGCCTGCTGGCCTGTCTTGCAAATTTTGGTGTAGGCATCCCCCACTATTGTGTGAGCCAATTCTTTAAAATAAATCTTTCTTTATTCACATTGGTTCTGCTTCTCTGCACAACCTGATATACAGCTGGAAAAAGACAACATTGAGAAAGTGATCTTTTGGTTGGAGTTTTGAAAGAGGAGTAGGGATTAACATGTGAAAAGAGAGGAAGTAGAAAGCATTCTGGCAGAAGTAAAAACATGCCCCAGGGCCTTTGGGTGGAAAGACACCCAGTAGAATGCAGAGGGAAGTGAGGGGAGTGCCTTGAAATGGGTTGGGTAAGACAAGTAAGGTCAGATCATGCAGAACCTGGTCATTTCACTGGAAGAAAAGTCATGGAAAACCATCTTTGTTTATGTTTGACTATAATTATTAATATTTTCTGCTTCTGTTAGGTCCATACCATTTCTGTCTTTATCAAGCCCATCTTTGCATGAAATGTTCCCTTGGTACCTCTAATTTCTTGAAGAGATCTCTAGTCTTTCCCATTGTGTTGTTTTCCTCTATTTCTTTGCATTGATCGTTGAGGAAGACTTTTATCTCTTCTTGCTATTCTTTGGAACTCTGCATTCAGATGCTTACATTTTTCCTTTTCTCCTTTGCTTTTCAGTTCTCTTCTTTTCACAGCTATTTATAAGGCCTCCCTAGACAGCCATTTTGTTTTTTTGCATTTCTTTTCCTTGGGGATGGTCTTGATCCCTGTCTCCTGTACAATGTCACAAACCTCATTCCATAGTTTATCAGGCACTCTATCTATCAGATCTAGGCCCTTAAATCTATTTCTCATGTCCACTGTATAGTCATAAAGGATTTGATTTATGTCTTATATGAATATTATAAATATTAGTCGCTCAGTCGTGTCCGACTTTTTGCGACCCCATGGACTCTAGGCCATCAGGCTCTTCTGTCCATGGGATTCTCTAGGCAAAAATACCGGAGTGAGTTGCCATTTCCTCCTCCAGGGATGGTCTAGTGGTTTTCCTTACTTTCTTCAATTTAAGTCTGAATTTGGCAATAAGGAGCTCATGATCTGAGCCACAGTCAGCTCCTGGTCTTGTTTTTGCTGACTGTATAGAGCTTCTCCATCTTTGGCTGCAAAGAATATAATCAATCTGATTTTGGTGTTGACCATCTGGTGAGGTCCATGTGTAGAGTCTTCTCCTGTGTTGTTGGAAGAGGGTATTTGCTATGACCAGTGTGTTCTCTTGGCAAAACTCTATTAGCCTTTGCCCTGCTTCATTCCGTGTTCCAATGCCAAATTTGCCTGTTACTCCAGGTGTTTCTTGACTTCCTACTTTTGCATTTCAGTCCCCTATAATGAAGAGGACATATTTTTGGGGTGTTAAAAGATGCTTACTTCTTGGAAGACACTCCTTGGAAAACAGTTACTCCTTGGAAGGAAAGTTATGACCAACCTAGATAGATAGCATATTGAAAAGCAGAGACATTACTTTGCCAACAAAGGTCCGTCTAGTCAAGGCTATGGTTTTTCCAGTGGTCATGTATGGATATGAGAGTTGGACTGTGAAGAAAGCTGAGCACAGAAGAATTGATGCTTTTGAACTGTGGTGTTGGAGAAGACTCTTGAGAGTCCCTTGGACTGCAAGGAGATTCAACCAGTCCATTCTAAAGGAGATCAGCCCTGGGTGTTCTTTAGAAAGAATGATGCTAAAGCTGAAACTCCAGTATTTTGGCCACCTTGTGCGAAGAGTTGACTCATTGGAAAAGACTTTGATGCTGGGAGGGATTGGAGGCAGGAGGAGAAGGGGATGGCAGAGGATGAGATGGCTGGATGGCATCACTGACTCGATGGATGTGAGTCTGGGTGAACTCCGGGAGTTGGTGATGGACAGGGAGGCCTGGTGTGCTGTGATTCATGGGGTCGCAAAGAGTCGGACATGACTGAGTGACTGAACTGAAGTGAACTGATAATTATTAAACTACTTTATAAAATTAGATCTACACAGCACTGGGATTAGCCATAATTTAAATCATCTGTGCCCTTCTCTTCTCTCCTTTAATGAAATGATCAAGAGGGAATACCTGCTTTTTCACTACTCAAACAAAAGAATATTCTGGAAAAAGTAATGAATACAAGTCCCATGTGGCTGAAATAGATGTATGAAACTGTAAGAAAAGATCAAATACCTGCTACATTGAACCAAAACATCAGTAAAACATTAGCAGAGCTTGAGTGAACCTGAGAAGAGTTCACAAAACAATTCACTTCAGATAATGAGAAAGAAGTTCAAGTGTGAGGGAAACAGAACAAGATTCAGATTATTTAATATTCCTTAGTTATTGTATTTAAAAAATACAATCTGGCCTTCTCCTAAAATGTCAGTGCACATTTTTTGAAATTTCACTGCACATCTAGTCATTACATAGCTTCTTTAAACCATTTAATGCTATTGTACCTGTTCTCAGGATTTTCAGCTATTTCTGAAGCTACAAATGTAGTGGTGTTAAAGAATAAGGAAAAAGGAAAAAAGTGTAAAAAGAAAAAAAAGAAATAGTTTTTTATAGTTACTTTGGGCTTCCCTGGTGGCTCAGTCAATAAAGAATCTGCTTGCAATGCAGGAGAACTGAGTTTGATCCCTAGGTTGGGAAGATCCCCAGGAAAAGGAAATGACAACCCACTCCAGTATTCTTGCTGGGGAAATTTCATGCACAGAGGAGCCTGGCAGACTATGGTTCATGGGGTCACATGAGTCGAACACGACTTAGCAACTAAACCACCACCATAGATATTTTTACAATAATCAAAGATTTAAAAATGATAATATGTTTTGAAGGAAGGAATATGATAGCAAATAAGAACACATGAGATGAGATGAGGTGTTTCCTACTCTTAAGTCAGTGTTTCATATTAAGAAGCTGGATGTGGTGGTGGGAGGATGAATTTTTATGACATAAGGAGAACATAAGCTGCTTGTAAAGTAAGAACTTAGTGAATAACCTTACAGGGAGTGCATTAACTTATGTGCATTGTAGAGAGGCCTGAGCAAGCTGGGGTGACAGCAATGCAGACAAGATGACAATGGCAAGGACCCACCTTTGATCAAGTAGCCAATGCCTAAGGAGCAGGTTATTGCTCTTGTTCGGTCACTAAGTCAGGTTCTACTCTGTGTGATCCCATGGACTGTAGCCTGCAAGGCTCCTCTGTCTATGGGATTTCCCAGGAAAGAATACTGAAGTAGGTTGCCATTTCCTTCTCCAGGGAATCTTAGTTCAGAGACTAAACCCATGTCTCCTGTTTTGGCAGATAAATTCATTACCAGTGAGCCAGATGTAGCTGACCAAATCTGGGTGATAAATGAATTGAGTCTGTTACAAATTGGTATCAGTTTTCACTCAGTTGTATATTAAGCCATGGAGTTAATTTAATTAGAAGATATTATCCATTTTTTCCTCCAGATTTATCGAGGTATAATTGACAGACAACATTCTATAAGTTTAAAATGTAAAACTCAAAGAGTATATATGAATGATTACCTTAGTGAAGTTAGTTACCACATCCATCACCCCATAGTTACTTTGTTTTTGCTATAAGGATACTTAAATTTTATTCTCTTAGCAAATTTCAAGTATACAATAAAGTGTTCATATTTATAATCACCATACTGTACATTACATATCCAGACTTTATTAAACTTGTAATTGAAAGTTTGCAAGTTTTGTCTCACATCTCCCCATTTTCCTTACCCTACAGCCCCTTAAAATGACCAGTCTATTCTTTGCTCTTATGAGTTCAACTTTTAAAATTTCCACATATAAGTGAAATTATATAATATTTTTCTTTCTATATCTGATTTATTTTGGTTACAATAATGTTCTCAATAATGAAATCTGTCCTGAATATTCATTGGAAGGACTGATGCTGAAGCTGAAACTCCAATACTTTGGCCACCTGATGTGACAAACTGACTCATTTGAAAAGACCCTGATGCTGGATAAGATTGAAGGCATGAGGAGAAGGGGACAACAGAGGACGGGATGGTTGGATGGCATCACCGACTCAATGGACAGGAGTCTAAGTAAATGCCAGGAATTGGCAATGGACAGGGAGGCCTGGCATGCTGCAGTCTATGGGGTCACAAAGAGTTGGACATGACAGAGCAACTGAAATGAACTGAACTGAGGGAATATTGGCATGCAAATACAGATACTGCTATTCTTGGCACTATAACTTTAATATTCATTTTAAATTGTGGAAGCAGAATATAGATTATCAAGCAAGTGCTCAATACTTAATATAAGTTATCTCATTTAATCCTTACAAACAACTTTGTGAAGTGTACATTAAATACATCATTTCATAAAGCTAAATAAAACAGGAGGGAAAATTTGTTTGAGAGGATGGATACAAACGAGAAGGACTTGAATTCAAACTCAGTCTGTTCACCCCTCCAAATTGCTTACCTTCCAGTACAATCATTTGAGGTAAAATAAAAGGAGGATGATACCTAGTCCAAGAGTATCCCATTGCTAGTGTTCTACTCCAGAAGAAATCCAAATTAATATATAAATGTTACATATTCTGACAAAGTGAAAATAAAGCTTATGCTTCTGACACCAAATTTCCTTTGGAAATTCAGCTTTACCTTGATGATCTACCTCACGTCCTTCTCTGGGTCACTGACCAGTTTGGTCTTGCATGTGTGTGTGCTCAGTTGCTTCAGTCCTGTTCGACCCTTTGTGACCCCATGGACTGTAGCCCATCAGGCTCCTCTGTCCATGGGATTCTCCAGGCAAGAATACTGGAATGGGTTGCCATGTCCTCCTCCAGGGGATCTTCCCAACCTGGGGACTGAACTGACATTTGCCTGCATCTCCTGCATTGCAGGCAGATTTTTAACCCATTCAGCCACTGCTCAATTCTCACATTTTCATTTTCTCAAATGACTGTGTGCCTTTTAAAGTCAGTTAATATTGTGATAATCAATTGTCTTTTTATCGTCTTTTTTTGTTTTTTAGTTTGTTGTTGCTCTAGATGATTAAGAAGAAGATAGATAAAATGAATTAGGAGATGCTGAATGTCCTTGCTACTGCAGTTAATTGTCACATCTTTAAATTCCTGTTTGGAACCACTGCAACATGGTTCACTGGAATGAACAAGGTCCTCTGAAGCCTTGGCTTTCAACATCTGACTTGTTTCTGGCAGGAGAATATAAGAACAACTCAATGGCTTCTTGTTCTCATAGTACTTCTGTGCTGTTAATCAGATACTAACTTTAAGCTCAGTTATCAGATGGTTCATAAGTTACAGTACACAAGTTTTATCAGAAGCACTGACAATGACCAAAATATCACTTATAGAAATAAAAGTAATGTAACTTCTAGGCTGGTGATTTGCAATATTTTTCAAAGTCAAGGAACTGGATTGCTTCAGTAAGGAATGGTTGTTCTGGAGTCCCTTATATTTAATATTGTTCATTGATCCTTTATTTCCATATCTACTTCCAGGTTGCATTGCAGAAGAAGTTCATTTATTAGAATGCATACTCACAGGTATTAAGGAAATGTGAAATTAGATCACCAATGATATGACTAAGTTAAATGTTAGGACAAGTTCCCAGAGTTAAAGACTTATCTCCTTAGGAAATAAATCTTTGTTTCTTCAATCCTGAAACCACTTCTGGGTTTTGGTCTATTTTAGTCAAACACTGTATATCCCCTCATCACCAATTATGTGTTAACTGTGTAGTAACCACATATATAATTTCAATTAAAGCCAAGATTCTTAGCTTTCAACCTGGTTTTCTTGTTAGTTTTTAGTATTGTTTCTCCTCAAGAGGCAAGAGCAAAGGTATAAGTAGCAATTTGAGTAAAACTCACCAATATAAACTGTCATCATTTTTCATCCTCTTGTGCTGTATACCCAAGGGCTTGGGAAGTGAGCAACATGAGCTTTAGGGGTGGATTTTCTTGCCAGAGGTATTTGCCGTGCAACTACCTATCAATAGATACAAATACTGAACTCTTGTTTTCTTACTTAAATTTCCTTTCTTCATTGAGAAATGGATAAGCCTCATCTATTGATTAAGTGTTTTATAAATCAAACAGTTACTGAGATGCAATTTGATTTTTTTTTTTGTGGGGTTGGAGAAGACTCTTTATTTATTTATTATTATTTTTTTTACAAGCATTTACATTTATAGTTTAATTTGGAATAGAAAGTCATGCAGGTCTTTATTCTAAACAGTGACCAACTTGATCTAACACAAAATACATACCTCAAACAAAACAATCCTTTTTATAATTTATAAGCTATTACGTTGTTTTCAGTGGCAATTTGATTTTTTAAATTAAGCTATAGGGTGAGAGTGGGGCTTTGATTAAACCTCATGAGGCAATGAATGAGCTACAATGTTGAAAGGGAACAGGGATGATTTTTGCTTTTCTTGGACCACCAGCCTTTGGTGTTGAATATAAGATATCATACCCACAGAAGATTAGTGAATGAATGGAAATTTTAAAATTATAGTAGTGCTTTGCTACATGATCAGCTTTTAAAAATGTGTTTTGTTCAAACAGCTTTGCTTCCTGAAAATGACAAAAATGAAAAAAAATAGCTCTCCCTTAATTTCAAGTGTTATCTCAAGCAACAATAGTTCAACGATTTTGTTCTTTCTAATAACCTAAGCCCAGAGTAAATGATTGATAATGTTTGCTTCAAAGTCACACCAGTAAAGTCTTATTGTGAAATGATCTCTTCATTTTTCATGATAGATTACTTTGAATAAAATCATAGTTAGGCAATAGCCAATATTTACTAGCATTTTCCAGATATATCTAAATTACAACAAATAAGAGGCATCTCTAGCTGCAAATTGGTATATTTCCATGACAGAGATTTGTTTTCCTTCTTTCTTATAGCCCTTACTCAAATTAGGAATAATGATGTTATTGTAAAATTATGTGGATTAATTGTGCAAGTGTATGTGCTAAGTCTCTTCAGTTGTGTCTGACTTTTTGCAATGCCATGGGATGTAGCCGGCCAGTCTCTGTCCATGGGATTCTTCAGGCAAGAATACTGGACTGGGTTGCCAAGCACCCTCCAGGGGATCTTCCCTACCCAGGGATCGAACCCACGTCTCCTTTGTTTCCTGCAATGGCAGGCAGTTTCTGTACCACGAGTGAAATTTGGGAAGCCCAGATTTTGCACAAATGCAACCAGTCTTTAGGGACTTCCCTGGTGGTTCAGAGGGTAAAGAATCTGCCTGCAATGCAGGAGACCTGAGTTTGATCCCTGTGTTTGGAAGATTCCCCTAAAGAAGGGAACATCTACCCTCTACAATATCCTTGCCTGGAGAATTCCATGAACAGAAACTATAGTCTACAGGGTTGCAAAGAGACATGACTGAGTGACTAACACACTTTTAACCAATCTTTGGAAAGCAGATATGAAACAGACTTTTGCTATAAGAATTCATAATAACTTTATTATAGCTAGCCAGATATATACATTTACATGTGCATGTTTATTGTACAGAGGTGTATACAGCTGAAAGTGATTTTGAAGCCCTAAAACAAACCAAACTGATCACTTGGATCACAGCCTGGTCTAACTCAATGAAACTATGAGCCGTGTCATGAAGGGCCATCCAAGATGGATGGGTCATAGTAGAGATTTCTGATAAAATGTGGTCCACTGGAGAAGGGAATGGCAAACCACTTCAGTATTCTTGCCTTGAGAGCCCCATGAAGAGTATGAGAAGGCAAAAAGACATGACACTGAAAGATGAACTCACCATGCTGGCAGGTGCCCAATATGCTACTGGAGAAGGGTGGAGAAATAACTCCAGAAAGAATAAAGAGACTGAGTCAAAACTAAAACAATGCCGGGTTGTAGGTGTGACAGGTGATGGAAGTAAAATCTGATGCTGTAAAGAACAATATTGCATAGGAACTTGGAATGTTAGGTTCATGAATCAAGATAAATTGGAAGTGGTCAAACAGGGTATGGCAAGGATGAACATTGACATTTTAGGAATCAGTGAACTAAAATGGACGGGAATGGGTGAATTTAATTTAGACAACCATGATATCTACTACTGTGGGCAAGAATCCCTTAGAGGAAATGGAGTAGCCCTCATAGTCAATAAAAGAATCCAAAATGCAGTACTTAGGTGCAGTCTCAAAAACAACAGATTGATCTCTGTTTGTTTAGAAGGAAAACCATTCAGTATCACAGTAATCCAAGTCTATGCTCCAACCACTAATGCTGAAGTAGTTGTTGAACAGTTGTATGGAAGACATACAAGACCTTATAGAACTAACACCAAAAAAGAAAATCCTTTTCATCATAGTGTACTATAATGCAAAAGTAGGAAGTCAAGAGATACCTGGAGTAACAGGCAAGTTTGGCCTTGAAGTACAAAATGAAGCAGAGCAAAGGCTAAGAGAGTTTTGGCAAGCGAATTCACTAGTCATAGCAACAACACCAGAAATGACTCTACACATGGACATCACCAGATGGTCCCCTAAAGAAGGGAACAGATTGATTATTGATTTTATTCTTTGCAGCCAAAGATGGAGAAACTCTATACAGTCAGCAAAAACAAGACCAAGAGCTGATGTGGCTCCGATCATGAACTCACTGCAAAATTCAGACTTAAATGAGGAAAGTAGGGAAAACCACTAGCCCATTCAGGTGTGACCTAAATCAAATCACTTATGATTATACACTTGAAGTGGCAAACAGATTCAAGAGATTAGATATGATAGAAAGAATGCCTGAAGAATTATGGGCAGAGTTTTGTAACATTTTACAGGAAGTAGTGATCAAAATCATTTCCAAGAAGAAGAAATGCAAAAAGGCAAAATGGTTGTCTGAGGAGGCCTTACAAATAGCTGAGAAAAGGAGAGACATGAAAGGCAAAGGAGCAAAGAAAGCTAAATACACCTGAATGCAGAGTTCCAAATAATAGTAAGGAGAGATAAAGTCTTCCTAAGTGACCAAGGCAAAGAAATAGAGGAAAACAAATAGAATTGAAAAGACCAGAGATCTCCTCAAGAAACTGAGATACCAAGTGAACATTTCATGCAAATATGGGCACAGTAAAGGACAGAAATGGTATGGACCTAACAGAAGCAGATTTTAAGCAGAGGTGGCAAGAATACATGGAAGAACTGTACAAAAAAGATCTTCATGACTCAGATAACTACAATGGTGTAATCACTCTCCTAGAGCCAGACATCCTGGGATATGAAGTGAAGTGGGCCTTAGGAAGCTTCACTATGAACTAAGCTAGTGGAAGTGATGGAATTCCAGCTGAGCTATTACAAATCCTAAATGATGATGCTATGAAAGTGCTGTACTCAAAAAAACAAAAACAAACAAACAAAAAAAACACAACCTTTCCACAGCAAATGTGCAAAACTCAGCAGTGGCCACAGGACTGGGAAAATCAGTTTTCATTTCAATCCCAAAGAAAGGCAATACCAAAGAATGTTCAAACTACCACGTAATTGTACTCATCCCACACACTAGCAAATTACTGCTCAAAATTCTCCAAGTTAGGTTTCAACGGTATATGAACTGAGAATTTCCAGATGTACAAGCTGGATTTAGAAAAGGCAGAGGAAGCAGTGATCAAATTGCCAACATCTGATGGATCATAGAAAAAGCAAGAGAATTCCAGAAAAATGTCTATTTCTGCTTCACTGACTACACTAAAGCCTTTGACTGTGTGGATTACAACAAAATGTGGAAAATTCTTCCACCTTAACTGCCTCCTGAGAAATCTGTTTGTAGGTCAGGAAGCAGCAGTTAGAACCAGACATGGAACAATGGACTGATTCCAAATTGAGAAAGGAGTACATCAAGGCTGTATATTGTCACCTTGCTTAACATCATGTGAAATGCTGGACTGGATGAAGCACAAGCTGGAATTAAGATTGCAGAGAGAATTATCAATAACCTCAGATATGCAGATAACACCACGCTTATGGCAGAAAGCAACGAGGAACTAAAGAGCCTCTCAATGAAAGTGAAAGACGAGAGTGAGAAAGCTGGTTTGAAACTCAACTTCCAAAAAACTAAGATCATGACATCCAGCCTCACTACTTCATGGCAAATAGATGGCAAAACAATGGAAACAATGAGTTAAACTATTTTCTTGGGCTCCAAAATCACTGTAGATGGTAACTGCAGCCATGAAATTAAAAGACACTTGTACTTTGGAAGAAAAGCTATGACAAAGCTAGACAGTGTATTAAAAAGAAGGGATATTACTTTGCAGACAAAGGTCTGTGTTGTCAAAACTATGGTTTTTCTAGTAGTCAATTATAGATGTGAGAGTTGGACCATAAAGAAAGTTAAGCGCCAAAGAATTGATGCTTTTGCACTGTGGTGTTGGAGAGACTCTTGAGAATCCTTTGGACAGCAAGGAGATCATATAGTCAATCCTAAAGGAAACCAGTCCTGAATATTCATTGGAAAGACTGATGCTGAAGCTGAAGCTCCAATACTTTGGCCACATGATGCAAAGAACTACCTCATTGGAAAAGACCCTGATGCTGGGAAAGATTCAAGGCAGAAAGAGAAGAGGATGACAGAGGATGAGATAGTTGGATGACATCACTGACTCAATGGACATGAGTTTGAGAAAGCTCTGGGTGTTTGTTATCGACAGGGAGGCCTGGATTGCTGCAGTCCATGTGGTTGTAAAGAGTTGGACATGACTGAGCAACTGAATGGAACTGATTTATTTTATAGGCCTTGAGTGTTGTAGTTTCTCTCTATATTTAACCTTTAGGTATAACTTTATTAATTAAAACAAAATAACATTTTATTTGGAGGCTTCCTATCTGAAATCTGGAGTTCATTTACTCTATTGTATAGCTTGAAAACTTCAAACTCTAACATGTTAACATAAATTAATATCACCTTAACATTAAATGTTTTCTGTTCTATTATTTGTAAGTCACTATCAAAGATTTATAATGTATAAAATAAGATTTTTGAAGATTGGGCATCTGTTAAATTTCCTTGAAGTGTTTTTTAAGAAACTTTGTTAAAGTTGCAGTTCATATATTATAAAATAATAGGTTCATTGTTTTCAGGAATTTTATTTTTGGTATTCATATTCTATAAATAAGTTTCATGGAAATAGGACTTTGTTTTGTTTTGGAAGGCATATCACTTTGGGCTCTTTACCAAAGCTAGCAGTATTGACTCATTGATTGCTTGGTATAATACATTTAGCTACAGATCCTATGTATATCAGATACAGATTTGTAATTACATATAACGTCACTTTGAAATACTTTTTAAGTGGGACATAAAATTGTTTTCTATTTAAAAAATTGTAGAAAACTAAAGAGAGCCTAATAAATAAGTTCTGAGAGGACATTAGAAACAATTGAGATCATAAGGTCAAGATCCTCAGTCAGTCTTGGTTCCACTCTGATATGTGATAGGACAGCATTGTTATTACTCTGCAATTATACTTTGCACCTGAGAACCTCTAAACCCCACAAAACTGTGAGGTGTTTCGTATGACGTACATACTAGCCAATGATATGGGATGAGGAGGGCAGGGTCATCTACACATAAATGTCAGGGCACTTATTTTGACATAAACATGCTTATTTTTCATTTCTTTGAGCTAATTTCTTTTTAGAGAAGTATCATCAAGCATGGAATGAAAAGAAGGGGAAATGAAAAAAATGTAGCTAGAGCAAATATGAATAAGCAAATTGAATTAATTAGCAAAAATCCAAACTTTATCCCTTGCTGTAGGATTTAATATGACTGTGAGAGTACATAATCTCTGTAAGAACAATTTGGAAAATAAAAGAATGGTATTCTGGTATGAATGTATAAAAAAGATTAAGCATTCTGAACATAATAATAAACTCAGAAAAATAATGAAATTCACTCTAATGTTAGTATGCAAGCACCAGGGGGGCTCTAGGAAAAATATAACAATAAAATCAAGTTTCACGTTAATTATGCCATTTGACAAACTGAACATTGAGTCACTTATGTCCAACAGCCTTATATAGACGTGATCACAGACATAGTCTGAGATGTTAAAATGCTGGAAATCCATCTTCCTGGGAGGATTTTTGCCAATTAGTTTGAGACTAAAGAATCCTGCCAGGCTTGAGCCTGCCCAGCAAGGTAGAGGATCAGAAATGGGAAAAAGGAAACATTTTATAAGAGACAGCTAAAAAATCAGTGACTCAGCTGGCAGTACAAAACTATGCTTGAAAGCAACTTTAGGTTTTGGAAACTTTCACAGTGAAATGCATTATAATTTTAGAGGTCCTTCTGGGGGAGATTTGTTATATTTCTGGCATTAGAAAATTGTGTAAATATTGTATGATGTGCTTACTTGTTGTGGTAGCCTACACTTAGCGCAGAATCTTACCTTATGCATTTACTACAGACCAATTGATGGGACTCTGATAAACTAGTTTCATGTAACTTTAAATCTGAAAAATATTCCTGGGTATTTAGACATCTGTAATAACTGATTACCATACCGGGAGCTGACTGTGGCTCAGATCATGGACTTCTTATTGCCAAATTCAGACTTAAATTGAAGAAAGTAGGGAAAACCACTAGACCATTCAGGTATGACCTAAATCAAATCCCTTATGAATATACACTGGAAGTGAGAAATAGATTTACGGGACTAGATCTGATAGAGTGCCTGATGAACTATGGACAGAGGCTCGTGACATTGTACAGGAGACAGGGATCAAGACCATCCCCATGGAAAAGAAATGCAAAAAAGCAAAATGGCTGTCTGGGGAGGCCTTACAAAATAGCTGTGAAAAGAAGAGAAGCGAAAAGCAAAGGAGAAAAGGAAAGATATAAGCATCTGAATGCGGAGTTCCAAAGAATAGCAAGAAGAGATAAGAAAGCCTTCTTCAGCGATCAGTGCAAAGAAATAGAGGAAAACAACAGAATGGGAGAGACTAGAGATCTCTTCAAGAAAATTAGAGATACCAAGGGAATATTTCATGCAAAGATGGGCTCGATAAAGGACAGAAATGGGATGGATATAACAGAAGCCGAAGATACTAAGAAGAGGTGGCAAGTATACACAAAAGAACTGCACAAAAAAAACCTTCACAACCCAGATAATGACCATAGTGTGATCACTCACCTAGAGCCAGACATCCTGGGATGTGAAGTCAAGTGGGCTTTAGGAAGCATCACTACGAACAAAGCTAGTGGAGGTGATGGAATTCCAGCTGAGCTATTTCAAATCCTGAAAGATGATGCTGTGAAAGTGCTGCACTCAATACGCCAGCAAAATAGGAAAACTCAGTAGTGGCCACAGGACCAGAAAATATCAGTTTTCATTCCAATCCCAAAGAAAGGCAATGCCAAAGAATGCTCAAACTACCACACAATTGCACTCATCTCACATGCTAGTAAAGGAATGCTAAAAATTCTCCAAGCCAGGCTTCAGCAATACATGAACGGTGACCTTCCAGATGTTCAAGTTGGTTTTAGAAAAGGCAGAGGAACCAGAGATCAAATTGCCATCATCGACGGGATCATCAAAAAAGCAAGAGAGTTCCAGAAAAACATCTATTTCTGCTTTATTGGCTATGCCAAAGCCTTTGACTGTGTGGACCACAATAAACTGGAAAATTCTGAAGGAGATGGGAATACCAGACCACCTGACCTGCCTCTTGAGAAACCTATATGCAGGTCAGGAAGCAACAGTTAGACCTGGACATGGAACAACAGACTGGTTCCAAATAGGAAAAGGAGTACGTCAAGGCTGTATATTGTCACCTTGCTTATTTAACTTACATGCAGAGTACATCATGAGAAATGCTTGGCTGGAAGAAGCACAAGCTGGAATCAAGATTTCTGGGAGAAATATCAATAACCTCAGATATACAGATGACACCACCCTTATGGCAGAAAGCGAAGAGGCACTAAAAAGCCTCTTGATGAACGTTAAAGACGAGAGTGAAAAATTTGACTTAAATCTCAACATTCAGAAAACAAAGATCATGGCATCCGGTCCCATCACTTCATGGGGAATAGATGGGGAAACAGTGGAAAGAGTGTCAGACTTTATTTTTGGGGGCTCCAAAATCACTGCAGATGGTGATTGCAGCCATGAAATTAAAAGATACTTACTGCTTGGAAGGAAAGTTATGACCAACCTAGATAGCATATTCAAAAGCAGAGACATTACTTTGCCAACAAAGGTCCATCTAGTCAAGGCTGTGGTTTTACCAGCGATCATGTATGGATGTGAGAGTTGGACTGTGAAGAAAGCTGAGCACTGGAGTTGATGCTTTTGAACTGTGGTGTTGGAGAAGACTCTTGAGAGTCCCTTGGACTGCAAGGAGATCCAACCAGTCCATTCTAAAGGAGACCAGGCCTAGGTGTTCATTAGAAGGACTGATGCTGAAGCTGAAACTCCAATAGTTTGGCCACCTCATGAGAAGAGTTGACTCATTGGGAAAGATCCTGATGTTGGGAGGGATTGGGGGCATGAGGAAAAGGGGATGACAGAGGATGAGATGGCTGGATGCCATCACCAACTCGATGGACATGAGTTTGTGTGAACTCTGGGAGTTGGCGATGGACAGGGAGGCCTGGCGTGCTGCAATTCTTGGGGTCACAAAGAGTTGGACACGACTGAGCAACTGAACTGAGCTGAACTGTACTGAATAGCTGATTAGCTGAATTTTTATTTTCTTTCTTTATTTGGAGGTGAAGCGTCAAGATAGGTGGGGGAAAAAACCTCTACCCAGTAAAGACAAAGCCCAAAAAGTAAACTTATAAATCACTGAGTAGCTCTCACACATGAACTAGGGTACACACTTTATTCATAAAATCTGAGTTAGCTGTACAACTCCTAAGAAAAAAAATGGAGTACATTTTCTGTTCACCTTTTTCATCTTATTTCTAAACTCTTTAGACATAATTTTCTTCCCTGGGATATCCGAAGCTCATGCTTGTTGAGTAGAGATGACAGTCTAGCAACTTTTTAAAAACCTGCAAGAGTTTACTTGCCTTCATTGGATCTTCTGTCAATTTCCAACTTGTATCTCATGCAATTAAAATTATTAATGGCAGGAGGAGTAATTGAATGACAAAACCAGGAGAATTTAGGAATCATGAATTCACTCTGTAATCATAAATGAACTGAATTTGTACTGATACTTTTCACTATTTTTTTCTAAAACACTTTATTCCCTTGGCTTAAGTGATACTACACTCTTCTAGTTTTCTATTTTTTTTTTTTTTTGATAAAAAACAGATAACATCTTCAGTGTATTCCACAAACATTCAGGATACTGCTGAAGATCCTGTAAAGACACAAGAAACACCTTTTGGGTGATTAGCATACTGTAGAGAGAGAAAAAAAGTAAAAGTTGTTCAGTCTTGTCTGACTCTTCGCAGACCCCATGGACTATATAGACCATGAAACTCTCCAGGCAAGAATACTGGCATGGGTAGCTTTTCCCTTCTCCAGGAGATCTCATCAACCCAGGGATCCAACCTAGGTCTCTGCATTGCAAGCGGATTCTTTAGCAGCCACCAAGGAAGCCCAAGAATACTGGAGTGGGACATTGGATAGCCCAAGAAACCTGTCCATTCTCCGAGGGATATTCCCATCCCAGGAATTGAACTGGGGTCTCCTGATTGCAGGTGGATTCTTTACCAGCTGATCTACCAGCGAAGCCCCTAAAATGTAGAGAGATGGCCAGTAACTGAGACTAGAAAACTGTTGCCCAAGCAAGGAACCACCTTTTTCCCTAAAAAAAAAAGGAGGATAATTGCTTTACAAAGTTGTGCTTGTTTCTGCCATACATATATATGAATTGGCCATAGGTATACATATGTCCTCTCCCTCTTAAACTTCCCTCCCTTCTCCCACCTAGGCTGGCACTGAGTCAGAGCACTGGGTTGAGCTCCCTGTGTCATATAACTTCTCATTGGCTATCTATTTTACATATGGTAGAATTTTTTCCTAGTACAAAAATTAGCTTTATGAAACAAAAGCCCAGAACATTTAAATGTTTGGGTATATATCAGTTGGAATCCAAGCAGAGAAACAGAATCAGTAGGAAATACACATTAATTTATTTCAAAGATCGGCCTTACAGAATTGTGAATGCTAACTATGCCAGTCCAAAATCCATCGGGTGGGTTGTTAGGAAGGGCAAGCTGGAGCACTAAAGCATGGGCTAAAGCTGCTGTCCACAGTTAGAATTCCTACTTCTTCAGGAAAACCTCAGCTCTGCTTTTATTGTATTTCACCTTTTTGAATCAGGCTGACAAAAATGATCTGGGATAATCTCCCTTACTTAAAGTCAACTAGTTATAGGTCTGAATAGTATCTGTAAAATATGCTCAAAACAACACCTAGGTTAGAGATTGGTTGAACAACTGGGGACTGTAACCTGGTTATACCGACATGTGAAATGGATGCACAAGCAACTCTCAGGAGGACTTTCTGGAATAGAAAAAGAGGAAACCATTGGATTTGGTAAGATCTGGGCATTAACTCAAACTTTATGTATGACCTGTGGGATCCTGAGTGAATTACAAAACCTTTCTGTACTACTTTATTTCTAAAATTTGACATGTCCTTGTTAATAAATTTTCTCATTACCAAAATGGAGACAGTATTGGTTTAACACCCTCCTGGCACGTAGTACTCAATGGGTGCTAACCTCCAACCCTTAGAAATCACATCTTGTGGTGAGTACATCGTTGTTTCTAAATACCAGTGCTTTGTACAATTTTACACAAGAATAAAAAAAAAAGAGAGAAGCAAAAGCAATGACAGAGTTGGCAAAATATATTAAATTTGCTGCAAGATATATTCTCAAGGTTGTTAGTGAGAGATAAAATTGAATGTTATCTTAGTGAACAGTTTTGACACCTTGGCATATTTTTTAATTATTTTGAACCTCAGCTTATTCACTATAAAATGGGGAAATAAATGCTTGCTCTACTTACTTTATTTGAATATATATTTTTTATTGAAGTGTAGTTGACTTACAATGTTTCAGTTGCACAGCAAGGTGATTCAGTTATGCAAATACACATGTATTATTTTTGAAACTAGTTTCTGTCATGTGCTTAGTCACTCAGTTGTGTTCAACACTTGCAACCCCATGGACTGTAACCCACCAGACCCCTCTGTCAGTGGAGATTCTCCAGACAAGAATACTGGAGTAGATTGCCATTTCCTTCTCCGATTTTCCATCATAGGTTATTACTAGATATTGACTATAGTTTCCTGTTCTATTCAGTAAACCTTTGTTTCTTGTTGCATATCTATTTTTTAATTGGGAATCTAGCATTTCATTCATATTAAGTCAAACAATTGGAATCAAAATGTCTTAATTTTTTTGGTTAAGTAAAAATTCATAAAATTTCAAATATATATTATACATATATATATATATATATATATATATACACACACACAAACATGAAAGCTTTTCTACTACACTTGATAAAGACTTGAGAAAGAATCTCAAAAAAATAAAAAGGAAGAGAAAGAAACTGGAGAAAATAAACTAAATGAAAAGGGAGCACTGAATATGAAATAGAAAAAGTGAAACAAACTAGATAAAAATAAAAGATCATCATATAGTACCATTGTTTCTAAACATGGCTGCTCATCAGAAATACAGCTGGAGCTCTGGAGAAAGACGCAACACCTGAGCATTTGTATTTTTCAAAAAATTTTAAGATAATTCTGATGTACCTCTGGATTTTAAAGAGTGATTGCAAGTTTTTCTATTAGATCCTAGTTTTGGTGATATTATTTTTGTATTGACCAATCATGATATGATGGTATTGAGTAACATAATCACAATAGTAAAAGATGTTTATCAGTTTTCACAATCAATAGCCAGAAAAAAAGAAAAGATCATTAAAACTGCAAGCCAAAATAATTAATACAATTTAAGGGAGTCAATCAGAGTATTGTGGCAAGTGGAAGTGCATATATACATGTTTTAATCCACCTAGCCAGTCTATGTCTTTTGGTTGGTGCATTTAATCCATTTACATTTAAGGTAATTATCAATATGCATGATCCTATTACTGTTTTCTTAATTATTTGGATTTATTTTCTGTAGGTCTTTTTTTTTTTTTTTTTTCCCTCTTGTGTTTCCTGCATAGATAAGTTCCTTTAGCATTTCCTGTAAAGCTGGTTTCAGGCATGCTGAATTCTCTTAACTTTGGCTTCTCTGAAAATCTTTCAATTCCTCCATCAAATTTGAAGGAGAGTCTTGCTGGGTAGAACATTCTTGGTTGTAGTTTCTTCCCTTTCATCACTTTAAATATATCATGCCATCCCCTTCTGGCTTGTAGAGTTTCTGTTGAGAAATTAGCTGATAGCCTTGTACGTTATTTGTAGTTTTTCCCTTGCTGCTTTTAATATTTTATCTCTGTCTTTACTTTTTGTCAATTTGATTACTATGAGTGTGTTCTAGTTGTGTTCCTCCTTGGCTTTATCCTGCCTGGGATTCTCAGTGTTTCCTGGACTTGGATGACTATTTCCTTTCCCATATTAAGGAAGTTTGCAGCTAGTGTCTCTTCAAATATTTTCTCAGGTCCTTTCTCTCTCTTTTCTCTTTCTGGGACCTCTACAACGCAAATGTTGATGCATTTAATGTCCCAGAGGTCTCTTAGGCTGTTTTCATTTCTTTCCATTCTTCTTTCTTTACTCTGTTCTGCACCAGTGATTTCCACCATTTTGTCCTCCAGGTCATTTACCCATGCTTCTGCCTCAGTTATTCTGCTATTGATTCCTTCTAGTGTATTATTCAAGGAGAAGGCAATGGCAACCCACTCCAGTACTCTTGCCTGGAGAATCCCAGGGACGGTGGAGCCCGGTGGGCTGCCATCTACGGGGTCGCGAAGAGTCGGACATGACTAAAGTGACTTAGCAGCAGCAGCAGCAACAGTGCATTATTCATCCCTGTTTATTTGTTCTTTAGTTCTTCTAGGTCTTTGATAAATACTTCTTTTCAATCTTTGCCCCCATTCTTCTTCTGAGATCCTGAACAATCTTCATTTCTTCATTATCACTATTCTGAATTGTTTTTCTGGGAGGTTGTCTGTCTCCACTTCATTTAATTGTTTTTCTGGGGTTTTATCTTGTCCCTTCATCTGGAACATAACTTCTGCTTTTTCATCCTGATGAACTTTCTGTAATGTTTTTTGTTTTAGCCCTTGTGAGATTGCGTCTTCTTGCTTCTTCTGTCTGCCCTCTGATGGATGGGGCTAAAAGGTTTTTTCTTGATGGGAAGGGCTGGCAATTGGAAAAACTGGGGCTTTCTCTGGTGGGCAGGGCATTGCTCAGTTGCTCAGTAAAGCTTTAATCCAATTATCTGCTGATGAGTGGGGTTGCACTCCCTCCCTGGTAGTTGTTTGGCCTGAGGCGACCCAGCCCTTGGATATACAAGCTGTATGGTAGGGTTAAGGGGGTTTATGCCAAGGGGGACCTTCCAATGGGCCCATCCCTGCGGTAAGCCCCTGCTGATCCATGCCTCCACAATAGACCTTCCAATGCTTCGCAGGTTGTTTCGGTTCAGTCTCCTGTGGGGTCACGGTTCCTCTCTTCTGGGTCTTGGTGTGTGCAAAGTTCTGTTTGTGCCCTCCAAGACAAGAGTCTCTGTTTCCCCCAGTCCTCTGCAAGTCCTATGATCAAATCCCATTGGCCTTCATGGCCAGATTCCCTGGGGATTTCCAGTCTCTTTTTCTGGTCCCCAGGCTAGGAAAGGGGGTTCTGAACCTTCACAACAGTGTGAGAATGTCCTTGGTATTATTATTCTCCAGTTTGTGAGTCACCCACCTGGTGGGTATGGAATTTGATTTTATCATGACTGTGCCCCTCCTAACGTATTGTTTCAGCTTCTTCTTTGTCTTTGGACATGGGGTATCTTTTTTGGTGGGTTCCAGCATCCTCTTGTCAATGGTTGTTCAAGACCTGGTTACAATCTTGGTGCTCTCACAGGAGGAGATGAGCACACGTCCTACTCCACCATCTTGACTTGGACGCCACTATATTGAAATCAGGAAGAACAAATAAAAATGCATATGGATGGACTTTGTAAACTACAAAAGTAATTATATTGGTCAACAATTTTTATCCTTCCTCTGTTGAGTGGATATAAGAAAACATTTTCATGCTTCTTTAAAAGATTTGGAAGATCATAGAATATTTTTAAATGAATAAAGTGAGGAAGAAAAGCACCTAAAACTTCTCAGCTATTATAAAAACTAATTTCTTAAGGCTGAGAGGAAAAATAAGAAGTAATTAAGATATTATGGTGTTTTGCCAGGCTTTACAAAAATTATTTTAAAACAATTTATCTTAGCAAATGGTGCTGCTAAGTAAGTTTAAAATTCTATTATGACACAAAACTCAGTTTGAACAAGTTATGAAAATTTGAAGTTATCAACAATTTACTTTTGTGTTAGTATAATTAAAGAGAAATCTCCTTGTACTTTCTAAATAGGAATTTAAAAAAATATGAAGTTTCTTATGTTCCAGTTATCTATTGCTTGGTAACAAATTATCTTGATGGTGGCAAGAAAAACAATTTTTTTATATGCAGGGATTCTGTGGGACAGGAATTCAGACAAGAAAAATCACTGCAGATGGTGATTGCAGCCATGAAATTAAAAGATACTTACTCCTTGGAAGAAAAGTTATGACCAACCTAGATCGCATATTCAAAAGAAGAGACATTACTTTGCCAACAAAGGTCCACCTAGTCAAGGCTATGATTTTTCCTGCGGTCATGTATGGATGTGAGAGTTGGACTGTGAAGAAGGCTGAGTGCTGAAGAATGGATGCTTTAGAACTGTGGTGTTGGAGAAGACTCTTGAGAGTCCCTTGGACTGCAAGGAGATCCAACCAGTCCATTCTGAAGGAGATCAGTCCTGGGATTTCTTTGGAAGGAATGATGTTAAAGTTGAAACTCCAGTACTTCGGCCACCTCATGCAAAGAGTTGGCTCACTGGAAAAGACTCTGATGCTGGGAGGGATTGGGGGCAGGAGGAGAAGGGGACGACAGAAGATGAGATGGCTGGATGGCATCACTGACTCGATGGACATGAGTCTGAGTGAACTCCGGGAGTTGGTGATGGACAGGGAGGCCTGGTGTGCTGTGATTCATGGGGTCACAAAGAGTCAGACACGACTGAGCAACTGAACTGAACTGAACTGAACTGAACTGATAGTAATGATTTCATGATGGTATCATGTCTCTATTCCATAATATTTGGAGCCTCAGCTGGGGACAACAGAATACAGCTGCTTTGAACAACTGGGAACTGCAAACATGTAGAGGCTTGGCACAAAGCCTGAGATGTTGCAAAGACTGAGCTCATCTGAGAGTATAACACATTGCCTCTCCATGTAGCTTTGCCTTCTTTCTAGTATCATGCCCACAAAGTAGTTGAGGTTCTTATTTAATGGGTTAGTGCTCCAATTGGTGAGCAAGGCAGATGGTGCAGCACTTTTTATGATCTGTTCTCAGAATTCATGAATCACCATTTCAGTCACACCTATAGGTCAAAAAAGTCACAAGCCTACTCAAGTTGAGGGAGAAGAGACTTAGAACACAAATCTTTTCTTTTCTTTTAATTTGGTTTCATCGGGTCTTAGTTGCAGCATGTGGGATCTAGTTCCTCAACAAGACTCCTTTGCTTTGGGAGCATGGTGTCTTAGCCACGGGACCACCAGGGAAGTCCTAGAACACAAATCTTAATGGGTCTAAGAATCGGTTTTCATTTTTAAATTTAGTTCTGTGATATATCCCAAATCAGGTTTTGCATATGGGCTAAGATATTGATTGAGGTTCATTTTACCTTTTTAGATTGTTGGTGTTCAGTCTGTAAGTTGTGTCTGGTTCTTTGTGATACAATGGACTGCAGCACACCAGGCTTCTCTGTCCTTCACCATCTCCCAGAGTTTACTCAAACTCATGTCCATTGAGTCAGTGATGCCAGCCAGCCATCTCATCCTCTGTTGTCCCCTTCTCCTGCCTTCAATCTTTCCCATCATCAGAGTCTTTCTCAATGAGTCAGCTGTTTGTATTCTGTGGCCAAAGTATTGGAGCTTCAGCTTTAGCATCAGTCCTTCCAATGAATATTCAGGGTTGATTTCCTTTAGGATTGACAGGTTTGATTTCCTTGCTGTCCAAAGCACTCTCAAGAGTCTTCTCCGGCAGCACAGTTTGAAAGCATAAATTATTTAGTGCTTAGCCTTGTTTATGGTCCAGCTCTCACATCTATTCATGTCTTCTGGAAAAACCATGTGCTTAGTTGCTCAGTTGTGTCCAACTTTTTGTGACCACATGGACTGCAGCCGCCCAGGCTCCTCTGTCCTCTTCCTTCTTTTTAATAAACTGTTTAGGTTTGTCATAGCTTTTCTTCTAAAGAGCAAGTGGCTTTTAATTTCAGGGCTTTTTTTGGGGGGCATCCAAATTTTCCAACTCCATTTGTTGAGTAGATTATCATTTCCCACAATACTAAATACTAATACACAATACTAAATATATACACATAATTTAAATATACTTCCTGAATATATATTATACATACACAAGTGCACACATACAGTTTTTTGTATGAATTAGAAAAGAAAAAATGGGAATATTAAGATGTTTTCTACCTCATATATCAGAGGAGATAAAGGAAGTATAATGTAAGGGTCAGGATGTGATGTAATCTCAGAATGTCACATATTTTTTTCATATGGGCCTATATACTCCTTGGTCTAAAAGACTGAGTACATGTGTAAAGCTCTGCCTGCAGTTAGAAAAGTGTGAGATAGACTTAACCATCTACTTGTTCCAGATTTAAAGTGAAACTTCACCTACCAGAATGCCGTCAGAGTAAACTTGTAACTGATTGAAGTTGGAAAGCATTTCCCAGTGGTGTGTACAGATTCAATAGCAAAGACTTAAAACTTCACTGTCTCAAAGAGTTTAAGTATATCCTCTTACCAGTTATTGGCTAACAACTAAGCTATGCTGAGCCATGTGCAACTCCTAAGAAACCGAGCTTGGAAAGAAAAACACCACAGAAAAGGTACCACCTCAAAAATACCACCACAGAAGAGGCAGATATTATTGTATTAACCCTGACAAGTAAATGGACAAATAAAACCAAAAAACTGAAATAGCAACAACAGAGAAATCAGAATCCAAAATTGCCTTAATTTAGCTCTAGTATGTCCAGTTTTCAGTGTGATTATGCTACACGAAAAGAAATTGGAAGCTAAACCATACAATGAAAAAGGCAGGAATAATAATGATAAAAGTAAAACAATATCAATCAGCTCGTTCAGTCGCTCAGTTGAGTCTGACTCTTTGCAACCTCATGGACTGCAGCATTCCAGGCCTCCCTGTCCATCGAGAACTCTCAGTGTTTACTCAAACTCATGTCCATTGAGTTGGTGATACCATCCAGCCATCTCATCCTCTGTCTTCCCACCTTCAATCTTTCCGAGCATCAGGGTCTTTTCAAATGAGTCAGTTCTTCCCATTAGGTGGCCAAAGTATTGGAGTTTCAGATTCAGCATCAGTCCTTCCAATGAATATTCAGGACTGATCTCCTTTAGGGTGGACTGGTTGGATCTCCTTGCAGTCCAAGGGACCCTCAAGAGTCTTCTCCAACACTATAGTTCAAAAGAATCAGTTCTTCAGCACTTAGCTTTCTTTAAAGTCTATCTCTCACATCTATACATGACTACTGGAAAAACCATAGCTTTGACTAGACAGACCATTGTTGGCAAAAGAATGTCTCTGCTTTTTAATATGCCATCTAGGTTGGTCATAAATTTTCTTCCAAGGAGCAGGCTGCAGTCTCCATTTGTGGTGATTTTGGAGCCCCCCAAAATAAACTCAGTCACTATTTCCACTGTTTCACCACCTATTTGCCATGAAATGATGGGGCCAGATTGCATGATCTTAGTTTTCTGAATGTTGAGATTTAAGCCAGATTTTTCACTCTCCTCTTTCACTTTCCTCAAGAGGCTCTTTAGTTCTTCTTCATTTTCTGCCATAAGGGTGGTGTCATCTGCATATCTGAGGTTACTGATATTTCTCTTGGCAATCTTGATTCCAGTTTGTGCTTCTTTCAGCCCAGCGTTTCTCATGATGTACTCTGCATAGAAGTTAAATAAGCAGGGTGACAATATGCAGCCTTGACGTACTCCTTTCCCTATTTGGAACCAGTCTGTTGTTCCATGTCCAGTTCTAACTTTTGCTTCCTGTCCTGCGTACAGATATCTCAAGAGTCAGGTCAGGTGGTCTGGTATTCCCATCTCTTTCAGAATTTTCCACAGTTTGTTGTGATCCACACAGTCAAAGGCTTTGGCATAGTCACTAAAGCAGAAATAGATGTTTTTCTGAGATGTTGTAAATTTGATCTCTGGTTCCTCTGCCTTTTCGAAAACCAGCTTGAACATCTGGATGTTCATGGTTCACATACTGTTAAAGCCTGGCTTGGAGAATTTTGAGCATTACTTTGCTAGCATGTGAGATGAGTGCAACTGTACGGTAGTTTGAGCATTTTTTGGCATTTCCTTTCTTTGGGACTGGAATGAAAACGGACCTTTTCTAGTCCTGTGGCCACTGCTGAGTTTTCTAAATTGGCATATTGAGTGCAGCACTTTCATAGCATCACCTTTTAGGATTTGAAATAGCTCCACTGGAATTCCATCACCTCCACTAGCTTTGCTGTAGTTGGGGTACCTTTATCAAATCTTAGAAATTAACACTGGTAAAACAGTTTCAATTAGATTGCAGTTTAGCAGTTTTTTTGTGCCATATCCTATTCATTTAAAGGATATAATTCTGAACACTCATTACATTTAAGCATCATGACTCCCTAGTTCCTTCTACTCTGGTACATAGTTTCAATGTTTTGTTGACAATTTCAAACTGTACTGGTTAGGTGGTTTCAGAATGCATCCCAAATTTGGGTTTGTTAGATGTTTGCTAGTAATTAGATTTGAGTTATGAGTTTTGCCAAAGGATATCATAGAGATGAATTATCTCTCTCATTATATCAGGAGATTCATGATATGCCTCACTACTGGTGATACTAACCTTGATCTTTTGCTTAAGGTCATATTTTTCAGACTTTCCTTTTTTACCATAAAATCATTAATTTTCACCTTTTGGGGACTCTTAAATATTACTAAGTGAATATTTTTAATAGTTGCAGATATTTTCTATTTTTCATAAATTAGTTTTGCTAAGTTGTATTTATCAAAGGGTATGTCCATTTTTATGTTGTCAAATTTTTTGGCACAAATTTGTTTTAAATAATCCCTTATTTCCCTTTTAGTGTCTGTAGGATCTGTAATAATTTCTGTACCAATTTCTTTCCTCATGTTAATAGTTTTTCTTCTCTTTTTCCTTTTATTAGTTTTGTGAGTGGTTTATCGATTTTTTTAAAAACAACTTTTGGCTTTCTAATTTTCTCCATTATGTGTTTCTATTTCATTCATTTTTTCATTACCTTATTAAATATTTTTATTTTGATTTCTGGTCTCTTAAATGTTTTTCTATTTATTCTGATTTAGTTTGATCTGGTTCTTCTAGTGTCTTAAGATGAAAATGTAGATAATTTCATAAATTTCTCTCAATGCACTGCACTAGTTCCATCCCACAAAATTTGTGTTTTTATAATATTATCATTTGGTTTGAAAAATTTATCTTGAGATTTTTTTTTCTTTGACTCATGGGTTATTTAGAATGATTTTTACAAGTATCTAAACTTTTAGAGATTTTATATGTATCTAATATTTCTGATTTCCACATTAATTTCTTTGCATCAGGGAATATTTTAAGGTATATATTTTGTAAGGTAACAACTGTTTTGCTGTACAGTCTTAAGGGATTTGATTTAGGTAATACCTGAATGGTCTAGTGGTTTCCCCTACTTTCTTCAATTTCAGTCTGAATTTGGAAATAAGGAGTTCATGATCTGAGCCACAGTCAGATCCTAGTCTTATTTTTGCTGACTGTATAGAGCTTCTTCATCTTTGGCTGCAAAAAATATAATCAATCTGATTTTGGTGTAGACCATCTGGTGATGTCCATGTGTAGAGTCTTCTCTTGTGTTGTTGGAAGAGGGTATTTGCTATGACCAGTGTGTTCTCTTGGCAAAACTCTATTAGCCTTTGCCCTGCTTCATTCTGTACTCCAAGGCCAAATTTGCCTGTTACTCTAGGTAGCTCTTAACTTCCTACTTTTGCATTCCAGTCTCCTATAATGAAAAGAACATCTTTTTTTGGGTGTTAGTTCTAAAAGGTCTTGTAAGTCTTCATAGAACAGTTCAGCTTCAGCTTCTTCAGTGTTACTGGCTGGGGCATAGGCTTGGATTACCGTGATATTGAAGCAACGGGTAGAACTGGACATGGAACAACAGACTGGTTCCAAATAGGAAAAGGAGTACGTCAAGGCTGTATATTGTCACCCTGCTTATTTAACTTATATGCAAAGTACATCATGAGAAACACTGGACTGGAAGAAACACAAGCTGGAATCAACATTGCCGGGAGAAATATCAATCACCTCAGATATGCAGATGACACCACCCTTATGGCAGAAAGGGAAGAAGAACTAAAATGCCTCTTGATGAAAGTGAAAGAGGAGGGTGAAAAAGTTGGCTTAAAGCTCAACATTCAGAAAACGAAGATCATGGCATCTGGTCCCATCACTTCATGGGAAATAGATGGGAAACAGTGAAAACAGTGTCTGACTTTATATTTCTGGGCTCCAAAATCACTGCAGATGGTGACTGCAGCCATGATTTTAAAAGATGCTTACTCCTTGGAAGGAAAGTTATGACCAACCTAGATAGCATATTCAAAAGCAGAGACATTTCTTTGGCGACTAAGGTCCATCTAGTCAAGGCTATGGTTTTTCCAGTGGTCATGTGTGGATGTGAGAGTTGGACTATAAAGAAATTGAGCACCAAAGAATTGATGCTTTTGAACTGTGGTGTTGGAGAAGACTTTTGAGAGTCCCTTGGACTGCAAGTAGATCCAACCAATCCATCCTAAAACAGATCAGTCCTGGGTGTTCATTGGTAGGACTGACGCTGAAGCTGAAACTCCAATACTTTGGGCACCTCATGTGAAGTTTTGACTCATTGGAAAAAACCCTGACGCTCGCAGGGATGGGGGGCAGGAGGAGAAGGGGGCGACAGAGGATGAGATGGCTGGATGGCATCATGGACTCCATGAACATGAATGTCGGTAATCTCTGGGAGCTGCTGATGGACAGGGAGGCCCGGCGTGCTGTGAATCATTGGGTTGCAGAGTCAGACATGACTGAGCGACTGAACTGAACTGAACTGTTTGACATGTTTTGAGACTTATTTTGTGGGTCACCATGTCGTTTATCTTCACAAGTGGTGTATGTGTGCTGAAAAAATAGTTTGTGGCAGTTTTTTTTCCCCCCCTTTATTTTTAGTTGAAGGATAATTGCTTTACCATATTGGTTTCATTTCTGCTATGCATCAACATGAATTAGCCATAGGTATACATATGTCCCTTCCTTCTTCAACCTCCCTGCCATCTCCCACCCTTTCCCACCCCTCTAGGGTGTTACAGAGGCTTGGTTTGAATTCTCTGAGTCATAGGGCAAATTTCCGTTGGCCATCTATTTTGCATATGGTAGTGTATAAACGTCCATGCTACTTTCTCCATTTGTGTTGCCCTCTCCTTCCTCATCCCCCCCCCCCACCATGTCCTTAAGTCTGTTCTCTATGTCTGCAAATAGGTTCATCACTACCATCTTTCTAGGTTTCATATATATGCATTAGTATATGATATTTGTTTTTCTCTTTCTGACTTACTTCACTCTGTATTATAGGCTCTGGATTTATCCACCTCTTTAAAACTGACTCAAAGAGCTATCCTCTACAGATAGCTTTTTTTTTAAACTGTAAACACCATTTGTGCCTTATTAATCACAGTTTTTCAGATCTAAAACATTACTTGTTACATACTAACTTGTCATTTATTTGCAATCTCAGTTCAGTTCAGTTCAGTCACTCAATTGTGTCCAACTCTTTGTGACCCCATGAATTGCAGCACACCAGGCCTCCCTGTCTATCACCAACTCCTAGAGTTTACCCAAACTCATGTGAATAGGGTCTGTGATGCCATCCAGCCATCTCATCCTCTGTTGTCCCCTTCTCCTCCTGCCCTCAATCCCTCCTACCATCAGAGTCTTTTCTAATGAATCAGTTCTTCCCATCAGGTGGCCAAAGTATTGGAGTTTCAACCTCAGCATCAGTCCTTCCAATGAACACTCAGGACTGGTCTTCTTCAGAATGGACTGGTTGGATCTCCTTGTAGTCCAAAGGACTCTCAAGAGTCTTCTCCAACACCACAGTTCAAAAGCATCAATTCTTTGGGGCTCAGCTTTCTTCACAGTCCAACTCTCACATCCATACATGACCACTGGAAAAACCATAGACTTGACTAGATGGACCTTTGTTGGCAAAGTAATATTTCTGCTTTTTAATATGCTATCTAGGTTGGTCATAACAATCTCAGACCACTTATATTCAGCTGCACCTGTGAGGTTGTTTAGCACATGGTAGATGTGTGAGTTTTCATTGATCAACATACACAAACAAGCACATGTACATTTATAACCAGTTCCCCTTGTTGCCATTAGTTGATAGGCAAATAACACCTTGGAGTAAAGTGATGACAGTTGATGTGACAGAAAGCACTTTGGATGACAGGGAAAATTTAAAGGTATTTTCGTCTGGTGGATTGAAGATTAGTCAATTGGACTACTTAATTTCTCAAAGATATTAAAAAACAAAGAAAATCCTTGATCTAGTGTAGAGTAGGAGAAATTCAAAGATGTTTTGAAGAGTGTTTCAGCTATTTATTTGCTTTACTTGTGTTATTCTTTTAATAGATTCACAACACATTTGAATCACAGATTTGACTGAGTTACCCTAAAATCTGCTGCTGCTGAACAACTATTTTTGGGAAAATGTTGGATCCCACCAAAAAAAGATGCACCACATCCAAGGGCAATGGGGAAGACCCAGCAGAATGGTAGGAGGGGTGAAATCATGTTTTGAATCAAACCCCATACCCTCCAGAGATGCTCTGAGGGCTCAAACAAAACCTTGTGTGTACCAGGAGGCCCCATAGAGACTGAGCCAGACTTGCCTTTGAGTGTCTCCTGCAGAGGTACGGGTCATCAATGGCCTGCCACAGCTGGAGGGGCTCTGGGTTCTGCAGCCCTGGGTATGGCATAAGCCCTCTTGGAGAGGTCACCAGTAACTCCACCATAGAGACACCAGAACTTACACAGGGCTGGGGAAACAGACTCATGGAGGGCACAAACAAAACCTTGTGCCCAACAGGACCCAGGAGAAAGGAACAGTGACCCCACAAGGGACTGACCCAGACTTGCCCATGAGTGTCCAGGAGTTTCTGGTGGAGGTGTGGGTCAGTGGTGGCCAGCTGCAGGGTCTGGGACACTGACCTAAATCAGATCCTTTATAATTATCTAGTGGAAGTAACAAATGTTCAAGAGATAAGATCTGATAGACAGAGTGCTTGAAGAACTATGAATGTTTATGACGTTGTACAGAAGGCAGTGATCAAGACAATCCCCAAGAAAAAGAAATGCAAAGAGGCAAAATGGTTGTCTGATGTGGCCTTACAAATAGCTGAGAAAGAAAGAGAAGCTAAAAGCAAAGGAGAAAAAGAAAGATATACCCATTTGAATGCAGAGTTCTAAAGAATAGCAGGGAGAGATAAGAAGCATTCCTTAGTGACCAGTGCAAAGAAATAGAGGACAACAATAGAATGGGAGAGACTAGAGATCTCTTAAAGAAAATAAGATATACTAAGGGAACTTTTCATGCAAAGATGGGCACAATAAAGGACAGAAATGGTATGGACCTAACAGAAGCAGAAGGTATTAAGAAGATGTGGCAAGAATACATAGAAAAACTATACAAAAAGATCTTCATGATCCAAATAACCATGATTGTGTAATCACTCAAGTAGAGCCTACATCCTGGAATGTGAAGCCAAGTGGGCCTTAGGAAGCATCACTATGAACAAAGCTAATGGAGATGAAGGAATTCCATTGTGCTATTTCCAATCCAAAAAGATGATGCTGTGAAAGTGCTGCACACATTATACCAGCAAATCTGGAAAACTCAGCAGTGCACAGGACTGAAAAAGGTAAGTTTTCACTCCAATCTCAAAGAAAGGCAATGCCAAAGAATGGTCAAACTACCACACACTTGCACTCATCTCACATGATAGCAAAGAGAATGCTCAAAATTCTTCAAGCTAGGATTCAGCAGTATGTGAACCGTAAACTTCCAGAATGTCAAGCTCGATTTATAAAAGGCAGAGGAACCAGAGATCAAATTGGCAACATCCACTGGATCATCAAAAGAACACGAGAGTTCCATAAAAACATCTATTTCTGCTTTATTGATGATGCCAAAGCCTTTGACTGTGTGGATCACAACAAACCATGGAAAATTCTTAGAGACTGGACTAGCAGACAGTCTTACCTGCCTCCTGAGAAATCTGTATGCAGGTCAGGAAGCAACAGTTAGAACTGTACATGGAACAACAGACTGGTTCCAAATAGGGAAAGGAGTACATCAAGGCTGCATATTGTCACCCTGCTTATTTAATTTATATGCAGCGAACATCATGTGAAATGTTGGGCTGGATGAAGCACAAGCTGGAATCAAGATTTCCATAAGAAATATCAATAACCTCAGATATGCAGATGACACCACTCTCATGGCAGAAAGTGAAGAAGAACTAAAGAGCCTCTTGATGAAAGTGAAAGAGGAGAGCGAAAAAGTTGGCTTAAAATCAACATTCAGAAAACAAAGATCATAGCATCTGTTCCGTCACTTCATTACAAACAGATGGGGAAACAGAGGAAACAGTGAGAGATGTTATTTGGGGGTGGGGTGGGGAGCTCAAAAATTACTGCAGTTGGTGACTGCAGCCATGAAATTAAAAGACGCTTACTCCTTGGAAAAAAATTATGACCAACCTAGACAGCATATTAAAAAGCAGAGACATCACTTTGTCAACAAAGGTCTATCTAGTCAAAGCTATCATTTTTCAGTAGTAATGTATGGATGTGAGAGTTGGACTACAAAGAATGTTGAGCACTAAAGAACTGATGCTTTTGAACTATGGTGTTGGAGAAGAGTCTTGGGGTTCCCTTGGACAGCAAGGAGATTCAACCAGTCCATTCTAAAGGAGATCAGTCCTGAATATTCATTGGAAGGAATGATGATGAAGCTAAAACTCCAATATTTTGGCCACATGATGCGAAGAACTGACTCATTTGAAAAGACCCTGCTGTTGGGAAAGATTTGAGGCAGGAGGAGAAGGCGATGACAGAGGATGCGATCATTTTGTGGTATCATCAACTTGATGGACAGGAGTTTAAGCAAGCTCTGGGAGCTGATTATGGACAGGGAAACCTGGCATGCTGCAGTCCATGAGGTCTCAAAGATTTAGACACGACTGAGTGACTTAACTGACCTGAACTGACCCCAAACTTATGTGGATATTATTCTTATATAGATATTTAAAATGTGAATTTTGGAAAATTTTATATCAAGGAGAATCTGTTGATTTTTAATCATTCAGTTAATTAACTAGTGCATTGGCTACACTCCTACCAATGTTGGATCAATCATTCTGGAGTAATAATCTCTCATTATAATGTGCAAATTCTTATATATGCAACCAGGCAAACAAAAAATGCTATTTGTGAAATCTAGGTAGGAGATGTATAGATGTACAATGTATAATCCTCCAGCTTCTCTGAACATCAAAAAGTTTCATAAATATATGGATTAAACATAGAATCACTGGGTCTCGTTTGTTACAAATTTCAAAAGTATCATATAATAGAATAAACTCATCACAAAACTCCACTATTCTGCATTGTAATACCTGTAGAAATCTTACATAAATTGTAGGAGTATTTAATTCTGAGGTTTAATTTTTGTCATTCTGTCCAATGAGTGTAAGTTGCTAAAACTATGTTGTCTCTTTCAAAATGGAATATCCTTTCTTACATTAAACCAACACAGATATGCAATTATTGAGTGGTTTTAAAAGAGGCGTATATTTTATATCACCAATTATTATGGCTAATTTTCAAGCAGGGTGTATTTTTCATGAATTAGTGATATAAGATGGGTCTCTCTCTCCCTTTCTTTTAGTTGCATGCTGGATGACTTTTCAGTAGGGTCCTATATTTATGTTTCTTTTATTTTAATTTTTTTGTTACCATATAATATTTTAAGTTTAATCAAAAGTCAACTTAGAAAGGCCATTCTGCCTAAGGGATATTTTTCCATTAAGAAATATGACATATTGGTGGCCTTGAGGGATTATTGGTTTTTGAAGAAATATTAACAGCTGGAAATTTGCATTTTAATACAGTTCTCCTCGACTACTCAAGCAATTTTATTTTTAAGACCTGTGACAGTTTCAAAGCTTTAGTTCTAAAGCAATCTAGTCAAGAAGAGCCAGCATAATTTTATTACAAATAACTAAGTTTCTAATAGTTTTTTTTTTTTTCCACCTGAAATTTTTAGTTTAAAATGTCTGGGAAATCAACACCCAAATTTTACATCAACACTAAAAGACAGACTTGATAATTGAAACAAGTGAGGAAGAATTCTTTTTAAACCTCTAGTTTCAAAAATTAAGGAATAAGAAAATAGCACATCTAATTAGGTTTTTCTGATTAGTAGTTAACAATGAATTTGATGCAAAGCAACCATCCACAACAATTGTTTCAGTCTAACTAGGTGATGTCTCTGGGGAAAATGATTCCTAGGATAGCAGAGGATGCTGTGAAATGAGAACAGAATCCATCCCCCTTGATTTGGTATTAAATACATATTCAATTGCTATTGAAATTAATTGAGGATTTTCAGTCAGGATCAAGTGATTTATCATCATTAAAAATGGAGACAGTGAATAGGATTGAATGGTAGCCTCAACAATTATAAGTGAATTTTTGTTCTAAAAATGAGTATATGTGACTAAATACCTTAGGATGGTGTAACAGGAACACTGATTCCTCTTTTCATTTTTAGCATAAATTGAAAAGTTGATTTGTTACTCAAATCTAGATATCTAAAATTATAGGATCAGAGCTCGGACAATTGCTTATTTGCTGATGACTAAAATCACCAAGGGCTTCCCAGGTGGCTCAGTGGTAAAGAACCCGCCTGCCAATGCAGGAGATGGGGGTTGATCCTGGGTTGGAAAGATCCTCTGGAGAAGGAAATAACAACCCACTCCAGCATTCTTGTCTGGAGAATCCCATAGACAGAGGGGCCTGGCAGGCTATTGTACATGGGGTCGCAAAGAGTCAGACACGACTGAACACGCACCCACTCTACAATCTCTAAAATCTTATTGGATAGTAAATAGAACATTTGCAAAGCACGCTTGGGGGTCTTTGGACTAAAAGTCATAAGAGCAAAATGTGCCATCATGAACCTATTCTTCTGTGTTTTTATTCTTCTTGCTTTTCAATGACCTCAACCAACTTGTTTTATTATCGAAAAAAATGAAGTTGCTGTCAATGCAAAGATTAAAGGGAAATCTCATATATATTCTTGTTTTTTCTCTGAATTTTTAGGTTAAAAATTAAATGAAATGAAGTTGGCATCAAAGTCATAGTTCTTTCGCAAATTGATATTCAAGTATTAGACTTGATTGAAGAAGAGATGTCATTTTACGTGTCAATTCCTTTCTATAAAAGGAGCCAATAGAATTTTCCACAGCAAGATGCAGCACTAATTCATCATTTATTTAACAGCAGTGTTTGAGTTAGCAGATTAATGGGAAGGAATGGATGAGAACTTGAGACATAGGACAACCCATATAGAAAAAATAAAAGAAAAAAATATTCTGAAGTTCACAATATAGTCCTTAAATTGTATTCTGTGAGCCGAGAACTCAGAAGTGTTAGCCAGACAGTTTCACATTGGTTCTAAGTACAACTTAGTAAAAGTAACATCTGTTTAAGTTTCATTTTGTTTTTGCTATTGTTCAGTTGCTCAGTTGTGTCTGACTCTTTGTGACCCCTTGAACTGCAGCACACCAGGCTTCCCTGTCCTTCACCATCTCCCAGAGTTTGATCAAACTCATGTCCATTGAGTCAGTGATGCCATCCAAACATCTTTTCCTTTGTCATCCCCTTCTCCTCCTGCCTTTAATCTTTCACAGCATCAAGGTCTTTTCCAATGAGTCAGTTCTTCACATCAGGTGGTCAAAGTATTGAAGCTTCAGGTTCAGCATCAGTTCTTTCAATGAATATTGAGGGTTTTATTTTATATCTTACTATAAGATCAATGTCTCTGCTTTTGAATATGCTATCTAGGTTGGTCATAACTTTCCTTCCAAGGAGTAAGCGTCTTTTACTTTCATGGCTGCAGTCACCATCTGCAGTGATTTTGGAGCCTGAAAAAGTAAAATTTGACACTGTTTCCACTGTTTCCCCATCTATTTCCCATGAAGTGATGGGACCGGATGCCATGATCTTTATTTTCTGAATGTTGAGATTTAAGCCAACTTTTTCACTCTCCTCTTTCACTTTCATCAAGAGGCTTTTTAGTTCCTCTTCACTTTCTGCCATCAGGGTGGTATCATCTGCATATCTGAGGTTATTGATATTTCTCCTGGCAATCTTGATTCCAGCTTGTGTTTCTTCCAGTCCAGTGTTTCTCATGATGTACTCTGCATAGAAGTTAAATAAGCAGGGTGACAATATATAGCCTTGACACACTCCTTTTCCTATTTGGAAGGCTGAGCGCTGAAGAATTCATGCTTTTGAACTGTGGTGTTGGAGAAGACTCTTGAGAGTCCCTTGGACTGCAAGGAGATCCAACCAGTCCATTCTGAAGGAGATCAGCCCTGGGATTTCTTCGGAAGGAATGATGCTGAAGCTGAAACTCCAGTACTTTGGCCACCTCATGCGAAGAGTTGACTCACTGGAAAAGACTCTGATGCTGGGAGGGATAAGGGGCAGGAGGAGAAGGGGACGACAGAGAATGAGATGGCTGGATGGCATCACTGACTCGATGGACGTGAGTCTGAGTGAACTCTGGGAGTTGGTGATGGACAAGGAGGCCTGGCGTGCTGCGATTCATGGGGTCGCAAAGAGTCGGACACGACTGAGCGACTGAACTGAACTGAACTGATAAGATCAATGTGCATTTGCAGCTTGAACTTATATGTAAATGATATAAAACCATTTCACACATTTTAATTTCATTTAGTATCTAATAATCTTGTAGAGTAAGATTTAAACTCACTCTCTTAATAAGAACTCTGACTTTTAGAAAGAGTTAAGTAGTTCCTTGTCATATAACGCTATAGGCATGGGTAGGGAATGGCTGTCACTGTGATAGTGATGAGCTTAGACAATGTCCATATTCTTCTGGAGCTTGTATTTGTGTGTGCCTCTATGATGTATGGAGAAAGAAAACTAGAAATGAATAAAAACGATAATATCATATGTTGATAAATACAGTAAGGGGTTGGGGGAGGCCTAAGTAATGGCCTAAGTAATTACTTATGCCTAAGTAATTTGTGAGGGAAGTTCCCCTCTGAGGAAGTGATGTTTGAACTGGGAGGAATCAACCAAGATATGGGTGGCAATATTCCAGATGAAAATATATGTTAGGAGACACTGCAGGATTACTTTTGTAACAAGTAGATCAGGATGTACAGAAAAAGTCCCGTTTGAGGTCTCCATAGCACATATCTGCTTTTGAAAGCTTGCTGTGGGCGCTGCCTTTTAAAGTTGTTTCAGTTCAGTTCAGTCACTGCGTCATATCTGACTCTTTTCGACCCCATGGACTGCGCATGCCAGTCTTCCCTGTTCATCACCAAATCTTGGAGTTTACTCAAACTCAGGTCCATTCAGTTGGTCATGCCATACAACCATCTCACCCTCTGTTGTCCCCTTCTCCTCCTGCCTTCAATCTTTCCCAGCATCAGGGTCTTTTCAAATGAGTCAGCTCTTCACATCAGGTGGCTAAAGTATTAGAGTTTCAGCTTCAGCATCAGTCCTTCCAATGAATAATCAAGTCCTAAAGGATGGATTGGTTGGATCTCCCTGCAGTCCAAGGGACTCTCAAGAGTCTTCTCCAAAACCACAGTTCAAAAGCATCAATTATTTGGCACTCTGCTTTCTTTATAGTCCAACTCTCACATTCCACATGACCACTGGAAAAACCATAGCCTAAACTAGATGGACCCTTGTTGGCAAAGTAATGTGTCTGCTTTTGAATATGCAGTCTAGGTTGGTTATAACTTTTTTCCAAGGAGTAAGAGTCTTTTTAATGGCTGAATAATACTCCATTGTGTATATGTACCACAGTTTTCGTATCCATTCATCTGCTGATGGACATCTAGGTTGCTTCCATGTCCTGGCTATTATAAACAGTGCTGCGATGAACATTAGGGTACACGTGTCTCTTTCAATTCTGGTTTCCTTGGTGTGTATGTCCAGCAGTGGGATTGCTGGGTCATAAAGCAGTTCTATTTGCAGTTTTTTAAGGAATCGCCACACTGTTCTCCCTAGTGGCTGTACTAATTTGCATTCCCACCAACAGTGTAAGAGGGTTCCCTTTTTTCCATACCCTCTCCAGCATTTATAGCTTATAGACTTTTGGATTGCAGCCATTCTTACTGGCGTGAAATGGTACCTCATTGTGGTTTTGATTTGCATTTCTCTGATAATGAGTGATGTTGAGCATCTTTTCATGTGTTTGTTAGCTATCTGTGTGTCTTCTTTGGAGAAATGTCTATTTAGTTCTTTGGCCCATTTTTTGACTGGGTCATTTATATTTCTGGAATTGAGCTGCAGGAGTTGCTTGTATATTTTTGAGATTAGTTGTTTGTCAGTTGCTTCATTTGCTATTATTTTCTCCCCATTCTGAAGGCTGTCTTTTCACCTTGCTTTTAGTTTCCTTTGTTGTGCAGAAGCTTTTAAGTTTAATTAGGTCCCATTTGTTTATTTTTGCTTTTATTTCCAATATTCTGGGAGGTGGATCATAGAGGATACTGCTGTGATTTATGTCAGAGAATGTTTTGCCTATGTTCTCCTCTAGGAGTTTTATGCTTTCTGGTCTTACATTTAGATCTTTAATCCATTTTGAGTTATTTTTGTGTATGGTGTTAGAAAGTGTTCTAGTTTCATTCTTTTACAAGTGGTTGACCAGTTTCCCCAGCACCACTTGTAAAAGAGATTGTCTTTTGTCCATTGTATATTCTTACCTCCTTTGTCAAAGCTAAGGTGTCCATAGGTGCGTGGATTTATCTCTGGACTTTCTGTTTTGTTCCATTGATTTATATTTCTCTCTTTGTGCCAGTACCATATTGTCCTGATGACTGTGGCTTTGTAGTAGCCAGGACATGGAAGCAACCTAGATGTGTATCAGCAGATGAATGGATAAGAAATCTGTGGTACATCATATACACAACAGAGTATTACTCAGCCATTAAAAAGAATACATTTGAATCAGTTCTAATGAGGTGGATGAAACTGGAGCTGATTATACAGAGTGAAGTAAGCCAGAAAGAAAAACACCAATACAGTATACTAACGCATATATATGGAATTTAGAAAGATGATAATGATAACCCTGTATGCGAGACAGCAAAAGAGACACGATGTATAGAACAGTCTTTTAGATTCTGTGGGAGTGGGAGAGGGTGGGATGATTTGGGAGAATGTCATTGAAACATGTATAATATCATATAAGAAACGAATCGCCAGTCCAGGTTCAATGTATGATACTGGATGCTTGGGGCTGGTGCACTGGGACGACCCAGAGGGATGGTACAAGGGGGGGGGGGCGTTTCAGGATGGGTAACACGTGTATACCTGTGGTGGATTCATGATGATGTATGGCAAAACCAATACAATATTGTAAAGTAATTAACCTCCAATTAAAATAAATAAATAAATTTATATTAAAAAAAGATTCTTTTAATTTCATGGCTGCAGTCACCATCTGCAGTGATTTTGGAGCCCCCTGAAATAAAGACTCTCATTGTTTCCACTGTTCCCCCATTTATTTGAGATGAAGTGATGGGACTGAATGCTATGATCTTAGTTTTCTGAATGTTGAGTTTTAAGCCAACTTTTTCATTCTCTCCTTTCACTTTCATCAAGAGGCTCTTTAGTTCTTCTTCGCCTTCTGCCATAAAGGTGGTGTCATCTGCATATCTGAGGTTATTGATATTTCTTGCGGAAATCTTGATTTCAGTTTGTGCTTCATCCAGCCCAGCATTTCTTATGATGTATTCTGCATATAAGTTAAATAAGGAGGGTGACAATATATAGCCTTAATGTACTCCTTTCCCAACTTGGAACCAGTCCATGTTCTAACTGTTTCTTCCTGACCAGCATGCAGATTTCTGAAGAGGCAGGTCAGGTGGTCTGGTATTCCCATCTCTTTCAGAATTTTCCACAGTTTATTGTGATCCACACAGTCAAAGGCTTTAGCATAGTCAATAAAGCAGAAATAGATGTTTTTCTGGAACTCTCTTGCTTTTTTGATGATCCAATGGATGTTAGAAATTTGATTTCTGGTTCCTCTGTCATTTCTAAATCCAGCTTGAACATCTGGAAGTTCATGGTTCACATATTGCTGAAGCCTGGTTTGGAGAATTTGAGCATTAGTTTGTAGTGTGTGAGATGAATGGAACTGTGTGGTAGTTGGAGCATTCTTTGGCATTGCCTTTCTTTGGGAATGGAATGAAAAGTGACTTTTTCCAGTCCCGTGGCCACTGCTGAGTTTTCCAAATTTGCTGGTATATTGAGTGCAGCCCTTTCACAGAATCGTCTTTCAGGATTTGAAATAGCTCAGCTGGAATTCCATCACCTCCACTAGCTTTATTCATATGATGCTTCGACCCACTCGACTTCACATTCCAGGATGTCTGGCTCTAGGATGAGTGATCACACCATCATGATTATCTGGGTCATGAAGATCTTTTTTCTATATTTCTTCTGTGTATTCTTGCCACCTCCTCTTAATATCTTCTGCTTCTGTTAGGTCCATACCATTTCTGTCCGTTACTGAGCCCATCTTTGCTTGAAATATTCCCTTGGTATCTCTAATTTTCTTGAAGAGATCTCTAGTCTCCCATTGTATTCTTTTCCTCTATTTCTTTGCACTGATCACTGAGGAAGGCTTTCTTATCTCTCTTTGCTATTTTTTGGAACTCTGCATTCAGATGCTTATATCTTTCCTTTTCTTCTTTGCTTTTTGCTTCTCTTCTTTTCACAGCTGTTCATAAGGCCTCCTCAGATAGCCATTTTAATTTTTGCATTTCTTTTTCTTGGAGATGGTCTTAATTACTGTCTCCTGTAGAATGTCATGAATCTCCATACATAGTTCATCAGGCACTTTGTCTATCAGATCTATAGTCCCTTAAATCTATTTCTCACTTCCACTGTATAATCATAAGGGATTTAATTTAGGTCATATCTGAACGGTCTCGTGGTTTTCCCTACTTTCTTCAACTTCAGTCTGAATTTGGCAATAAGGAGTTCATGATCTGAGCCACAGTTAGCTCCCGGTCTTGTTTTTGCTAACTGTGTAGAGCTTCTCCATCTTTTGCTGCAAAGAATATAATCAATCTGATTTCGGTATTGACCATTTGTTGATGTCCATGTGTAGAGTCTTCTCTTGTGTTGTTGGAAGAGGGTGTTTGCTATGACAGTGTGTTCTCTTGGCAAAACTCTATTAGTCTTTGCCCTGTTTCATTCTGTACTCCAAGGCCCAATTTGCCTCTTACTCCAGATGTTTCTTGATTTTCTACTTTTGCATTCAAATTCCCTATAATGAAAAGGACATCTTTTTTGGGTGTTAGTTCTAGAAGGTCTTGTAGGTCTTCACAGAACCATTCAACTTCAACTTCTTCAGCATTACTGGTTAAGGCATAGACTTGGGTCGCCATGATATTGAAAGGTTTGCTTGGAAAAAACAAATCATTCTGTCATTTTTAAGACTGCATCCAAGTACTGCATTTCAGACTCTTTTGTTGACTATGATGGCTACTCCATTTCTTCTATGGAATTATTGCCAACAGTAGTAGATATAATGGTTATCTGAGTTAAATATACCCATTCCGGTCCATTTTAGTTTGCTGATTCCTAAAATGCCATTTAAAAGCTGTATTTAAAGAGGTATTTCTTATATACATACTGTTCAGTATTCAAGAATGTCCTCACAACTCTGACAATAATTATATGGGTAAGTTTAGGTCCAGTCCGAGCTTTCTTTCTTTAAAAAAAAATATTCCTTATATTCCCTGGCAGCTGTAATACACCGTGAATATTAAATTAAAATCAATTGCACACTTACTTATCTTACCCTAGGGATAAAAAAGCATAAGCTAACTTAGAATTAACTTCCGCTTTAAAAACATGACTTCATTTTGAAAGCTTAGTGTACTATCTAAGAAAGTTTGATATCCTCATGTCCCTTCATTAGAAGTCTTATGTAGCTGGTTTGAGTAGAAATAGTGAAGAAGAATAGTGTTAAAATGTACATCAAGCAGAGAGGAGATCATCTCAAGCTTTTTTTCCTGGATACTTTAGCACCTTCAGAGTGCCTAACAGATAGGAATCAGAGAACATGTGGGTTCTCTTGCTCCTGGCTAAGCAAACATATTCTAAACTAGGAAATATCTTACTACTCTCTCAGTTAGTAATGTTTCAAGGACTGCTTTTTACAAAGAGGGTGTATTTAAGAAGTTCCAGAAGAGCCAAGTGTGAGCAAGTAAGATCCTAGGACTCTGGTTAGTGCTGAGGCCCAAGAATTTGGACTGACCACAGAGATGTCAGATTTGAGCACAGAGAAATGGATCTTAAGTTATTTATGATTGTGATAAAGAGTTACTTATAATGATACATCCATGCTTGTGTGACAGGGTGAAGGAAAAGGGGAATTCTAATCCATGCTTTAGAGAAGGGCCAAGTGACCCTGATGCTGGGAAAGATTGAAGGCAAAAGGAGAAGGGGGCAGTGGAGGATGAAATGGTTAGATGGCATCACTGACTCAGTGGACATGAATTTGAACAAACTCCTGGAAATGGTGAAGGACATGGAAGACTGGTGTGCTGTAGTCTATAGGGTCACAAAGAATTGAACATGACTTAGTGACTGAACAGAAACAACAACTGAAAAGTGAGGACATTCTATCACAACCAGGGAAGATGGGGTAGAGATCATTCACAGAGTGGTTGCCTATATGATTTTGTAGGTCAGAATGGATATTCATGAATAAACTAAAAGTTAACCTGCCTGCAATGTGGGAGACCTAGGTTCAATCGCTGGGTCAGGAAGATCCCCTGAAAAAGGGAATGAATGGTAACCCACTCCAGTCAGAGAAGGCAATGGCACCCCACTCCAGTACTCTTGCCTGGAAAATCCCATGGACAGAGGAGCCTGGTAGGTTGCAGTCCATGAGGTTGCTAAGAGTCGGACACGACTGAGCGGCTTCACTTTGATTTTTTGCTTTATGCATTGGAGAAGGAAATGACAACCAACTCCAGTATTCTTGCCTGGAGAATCCCAAAGATGGGGGAGCCTGGTGGGCTGCCTTCTATGGGGTTGTACAGAGTCGGACACGACTGAAGCAACTTAGCAGCAGCAGCAACCCACTCCAGTACTATTTCCTGGAGAATCCCATGGCCAGAGGAGCCTGGTGGGTTATAGCCTGTGGGGTTTCAAAGGGTTGAACCTGATTGAGTGACTAACACTTTGACTTTGAAGGGGTCATTAGCAAAGATGTGGTATTGAAGGCAATAGGGTGATGGGTGTTATTTAGGGAGAAGGTATGAAGATGAGGAGTTGCAGAGCCATGTATTAATTCCAACAATTAATGATACAGTAAAAGAGATGAATTCAGGTATAAAATGTGAGAAAACTCATGTATGTAAAAGAACACTAGGACATTTTGTGTAATGGCAGCCAAGGAGAAGTGTTTCAAGGAGTAAAAGTTCAGCTATGTTTCACCAATGCTGAGAGATAGGAAGGATGGGGAAAGAAAACTCTCTATTAGACTTAGCATCCATTTGATTTAGCAAACTTGAGGTTATGGGTGATGTTCTCTAAAACAATTTTGGTACATGGGTGGGAGGAAGACGCCATGTAGGGTAGGTTTAGGAGGGAATGGTAGTGATGGAATGGTACCGGGTTGTGTGTTCAAGCAGCTTTTTCAGGAAGCTGGAATATGAATCTGACATGGAAATTTGTTGAACAGTCATTGGTGTGGGACCCAAGAAATTGATTAATGTATTTTTTGGATAACAAGAAATGGTGTAGATTTCAGAATGTTTTTAATCTTGGGTTAAATCCACTAAAGAAAGAAAAAATATAAGGGGAAAGAGGGAGTCAAAGCGGGAGAACTAGCTTTAATTTGAGGAGAACCACTTATTCCTAGCTGAATTGGAAGAGACTACGGAGAGAGAAGTAAGAAGGGAAATGGCTAGGAGTTGGTAAGTTTCTCTTCTCTGAAATATAGTTGGTAGGGGAGAGGTGGAAATCTATTAAATACATGAAGCTATTTTAGATGCATCATTCAAAACCATCAGAATTCTACTCCAGTGGCTTCTCCTCATGGCCTCGGTCTGAGTCTAAAGTCACATTCCATTTGCTGACTATAGGTAGTTGTTGTTGTTCTGTCGCTAAGTCATGTCTCTTTGTGACCCCATGGGCTGCAGCATGCCACCCTTCCCTGTCCTTTACCATCTCCCAGAGCTTGCTCAGTCCATTGAGTCAGTGATGCCATCCAACCATCTCATCCTCTGCTGCCCTCTTCTCCTCCTGCCTTCAATCTTTGCCAGCATCAGGGTCTTTTGCAATGAGTCAGATCTTAGCATCAGGTGGCCAAAGTATTGGAGCTTCAGCTTCAGCATCAGTCCTTCCAGTAAATATTTAGCATTGATTTCCTTTAGGTTTGATATCCTTGCTGTCCAAGGGATGCTCAAGAGTTTTCTCCAGCACTGCAATTTCAAAGCATCAATTATAGAGAATATAGCAATTCCACGAAGGCCAGATCTACTCCAAAGTAGATACTCTCTCCTCTTGCTACCCATCCCTAGGGAATGTGATGGTTTTATAAGGTATTGAAATTTGAGGCAGTTGTAAAAATGTGAGGAAAAAACCCTAACATATTTTGAATACCATCTACGGGTCAGCCTTTTCACTTTAGTACTATAATTTTCTTTGATGAAAAAATTCTACTTTAATTTAGGGAATTAAGTCATTAAGAAAATAACTAAAAGTCATAGAGTCAGGAAGCAGCAGAGTAAAATTATCCCCCCATTCTATTCAGGAGAAGGATGATGGTGTAAATCAACTAAAGTGGCTTCTTTCAAGTTATAGCTAATTGCATCACACTTCATAGCTCTGGAAACCTGAAGTTGTTCTGTTAGATTTATTTAAAATATTATTTTGGTTAACAGATGACTTAACAGCGCCTCCTCTATGCAGAGGACTGTGCTCATATTTAGAACTTCCTGTTGTAACACATGTCCCCTCTTTACAAAATATTCAGTTAAATGTTTAAACATCTAAGCACTAACAAGCATTCATGAATAAGAGATGAATGACACATGAATCATGTCATTGCTACGTTAGTATTGATGGAATTATATTTTAGAAACAATCTTATCCAAAATTATTATGAAACATTAAGCAAAACTCTGTTGTTCCTGTTGTTGTTTAGTTGCTCAGTTGTTTTGACTCTTTGCGACACTATGGACTATATAGGCCAGGCTCCTCTGCCCATGGTATTCTCCTGGCAAGAATATTAGAGTAGGTTGCCATTCCCTTCTCCAGGGAATCTTCCCAACCCAAGGATCAAACCTGAGTCTCCTATATTGACAGGTGGATTCTTTACCACTGAACCCAACCAAACCTCTGCTTTTCCCCAAAGTATTCATAACTACTTTCAACATGAACTCTAAATGACTGAATTGTCTAAAGGATAATTTATCAAATGATTTTCTATATAGAACCTAATTGTTGCTGGCATTTAGTAAACAAGCGGTTAATATTGGTTGCTAAGGTCTGTCTAGTCAAGGCTATGGTTTTTCCAGTAGTCATGTATGGATGTGAGAGTTGGACTGTGAAGAAGGCTGAGCGCCGAAGAATTGATGCTTTTGAACTGTGGTGTTTGAGAAGTCTCTTGAGAGTCCCTTGGACTGCAAGGAGATCCAACCAGTCCATTCTGAAGGAGATCAGCCCTGGGATTTCTTTGGAAGGAATGGTGCTAAAGCTGAAGCTCCAGTACTTTGGCCACCTCATGCGAAGAGTTGACTCATTGGAAAAGACTCTGATGCTGAGAGGGATTGGGGGCAGGAGGAGAAGGGGACGACCGAGAATGAGATGGCTGCATGGCATCACGGACTCGATGGCCGCGAATTTGAGTGAACTCCAGGAGTTGGTGATGGACAGGGAGGCCTGGCGTGCTGCGATTCATGGGGTCGCAAAGAGTCGGACACGACTGAGCGACTGAACTGAACTGAACTGAACTGAGTAAATGAACAATGGAAATAAGGTGGAGTGCTTCAGGAACTACTGTTACTCTTTAACACCTCTGGCATCTCTGGAAATGATACTCTCACTCAGTGAGAAGTGTGCTCTAAAGATTAGTTTTATTCATGATGTCTTATCATTTGGTCATGACTCTATCATTTATTCAATTTCTCAAGCATTTAAGAACAGAATAAAATCACTATGGTTACAATTTAAATAGATAAAATGCTTCTAAACTAGGCAAAGGAAAGTCTGTAAAAGAGTCTACTATTTTCCACCTTTTACTTCAAGTATGAATGATTCATAGTGCTTCTATATCTGTGACATTTTCATTATTAAAAGTTTATTTAATTATCAGTTTTATGCCCCTTTATATTAAGAAAATAATATTTTACATTGACTATTCCTTGTGAATGGAGTTATCAATGTCATTCAGTCCACTTGGAAACCGAACATCAGTTCCATTAAGCTGATGGGGTTTGCTATTGACAGCTTAAATAGAATACATTTTCCCAGGGCTCTGGCAACTTTTCCACGTATTCAATTGAATTCTTTTGTGCAAGTAATTGAATATATATAAAGTGGATTTCTTGTTGTTTCCCATTTATTTCTTTTAGGTTCTGGAGTGCTGATATATTCAACTACGGTGCCCACTCTTTACTTTTTTTTCCAGATTAATTTATTTTGCTGCTATTTCATTATAAATCCATGCATGACAAGAAGTACAACAATCACTGCTTGTAAATTAACAACTGGACGCATAGACTAACCACATTTGTTATTTTCTGTTAATGTTGGTTGTTTCCAGTTTGTCAAAGTACATTAAAAAGATATTATGATATTATATGAACAGTAAAATTAACGTATTTTAATACATGCACCTATTTTTGTCTTGCATTGCCAATTGAAATCTATTATCAAGACTGATGTTTTATTCCTCTTGTGCTTGAAATTGAATTCTTCATCAAAGTAGATAGTAACTATTTAATATGAGAAAATTAGAATTCCTCCAAACAGAAGAGGATTTCCCCTCCTTGTTAAGTTGGTTGTCATGCTCAAATAACATTTTACTTTGTCGTTAGTCCAATTGTTTTTGCCTTGAAAAGAGCTGTGGTGTCACTATATTATGGATAACATTAAAAAATAAAATCCTAAGATTTCTTCACTTTGGGAATTGGCTTGCCAGGATTTATTTACCACATTTGCATCTTTGCTACTTGCTCTGGTAACTGGTAACCTGGCACAGAATTCTATTACTAGGGAGTTATTTTCTTAATATGCCTCAAAGCTCATATCACATTTCTATTTAGGAACTGCCAGAATAATAGGTATTCTAATTAGATCCAATCAGCCACAGTAAAAAGATATGTATTTCTAGCTATTTTCAGGGAATATGCTGGTGTGTCCTTGTGTGAAAATGTGTGACAGAATGAAAATCAGACATATTTCACTAAAAATATTTTAATGAAAAAAATATTAGTTTTTCCCTAAAACACTTAAAAAAATCCATATTGTGTAAAGAGGCTTTTTTTTAAAGGCACATGGCAACCCACTCCAGTATTCTTGCCTGGAGAATCCCAGGGACGGGGGAGCCTGGTGGGCTGCCGTCTATGGGGTCGCACAGAGTCGGACACAACTGAAGCGACTTAGCAGCAGCAGCAGCAGTCTTTATAACAGAAGAATGGCATTTCCTTCTTTTTCATTTAAAAATTTATTTCAGATAATTTCTCTCATACACACAAGTTGAAAGAATAGGACATTGAAACTCCTAGTGCATTATCTTTAGAATCTCAATTTTCTGATATTATTTGGCTAACCTAAGTGAATTAATGACTAGGTTCACAATTAATTACAAAGTTGCCTGATGACCCTTATGCCTAAAAAAGTCAAAGGTATTTTTCCAGCCATTTCCCCCTCGACCTGATAATAAATTCTGTAATTTTAATAGACAAGTAATATCACAGGTACATTAATACAAACATATCTTTATTGAAGAGCACATTTTCTATGAAAATGTTACAAAATATAGATTAGATTTTGCTTCTACCCTCAGGAATCGTACTTATTTATTGGAAAACAGGATGTAAAGATATTGCATATGCATTAGCTCAAGCTAGACCTAAGTTGATATTCTATTAGCATATTAATCAATTAGGTTCATATTTGCATTTCTATTGTCATGAAAAAATATGTGTTCTAATTTAGATTTCCCAGTTATTAATGTATTACTCTCATTATAACTTCTCAGTATTTTACAAATATGTGAATAATGCTGGCTTATGTTTGGCAGAAGAGAATCAATCTGGTCAATATTTTACAACATGACACCTTTTCAACATAATAAGCTTGAACTCAGATTATCAGAGAGTCATGCTTTACAAAGTAGCTATTAAAGAAACAGCAGTGGTGAACTTTGCTTATTGGTCTTTCATGTATTTGGACATTAACCTGTGCTTGTTCTTTTGCCATCCAATAAAGTGACATGTAGACACACCCATGTATAGACTCTAAGGGTGAACTTACATGGAGAAAGCCAAGATAGTCTTAAAATTAAGCATACAGATCAGTTCCTGGCTTGTGTGGACAGAAGAATATCTCATAACTAAGTGAATTTTGCAATGAGAAATAAGGAGTAAAATGAACATGTCTTGTGGTTGGAAAGATGGTGTAAGACTACTATAATCAGGGGACAACAGAAAAAATTGCTCAGAAGTGGAAAGTAATGGACACCAAGTGAAAGTGAAGTCTCTCAGTCGTGTCCAACTCTTTGTGACCCCATGGACAGAGGAGCCTGGTAGGCTACAGTCCATGGGATTTTCCAGGCAATATGGACATTAAAGAATACTGCAAAGAGGCTGATATCAAAGTAACCTGATATATTTTGAGTAGCTATATCCAGAGAGTACTAGAGATTTAGAATTAGACTTTCATAATTTAACCATGTAACTTTTGGAAGCCTTGACATACTAGTATAAAGTCCTTAAACATTAGTTTAAAAAATGAATAATGGGTTATAGTACAATGGCTAATTTCTCTCATACTTTATATAGCTGAATATGCTGATTTGTGTTGAACTTGTTGGCTATAAAACAATAATATAGATGGGCCATATTTTTATCCAATCAATATGTATTTATAATTATGCCCTAATAATTTTCTAATTCAAAAATGTCCCTGTCACAAGCTAATCAACAGTTAAAATTTTGGCCATTTGATCATTTAGGAAATACGACTGGTTTGCAATTAGCATTACAAGTGAGAATTTCATTGGTCTGATGATTTTATCATCTAAAGAAAGAAGAAAAACTTGAGATCAGCATATCATTTAGCACATTCTTTTGTGTTTACTCATTGAATTGGAATATTCAGCAGAAAAGCAAGGCTGACTTGATGGTAAAAATCTTAGCTACCAGAAGGGATTAGAGTCCATCATTGTGAGAAAGATCCTCTCTATTACAGCAAATGTAAAGATAGGTTAGCTTATTCAGCAGAGTATACACAGTGTTAACCAACTGTTTTGCTTCAGTACTTAATAAAGCTTCAATTATTGTGAAGAGCTGTTTTTTGATTAACATTGCTATTTCTATTTGATGTTTTTGCCTAAAGGTTATAACTGTTTCGTGGAACATAATGCTGCTTAAGCTAGTTAGACTGATCAATTCCCCTATCAGATAGTCATAAACATTTACAAACATCTTTAATCTAAAGTTACATGATAATATATTTCAGAGGCTTTTTAGTATATCTCATGCTAGCCAGCTGTTCAAGTAAAACTTTTTTACAAAATACCAGGGTATTTTCATATGATACAAGCACATGTAGGTTTGAAAGATTATGTAGTGGATGGGTTAGTACATAATTAAATACTGTGTAAGGCCTTTAATGATTTTTAAGAAGACAAATTTAATGCATAGTAAACATCCTCAGTTCACTTCAGTTCAGTTCAGTCGCTCAGTCGTGTCCAACTCTTTGCGACCCCATGAATCGCAGCACGCCAGGCCTCCCTGTCCATCACCAACTCCCGGAGTTCACTCAGATTCACGTCCATCGAGTCAGTGATGCCATCCAGCCATCTCATTCTCTATCGTCCCCTTCTCCTCCTGCCCCCAATCCTTCCAGTATCAGAGTCTTTTTCAATGAGTCAACTCTTCGCATGAGGTGGCCAAAGTACTGGCGTTTCAGCTTCAGCATCATTCCTTCCAAAGAAATCCCAGGGCTGATCTCCTTCAGAATGGACTGGTTGGATCTCCTTGCAGTCCAAGGGACTCTCAAGAGTCTTCTCCAACACCACAGTTCAAAAGCATCAATTCTTTGGTGCTCAGCCTTCTTCACAGTCCAACTCTCACATCCATACATGACATACAGGAAAAACCATAGCCTCGACTAGATAGACCTTAGTCGGCAAAGTAATGTCTCTGCTTTTAAATATACTATCTAGGTTGGTCATAATTTTTCTTCCAAGGAGTAAGCGTCTTTTAATTTCATGGCTGCAATCACCATCTGCAGTGATTTTGGAGCCCAAACAGTTTAATAAAGTCGGACACTGTTTCTACTGTTTCCCCATCTATTTCCACTGTTTCCCCATCTATTTCCCATGAACTGATAGGACTGGATGTCATAGTCTTCGTTTTCTGAATGTTGAGCTTTAAGGCAAATTTTTCACTTTCCTCTTTCACTTTCATCAAGAGGCTTTTTAGTTCCTCTTCACTTACTGCCAAAAGGGTGGTGTCATCTGCATATCCGAGGTTATTTCTCCTGGCAATCTTGATTCCATCTTGTGCTTCTTCCAGCCCAGCGTTTCTCATGATGTACTCTGCATAGAAGTTAAATAAGCAGGGTGACAATATACAGCCTTGATGTACTCCTTTTCCTATTTGGAACAAGTCTGTTGTTCCATGTCCAGTCCTAACTGTTGCTTCCTGACCTGCATACAGATTTCTCAAGAGGCAGGTCAGGTGGTCTGTATTCCCATCTCTTAAAGAATTTTCCACAGTTTATTGTGATCCACACAGTCAAAGGCTTTGGCATAGCCAATAAAGCAGAAATAGATGTTTTTCTGGAACTCTCTTGCTTTTTCCATGATCCAGCGGATGTTGGCAATTTGATCTCTGGTTCCTCTGCCTTTTCTAAAACCAGCTTGAACATCTGGAAGTTCATGGTTCATGTATTGCTGAAGCCTGGCTTGGAGAATTTTGAGCATGACTTTACTAGCATGTGAGATGAGTGCAATTGTGTGGCAGTTTGAGCATTCTTCAGCATTGCCTTTCTTTGGGATTGGAATGAGAGCTGACCTTTTCCAGTCCTGTGGCCACTGCTGAGTTTTCCAAATTTGCTGGCATATTGAGTGCAGCACTTTCACAGCATCATCTTTCAGGATTTGAAATAGCTCAACTGGAATGCCATCACCTCCACTAGCTTTATTCGTAGTGATGCTTTCTAAGGCCCACTAGACTTCACATTCCAAGATGTCTGGCTCTAGATGAGTGATCACATCATCATGATTATCTGGGTCATGAAGATCTTTTTTGTACAGTTCTTCTATATGTTCTTGCCGCCTCTTCTTAATATCTTCTGCTTCTGTTAGGTTCAGACCATTTCTGTCTTTTATTGAGACCATCTTTGCATGAAATGTTCCCTTGGTATCTCTAATTTTCTTGAAGAGATCTCTAGTCTTTCCCAATCTGTTCTTTTCCTCTATTTCTTTGCACTGATCGCTGAGGAAGGCTTTCTTATCTCTTCTTGCTATTCTCTGGATCTCTGCATTCAGATGTTTATATCTTTCCTTTTCTCCTTTGCTTTTCGCCTCTCTTCGTTTCACAGCTATTTGTAAGGCCTCCCCAGACAGCCATTTTGCTTTTTTGCATTTCTTTTCCATGGGAATGGTCTTGATCCTTGTCTCCTGTACAATGTCACAAACCTCATTCCATAGTTCATCAGGCACTCTATCTATCAGACCTAGGCCCTTAAATTTATTTCTCACTTCCACTGTATAATCATAAGGAATTTGATTTAGGTCATACCTGAATGGTCTAGTGGTTTCCCCTACTTTCTTCAATTTGAGTCTGAATTTGGTAATAAGGAGTTCATGATCTGAGCCACAGTCAGCTCCTGGTCTTGTTTTTTTGTGACAGTATAGAGCTTCTCCATCTTTGGCTGCAAAAAATATAATCAATCTGATTTCAGTGTTGACCATCTGGTGATGTCCATGTGTACAGTCTTCTCTTGTGTTGTTGGAAGAGGGTGTTTGCTATGACCAGTGCATTTTCTTGGCAAAATGCTATTAGTCTTTGCCCCGCTTCATTCTGCATTCCAAGGCCAAATTTGCCTGTTACTCCAGGTGTTTCTTGACTTCCTACTTTTGCATTCCAGTCCCCTAGAATGAAAAGGACATCTTTTTGGGGTGTTAGTTCTAAAAGGTCTTGTAGGTCTTCATAAAACCTTTCACCTTCAGCTTCTTCAGCGTTACTGGTTGGGGCATAGACTTGGATAACTGTGATATTGAATGGTTTGCCTTGGAGACGAACAGAGATCATTCTGTCATTTTTGAGATTGCATCCAAGTACTGCATTTTGCACTCTTTGTTGACCATGATGGCTACTCCATTTCTTCCGAGGGATTCCTGCCCACAGTAGTAGATATAATGGTCATCTGAGTTAAATTCGCCCATTCCAGTCCATTTCAGTTCGCTGATTCCTAGCATGTCGACGTTCACTCTTGCCATCTCTTGTTTGACCACTTCCAATTTGCCTTGATTCATGAACCTGACACTCCAGGTTCCTATGCAATATTGCTCTTTACAGCATCGGACCTTGCTTCTATCACCAATCACATCCACAGCTGGGTATTGTTTTTGCTTTGGCTCCATCCTTTCATTCTTTCTGGAGTTATTTCTCCACTGATCTCCAGTAGCATATTGGGCACCTACTGACCTGGGGAGTTCCTCTTTCAGTATCCTATCATTTTGCCTTTTCATACTGTTCATTTGGTTCTCAAGGCAAGAATACTGAAGTGGTTTGCCATTCCCTTCTCCAGTGGACCACACTCTGTCAGACCTCTCCACCATGACCCACCTGTCTTGGGTTTCCTGGCGGGCATGGCTCGGTTTCATTGAGTTAGACATGGCTGTGGTCCTAGTGTGATTAGATTGACTAGTTTTCTGTGAGTATGGTTTCAGTGTGTCTGCCCTCTGATTGCTCTCTTGCAACACCTACCATCTTACTTGGGTTTCTCTTATCTTGGGCGTGGGGTATCTCTTCATGGCTGCTCCAGCAAAGCACAGCCACTGCTCCTTACCTCGGACGAGGTTTATCTCCTTACCGCCGCCTTTCCTGACCTTCAACGTGGGATAGCTCCTCTAGGCCCTTCTGCACCGGGGCAGCCACCGCTCCTTGGGTTGCCCCTCCGGCCGCCGCCCCTGGCCTCGGGCATGGGGTGGCTTCTCTCGGCCGCCCCTGACCTCGGACCTGGGTAGCTCCTCTCAGCTGTTCCTGTGCCGTCGCAGCCTGGCACTCTTGGCTGCTGTCCCTGACCTCGGACGTGGGGTAACTCCTCTTGGCCGTGCTCAGTGCATTGGGACGCATCCTCAAAATACTATTATTTTCTGGTATGATATGTTTGTTAGTTGCTCAGTCACATCTGACTCTTTGAAATCTCATGGACTTAGCCCACTAGGCTCCTCATCCATGCAATTCTTCAGCCTAGAATACTGGAGTGGGTTGCCATTCCCTTTTCCAGGGGATCTTCCCAACCCAGAGATTGAACCCAGGTCTCCTGCATTGCAGGCAGATTCTTTACCATCTGAGCCACCAGGGAAGCCTATAAACATGACTTTAGGGTTTAGAGATAAATAACAGCACAATCAAATGCAGACATTAAAGGTAATTTGCAATCTATACATATTTATGTGGTTAGTGAGTGCTTCTTTGAACCTGAAGAGTAACTAATATTTGGGATACATTCTGGTGTCCACACAGCTCAGCTTTTCAGATGGATGATTTCATTTGTCTCATGGCTGAGGAAGATGTCAGAAATCCAAGGGAGAGCTTTGAGCACTATTGATACTGGCTTATATAAATCAGTATAAATACTTTGTAATTATAGCAAAAATTGACTGATAAAAACAAAAACATAGCCAAATACAAATGATCAGCTACTCTTGCCTAGAAACTTTGTCAGCAAATGCAGTACTTATTGCAGCATATTAATCAAATGAGTCAGATTGCCAATAATAAAGCATTACCATATTTCACAAAGGATATAAAAATGGATCTAGGATTTTACATCATCTTGTAAGAAGATGCAAGAGAAAAATTTAATATGCCCTCTGGATGCAGAACACTCTTGACTTAAGGAAATCAGTGTTATTATTATTTTCTGTCAGTGTCCTATGGTTTAATTGGTAGTGTATATTAGATAGAAAAAGAGGCTCTTTTGGAAGATCCACATGACTTGAAAGAACAATATTCATGTTGATTCTAAGAACTACTGGCTATTTCCTCACACAGTGGTAATTTTGAAACTATCAGTATTGAGCAACACAGAAGAATTCAGGAGGGGTTCAGTAGTGACTGTGGCTTAGAACAATCAAAACTCCATGATTCTTTGTCCATAATATGCAAAATAATAGTCTTTACAGAATAAGAAGTGGATACACTATGTAGCTTGGCTAGGGGGAGGAGAAACATGGAACCCCATATTTGATAATTATGCCTTTGTGTGAAATGAAAGAAGTGCTGTAGTCAGAAAAGAATTAACTATTTATTCTCATAATGTCCAGTAATAGAAAATATAACAAAGCAGTAGATATATTAAAGTAGCTTTCTTAATTCTTAAACCACTTGAACTAACTAGGACTCTTTCCTTGAGATAATCAAGTGGTTTAAGAATTAAGAAGTAAGTATATTGTGTAAGTATATATTATGTAAGTATATATTAAGTATATTGTGATTAATAGTAAGTAAGGAGACACAGGTCACATTAAATGTAGGTTCTGTTCTGTCACTTATTACTCATGTATATATACCTGGTTATACACATCTAAATTATTCATACTTATTTTCACTTTTATGGTCACATAAAATATACATAGCTATATAGCATTAAAGTGAATGATCCTCAAATGTGCCCAATATCCAAACCAATGATAAAAAAATTTCATGAATCTTTTTTGAAATAATTTTCTGTTTATAATTGCTTCCAAAGTGAAGTTCTAAGCTGAAAATTATATCATAATTTAAGTGCTTAAATTTATATATAAACATTGTATATAAATATTCTGTTTATGCATATATTTGAATTTGTATCACTTTTACATCAGAATTCTGATTCACCAAAGGGTTTCCTGTATTAGGCAGGACTTTGGCCTGAATCTTGAGTTTGAATCCTAAATGTGCCATAATCTTGTTGGATGACCATTACAAATGATTTCAAAACTTAACTAAGTTATTTTGGAAAACAGGAGTGCTTGCCTATCTCTCCATACATCATTAATTTTTTTCTATCAAAATGATTACTAACATTAGTAGTGAAATATGATGTTATTTTTTCCTATCATAAATAACAACAACTGCAATGATCTTCTTTAGACTGTGCTTTTTCATTCATTTGACAGTCTGTTACAATATTTCCCATGGTTGAAAACAGCTTTCCTAGTGGCGCTAGTGGTGAAGAACCTTACTGTCAGTATGGGAGACATAAGAAACATGAGTTCTATCCCTGGGTAGGGAAGATCCTCAGGAGGAGGGCATGGCAACCCACTCCAGTAGATTGCAGTACATTGCAGAGTTAGGCATGACTGAGTGACTAATACTTTCAGTTTCTAACAACTTATATCTATATTGGGGTTTCCCCAGTGGCTCAGATGATAAAGAATCCACTCATTAATGCAGGAGACACAAATTCCATCCTGGGTGGGGAAGATCCCCTGGAGGTGGCTATTCACTCCACTATTCTTGCCTGGAGAATTCCATGAACAGAGGAGCCTGGCAGGCTACAGTCAAAGAGTTGGACACGGCTAAGTGACTAACACTTCACTTCCATCTTCAGTTCCTTTCTTCTTACTCACTCTTAAACCTGTGCACACCTGCCTTTCTCTTCAAGCAGTCATGGAGATTACTACTGTCAGGATCACAGAGACTCACCTGGGGAAACGAAATGCTTAATTCTCAGTTTGTATCTTGCTTGATCTTTCAGGGGCATTTGACAGAACTGACCATTCCTTTGCCCTTGAAACAATTTCTACACTTGGATTTCCTTCTCCTTTTGGTCTTTTGTTTTGTTGTCACCTTTATATCAGATCCCAGTACTAAGAAGTGGTGGCAAGAATACATAGAGGAACTGTACAAAAAGATCTTCATGACCCAGATGATCACGATGGTATGATCACTCATCTAGAGCCAGACATCCTGGAATATGAAGTCAAGTGGGCCTTAGAAAGCATCACTATGAACAAAGCTAGTGGAGGTGATGGCATTCCAGTTGAGCTATTTCAAATCCTGAAAGATGATGCTGTGAAAGGCTGCACTCAATAAGCCAGCAAATTTGGAAAACTCAGCAGTGGCCACAGGACTGGAAAAGGTCAGCTCTCATTCCAATCCCAAAGAAAGGCAATGCCAAAGAATGCTCAAACTACCGCACAATTGCACTCATCTCACATGCTAGTAAAGTCATGCACAAAATTCTCCAAGCCAGGCTTCAGCAATATGTGAACCGTGAACTTCCTGATGTTCAAGCTGGTTTTAGAAAAGGCAGAGGAACCAGAGATCAAATTGCCAACATCTGCTGGATCATGGAAAAAGCAGGAGAGTTCCAAAAAAACATCTATTTCTGCTTTATTGACTATGCTAAAGCCTTTGACTGTGTGGATCACAATAAACTGTGGAAAATTCTGAGAGAGATGGGAATACCAGACCACCTGACCTGCCTCTTGAGAAATCTGTATGCAGGTCAGGAAGCAACAGTTAGAAATGGACATGGAAAAACAGACTGGTTCCAAATAGGAAAAGGAGTACGTCAAGGCTGTATATTGTCATCCTGCTTATTTAACTTCTATGCAGAGTACATCATGAGAAACGCTGGACTGGAAGAAACACAAGCTGGAATCAAGATTGCCAGGAGAAATATCAATAACCTCAGATATGCAGATGACACCACCCTTATGGCAGAAAGTGAAGAGGAACTAAAAAGCCTCTTGATGAAAGTGAAAGAGGAGAGTAAAAAGTTGGCTTAAAGCTCAACATTCAGAAAACGAAGATTATGGCATCCAGTCCCGTCAGTTCATGGGAAATAGATGGGGAAACAGTGGGAACAGTATCAGACTTTATTTTTTGGGGCTCCAAAATCACTGAAGATGGTGACTGCAGCCATGAAATTAAAAGATGCTTTCTCCTTGGAAGAAAAGTTATGACCACTCTAGATAGCATATTCAAAAGAAGAGACATTACTTTGCCGACTAAGGTCCGTCTAGTCAAGGCTATGGTTTTTCCTGTGGTCATGTATGGATGTGAGAGTTTGACTGTGAAGAAGGCGGAGCACTGAAGAATTGATGCTTTTGAACTGTCGTGTTGGAGAAGACTCTTGAGAGTCCCTTGGACTACAAGGAGATCCAACCAGTCCATTCTGAAGGAGATCAGCCCTGGGATCTTTGGAAGGAATGATGCTGAAGCTGAAACTCCAGTACTTTGGCCACCTCATGTGAAGAGTTGACTGATTGGAAAAGACTGATGCTGGGAGGGATTGGGGGCAGGAGTAGAAGGGGACGATAGAGGATGAGATGGCTGGATGGCATCACTGATTCGATGGACGTGAGTTTGAGTGAACTCTGGGAGTTGGTGATGGACAGGAAGGCCTAGTGTGCTGCGATTCATGGGGTCACAAAGAGTCAGACACGACTGAGCAACTGAACTGAACTGAACTGATGTACTGAGACTTCCTAATTTGTTCTACCCTTAGGTGTTGGAGAGTGGAAGGTTTATTCTTTTCTTTTTTTTTTTAACAGCACACCCTCTATTTCTTTTAGGTTCATGACTTCAAATTCCATTGTTTTAGCAAAACTAAATCAGAACAGAAAAACCCATAGTAATTTGAACAGAAGAAATTTGGGAATCACTATTGAAATTTACTAAGAATCACTATTATAATCACTATAATAAATATTATAATATGCCTATTAAGGGGAAAAGAGAACTAAAGAATATAAGAAGGAAAATATAAGGAGTGGCCCCTATTTCTAAGGCTAAGACAGAACTCCCAAGATAGAAAAAAAAAATATGGAAGAGGACCTCTTTCTCCTAGGAATGAGGTCCAGATTTTATTGGATTGTGCGTGGCCATGGCTAAATAGATAGGGAGAGATGCTGTATGCTAACTCCTCACTGTAGAAGCCTGGTCAGAAAAACCAAAGCAAAAACAAAAACACTCCTTTGCCAGCTACACTAAAGAACCTTCCCCTTAGGAAGTGTTTCCTGGTACCAATTAGCAAGGGATGGATATACTAGTCTCACATACAGATACTTACAGCTACCTGTGTATTTTTTTGCTATTCTGTATTTACATCTCTCTCTCTTTCTCTTTATATATATATATATATATATATATATATATATATGTGTGTGTGTGTGTGTGTGTGTGTGTGTGTGTGTGTGTGTAAACATTACATATTTTATATATATAAAATCTATCCTCTCCTTATGCACCAGGCTAGTTTATCCAAATATCTGCTTGACGACTTCATTTGAATGTCTAATTGATGTCTCAAAGGTAATATGTTTGAAACTGACCTTTGGACCTTTCCTTTAAACTTGTTTTATCCAAAGTCTTCCCTGTCTCATTAAATCGCAACTCCATCACTCCAGTTACTGAGTTTAAGAACTTCAAAATCACCCTTACATCCTCCATTTCTCACTTTTAAAATCCAGTCTTTAATATACTCTGTTGACACTACATTTATAACACGTCTAAAGTTTCACTGCATCCCACTGCAATCAACATTGCTACCAGCAGGAGCATGGCAAGAAACACTTTTGCCCATTTATTTCAGTGCTTTCCTAACTATTTTCTCTGCTTCTGTCCTTGATTCGCTAACATTATTCTCATCAGAGGACCTAGAGTAAATCTTTTAAAGTAAGTCAGGCCAAGAAGTCTCTGTTCAAAACCTTTCAGTATCTTCCTGTCTTAACAATATCTTCCTCTTTAAATGGCCTATAGGACCCAGCAAAATGATTCTGCTGGAAGCACACTGATTTCCTTGCTGTTCCTTGAACATTCCAAACCTCAGGGCCTTTAAACTTGCTCTTCTTTTAGTATTTGATTAAAAACCATTTCCGGACATTTTAAGTCCTATCAGTCTCCCTCACTGACCTTGTACTCTTCTTCCTTTTTCCATCTTAGGTCTTGCCATCAGTTCAGTTGAGTTCAGTTCCTCAGTCATGTCCGACTCTTCCCGACCCCGTAGACCACAGTACACCAGGCCTCCCTGTCCATTACCAACTCCCGGAGTTTACTCAAACTCATCTCCATTGAGTTGGTGATACCATCCAACTGTCTCATCATCTGTTGTCCCCTCTCCTCCTGTCATATGAATCATCAATATCTGAAGCACAATAATTTCTTTATTTTACTTATTGGCTGCCTCTGACACTAGGATTTATATTCCATGAAGGCAAAGCTTTTGTTGTTTGGTTCACTGGTGTTTGACCAATGCCTTATCCAAAGGAAATGTTCAACAAAATATTTTTAAATTAATAAATGGATAGTTATTTGATAAGAAGGACTTCCCTGGTGCCTCAGATGGTAAAGCATCTGCTTACAATGCGGGAGACTCGGGTTCGATCCCTGGGTTGGAAAGATCCTCTGGAGAAGGAAATGGCAACCCTCTCCAGTACTCTTGCCTGGAAAATCCCATGGACGGAGGAACTTGGTAGGCTGGGTTGCAAAGAGTCGGATACGACTGAGTGACTTCACTTTGATGCTAGAAACTAATATGATTTATGTTAATCTCAAAGAGATGTTTAAGAAAAAAGGTCCATTAAATATAATTTAAAAATTTTCCTTACATAAAATGAAGCTAATATTTCATTATGCTTAAATATAATATACTTTTCTTTCTTCCTCTACTCAGTATAAATACATATAGGGCTTTCCTGATAGCTCAGTTGGTAGAGAATCCGCCTGCAATGCAGGAGACCCCAGTCTGATTCCTGGATCCGGAAGATCCAGGAAGGGATAGGCTACCCACTCCAGTATTCTTGGGTTTTCCTTGTGGCTCAGCTGATAAAGAATCTGCCCGCAATGCAGGAAGCCTGGGTTCGATCCCTGGGTTGGCAAGATCCCCTGGAGAAGGCAAAGGATACCCACTCCAGTATTCTGGCCTGGAGAATTCCATGGTACAGTCCATGGGGTCACAAAGAGTCAGATAAGACTGAGTGACTTTCACTTTCAGAGACGATTTCACTTTTTCAATGCTGCATATTATTGTAGTGGGTAACACTTCTTTTTCAGAATAAAATTATTTTATGCTTCTGTATTTCTGGTCAAGCTCAATGTTAAACAAATCGTAGTCACGAAAAAATAAATGTTCTAAAGTAAGGAAACAACTTATTGCATGTAACTTTAATTGTTAAAAACTAGAACTGTTATAGGTATAAACATACCATGTTCATTGCATTGATTATAGGAGGTGATTAAATACACTTCTTATAAAATATGCCTAAAGAACATAGATTATTAATTATTGTTTCATATACTATATAATGAATATTAAATTGTAATTTTATCATAACTCTGCTCACTTTTATTTTAGAATAACTTTTTATAGGATAATTTAGATGCCATAGACTTTTTAAAATGCCCCCAAATTAAGAACTGTTTCTCTTTTCCCTCTTAAGATGTTTTTTTTCAGAGAAAGCTAAGGAATTCAAAGCATTCACTGACCAGACTCTGAAATTAATTATAGCACAACACACAAACTGTAGTCAATGATGATGTTACTTTTCCTTCTGTGAGTAATTTCAAAAAACAAGATCTAAAAAGTAGGAGCTCTATCATCTTCTACCTCTTCAGATGACATCATACTATCTACTGGCAATACTTCGAAGAATCCATAGTTCTATTCAATTACTCGCTTCAGCTTTTTCTGAGTATGTACAGCAGGAGCATGTCACACATCATTGGAAAGCCAAGGAAACTATTTCTGGATCATTATCATAAACTCTGAGGGGTTGCTCACAGGATTGCTTGCTTAGCATTAATGTTATCTTCTTTGAGACAGCTTCACTGATCAGCTTATTATCAACCTTACCAAAGTATACTTGTTCAGCCACCCTTCTGGTTTAACACAACACTGTATGTAATCCTCTATTGATGCTTTTCATATTTTATAATTATAGCATAATTTCTGTCTTATAGATTCACAAAAATCATAATTAAATATATTTGAAAATTTGTTTCTAAATTTTTATATATTGTCAAGTATCTACCTACAACACCTTAATGTTCACATTTATGTAATTCTCAGTATTATGCAAGAAAATTAAGTAGCCACTTTGCTTTTTAGATTCTATCATTCATGTCACTCTCAACACAGATATCTGTGCTCTGTAAATGTGAGAGTAAAATTATTCTAAATAGTGACTATATGTCTTGTGCATCCTTGGTATATATGTTTTATAAAAGCAAATGCTTGTAGTTAGAGAATATTAATACATTTTAAACTACTGAGATAAGATAGTTATTAAAAATGAGATTATCATTAATATTTGTATATATATCTGCTGCTGCTGCTAAGTCGCTTCAGTTGTGTCCGACTCTGTGTGACCCCATAGACGGCGGCCCACCAGGCTCCCCCGTCCCTGGGATACTCCAGGCAAGAACACTGGAGTGGGTTGCCATTTTTTTCTCCAATGCATGAAAGTGAAAAGTGAAAGTGAAGTCGCTCAGTTGTGTCTGACTAGTAGCAACCCCGTAGACTACAGCCTACCAGGCTCCTCTGTCCATGGGATTTTCCAGGCAAGAGTACTGGAGTGGGGTGCCATTGCATTCATTGATTACAAATTTGTTTTTTATAAAGCCTCATGTGTGTTTTCTTCACCAAATAAGTTATGATATCTGATTCATCTCTACAGCTGTATGAACCACATGACAATGGTTACAGGAAAGACAATTAAATGTCAATTTAATGCCTTTAAAGATAGTTTATTTTGAGTTTTGATTCTAGAAGTGGAAAACTAGCTTTTTATCAGACTGTCCTTCATGGAGATACCAATTATAATCTCTACTAAAATATTAAAATGCATATTTTAAGACATTGAAAAGTAACTCAAGCAAGCAGAAATTGGTGGCATCTCACCTTTAAAGTAAGAAAACATCACTGAATGAAATATGTATTTATATGCCTTTCCCCCAGAGAATATTCCCAATATTCTGTGTAAAGGATAGCTAGAGCCAAGAAAAAATCTTCGGGTCTTAGAGTATGAAATTCAGAGCTGTAAAAACAGTTGTAAATTAAGAGAGAGAATTATAAATGGCTAGTATTCACAGAAGAACCAAAACAACTGTGATATCTTCTTCTTAAATCCTACAAATATGTAGAGGGGAATCCTAAAGTCCAAGAAAAAACAGTAGCTGAATTCTAATAGCCGAGCAGAATTTGACCATCTTCCCACTGCAGTTTGAATTCTCCCATATCTGAGGTATTTGGTAATAAATACTGTGGGTTTTATATTAAAACTAGGAAATGACCACATTTTAGGATTAGTATCTACACTTCAGGACTATTCTTTAAGTTTTTCTTCAGAATAAGACCAAAACCAAAACAGACTTTCTGGAAATGTATAAAAGAAGAGTCATCAACTGAACTTGTTGCCAGAAGGAAAATCCATATACTTCAGAAGATTCAAAGATCCTATAATGGTTCAGCTACTATGTCTGATATACCGAAAATACCTTGAAACAAATAGGTGTCCCATTTAAAGACGTGGGAGTGATTCAAGGTCAAGGGAAAAAGAAATCAATAGAATTGGACCACAAGATGCCTCAAATATTAACTAACATGTAAGAATTTCAAAGCAGATATACTGAATTAGTTTATTTATATGAAGTTCAAACACAGGGCAAATTAATCTATGCTTAATAAAATCAGAACTGTGGTTAACTATTTGTTTTGGGGGATTGATTGGAAGGGAACCTGAGAGCTTTCTGTGGTAATGGGAATATTATGTATTTTACTTGGAGGTAGTTGCAGCAGTATATGCGCACGTCAAAACTCAGTGTTCTGTAATCAAGATCTATTCATCTGATCAAAAGAGAACTCTTCTAGTAAAAAAAAAAAAAAAAAGAGAAGAGAAAAACAGGGGGAAAAACAGCAATGGGAAAATACTTTATCCCTAAAATTCTAAATGTATGTTACTTTTGACCATGCAGTGTGTTTTGTTTTGTTCTAGTAAAATGTTAATTTTAAATAGTGGTCTAAAAAAAGATGAAGATTTGTCCTTCAGCAAATGGGCTAAATTACTGTTTTAACTTTTTTAGAATGTATCTTGCTGTCAATAGTTTTATTTACAGACTTCCTAATATATAAATTGAATGAGTTGGGATAGTATATTATTACACATCTGTTGGTCTATTGCACTGAATCCAGCTTGATTTTGTTTTGTTTTGTTTTGTTTTTTAAAATATATACAAACTATGAATATTTCAGAAGTCTTTCAGGATATGTATTGATTTCCTTACCAAGTGTGTATGTGATCTTTGTCTTTGAATTTTGCAATATCCTTGGAAAATATTTCTAAAATTTTGAACATTAAGTGAGTAAACTGTAGGATGCTATGAGATTTATAGAATTTAATGGTATCTATAATAAGTTACTAATAAGGTATAACAAAATTATGACAATGATAAACAGTGAAAAAATAATTACTATTATAATAGAGGGCTGGGAAACTATGTGAATGAAAACATTAAAGGAAGTTGGAAAAAAAAGCCTCAGTGTATCTGTGAGTGAAAGAAAGAAAAAGAGATATCATACATTTGGTTGTCTGGACTTAAGGTAATTTCTCTGTATAAAAGACTTCCAAAAACCTCAGAATGGCCAAAATGCTGAGTAAAATTAACAACAGTGCCATAGAAGAGGAATGTGTAAAACTCTTGGATTATCTTTTTTTAAAACTCATAGAAGACTCATTATTTCTATTCAGTTTAAACTGCGCCCCAGTTCTCTTTCTACCAAAGCTAGTGACTTTGAGTAACTGTGGACTATGTGCAAGAGTGGGCATGTGCATTTATTTGCCTACTTCAATGTAACTTTGTACTGTCCATCACATCTAGTTCTAGTTCTGTGATAAACACATCAGGAAAGAAGGAGGGCTGGCAGGTGGCAGAATGTGGACCTGGCATATTCCCTGCATAACTGGCTCAGTGTATACATTTACCATTCTCCTTTACAATTACATGCAGCTCTACACTATAAAAAGAAAAGCAGCCTACTGTTTAAAATGCATTTAGGGGGCTATGAAGGTCACAATTGAAGTGTGAATTTATTTTAGTTGGTTTGAGTTTCAATTCTAAATGCTTTTACTTTACTGTGTAAAATCTCTCTCTCGTGCTGTTTTGAAAATTGCACCTGTACAGAGAAAGGTCTCATTTAATTCAATATTACTTTACTTTTATATATAGTCTTTCTTTTAAATCATGTTCCAAAAGGTTGAGTTAAATAATACTGCTTCAAAGTGAAAATTAAAAAGTAAAGCCAGGGAGAGAAAAAGCAAGTGTCCACCAAAATGGTGAAACACTAAGATGGATAATTTTAATGTGCTTATGCACAAAGCCATGCCTTTGGAGGTATCTTCCTTGTTTTACAGCCAGCACAGGAAGAATCATAGCTAAATAAGCATGTGCAGTATTGGTATAGATTGTTTCCTCTGTCTTTTAGCCCCCTGCTCTGGAGTTGCCATATTTAATAAATAAAAATACATAATATCAAGTTAAATTGGAATTTCAGATACACAATAGATGCTTTGTTTGGTATAAGTATGTGCCATGCAATATTTGAAACACACTTATCCTTTAAATATATCCATTTGATTTAACCTGATGTCCTGTATTTCACTGGCATCCTGTTTTTCTTATACTCAGATACTCAGAAACACAGTAGTGGTAGTTTCTGATGATCAATAACTAGAAGATAGACTAATGTAAATTTGTAGTCTTTAAATATAACTCATGGTATAGTTGCTGTTATTATAAACTGTTGCTGTTGTTCAGTCACTAAGTTGTGTCTGACTCTTTATGACCCCATGGACTGCAGCATGCCAATTCCTCTGTCGTCCACTATTTCCCGGAGTTTGCCCAAGTTCATGCCCATTGAATCAGTGATGCTATCCAGCCATCTCATACTCTGCTGCCCTTTTCTCCTTTGGCTTTCAATCTTTTTCAGCATCAGGATCTTTTCCACTGAATCAGCTGTTCGCATCAAGTGGCCAGAGTATTTGAGCTTCAGCTTCAGCATCAGTCCTTCCAATGAGTATGCCGGGTTGATTTCCTTTAGGATTGACCAGTTTGGTTTCCTTGCTGTCCAAGGGACTCTCAAGAGTGTTTTCCAGCACCACAGTTCAAAAGCATCAATTCTTCAACACTCAGTCTTCTTTATGTCGAACTCTCACATCCATACGTAACAACTGGAAAAACCATAGCATTAACTCTATGGACCTTTGTCGGCAGTCATGTATCTGCTTTTTATGCTATCATTGTGATCTGGCAAAGGGACAGTGAATATATATTAGAGGGCAATGATGGCTTTACATTATAAAACATACATGGCGAAATTTCTAGAGGGAGGCTTCAGTGACACTCATGTATGTTATATTTCTTTAACTGTTTCTCAAGATTCTAAGTACTTCCAAGATCCATGGTTCCTTGGCACTGGCTTGACTCTTATTATACAGACACTTGCTTCCATTCTGCAGCTTCCAAACTCCTCTTCTAACCACAAGCTCCAGTCTCCAGGACCTTGAATCACCATAAAGCTCCATCTATTTATGCTTTCTTGAGACACAGTTACATCATCATCAATAGTGATAGTGGGTTTTTTTTTATACACCTTCTTTTTCAGATTTTTAAAATAAAATGAATCTTATTGCCAATGCATTTCAATTTTTTAAAAAAAATCTTTTCTCTTTAATCACTCATCAGACTAAAATTGATGGTAAGGTGTCATAGTTTTTCAGGCTGATGATACTTTCCACTTTCATATGGGCTGATTAATTCAATAGGGAATGTATGTCTCTTAACATGTAGGCTTATCATCCATGACAGATTTATCCATCCTATTAGGGAATTAATGGTACTGTGACTATATCAGGAATTCAAAATGCAGACTTTCTGTTAGGATATTTTATGTACCTCAATAAACCCTATTTAATAATTCTACCATATGCAACATACTATACCTTACAAACAGGATTTAATCTCAAAATATATGACAGCATTTTATCTTGTGAATTTATTTACCATTAAGAAAAATCAAAACAATATGTATGATAATAACATTTAGAAACTGATATTTCCCAGAACCTAGTGTCAGCTCCCAGATAGCTGTGGAGAAGAAAAACGCTGAATCCCACTGAATATAATTAATACAATCAGAAGCTTTAAATTAAGAATAAAAGAATAAATACATGTGTAATCATCCTTAATATTGGTATCTGGCAAGCAAGCTTTTCAGGATTCATTAAGAGTTTCACTGATACTCTGTAATAGGATGTGAGTAATAGGATTAATATAGCTATGGGCAGTGTTAGGTCAGCTGGCAATGGATCAATCCAAAAAGCAGAGCATATTAAAAGGATTATAGATTAGCAATTAGATGGCTTCACAAACAAGGAATAGTTCCTTGAGCATCTCTAAAGGTTAACAGAGATAGAATGTCAATTTTTTTTCAGCTTATAATCCAGTAGTGTCTGAAGAGGAAAGGAGAGATGGGATTTAAGCTATGATTATGATTGACATAATCAAACCAAACCATCCTAGAGTATCAGCATCTGGATTTCAAAGGAAAGAGATCTTAGTATAAGGTGAAGGGAACATTTGCGATATAATAATGAAATAGCTTAAAGGACAAAGGTTTAGGTGTTAGAATTCTAGGAGACAGGACATAGTCAGTTATTCAGATCTTATATTCAGTATTAAGCTTCCAAGCATTTGTGAATGCCCTGGTATGTGTCAGTGAATTATCAGTTTCTGTGGATGAAAATCAATGTTGTGCATTATGATTACCAGATTCTGTTGGAACTTCAGCTTGACACATACTTTAAATTTATCAGTAATATATAACTATCTGAATTCCTTCTGTTTGATCGTTTTCTACTGGGATATTTCCAAGTGATACTATTATACTGTTTTTGATTATACCATATATAAAAAAAGTCTTCTGTAAGAACTTGCTCATATTTATGATTTGATTTTTTTATGATTTACAAATTCATGTCTAAGGAATTTCCCCCAGGGAGCCAATGTAACTCCAGGAATCAGGTTTTTGAATGTCCTTATAAAATGGTATAAAATGACTGCAGTTCAGGAATGTAGAGTATATGAGGCTATTTATTTGGTTTAACAATCAGTGTGAAAGGCTGGGAAACATGCCTGCTGTGTCATGTGAAACAAGAGGGTGTAGAGCGAAACTTATGCCTCTACTGTGTTAACTCCCTTATTCTGCTCTTCATCCCCTCTTCAGTCTTTGATCTCCTTGATTAGGCAGTTTGGCACTGTAAAAAGTTTAGTGTGTAAGAGACAAGTTTATATTATGGTGTTTTCAGTTCAGTTCAGTTCAGTTCATTCACTCAGTCGTGTCCAACTCTTTGCGACCCCATGAATCATAGCACGCCAGGCCTCCCTGTCCATCACCAACTCCCGGAGTTCACTCAGACTCATGTCCATCGAGTCAGTGATGCCATCCAGCCATCTCATCCTCAGTCGTCCCCTTCTCCTCCTGCCCCCAATCCCTCCCAGCATCAGAGTCTTTTCCAATGAGTCAACTCTTCGCATGAGGTGGCCAAAGTACTGGAGTTTCAGCTTTAGCATCATTCCTTCCAAAGAAATCCCAGGGTTGATCTCCTTCAGAATGGACTGGTTGGATCTCCTGGCAGTCCAAGGGACTCTCAAGAGTCTTCTCCAACACCACAGTTCAAACGCATCAATTCTTCGGCATTCAGCCTTCTTCACAGTCCCAGTCTCACATCCATACATGACCACTGGAAAAACCATAGCCTTGACTGCTGCTGCTGCTAAGTCACTTCAGTCATGTCTGACTCTGTGCGACCCCATGGACTTCAGCTTACCAGGCTCCTCCGTCCATGAGATTTTCCAGGCAAGAGTACTGGAGTGGGTTGCCATTGCCTTCTCATAGCCTTGACTAGATGGACCTTTGTTGGCAAAGTAATGTCTCCGGTTTTCAACATGCTATCTAGGTTGGTCATAACTTTTCTTCCATTTAAAAGTATTTGTATACTAAGTTTATGATTCATCTGTTAAAATGAGTGCATTTCATATTGTTTATTTTGCTCAGTACTACTTAAAGTATAGATTCAAAGTTTCAGTTATTACATTTCTAAGTGATTTCATATTTTATTCTGGGTTTTATTTTTGAATTTTTATTTAGGGTATGCTTTTTAAAAATATCAGTTGGGTCTTTGTTCATATTTTAAAGTTAATTTATGGGTTTATTGTATTATTTTGAGAGAATATAGACTACATAATTATATTAATTTATTATTAAGAGTTTCTTTAACTTGGTGAAAACTTGTTAACAATAAGAGGTTAATTACTTTTGCCTCTCACATTTAACATATCAGTTTTATTATCAGCTTAATAATGCTGTAAAGGTAAAATTTTACCCTAAGTCCATGAGAAGATTAAAAAAAGGAAATCCAGAAAAAATGATTTAGTTCAGTTCAGTTCAGTTGCTTAGAGGTGTTCAACTATTTGCAACCCCATGGACTGCAGCATGCCAGGCCTCTCTGCCCATGACCAACTCCCAGAGTTTACTCAAACTCTGTCCACTGATTCAGTGATGCCATGAAATCATCTCATCCTGTCGTCCCCTTCTCCTCCTACCTTCAATCTTCCCAGCATCAGGGTCTTTTCAGATGAATTGGTTTTTCACATCAGGTGGCCAATGTATTGGAGTTTCAGCTTCAGCGTCAGTCCTTCCAGTGAATATTCAGGACTGATTTCCTTTTGGATGAACTGGTTGGATCCCCTTGCAGTCCAAGGGACTCTCAAGTGTCTTCTCCAACACCATAGTTCAAAAGCATCAATTCTTCAGTGCTCACCTTTCTTTATAGTGCAACTCTCACATCCATACATGACTACTGGAAAAACCATAGCTTTGACTAGATGGGCCTGTGTTGGCAAAGTAATGTCTCTGCTTTTTAATAAGCTGTCTAGGTTGGTCATAACTTTTCTTCCAAGGAGCAAGTGTCTTTAAATTTCATGGCTGCAAGTGATTTAAAATGCGTCTAAACTTCCATTTCTCTAACAGGACTGGGACATCATAAACTTTTCTCAGAGGGTAAACCTCCTAATTAACTTGCACAGGATTAATTGATTGAGTCAGTACAAGAAGCAAAGAAAGTGTAAGCTTGGCAGTGAGGGGCATGCAAAAGGGCACTATGACAAATAGCACCTAGGAGAAGACGGTCTGTGTGATCCTCTGTTTCTGGACTGGGTGACTAAGTGAATGATTATGGCCTTTATCAAGGGACAATTCTAAGCAGATTGGGAGAAAGGAAGATATCAAGTCCAGTATTAGCTGTATAACCATGTTGTCATACCATTACTTGCACTTTTCAAAGTAATTTCAATGTATTTGAAGGGTGCCAGTTTATCCTCACAACAAACTAGTACAAGAAATAAGGCAGTTAATATCTTCATTTTACAGGTGGGAAGATTGATTAAAGTGCTTTGTTGAAGGTCACAGAACAAATCAAGGATTGACTCAGGAATCAGATTCTGGTTTCTAAGTTACAAATCCAAGGGTTTTTCTGCTGCACTACTAGATATACCCATTGTAACCATTTAACATTCTCTTATGCACATGGGTTATATATGACTTTGAAGTAATGCTGATGCTCATTCATGTCCATTGATACATATCTGTATCTGTCTATATATCTAATCATCTGTCTGAGAGGAAAGAGGTGACTTCCTGGCATAATATTAACTAGGTAGCTTCTTATTATAGAGTTCTGATACTGAAAAAAATCCTCATTTTCTACTCCAAGGGAGACTACAAATGATGGCCGTCTCCCTCCCCCCCCCCCCCCCCCCTCCCCCCCCGGGCAAAGTTTTTACTCTATGACACTGGTTCTGGAGAAGTTATTTCTAAAGGCAAGAATTTAGCTTAACTGGTAAAATGAAAACCAACCCTTTCATTACAAATAGCTTAAATCTGTAGTTTCATAACTCCCCCCAGCCATGAACTTCAAAGCCCTCCCAGAGCAGTCCTGGAACAGGTTTCTTATTTTCCATTTGAACTTCTTAATCAATCTTTTCCACTACCTAGCATTCATGCTTTGGAAGCAGAAGGAAATAGGAATCTGAGTTTTAGCTGAATCAGACATAAACAAAAGCTAGGATCTTGAGTGAAATGTGTCATTCTGTCTAGCTCTGTTTTAACTAACCCTACAAACAAATTTCTGAACTCTTATCTTCTTTAGAATACACCAGATTGAATTGGTCACTTGGATTTGCTAAGAATCTTGTACTATAAAAATTATTTGTGTAACTATAGTGGCATTTTAATAGGAATAGAAAAAAAACAGGTAGTGGGAAGATACCCTGAATGCATTAATTCCATTTTATCTAGTTTATTCTTGTGATAGAGGCCAATTTATTGCAGTGGTCTTTTTTTTTTTTAAACCATCTGAGCCACTATGGGAGTTCCATGAAGAACAATACATAAGAGCTGGGATTGTAAAGAGGGTAGGGAGTGGTACAGGGTAAAAATCAGTTATTGGCAGAGTGCATTTTTTTAAAACTTTTTATTTTGTAGTGGGTTATAGCTGATTAACAATGTTGTGACAGTTTCAGGTGAACAGTGAAAGCACTCAACCATATATATACATGTATCCAATCTCCCTCAAATCCTCTTCCCATCCAGGCTTCCACATAGCATTAAGCAGAATTCCCTGTGCTATACAGTAGATCCTTGTTGGTTATCCATTTTAAATATAGCAGTTTATTTTTTAAAAATTGGCTACAGTAATATATCTGGTCCTCCCTGTTCCAGAATCTCATTAAAATACAAAAGCAGCAGAGTTGATTTTGCCTCCCTTTGAACCTAGTGGGGCTTTGTTACCACCTTGATGAATAAAACGCATTGCAAGTGACACTATGTGATTTTTAAGATTATGTCATAAAAGGGGGCTTGACCTTCAACCTGGGCTCTCTCTCAGGAGGTGTGTCTAGGGAACTGTAAGATTGTAAGAAATTGCGATTCCTAAAGCTGTCATGCTAGAGAGACCACAATTAGAGGCCACAAAAAGATAGCTGCCTGAAGACCTGGAGCAGTTCAAGCCCCCAGGCTTGAAGAAGCTAGGGGAAGCTATTTAAGTCTGCCCACATCAGCTGCCAGTTATATGAGTGAGCAGGCTTTTAGATGATTCCATCTCTGTTTCCATGATGTCCTAGCTGACACTGAGTAGAACAGAGCTGCTTCCTCTATGCCCTTTCCAAACAGCAGATTTGTGAGGGAACTAAATATTGTTATTGTATTAAGCCAGTAAGTTTTGGAGTGATTTGTTACATAGCATTTGATAACAAGGAAAAGTTGTTATATACACTCAAAATTGCACGATATTGATTAATTCAGTCCTTGCTTATCTAGGAAGTAGTATCAGTTTATGATTTATTTATGCACCTTTATTCTTCTTCATATCTATTCTGCCCATGCCATGGGTTTTATTTTCCTATTAATGTTTAGAATGCGAAAACATTCTAAATGGAGAATGTAGAAAATAAAAGTAACATCAGGTAACTTATTTGTCAGAGTCTTTTAAGAACAATAATTAGGGAGACAGGAAGGGGAAAAATGTTTGCAATAATAGGATAAAATAAGTTATGGGCAGCATTCTATGTGATTTTTCCATTGGGGTCACTGCTACTTGAGGAAACAAACATCTGTTGTGCTGCACGTCAAAATCACTAAGTGATTTCCACTACATGTAATCTTCAGAATTTCCACCCCAAACAATAGAAGGAATTTTTTTAAAGTCAAATAAGCAGGGTGACAAAGTTATGACCAACCTAAACAGCTTATTAAAAAGCAGAGACATTACTTTGCCAACACAGGTCCATCTAGTCAAAGCTATGGTTTTTCCAGTAGTCATATATGGATGTGAGAGTTGGACTATAAAGAAAGCTGAGCACCAAAGAATTGATGCTTTTGATCTATGGTGTTGGAGAAGACTCTTGAGAGTCCCCTGGACTGCAAGGATATCAGACCATTCTATCCTAAAGGAAATCAGTCCTGAATATTCACTGGAAGGACTGATGCTGAAGCTGAAACTCCAATACTTTGGCCAGGTGATGCGAAGAACTGACTCATCTGAAAAGACCCTGATGCTGGGAAAGATTGAAGGCGGGAAGAGAAGGGTACGACAGAGGATGAAACTCCAATACTTTGGCCACCTGATGCGAAGAACTGACTCATCTGAAAAGACCCTGATGCTGGGAAAGATTGAAGGCAGGAAGAGAAGGGTACGACAGAGGATGAAATGGTTGGATGGCATCACCAACTCAATGGACATGAATTTGAATAAACTCTGGGTGTTGGTGATGGAGAGGGAGACCTCATGTGCTGCAGTCCATGGGTCGCAAAGAGTAGGACATGACTGAGAGACTGAATTGAACTGAACTTTAAAAGTCAATGTCTCCCCACTTGGACTACAATATATCCTTTTTTCCCCATTAGCTTATAAATCTAATTAGACTGATTAATTTTCCATGTTCTACAGAGGTCTTAAATACAAGCTCATGCAATGAGAAGATGGGATTATTGTTTGACAATATGTAACAAAGAGTGGATTGGGCTTGACCCACCTCATAGATGCTACTAAAGACCTCTGAGCCACAGAAATGTTTCTACATCTGATTCCAATGGGACAGGCATAGTGAAGGAATGGGAAGCCTGCAGTGCTGCCGTCCTTGGGGTCAAAAAGAATCAGACATGACTTAGAGACTGAAAAACCAGTGGGACATAAGCCCTGCCTCTCAATAGCACTTACTGCTGTCCACTTCCAAAGAACAGAAGTTTCCCTAGGGTAGTCTATTGCCTTCAGAGTTGCCTTGGCTAACTCTTTCCATACTTTGGCTAATTAACATGGAGTGGGCTCCAAAACATAGGTTCATTCTTTAAAATAAAGCCTCCATTTACTTCCTGCTAGGGCAATTATTCTATGATTATCAGGCATCTCTGCTGACTTCTAATCATACATCTTCTTGTCCATGTTGTCTCTGTGGGTGGTCACTATCACTGTGGTATACATGCACACACACAACTTTTTCTGACACCTTGGAAGATGTACAGGTAACACTGATGAAAATGCAAAATGAGATCAAGAGTATAAGGAAAGGGGTGGATTGAGAAAGAAGATCAAGTTCAGTGTTCTCAAGTGAGACAACAGCCTGAAAAAGATCCATGATATTATACAATTAAGAACATTTTTATTCTATAGAGTCACTAAATCACTAAGAAAAGCATTGTTTAGAGAAAACAATGCTGCTATTTTATTTCTAAGACCCAGTTTATTCCAAGCTACTAATTCTCTGAAAAAACAAATGGGCTATTACATATTTAATAAAGTACTCAATCTTACTCAAAAGAGAGAAATAGAAAAAGTGCCACAAGTTATGTTTTTTTTGCTTAGCAAACTGGCAGAAGTAAAAAAATGGAAGCAAATGGAGAAAGGGGTACACTCAGGCATCTTGCTGGTGAACATAAATTGATGTTATATTCATGGAGAGTATATTAGTTTTCTACAACTGATGTAATGAAAATTTGAGTATCTTTGAACAGAAATTAATGTCTCACAATTCTGGAGGCCCGGAATTCAAAATCAAGGCATTGGTGTGGGCTTGCTCTCTCTGAAACCTCTAGGAGAGTATTCACTGCAGGTTTTTCTCCTAACTTGCGGTAGTTTCCTGGCACCATCAGACACCTGTGTTATCACATTCCCAATCTTCACATGGGATTCCTGTGTCTGTGTGTCTGTTTCTAAACTTTCCCTTTTTTTTTAAAATGACATCAGTCATACTGGGTTAGGAACAAACCCTACTCATCTCATGTCAACAAATATGTCTGCATTGAACTTTTTACCAAATAAGGTCATATTCTAGGTTACTATGGGTACTGTATTTGGAGGAGATGTCACATTTAAAGGGTTTTCTCAGGTGGCTCAGTAAAGAATCTGCCTGTAGTGCAGAGACACAGAAGATGCTGGTTTGATCCCTGGGTTGGGAAGATTCCTTCTCCTGGAGGAGGGCATGGCAACCCACCCTAGTACTCTTTGCTAGAGAATCTCATGGATGGAGGAACCTGGTGGGCTATAGTTCATGGGATTGCAAAGAGTCAGACATGACTGAAGCAACTGAGCATGCAGGCAGGACACATTTAAAATCAACAGAAAGCTATTTACAAATACCTGTCAAAATTTAAAATGCACAAACCCATTAAACCAACACTAGGTATTCCATAGATAGGCTTATACACATGGAGATGTAATAAACATAGAAATTCATTGTACCATTGAGTATAATAGCAAAAGGCTGGAAACATTAATGGATGACAAGTAGTAGATGACTGATAAATGAAGTACATCTATATACACTCATAGAAAAACTACTAAGCTACACTTTTAAGAAAGCAAGCAAGGTATACAATAGTTTTATGATATTTTCCCATTTGTATGAATGTGTGTATGCCATACACATACACAGACTTTGAATACATGTCTAGAGTATTTTTCAGCTTTCCCCATAAGAAGGTGGCATCTGTTCCCCTTCCCTTCAGTCTGGGCTGACTTTGTGAGTAGTTTTAACCAAAAGCATGCAGATGAATTTCAAACCTAGGCTTCAAGAGTCTTTGAATCTATCTTCTGTTCTTGCCTTCTTGACAACCTGAAAGTAACAACCAACATATGAATAAGCCAGGCCTGGCTCTTCTGGGATGAGAGACAGTGTAGAAACAAAGGTCCAGTTGGACCACCAACACTGATTGTCAGAAATGGAAGTGAGGCCATATTTATCTTTTCAGGTCTGTATACGCTGCTGATGATTACGGTCATTTAAGTGACCCCAAAGGACATTTCCAGCAAAACCACCCAGCTGATGCCAGGCCAGCTCAAATTAGTAAAGGACAGAATCACAAGTAAAGAAAATGGCTTTTATTTTAAGCCATTGATTTTGGGGTGTTGTATGCTGTAGCAGTAGTTAACTGATACACACAAATATATGAAATGGGTTTGTTTGCATGCATTTATGCACAAACATGCAATGCATGTATATGTTTGTAAACAAATAGAGTATTTCTGAATGGAGATGCAGAGGATGTATAAAAGCGGTTGCCTCCAGAACAGGGAAATGAGTGTTTAGGGGACAGGGTAAGGAAGGGCAACAAGCATATCACTTTTTAAAAATGGGTGCACTCTAAATCTTTGGAATTTTGTGTCATGTGCGTTTAGTATCCATTCAGAAATTAAATAAATTTGAAAAAGTCAGTATTGTATTGAGGTACCAAGCAATATGACACTTTCACAGGTTATTTGTACTGGTGCATGCCACATCTAAGAGAAAGGATCTGGCAGAGGGAATGTGGTGGCATGGCATTGCTGTGGAAATGGCAAACCTAGTTTCTGAAGTTTTTTAATCCTAAAAATTCACAAAACCTAATCAGAAAGTAAGTCAGCAGTGAGGCTTGTTAATGAGGACCCAAGCAGTTTCTGCACAATACCCAGTGATATTCTGCGGATGGACTGAAAAAGTAGATGAGAAATGTTTAAAACATCTACTACAGTCTTTTAATAGTCTGTCAAAAAAGAATAAATAAAACTATGAGAAACTGAAAAAAAGAAAAACAATAAAAAAACAAACCTTTACTTTGTTATTTAATGTTTTTATATTTTTCTTGGGTTTCCCTGGTGGCTCAGTTGACAAAAAGAATCTGCCTTCAATGGGGGAGACCTGGGTTCCATCCTTGGGTTGGGAAGATCCTCTGGAGGATGAAATGGCAACCCACTCAGTTTTCTTGCCTGGAGAATCCCATGGACAGAGGAGCCTGCAGGCCACAGTCCATCGGGTTGCGAAGAGTCAGGCACTACTAAGCGACTTTCACTTTCACTATAGTTAGAATAATCACATGTACTTCTTAGTAAAGAATAAATAATTCCACACAAAACCCACAAAGAATACATATGTGTGTGCACCTGCTAGACTGTTCTGGTTATCAAATTATTAATTAGGAAGAATGTCTGTATCAAAGATTTTCATTGTGAAATATTGCCTAATGTGAGATGGGAAAAAAAAAAAGAGAACACCAGCACTGTTGCTCAAATTGGAAAGAATTCAGATTATTAATGATTAGGGAGATGGGTGTAGAGAATAATTCCAAGTGCAGGCAGATAGTAACATATATCTGTATAATTCAGCTAATTAGGTAAGTTCTATTCAAAATGTGAAAATCAATAATTTTTCTCCAAAATCTTCAGTATAGGAGAAAAGTTAGTGGTGTTATGTTCTTTGTCTTGGACACAGATACATACACACCCCTGGTTTTGCTACGAAAATAACAAATTGTCACCTGGGAACAAAATGTTCCTAGGAAGTCATGTTTTATTATTTAAAATTTTATGCTTTTAACAGTCACAGATCTATAAACTGTGCTGGTCTTTGAAAAACATAATTTTAAGGAATATCAAGAATTTCATTGTTGCAGTAGTTCTTTGTGTTAAAAACATAACAAAAACTGAAATTATATTACAAAAGAAACATAATGAATTAGGAAGTAATGAGAATATAATTTACTGTTTTAAATACTTACTGTGTGCCAGGTATTTTTTATTCATTATCCTTAATCTTTAAAACTACCATTACTCCAATTGCTTTGATTCTCGCCTTTCCCGACTCCAGTAATTACTGATATATTTGCCTGAAGAATACTTCACAAATTTATCCCCTTCTTTCCATTTCTACTATTTTCATCCCCTTCTTGGCCACCAAATTTACCATAGCCTCTAATTGCTTTTTTTTTCTCTGTATCTTGCCTTATTATATATTCTCTACATCACTGTAAGCTGTTTTCCAATCAAAGCTAATGAAAACTCTTTAATAACTAATTATGACCCTAAGAATAAAATACAAGCTACCTACTATGGGACATACATTTCTGTATGATATGGCACTTGCTAACTTTCTTACCTCATTTCAGTACACTCTCAGTGGCTAAGCTTCAGAGATCCAGTATTGTCACATTGCCTAAAACGCCTACTCCAAACTTAGAGCCTTTGTAACTGTTCATTACTTCGTTGGTTAGGATACTTATGCTACTCTTTGTATTTTTAGCTCCTGAACTCTGCTTAAATCACCCATAATTGAGGGGTCTTTCCTTAGTATACTATTTAAAATAAATAGTGCCTTGTCCCTTCATTATTTTCCAACTCAGTCAGCAATAGGTAATCTCCACAGCACTTCTCATAATAGATGCTTATTTTCTTTCTATTTATTTTTCAAGTCTCTCTATATTCAAACTATCATTCAAGTTTAAGCATGAGATGAAAACATTTTCAAACACTAAATATGTTCATCCTCAGAAAAGGCTAAAAATATACTTTAAAATATATATTAAAATCAGAATACAGGAGCAGAATAAAAGCAAAATCAGGGCACTATATATCTACAGTAATGATAAATTATATTTATGGTATTTAAAAAAATTAAAGAGGGTACAAACTTTTATCTATAAGATAATGTCTGAATAGTTAATGTAAAGCATGGCAAGTATAGTAGATAACATGAATTCTATAATTTTTGTGAGAGTATAGTTGTACAACATTATATAAGTTCAGTTCAGTTCAGTCGGTCAGTCGTGTTCGACTCTTTGTGACCCCATGAATCGCAGCACGCCAGGCCTCCCTGTTCATCACTATCTCCCGGCGTTCACTCAGATTCACGTCCATCGAGTCCGTGATGCCATCTAGCCATCTCATCCTCGGTCGTCCCCTTTTTTCTCCTGCCCCCAATCCCTCCCAGCATCAGAGTCTTTTCCAATGAGTCAACTCTTCACATGAGGTGGCCAAAGTACTGGAGTTTCAGCTTTAGCATCATTCCTTCCAAAGAAATCCCAGGGCTGATCTCCTTCAGAATGGACTGATTGGATCTCCTTGCAGTCCAAGGGACTCTCAAGAGTCTTCTCCAACACCACAGTTCCCAAGCATCAATTCTTCAGCACTCAGCCTTCTTCACACTCCAACTCTCACATCCATACATGACTACTGGAAAAACCATAGCCTTGACTAGATGGACCTTAGTTGGCAAAGTAATGTCTCTGCTTTTCAATATGCTATCTAGGTTGGTCATAGCTTTCCTTCCAAGGAGTAAGAATCTTTTAATTTCATGGCTGCAATCACCATCTGCAGTGATTTTGGAGCCCCCAAAAATAAAGTCCGACACTGTTTCCACTGTTTCCCCATCTATTTCCCATGAAGTGATGGGACCAGATGCCATGATCTTCATTTTCTGAATGTTGAGCTTTAAGTCAACTTTTTCACTCTCCTCTTTCACTTTCATCAAGAGGCTCTTGAGTTCTTCTCCACTTTTTACAGGTATAAAATACAATGATTCATAATTTTAACAGTTATACTCCATGTATGGTTATTATAAAATATTGGCTATATTTTTATGCTATAAAATATATCCTTATAGCTTATTTTGTACGTAATAGTTTGAACTTAGTTCTCCATCCCTGTGTTGCCCCTCCCCTCTTCCCTCTCCTCAGTGGTAGCCACTATTTTGTCCTCTCTATCTGTGGGCCTGCTTCTTTTTTTGGTATGTCCACTAGTTTGTTATAATTTTTAGATTCCACATATACACTAAATCATACAATATTTGTCATTCTCTGTCTCATTTCACTTAGTGTAATACTCTTCAAGTCCATTCATGTTGCTGCAAATGGCAACGTTTCACTCTTTTTTATGACTGAGTAGTATTCCTGCATGTGTATATGTAAGTGCATGTGTGTTTATCACATCTTCTTTTTTTTTAATTTAAATTTATTTATTTTAATTGGAGGCTAATTACTTTACAATATTGTATTGGTTTGCCATACATTGACATGAATCAGCCATGGGTGTACACGTGTTCCCATCCTGAATGCCCCTCCCACCTCCCTCCTCGTACCATCCCTCTGGGTCATCCCAGTGCACCAGCCCCGAGTGTCCTGTATCCTGCATCAAACCTGGACTGGCGATTCGTTTCTTATATGATATTATACATATTTCAATGCCAATCTCCCAAATCATCCCACCCTCTCCCTCTCCCACAGAATCCAAAAGACTCTTCTATACATCTGTGTCTCTTTTGCCATCTTGCATACAGGGTTATCATTACCATCTTCCTAAATTCCATATATATGTGTTAGTATACTGTATTGGTGTTTTTCTTTCTGGCTTACTTCACTCTGTATAATTGGCTCCAGTTTCATCCACCTCATTAGAACTGATTCAAATGTACTGTTTTTAATGGCTGAGTAATATTCCATTGTGTATATGTACCACAGCTTTCGTATCCATTCATCTGCTGATGGACATCTAGGTTGCTTCCATGTCCTGGCTATTATAAACAGTGCTGCGAGGAACATTGGGGTACACGTGTCTCTTTCAGTTCTGGTTTCCTCGGTATGTATGCCCAGCAGTAGGATTGCTGGGTCGTAAGGCAGTTCTCCAGTTTTTTAAGGAATCTCCACACTGTTCTCCATCGTGGCTGTACTAGTTTACATTCCCACCAACAGTGTAAGAGGGTTCCCTTTTCTCCACACCCTCTCCAGCATTTATTGCTTGTAGACTTTTGGATCACAGCCATTCTGATTGGTGTATCAGATCTTGTTTATCCATTTATTTACTGATGGGCACTCAGGTTGCTTCCATATATTGGCAAAACTTGTAAATAATGGCAATTATTGTAAATGATGCTGCAGTAAACACTAGGGTGCATGTCTCTTTTTGAATTAGTACTTTTTTCATATATATACCCAGGAGTTGAATTGCTGGGTAATATGGCAGTTCTCTATTTAGTTTCTTGACAAATCTCCATTCTGTTTCCTACAGTGGCTACACCATTTTACATTGCCACCGTCAGTGTACAAGAGTTTTGTTTCTTTTTTTCCACATCCTTGTCAACATTTGTTGTGTTCTTTATGATGGTAGCCATGCTGTTAGGTGTGAAGTGATATTTCATTGTAGTTTTGATTTGCACTTCCCTGATGATTTAGGGATCTATGAGCAGCTTTCATGCACTGTTGGGCATCTGCTTTTCCTCTTTGGAACAATATCTATTCAGTTCTTCTGCTCACTTTTAAAATCAGGACTTTTTTAAGTTAAGTTGTGTGAGCTATTTATATATGCTAGATATTAACCCCTTATTGGCCATATCATGTGCAAATATCTTCTTCTATTCAGTAGGTGATATTGTCATTTTGCTGTTGGTTTCCTGTGTTGTGCAAAATCTTTTAACTTTTATTACATCCTACTTGTTTAGTTTTGCTTTTTTTTTTTTTTTGCCTTAGGAGACAGATCCAAAAAATATTGCTATGATTTATACCAAAGAATGTTCTGCCTATGTTTTCCTCAAAGAGGTTTATGGCTTTCTGGTCTTACATTTAAGTAGTTAATTCATTTTGAATTTATTTTTGTGTATGGTGTTAGAGAATGTTCTAATTTCATTTTTGTTCATGTAGCTGTCCAGTTTTCCCAGCACCATTTATTGTAAAGACTCTCACCATTGTGTAGTCTTGCCTACTTTGTCATAGATTAATTGACTGGGAGTGGATTTTATTTCTGGGCTCTGTATTCTGTTTCATTGATCTATGTGCTTGTTTTTTGTGCCAGTACCATCTCATTTTGGTTACTGTAGTTCTGTAATATAGTGTGAAGTCAAGGACCATGATTCTTCCAACTCTGTTCTTCTTTCTTAAGAATGTTTTGTTTATTTGGGGGTCTTTCTATCTCTATATGGGCTTCCCTTGTGGCTTGGTAAAGAATCCACCTGCAAGGTGGCAGACCTGGGTTCAACCTGGGTTGGGAAGATACCCTGGAGAAGGAAAAGGCTACACACTTCAGTATTCCGGCCTGGCGCTATCTCCATACAAATTTTAAAAATGTTCCAATTCTGTGAAAAATACCCATTGTGTTTTGATAGGGACTGTGTTGAATCTGTACATTGCCTTACATAGTAAGGCCATTTTTAAAGTATTAATTCTCCCAATCCAAGAACATAGTATATCTTTCCATCTGTTTGTGTGGTCTTCAATTTCTTTCATAAATGTCTTATAGTTTTCAGAATACAGGTATTTTGCTTTTTAGGTAGGCTTATTCTGAGGTATTCTTTTTGATGCATGTTATATTCTACTTAAAATTTGCTGAGAGTAGACTTAAATGTTCTGACCAAAAAATAAAGACAAATATGTGAGGTGATGAATGTGTTAATGAACTAGATGGGAAAAGCCTTTCACACTGTACAAATCACCATGATATACCTGAAAATATATTATAATTTACTTTTAAATTATACCTCAAACCTGAAAGTAAAAAAAAAAAAACAAACAAACAAAAAAAAGTAAACATTAAAAAAGTGGCTTCTGTATCTTTAAGTCAGTTTTTTTGAAAACTCAGATGGGACTGACAATTTCCTAGGGAACTATGACTCAGTAAGTGATATAAATATAAATAGAAAATTTATAGTTATATGTTAACATATAAAATACCTCTTTTCAAAAACTTGAAATCAGAAATTCTTAATTTTGAACATCAAAAGAACACACTGTTTTTATTGTTCTGTTGTTAAGTAATCTCTGACTCTTTGTGACCCCATGAACTGCAGAATGCCATGTTTCCTTGTCCTTTACTACCTACCAGAGTTTGCTCAAACTCATGTCCATTGAGCTGGTGATGCCATCCAACCAGCTCATCCTTTGTTGCCCCCCTCTCCTCTTGTCATCAATCTTTCCCAGCATCAAGGTCTTTTCCCATGAGTCAGCTCTTTGCATCAGGAACATCAGCTTCAGCATCAGTCCTTCCAGTGAATATTCACAGTTGATTTCCTTTAGGATTGAAAGGTCGATGCATATCACATATAAGTGTTAGTCGCTCAGTCATGTCTGCCTCTTTGCGGACTGATGGATTGTAACCTACCAGGCTCCTCCATCCATGGGATCTTCCAGGCAAGAATACTGAAGTGAGCTGCCATTTCCTTCTCCAGGGACCATATATAAACTCTTTCAGAAGGAAATATCTTCCCCAGTGTTTCACTGGGTGGTTATTACCTTGACAGGAAAATATTTCAAGAACTTGATATACTCTAAAATTAAAGCTTAGCTTCTTAATGAAACATAGAGGCAAAATTCTTAAATAAATTTCTAGTACATTGAAATAGTATGCAAAAATAAAATATCTTGACAAAATAGAGCATTTTCCACAAATGAACAGGTGAGCCAGCATCAGAAAAATTTATTGATGGAAACCACCATGTTAATGGATTAAAGGATAAAACTCAGTAATAATTTTAAAAGACAAAAGAAATTTAATGAAATTTAGCACTCATTTGTAAAAAAAATTAAATCAACTCAGAATGGAAGAGCATAATTTTAATTGATAAAGTATATTTACCTGTATCAAGTTAATCATGATTTTGAAAACATTTCAGCAAAATTAGAAATAGGACATGGATGGCTGTTGCCACTCTTCATATTTAATATGTATCAAAGATACTGGTCAAAGTTATTGAAAAAAAATGTGAGAGGGAGATGGATATGGAGAGGAGAAGAAATAAAATGGTTGATTCTTATGGATATTAAGATGTTTACATAGAGAATCAAAAGAATCTAGATATACAGTTAGAATAAAATAATTAAGAAATTCTGATGTATAATAGGATTAACATATAAAAATATTTCATCACCAGCATTTTTCAATGAGAATAAAAATTCATATATCTAGAGTGACTAATTTGAATAAAACTATTGTTACAGTATCAGACACCACTAGCAATTTCTTGTTTTCTTTGAAAAGATACAAATTTCTAATAATGTATGATTAGGTCAAAGGGGAGACAACTAGGATTAAGTCAAAAAAGGAAAATGAATTAAAACGTGCACAATAGGCTTCAATTAATTGAAAGAAAATCTCAGATTGTTCAGGAAAAGTATATTACAATGCTAAGTGTTAGTGAAAATGAGGGGGGAAATTCTCTTAGACATCTGCTAGTATTGAAAATTACTTATTGTCTTCTAGAGACATGGTGTTATACATGGTGTACCTAGCTAGTGGTTGTTTTTCTAGCTACATGCTATCCTTGCAACTTAGAGTGAGGTCTTTAGACCTGTAGCAGCAGCATCACATGGGATTTGTCAGAAATGTCACCTCTAAGTCCTCATCCTAATCTTAAATTAGAACCCAGAGTTTATTAGGCTCCCCTGGTCATTTCTGTGAACATTAGAATTCAGAAAGCCTTGTCCTAGAAAACTTTGCACATAGCTTTCAAGGAAATGTCTTGAAAAATGTTCATCCATTCTTAAAGAGACAAATAGAAAAATAAATATCAATTTGTAAAAACAAAAAATGAATGAACGGATATACAATGAAATATTTATCAGTTAAAATACGTGAGCTAGAGTTACAGTATCAACACTGATCATTTAAAAATACATAATATTGAAAAAAAGCACTAAGTTATAGGACAATAAGTATGACTTGACAACATTATAAAACAAAGGGCTTCTCTGGTGGCTCAGTGGTGAAGAATCCACCTTCAGTGCAGAGCTGCAGGAGACATGAGTTTGACACCAGGATGGGGAAGTTCCCCTGCAGGAGGGCATGGCAACCTACTCCCGTATTCTTGCCTGGAGAATCCCAAGGACAGAGGAGCCTGGTGGGAAATAGTCCATGGGGTCACAAAGAGTTGGACACTACTGAAGCAACTTAACACACACAGACATATAAAACAAAATCACTAAGGGTATATAAGTATAAACATGTAGATAGAAAATATATACTCAAATATGTGTTGGAGAATTTATGTCTGAAAAGGAGAAAAGAGGAAGGTTGGAAACTTGGAAAAGGAACAGAACTTCAACCTCATCAGGGCTGTTTTTATTTCTTAACAATAAGGAAATATTGACAGATGTTACCAGTAATTTTTTTTGTTTACTGGAAGCAGAATTAATGTATTTGTCATGGTATCCTTTTACTTTTATTGATGCAATTATAATTAAAACATAAACATATAGAAAAATTGGACAAAGAATATAAAATAAGTCACAGAAGAAGAAATGTGAAAGTGCTAAGCATATAAAAAGTAGCTCAGTCTTTCCAGTTACATGGATTTAAAATAATGAATCACTTAAAAAAAAATCAACTAGATTAGCAAAGAAAGAGAATACTTTTGATAGCTTTTAGTAAATTAAAAAAATAAAACTCATATTCTATTGTAGCAGTGTTAGTTTGCTCAGTTTTAAGTTTGGTTTATGTCTATTACGGTTTCTTAATTTTCAAGCCTTATTGACAGCAACTCCAATTCCAGGGATTCAGTGTCTAGATAATAACACTATGTGTAAAGATTTTTATTCAGTAATGTTGATTACCACATTGCTGAAAATAAGTAATAACTGAAACAATGCAAAAATAGAAGTTAAAAAATGGCATACAATGATGAGGGTTAGTTAAAGTAGGGTAGATACATCTTTTCTGTAAAGTGTAGGAATGGTCAGAGATCATGGGAGAATTTAAATTTTACTTTATGAATTTTTGTTTTATTCAATAGGAATAGTTTTATTTTTTTGAATTAAAAAGTCCATCATTTTTCAAAATAGGTATAATTCTTTTTATTTATTCCTGTATAGGAAGATATTTTTGTAATAGACTTTCTTTAAGTGAGTGCTCATTCTCTCATTTCTCTTTATGTGAGTGAACACAGAATATCTCATTGTTGCCTATCACAGAACATCAGGAAAAAAAGGGGGATGTTTGATATTAGATCCTGAGAGTGTCATTAGATAGAAATTCTACTATGCCTTTGTAGTTCTCCACTCAAAATAAAACACTTAAAATCATTGTCAATACTGCTAGTTCTCTATTGTTGACAGTCAGAGAAATGAGCACATGGCCAAGGCACAGAGTTTTATGTAGGTAGTGGATTTTGGCCCTGTTTTATGAGAAAGTATAGTCATTGTATTAAGGAATTCAATAGCTTATACATTTTCACTCATTAATATTTAAATTTTATGATTTATTTAACTTTTGAATCTTCATTAATAGTTAAGCATTATGATTTATTCAAATTGATAACATTTCATCGGTTTAAAATTTAGCATTAATCAAATTAATCTAAATCATTAAAATCACTGTTATTGAAGAAAAATTATGTGGTATCAGAAGATGAAGAATGAATACATTCCAAAAATTACATATATATAGATTTTTTTTTTTACAAAAATTGCACTGAATGTAGTCACTAATTGTTTCATATGCATCTGCTTGAAAGCTTCAGCTTCTAGAATGTGAAGGATGGCTTTGCTTACTAATCTACAACTATCCAAAACATTATACCAAGTACTTCTATAATTTACTTTGATGACTAGCAAATTTAGGTATACTATATAGATCTACATGCAAACATAGATATGGTTATAAAATTACCTTTTAAAAATTATGTCATGATATAATCCTCATATTTATATAATCCTCTGTGTTATGTGTGGTCACTGCATTATTTTTCTTCCTTAAATAGTACCGCATAATTGCAGCTTGCTTATAGCCAGAATTCTCTTCTTTCACAGGGTAGAGAACAAAATAAAATACTATGACTTCTTTCCCATCTTATTTTCCTTTCCTAACAAGTAAATATAAAGTATTATCAACTTTAGTTTCAGGTTCTTAGTTATGATGATTTCCCTTCATGTAATAAACTCACAGAATGGTATTTTATCTCTTTTATTCTGTAGTCAGTGACCTGGCCCCCCAAACACACTTTAATAGAGCATTTTCTGGGACACTACTTTCAGAAATGTCATTACAGCGCTAGAGAATTGGCATTTTCTGTGCCAAGATGTCACTTCTAATAATAGTGTGTCTGAGGAAGTAAAGCTGAGCGAAAGAACCAGCAGGGTAGGGAAGAGCAAGTTTGACTCATCTGTAAATTACAGGGATTTGGGGGATGATGATATCACAAACAGGGCCTCTCCTCTCCTTCATCAGGATATTCCCCGGTGAAGGGTGGGGCTGTCAGGACCCCACTGTGGGACCGGGGAGTGGTGGGAGAAACCTCCCTGTTGTGTTTCACACTGTAAAGCCATTCACAGATGTTTTGGAGCTCTCTCCCTTGCAGGAGGTAGAGATCAGGTGATGATGGAACTCTTCCTGCCTTGCTGCTAAGTACAGTTTTTGTCCATGACAGAGTTCTTACTCGTTATGCTTACTTGATCAGTGTCTATCATGTCTAACTCTTTGCGATCCCATGGACTGTAGCCCACCAGGCTCCTCTGTCCATGGATTCTCCAGGCAAGAATATTGGAGTGGGGTGCCTTGTCCACCTCCAGGGTATCGTCCCCACTGAGGGATCGAATCAAGGTCTCCCACATTGCAGGCGTACTCTAAACCACCAAGAAAGCCCTCTTACTCGGTAACTCAACCTAGAACTATTTAAGTAGTCATGGTTAAGTAATGGGCTTTCCTGGTGACACAGCGGTAAAGAAGTCGCCTGCAACGTAGGAGCCTAAGGACATGAGGGTTCGATCCCTGCGTGGGGAAGATCCCCTGGGGGAAGGCATTGCATTATATATAATCAGAGAATAGCATTTAAAAGAGAGATTCCCTATAGACCGCAGGGCGGAGACCTGTTTCAATAAAAGCAGTTCTTATCAGGGACAAAAATATCAAATTTTAGGGGAGTCAGAGATGGATAGAAAAATAGAACTAATATAGTTATTTCTGTAGTTCTGATTAGAATGTCAGTTACATACAAGCTGTTTGCCAAGGTAAATGGGACCCCCCCAAAAGGTAATTTTCTGTGTTTCTGTCTCCATTGCAGCTATTTTGGTTGTTTTTATTTTTATTTTTTTTAGAAAAATGGCACTCTATGAAAGTGAAAGTGAAAGTCACTTAGTCATGTCCGACTCTTTGCAACCCCATGGACTATACAGTAGGAGTGGGTAGCCTTTCTCTTCTCTAACGGATCTTCCCAACTCAGGGATTGAACCCAGGTCTCCCACATTACAGGCGGATTCTTTACCAGCCGAGCCACAAGAGAAGCCCCTATATTTTCTATTTAAAACCAATGACAATCTTTTGAAATTATTGTTTTTAGATGAAGAAATTAGGAAGGTTGAATAATTTGCTCCTAAATGGAAGATTCAAGATTTGAAATCAGTTCTATTTGGTGTCAACCCGTGTTTTTTGTTAACACTGCTATGTGGCTCCTATATTCTTCTTTAGCAGTAAGTACCTTAAAATCCAAATTTAACTTAACAAGGGTTGTTTCCTAGTTAAAAAACAGAAAACTCCAGAAACGTTGTATTAGACATTCATACTAGACTAGTATCCAATTCCTCCTGGGCTTCCTGGGTGGCACTAGTGATACAGAATCTGCCTGCCAATGCAGGAGACATAAGAGACATGGGTTCGATCCCTGGGTTGGGAAGATCCCCTGGAGAAGGGCATGGCAACCCACACCAGTATTCTTGTCTGGACAATCCCATGGACGGAGGAGCCTGGTGGGCTACAGTTCACAGGGTTGAAGAGTCGGACAGGACTGGAATGACTTAGCACACATCACATGATTCTTCAAAAAGGTTATAGTCTAGTGACTACCAACAGGTGAAAACCAGGATTAGGGAAAAAAAAAAAAATACTTGCAACAACACTAAAGCCATTTCAGAACAAAGTGGCACAAGACACAATAAAGAGAAAATTTAGGATGGATATGTTTACTGTCTTCAAGTATTATGTAGGCTGTCACATAAGAGAGGGATTAACTTATCTTGAATAGCCCTAAGGGTTAGAATTAGAAGCAATTGGCACATATTTTCAGCTAAATATAAAAAGTTATTTCTACCTGTCAGAGCTGTCTAAAAATAATTTTAAAAATGCTTTTGCGAGAGAACAAAATTTTCTGTATCTGGAAATTTTCCCATATCATGTTTGTTGACATATTCTGGCAAGAGTTTTGTTAGCAAGATTCAAATTTCAGGAATTGATATACACATCTATTAAGGTGCTTTCCTGGTGGCTCAGATGGTAAAGAATTTGGTTGCAATGCTGGAGACAGATCAAATGCAAGTTTGATCCCTGGGTTGGGAAGATCTCCTGGAGAAGGAAATGACAACCCACTCTAGTATTCTTGCCTGGACAATCCCATGGACAGAAGAGCCTGGTGGACTATAGCCCATGGAATCACAAAGAGTTGAACGCAACTGAGCAACTAATACTTTCACTTTCACATGTTTTAAGGGCCTAAACATTACATGACTTTTCAGCTATTTCCTTGTCGCTGCTAGGTCTAAAAGGTATTGTAATACCCTGAGTGTATCAGGGATGGGAAGCAAAAAAGAAGTGAAGTAGGAAAATTAAAAATAAAAAGGAAAATGAGGGTAAGTGGGCGATGTCTAGGAAATGAGAAGAAAAAAAAAAATCAGGTCATCTAAATCTGTGTTCCATGGGGCTCCTCTGGACAGAGTAGCCAAGATAGAGTTGGGCCCCCAGACAGCCTTTCCCTGACCTTTCAAATGTTCACACATTTAATGGTGGTTTAGAGTTGGCTTAACTTGTTGTTATTTTTCCTCTGAGACAGCTTTTTCCTCTTTAGTTACAAAGGCAGAGCTCTAACTCTGTTGTGTAGAAAAAGCTATTAAAAGGAGATTGTGGTATATAAAATGGAGACACTTTTTTGATCATATTTCAAAGGATTTGAAGAGAAAGACAAGAAAATCAATAAATGCATGGATTCCTTTACACTTTAAAAAGACAGTTCTTTCCTTTCTAAAGTCTGTTTCTGGGTGTTCCTGCTGTGAAATCAGTTCATAACACCCAGATTTAATGGAAATTTACTTGGCAAAAGGATAAAATAGTAAACAGAACAGTGGAGTTCAACTGTTTTTCTTTCTTTCTACCTTTGACAAGTGATGATACTTGCAATGGAAACCATGTAATTTTCTGATTATTTTGCTTATTTGTTTCATTAGAGGAAGGTTGGCATTCAGTTTTATTTCTGAAGTACAGAATCAAGTCCTTTTAATTTATCGTCATACCCCAAAATATTTTGCAGACTTTTGTCTATGACATAGGAACTTTTGTTTTACTGATACTTTGGCTAACAAAACCCATAAAGCAAATGTTGCTACATGAAATACTTCAGCAAAGAGAACATCAAGCTAACAATAAAATCCCTGGCAGTTTGCAAGGGCAGATGACCATTTTGGATGCTTGATGGGTTATTCTAAAAAGCAATTCATCTTGAGAATAAAGAATATTCTTTGCTTGAGGGGATTTTCTCCAAACCAAATCCCTTCTAAAATCTACGCTCTTAATAAATATGAAAAGGAGGCAGAGTCTTCTTTATTGCAATAGAAATTGTATCCTGATTCATCTATGTCTTTTAGTTTTTGCTGGAAATACTAGACCCTGTTATTTTCTCTTCCTCCCTTTTTCTCTCTTTGAAGTTCATATCCAGTTTTAATTAAACTTTTTAAAAATGTTGAGATATTATAGATTCACATATACTTGTAAGACAATACAGAAATCTTATGTATCCTTTACTCTGTTTATTCTAATAGCATTTTTCTAAGCTATAATACAATAACCAGGATATTAATGTTGATAGAATACAGATGCAAAATGCAAAATGCTTTCCCTAGTGTACCTCTTTCTCATATTGTTATTTTCTAGCCACAGTTTTTCCTCCCACCCCTGCCCATTCCTTACCCCTTGGCAATAACTAATCAGTTCTCTAGTTCACAAATTTTGTCTTTTCAAAAATGTCATTTAAATAGAATCCTATAGTCTTAGTCTGCTTATGCTGCCATAACAAAATATAATTGATTCAATGGCTTAAACAACAGGGATTTATTTTCTCACAGTTCTAGAGATTGGAAAGTCCAAGATTAAGGTATGGGACAATTTAGCTCTTGATGAGAGCTCTCTTCTTTGAGAAGAGTACATTCTAATTGTGTTCTCACATTATGGAGCGAGAATATAAGCAAGAACTCTGGCATCTCTTCTCACTTACTCACATCATGAAATCTTTACCCTCATGACCCCATCTAACCCTGTAAATAGCATCACTTTGGGGGATAGGGCTTTGACATAGGAATTTTGGAGGGAAACAAAATAATCAGTCTATGACATAGAATATTTAACCTCTGGGAACTGACTTCTTTAACTCATCGTAATTGATTCATCCAAGTTTTGGTGTGCATCAGTTTTGTTTTTCTTTTAATTGCTGAGTGCTGTTCTCTGCCAAGGATTTGCTGTGATGTGTTTAATCATTTACCTGTTGAAGGACCCCTGGGCTGTTTTCAGTCTTCAGCTGTTACAAATAAACTGCTATAAACATTTGTGTACCTCCCCCCCCCCCAGCTTTTTTTTTTTTTTAATGGGCCTGAATGTAGCTATTCTTTCCTCTGGGATAAATGCCCAGAAGTACAATTGCAGGGTCATATGTTAATTGCATGCTTAGCTTTTAAAGGGACTGTCAAACTCTTTTCCAGAGGCTCTACCTTTTCACAGTCATACCAGTGATTTTCCTATTTTCTAATTGTTTTTTTAATTGTTAAGTTTGGGGAGCTGTATATTCTGTTGCTTCATTCTTTGTTGGATATGTGGTTTGCAAACATGTATTTTGTCCTGTCTGGAACTTGTGTTTTAATCCTTTAATCATAGAGTATTGAGAACAACATGTTGTTAATGTTATTGATGTTCAATTTATCAAAATTTCATTTTGCTTTTGGTGTCAGTTTTAAGAACTCTTTGGCTAGCTCTAAATCTAAAGAATTTTCTCTGGTTATTTTTTCTTAAAGTTTTAATTTTACACTTAGGTTTGTGATTTATCCTGAGTCATGCTTGTATAAAATATAATTCCTAGGTTAAGTTTAATTTATTTTGCCTTTGGATATCCCATTGCTTCATCACTCTTTGTGGAAAAGTTTCCTTGATTGAATTGCATAGCATTTTTGTTTCTTAAATCACAGAGAATTTCAAATGAAGCAAAGAGTTTAGCTCCCCATTCTAAACTAAGGTGGTTTTTTTTGTTGTTGTTTTTTTGGGGATGGGCAGTTTGGTCAGACTCCTCCCATACCCTACATGCCATGGTATGATTTTGTATCCAGACAAAAACAACACAAAATTGGTGACCATTCTCTTAGTTTTTCAATCAATTACCTAAGTTCTCATTTAGTTTTTTTTTAACTGATTTGTTTTTGGTTGTGCTGGGTCTTCATGCTGTGAGCAGAGGCTGCTCTCCTGTTGAGGTGCTCAGGCCTCCTTATTCTGAGGCTTCTCTTGTTGTGGAGCACGGGCTGTAGGCACACAGACTTCAGTAGCTGTGATTTGCTGGCCTTGGAGTGCTGACTCTGTAGTTGTGGCATACAGACTTAATATTATTTCATCTTACTGCCAAACCAATTTGTGCTTGGCGATTGACCTGATAGATAAAACCTGTGCCTGTGGTAATGTGTAATCAGTCTTTGCACACTCAGATCCTTGTGGAGTCTGTATTGGGTTTTTAACCAAGGAATTGGTAAATTCTTTTAAATTCTGAAAACACAAAATTCTTTGGAACTTCTTTCCTAGGTAATTGGGCTACTAAGTCTCAATCCATTCTTCCAAGAAAGGCTTTTCACAGATACCAAGATGATTTGTTCTTCTTCAATAAAGTACAGTCCACGGCTTCCCTCAAATTAAAAAAAAAAAACAGAAAACAAAAACAAAAACCCTGTGTTCAAATGAAAGATGCTTTAATCTCTGAGAAGGGAATGGAGAAGATATGGTTCCCATTGCTAATTTGACCTTAAAACCAGTATCTCTTGGAGATAATATGTTTTTAATATCTCTAAAATGTTTGTTTTCTATAGTTTAAAGAAGGGAGGGGGAAAGAAAAAAAAAAACACCTGCTTTTGAAAGAGAAGAAACTAGAAATTGGAAGGTCAAATGACCTTCTCAGAACTTCTGGTCCACGTCTATTTAAAATTTATCTTTGTGTTCCATGTGCACCTGAAAAATGCTAGTACATTCCAGAAATTTTTATTCCAAGTGAAGGTTTTAAGATTCATAAATGCATTTTCTCTTAGATTTCACGTTGAAAAACTTTCTATTTGCAGAATAGTGAAAGAAAAAAGGAAACTGTGTACTTGTATTTCACAAATATGCAATATATACAATATCAGATCCCTAAAGTTTATCTTTATTTGCAAGGTCACTTGCTTTCTTTGTGAGTTATCTATACTTCCTCTTCTCTATCACTGAAATGGATTTCTGTAGAAACTCAATAATCTTGAGATTGAAAGGAGTAACATATTGTTCTAAGGATAGGAAAGTTAAAGGGAATAAAATGCTATGTTTTTTGTGACAGGCAACTGAGGTGGCACTTAGTGGGAAAAAATGCCTTTTGCTCCTTACACTGGCAAGTTAATGTCATAATAGTATTACCAACTTTGAGAGTTGCTCCTTTTCCTAATTCATGTCTTCAAAAAAATCTCAAGAAAGGGTAAAGCAAGAGTATTTGGGGGGCAAAAATATATTAATTTTCTAGTTTGAATTTCTGACTGTTATCTGTATAATTAATGGTTTGACTTCATATCAGTATACCCAAACTTCTTTAAAATAGTTTTTTTTTTTAATGTTAAATTGTGACAGCTGCTTTGATTTTGACAGACATCCAGTGAAGTGTTTCCGATGCAATATGACAGTACCAGCCATGACATTAATTGCATCTTTTGTTGGAAAATGCCACATATAACATTTCAAACAGAATCCAAACACCAGGATAACTATTCATTTATTTCATTTTGCAATAGAACTCTGAAATATTGGCCTTCATTTTGTCTTTCTTAGTTTCATAATTGACTATTTTAACTATATGCACTGATCACATTAGCCAGCACTATCAGTTAAATAGACTGGCATCAAGTATATCTGTTATCAACAGCATATTGTACCTAATTCACTTAAGGAGAATATATTAGAAATTTAAGTTGTATTTTATTTTAAGGATAAAATTAATTTGAGAAACAAAGAAGCCAGAAAGTCAAAAAATGTGAAATGTAACTTCGACTTAGACGCTTTGATATGAATGTGTACAAAAAATGGAATTAGAATTTCTTGGGTTCTCTGCTGCTTCCTTTCTCTCTCTCTCTCTCTCTCTTTTTTTTTTTTTTTGGTTTGAACATCTTTCTTGATATGAATTTAGTGTTATGGCTAAATTATTGCATTGTATGCATGCATTCATTCATTCACGTGTGTGTGCATGCTAATTAGTTTCAGTCACATCCTACTCTTTGTAAACTCATGTACTGTAGCCTGCCAGGCTGTTCTGTCCATGGGATTCTCCAGACAAGAATACTGGAATGAGTAGCCATGCCCTCCTCCAGTGGATGTCCCCAACCCAGGGATTGAACCCACATCTCTTACGTCTTCTGAGCTGGCAGGCAGAGTCTTTACCACTTGCCACCTGCATTCATTTGCATATTGATTTAATAAATATTTTAAAACTTTATTTCATTTCAGGAATAGTGGTGAGCAAAACAGTAACTGGTTGCTGCCTCCATAAGGGTCACATTATATCAAACGTTGCTTTAAAATGATGCATAATTAGTACCGCCATGTGACCCAACTTCTTACACCTATAGTCAGCTTCAGCCTTTGGGGCATAAAAAGTTTACCTAGAATCAGAAGGTCCAAATTTTACCCTAGAAGCACTGAAATAATTTTATCATAATTCCATTTTTTATGGCTTCCAGTTGTACTCCTCACCGATATGTTGCTTGAGAGCTTTTTTTTCTTTTTTTTTTTAAAAAAATTCATTTACAAGACCCCAGTGCCAACCTCAGGAAATGAGGTTTATTTTCCTGTTTATTTTCTGATTTGTTATTGTCATGGCAGTACAAAGAAAATAAATAATGCACATGGCAATAATTAAGTCTGACCATGGGAAACCCTTTGCCTGAAGCAACCATTGTCTTTTGGGTTCAGTAGTGATGATCAGTTCTATTCCATAATAGCTATCTCCACAATGATAATGTCAGTGTTTGTAACAGATTTGTGTTCATGCTGTTGCAATGTGAAAAAAAAAAAAAAAAGCTGCCAGCAACTGGTACTCTCTGATATCCTTGGAAACGTTAGCCAAAATATCAAAGTTCAATATCCATTATTGATGAGGACTCAGGAGAGACATGAGGAAATAGTTAAGAATATATTGATTATCAGATTTACTAAGATACTGAAGAGACTAAATGTTCTCATTTTGCTGTTGAGAATTGTGGGACATTAATAAGCGCTAACTAACATGATGCATTATTCACTTGATTACAGAAGATGTTATCACAGGCTGTTTAGAGAGACCGGGAACTTGTTTTCAGCTTGACTCGTTACTTAAATGTAAGTGATCTTCAGGATTCTATCACCATCTCTCTTTTTATCTTTATACTTACCTTGAGTGAATTTGTTTATTCTTATGACTTTAACTCCCTGAGAAGGAAATGGCAGCCCACTACAGTATTCTTTCTGGGAAGATTCCATGGACAGAGGAGCCTGGTGAGCTATAGTCCATTGGGTGGCAAAGAGTCAGGCATGAATGAGTGACTGAGGACACACACACATGCCTTTTCACTGTATTAATGGCTCTCAAATCTAGACTTCACTACTAAAGATGATTTTCAGCAGTTTGTTCTATATGTTCATGTTCTTAATTTTTTACTGCAACACCTTCAAAACTTGAGTTGCTGCCCCCAGTTTTGTTCAGCATCTTATGTTTCTTTAATTGTTGTCCCTTTCAGATTGCTTGCATAAAACATTGGTAATGACTTTGTCTTCTCATCCTAACCTCCATCTCTAGGTTACCAAGATGAGCAAATTTTTCTACCTTCTCTCATGTAGGAGTTCTATTTTTCACTCTTACTGCCATTTCTCTACATGAAGTCATATTGTTTCCATACATATTTGCCTATTTACAACAGCTTTCTAACACCTACTGTCTCAGAATTTTCTGAAGAAAACGTATAGAAATTGGTCCTGTTCCTGTCCTGGTAGCAATGATCTTAACACTCCAGATACATCAGCCTGATGTGCAAGGCTTCTGCTCATGCCCACTTTGAAACCATTCTCCACATACACCAGAGGGACATATTCAAAATAAATCAGAGCATGTCCAGATCTGCTTATGAAAATGATGCTAGAAGCTTCCTATTGCTTCTAAAGTACAATCTAACCTCCGTTCCCCAGCTGAAGGGCTGTTCATGACCTGACCCTGACTACCTGCCTACCTGCTCACACCTATTTGTGCCACTCTATTCTTTGCTTGCTACATTCTGGGAACACTGACTTTGATAATCAAAGCTACATAGTTCATAAGGTATTCTTTTAAGTACTAACTGGGAGAGCAGAGAAAATAATGTCTTGCCAACTTAAAAAGAAAGGAGAGAATTATATAGAGAATAATTGCTATAATTCAGTTTCCATTACCACTAATAGAGAAAACTGAGGCTGTCATAATCACTAGGAATTTTCATTAGTATGCTTCTATTTTATCAAAAAAAGTCTGAAAATGGTTGAGTTGTGATTTTTGACATAATTCCTGAGCTTGTATGAGTGTGTAAATATGAATGTATAACTTCACTCATAGGAAACACAGTCAAGATGTGAATATAATTATTATACATAGGTTATCCCTCTACTTAAAATGAGTTGTATTTCTGGAAAAAAAATACAGATGTTTCACAATTTTAGTAGATTTTAAAGTAGTCACTTTAGCTTTTCCACAATCTTAGTTGACTTTAAAATAGTTTCCTACTCAAGTCATTTTGAACACTTTTTTCTTGTAATACTTTTGCTCTGGTTCACCATCATCAGGATACTTCCCTTTATATTATATTCATAGACACAATCGTTGTTTTGTAATTTAGTATTTAAATTTTACAGTTTCTTATATTGAATATTTAAATACCTTTTCAGGTGTGAATAACTGCATTGTGTACAAGGCAGGGAGATAAACAAGACTGAGTTGCTGCAGCCTGGTCAGGAGACCCCATGATCAATAATAACTTACCTTGTATATTCCTATTGATACTTTAACTTAGTTTCTTTATTTCCTTCTCTTCCCAAGATGAGAAGACAATTGTGAAGTCTCCTAATGAGCTAACATAGACTCAAAAGATCATAGGCTCGGGAGGTACATTAAGTAGGGGACTTGAAGAAAATATTTAGGCAGGAAGTAGTTTGACCCTTAAGAAGTCTTATTGCATTATTTATTTGTGTGCTGCTATTATTAGCTGTCAGCTGTTATTAAAAACTCTGCGTCCTAAATAGACTTATTGAGAGTTTATCATTTTTATGTGGGACAAAAACTGAAACTAAAGCCTGGATGTTTATGTTCTGATGTATTAATGAAAATCATACACAATAATACCCATGTGCACACAGATCTGTGAGTTGTTATATCATGATATAATACTATTAAAATATTTAAAAATTCACTGAGTCTCTTACATCAATAATAAACATTTGCTAGATTTCGTAAGCTGTTGTCAGAGGATAACTTGTGTTACTTGTGGAAAAACTGGTAGCTTTGTGTCAAAAATAAATTAGAAATTTGTCAATGGGGAATTATATTTGAAATGTTTTAAATCTAAATTCATATTTTTGAAGCATTTTCTTCAGGAGAATATATGATTATTCCCTTAATTTTTCTAAGATCACATTCTCTAACTTCAAAATTCTCTACTTCACCTGTTCATTCATTTTCATAATTAGAACATTGAAAATTCTACAGAAAGCACTCTGTTTTTACAGTCATTCTGGGCTGTGTTTGTGAATGGTTTAGGGACAGAGAATTAAATCTGCATGAAATCATCACATTTCCCTAGATGTCACCATGAAATTAGTACTTTCTCCTGAAAATTTCCATGAAATTACAAAAATTATTGCATGTTTGTCTCTGGATAACTTGCTTGAAAAAATAAAGGAGACTGAGTCAGTCTGTCTTGTATCACAATTCCTAGTATAGCAATTATTCAGGAAGCTAATACCACAAATTAAACAGTCAAAGAAAATATGTATAGTTTATATAAGAAAATTTTAGAAGGTGAGTCTTTAAACATCTAAATCCATTGACCAGAGAGCCCTAACTTCTGTTTGTTTCCAGTGAAAGACAGACCATGGCATATACATGTGTTCATTTTTGTCAGTTTCGTATTTAATGGTAGGTAAATAATGGAATACTATATATTATCATTAAAACTGCATAATTGATGAATTAATTACAATAAAAGCTACTTTGAAAAATTTTATTGGAATGTCTTTTCAAGTATGATTTAAAGAAAATACTTAGATTAGATGCACACCCCAGCCTAATGTTAGCATGGGACATCTTAAAAAAAAATATTTATGTTTAATTGAATGATAACTCATTTACACTGTTGTATTGGTTCCTGCCATACATCAACATGACTTAGCCATAGGTATACATATGTCCCCTCCCACCTGAACCTCCCTTTCAGCTCCCCACCCATCCCATCCCTCTAGGTTGTTGCAGAGCACTGCTTTCAGCTCTGTAAGTGATATAGCAAATGACCACTGGCTATTTTACGTTTTATATATGGTACTGTATATGTTTCCATGCTACTCTCTCCATTCATTCCACCCTCTCCTTCCCTCTGTGTCCACAAATCTGTTTCCTGTGTCTGTATCTCCATTGCTGCCCAGAAAATGGTTTCATTGGTACCATCTTTCTAGATTTCATATATATGTGTTAATACACAATAATACAGAATGGGAAAGACTAGGGATCTCTTCAAGAAAATTAGAGACACCAAGGGAACAATACATGCAAAGATGGGCTCTATAAAGGACAGAAATAGTATGGACCTAACAGAAGCAGAAGATATTAAGAAGAGGTGGCAAGAATACACAGAAGAAATGTACAAAAAAGATCCTGACCCAGATAATCACAATGGTGTGATCACTCATCTAGAGCCAGACATCTTGGAATGTGAAGTCAAGTGGGCCTTAGAAAGCATCACTACGAACAAAGCTAGTGGAGGTGATGGCATTCCAGTTGAGCTATTTCAAATCCTGAAAGATGATGCTGTGAAAGGCTGCACTCAATATGCCAGCACATTTGGAAAACTCAGCAGTGGCCACAGGACTGGAAAAGGTCAGCTCTCATTCCAATCCCAAAGAGAGGCAATGCTGAAGAATGCTCAAACTACCACACAATTGCACTCATCTCACATGCTAGTAAAGTCATGCTCAAAATTCTCCAAGCCAGGCTTCAGCAATACGTGAACCATGAACTTCCTGATGTTCAAGTTGGTTTTAGAAAAGGCAGAGGAACCAGAGATCAAATTGCCAACATCTGCTGGATCATGGAAAAAGCAAGAGAGTTCCAGAAAAACATCTATTTCTGCTTTATTGACTATGCCAAAGCCTTTGACTGTGTGGATCACAATCAACTGTGGAAAATTCTGAAAGAGATGGGAATACCAGACCACCTAACCTGCCTCTTGAGAAATCTGTATGCAGGTCAGGAAGCAACAGTTAGACCTGAACATGGAACAACAGACTGGTTCCAAATAGGAAAAGGAGTATGTCAAGGCTATATATTGTCACCTTGCTTATTTAACTTATATGAAGAGTACATCATGAGAAACACTGGACTGGAAGAAACACAAGCTGGAATCAAGATAGCTGGGAGAAAGATCAATAATCTCAGATATGCAGATGACACCACCCTTATGGCAGAAAGTTAAGAAGAATTAAAGAGCCTCTTGATGAAAGTGAAAGAGAAGAATGAAAAAGTTGGCTTAAAGCTCAACATTCAGAAAACGAAGATCATGGCATCTAGTCCCATCACTTCATGGGAAATAGATGGGGAAGCAGTGGAAACAGTGTCAGACTTTATTTTTGAGGGCTCCAAAATCACTGCAGATGGTGACTTCAGCCATCAGATTAAAAGATGCTTATTCCTTAGAAGAAAAGTTATGAACAACCTAGATAGCATATTCAAAAGCAGAGACATTACGTTGCCAACTAAGGTCCGTCTAGTCAAGGCTATGGTTTTTCCTGTGGTCATGTATGGATGTGAGTGTTAGACTGTGAGGAAGGCTGAGCGCCGAAGAATTGATGCTTTTGAACTGTGGTGTTGGAGAAGACTCTTGAGATCCCTTGGACTGCAAGGAGATCCAACCAGTCCGTTCTGAAGGAGATCAGCCCTGGGATTTCTTTGGAAGGAATGATGCTAAAGCTGAAACTCCAATACTTTGGCCACCTTGTGCGAAGAGTTGACTCATTGGAAAAGATGTTGGGAGGAATTGGGGGCAGGAGGAGAAGGGGACGCCAGAGGATGAGATGGCTGGATGGCATCACTGACTTGATGGATGTGAGTCTGCGTGAACTCCGGGAGTTGGTGATGGACAGGGAGGCCTGGCATGCTGTGATTCATGGGATCATAAAGAGTCAGACACGACTGAGCGACTGAACTGAACGGAACTGAATACACAATACTTATTTTTCTCTTTCTGACTTCATTCTGTGTAATAGGCTCCAGGTTCAACCACCTCATTAGAATTGACTCAAATGTGGTCCTTTTTATGGCTAAGTAATATTCCACTGTACATATAAACCACAGCTTCTTTATCCATTCATCTGTTAATGAACATCTAGGTTGCTTCCATGCTCTAGCTATTATAAATAGTGCTGCAGTGAACACTGGGGTGCATGTGTGTTTTTTCAATTATAATTTTCTCAGGATATATGCCCTGTTGTGGAATTGCTGGGTCATATGCTAGATTTATTCCTACTTTTAAAAGGAATCTCCATACGGACTTCCATAGTGCCTATGCCAGTTTGCATTCCCACCAGCAGTGAAGAGGGTTCCCTTAACTCCACACCCTCTTCAGTATTTATTGTTTATAGATTTTTTGATAATGGCCATTATGACCAGTGTGAGGTGATATATCATTGCAGTTTTTATTTGCTTTTCTCTAGTAATGAGTGATGTTGAGCATCTCTTCATGTTTTTATTAGCTATCTGTATGTCTTCTTTGGAGAAATGGCTGTTTAGGTCTTCTGCCCACTATTTGACTGGGTTGTTTGTTTTTCTGGTATTGAGTTGTATGAGCTTTTTGTATGTCTTTGAAAGTAATCCTTTGTCAGTTTTTTCATTTGCCCTTATTTTCTCCCTTTCTTAGGGTTGTCTTTTCATCTTGTTTATAATTTCCTTTGCTGCGTAAAGGCTTTTAAGTTTAATTAAATCCCAGTTGTTAATTTTTGTTTTTATTTGCATTAAGATAGGAGGTTGTTCATAGAGGATCTCACTGTGAATTAGGTCATAGAGTGTTCTGCCTATATTTTCCTCTAAGAATTTTATAGTATCTAGTCTTACATTTAGGTCTTTAATCCATTTTGAGTTTATCTTTGTGTATAGTGTTAGAAAGTGTTCTAATTTCATTCTTTTGCATGTAGCTGTGCAGTTTTCCCAGGACCACTTATTGAGGAGACTATCTTTTCTACAATGTATATTTTTGCCTACTTTGTCAGATATAAGGTGTCCATAGGTGTATGAGTTTATCTCTGGGCTTTTTATCTTGTTTCATTGATCTATATTTCTGTTTTTGTGCCAATATCATACTGTCTTGACTGTAGCTTTTTAGTATAATCTGAAGTCAGGAAGGTTGATTCCTTCAGCTCAATTTTTCTCTCAAGATTGCTTTGGCTATTCAGGGTCTTTGTGCTTCCATACAAATTGTGATTTTTTTGTTTTGTTTTGTTGTTGTTCTATCTCTGTAAACAATGCCATTGGTAAGTTGATAGGGATTGCATTGAATCTGTACATTGCTTTTGGTAGAATAGTCATTTTCACAATATTGATTCTTTCAATACAAGAACATGAAATATCTGTCCATCTGTTCATGTCTGTTTATTTCTTTCATCAGTGGCTTATAGTTTTCTGTATACAGCTCTTGTGTCTCCTTAGGTAGGTTTATTCTTGGGTATTTTATTCTTTTTGTTTTAATGGTAATTGGGATTGAGTCATCAATTTCCTTTCTGCTTTTTCATTGTTATTTTATAGGAATGCAAGTGATTTCTGTGTATTGATTTTATACCCTGAGACTTTACTTAATTCACTGATTAGCACTAGTAATTTTCTGATACTAATTTTAAAATTTTCTATGTAAAGTATCATGTTGTCTACAAACAGCAAAAGTTTTGCTTCTTTTACAGTCTGCTGCTGCTGCTAAGTCACTTCAGTCGTGTCCAACTCTGTGTGATCCCATAGACGGCAGCCCACCAGGCTCCCCCATCCCTGGGATTCTCCAGGCAAGAACACTGGAGTGGGTTGCCATTTCCTTCTCCTATGTACGAAAGTGAAAAGTGAAAGGGAAGTCGCTCAGTCATGTCCGACTCTTCGCAACCCCATGGACTGCAGCCCACCAGTCTCCTCTGTCCATGGGATTTTCCAGGCAAGAGTACTGGAGTGGGGTGCCATCACCTATTTACAGTCTGGATTCCTTTATTTCTTTTTCTTCTCTGATTGCTGTAGCTAGGGCATCTTTAAGTATAAATTTTTCCTTCATATGTTGAGGTTATACATCCTCACACATTTTTTTTTATTTATTTTTTAAAAAATTTATTTATTTATTTATGGCTGTGCTGGGTTTTTGTTACAGAGCATGAGCTTCTCATTGTGGTGGCTTCTCTTGTTGCAGAGCACAGGCTTTAGGTTCATGAGCTTCAGTAGTTGCAGTGTATGAGCTTAGTTGCTCTGCAGCATGAGGTATCCTCCCGGACCAGGGATTAAACCCATGTACCCTGCATTGGCAGGTGGATTCTTAACCAGTGAACCACCAGAGGAGTCCCATTCCCACACTTTTAATATCACATTTGGACTTGTGACCTGTATTGTCCCTCTTCACAATTATAGCTTCCTGTTTCACTGACACCGCACTTGATATGTGATTTGCCTGGGCCAATGACATGTGAGTAAAGGGGCTTTTTGCCAACCTTTGAGTATGTCCCTTAGAGCCATTGTATGGCTCTGCCATAGTGTTCTTTCCTTCTGTCATAAGACCAAATTCTCTAGCTAGGGGCTGCTTCTTCATTCCAGACTGCATGAGTCCCACAGTTTGGAGGAAAGAAGCTACACAGCTGTCAATCCACAATGATTTTGTGATATGGAGTGAGAATCCTTTACTCTTTTTAAGTAAACACATTGAGAATAGGAATTTTTTGCTTCAGTAAAACTTACCTGAAATTGATGAATACAGTGAGAAGGTCAAATGTAAAATTATTTCAACTTGATGAATTAGAAGGTTATTCACTGATATTTATTTTCTTATTTTTTGAATAAAAGTAAAAGAAATGTTATCATGCTATTCACCCTCACTTTTGAGAAGGAGTGATGTGTGTGAAAAGAGGAGAACCAGGGAGGTGTGATACCTGGAAACCAAGAGAAAAAACCTTTCAAAAAGAACAAAGTATAACAGTGTCATATTATGATGAATATTGAGTAACAAGTACTGAATAACATTTGGGTTTGACAACATGAGAATCTTTGGAGTTGAAAACGGTGGTTTCAGTGTATTTGTGCGTGTAAAATCCTGATACAGAGAGACTTAAGAAAGACATTAAGGAAGGAATTTTGTTGTTGTTTAGTCACTAACTTGTGCCCAACTCTTTGTGACCCCATGGGACTATAGTGACCACCTTCTCTTCCCATGGGACTTCCCAGGCAAGAATACCAGGGTAAGTTGCCATCTCCTGCTCCAGGGGATCTTCCCAACCAAGAGATTGAGCCTATGTTTACATCTCCTGCATTGGTAGGTGGATTCTTGACTGCTGAGCCCCCAGGGAAGCCTTGGAAATTATTTTTCTGCAGTTTGGAGTACTCAGTACCCTGAATAAACATATTCCTGAAAACAGCAATCTCGGTAACATAAACAACAAATAGTAATAAACAGATAAATAAATTTGGAAGAAAATTCTTAGTGAAGGAAATGAAGAACCCTCAAAAGGCAAAGACAACATGACTGTTGGAATCTGTAAAGCTAAGAGTGCGCTCAAGCCACTCTTGAACTTGTAGATTCCTCCTTAACTCTGGTGATAAAGGAAGCTGATTTTGATAGCCACAAATTAGACAGGGGTCAGGGAACCAATCCTAGAGACTGCCCAAGTAGAAAACCTAATTGAAGACACAGGAATAAAACTGAAATCCCAGATTGATACAAACTCAAATAAGAGAAAACTAAAAATAACTTTACCCCCCAAAATGGAAAATAAAACTTGACTATTTAAGCTTGATGCTACATGGGGAAGGTGTGGGAGGGATTTTGCTTTGAATATTTGAAAGCAATTTCTTTATCTCACTCGAGATTTGTACCTAACTGATGAAAACAAAAAAACAAACAAACAAAAAACTGTAATCTAAAGTATTTTTAAAAACAGTCCCAAATATGTTGTGCTTTCAGAAGCCTGGCAAGCAAAAGCATAGCATCTCTGGAGGAATGCGTTTTCAATACATAACTTAAAATATTAACCTAAAGTACAAGAAAATGAAACCAGAGATAAGAATCACAAAATATGAGAGGAACCTAGACTCAAGGACTAGAGCTAACAAAAGCCATTGACAACTGAAATAAATCTATAAAGCATTCAAGTATTGCAATATCATTATAAATTCAATATTTCAAAGAGGAAATCCAAAGTCAGAAAAGGAAGATATAAAAACTTAAAATGGTATGGGTGGATTAAACACCAAAATGACACAGGTAAGGAAAGAATTAGTGAGCTTATGAAATTCAGAGGGAGGAATTGCAAATTGCACAGAAAGATAACTGATAAAAAATATGAAGCAGAGGTTAGAAGACACTGAAATTAGAATGAGCATGTCTAATATATATCTAATCAACGAAGAAGAGGCAAATCATATGAGGGACAAATTCAAAGTGAGCATTGATAGCCAAGACAACAAGACCAGATTCAGGAGACCCACTAGATTTAAATATTCCACACAAGATAAATAAAAGGATAGTCAGATCCAAACATATCATAGACCTAGAACACCAAGCATAATATTAAGTTTGTAGAAGTCAGAGATGAATTAAGTAAAAAGGAAAAAAAAACAAAACACCTGTTTGGTTTTTTAAAATAAGCAAACTGGCAACCCAACTACTCACAGCAGCAGACTGTTAAATCATATTTTCTGTGTGCTGATAAAAAAATAGTTCAACTTCAAATTATATAGCAAGCAAAGTTATATTTTGAGAATTATGGTTTAAAATCAAGACAATTTCAGATAAACAGAAGAAGAAGGCATTTAATGCTAGAAAAACTTACACCAAAAATTCTTCCTATAGAAATATATTTCAAGAAGGATTTTGATTTAATTTGGAAGGGCTGAGAAGTAAGAATAAATGATGCACACAGGAAATGGTTAATATTTGTTATACATAAACCTTGCATGAAGAACAAAGTTTAACACTTACAATGTTATATGGGAAGAAAAGTATAACTAAAATGCTGAACAAACATTACATTGTAAGTTAGGAAGGTGGTGAAAGAGTGGTTTGTCTTCTTGTATTGCTTGAGAGAATCACGGTACTAAAAAATATAACTTTTCTGTTAAACATGATCCATAATCACTAAATTAATAGAAATTGAATGTCTCCAAAATGAAGAAGAAAAAAATAAAATGAAAATTATTAAATACATCAAAATAAATAGAGGACAGGGGACTTCCCAGGTGGTGCTAGTGGGAAAGAAACTGCCTGCCAATGCAGGAGACACAAGATGTGGGTTTGATCCCTGGGTCAGAAAGGTCCACTAAAATAGGAAGTGCAACTCACTTCAGTATTTTTGCCTGGAAAATTCCATGGGCAGAGAGACTAGTGGGCCACAGTCCATGGGATTGCAAAGAGTCAGACATGACTGAGCACATTCTATCAAAGAAATACTAGGAAATTTTTTTAAACAGAGGAGGAAGAAAAGAAGATGGAACCAGAAAGAGTACAGAAAATGACAGGATTATCTTAAGTATATCAATAATCACACAAAATTGCAATTAGATGACGAGGATTATAGATAGGATTTAAAAATTCAGTTTAGTCTATCTTAAAGAGACTAACAGAAATATAAGGAGTTTTCCAGTTTTCAGTTCAGCACATAAGGAGCTTAGAAGTTGTCACTCTGTCCTAAGGAATAAATAGATGAACAAACTAAAAAATCAAATTCCAAGAAGTGGGGTTGCAGGGCAAGCCATTGCCACCAAATCTGAGAGACAGACGGAAACAAGACTTGCTGGAGCCTAAATTCTCAAGCAGAATTCTCCACAGGAACCAGTACTGGGATAGGAAGATCTGAAAATAATGAACAAGTTGTCAAGGATCAGGGTAAAAAACTCAGAGAGGTAAAAACACTGCGGGGACCCCCAATCATGGGGGTAGGAGGTGGTGGGGATTGACTATATACCCTTGTGAGTTTTACTTCCAGGAACTATACTAGGTTCCCATAGTGAATACTGCAGAGAAAGAGAACCCTCATACTTCCAGCAGCAGAGGAGAGGGACTGTATTGAAATAGTCCAGAGCAACCTGCCTCTTTCACAAAAACTTCCTTCAGAAGAAACTGTTTAAGAGCCTAGACTATATTATCAGAGTCAACCTCATCTAGTGGAAGGGAAATGCCCAATTCCTGCTTACTCTGTCCTTCCATTTGGGGAAGGGAAATAAGGAACTTCAGCCCACTGTAACTTTCCATGTGGGGGAGGCCCACGATAGGCATATTACCCCACACAATGACAGGGCAAATCTGAGAAGCAATTGTGCAGGTCACAGCTCAGAAGCACAAGTTCACTAAAAAACTAAGATTTAACTATACCACTACAGTACTCTTGCCTGGAAAATCCCATGGATGGAGGAGCCTGGTAGGCTGCAGTCCAGGGGGTCGCTAAGAGTCGGACACGACTGAGCGACTTCCCTTTCACTTTTCACTTTCATGCATTGGAGAGGGAAATGGCAACACATTGCAGTGTTCTTGGCTGGAGAATCCCGGGGACGGGGAGAGCCTGGTGGGCTTCCCTTTATGGGGTCACACAGAGTCGGACACGACTGAAGCGATTTAGCAGCAGCAGCAGAGAATGCTTGCCTCATCCTGCACTTACCACTATGTTTGTTATTGATGGTTAGTCACTGAATTGTGTCTGACTATTTGTGACCCTATGGACCATAGCCCGCCAGGCTCCTCTGTCCATGGGATTTTCCAGGCAAGAATACTGGAATGGGTTGTCATTTCCTTCTCCAGAGGATATTCTTGACCCAGGGATCAAAGCTGCATGTTCTGCTTGGTAGGCGTACTCTTTATCACTGAGCCACCTGGGAAGCCCTCCATGTTACTAAAGCCTTGTTTGTCTTGGCTCCCTTTACCCAGCATATTATGTCTGACTATCAAGAAAAAAATGACAAGGCATACATACCATAGGTCAAAGCACAGTTTGAAAGGACAAAGCATTAGAAGCAGACTCAGATAAGACAGGGAGGTTAGAATTACCAGAAAGTGAATTTAAACAACTATGGTTATTATGCTAGGGTCTCTAATAGATAAAAGAGACAGCATACAAGAACAGAAGGGAACCATAAGCAGAGAGTTGGAAATTCTAAGAAACAATAAATAATTCCAGAGTTTTTAACACACTAACAGAAATGAAGGATGTCTTCGATGGACTCCTTAGTAGAGTAGACACAGTTATGGGAAAAAAATTGTGAACTTGAGGATATGTTAATAGAAACTTCTAATTCTGAAAGGCAAAAAGAAAAAAAATACTAAAAACATATAAATAACTTATACAAAAACTGTGGGACAACTGCAAAAGGTGTAACAGAGGTAAAATAGGAATACCAGAAGGGGAATAAAGAAAAGAAAAGCAGATATATTTGAAACATCAATGATTGAGAATTTCCCTAAATTAATGTCAGACATCAAACAGTAGATCCAGGATAAGTAATAAGATAAATGTAGGATAAATACAAAAAAGATCTATACCTAGGTATGTCAAACTACAGAAAATCAAAGGTGAATGAAAAATCTTTAAAGAAGCCAGAGGAGAAAAAATTTATTTATAAAGGGGCAAAGATGTGACTTATATGTGACTTATTTTCAAAAATTACACAAGCAAGGAAAGTATAATGAGATGTTTAACATGTTGAGAAATTAAAGAATTAAAATATTCTCTACTCTGTGAAATTGTTCTTCAACAGTGAGGAATATAGTGTACATCAATTATATCTCACTAAAAAATGTGAAGGGGAAGTAAAGACTTTCACAGACAAATAGAATTTGAGGGAATTTGTGGCTAGTAGCAGAGGACAAAAAATAGGAATTAAGAATGAGGACAACAAATAAAGGCAATAATAAATATGGTAGATATTAATCCAACTAGGATCAACAATCACTTAAGTGTCAGTGGTCTACTACACCGATTAAAATACAGTTCAAACCCCCCTGTGCTTCTATTGCAGGGGACATAGATTTGATCCCTGGTTGGGGAACTAAGATACCACATGCTGCACATCCCAGTCAAAAAATAGAAAAACAATTAATTATGTAATTGTATAATATGTAATATCATGTAATTAACATATTATATGTTATCCATAAGAAAGTTAATTTAAGCATAACTATCAATTCAGTTCAGTCCTTCAGTTGTGTCCAGCTCTTTGCAACCCCATGGACTGCAGCATGCCAGGCTTCCCTGTCCATCACCAACTCCCAGAGCTTGCTCAAACTCATTCCATCAAGTCAGTGATGCCACCCAACCATCTCATCCTCCGTTGTCTCCTTCTTCTCCTGCCTTTGATCTTCCCCCATCATCAGGGTATTTTCCAGTGAGTCAGTTCTCTATATCATGTGGATGAAGTTTTGGAGTTTCAGCTTCAGTATCAGTCCTTCCAAAGACTGGTTTGATCTCCTTGCTGTGCGAGAGTCTTCTCCAACACCACAGTTGCAAAGCATCAATTCTTCGGCGCTCAGTTTTCTTTATGGTCCAACTCTCACACCCATACATAGCTACTGGAAAGACCATATCTTTGACTATATGAACCTTTGTCAGCAAAGTAACGTCTCTGCTTGTTAGTATGCTGCCTAGGTTTGTCATAGCTTGTCATTAAGATCTTTTTTGTATAGTTCTGTGTATTTTTGCCACCTCTTCTTAATATCTTCCGCTTCTGTTAGGCCCATACCATTTCTGTCCTTTATTATGCCCATCTTTGCATGAAATGTTCCCTTGATATCTCTGATATTTTTGAAGAGATCTCTAGTCTTTCCCATTCTATTGTTTTCATCTATTTCTTTGCATTGATCACTTAGAAAGGCTTTCATATATCTCCTTGCTGTTCTTTGGAACTCTGCATTCAGATGGATATATCTTTCTTTTTCTCCTTTACCTGTCACCTTTCTTCTTTTCTCAGCTATTTGTAAGGCCTCCTCAGACAATCATTTTGCCTTTTTGCATTTTTCCTTCTTGGAGATGGTTTTCCATCTTTCTGTACAATGTTAAGAACCTCCATCTATAATCCTTCAGGCACTCTGTCAATCTGATCTAGTCCCAAACATAACTATACGTATAGGTTATAATTAAAGGGATATAAAAATATATACTGTATTAACACTAACCAAAAGAAAATGTAAGTAGCTATATTAATTTCAGGAAAAGAAGATTCAGAGCAAGGAAATTTATCAGGATGGAATGGGGCCTTATATAACAATGAAAGGTTTCAGTTCTTCAAGAAGATATGCGTGTGTTTAGTTGCTCAGTCATGTCCCGACTCTTTGCTACCCTGCGGACTATAGCCCGCTTGGCTTCTCTATACATGGGATTTTCCAGGCAAGAATACAGGAGTGGGTTGCCATTTTATTCTCCAGTGGATCTTCCTGACCCAGGGATTGAATACACATCTCTTACAGCTTGTGCATTGGCAGACATGTTCTTTAACACTAGCTCCATCTGGACAGTCATAACAATCTTTAAGATGCATGCTCCTAACAGCAGAGGGTCAAAACATGTAAGGGAAAAACATTGTAAATCAACTATACTTTTAGAAAGTGTTTTATAAACATAGCCACAAAGAAAACAACATCAAATTTAAAAAAAAAGTGTGAGGCAAAATCTGACAGAATTATAAGGAGAAATAGATGAAACACTATTACAGTTAGGGGTTCTAACATTTCTCTATCAGAAATGGGCAGATTTAGCAGGCAGAAAATTAGTAAGGATTAGTAATTGACCTCAGCAATTGATCTGAGTAATTAGTAATTGATCTCAGTAGCACCGTCAATCAACTAGATTGATTGATGTCTATTTAGTACTTCAACAGCAGAAGAATACACATTCTTTTGAAGCTCCCATGACACATTCATCATAATAAATAACATTCTGGGTCATAAAACATACCTTAACAAGTTTAAAAATTATACTATGGCTGCCTTTAGAACACAGTAGAATTGAACTGAAAACTAGTAAGAACGATAACTTGAAAAATCCCCAAATATGTAGAGATTAAACAACATAACTCTTAATAATACATAGGTCAAAAAAAGTTTTAAAAGTTGAAAGTTTTAAAATATTGATACTGAAAGAAAATAAAAACACAGCTTATTAAATTTGTTGCTTGCAGTAAAAGAAGTGCTAAGAGGGAAATCTACAGCCTTGAATGCATAGAAGAAAAATCTGAAATCAAGAACTTAAATTTCCACCTTAGCAAACTACAAAACAAATAGTAAATTAAGTACAAGGTAAGCAGAGAAAAATAATAAAAATTAGAATTCTAATTGAAAACAACAAAAAGAAAAATCACTAGAGGAAACCCAAAAAACCAAAGGATACTTTTTTTAAATAGAAAATTAGTACAATTGAAAACCTACAGTCAGGCTAAGTGAAAAAACACTAATTAATAATACCAAAAATGAAAGTGGGAACATTACTGCACATACTATGGACATTAAAAGAATAATGCCAGAATAATATGAACAACTTTATGATTATATATATGTTAATATAGAGGAAATGGACCAAATCCACTGAAAAACATAATCTCTCAAAACTCACATAAGAGGAATAAGCAATTAGAAGGACATCTCTATTAGAGAAATTTGAACTGATATCAATGACTTTCCAAAACAAAGCACTAGGCCCAGATGGATTCACTGGTGAAATCTCCCACATGCTTAAAGAACAAATTATATCAGTTTTCTACAATCTCTTCCAGGAGATAAAAGCAAAAGGAATACTTCCTAACTCATTCTAAGGCCAGCATTACCCTGATAACAGAAACCAGAAATAGACCTTGCAAGAAAGCTACAGACCAAGATATATCACAAACTTAGATGCCAAAAAATTATCAACAAAGTTTTAGTAATATTTATAAACAACTCTATGACCACAGATTTGATAATCTAGATGAAATGAATCAACTCCTAGGAAGACAGAATCTACCAAAATTCAGACAAGAAGAAACAATTTGAATAGACTTAAATCTGTCTAAATAAGGATATTTCAGTTTAAAATCACAAGTTACAAATGTTTCTTTACCATACCATATTGAAAGTTTATTTCAGCAAGCTGTGCATTTACCTCTAACTCCATTTGGTTTAAGGTAAAGGTAGAATCATGAAACTGAAGTTCTAATGGGAAGAAATGACAAGTAGATAGAAATAGCTCTGGAGATTAGCTATCAGCTATCCCAAGCATTAATTCATCACAAGATGGATTTTTTAAAAGTGTTCAAGTGAATGCTTTCATCTTAGAAGTATATATGCTTCCATAAAGAAAAAAATAATCAAAGACAGTTGACAATTTTGCAGGCCACCACAATTGTGCAGTTTTGGTAACCTTTGTTATTTATAAAGGAGAAAACAAAAATCTCCACAGCTGTGGTTGTATCCCTGGACTTTTGTCCCTGGTATTGTGCTATATTCAAAGAGAGCTGAAAGGGGCTGAGCAACTAGGCCAAGTGTCTATTAATAGAAAAGAAATGAGAGACACTGCCCTAAATCCCAAATCTATGGGACTTGCCTGTTCACATGTGTTCTTCACATTTTGCTTATGTCTTCACTATAGTATGTTAAAAACAACTTTTCACTTACCTGTTATCCAATAGAGTGAAAACTCACTGAGGGCAGTAACTATGATGTTAGTAGTGAATCTCCGGAATATACAGAGCATTTTCTCATCTGGAGCTATGATGGTAACATATCGTGATTATATTTACATCTATTTATACATCACATACATATCTATTAATAGCATATCCTTATATATCATTTCTTATAAGAGGAAATTAAGACTTAGGAAGGTGAATCAACTTGCCCAATGTTAATACACACTTTGTAAGCAGTGGATTCAGGATTTGAATGTGGTATTTTAATTACAGACCCTGTACTCTTAATCATTATATAAAACTATCAGAGTAAACTCTTCATAAGTATTATTGAAAGTGGATTAATCTAATTGAGAGAATAAACATGTACTGCAAAATTATAATTCAACATGTTAAATAATATAAAGTCAGTAAATATGAACGTTGTATATTTTAATACTATTTATATATTGTATACACTTAAGGTAGTTAAAGAAACTTCACAGAATAAAAATGTTTTGAAGTAAAATACCTACTATTTTTAAGAAACTCTTTTAGTTCAAATGAATTATAAGAAATTTTATCTTCTTCCGAGTCATCTCTTTGCTTCGTATTCTGTTACCAATTAATTTAGCTAAAAATTCACAAAATACAGTGTACTGCATTCTTAATAAACATTTAATACTAGTTCTATTTTCATTTCTCTATATATCTTCAGGGGCTTCCCATGTAGCTCAGGAATAAAGAATCTGCCTGCCAATGCAGGAGACCTGGGTTTGATCCTTGGGTCGGAAAGATCCCCTGGAGAAGGAAATGGCAACCCACTCCAGTATTCTTGCCTGGGAAATCCCATGGACAGAGGGGCCTGGCAGGCTACAGTTCATGGGGTTGCAAAAGAGTCAGACATGACTTAGCAATTAAACAACAATAACAAATACATCTCCAGGTGTACTCTTGTTGTAAAAGGAAAAAAAAAGAATGAAACCCAGAAAACTTCTTTGATTTCTGAATGAACTATTCTGGTCCTTATATCACTTGATAAATTCCCCATTCTTGAATGAACGTTTGTTTTAACTGGGATGAAACTAAGGAATTTGATGCCACTGATACATACTTTATTTTTTCAAGATATAAAAATAATCTGATAGAATAGTGGAATTTTGTATGTTTAGCTAAGAAACAATTAATTTTAAAGAAACATTTTCCAAATTATCTTTTTGTAAAATAATATCTTTATAATGCAACTAAATTTACTGATTTTAATTTTAAAAAGGCATTATCAGGTTCTTTAATTCAGTTTTTAATTTCTCTGATAGTCTCTAATGTTCATCTTGCCTTATCTGCTACCCCCTACTTCTTCTACTAACTTGGAATTAAAATATGGAACATTTAAGCATCTAATTTAAGAAAACAGTCGAATGGTAAAATGAAACAATACCTCAAAAACATTCTTTTTGGCCAGATATAGTTTTTCAGTGTTTAAGTGCTCTTCTACATGGAGAAATATTTATACAGGTTTTGTGTACTGTCATATCATTGAAATACATGATTTAAATTTTTCCTAAGATTTCACACTGCTCCCTGTCCAATTTATTTTAAGATGATATCATAAGAGGCATCAGTTCAGTTCAGTTGCTCAGTCATGTCCAACTCTTTGCAACCCCATGCATCACAGCACGCCAGACCTCCCTGTCCATCACCAACTCCCGGAGTTCACTCAGACTCACGTCCATTGAGTCAGTGATGCCATCCAGCCATCTCATCCTCTATCGTCCCCTTCTCCTCCTGCCCCCAATCCCTCCCAGCGTCAGAATCTTTTCCAGTGAGTCAACTCTTTGCATGAGGTGGCCATAGTACTGGAGTTTCAGCTTTAGCATCATTCCTTCCAAAGAAATCCCAGGGCTGATCTCCTTGAGAATGGACTGGTTGGATCTCCTTGTAGTCCAAGGGAGTCTCAAGAGTCTTCTCCAACACCACAGTTCAAACGCATCAATTCTTCGGCGCTCAGCCTTCTTCACAGTCCAACTCTCACATCCGTACATGACCATAGGAAAAACCGTAGCCTTGACTAGATGGACCTTAGTCGGCAAAGTAATGTCTCTGCTTTTGAATATGCTATCTAGGTTGATCATAACTTTTCTTCCAAGGAGTAAGCGTCTTTTAATTTCATGGCTGCAATCACCATCTGCAGTGATTTTGGAGCCTAAAAAAATAAATTCTGACACTATTTCCACTGTTCCCCCATCTATTTCCCATGAAGTGATGGGACTGGATGTCATGATTTCGTTTTCTGAATGTTGAGCTTTAAGCCAACTTTTTCACTCTCCTCTTTCACGTTCATCAAGAGGCTTTTTAGTTTCTCTTAACTTTCTGCCTTAAGGGTGGTGTCATCTGCATGTCTGAGGTTATTGATATTTCTCCAATAATTTGTTTTTGAAACAGAGATTTTCAATTAAAGCATAATTTCTAATAATCCTAGTACTTATGTCTTGGTTTCTGTTACCAGTCTCCAAAAATGGTATTAGATATCCTTGGATAGGGCTTCCCACATGGCTCAGAGGTTAAAGCATCTGCCTGGAATGAGGGAGACCTGGGTTTGACCCCTGGGTTGGGAAGATCCCCTGGAGAAGGAAATGGCAACCCACTCCAGCACTCTTGCCTGGAGAATCCCATGGAGGGAGGAGCCTGGTAGGCTACAGTCCATAGGGTCGCAAAGAGTCAGACATGACTGAGCGATGAACTCACTCATCCTTGGATATAAGTTTGATTCTAGGAATGATATAAGAAATATATAAAATGATCCTGAAACATCTTTGTAGTATTAGAATGTAGGGAAGTGTGCCCCACTCCCTGCAAAAACCACAAGATCTGCAGTGATGGAAGTATGTCAAAATCACGCAGAAATTCAAAGCACTTCCACTAGCCAAAGCTGAAATAATTTGAGCAAAAAATATAGTTAATTTATAACTGAAATTATAAAATAAATATATATGAATCTGTATCGACATAAATAAATGATTGAATATATGTGGAGAACAGAAAAACCTGCAAGGCAGAATATTTCCTGATAATTATTATAGATACTTAGCCCTGTATGAGGTGAAGCATAACTCCCCACCCACTTATTATGGAATGTACATTGGGACTTCCTTCCAAAAAATACATTGTAGAAGGGAGAGGGTGATGGAAATGACTTCATAGTGGAGAAAACTAACAACCACTATCTTAAGTCAGATGATTAAGATTAATATCAAGAGCAAAAGTCCTAAGGAGTAAAAGAAACGTTTAAGAAAGAGGCTAGTTTCATTTCATAGTGTGTTGACCTTATCCACTCAATATTGATTAATGTAAAATAAGTATTAATTTCTTTAAGATACACATTGTTTTAGAGACTGTATGCAAGTGTGTGTGCATATATATGAAGTTTATGAACACACACACTTAGCATTTAGAAAAGCATTTAGAAAATAATTGAAGAGAAGTTTCTTATCCAACAACCCATTATTAGCTGATGCAGAAAAGGTACTGCTGAACAAGTGAGAATGCATAGCTTTCAGGGTTTGTAAGTTACAGATCTAGATGGTTCACAAGGATGTTGACATCTGCATCAACACATAAAGTGACAAACAGTGGTTCTGCTTGATCTGTGATAGTGAACTGAATGCAGCAGCAGAGTTGCCAGTGTGATCGTAGACCTTTTACCAAAAGAATGGAGAGTTTAGCACCATGTTATCTTTCTTGTTTAAGCTCTGATTCATAATTTGGTCATGTTTGTTATCGAAGAGGAAATGGAAGTTAGTCGCTCAGTCATGTTTGACTCTCTGAGATCCCATGAACTGTAGCCACCAGACTCCCCTATCCATGGAATTCTCCAGGCAGGAATACTGAAGTGGGTAGCCATTTCCTTCTCCAGGAGATCTTCCAAAAACTGATCTCTTACTGCTTCCAATCAGACTAGTTTTTGAACTATCTTCTTGCATCAGAATTTCTTTTCCACTATGTTGGGGACAGTGATATAGGCCAACACTTCAGCAATTCATGTGGGAAAGTAAACTTAAGAGGCTCCACCATAGTTAGAGCATGGATGCCATGAAGCACAGCCCTTTCTCTACTGTGTCAGGCATTGCTGCGATTGTGCTTAACCTAAAAGTGAAACTATTTGAATTATGATAAAAGAAAAAGTTGTGGTTCATGGGAGATGGTGGATAATGATAATGAGCCAAGGCTTGTAGCCTGTCTGTGCTGCCTGCCTGATTTGTCCTGATGGGCTTTCTCTTCTATGCCTGGTGCATTAGCATTAGTATTTGACAGCAACCCCATTAGCTCTCACTTTTGCAAAGAGCCAGGGCCAGGAAACCAGCCCCATTTCTTGTATTTTTGGGATTGTGTGACAGTAAGGAACTCCTTCCTTCTTAGGGAGTTACAGTTTGTGTTCCTGAAGACAATCAAATGAGAAGATACAAACATCTTCGCTTGAAAATAAGAATTTTTTTGGAAAAAAAAGTACCGTTATTAAACTCAGCATGGGAGACAATATGAACCAGGATCTTCATCAATCAGATTAACTACTTTCCACAATGAAAACAGACGAGGCACAGTGTGAGGCTGAGCAGATATTTATCAAAAGCCATATTAATAACCACTTTCAGCTTTTTCCTGACAGTTTCATCAGAGGTTCCATGTTTAACATTTGAGAATCATATGTTTTTGTCAGGATGAGGCTGCTAAGAGCATCAATTAATTAATTCCTTTGAAGTACAGTTCAGAAAGGTAATAAAAGTAACAGTCCCTAAGGCCACAACCAGTAACGGTAAGCAACATTCTGGAGCTAGACAATTATTTTTTACTTCTGAGAGAAACTAAAAGAGAAATGTCTTCCTGAGACCACGTAAGAGTAAATTCAAGTATATTTTTGCAAAGTGGCAATGAGATATGTATGCATTTGTAAACATCTAGACATAAATACACATTCAGTATGAATAGTTGCTACTAAGCTGAGATATTCCTCATTGACAAGCTAGTATACAGTTTTGCACACAGATGCAAAAAGAATGGCCTCTTTAATTTGCTTTATCTAAATGGGCTGTAAATAGGGCAAAATTAAACTTAGAAGAATAATGAGGAGAGTTTTATATTATTAAGATTATCAACTGCACTTTACTGCTTGAGAAAATTAATTTGCTGGGTTAAAAAATAAAATCTCAGCACATGAAAATTAACACTTCAAGTAATGCAACTCAGAGTGCCAAAGAAATTTGTATCTTGTCACATCCAGATGTAGGCTACATATATTCAGGGATATATTCTGCCATTTTCACTCTATGCAGGGCACATCAAAGGCATGGCTAATGTAGTTCTCATTTCAATGATGTAATACCAGTCATTGGCAATCAACCAGACCACTGTAATCTCGGAGAGACTTCGTGTATGTGAGGTGCCAAGCCAAAGTGAAAAATAAAAATAGGGCAGGTGTGTGTGGCATGGGTTCATCTCACGTGGGATATTTCTGCAGTCTGGAGGTGTATTTCCTATGAATAATTTAGAATCAGCTCTCTCTCTCTTTCTCTCTCTTGAAGCTTCACATTACCCTGTCTGCTTACTGTGGTCCAATCTTATGACAAAAATCTGTTTCATAAGTTCCTGCATGAGGTGGTCCATTTTGTAAAACACTCAGACTAAAAAACATAGGGGCTAATGGGAAGTGGCATTCCTTAGGGGAAGGGAAGCTAGTCTGGAAGTTAGGAGACTGTCTTAAGCGATATAGTTAAGGGATCTTCTTCCTTCCATCTCCTATGGGTGACAACACTCAGTTATTTTGCTCCGTCTTAGCAGTTTGGATGGTGAAACTCCTTCTTGCTGTTGTGGTATGGGTCGATATATTTCACTTTTGCTTCCCTTTCCTTGCCTTCCTTATTCTTACTCCGGGGGAAGCTATTCTTTCTTCTAATTGATTGGATCTAAAACATAGGAGATATCTAAGCTTAATTGATTTATACTCAATCTCCCGGTATAGGAGTATTAGCAGTTTTGCGGCCTCATTATCCTTTTTTTTGTCAGCTGGGATTTCAGAGGTCCCTGAAATGCTACTCTCTTAATGGAAGGCTGGCATACTAGTTCTCCAGGTAGGTGTAAGTAGGGTGCTGATAATGCATTGCTGTGAGACAAATGATAAGGTTAAGCATTAGTGAGAGTCACAGGCATTTGAGTCCTTAAACAGAACCTTTTCAAACCTCAATGGGCAGATGTTTTTGAATCATATAACTTCAAAGCAGTTATTTATAATGTTAAAATATTCGATTGCACTGTTACTTTAAAATGCGTTCACATATGGCATCTAATTTCCTTCTCACAATGAACCAAGGCAGGGAAAAATTTGAACATATGAAGAAAGAGGCTGTGTTAGTGGAAGGTGAGCCTGGGGAGAAACTGGGCTGTCTACCATCTGCAAGTGACACTGTTGACCCTATTTTAATTATAGAGCTACAACACCTGTGATGACAATATGAGCTGAAAGAAGGAGTCAAGGGAAAGGGTGAGTGAGAGAGGGGAAAGAAATTAAGATTCCCCACCTTCCCTAGGAGTGAGACTCTCCAAAACACGGGATGTTGCCAAACTCATTCAAGTTATACAAGTGATTGCTCCAACTGATTCTTCCTTTCCTACCACCCTTCTTCTTCTTTGCGGAATGTGCTACTCCATTACTGTTTTGAGTATCTGTTATAAATATTTAGCCTACGGTAACTTGGAGTTGTTATAAGTCATTCTACCATTGTGATTTGTGATCATTTTAGTTTCTTTTAAATCTTGTCTTGTCATTTGCTTCATGCATTTATTTCCTTTAGAATCATTCCCCTTTTAATCTTATTTATTTGTATGGTTTATTCTATTTTTTAACTTCTAAAACATTAATGTAGGTTAAATTTATGACCTAATATTATTGAAGTAAGAACTATTCATTTCATACTTATTTATTAAATACTTATCATATGCTCCACATTATCCATTAATAATGTATGAACTAGATTCAATTTAGGACCAACTCTAAGCAACTTGCCCTGGCCTGTTATTCTGAGTGTGAGGCTATATATTATTTATGAGGATTTTCACCACTTGCACTACTTTTCTAAAATTTCTGTTCATATCTGATGCCAAGTTTTTGTCAAGGTGTTTTTTTTTTTTTCATATTTTTAAAGAGAATCCTGTACAATTACCTATGCCACATATATAGAATCTTTGCCCTCTTAATACTCATGGTTTAGTCACTAAATCATGTCTGACTCTTGTGACTCCATGGACTGTAGCCTGCTAGGCTCCTCTGTCCATGGGGATTCTCCAGGCAAGAATACTGATGTGGGTTGACATTTCTTTTTCCAGGGGATCTTCCTGACCCAGGAATCGAACCCGGGTCTCCTGTGTTGCAGGTAGGTTCTTTACCAACTGAGCTATGAGGGGAGCCCCTTGTATTTAATATTTGTTGATTCATACTAAATGTGAGTCATATGAACTTACAAATAAAATTTCTATATAATTTTCTCAATAATCCTATTAAATAGTATTGTAATTGCTATTTTAGACTTGAATAAAGAATGACAGGAACACAATCTCTGGAAAATCACATAGCTAGTAATGATAAGGTAGTATTAAGGGTGAGTGTGTGTGTATATTCCATTTCAAACGTGTGCTTAGCTCTATTTTATGCTACTTCTCTGTCTATGCTGTAATTATTTCCAGCAGAATTTTACTTTTAGCTTTGTTAACAGTTTTTTTCTCTGAAAAATTGTTTAATATTTAGGTAGTCAAATACATCTGTTTTGCTTTAGGGCATGTGTTTTTGCAGTTAGACTTGGGGAGTCTTTACCTATGTCAATATCATGTAAATGTCATTTACATTTTCCCCTAGTTTAACATTCTAAACTTTAAAGAAAATTTTAATTACAGATGCTTTAATAAACCTTATGAAAGATAAAGCCTCTCACTCAGAAATATGCACAAATGTCAAACACAGAAAATTTGACCTGACACTTCAGGAATTTCAGAGAATCTCTGAAACCAATGCATTGAGATCAAAAGGATACTGTTTTAGTTATTTTAAAAATTCCTTAATTCTTTTAAAATACACTTTATATAGGCTTCCCTTGTGGCTTAGGTGGTAAAGAATCCACCTGCAATGCAGGAGACCTGAATTAGATCCCTGGGTAGGGAAGATCCCCTGGAGAAGGGAAGGGCTACGCACTCCAGTATTCTGGCCTAGAGAATTCCATAGGCTGTATGGTCCATGGGGTCACAAAGAGTCGGGCACGACTGAGTGACTTTCACTTTCACTTTATATAAGTGTTATGGGCTGAATTCTGTTTCCCCCAAACATGTATGTTGAAGTCCTAACCCTCACTACCTACCACAGAACGTGACTCAGTTCAGTTCAGTTCAGTCCAGTCATTCAGTCATGTCAGACTGTTTGCGACCCCATGGACTGCAGCATGCCAGGCCTACCTGTCCATCACCAGCTCCTGGAGTTTACCCAAACTCATGTCCATTGAGTCAGTGATGCCATCCAACCATCTCATCGTCTGTAATCCCCTTCTCTTCCTGCCTTCAATCTTTCCCAGCATCAGGGTCTTTTCAAATGAGTCAGCTCTTCGCATCAGGTGGCCAAAGTATTGGAGTTTCATCTTCAGCATCAGTCCTTCCAATGAATATTCAGGACTAATTTCCTTTAGGATGGACTACCTTTGGAGATAAGGCTTTTTCAAAGAGGTGTTTAAGATAAATTGAGGTCGTAAGGGTGGGCTCTAATCCAATGGGTCTTGTGCCCCTCTAAGAAGAGAAGGCTAGGACACTGACACACACAAAGGGAAAACTATGAAGAAACAGGAAGGGGGCAGCGTCTACAAGCCAAGGAAAGAGATTTCGAAAGAAACCAATGCAGTTGATACCTGTCTCACCTCTAGAATTGTGGGGAAGATGATTTATGTTGTTTAAGCTACCGGTACTTTGCTATGAAAGTCCTAGCAAAATAATATAGTAAGATATGGGTCTAATTTTCTTGTTTACTTTTTCTTTCACAAATGAATTTTTCATCTCAACACCACTTATTCAATAACACATTGTGAACTTATTGGAGAAGTCATTTGAATCATATTCTAAGTCCATACTGTATGTATGTTTAAAGTGTATGTATGTTACTCCCTAGTGTGCATAGATATATATATACATACACATTCTATTTTCTTATTCCATTTCATCCATATGCTAAAATTCTATGCCTTAATTATCCTTGTTTTTGAAGAAAATAAGTTCAAGAAAAATAAGTTCACATTTCTTCTTCTTTTGATATTTTTATATCCTTTTTATGTCAAGTTGTAGAATTGCTTTTCACATGCCAATAAAATTCAGTATTTAGTAAAGAGTGGAATAGATTAATTTTATTTTATTTGGAGATAAATAACATTTTTGCAGTACTTAAATCTTTAAATTTAGCATCATGGATGTGACTCTCAGTTTGTTGTGCTTATTTCTTATCCTTCAGCATTGCTTTCTAGTATTCTTCCATGCTCTTACATATTACATATTTTGTTTATTCCTAGGTGTTTTATGTTTTTGGCATTATAATGACTAGAACTTTTTCATATTTTATGAAGTTTTTGATAATATCAATAAAGCCATTGATGCTGATGATTACAGTCCAAACTTTGTCATTCTCTCTCGATATTCCCTATTTCTTAGAATCATTCTTCTCCTTTTTTTTGTATCTTTCTTATGATATTTATTTTGAGGTTCAAATATATCACAAAGTCATTAACAGCCATTAAGATAGGTGGTCCCCAGTGGTTTGACTCTTTTAGGGTTTTAGCAAAACACCAATTTTCTCAAGGCTCCTATCTTTACAGTGCAGGTCATCTTGTCTGTGTTAAGAGCAAGAGTTTTATACTTTCACAGATGGCCTTTAGGTACTCCCCTTCAACTTCCTGGTGGTTCAGATGGTAAAGGGTTTTCCTGCAATGCAGGAAACCCAGGCTTGATCCCTGATTGGAAAGATCGCCTGGAGAAGGGAATGGAAACCCACTCCAACCCTCTTGCCTGGAGAATTCCCTGGACAGAGGAGCCTGGCAGTCTACAGTCCATGGGTCACAAAGAGTCGAAGAACACAACTGAATGACTAACATTCCAAATCCTGGTACTCCATCTTTTCTTCGTTTAAGCCAAATAACTAAACGGAAAAGGGAATGGCAAATCTGTTGTCTGTTTGTGACCTTTATTGTTACCTGGGAATTTAGTGCATTGTTATTGTCCATTTTTTAATATTTTCTTCTTTGCTCTTATATCCTTCCTCTCTCTTCTACTCCTTCTCTCTACATAAGCACTTGTGAAATTTTTTACACTTTCAAAGCTAAAGCTGGCAATCAGAAACTTAACTCATCTACAAGTTTTTCTTCCCCTACTTAATGAAAAACACTTACTTTCCATCTAATGAACTTTTCTACATGAGATTAATCAGAGGCTTCTTTGGGAAGATGGGAGGCAGTGGTATTGGTCTCAAGGCAAGACTGGGAAACAAAATTAGTTGTCTGTTGATGTGGGTTGCTGCTGCTGCTGCTAAGTCGCTTCTGTCGTGTCCGACTCTGTGCGACCCCATAGACGGAAGCCTACCAGGCTCCCCCGTCCCTGGGATTCTCCAGGCAAGAACACTGGAGTGAGTTGCCATTTCCTTCTCCAATGCATGAAAGTGAAAAGTGAAAGTGAAGTCGCTCAGTTGTGTCTGACTCTTCGCGACCCCATGGACTGCAGCCCACCAGGCTCCTCCGTCCATGGGATTTTCCAGGCAAGAGTACTGGAGTGGGGTGCCATTGCCTTCTCCATTGATGTGGGTGGGAATATAGAAAAAGTGTTTAAAGATAAATTAATTTGGGAGTGCTGAGACAGAATTGTCTCAGAGTCTTCAAAAAGTAGGCAATTGGAACTATAAATTTAGAGCATAGGAAAAAGATTTTCTATAGGGCAATGTTGAGGAGTCACTCTCATTCTTGTGTTTGGCTTCATTCTCTTAAAAGTCACATAGAGTCAACCTATAGTCACATAGACAAACTTTACTTTTGTAATGTCTTCAGTGTTTCCCCGAATTTCTTTTTAAATTTATGCCCTATTTCCATTGCCTTGCAATCATTTTTCTAAAAAATATTACAACTGTTTCAAAAACTTGTTCCTTTCTTTCTTCTGTCAGACCCTCAACAGACTTGGGTCAGTATATTCACTTGTCAAGAAAACTTGGTTATAAATTGTCTGCAGAATAGTCTATGTTTCCCATCAAGAGTAGAAGTTTGCTTAATTCTTTCCTTTCTGTCCATGTTAACTGGTTTCCTAGGATATTAACCTAGGATAATAGGTTATCCTAGATAACTGGGTTCCTAGGATATAAACCAGGCTATTCTGGGTTTGCAGCTATGAGTAAGACAGCCTCTCCCTTCAAGTCACTCACAGTATAATGGAAATGACAGAAAGGTTAATAAAACTGCCTTTGCAGTCAAATAAGCCCTGGCACCTTCCTTTGAACTCTATGCAGCAGACACTCTCTATCTGCAGCTGTTGCTCTTTCTAGAACAGATACGTCCTTATCTTTGCAAATGGTCTTTTTGACTGTAAGTTTTGCTTTCTTCAACTATAAAGTATCACATCATGTTGACAAATGTTTATCAAATAAGTGTTATTAAAACTTATCCTGGGCTCTCAACTGGTTTCTGTTAGGATTATCAGTTTCTTTTAAACAAAAAATCCTGTTTGTAAGTTACACAAGGATTTCTATTCAGATGGTCCCAGAAGTGCTTACTGTTCCACATCTGCACCCAAAACAAAATTCTGCCAATTTTTATTGTGATCTAAAGTAAGCTGTTACTTCTAAAATTATATTTTGTGGTGTTTCTAGGCATGCTCCAATTTTCACACAAATTTTATTTATAAATAAGAAAATAGGCTTCATTTGACCAGCAAAGACCATACACACACAAATCACTTTGCAAGAATACATCAAACACATACTTAGATTGGTGGTTGTTCAGTCATTCAGTCATGTCTGACTCTTGGTGACCCCATGAACTGCAGCATGCTAGGCCTCCTTATCCATCACCAACTCCTGGAGTTTATTCAAGCTCCTGTCCATTGAGTTGGTGATGCCATCCAACCATCTCATCCTCTGTCATCTCCTTCTCTTCCCACCTTCAATATTTCCCAGCATCAGGGTCTTTTCAAATGAGTCAGTTCTTCCCATCAGGTGGCCAAAGTATTGGAGTTTCAGATTCAGCATCAGTCCTTCCAATGAATATTCAGGACTGATTTCCTTTAGGATGGACTAGTTTGATCACCTTGCTGCCCAAGGGACTCTCAAGAGTCTTCTCCAACACCACAGTTCAAAAGCATTAATTCTTTGGCACTCAGCTTTCTTTATAGTCCAACTCTCACATCTATACATGACTACTGGAAAACCATAGCTTTGATTAGATGGACCTTTGTTGGCAATGTCTCTGCTTTTTAATAAGCTGTCTAGATTGGTGATAGCTTTTAAATTTCATGGCTACAATCACCATCTGCAGTGATTTTAGAGGCCCCGCAAAAATCTGTCACTGTTTCCATTGTTTCCCCATCTATTTGCCATGAAGTAATGGGACCAGATGCCATGATCTTAGTTTTCTGAATGTTGAGCTTTAAACAAACTTTTTCACTCTCCTCTTTCACTTTCATCAAAAGGCTCTTTAGTTCTTCTTCTGCCATAAGGGTGGTGTCATCTGCATATCTGTGATTATTGATATTTCTCCCCGTGATCTTGACTCCAGCTTGTGCTTCATCCAGCCCAACGTTTCTCATGATGTACTCTGCATATAAGTTAAATAAGCAGGGGACACTATACAGCCTTGATGTAATCCTTTCCCTATTTGGAATCAGTCTATTGTTCCATGTCCAGTTCTAACTGTTGCGTTCTCACTTGCATACAGATTTCTCAAGAGGCAGGTCAAGTGGTCTGGTATTCTAATCTCTTCCAGAATTTTCCACAGTTTGCTGTGATCCACACAGTCAAAGGCTTTGACATAGTCAATAAAGCAGAAATAGATGTTTTCCTGGAACTCTTTTGCTTTTTCCATGATCCAATGGATGTTGGCAATTTGATCTCTGGTTCCTCTGCTTTCTCTAAATCCAGCTTGAACATCTGGAAGTTCTCCTTTAACGTACTGTTGAAGCCTAGCTTGAAGAATTTTGAGCATTACTTTGCTAGCATGTGAGATGAGTGCAATTGTGCAGTAGTAGAACATTCTTTGGCATTGCCTTTTTTGGGGATTGGAATGAAAACTGACCTTTTCCAGTCCTGTGGCCACTGCTGAGTTTTCCGAATTTGCTGGCATATTGAGTGTAGACCTTTCAACAGCATCACCTTTTAGGATTTGAAATAACTCAACTGGAATTCCATTACCTCCACTTTGTTCATAGTGGTACTTTAAGGCCCACTTGACTTCACATTCCAGTATATCTGGCTCTAGGTGAGTGATCACACTATCATGGTTATCTGGGTCAGGAAGGTCTTTTTTTGTACAGTTCTTTGGTGTATTCTTGCCATCTCTTCTTAATATCTTCTGCTTCTGTTAGGTGCATACCATTTCTGTTCTTTATTGTGCCTCTTTTGCATGAAATGATTATACACAAGATTGTCCATTACTTCAGAAAAAGACTGATGATGTTAATTCTGACTCATTGGTAAATTAAAACGGAGCAGATTTGAATTAATGTAATTTTCATTTACTTTTTTCTTGTATTATTTAAAAAGTTCTGAATATCCTCCTAATATCATTGTTGACTGATATCTGAATGTACCTTATTTTATATCATACTCTATTATTTTATTTCTCCATTATACAGTTCCAGTGATGAAATAAACCCAACAAATGAAATCTGAGTATTTTTAAATAAATTGAGCATAGCATGGTAGAAAGTTGTGGTCACTATAAGGCATAGATTTTAAAAAGCATGCACAAAATAAAGTGTAACTTAAGCAAATGTATAACATCAAATACCATCTCTTACTTTTAACTAATAGGACACTTTAATTGTTATCCTTCTCTAAGTATAAATGGGTTCAACCTTTGATGGAATACTAAAAGCCTACTTTGGCGTCACTAACCTCAAAGTGAGATAATACTTTATTTCCAATATTTACTAAAATGCCTTTTTTCTTTGAAGATTCTACTTGTCAATATACTTATATCAAGAAAAATGCTTAAAGTTATGGATGTAGAATGTATAAAAATTGATATTTGGACAAAGTTACATTGTCCAGTTCCCTTGCTGGCCTAGTCTTAACTTGGAGAGATAAAGGTCAATATCCAGTTTCTTGTTTGTGGGTGATCATTCAGGCATTCAAAGAAGACATCTCTGCTCTCTTTCTGTCAAGAAACTACAATAATAAGGCATGAAAAGAGGCAACAAAAGTAATGACAAGAAACTATTTAATGAAATACTTACTATGAAAAGATTATAAAAAGGATACAAATGCATGCAACCCACCCTCCATCAAAATGGTTAACAGTTTTGGCTTTGGGTTGTTATCATGTGCTGGCTAAAAGACATGTAAGTTTCTTTGTCGTTTGTATTTTAGTTTTGTATTTGTAAGATGGACATTGGTGGTAGCAGCACATAGAATTGTTAGAGGAATGAGATAATGTATGTTGAGTATTTAGCTCACAATGTTTTAAAAAGTCAGCTCTTTTGTTCATGGCGGGAATTCTAGTAAAGATGTACCTTCCTAAACTTGGCTTTAGCTCCATCATCTTTTTATAATAATGCCATTCTGAGTTGGCAGTTAACATTAGTGCTAGTGAGAAATGGTATGGCACAGTGTGACATAAAGAACACTAGATTTGGAAGCAACAGATCAGTTTGAATCTGGGTTCTGTCACTTAAAAAATCATGTAACCTCAGAGATACTTCTTAACTCTTGTGAGTATAAGTTTTTCAAGAGTCAAATGGGGATAAAAAATTACTTCACAGGCTTTGAATGAGAAATAAATTGCTCAGCATAATGACAAACACATCAGTTCAGTTCAGTTCAGTTGCTCAGTTGTGTCCAATTCTTTGCGACCCCATGAATCGCAGCACGCCAGGCCTCCCTGTCCATCAAAAATTAGTGCTTTATTTTTCTTTAAATCATACAAACTCATTTAGATCAATCACCTACATTTGATTCTTTGTCTACATTGATGTGAATTTGCTAAACTGATACTATTCAGTTTGGATACTTGAAACCATTTATGAAGCAGTGAATTAAACAACTGCTCAGCTGTTGCAGAGCAGTTAGAAAGGCTATGATTCCAATCAATCACCCATATCGTGACCTGACCAGCCAGATATACCATTCTGATATCTTGGTTTATATACAACAGATACTTTGCAATAGTGCTTCTCATGTAAATCCTGCAATGTTTCTATGGGGATGAACACAGCAAATAAATGAGGAAAAAAGTATTGAACTACATACATGCTGTCTTAGACTATACTAGAATGTCCGTAGCCCTGGCTTAGAGAGCTCATTCTTTCAATGCTAAATGTAGCTAGATCAAGGAAAAGTGGAAAATTTTAGAACAAGTTCACTGTTTTCAGCCCCAGTTTTCACTGTCATCTCTGCAGCCTCTCTTTAGGAACCTCTCCCTATTCCTGGACTCATCTGTATGCCATAAAATTCTAGACCTGCATTTCCCTTGGCAAGTTAAGTAAAAGCCATTCCTCCTTGGCCTTTGACTCAAGTATTTTAAGAAGACATGCCTTTGTGTCAAGGCACCATGTCTTCAACTGGAAGGCAGGACTTCAGTTTACAGGTCTTACAGAAGCCACTATAGACCTTTGTAAGTGTGATAGATATCAACGCTGATGTTTCTTAAGGAAAAAAACTGTACACAACTCATTTTCTGCTCTCTGTGGTCCAGAACTGAAAACTGCTAGACCAGATGGGTGCTTGCTAGTCACAGTATCTATCATAGAGACTACGACTTCTTTTGTCTCTTTATTTTATTATTGCCAATGTTTGCTTTCTTATTAATAGCAGTAGTAATAATAGTACTATTTAAGTATTTTTCATAGTATTTTCTTAGGATTCATAGATTTAAAAAATTATAACAAATTTGTTAGCAGAATAAATCTAAATCATTCTTGAAGGAAATTCTCGAGGTTTTATGAACGTGGGAATAGCATCAGTCATATAGGTTTAGATTTGCTTATGTCAGAAGGGTGCCTAAGAAGAAAGGGGATGAGCAGTTTTGGCAGAGTGAGCAGAACTGTGAGATAATATACCATTCTTATCTGTTTCTTCAGGGTGGAGGATGTAACCCCAGAGACCTGTGGCCTGAGGCAGGATCACTGGAAGCTTCACTGGCTTTGATGCAATCTACATAAGAACATATTTTTGCATTTTTTTAAATGTGTAACATAATCAGATAGCTTTATGTTTCTGTTTATTATAATTGTGTTACATTCCCTTAGGCTTCAAGGCATAATAAAATTTTTAAACCCCAACAATTAAGTTTTTAAAATTTTAAAAATCAGCATAAACCAAAGTCAAACTCTCTCTACTAAAGAAACTCTACTCTTTCTGCTCTATCCACACTTTCAATTTGGACTATTATTCTGAAGGACTGAATGAGGCTGGTAAAGTTTACAAGGTATAATTTTGAAAATGTGGGAAAATACTGTGCTCCCAATAGCCTGATATACTAATTAGGCAAGCACAAGCTAAAATAGGTTAGCCAGCTTGTAGAGCCATGACTCATGTCCAGGTCTATGGAAATTCAGTATTTTTCATTTGACTCAATTCTTTCTTTCAAAGGTAGAGAGCTTGAATTCAGATCTTTAGCTCATCTGGTGTTCTCTCTGACAGTAAGATCAAGGAAAATCAGAGCAGAAAGTCTGTCCCATGGCATCTTCAAAAACTTAGGTGCACCTTTGTATTTTATACAATGTTTCAATGTTTTACATTCCTTCAAACTTTTTTAAATACATATTTTGAGATTTTCCATTTCAATAATTACATTAAGTATCCTGTTACATTTTTGTTATCTATATAATATCTCATTTTAAAGAGATACCATAGTATTATTTATAACCTAATGCTGGTAATTTAAATTATAAATGTTTACTATTGTAAAGAATTCTGAAACAAACATCTTTTTCACCAAATATATGAATTTCTGATGATTTCCTTAGGAATACTGAGGTAAAAATATCATATACTTTTACATCACTGAATGACAAAGGACAATTTCTTAATTATCTTAATATTTACTGGACAGAACAACATAAAATTGAGACTTTATTGAATGTTACTTTTTAGACTCAAATAACTAATGTAAGAAATGAAAGTGGGGACTTTACTACCAACTTTTCAAAGGTGAAAAGGATTATAAGGGTGCTGGAGTCCAGCCCCAGCAGGATCCAGGGGTACCCTCAGGAGAGACAGCATCGGCAAGAGAAATTTAGAGAGATAAAGAAAGAATGTTGCAGTTAAGAAAATAGAGGAGAGAAAGAGGTTGGTATTCCTTGGTTTACGCAGAAAGCCAATAAAGCCCCAGCATGGGACTTACTCTGTTCACGTATGCCACAGGCGCCCTCTTGATGGGGAAAAGGTGCAGAGCACCTTCTTGAGAGGGTCTTAGAAGCCCGGGCAGGAAAGTGAACTCAGAGAGCCTCTGCGCTCCAAGGGATCAGCCTGAAAAAGAAAAGGAGAGAGAAAAAATGACACAGGGTGACCAAGCTTCAGTGAGTGAGGCCCATAACTTTATTTTCAAAAGGAACTTTTATACCTTGACTTGTACATAGAGGGAAATGAAAGATGCAAAGTCATGCAGAGTCAGCCCAAACATTACATCTGTTTTGTCTTTATCGAAACCAGGATTTTTTCTGCATACTTTTACCATAAACAATGTTGTGTACATTATCTTCTGGCCTTGGAGGCCTGTGGACATTTTATGACCCTTTTTTGATAAAGGCTGCTCAACCAGAAAACTTATTTTCCCTTGAAGTGTTTTTTCTTTATATTTCTAATCTATGTCAGCCTCAGAAAGTATTAAACAGAGTTACATTCTCATGGAGCAAAGGTGCAGTGAGTTACAACAAAGAAAGAACCAATTAGCTCAAAGGTCTGATGTGGTTAATTCCAAGGCTACTACTTGTTTCTCTTACATTCCAACTATGTTAACTAATGCACTCCCAGGTGCACAATGGATAAGAGATATGGGAACTTGGCAGCAAGCATTTGCTCAAAAATGAAATCCTACACCAGCACTACTCTAATAGTTTTTAACTCTTCAAAAGGCTCTATATTTTTAGAATGTTTTAGGCTTTCCATGTCTCTCACATTTGGGAGGCTGTGAACAATCACAAGCATAGCTGCAAGAGTCTGGATAAACCTGCCAAGCAAGCTAGAATGCCAACAGAGGGGGTTTGAATTGAAATATTCCTTTCATGCCCAAGAGACTTATCAACTAGAGCCCTAAGTTGATTTTTTCCAGAGAAAGGTATTCAGGGATAGCCCCTGTTAATGTCAGAAGAGTTGGGGAAAGGCACAAAATAGTAAGTCAGATTCTGGTTTTGGAGTAGATGCTCGAGCAGGTCCAGGGGGTCCCTCGAGTCCTGATCTGCCTTGCTTGTCAGGTCTCTTCCACATGACCTTGTCATGGGTGGAATCTCCCATGCTGGCTCCCAGCATAAGGGAATTTTATGAACACTGTATGTCAACAAATTAGGGAACATAGATGAAATCAACAATTTCTTAAAAACAAATCATACTGACAAATTAAATCTAAACTGGCTTAAGAAAAAAAAGAAATCTAACAGAGCAGCAACAAAGAGATTGTTTTAGTAATCAAAAGCCTCTAAACAAAGAAAAGTCCAGGACCAGACGGTTTCAGTGGTGAATTCTACAAAATGGCTTATAGAAAAGAAGGTAACACTTCTTAATTCATTCTATGTGGGCAGCAGTACTTTGATATCAAGCTAATTAAAGACATAAAAGAAAATTACAGGTTAATTTTTCTTTTAAATATAAGTACAAAATACTGGCAAACTGAATTCAACAGGACATTAAAAAGATTACATAGTATGACCAAGTGGGATTTATCCCAGAATTAAAGTGATTCAACATAAGAAAATCACAGCAATGTAATATATCACATTACTAGTATGAAGGAAAAAAAAAAAAACAACAAACACGTTATCTCAATTCATGAAAAAGAAAAATGGCGCTTAACATAGTCCAATATCTTTTCATGTAAAAATATTCAGTAAACTAGGAAGAAAATTTTCTCAACATGATAAAGCACATTATATGGAAAAACCTGCAGCTGACATTGGGACTTCCCATGAGCGCTCGTGGTAAAGAAACTGCCTGCCGGTGCAGGAGACTTAAGACATGCTGGTTTGATTCCTGGGTCGGAAAGATCCTCTGGAGGAGGGCATGGCAGTCTATGGGGTCACATAGAGCTGGGCACAACTGAAGCGACTTAGCACGGCACAGCACAACTGACATTACAATTATGAAAGACTGAAAATTTTTATCTAAGCTTAGGAATAATTTTTTTTTTTGTTTAAGTGGAAAAGCTGGTTCTCAAATTCATATGGAACTTAAGAGTCCAAATAATCAAAATAATATTCATAAGTCACAAATCAGGAAGACTCACACTTCCCAGTTTTAAAATTTGTTACAAAGCTACCATAATCAAAACAATGTGGTTGGGCATATGTCTATATACTGGTCTTTATAGCGTGCAAATCCATTGAATAAGAAAAGAAAATGTGTTATAAAAGTTGTAACTTTTATAATTCTAATGGTCCTTACTAATGCCGAAAATATATTGCAAAACAAATTGCACAGGAATCTTTCTGCAGTATCTATGTTGAATACATTTAATATTCATCTGCTCTCCTTCCTTAACTCCCAGAATAAATATAAGTTCAGGCAAAATTTATCTGAAATAAATGGTGAACATGCTATCACATGAAGCATGGTACCTGTTTCTGTTTCTAAAAAATCACAATTTAATTGAATCTAATAAGGACATGGACTTCCCTGGTGGCTCAGATGGTAAAGCATCTGTCTACAATGTATGGACAGAGGAGCCTGGTAGGTTATAGTCTAACACTAAGGACATAACTGAAGAAAACTTGGTATCTGAAAACCAAAAAATAAAATTATTTATATAAATGGAGTTTATGCAAGCAAAAGGAATAAATATAATCTTATGGATCTATTTTCAAGGATCAAAGTATCTAAACATTTATGAAAACAACTTTTAGAATAGTTTTAAAACTTGTTCTTAAGATTGTTTTTAGTATAAACGAGACTCAAACAAAACTGACTTGGTCAGAAATTCTAATCAAGGCTTGAGACGATTCATTTTGACTATCTCATGGAACTGGGGAGAGGAGTAAAACAGCATCGATGTGATCCCTGCCATCACTGAGTTTATAACCTAGTAGGAGTAACAAATGCAGAATTAATCATTGTAAATAATTTTTTCAATAAATAATTAATGAAACATTTCACTACAGTTGTAAGAAATGTAACGAAAAGTAGTGCACTGTACTAGGCAAGATAAAGATGGTGGACTAAAAGAATGTGGAGCTCACCTCCCACCATGAACACATCAAAAATGCATCTACCTGTGAAATAATTCTCATTGAAAACAGAAAACCAGCAGAAGGACTCGTATACAACCAAGGCGGTATGAAAGATACATACATAATCAGGTAGAAAGGGAAGAAAAGTGATTGGACCAGGACCTCCTAGTGCCTCTAGGAGGGCACTGGGAGGAAAATGATGATTACACTGGTCGAGATTCACCCGGGGGAATGAGCACTTCAAGGTACAGGTTGGACCCCTCAGAGCTGGCCTCCTACACGGAGAAGAAATGCTGCTTTGGCCGGTTGGAGGACTGCCGGGACAAACGGAAGGGCTGTGGGAATCCTGGACTCTGACTGGGAGGAACACACGTTTATGGATGGTCAGGCTAGTCCCAGAAGCAATGAGGAGGACGGGTGTGCTCTGGTGGCCGCTGGTTGTCCCGAGACCACCTGGTGCACACTGCAGCCTGATTCTGGCCCCGCCCATTCCATATCACAGTGTGGTACTGGATCTGCTGCAGTCATGCCTAAGAAAAAGACTCAGCCGTGGGATGCCCAGGTAATCAGGTCCTGAGGCGGAGTCTGGAGTACATAATCAAGGAGCACCTCAGACACAGCCCAGATCCCTGATTGCAGTCATGCCTCCACAGGGCATCCTAGATACAAGCTGAGAGTCCGTGCACCTACAGTCAATTAATCCATGGCAAAGGATGCAAGAATATATAATGGAGAAGACAGTCCCATTCATAAGTGGTGCTGGGAAAACTGGACAGCTACATGAAAAACAGTGAGATTAGAACATTTCCTCACACACCATACACCAAAACAAGCAAAAAAACAACTTCTCAAGATGGTTTAAAGGCCAAAATGTAAAACCTGAAACCATAAAACTCCTAGAACAAAAGATGAACAGAATACTTTTTGACATAATTTGTAGCAATTTTTTTTTGTATATGTCTCCCAAGGCAAAATAAAAGAGCAAAAATAAGCAAATGCGACCTAATTAAACTTAAAAACTTTTGCACAACAAAGGAAGCTATCAATAAAACTAAGATATAACCTAGAAAATGGGAGAAAATATTTGTAAATGATATGACTGACAGGGGTTGAAAGAAAAAGTCAAAGTGTTAGCTAAGTCATGTCTGATTCTTGCGACCCCATGGAATGTAGCCTGCCAGTCTGCTTGGTCCATGGGATTCTCTAGGCAAGAACACTGGGGTGGGTTGACATTTCCCCCTGCCCTCCAAGGCATCTTCCCAACCCGGGGACGGAACCCAGGTCTCCTGCATTGCAGGCAGATTCTTTACCATCTGAGCCACCAGGGAAGCCCAACAAGGGGTTAATATCCAAATACATAAGCAGCTCATAACAACTGAAACTCAAAATATCCCAAACGACCCAATTTAAAAATTGGGCAATTTTAAGCTTATGGTCTACTTGTTTAATAACACAGAGTACCTGCTGCTTATTTAAACACTGCAGCAAAAACCTAGGAACTGGCATTTGTTGCCACATTCTGTCCATCTGTGAACTGATCACAGTCAATTGGTTCTCGGTTTCCCTGTTAGGGAAACTCATACAACTGAGCCAGCTAGGATCAACACATCTCAGACTCAATTCAATTCAGTCACTCAGTTGTGTCTGACTCTTTGCAGATCCATGGACTGCAGTACATCAGGCTTTCCTGTCCATTTCCTACTCCCAGAGCTTGCTCAAACTCATGTCCATCAAGTCCGTGATGCCACCCAACCATCTTATCCTCTGTAGTCCTCTTCTCCTCTTGCCTTCAATTTTTCCCAGCATTGTGGTCTTTTCCAATGAGTCAGTTCTTCACATCAGGTGGCCAAAGTATTGGAGTTTCAGCTTTAGCATCAGTCCTTCCAACGATTATTCAAGATTGATTTCCTTTAGGATGGACTGGTTTGATCTCCTTGCAGTCCAAGGGACTTTCAAAAGTCTTCTCCAACACCATAGTCCTTCTCAGACTACAAAAGAAATTAGTTGATTTTCCAGAGGGAAACTGAAATATTATCTAAAAATATAAACAAAACCAAATAAATACTGAAAAAGCAAAAAGGAGATAGATTGGCACAGCAGGTAGTTATCTCACTTACTGCTCACATTTTATGTAAGTACATGGCACGGTGGTAAAGAATCTGCCTGCCAATGCAGGAGACACAAGAGATGCAGCTTTGACCCCTGGGTTGGGAATATCCTTAGAGGAAGGCATGGCAACTGACTCCAGTATTCTTGCCTGGGAAACCCCATGTACAGAGGAGCTTGGCTGGCTACAGTCCATGGGGTCACAAAGAATCAGACATGACTAAGCACGTGCACACACATATGCAACTAACTACATATAAATGCAAATCTTGGGTCCAGTTTACAATTTAGGAGTAAACTAAATGGATGATATTGGCTTTAGATTTTCTAAGGTGGAATATTTCCATGAAAGACTGCCATCACATATTTCCTCTGTATTTCCTAACACTGCGTAGCACAAATTTTTTTTGCATTTAAGGTAACTTGATTTTATTTGCAAAGGCAGATATAATTTCCACTGCCTGAATATTGTTGAATATTAAATTTAACCTTTAAATATTATGCCTATTGAGATAAAATGACACCATTTCATCTTTATATTCTGAAAGGATGATTTGAATATTTTTGAAGACATATAATACATTGCACAGAACAAAACATAAATGATTCAACAATAAAGTATATCTCCCTTTCACCTCTCTTCCTAGCCATGGATTTCAGTTCATTGAAGGAACGTGTATTGTCATATATTTTCATGGGTATATGTGCATGTACTTTTAAAACATACGTAATTCTGTGTTACAGGACATGGACATATGGACTGGTAAACAGAATGGCTAGTGTAAGTGGGCAGTGCCCATCAAGATTGGAATGTAAGTTAGTATCAGGGGACATAGAAAACTGTATAGTAGTCAGTGGTGTAGAAGATTTGTTTTCAGAGAAATTAAATATTTTTGAACACAGAATTAAGCTATCTACAGCTAGTATGTCAATCATGTGTAAACTGAAATGGAGAGGGGTAGATCTGGAGTTGGTGGGAATACTGAGGAGGAAGGTACCATGGAAATGCAAGTAGGTGAGGTAGAATGACCAACATAATGACCCAGATATCTGAATGACCCAGATAACTACGATGGTGTGATCACTCACCTAGAACCAGACATCCTGGAATGCAAAGTCAAGTGGGCCTTAGGAAGCATCATTATGAAGAAAGCTAGTGGAAGTGATGGAATGCCAGTTGAGTGATTTCAAAACCTAAAAGATGATGCTGTGGAAGTGCTGTACTCAATATGCCAGCGAAAGTGGAAAACTCAGCAGTGGCCACAAGACTGGAAAAGGTCAGTTTAATTTCAACCCCAAAGAAAAGCAATACCAAAGAGTGTTCAAGCTACCACACAACTGGAACATCTCACACGCTAGCAAAGTAATGCTCAAATTTCTCCAAGCCAGGCTTCAACTGTATGTGAACTGAGAACTTCCTGTTCAAGCCAAATTTAGAAAAGGCAAAGGAACCAGAGATCAAATTGCCAACATCCACTGGATCATAGAAAATGCAAGAAAATTCAGAAAAACATCTATTTCTGCTTCATTGACTACCCCAAATCCTTTGACTGTGTGGATCACAACAAACTGTGGAAAATTCTCAAAGAGATGGGAATACCAGACCACCAATCTGTATGCATGTCAAGAAGCAACAGTTAGAACTAGACATGGAACAATGGACTGGTTCTCAATTGAGAAAGGAGTCTGTCAAGTCTGTATATTGTCTCCCTGCTTATTTAATTTATATGCAGAGTATATCACACAAAATGCCAGACTGGATGAAGCACTAGCTAGAATTAAGATTGCAGGGAGAAATATCAGTAACCTCAGGTATGCAGATGACACCACCTTCATGGCAGAAAGCGAAGAAGACCTAAAGAGCCTCTTGATGAAAGTGAAAGAAGAGAGTGGAAAAAGTTGGCTTAAAGCTCAACATTCAGAAAACGAAGATCATGGCATCCGGTCCCATCACTTCATGGGAAATAGATGGGGAAACAGTGGAAACAGTGTCAGACTTTATTTTTGGGGGTTCCAAAAATCACTGCAGATGGTGACTGCAGCCATGAAATTAAAAGATGCTTACTCCTTGGAAGAAAAGTTATGACCAACCTAGATAGCATATTCAATAGCAGAGACATTACTTTGCCGACTAAGTTCCATCTAGTCAAGGCTATAGTTTTTCCAGTAGTCTTGTATGGATGTGAGAGTTGGACTGTGAAGAGGGATGAGCACCGAGGAATTGATGCATTTTAACTGTGGTGTTGGAGAAGACCCTTGAGAGTCCCTTGGACTGTAAGGAGATCCAACCAGTCCATTCTGAAGGAGATCAGCCCTGGGGTTTCCTTGGAAGGAATGGTGCTAAAGCTGAAATTCCAGTACTTTGGCCACCTCATGTGAAGAGTTGACTCACTGCAAAAGACTCTGATGCTGGGAGGAATTGAGGGCAGGAGGAGAAGGGACGACAGAGAATGAGATGGCTGGATGGCATCACTGACTTGATGGACGTGAGTCTGAGTGAACTCTGGGAGTTGGTGATGGACAGGGAGGCCTGGCGTGCTGCAATTCATGGGGTCACAAAGAGTCGGACATGACTGAGCAACTGAACTGAACAGAACTGATTTGAAAATCACTGCAGATGTCACATCCACCAGTGTCCCTCTACCTAACTGTTGCAAAAGCATCACTGAATTCATTGTCTGCATAGCAGCCAAAGGGATCTTTCAAAGCACACTTATTTGATCTTGACACTATTTAATTATATATTCTTTAATATCATCCTTTCTCAAGATAAAGATAAATATATTAAGGTCAATATATTCAGTATTGTTCCCTTAGCCATGAATGATTGGGTGTGATATGTCTCTAGGCTCATTTAGCATTGCTCACTGCATCTGACTCTTGGCAACACTATGGACATCACGAGGCTCCTCTGTCCATGGGATTTCCCAGGCAAGAATACTGGAGTATGTTCTCCAAGCACTACAATCCCGCTATCAGTTACACTGGTTTCCTTTGAGTTTTAAAAAATAGTAGCCAATTATCTACTGGATTGAAATATCTATGGGCAGAAAGATTTGTCAATTTCACTATTTTATTTTTACCTCCCTCAACAGATAGACCATAGTAAGGTAAGCCGGGAGGAGCAAACCCACGTCCAAGGAGCGGTGGCTGCACGGGCGCAGGAGGGCCTAGAGGAGCCATCCTACATTGAAGATCAGGAAGGGCAGCAGTGAGGAGATACCCCTCATCCAAGGTAAGGAGCAGTGGATGTGCTTTGCTGGAGCAGCCGTGAAGAGATACCCCATGCCCAAGGTAAGAGAAACCCAAGTAAGAGGATAGGTGTTGCAAGAGGGTATCAGAGGGCAGACACACTGAAACCATACTCACAGAAAACTAGTCAATCTAATCACACTAGGACCACAGCCTTGTCTAACTCAATGAAACTAAGCCATGCCCGCGGGGCAACCCAAGACAGGCGGGTCATGGTGGAGAGGTCTGACAGAATGTGGTCCACTGGAGAAGGGAAAGGGAAACCACTTCACTATTCTTGCCTTGAGAACCCCATGAACAGTAGGAAAAGGCAAAATGATAGAATACTGAAAGAGGAACTCCCCAGGTCAGTAGGTGCCCAATATGCTACTAGAGATCAGTGGAGAAATAACTCCAGAAAGAATGAAGGGATGGAGCCAAGGTAAAAACAATACCCAGCTGTGAATGTGACTGGTGATAGAAGCAAGGTCCAATGCTGTAAAGAGCAATATTGCATAGGAACCTGGAATGTCAGGTTCATGAATCAAGCTAATTGGAAGTGGTCAAACAAAAGATGGCAAGAGTGAACGTTGACATTCTAGGAATCAGCGAACTAAAGTGGACTGGAATGGGTGAATTTAACTCAGATGACCATTATATCTACTTCCGCGGGCAGGAATCCCTTAGAAGAAATGGAGTAGCCATCATGGTCAACAAAAGAGTCTGAAATGCAGTATTTCGATGCAATCTCAAAAATGACAGAATGATCTCTGTTCGTCTCCAAGGCAAACCATTCAATATCATGGTAATCCAAGTCTATGCCCCAATCAGTAATGCTGAAGAAGCTGAAGTTGAACGGTTCTATGAGGACCTAGAAGACCTTTTAGAACTAACACCTAAAAAAGATGTCCTTTTCATTATAGGGGACTGGAATGCAAAAAGTAGGAAGTCAAGAAACACCTGGAGTAACAGGCAAATTTGGCCTTGGAATGCGGAATGAAGCAGGGCGAAGACTAATAGCGTTTTCCCAAGAAAATGCACTGGTCATCGCAAACACCCTCTTCCAACAACACAAGAGAAGACTCTACACATGGACATCACCAGATGGTCAATCCGAAACCAATTTGATTATATTCTTTGCAGCCAAAGATGGAGAAGCTCTATACAGTCAACAAAAACAAGACCAGGAGCTGACTCTGGCTCAGATCATGAACTCCTTATTACCAAATTCAGACTTAAATTGAAGAAAGAAGGGAAAACTGCTAAACCATTCAGGTATGACCTAAATCAAATCCCTTATGATTATACAGTGGAAGTGAGAAATAGATTTAAGGGCCTAGGTCTGATAGATAGATTGCCTGATGAACTATGGAATGAGGTTTGTGACATTGTACAGGAGACAGGGATCAAGACCATCCCCATGGAAAAGAAATGCAAAAAAGCAAAATGGCTGTCTGGGGAGGCCTTACAAATAGCTGTGAAAAGAAGGAAGTGAGAAGCAAAGGAGAAAAGGAAAGATATAAGCATCTGAATGCAGAGTTCCAAAGAATAGCAAGAAGACATAAGAAAGCCTTCTTCAGCGATCAATGCAAAGAAATAGAGGAAAAGAACAGAATGGGAAAGACTAGAGATCTCTTCAAGAAAATTAGAGATACCAAGGGAACATTTCATGCAAAAATGGGCTCGATAAAGGACAGAAATGGTATGGACCTAACAGAAGCAGAAGATATTAAGAAGAGGTGGCAAGAATACACAGAGGAACTGTACAAAAAAGATCTACATGACCAAGATACTCATGATGGTGTGATCACTCACCTAGAGCCAGACATCCTGGAATGTGAAGTCAAGTGGGCCTTAAAAAGCATCACTACGAACAAAGTTAGTGGAGGTGATGGCATTCCAGTTGAGCTATTTCAAATCCTGAAAGATGATGCTGTGAGAGTGCTGCACTCAATATGCCAGCAAATTTGGAAAACTCAGCAGTGGCTACAGGACTGGAAAATGTCAGCTCTCATTCCAATCCCAAAGAAAGGCAATGCCAAAGAATGCTCAAACTACCACACAATTGCACTCATCTCACACGCTAGTAAAGTCATGCTCAAAATTCTCCAAGCCAGGCTTCAACAATACATGAACCGTGAACTTCCAGATGTACAAACTGGTTTTAGGAAAGGCAGAGGAACCAGAGATCAAATTGCCAACATCCGCTGGATCATGGAAAAAGCAAGAGAGTTCCAGAAAACCATCTCTTTCTGCTTTATTGACTATGCCAAAGCCTTTGACTGTGTGGATCACATTAAACTGTGGAAAATTCTGAGAGAGATGGGAATACTAGACCACCTGACCTGCCTCTTGAGAAACCTATATGCAGGTCAGGAAGCAACAGTTAGAACTGGACATGGAACAACAGACTGGTTCCAAATAGGAAAAGGAGTACTTCAAGGTTGTATATTGTCACCCTGCTTTTTAAACTTCTATGTAGAGTACAGCATGAGAAACAGTGGAACTGAAAGAAACACAAGCTGGAATCAAGATTGCCGGGAGAAATATCAATCACCTCAGATATGCAGATGACACCACCCTTATGGCAGAAAGTTAAGAGGAACTAAAAAGCCTCTTGATGAAGGTGAAAGAGGAGAGTGAAAGTTGGTTTAAAGCTCAACATTCAGAAAACAAAGATCATGGCATCTGGTCCCATCACTTCATGGGAAATAGATGGGGAAACAGTGGAAACAGTGTCAGACTTTATTTTTTGGGGCTCCAAAATCACTGCAGATCATGACTGTAGCCGTGAAATTAAAAGACGCTTACTCCTTGGAAGAAAAGTTATGACCAACCTAGATAGCATATTCAAAAGCAGAGACATTACTTTGCCGACTAAGGTCCGTCTAGTTAATGCTATGGTTTTTCCAGTAGTCATGTATGGATGTGAGAGTTGGACTGTGAAGAAAGCAGAGTGCCAAAGAATTGATGCGTTTGAACTGTGGTGTTGGAGAAGACTCTTGAGAGTCCCTTGGACTACAAGGAGATCCAACCAGTCCATTCTGAAGGAGATCAGCCCTGGGATTTCTTTGGAAGGAATGATGCTAAATCTGAAACTCCAGTACGTTGGCCACCTCATGAGAAGAGTTGACTCACTGGAAAAGACTCTGATGCTGGGAGGGATTAGGGGCAGGAGGAGAAGGGGATGACAGAGGATGAGATGGCTGGATGGCATCACTGACTCGATGGACGTGAATCTGAGTGAACTCCGGCAGTTGGTGATGGACAGGGAGGCCTGACGTGCTGCAATTCATGGGGTCGCAAAGAGTCAGACACGACTGAGTGACTGAACTGAACTGAACTGAGGTCTTCAATAAATGCTTGTGGAGAAAATACTATTGACATGGTACGTCGTGTTTTATGCTGATGATAATGCCCAATATCATAGAATAATAGTTTTAGAAGACTTTCAAGGTCACGAAGACCTACTTTCAAAGTGTTTTTATGAGCAGAAAGAAGTCTTTTTGGTAATGCAAATGAACAGGAAAACTGCTGATTTTAGATATTTAAATCATAGAGCTGCTTGTTCAGGGACATGATTTAAATCATTATCTAAAGATATTTACTCTCTCATGGAGATTAACTAGTGAAACCACTAAGTATCTCATATTACCTCTTGACCTGCAGTGTTTATATTTAAATTTCCACATTAGTTCTGTTTATAATTTCTAGGGCAAACACTAGTCTCAGCAACCTGCATGGAATTTGGTATAGTTGTGTACATAAATGTACATTGTCATTGGAATAATTTTAAATGCTTGTTAATATTTATGTTTCTAAAAACTTTAATAGCCACATATTTTAAATTAACACAAAAATACTGATTTTCTAGTAATCCAATTTATGTTAATTGCTTAATATTTTATATAGTTTCAATAGCAAAGCATTTCCCTTGTGTAGGTGGTTAGCTGTCCTTCACCTTTTCTGGCTGTACATGGTCCCCTCTGCTATGTCTGTGAGTTTGGGGCTTCCCTGGTGGCTTCTCCTGCAATGCGGGAGACCTGGGTTCTATCCCTGGGTCAAGAGCATCCCCTAGAGAAGAACATGGCTGCCCACTCCAATATTCTTGCCTGGGAAATCCCATGACAGAGGAGCCTGGTGGGCTACAGTCCATGGGGTCACAAAATAGTCAGATACCACTGACTAACACTTTCACTTTTCTGGTCCACTGCAGCACCAGCGGAATGTAGGTTTTTTACTTTTCTGCCAAGAAGAGTTGATTCTATTTCTCTAATGTTGCATGTTTTAGTGAGTAGCACCTCCATTGTCTTGGTTAGGTGAATCAGAATCCTCCCTTTTCTTGATTCCCACATGCAGTCCACTGGCTTCAACTCCGTAAGAGCATGGCACTTGTGGGCATGGAGTGACATGATTTTCCCTTTTACTTCTCCTGACCTAGGGGTAATAACTAGTTTCCTGAGTCATTAATGTTAACATCTGAACAATCTCATTCTACACCTTTTATTTCTCAGCCTTTTCAACACTTTGATGCTATATTAAATCCCCTGGTTGAATGGGCATAACATAATGGACTATATTGGTTATTCTGCACTTTATCCTCCTTGGTATACTGCAGGAGGGGCTTTCTTTACTAGTGGTAAAGAATCTGCCTGCAATGTGGGAGACCCAGGTTTGATCCCTGGGTCTGGAAGATCCCTGCTGGAGAAGGGAATGGCTACCCACTCCAGTATTCTTGCTTAGAAATTCCATGGACAGAGGAGCCTTGTGGGGTACAGTCCATGAGGTCACAAAGAGTCGGACACAACTAAATGACTTTCCCCATCATGTTTCATACTGCAGGGAGCTAGAAGTAAGAATAAACAGATCTCCTTGACAGTAGGTTTCTGGTTAAATTTTTCTACTGGGAAGACCAAAAAGTTTGAAGAAAGGGAGAATCACTTTTTATTTGCTCCTGGCAGAGTTTCAGGGAACAATAATTGAGATAGGCAAGCACAGACACTAGCTATCAGTTGGGGCAGCACTAGTATGAGAAATCACGGCATCAGTCGCTCCAACAGCTTCAGCAGCTCAGCACTGAACACACAGCAGCCACGAGCACGCTCTCAGTCTCCATGACAAGGTGTTACGGCTCTGGCTCTGTCCAGAGTAGCAATATAAATGGACTTCTGCAGTTCCAGAGGTTGTTTAGCACTTTGGCTTCCCTTGTAGCATTCTTAGTTGTGATTCTTTAGGCAAGCTCAGTAGCATAGCAGTCTTAGACTTCCAGTTAAATTAATTAAAAAAAAAAAAAACTTTCTAAAGTTTTCTGAGTATCCTAGTTTCATTTTATTGTCTTCTAAGCCTTTTCATTCCTTTTGTATTTAACTCCCTGTATTAAATGTGCTTTGTTTGAAATAACGAGGATTGCTTGTTTTCTGTTTTTAAAGGGATGCTAACCAAACACTATTTCCAATATTTAAAATCATGTCATATATACGTGATTATAAAATTCATCTGGTTGATGAATGTGTCATTAGTTACTTTATATTGTTATAGTAACATTATATTATATTATATGAATTATGATTTATTGTATTGTATGGAAAAGCTCCAATTTATTTACCAATAATAACTTTTAGATTGTTTCCAGTTTCTAAATATTATAAAAATTCTGCTACATGTATGTCTTTCAGCATACATATGCATAATATATATTATATATGCATATATATATTTCATTAGGAATACAGCTTGAATCAAAATAGTGGGTCATGGATATTTGTATATTACTCTGTAGCATATTATTACTAATAGTTTTCATAGTGAAGTCTCTCAGTTGTGTCCAACGCTTTGCAATCCCATGGACTGTAGCCTACCAGGCTTCTCCATCCATGGGATTTTCCAGGCAAGAGTACTGGAGTGGGTTGCCATTGCCTTCTCCAGGGGATCTTCCCAACCCAGAGGTCAAAAACCCAGGTCTCCTGCATTGCAGGCAGATACTTTACCCTCTGTACCACCAGGGAATCTCATAGTGGATGTACCAATTTATATTTTCACTAAAAGCTTATGAAAGTTCCAGCTCTCCTCTTCTTTGCAACACTTGGTATTCTATTATCTACAAAAACATTAGTTTTCCTAATGTATACACACACACACACACACACACACACACACACACACACACACACACATCTGGAGACTGATGCTAGGATCCTATTGGCTGAAATTTCAAGGAACATTGTAGGTGGCTTCCCCATGGCATGATACCTAGATTTCTGGGGAAAGCACCTAGAGAAATATAGATTGAGATGAGAAAGAGGAACCAGTAAAAACTGTATCAGCTATTATGACTTAGGCTCAGATCACCAACAGTTTCAATTTCACTGTTTATTATTTATTAGAAGTGAATTACCAAACATAGAGATTATAGTATTCATAGTTATATGAGTATATTTTAAACACTTTTATCTCTCCTATGATAGTTATAAATATCTCTAACAATTTCTTTTCATTCATGCCTTTCTGCTTTGGTTGTGTTGTTTTCGTGCATTTTGTTCTAACATATATTTGCTGCTGCTGCTGCTGCTGCTGCTTAGTCTCTCAGTCCTATCTGACTCTCTGTGATCCCATGGATTGTAGCCTGCCAGGCTCCTCTGTCCATGGGGATTCTCCAGGCCAGAATACTGGAGTGGGTTGCCATTTTCTTCTCCAGGAGATCCCCCTGACCCCCACATATATTTGAAATAGTGACAAATCATTACTATTGTTTTAAACAGTCAAAATTTATTTAGATTTATATGTAAATGTATTTTTTGGTAGCCTTTATTTATTTGTACACTATAATACCTTTTTCTAAAATTGCATTTCTTTTCCCTACAAAACTGTTCAGAGGGTTTTTTTTTCCCCTCTCTTATAAGTTTCAACTAAATAAACTTGCTCAATTTTTTAAATGGAAAACAATTTTATTTTAAAGCTGTTGATTCATTTCAAAAGGATATTTTTATTGAATAAAAATCTTAGGTTGACATTTATTTCCTTTCTGTCTCTTAAAGCTCTCATTCCATAGTCTTTTGGCTTTCAATGTTTCCTGTTAAGATCCAGCTGTTCATCTCACTGTTAGTCTTTGACAGTGATCCCTTCCTTCTTCATTTGCCTCTCTCATTTTTCTCTTTGTCACTGGGTTATAGCAGTTTTACCATGATGTATGTACCTGGGTGTAATTTTTCATCTCATTTTTTAATTTTCAAAGTAATTTTTATTATATCTCTCTTTCACTTAGATATTTTTCATTTCTTTATTCATATATTTGCTTAAATCTAGATACTTTTCTACTCACTACCTTTTCAATTACCTAATTCTTCTGCTGTGCCTAGTCTGCTCTTGAATATATCTATTCATTACTATGTATTTACTTTTTAAATTTTTAGTTTCTATTTAATTACTTTCTATGAATTCCAGCTTGTTATTCACATTTTTTTTATGTTATAGGGACAAATTAATATAGTTATTTTAAGTGTTACCTCCTAAACTGTTAGGCAAAGTGCCACTAACACAATGAAGTTTATAGGTACTGATAGAGGATGGTGAGTGTTATATAGGTTTCACAGTGTTTATTATCATGATCATGAAAAAGTCGATATTCATAACAAAATTATGTTCTCTGATAACTTTTGGGTTATCTAAGAGTCTCATGTTAGTATGTGTTTATATTTTGTTTTTTTGACTTTTAGTTTCTTGATTTTTTTCCTGTCTTAACTTATAATTTTGAATAAATGCTTAATGTTTTATACAAAAAATTTCAAGGCATATGAATCACGGTACTGTCAATTCTCACTATTTCTGATAGCTGTGTTAAATGGTCACTGAATTAGCGAACGCTGAACCAGTGTTCTTAGGGGAAATACAAAATTAGGTTCCTGGGGGCCTCTGTCACAATACTCTCAAGATACTAAAGGTATATGCATGTGTGTATGCTAAGTCACTTCAGTCTTGTCCAACTCTGTGAGACCCTATGGACTGTAGCCCTCCAGGCTCCTCTGTCCACGGCATTCTCCAGGCAAGAATACTGGAGTGGGTTGCCATTTCTTCCTCCAAGGGATCTTCCAGACCCAGAGATAGAACTAGCATTTCTTAAGTCTCCTGCACTGACAGGCAGATTCTTTATATATATAATACTTTTATATACTTTATATATATATACTTTATATATATAATACTTTTATGTGTGTTTCTGTTGAAAGATACCTCATTCAGTATACATAGTTGATTCATTAACATTGAACTCACAGCCAACAGCATAGTATTCATGTGTGCATACTCAATCATGTCCGACTCTTTGAGACTCTATGGACTGTAGCCTACTAGGTTCCTCTGTCCATGGAATTTTCCTGGCAAGAATACTGGAGTGGGTTGCAATTTTCTACTCCAGGGGATCTTCCCAATCCATGGATTGAACCTTCATTTCTTATGTCTCTTTCATTGTCAGGCAGATTCTTTACCACTGTGCCACCTGGGAATAACACTATAACTCATGCCTATGTGTAGCTTATCTAACGTGCAGGTAATCCATCAGGCAAATATAGCCTGTTTACATTTAGAAGCATTAGACAGCACTCAGCTATGTGCTTTGGGGGTCATTTTAAATAAGAAATCACAGAAAACAAAAAATCACAAAAACATTTTCACAAAAAGGAAGTTTGTAGTTTGAGAGAGAAAGCAAGAAGTCAGAGTATTACCTTGATTTCAGTTGAGAATATAGGTGTTGGGCAATGTAAAATTTTTACCACTCTATGCATGTCCACAGATGATTGTAAAAACACTATAAGCATAAGCACTGTTTTTTTTTGGGGGGGATACAAATAAATTTTAATGAATAAGCAAATTTACAAATAGGAAATCCTTGGGTAATGAAGATTAACTATGTCTGTCTAGTATAGCACTTAATTTTCCTCTTGTATTAAAACTGTCTTTGTCCAACAAGTGATTGAGATAATTCTAAAATCTCAGAAGCATTTAAAAATGTTCTCCTTCTTTGCTAGACTTCAAGCTCAATTTTTGTCTCATTAACACTATAATATTTTCCAAACCTCATTTTATCCTCATAGCAGCTGCCTTTTAAATACTTACTTTGTGCATGTACAGTTGAGGAATCCCAAACGCCTTGAGGGAGACTGTGTAAAATAATGGACTCTAATCTTTATTGTTTTCATATCTCCAGAGCATCTTAGCTCCTACCTTCTTGCTTCATTGGAGCCTCAAACTTCATTTTGACTTCCTTACTCAGTAAGATTGGTGCACCCTCCAAGCCACAACTTTCTGTTTGAATGCTATGCCCTGTGAGTAAATTAGAAAACAAACAAACAAAAAAAGCAGGGTCCTGAGGAAAAAAGCAGTGAATAGAGAGCTCTCTTCAATGCATTTTTTTCCCCTTTGTCTCTCAAATCCTGAGCACCATAGCTGCTTTTCTATGCTTTGAATTTTTTTTTTTAATTTTTCATAGTTTACCTTTGCTCTTTTTATTTATGTTTGGCTGTGCTGTGTCTTCATTGCTGCATATGGGATTTCTCTAGTTGTGTCGAGCGGGGACTACTCTTCTTTGTGTTGCGTGATCTTCTTATTGCAGTGGCCTCTCTTGTTGAGGAGCACAGGCTCTAGGCATGCAGTTTCAGTAGCTGTGGTGCACAGGCTCAGTTGCTCTGTGACACATTGAACCTTCCTGGACCAGGGATCAAACCTCTGTCCCCTGCATTGGCAGGCAGATTGTCAACCACTGGGCCACCTGGGAAGTCCCTACCTTTTTCTCTTGAGAGAAGGTTAGTCTGATACAAGTTATCCCATTTTGGCTGATAGAGCAAGTCTGATGTATTATTTATTACATGAATAGTGAATAGACATTCAGTTTACTTACCAAGTAGTTTAGTGATTATTATTGAAACATCTATTTTAACACCTCCTACAAGCCAACCATTTCAGATGTAGCATTGAATAATGTGCATAGAATGATTTTTCTCGGGGAACTTAGTATCTAATAAAGAATATAGAAAAGTTTAAAAGAGTAATGTGTTACAAGGGTGATAAGAGCAAAGATTCATTGTGGTGTAAGAATAGATATGAGGCACACTACACTTACTGGGACTTTTGAATTCAGAGAAGAATTAATAAAAGAAAGGGCATTTGAGTATAATCCTGAAGACTGAATAGAATTTAGGTAGGAAATAGAGGGCTTTGGAAGAAAAGGGAAAGAGAAATTTTAACAATGAAGAAAATTATTAAATATCATAGAAGAAAGGACTGACCTTTAAAAGAACTAAAGTGAAAAATATGACAAAAGAAAGACAATAGATGAAGTTAAAGAGGAAAAAAGATAATAATATTTCATAAGAAGACTATAAGTTCTTTTAAGAAAGCTGACCTTTATCCTAAGATCAAAACAATTCATTTAGAAGTATAGCATGAGCAGTAGTTTCAAATTTGCATTAAAAATAATCCTGCTGGTTATACTATTAACATTATATTGAAAGAGATAAAATTAAAGGTAGAAGATAGGATAGGCGCCTATAAGAATGACACAGATGAGTGGACATTGGATTAGAGTATTTATTTTACACAAAGATACAAAATAGTGTATTTTATTGCAAAGTAAAATAGTATATTTTTACTTCAAACATATGAACAAGCCAGGCATGCGTGTATATGTAGTTTATGAGTCTTCCTGCTCTCAATCATACTCCCCAGAATTTACAATAACTATTATCAACAGCTTGGTGAATACCATGCAATAATTTTAAAAAACATGTATATGTTCATATACAAAAGACAATACTACAATTTTATTTTTCCCATTTATGGAAGATATCCACTTATGAAATATGACCTCTTTATAGCCATTGTTCCTGTACATGAGATAATGAAAAATTCCTTAAAAAATAATGGTTTGGAAACTAATAGGAGGGGATGAAAAAGGAGCCTTGGGAGGAATGAGTATGTGTATAAGAGAGAGAGGGAGAGATAAGGAGAAAAAGAAAATGAAGGAAAGAGAATGAGGAAAAGAGAGAGAGAGAGAGAGACTGGAGATGAGGATGAGGGAGAGAAGATAAATGGCAAGTAAAAGAATTGGGTAAAAAGACAGAAATATCCCATGAGCGTTATTAAATTATTTTTCTATACTGGATACATTGTTTTCCCTTCTTTTTCTCTACAATATCATAAGCAAAACATTATCTAAAACTTTAAGAAATAAATATCTTTGGCCCATTTTTTGATTAGGTCATTTATTTTTCTGAAATTGAGCTACATAAGTTGCTTGTATATTTTTGAGATTAGTTGTTTTTCAGTTACTTCATTTGCTATTATTTTCTCCCATTCTGAAGGCTGTCTTTTCACCTTGCTTATAGTTTCCTTTGTTGTGCAGAAGCTTTTAATTTTAATTAGGTCCCATTTGTTTATTTTTGCTTTTATTTCCAGTATTCTGGGAGGTGGATCATAGAGGATCTTGCTGTGATTTATGTCGGAGAGTGTTTTGCCTATGTTCTCCTCTAGGCGTTTTAGTTTCTGGTCTTACATTTAGATCTTTAATCCATTTTGAGTTTATTTTTGTGTATGGTGTTAGAAAGTGTTCTACTTTCATTCTTTTACAAGTGGTTGACCAGTTTTCCCAGAACCACTTGTTAAAGAGATTGTCTTTAATCCATTGTATATTCTTGCTTCCTTTGTCAAAGATAAGGTATCCATCAGCAGACGAATGGATAAGAAAGCTATGGTACATATACACAATGGAGTATTACTCAGCTATTAAAAAGAATACATTTGAATCAGTTCTAATGAGGTGTGTGAAACTGGAGCCGATTATACAGAGTGAAGTAAGCCAGAAAGAAAAACACCAATACAGTATACTAACCCATATATATGGAATTTAGAAAGATGATAATGATAACCCTGTATGCAAGACAGCAAAAGAGACACAGATGTATAGCACAGACTTTTGGACTCTGTGAGAGAGGGAGAAGGTAGGATGATTTGGGAGAATGGCATTGAAACATGTATACTATCATAAGAAACGAATCACCAGTCTAGATTTGATACAGGATACAGGATGCTTGGGGCTGGTGCACTGGGATGACCCACAGAGATGATATGGAGAGGGTGGTGGGAGGGGGGTTCAGGATTGAGAATTCATGTACATCCGTGGTGGATTCATGTCAATGTATGGCAAAACCAATACAGTATTGTAAAGTAAAAAAAATAAATTAAAAAAAGGGCAATAAATAAATACATAAAAAGAAAGAAATATCATTTGGAGGGGAAAGTTAAATGTTTCAGATCTTGTCTCAACCTTGACTGAGACAAACAATGAATATGAAAAACACAGCCCCACATTTCAATACTATCCATTTATTCTTTTCTGAACATATATATCTGTTTATACAATATCTATAATTTATGCACACAAATATATGCTATCTTATGTATGCAAGTATATATGTGCATTTATATGATTACATAACTTAGTCACATTATACACATAACTGTGCAATTTGCATTTTTCACCATACATGATAGTCATCTATGTCCCTATATATGTCAATTTAATGAAGCTTTTCAAAAGAGTTCTTATGATTACATAGTATTACCCTGATAAATTTAGCCAACTATCTTTTGCTGACTATTTAGGTTCTTTGTTAAAATAATCTCTAATCACTGTCATCAAAAATTACTGTTAGAGAAAGATCTTTTTTTGTATATTCATGTTATTTTGTAAAGTTTGCATGTGTGGCAGATATCATAAAATATTGTCACATTTGCCTGCAAAGTTTTTATGTGCTATGAATTTGAAATTTAGAAAATCTTTACCTATCTGTGTTCCCAGAAGAGGCATTTGAGAGTGCCAAACTTCTAGTGTGAACATTTTGCTTTTGGTGAAAAAAAAAAAGAAAAGAAAAGAAAAATGCCACAGCCATGAAAACATTTCCTTCTGGAGGCAGTAAAAGTTGCTTCAGAGGCAATTTGTACTGCTTGCTTTCTTTTCTCATTGCTATATCTTTTTCTCAGCTGGAACATTTTGTTAAGACTTCTCTTTAGCAATCGTATTGCTGGGTTAGTTTTTATAGTTCTTAGCTAGCTGGTATGACAAGACATTCTAGTGTAAGCTTTGCATGTTCCTGATTCTGTAATTCACTTAACATTTTAGTTTTTCTTGGCTTACCCAATTTCAACAGCTTCTTGGCTAACCAAGAAGGATATCACTTTTGAATAATGACCTGGATTTCACATCTTGACTAAAACCAGTTTATCATTCTGGTAAAATTCCTCTCAAGGGTGAATTTACTTATTGGGATAACATTTCAGAATTAGCCTATGAATTTTATATTTTCAATCATACTCAATAAAACTCACTCAGTATCAAAAGATAAAGAAGTAAATTGTAATTACAAAAGTAACATTATTTCTTTAAACTGTTAGTCATAAAGTATTTATGTGAATCATGTATCGTATCAAGCTGACAAATTACTGTTATTAAATATTTAAGACAACCACCTAAACATAATTTTCATACTATATGTGTGAGGGTTTACAAATATTTAGCTTAAGTATTCAACTTTTTATCTAAAATATTACCTATTTTTAAGATAATTTAAAATTTGACCCTTAAGGACTGTATTAGACAGTGCTGCTGCTGCTGCTGCTGCTGCTGCTGCTGCTGCTGCTGCTGCTGCTGCTGCTGCTGCTGCTGCTGCTGCTGCTGCTGCTGCTGCGTCGCTTGAGTCGTGTCCAACTCTGTGCGATCCCTTAGGCAGCAGCCCACCAGGCTCCCGCGTCCCTGGGGTTCTCCAGGCAAGAACACTGGAGTGGGTTGCCATTTCCTTCTCCAATGCATGAAACTGAAAAGTGAAAGTGATAGATAGTGCATGCAAGCTTAGTTGTGCCCAGCTCTTTTTGCGACCCCATAGATTAGCCCGCCAGGCTCCTCTGTTCATGGAATTTCTGAGACAAGAATCCTGGAACGGGTTGCCATTTCCTTCTTGTGGGACCTTCCGATAGAACCAATGTCTCCTGCATTAACAGGCAGATTCCCCTTCACCAGCGTCACCTGGGAAGCCCCCGATAGTAGGTTGTACTCATTATTGAAGTGAAGTGAAGTCACTCAGTCATGTCCGACTCTTTGCGACTCCATGGACTGTAGCCTACAAGTCTCTGTCCATGGAATTTTCCAGGCAAGAGTAGTGGAGTAGGTTGCCATTTCCTTCTCCTGCAGATGCTTTACCATCTGAGCCACCAGGGAAGCCTGTATTCATTATTAAACAGAGATAATTTCTAGTGAATGTGTTCATTCTTGGAATTTTTGTTTTTGATGTTATATATTTGGTAATCTATTATTTTCAGAGCCAGTATATTGTAACACTTTTATTTTAAAAATGCATTGCCTTAAGTATATAATTTATTAATTTATGAAATACTAAGATAATTTGTCAAAAAGTAAGTTGAACTAAGAATATGTAGTAGCTTCTATTGGGAAGTCATTGGTTGTTGGGAAGTGGAAATCTCTTGATGTTACAAATCATTTTTCTTCAGGGTACCCTCATGATCTTCTGAAGGAAATGATATGAGACATATGAGGATGTAAGTCAAAAGCTCATTTGAGTCAGTGTTAAATATTAAAAGCTTATTGATGCTTATAAGCTTTAATAAAAAAAATTTATGACTGGAAATTATATCAGAATTAATTTATACAATTAATTACAATTAAAGTGTGCAGATGAGCTTAATAATGTCATTTAATGTTTGAATTCTTTCACAATCATCATTAAAATATATTGACTGTATTGATTAGGACAAGAAACTTTATGTTACAAGATTTATCATAGAGAATTTTCCCTAATGATGAGAAATCTTGAATGTCTACATGCAATCTCTCTTGTTCACTACTGTGTCTAGTGTTCCTAGCACAATACTTAGTCACAGCAGGTATTTAATTATAAATGAGTACAATGAGGTGGTACAAAAGAGTGAATCACTCCCACAGTCATGTTTTAATAGTTATTGTTATTTCTATTTTTTGAGAGAAAAAATATAAGTAGCATTTGCAAATTATAATTTATCAGATTCTCACTTAAGTAAAAATGACAGCTCTCCTAGCATAAATATGATTAGCTGAAAGAGTTGCTGTTGATTAGTCACTAAGTCATGTCATTGTTTTGTGACCCCATGGACTGTAAACTGCCAGACCCCTCTGTCCATGGAGTTTCCCAGGCAAGAATACTGGAGTGGGTTGCTATTTTCTTGTTTAAGGGATCTTCCCAATACAGGGATCAAATGCATGTCTCTTGCATTGCAGGTGGGTTCTTTATCGTTGAGCCACCAGGGAAGCCCTAGCTGAAGGAGTAGCTAATGCATATTGCTTGCTTACTACATTCAAGGGACTATTCTGTTTTTGCAAAAATCTTCATGTCAGTTGTAAGACAGATACTATGATTCCTTCCAATTTATAATGTATGAGTTGGTATTTTAAACACTCTATCTAAATATGTAATACAGAGTATACTTTTTGGAAAAATGATGACTTTTCTGTTAATATGATATGCAGCTATTATTTAAAAAAAGGTAGTCCAAAACATGCAATGGAAAAAGATTTTAAAAAGCGTTTGAAATAAAATCGTTTGTTAACAACTGGGTAACATTGTTCCAGATAGCTCTGTGAAAGAATTAAAGCTGATAAATACAACTAATTTGAAAACCTGGGATTGCATTATACCTGATTTTAGTGTAAGCCAGTAAATAAATGTACTTAAAAAGCGGAAATAAGATCAAATTAAAGCTGCTTGCTGCTACTGCTAAGTCGCTTCAGTCATGTCCGACTCTGTGCGACCCCATAGACGGCAGCCCACCAGGCTTCCTCATACCTGGGATTCTCCAGGCAAGAACACTGGAGTGGGTTGCCATTTCCTTCTCCAATGCATGAAAGAGAAAAGTGAAAGGGAAGTCACTCAGTCGTGTCCAACTCTTAGTGACCCCATGGACTGCACCAGGCTCCTCCATCCATGGATTTTCCAGGCAAGAGTACTGGAGTGGGGTGCCATTGCCTTCTGATAAATATTTCTCTGTAATATATAAGTATATAAAGAATTTTATCAACTAGTAAAAGATTTTATTATGAGGACATTTAAAGTTATAAATTCATTATTGTGTTTCTCTTAATATTTAAGTTGTAGTCTATATTGAATTCTTGATAAAAGAATATTATCTCAGTTAAATTTCTTTCTCTTCTTTCTTCTATCTTATACTTCTTTCTTCTTTCTTCTAACTCTTCTATCTCTATATTATATTATTTAATTATATTGTCAAGGTACATACTGCTTACTTACAGTTATGAAACCTTAATTCTCTTCTTTATTATCAGCTTTATAGTCCTAAAATCTGTTCATCACAACATATACATTCTATGATTCTTCAATTTGATTAGCATTTTAGTTTATCATCAAATATAATTTTCATATATATTATATTCCCAGTGTCCCAACTTGCTAAATAATGCCTATTTGTTATTGTATTTTTGAAAGACAAATTGCCTATATGTAAAGGACGTGCCACCATCCTTTCTGTCAAAATTATTTTAAGATATTACTCTACTATATTCCCAAGTTGAATGAGATTATTAAAGAGCTAGAGAAATTAAAAACATATTTTTACATAACTTGCTATATCGTTTAAGAATTCAGTTTCAATTTTACTTTCAGAGACGTTGTTCAATTATGCTTTACATTATTTTGGACCATTTCTTCTACCTTCTTATATTTTTTTCCCAGAGTCATCCTTTATATACTTTTTCTTGTAGTTGAAATATACCTTTGTAATAGTTTTTCATAAATTTATAAGTTTTTATGATATCAGTTCAGTGGCTCAGTCATGTCTGACTCTGCAACCCCATGGACTGGAGCACACCAGGCCTGCTTGTCCATTACCAACTCCCTGAGGTCACTCAAACTCTCGTCCATTGAGTCGGTGATGTCATCCAATCATCTCATCCTCTGTCATCTCCTTGTCATCCCGCCTTCAATCTTCCCCAGCATCAGGGTCTTTTCAGATGAGTCGGTTCTTCATATTAGGGGGGCAAAGTATTGGTGTTTCAGCTTCATTATCAGTCCTGCCAATGAATATTCAGGACTGATTTCCTTTAGGATGGACTGGTTTGACCACCTTGCTGCCCAAAGGACTCTCAAGAGTCTTCTCCAACACCACAGTTTAAAAGCATCAGCTCTTCAGCACTCATCTTTCTTTATAGTCCAACTCTCACATCCATACATGACCACTGGAAAAATCATGGCTTTGACTAGATGGACTTTTATTGGCAAAGTAATGTCTCTGCTTTTTAATAAGCTGTCTAGGTTGGTCAAAACTTTCCTCCAAGGGGCAAGCATCTTTTAATTTCACGGCTGCAATCACCATCTGCAGTGCTTTTGAAGTCCCCCTAAATAAAGTCTCTCACTGTTTCCACTGTTTCCCATCTATTTGTTGTGAAATGATGGGTCTAGATGCCATGATCTTAGTTTTCTGAATGTTGAGATTTAAGCCAACTTTCTTACTCTCCTCTTTCACTTTCGTCAAGAAGCTCTTCAGTTCTTCTTTACTTTCTGCCATAAGAGTGCTGTCATCTGCATATCTGAGGTTATTGATAATTCTCCTGGCAATCTTGATTCAAGCTTGTGCTTCATCCAGCCCAGCATTTCTCATGATGTACTCTGCATATAAGTTAAATAAGCAGGATGACAATATACAGCCTTGACGTACTCCTTTCCCTATTTGGAACAAGTCTGCTGTTTCATGTCCAGTTCTAACTGTTGCTTCCTGTCTTGTCTACAGATTTCTCAAGAGGCAGGTCAGGTGGTCTGGTATTCCCAATTCTTTAGAATTTTCCACAGTTCATTGTCATCCACACAGTCAAAGGCTTTGGCATAGTCAATAAAGCAGAAGTAGATATTTTTCTGGAATTCTCTTGCTTTATTGATGATCCAGTGGATGTTGGCAATTTGATCTCTGGTTCCTCTGCCTTTTCTAAATCCAGCTTGAACATCTGGAAGTTCATGGCTCACATACTGTTTAAGCCTGGCTTGGAGAATTTTGAGCATGACTTTGCTAGCATGTGAGATGAATACAACTGTGTTTGAACATTCTTTGGCATTGCCTTTCTTTTGGATTGGAAAGAAAACTGACCTTTTCCAGTCCTGCGACCACTGCTGCGTTTTCCAAATTTCCTGGCATATTTGGTGCAGCACTTCCAAAGCATCATCTTTTAGGATTTGAAATAGCTCAACTGGAATCCCATCACTTCCACTAGCTTTGTTTGTAGTGAGGTTTCCTAAGTCCCAGTTGACTTCACATTCCAGGATTTTTAGAATATAGAATTAAATAATACCATATGTTAACCCTGGGATGGAACCCACATTTCCCACATTGCAGGTGGATTCTTTACCACCTGAACCATCAGAGAAGCCCAAGAATATGAATGTGGGTAGTTTGTCCATTCTTCAGGGGAACTTTCCATCCTAGGAACCAAACTTGGGTCTCCTGCATTGCAGGCAGATCCTTTATCAGCTGAGCTACCTGGGAAACTCCCACATAAATTTAAATATAATAAATAGATGGAAGTTTTTAGATGGGCTTGAATAATTTTCTAATAATGTCAGTATTCCTACATGAATAGATTATTGTTGGCTGGGTAAATACCTTTTGCTTTAATGGATAAACAAGCTGAGAGCTATGTTGTATCTTGTATTTTGTCTTGTTTTGTTGCCTGGTTTCTTTTTTTTTATAAAAGCATATCTTTTAAAAATGCTGACAAAGCTCTGGTTGGTCCATTTTAGCCATTAACTTTTCCAAAGCTTCTTTCTATTCAGCATGATTTGAAAGTTAGAAGAAAATCTTAGAACTCTGGGCTATCTTGATGAGGCTTATTTTTGCACTATTTTTGCACTATTTCTATAGGACCAAATCTTCCACCTTTTACTTCCAATGATCTAAACAATGGATTATTTTATAGCACTTTAGTTAAGTGATGCTTGTTTTCTCATTCTTTTGCCACAAATCTTTGTAATATATTTATTATCTGGTTATCTCTAGCAAATCCCAATTTTAGTAGTATTTCCAGTCTCTGTACATCTCAATTAATATGAGATTAAGCTCTGTAGAGCTGCCTTGATTTCTGTTCTTTATTATAACTGAATGCTAAACTTCAATTCTGTGAACTGCTAAGTATCCTAAAATGTTTTTTTTTCTTTTACTTTTTTAGGAGGTTATTTTTATTGCTTGCAACTAAATAGCTGCTTATAAATAAGAAAATAAAATGATTCTCCCTATCTGATCCCTGGTTAAAAAACAAACAAACAAACAAAAAACTGGATGTTTACAAAGTTATGCTCAGCATGAATTATCTATGATCATTTTATAAATCTTCTAAATTTGATCTTTACTGGTATTCAATGTGTTCTCAGAATGAAGCTTTTTCTCATGTTAATTTTTTAGCAATAAGTACTGTTAATAGGAAAAGAATGAAATAGAGATTTAAAAATGAAATATGTGATAAGACATCACAGTATTAAAGTAAAAGCTTTTCAGCATGTCTTAGGAAAGGCAAAGAAACTCCTTTCCTGTCTTTTAGAATATCGTGATTTGTATGAAGGGAAACCCATGAAGATGGATGGTGTCTTGCACATTCCTCATGTGCTATAGGAGGAAGTCAATAGACCTAGTGTCAGGATGAACTAGTGCATCAGACAGAAGATTAGAAGAATACCATCAGTTCCTATGAAACTACACTTACAGCTCTGCTCAGACAAGATAATGCAAATATTTTAAATAGTTTGTTTCATCTTACGTTTAAATTACTTTTTCTCCAGAGGAAGCAAAGTTTGGAAATGCTTCTTAAGCTTATTCTTTATTTCACAGCAAAGGAAATTAGAGAAATTCACAAATTATGGTTCTAAAATTATGGAGGAGTCAATGAATTTACTATTCTCTAAGTTAGTTTCATATTTCATAATATGACTTATAATTTATTAGAAGTTAAATCTATACAGGAATACCCACTACATTTTTTTTGAGAATCCTCCAAAGTCAATGTTTACATAACAGTAACAATTAGATTTCTCTAACAACACTACTACTTCTAGCCTTTGATTTAGAGAAAATAGGAAGTTACTATACTGTGCTGTTTGAAACTGTCAGTTTGTTCTAATGAATATCTTAAAGGAAGTTTGGATGACAGATGTGCTACTCAGTTTTATGCTCAGTTATTAACTCCATTCCAAGTAAAAGATTTTTACAATAATATTAGTAATAATAAAAAGGCCGGGTATCTATGTCCCATTAATAACTAACCTATAGGCTTGCAAGAGTGACAATAGAATGATATATAACAAAACATGGCAGAATTTCCTAATGACTGTTTCAAAAAGGAAATCAGTTTAACAACACAAAATTCACAGTAAGAAATAGGACCTGGCCACACACAGATATATTCTTGTTATGGGTTGAATTGCGTCCCCAAACCCACCCCCACCTCCAAACTCTTCCCACACCAATCAAGTTCTTTTATTGACATTCTAACCCTGAGTCCTGTAGAATGCAACAAATTTAGCAACAGGGCCTTTCAAGAGGTTATTAAAATTAAATGAGATCGATTGGCTGATCTTAATTCACATGACTCTATTTGGACATAGACTTCAAAATGTGATTCAGTTAAAATTCATGTTTTCTAAAATATATATATTATATTATATATACTATATATATGTATATGTATAAAAAGCTTTTCTACTTAAGAATTTTTGCCTAGCTAAAAATGTATAGCATTTGATTCTACTTGTTTGATTTAGTATGAATAGAATGCTAGATTTCTAATTTATATTCACTCAAAATTTTTATATTGTTCCATGTATTTTGGCATGCAGTATTACTGGTAAAAGTTTACAAAGTTCATTATCTTCAGTTCAGTTCAGTCTCTCAGTCATGTCTGACTCTTTACCAACCCCAGGAATTACAGCACGCCAGGCTTCCCTGTCCATCATCAAGTACCAGAAGTTGCTCAAACTCATGTCCATCAAGTCATTGATACCATTCAGTCATCTTCTCCTCTTGTCATCTCCTTCTCCTTCTACATTCAATCTTTCCCAGCATCAGGATCTTTTCTAAGGAGTCAGTTCTTCTCATCAGGTCCCCAAAGTATTAGAGCTTCAGCTTCAGCATCAGTCCTTCCAATGAATATTCAGGATTGATTTCTCTTAGGATGGACTTGTTTGATCTCCTTGCAGTCCAAGGGACTCTCAGAGTCTTCTCTAGCACCACAGTTCAAAAGCATCAATTCTTTGGAACTCAGCTTTTTTTACGGTCCAACTCTCAAATTCATACATGACTATTGGAAAAACCATAACTTTGACTAGATGGAAATTTGTTGGCAAAATAATGTCTCTGCTTTTTTATGATGCTGTCTATTTTGGTCATAGCTTTTCTTCCAAAAGTGATTTAATTTCATGACTGCAGTCACCATCTGCAGTGATTTTGGAGCCAAAGAATATAGTCTCACTCTGTCCATTGTTTACCTGTCTATTTGCCATGAAGTGATGAAACCAGAAGCCATCATCTTAGTTTTTTGAATGTTGAGTTTTACGCTTACTTTTTCACTCTCCTCTTTCACTTTCATTAAGAGGCTTTTGTTCTTCTTCACTTTCTGACATAAAGGTGGTGTCATCTTCATATCTGAGGCAATCTTGATTTTAGCTTGTGCCTCAACTAGCCTGGCATTTAACATAATGTACTTTGCATATAAGTTAACTAAACAGGGTGACAATGTATAGCCTTGATGTACTCCTTTCCTGATTTAGAACCAGTCTCTTGTTCCATGTCCAGTTCTAGCTGTTGCTTCCTGACCTGCATACAGATTTCTCAAGAGGCAGGTCAGGTGGTATGGTATTCCCATCTCTTGAATTTTTCCACAGTATGCTCTGATCCACACAGTCAAAAGCTTTAGTATAGTCAATAAAGCAGAAGTAGATCTTTTCTGGAACTCTCTTGCTTTTTCGATGATCCAGCGGATGTTGGCAATTTGATTTCTGGTTCCTCTGCCTTGTCTAAATCCAGCTTGAATGTCTGGGAGTTCTTGGTTCATGTACTAATGAAACCTAGCTTGGAGAATTTTCAGCATTATTTTGCTAGCGTGTGAGATGACTGTAATTGTGTGGTAGTTTGAACATTCTTTGGCATTGCCTTTCTTTGGGATTGGAATGAAAACTGACCTTTTCCAGTCCTGTGGCCACTGCTGAGTTTTCCAAATTTGCTGGCATATTGAGTGCTGCACTTACACAATAGCATCTTTTAGGATTTGAAATAGCTCAGCTGGAATTCCATCACCTCCACTAGCTTTGTTTGTAGTGATGCTTCCTAAGGCCCACTTGACTTCACATTCCATGGTGTCTGGCTCTAGGTGAGTGATCTGGGTCATTAAGATCCATGGGATTATCTAGATCATTAAGATATTAAGATCATTAAGATCACTAAGATTTGTATAATTCTTCTGTGTATTCTTGAACCTCTTCTTAATAGCTTCTGCTTCTGTTAGGTAGGTATCATTTCTGTCCTTCACTGTGCCCATCTTTGTGATTGAAAAAATTTTGAATGAGTTTTTGAACTTCTATTCCCATTCTGAGAATATAAAGAGATATTGTTAACAAAACAGGAAGTTAACGAGATATAGTGTTATTAACTAAAGTAGAGATTTTGTTAAAATCTCACAAAATTTTATGCTAGTGTCCATCATTTTATCATACCTTATTCAAGATTCCAAAGATGATTAAGTTAAAATGAGACCACTAGAGCCCTCATCCAATATGATCAATATTCTTATAAGAAGAGAAAGAGATCCAGGTGAACACATATAGAGAAAAGGCTATGTGTGAGGACATACCAAGAAGACTGACATCTGTAAGTTAAGAAAAAAAGTCTTAGGAGAAACCAAATCTGTTGACACCCTGATCTTGGACATTAGACTCCAAAACCATGAGAAATAATTTTCTGTTGTTTAAGCCACCCAGTCTGTGATATTTTGTTATGACAGTCCTAGCAAACTAATACAATTCCCATTTTTCCAATATCTTTTCTTTCAGGATCATCTTTTTTTTTTTTGCCCTCTTAGTATGAATGAGATAATTTTCAGGGTACAATCAATCATTATTTATGATGTAGGTAATTTTTCAAGCTTCTGAGTATCCTGATGCTGTACAGATATTGCACATTCTACATTCATGCAGCAGCTTAACTATTTCTGTGTTCCTCAAAATCCAGTCCTTAATTCGACCAAGTATACTTTGATTTTTATGGTATGCAAAAACTCAAGTTAAGTGGGCCATAGGAAGAATGACCATGAACAAAGCTGGTGGAAATGAAGGAATTCCCGTTGAGCTATTTCAAATCCTAAAAGATGATGCTCTGAAAGTGCAGAGCTCAATATGCCAGCAAATTTGGAAAACTCAGCAGTGGCCACAGGACTGTAAAAGGTCAGTTTTCATTCCAATCCCAAAGAAAGCCAATGCCAAAGAATGCTCAAACTACCTCACAACTGCACTCATCTCATATGCTAGCAAAATCATACTCAAAATTTCCCAAGCCAGGCTTCAACCATATGTGAACCATGAACTTCCAGATGTTCAAGCTGGTTTTAGAAAAGGCAGAGGAATCAGAGACCAAATTGCCAACATCAATTGGATCATCAAAAAAGCAAGAGAGTTCCAGAAAAACATCTACTTCTGCTTTATTGACTATGCCAAAGGATTTGACTGTGTGGATGACAATGAACTGTGGAAAATTCTGAAAGAGCTGGAAATACCAGACCATCTGACCTGCCTCTTGAGAAATCTGTATGCAGGTCAGGATGCAACAGTTAGAACTGGACATGGAACAACAGACTTGTTCCAAATAAGAAAAGGAGTCCAACAAAGCTGTATAAAGTCACCATGCTTATTTAACTTATATGCAGAGTACATCATGAGACACGCTGGACTGGAAGAAACACAAGCTGGAATCAAGATTGCCAGGAGAAATATCAATAACCTCAGATATGCAGATGACACCACCCTTATGGCAGAAACTGAAGAGGAACTAAAATGCCTCTTGACGAAAGTGAAAGAGGAGACTGAAAAAGTTGGCTTAAAGCTCAATATTCAGAAAACAAAGATCATGGCATCCGGTCCCATCACTTAATGGCAAATAGATGGGGAAACTGTGAAAACAGTGTCAGACTTTATTTTGGGGGGCTCCAAAATCCATGCAGAAGGTGACTGCAGCTATGAAATTAAAAGATGCTTGCTCCTTGGAAGGAAATTTATGACCAACCTAGACAGCATATTATAAAGCAGAGACATTACTTTGCCAGTCAAGGTCCATCTAGTCAAAGCTATGATTTTTCCAGTGGTCATGTATGGATGTGAGAGTTGGACTATGAAGAAAGTTGTATGTTGAAGAATTGATGCTTTTGAACTGTGGTGTTGGAGAAGACTCCTGAGAGTCCCTTGGACTGTAAGGCGATCTAGCCAGTCCATCCTAAAGGAAATCAGTGCTGAATATTCACTGGAAGGACTGATGCTGAAGCTGAAACACCAATACTTTGGTCTTGTGAAGAATTGACTCATTTGAAAATACCCTGATGCTGGGAGAGATTGAAAGCAGGATGAAAAGGGGACGGCAGAGGATGAGATGGTTGGATGACATCACCGACTCAATGGAGATGAGTTTGAGTAAACTCTGGGAGTTGGTAATAGATAGGGAGGCCTGGCATGCTGTAGTCCATGAGGTCACTAAGAGTTGGACATGACTAAGCAACTGAGCTTAAAAATTCAAGTGCCTCCTGTTGAGGCTCTCTTATTAGCAGATAAAAATCTAGCCAAAAAAAAAAAAAAAGTTTTATTAAATTAAATTCTTGGTACTTAAACAAGCCTGAGTGCACACTCCCAAAGACTGCAGTAATATATTTCACTGTTTTAGTAGGGTGCACAATTTCCCAATATGAAATTTTGGCAGAGTCATTGTTCTAAAGCCTTATTGACTAAAACCATCAATTGAATAGTATATCCTCTTAGCTTAATTAAATTTAATCCATGTGTTTCAAGTAGAAAGATGGCTAAATTCAGTCTTGGAGGATTTCCTTTCATTTATTTACTTTTGACTTGAGAGTATTGTTGAACACTGAAAAATTACAAGTAGTTTGCACTTTCAGATTCTGATATTTTCTACTGAGAAAGTATTTAGCTATTACTTTCATATCTAAAAAAAAAAAAAAATCCTTGGCAAAATATAAGCTCTGGCAATCATTTACTCTTTGCAGATAAGACTCTTAAATTCACATTTCTTGTGTCAGTTTTTGGTTGAATTCCAAATATATTTGCATACTTAGAGCTAGACATAATCAATGGGTACTATCCTCCTTATTGCTGACTATCCTTTGTAGGGCTGGTCTACTCTCAGATGTGTAAGTTGCCTTTTATTGAACAGAAGTTGCCAAATTCTGTAGTTCTTACTGCTTTTAGGAACATAGACAAGAAGTCACCAGATCAGCATGTATAAAAGGAGAAAGAAATCAGTACTAATGAGTGTTTAGCTTAGGTCAGACACTTGATGTAAATCTTTCCTAGAGCATTATATTAATCCCTCCCAGAAACCTTCTAAAGCAGATATTTGTATCTTCAATTTAGAGAAGAAACTGAGGCTTATAATAGGCTAAAAATAATTATCAAATAGCCATCTATTCCTATTTCAAAGTTAATACCTCTGAAGCCATTATAGACCAACTGAGTCATCTGTCTCACAAATAGAAACCCAGTGTGCTGGTGTTGCTCCTTGTGACATTTGAAGTCACTGTGAGCAGTGTCAACAGCAAGTGGCCATATCAAAGAAGAAATTCTTATATAATGAAGCATTTGGCCAGAAAAACAACATCAGATGGACCATGAGTCAGCACAGTTTTGTTTTTTTTTCCCCCCTAGCACACAATCTGAATTCACTCTGCTGTGTTCCTCTGTTAAAACTGTTTGTGTCCTGAGCGACATTATTTCACAATTTCTAAGTACAAACAGTTACATTTTGAGTTATGTAATGTTCCCTCTTCTGAAAGAGTTAACTGGACTTGAAACATCTGCTTAGATCCCTGTAGGAAATGCTTATGTTATGGTTTGGGGCTTATAAAAACAATAATATTTATTGAGAACTCCTCTGCTGGGCACTATGCTAAGTGATTTCACACATGTTGGGGTGGAGAGGCAGAATAACTTAGGTTGTTTATTTGAGAAGCAAATCCTGTATGAGTAGTCCATCATTAATATGTAAATCCCCTGTATTATTGCTTTACTGGCACATTCCTTTCTCACTTGTCCCTTTCACAACTCAAAAGAGAATCATTCAAGACTGAGTTACTTGTCATTCCTTTTCTGACTAGACAAAAAGCAAAGAAAGAAATGAAGGAAGGCATTTGCTTGCTCAGAAAGCCTCCTTTAAGAAGTTGAAAGGGGCTGTAATTAGTTCTAAAATACCATCTTATATCCACTGTGCATATATTTTTCACTCAAGAAAATTGAACATTGGAGACCAAAGGGCTAGGAATGTAAAATGATGCAGCTAAATTCCATTTAGAAATAGTTGTAATGCAATTCCCAGTAGCTGGAATGATTTGATCTTCCTATCTGGAGAAGAAATTGAACCCTGCAATATCACCAATATTTTATAACTCCTCTCTGATTATTGTTATAAACTGACAGTGATTGATTTTGAGTAATTGTTCTGAAAAATGAATTAGATTAAAAAATAATCTTCTTGATTATAGAGAAGCCTAGTGCATTTTTTTAAAAAAAAATTAGTGCTTTTTTTAGAATGACTGATGATGTAACATTTGACTAGCACAGTGGATCTCTTACATGCTAACTATTAGACTACTTTCAAAAACACTGTTTAAGGTAAAGGCCAAATTTTTAGTAAAATCCCAATTGCGGGTAAAATTCTTCTGAAAGGAAGTGGCATATAATTAAAGCAGCCAGGAAATCAGAATCAGGGGGCCTGATGTGTATTCTTGGCTTAACCATCAGTTATCTCCATGAGCCCAGGTGACCTCTCTGGGTCTGATCTTTCTGCTTCCGTAAAATGAAGGAGTTCAAGGAGGTGCTCTTTGAGGTCCTTTCCTCTTGAACATTCTGTTTTTATGTATTACATAATCCCATTTTATGTAAATTAATGGTCTAGTTTCCATATAGGACTCTAAAGTAACATTGGAAAACGATTAAGGGAAACTGTAAAGAAGGACTAGCTATTAGGAGATAAAATAGTTTCTTTATATTTCATTGCTTATGAAAAGATGGTCTCAAGAGTCGTACTTTTTAAATTTTAATTTTCATTCAAATCACCCAGGAATCTTGTTAAAATGCAGACTCTGATTGGTAGGTTTGAGAAGAGGCCTGAAAATATGCATTATCTTTAGCACATTTCAGAGTGCTCTCCTTGTTGCTGGTTTCAGAGTACATTTTAAGTAGCAAGGCTCTGACTATAAATCTAAAGTATGTATAAGAATCTGATAGATAATTAAAAATTCAGATTCCAAGATTAGCTCTCCAAAAATTTGAAGACTAGACTGCAGGTTACCAACCCTGAATTCTTAACAAGCATCCTGTGTGAAACTGATGTAGGAGTTTAAGAACTCAAACTAAATACATTTAAGAATTACTATTATAGAGTCATAGAAAGGATTTGTCTACCAGCCCTTCTCTACTTTGTACAGGTTATTTTTTCAGTCACTGACTAATTTTCTGATGCATTTGTTTTCAAAATTACTGTGTGAAACCAGTTCTATGGTTTGCTTGTCTTCTCATTTCATGAATTATCTCTTGTCTAATTAGAAGGGCAATTCTGTGTATAGTGCTTTTGTAGCTTTTTTTTTTTTGTCTTTGTTTTTTCAACTTGTGGTCCAGAGAACTGCCTACCCTTAACAAGGATTTGTGAAGTCACCATAAAGGAAGTATTCTTGCCTGGAGAATCCCTGGGATGGGGGAGCCTGGTGGGCTGCTATCTATGGGGTCACACTGAGTCGGACACGACTGAAGGGACTTAGCAGCAGCAGCAGCATAAAGGGAGTAGGCTGTAGTAGATAGAATACCATACTGGAAATAAGAGAGCCTGAGCCCTCGTTCCAGCACTACTGACCATTCATTAATCCATTCACTGATTCATCCTATGCTTTTCTCACACCTGAAATTGGGAGATCTTGGGTATCACAAGTTAAGTTACTAAATTATTAATTAAATTAGTTAGACATAAACTAAACAGCATGGTGATCTAGTGGGAGTTGCCAAGAATGAAAATAATGATTAAGTTCAGAGGTATAATTGCTATAATACACAGAAAGCTTGAAAATGGTCACTGAATTTCTTTGCTTCCAAGAAAATATTTGACCTATCTGTTTCATTTGTGAGCATGATAAGAGAAAATATGAGATTATTATGTACACTGAAAATTGTATGCATATGAGTATGAACATGTGGCTGTATTGGGTAAATTCAAAAGCTTGTTAAATAAAGTCATTTTCATTGTAGAGACTATATTGGGTCAAGGTTCTCCAGAGAAACAGAGCCAATAATAAATATATTAGATATAGATGTAGTTAGAGGTGAAAGGAGATTTCCTATAGGAATTGGATCACGTAGTTAAGGAGGCCAAAATGTCTTAGAATGTGCTGTCTGCAAACAGGAGACCCAGGAAAGCGAGAGGTAGAATTCAGTCCAAGTTTGAGAGCCGGAGAATTGGGAGACCAAGGGTGTAAGTAATGGTCTGAGTCAGCAATTCTGAGAACCAGAAGGGCAAGAGAATATGGGTATCTCAGATCAATAGCAGATCCACCCTTGCCTCCACATTTTTGCCCTGTGTGTGCCTCCAATGGAATTGGCTGCCTTCCCACATAAGGGAGGGACATCTGCTTTATTCGGTTTAATTCAAATGCTAATCTCTTCTAGAAATTCCCTCATTGAAACATCTAGAAATAAGGTTTCACAAGCTCTCAGTGCATCCCTTAGTTCAATCAAGTCGACACAAAAAAATTAAGCATCATAGAGACAGAGAAGAAAAAAATATCAAAACATTATGTTAAAAAATTTAGAGATAAACCTTGGTGTATTTCATTTGAAATTTTAAATAACTTCTATCATGTGATACAGTAATTTCTCTGTTGGATCTAAGGCAATAACTTTCTCTTGCCCTCCCTGAGTTCATTTAGGGAGTGCTTCATTCAACAACCATCTATTTTTTAGTTCCAAATTATATACCAGAAACTGTTCTAGACTCTGGAGATAAAATAGAAAATCATTAAAATAAACAAATCTTCATGTATATACCAATATTTTAATGGGAGATATTCTGACTGGGGGGACAAATGAAAATTAAACTTCTTAGCATACTAACTGATGAGGGTAGAAAAAGAATCTAGGAGGGAAAGAGAATGGGGCATTTTGGGAGGAGGGTGATGGTGATTTCTTAGGGAGGAAAGGCTTCAGTGAAAATAAGAGATTTGATCAGGAACCTGAGGAGGGTGGAGAACCCATACAGTTTATGGGTTCTCATACAGGAAATAGAAAGGATAGGTGCCCTTGTGCATGTGGAAAGTTCTAAGGCCACCAGAAAGATCAACGTAGCTAGATCGCAGGAGCAAAATTGAGGAAACATATTGTTTAGAAAGTTTGTATGCCATACAAAAAATTGTGACTTTTACTATGAGTGAAATGGGAAGCACGATCTGTTGACAACAGACATTAGGAAAGAAAGATGAGTCAAGGAGACAAACTAGAATTGGTGTTGGCAAGCTACAGCTCATAGATCACATTTGGCCACCTTCCTGTTTTAATAAATAATATTTTACAGAAACACAGCACATTCATTAATTGTATACTGTTGATGGAATGCTTTCAAATTTTGGCAGAGTTAGGTACCTGCAACAGGACCTTATGGTCTGCAATACCTAAAACACTCGCTATCTCATCCTTGCAGGAAAAAGTGCACACGCTTGAACTAGAAGGTTATTACAATCTAAGTGAATGATAGTGGTAGCTTGTATTAGGACAGGAGTAAAGGAAATGATGAAAAGTGTTCAAATACCAGGCATATTTTGAAGGTGAAAGGTAAGTATGTGCTGATAGAGGAAAAGTATGAGAGAAAACAACAACAAAAAATTACAGATGACTTCTTTTTTTAGGCCTGAGCAGTGGGAAAGACAGAGTATTGATTCATTGACTGGTTTTAGGAAGATTGAGTTCATTGATTTTTAGTAAGATTTGTGGAAAGAGCAGGTTTGGAGATACAGATTAGGAGTTTAATCTTTGAGATACTTACATCTCAGCAGATATATCCACTAAAAAGTTGTATGGCTAAGTTTAGAGTTCAGAGAAATCTAAGCTTGTGATACAAATTTGGAAGTTTTCAGCATAAAAAATTCATGTGTGAGATCATAGGGAAGTTATGGTATGAAATCAAGAGGTTTTAAGGTTAGAACTGAGATTTGAGCCTTTCTAGTGTTTGGAGGTCATGAGATACTGTAAACCCAGCAAAACTGAATGAGAAGGAGAAGCTCGAAAAATTGGGAGAGAAACAACTTATGAAAACCTGGTTGCTGAGAATAGAGATTATATTTAGGAGACTATTCTGAGCCTTATTAGTACTGCTGGCCTATAGATAAGATGAGGATGGAGAATTTGTTATTGGCTTAAAATATTGAGGTAGTGATAACCTTGAGGAAAGTTCCGGTGGCATATGGGGTGAAATGCTAATTGGACAGGATTCAAGAGACTGGAAAGAAAGGAACTGAAGACAGCTTATAAAGAAAACTTAGAAGTTTGCCTCTAAAGGAGAGCAAAAACGGTAGAAAAAGGATGTGGTTTTGAGATTTTCTTTTCCTTATTTTTTTCAAGATGGGAGAAATAGCAGAATGCTTGTATGCTTTTGTGATAATTTCGTCAAGAGGGAAAGTTAAAATGTCCAAGACAAAGAAAAATTCCTGGAGCAGTGTGTTTGAGCAGGTGCACAAGTGGAAGAAATGTCCTTCAACAAAAACACAGGCTGTTCATTCAAAGCAACAGAAGGGAAAACAGAATGTATAGGCACAGATACAAATAGGTGACTTAATTGTAGCAATTTGGAACGTTTTCTTCTCTTTGCTTTTTCTCTTCTTTTCCTTTTTCTTTTCTTTTTTTTTTTTTTAAGCAAGGTCAACTGCTGAGGGGAAAAGCAGAAGAGATCTTGGAACAATGAGAGTGAAGGAGTAGAGGGCATTTCAGTTCAGTTCAGTTCAGTCGCTCAGTTGTGTCCAACTCTTTGCGACCCCATGAATCGCAGCACAGCAGGCCTCCCTGTCTATCACCAACTCCGGGAGTTTACTCAAACTCCTGTCCATCGAGTCGGTGATGCCATCCATCCATCTCATCCTGTGTTGTCCCCTTCTCCTGCCTCCAATCCCTCCCAGCATAAGGGTCTTTTCCAATGAGTCAACTCTTCGCATGAGGTGGCCAAAGTATTGGGGTTTCAGCTTTAGCATCAATCCTTCCAAAGAACACCCAGAACTGATCTCCTTTTAGAATGGACTGGTTGGATCTCCTTGCAGTCCAAGGGACTCTCAAGAGTCTTCTCCAATACCACAGTTCAAAAGCATCAGTTCTTTGGTGCTCAGCTTTAAACGTCCTCAAAGAGAAGGTCAAGTAGATAGATGGTGCATGGGGTGTATATAGTAGAGCTTCAGAATAGTAGAGTAGAATACCAAGGGCTAAGGTTCAAAACAAATAAAAATTTATGATAATAATATAAAATAAAAAGATTCTAAATATCCAACAAGATGATAAGAAATGATGGTTTAAAACTTTCAGTAAATGGACAATTGTGCAACTATTATAATAATTTTCCAGTAAGTGTACTAACATGGAAAAATCCCCTCAAACAATTTTTAAGAGAACTCCTTATACTCTAGACCATTATTAAGACAATTTGACAAGTGGCATAGATATTAAGATTCCAAAGACCCATTCCTGGAAAGTGATGGCATGGACTTACACTTCACGTCTATCTGCTTTTCACTGATAACCACACAGCTTAAATTTACATTTTAAGTACCTAAATCACATAATTAATTAAAGTGTAGCCTTTATTTTTTGAACCTTCAAATTAAAAAATATAATAAACTATTACATAGAGATGTAGCTCCCATCTCCTACTTCAATAATTGTTTCAACTGATACAGTTAACTTTCTTTTATCAAACTTTTTATTTTGTATTTGCTTATAGCTGACTAGCAATGTATCAGATAAACAACAAAGGGACTGAGCCATACATATACACGTATCCATTATTCCCGAAGTCCCCTCCCCTGTCCACGTAACACTGAGCAGAGTTCTCTGCACTATACAGTAGGTCTTTTTTGGTGTTCCATTTTAAATATAGCTGTGTGTACGTGTCTATTCCAAACTCCCTAACTATCCCTTCCCCTCATCCTTACTTTCCCCTACTGAGCAAAGAGAAGTTTGCTCTCCAAGCCTGTGAGTTTGTGAAACATGTTATTATAAACTAATATCATTTATTTCTAACATTCCAAGTCATCACTCTGAACTGCATTTTTGTAAAGGCTGATTCTGTCATTCAACATCTAAGACTTACCTTTGTCAACACTTTCATTAGCCAGCTCTTTGTCATTTGTAGAATTAATTATTTCAAGGAAGTCTCTCATGTAAATCACCAACATATTTAACATGCTAATTCATTCTTTGAAAATAGTATTTAAAATGATAGAATCACAGGAGTTTCTTTGAACAATGCAAGAAGCCTTGTACAACTAAATAGAATAAATTTTAGACATAGGTGAATCAAGAAACAAAACCCAGATTAAGTGTGGGTCACTCCTCTGAGATGATTTCTTTAGCAAAAATGGTTTCTAATTTCAGGTTTTACCCTCAGAAGACTTTTAGGATTTCTACACAAGTGTGATTTTCCCCTGGTATCTAACAGCTGGCATTTAGATGATCTTACCTAGTCCTGCTGATCTCAAGTGGCTTCTACCTGCAATTGCTTGGAGTGGGGCATCGGTTCCCAGCCAGAGACTGGGGCTGGGTTGTGGCAGTGAAAGCACTAGCTCCTAGCCACTAGACCGGTTCAGTGACAAGGGCCCTGGCCCTTCAGCTTTGCACAAAGGAATTTCCACAAAGGTGGAACATAGTGAAGCAACTCAATTGTTTATTAAGAGGATGAAGAACACAGAACACATAGTTAGACACACGGTTTGACTCAGAGGAAGAGTACCTGAGTCGCACCCTCATGGCAGCTTGAATTACTTTTATGAGGCGTTTCTTCTGGTTTTCCTTTGGCCAATTATTTTGATTTGTCTGGTTCACTGTCCATCTTTGGTATATTTCAGGATCTTTCCATGTGTGCACACACATCTCTTAGCCAAGATGAATTCTACCAAAGAGTCCTGTGGGTAGAATTAACATCACCCCCCTTTGATCTCCAAGGAGATTTTCTGTGCATGTGTGGTCAGGGAGGTGCCCTGACTTCAAGAATGGGAACTGTGTGGTCTGGGCAGGGCCCAGCCTCCTCTCTTATTTGTCCTGCTATTCTCCTCTTGGAGTTTTGGTAAATAAGGAATGAATCTCCTATTGTTTTACCCCGAGAGGAGGGGGTACATCTGCCTTCTGCCTCACTATACCATAGGTAACATTTACCTCCCATGCTGATGACTTCCAAATTTGTATCTTTTATCCAAATCTCTTCTTTAAGCTTCAATCACATATATTCAGCTATCTTCCTGATAGCTCCCTTAGGGTAATTCAAACATAATTCATTCCGAAGAGATTATTTACACTTTTTGCTACCTCTCCTGTGAGAAAGAAGATGATTCTCATCAGATTGTTAATATTTCAGAAAATCTTGACAGCACTCTGAAACGAAGCACAGTTATTGTCAAGGATCCCACAGGAACTCCGTGGAGAAACTTCAGTCACATCAGTGTAGAATACAGTTTCCTTGAAATGAAGAGACTCTACCCTAATCGATCATGGCGTCTGATCTCATCACTTCATGGCAAATAGATGGGGAAACAGTGGAAACAGTGGCTGATTTTATTTTTGGGGGGCTCCAAAATCACTGCAGATAGTGATTGCAGCCATGAAATTAAAAGACACTTACTCCTTCCAAGGAAAGTTATGACCAACCTAGACAGCATATTTAAAAGCAGAGACATTACTTTGTCAACAAAGATCTGTCTAGTCAGGCTATGGTTTTTGCAGTAGTCATGTATGGATGTGGACTATAAAGAAAGCTGAGTGCTGAAGAATTGATGCTTTTGAACTGTGGTGTTGGAGAAGACTCTTGAGAGTCTCTTGGACTGCAAGGAGATCCAACCAGTCCATCCTAAAGCAGATCAGTCCTGGGTGTTCATTGAAAGGACTGATGCTAAAGCTGAAACTCCAACACTTTGGCCACCTGATGTGAAGAGCTGACTCATTTGAAAAGACCCTGATGCTGAGAAAGATTGTGGGCAGGAGAAGAAGGGGATGACAGAGGATGAGATGGTTGGATAGCATCACCAACTCAATGGACATGGGTTTGAGTAAGCTCCAGGAGTTGGTGATGGACAGGGAGGCCTGGCATGCTGTGGTTCATGGGGCTGCAAAGAGTTGGACATAACTGAGAGACAGAACTGAACTGAACTACCCTGACAAATGATAGGGAAATAGAAAGGAAGTGGTTACTGCTTACATTATCTATAGTCAAGCATAGAACATGATCAGGACTGTCGCACTAGGCTCCTCTTACAAGATGAGATTTGTGCCACTTGCCCATCAACCTCATTATTTAGAATGACTCTCTTGTTGAAATTAGAAATTTCTTAGTTGAAAGTTGCATCTGCAGTGTTTGAATGAGACAAGGCATTCCTTGCTCACTATCTTAAATTCAGAATGATGAGTTAATTCTTGAAGAAAATGGCATTGAACATGTATCAAACCTAGCTATTTTGATTCAGCAAGCCAGAACAGTTATAAGTGAGAATATCAGAAAATTTGGGGATGGTATCTATGTTTCTGAAAAAGGAAAAGTTCAGCTGGCTGATGAATAAAATCTAAGAGTTGTCTACCTATGGAAACAATAAGATGCTTGAGGACTACTAAGAGCTCCTTGTGATATTTTAAAGATGAAATAAAGGCTTTATTGAAGAAAACAACCAAAATCTGGATCATCTGTTTACTCTCTCTATCTGCAAGCTGTTTTCTGGTTTTATAACGGAACTGTCACTTGCCCAAGCCAAGAATCATCCTTATTTCAACATTCTTTCTAAACTGTGTTTCTTCAACAATGTGTTTGTTAGTTTTACCTCTAAATTTGTTGGAGAAGATTCCTGAGAGTCCTTTGGACAACAAGACCAAACCAGGCAGTCCTAAAGGAAATCAATCCTGAATATTCATTGGAAGGATTGGCACTGAAGCTGAAGCTCCAATACTTTGTCCACCTGATGCGAAGAGTTGACTCACTGGAAAAGAACCTGATGTTGAGAAAGACTGAGGGCAAGAAGAGAAAGAGGCGACAGAGGATGAGATGGTTGGATGATATCACTGACTCAATGGAAATGAGTTTGAGCAAATTTTGGGAGATAGTGAAGGACAGGGAAGCCTGGTGTGTTGCAGTCTATGGGTCGAAAAGAGTCAAACAGGACTGAGTTACTGTACTAAAATGAACAATCCCTGAAATACATGTCTATTCAATCCACTTTTCTCTACCTCCTCTGCTCCTCCCTAGTTTGTCAATTGTCTCTAGCTTGTATTACTATAGTTGTCTTCTAATTAGTATGAGGACGTTCCCATTTCATCCTCCTAATTTTTCCACAAAACAAATAGTTTTGAAAGATCATTCAGATCATGTTACTTCCCTACTTAAAACCTCTTAATGGCTTTCGGTTGTTCTAGAATAAAATTTAAACTCTGTATCCTGATCTATAAGATACTGCATGCTTTAACTCTTGTTTGGGTTTTTAACCCGTTGTGCTCTCTCTAGTTTTTTTTTCTTCAGTTGCATTATTCTTTGTCTTCTTTGAAGAAATGGAGCTTTTCTAGCCTTAGATCCTTGTATCCACTCTCACCTCTATCTGGACCACTTTCCCATGGCTCTTCTTATTCTTTAGAGCCCTGAAAATGTCACACACTGAGGGAGGTATTTCCTGACCCTTCAGGTCAGTCCTGGGTGTTCATTGGAAGGACTGATGTTGAGGCTGAAACTCCAATACTTTGACCACCTGATGCGAAGAGCTGACTCATTGGAAAAGACTCTGATGCTGGGAAAGATTGAGGGCAGGAGGAGAAGGGGACAACAGGATGAGATGGCATCACCGACTCAATGGATATGAGTTTGGGTAAACTCCGGGAGTTGGTGATGGACAGGAAGGCCTGGCGTGCTGTGGTTCATGGGGTCCCAAAGAGTCGGACGTGACTGAGCAACTGAACTGAACTATGTACAATAGATTCCCAACTTTGAACTTCCTTTTTTTCTATGAAAACATCTGCTTATTTCTCCTATGGAACCTACCATAGGTATCTTGTTTATCCATGTATTTCATTCCTTATTTTATGTCTCACCAATTTATAGTTTGTCACTGAAACCCCATAGTCTCTGTCACATATTAGATTCCTAATAAATAATGTTTGAATGAATGGGTGAATATGCTATTTTCACTCCGTGCAGAAGCAATAGTTCACTTTCATAGTTTATGAATCCATTAGGTACCATGTGTAGTCAATTGATATTTAGATTACAGGTGATAACTGCCTTCTTAACACTTCCTAGTTCCCACTTTTAGCATGAAAAGATCTGTTTTAAGCAATTTCTAGAGCCCTTTGGTATATCAGACTTCTAAATGTTTGTCTTCTTTCACCCTGAATAATCCCAATGGATATTTATAAGGAAACCGTTTAGCTGGATACCCCTGTTTCTCATTTTCGCTCAGGTTCTAACCTCTGGATAAATGCTTTCCCTATTTTAACCACCTGTGAACCATTTTAACATCACACAAATCAAAATGCAAATTTACAAAGCAAAAGAGGTTTCTTTATCCATCTTCCACCATTTACACAGGTTGTCTACATAGATTTGTTGAAGGTAGTAAATATAAGATGAAATAAGTTTAAATCAGGAGGAAAGGGTTTAATCCAAAAAACTCATTTCAAGTGACTGAAATCACAGCATGAATCAGTGCATTTATTAAGATGCTGCCTGGCCAGCTGAAATAGATCATATTTTTATATCATCAACCATGCCTTTGGCAAATATGTTTATATGCCATAGCTATTCAATTTTAATTTTAGAGATACTATTTTTAAACTTTCAGTGATCTTTAACACCACAGATTCCAGAACCCCACAGAAAAGCAATAGTCAGAAACCATATTATGTCATATCTCAAACTTCTGCACTAGAAGTCATTAAAATTGTCTGGAGATTTAGTGGATTTATGCATAAAACCTCTACTGGATTATCCATTTTTGTCATAGAGAGCATTACCAATGTTTCCTTTCAGATTCTCCCCTAGTGTCTGGTGGGTCAAGTGGACAGAGTCCACTGACACTGGTCAATACACGGACCTGTATTACCCATTGGAACACTTCCCCAGAGTTAGAAACATGCTTAATTCTCCCTCTCATTTACCCTTCTTTTATCCATCAAAGGGCACTAAAGGACCTGTGGATCTTGCATTATTCCCAAACCTATACCTGCATTAGCTATATCTATATCTTAACCACAGCAAGTGAAGTGAAGTCACTCAGTCGTGTCTGTCTCTTTATGACCCTGTGGACTGTAGCCTGCCAGGCTCCTCTGTCCATGGGATTTTCCAGGCAAGAATACTGGAGTGGGTTGCCATTTCCTTCTCCAGGGGATCTCTCCAACCCAGATATTGAACCCGGCTTTCCTGCATTGCAGGCAGACGCTTTATCCTCTGAGCCACCAGGGAAGCCCCAGCAAAGAGACAGTGAAAGTGAGGTCGCTCAGTCGTGTCTGACCCTCAGCAACCCCATGGACTGCAGCTGACCCCATGGACTGCAGCCAGCAAAGGGAAGAACGAATTTTAAGTTAAGGAATGTAAAACTGAAAATAGCTATTTCCATTGCCAGAGGGGAGCTGACTGTGTGAAGACAGAAAGTGAAGGATAAAAGAATCTTCTTGCTCCTCCTCTCTTCTCTTTTTCAGTCCACAACGTCATAGTTCCAGCAGTAGAAACAACCAGACACTTTTTCAGGAGTTCTGAACAAGGGGGCTTGTTTCTCACTTTCCCAGCTGCATATTAGAAAAATTTCAAGTTCCCTTAGAGGGAAAGCCAGTGCAACATGTGGCCACCCAGGCGATATGTAAGGCAGTAACATGACCAGTTGAAAAAGGGCCAAGCCATATTCCCAATTTTTTTCAGAACTTCCTAGTTTTTGTTTAAGCCTAGAGAAGGAGGCAGGAGATGCCTGGGATGTGACCTGGTTTGCACCCCACAACGAAGTCTATCCAGTTGGGTAAAACAATCCCAGGAAATGAGGAGAAAGAGAGCCAGTATACCTCTGCAGTAACCACAATGACATGAAACTGAAGAGAAGGTGCCCAGGTGGGTTCCTGAAGACCACTGAATGTATAACATGGCAAAATAGAAGTCTCCAGAGTTGGACTAAGTAAGAGCATGATTAGCCTGACAGATCAGGAAACAAGTGATAGTCTTCATTGCTCTAGACATCAGCAGCTGATGGCAACTGGGCATTAGTGCAAGACATAACTGGAGGCCAGGATATTTCAAAGAACCTACATACAAGGAAACTGAAGTCAGAGTAGTGGATATTATCATCTCTGCAGAGCATGTAGTATGAGAAAAGTGGAGCAAAGGACAGATCTCTGAATTTTGAATCAAGAGTATGAAAAGAAAGAGTAATCTGAATAAGAGGTTTTCCAATGTGAGGGACTGAACACCCTCTCTTCGGTTTCAAGGCACTGTGGATACTGTGGAGGCCTAACTGCTCCCTATTTCCTCATTCTCTGGGATTGTTTTACCCAGATGGATAGACTTTGTTGTGTCTGGTCAAATTTAAAGTTCAATGGAGACTTTCACTCAACTAACGACTGAAAATCTCCACCGATCTAGAAATTTCGAAGTCATTAGTGACCGTGGTAGAACAGATTTTGTGAAGGGGAGAAGACTCAAGGAGAGAGTGGAGGAGCCTGCAAGCGGGAAAGTAAAGGATGGATGAGGAAATAGAGGCAGCATCTGTAGTCTTTTCAAAAATTTTGACAATGAATAGGAGAGAAATCAAGAAAGTGGAGTAAAACAATAGTTTTTGTATTTGTTTGTTTGTTAAATCATTTATTTTAAAGAATACTGAGCACATTTCATTGTCTGGGGAAGGAAGCAGAAAATAGGGAGAGTAGATAATACTGCTCATAGTCTGAAAGGTGAGCAGAAAATGCATCAGGGCTTCTATTTTGTAAATAAGAAAAAATGAGATTTTGTATTAATCTGCTTGTTGAAGTTCACAGAGGTTGAAGGATCCATTTGGGCAAGAAGCACATCCTTTATATTCTTAGTCTTTTACTCTTCTATCATTATATTGAATGTCTTCATTTGCATCAGAACAATGGTGATGCTGTGATGGCATAAATCACCTGTAATACCCCTTCCTCTTGCACTGAATTAAGTTGGTTAGTCCCTAAGTCAAGTCATATCTGACTTTTGCCACCCCATGGACTGCAGCACACCAGCCTCTCCTGTCCTTCCCTTTCTCCCAGAGTCTGCTTGTATTCATGTCCATTGAGTAGGTGATGCTATCGACCCATCTCATCCTCTGCTGCCCCTTCTCCTTTTGCCTTCAATATTTCCCAGCATCAGGGTTTTTTGCAATGAGTTGGCTCTTCCCATCATGTGGTCAAAGTATTAGAGCTTCTGCATCAGTCCTTCCAATGAATATTTAGGGTTGATTTCCTTCAGGGATGACTGGTTTGATCTCCTTGCTGTTCAAGGAGACTCTCAAGAGACTTCTCCAGCATCACATTAAGACTTGTGTGTGCTTGTATGCTTAGTCACTCAGTTGTGTCCGATTCTTTGCGACACCATGGAGTGTCGGCTTCACACGTCAGGCTCCTCTGTCCATGGGGATTGTTTAGGCAAGAATACTGGAGTGGGCTGCTGTGCCCTCCTCCAGGGGATCTTCCTGACCCAGGGATTGAACCCAGGTCTCCTGCATTTCAGTCAGATTCTTTACCATCTGAGCCACCAGGGAATTTAAGGATTCCAAACTTCTTGATAGCAACCTGAGGCTTTTGTAAGTTTTGCATATGAAGGAGGCACAGTTGTAATTTTGTTGCTGTTTGTGAATTTCTCATTGCCTTTTAATGTGAGCACAGAAGACTACTGCCTTTTTTTTTTTTTTGCCAGTCTTAAGGAAGAGGGAAAGTAGATGCTCAAAAGGGGGAAGAAGATGAAAGCACTTCTAGACTTGGGCAATGTGTAAAGAGAGGTGAATGACTTCCAGTTTTTGGTGCTGGATCAACTATATTCTTTATCCCTTTCATGAATTTTGAGGAAACTACAGTGCAATCTTTTCTAAATGTAAAGGAAGTGGAAGGAAAACAAGGCTGACAATACTGGTGTTAGGGTTCACAAAGGACTCATAGTTTAAAAACAGCCCATTGTGGTGACCTAACAAATAAGGGATGAAATCACAGTGGCCACATTGCCCTGGTGGCAGCCTGTTTTTTCCTTAAGGTGATACCTGTTTTTCCCTGTTGGTGTGAGTTTCTCAAGACTATGTGCCCACCCGATGGTGAGATCCCTCTAACTACATGATCACAAGATCCCAGCTGCATGCTAAAGATACATTAAGGTCCTCTCCCTTTGGGGCACAATTTCCCTTTGATAGGGTATAAGAAGCATTGGCTGTAAAGGGGAGCACTGTTTTCTCTCTAAAGCCAGTCACTTTCTTTCTTCCTATAATAAATCTTTCTCTGCTTGAATGCCTGGGTCACTTTCTTTTTCTCCAAACTTGCCTTACAATTGGCACCTATTTTTTAAATAAAAATAGCAAACAGTAGCTGATATTTGTTAAGTCTTGGCCATGTGTCAGGCAGATTTCGCTGATGGCACTTAAACACGTCATTGAGTCCTTACATTTTGTTCTGAAATAGGATATGTTTCCCCCTTGGTGGGACTGGAGACTGACTGATTCAACATCCCACTTATAAGCTATGTGACTTTTGGTCAGGTATTTAACCACCTGAGCCTCAGTATCTGTATTCATAAAATGTGATTGAGAAAGATGATCCATGGATGATAAACTCTTCTTCGCAGTTTTTTTTTTTTTGTTAGTGTTTATAAAGTGTTTAGAATCTCATGGTGAGCAATATATGATGTAAAATGAAATAAAACTCTGATTTTGAGGCCCATATTCTTTCCACTTCACCAGCCCAAACTACACATCAGATTGCTGACTCTACTTTTAGAAGTGATAGTGTATTTTCCCAGAGCAAAATAAGCAATTATAATTCTTGTAATACTATAATTCAAGCAAGTAGAATTCTGTGGACTATCCAAGAAAGTAATGACCACACATCATAATAGAACCTTGAATATATTTTCTTACAGAAGCAAAAATAAGTATCGAATATTTCGTGTGATGTGGGTTGAAGATTACTTGTTGATTAAATACAGAAAGTTTATGAAAAATAACACCTTCCAGTGAGTTATCAGTAAGATGCGTTCTCCATTCTTATTCACCTGATTCAGTTTAATTGCTTAATAACTGGAAATACACCTACAAACCCCAGCAGAAGAGCATGTGAACATTAAAGTGAGAGAACAGGGAAAATTGCCCTTCTGCCATGAAACAAAACATTCCAATCTTCACTGAATTGTACAGACAAGAAGTGATTTCTGAAGAAATGAACTCATTTGAACTTGAGTTAAACTCTTGTTTTTGATTGTTTTGATGGCTGACAGCAACTAATTTTTCATAAAACCCCCAAATTTTTCATAAACCCTCCTTGCGGGGGGTGCTCCGCAGAAAGAGAAAGGCAGTGGAACGTCCCTCCACAGACCTGAGGGGTCCTGAGGAAAAGTGAGCGTGCTGTCCGCCAACCCAGCCCCTCGGGGAGCGAGAGACAAACCAGACTCGACAGGGGTTCCGCCTGAGCAGGTCCCCTTTAGTGCCACAAGCTCCCAGTTTATACAGGCAAGGGGTGGGGGCGGTTTGCGAGGGACTTTCCATAGTTGCGCCAATCACGTTAAAGGTCAAATCGTCATGTGCCATCATTATAACAGGAGTCTATGGTGATCACGCACTGTCCACGTGCACAGAAATCAAGAGAGCCAATCAAAAGTTTTGACAAACAACATAGACCACACCCCTATCTCTAAGGTGCCATCTTAGTTTCCGACTGCAAAGCTAGCCCTTCTCTTTTTCTGTTTTAAGGTTTTCCATTTAGGGCCCCACACCTGCTCAGCCAAGTGTGTATTTTTTATTATTTATGTTTTCCTTACCAGTTGAGTTCTTAAATGAAAAAAAATGCTTTGAAAATTAAAAAGACATTAAAAAAATAATATTTATTTTTTGTGAACTGTGACTTTCTATGTTTAAGAACTCTACTGGTCCAAGAGGTACTAACTTTACTCTGAATTAATTGGAAAGAAGGAAACAGTTTGCAAAATTACCCAATTTTGGAAAATGAGATGGTTTTTAACATCTGAAATATTAATTTAAAATGCATATACTATGAGGGTTAAGACAGAAAAAAGAGAAACTGGTTAAAGGAATAAGTAGAACTTTGAGTGAATTTAGTATGTTTTTATATTCTGGAAAAATCTCTTAATCTGACACATGTTCAGTACCTCCTCATAATTTCTCAATGTCAGATTTGATCATATAGAGATGAGCAAATGTACACTATATTTCACTGATTTACTGAATGGAATAATTTCATTAAAAATCCATAATATTTAAACTTCATACATCATTGCCCAAGAATGAGAACACATTAACAATGTTAATAAACTGGGTATATGCATGAATTATTACCAGAAATATATATATTTCAAGTTTCTGCACATATGTGTTTTCTCTAAGGTATCAGTTCATCTCAGTTCAGTTGCTCAGTCATGTCCGACTCTTTGCGACCCCATGAATGGCAGCACGCCAGGCCTCCCTGTCCATCACCAACTCCCGAAGTTCACCTAAACTCTTGTTCATTGAGTCAGTGATGCCATCCAGCCATCTCATCCTCTGTTTTCCCCTTCTCCTCCTGCCCACAATCCCTCCCAGCATCAGAGTCTTTTCCAATGAATTAACCCTTCGCATGGGGTGGCCGAAGTATTGGAGTTTCTGCTTTAGCATCAGTCCTTCTAAAGAAATCCCAGGACTGATCTCCTTTAGAATGGACTGGTTGGATCTCCTTGCAGTCCAAGGGACTCTCAAGAGTCTTCTCTGACACTACAGTTCAAAAGCATCAATTCTTTGGTGCTCAGCTTTCTTCACAGTCCATCTTTCACATCCATACATGACCACTGGAAAACCATAGCCTTGACTAGACAGACCTTAGTCGGCAAAGTAATGTTCCTGTTTGGAATATGCTATCTAGGTTGGTCATAACTTTTTTTCCAAGAAGTAAGCATCTTTTAATTTCATGGCTGCAATCACCATCTGCAGTGATTTTGGAGCCCAAAAAATAAAGTCTGACACTGTTTCCACTGTTTCCCCATCTACTTCCCATGAAGTGATGGGACCAGATGCCATGATCTTTGTTTTCTGAATGTTGAACTTTAAGCCAACTTTTTCACTCTCCTCTTTCACTTTCATCAAAAGGCTTTTTAGTTCCTCTTCACTTTCTGCCATAAGGGGGGGTGTCATCTGCATATTTGAGGTTATTGATATTTCTCCTGGCAATCTTGATTCCAGCTTGTGCTTCTTCCAGCCCAGGCTTTCTCATGATGTACTCTGCATAGAAGTTAAATAAGCAGAGTGACAATATACAGGCTTGATGTACTCCTTTTCCTATTTGGAACCAGTCTGTTCTTTCATCTCTAAGATATAGTAATTTTTTAATAGTGTGTGAACATTCTTGGAGTGAGTTAGGACAACTTTTGTTGCTTAAGTGTTTACTCTCCTCATTGTTCTATTCTTAAAGGTCTAACCTGTGAGAACCTCATCAAAGTATTTCTTACCATCTGGTTTCTCCTTGGATTTGGTCAAGGAAGAGAGCAGAGTGACGTAGGGTTAATAATTTCCCTGTATGTTTCTCTGCCAGCATGCAACCAGTGTCCCTTTTGGCTTTTACTCCCACTTAGAAGCCTCCTCTGTATAGCTCTCTTCTTGTTAGTTGTTGTTCAGTTACTAAGTCGTGTCCGACTCTTTACTACCCCATGGACTGCGGCATGCCACAATTCTCTGTCCTCAAACATCTCCCTGAGTTTGCTCAAACTCATTACCACTGAGTCAGTGATGCCATCCAACCATCTCAAACCTCTCTCACCCCCTTCTCCTCTTGCTCTCAGTCTTTCTCAGCATCAGGGACTTTTCCAATGAGTTGGCTCTTCCCTTTAGGTGGCTAAAGTATTGGAGCTTCAGCATCAGTCCTCCCAATGAATATTTAGATTTGATCATCTTGCTGTCCAAGGAACCCTCAAGAGTCTTCTCCAGCACCACAGTTCTAAAGCATCAGTTCTTCAGTGCTCAGCCTTCTTTATGGTCCAACTCTCACATCCATACATAATGACTGTAAAAATACATAGTTTTGAATACATGGACCTTTGTCACAAAGTAATGTCTCTGCTCTTAAATATGATATCTATGTTTGTCATAGTTTTCTTCCAAGGAGAAAGTGTCTTTTAATTTTATGGCTGCAGTCACCATCTGCAGTGATTTTGGAGCCCAAGAATAAATAAAGTCTGTCACTGATTCCATTGTTTCTCCATCTATTTGCCATGAACTGATGGGTCTGCTTTCAATGATCTTGTTTTTCTAAATGTTGAGTTTTAAGCCAGCTGTTTCACTCTCCTCTTTCACTTTCATCAAGAGGCTCTTTAGCTCTTCTTTGCTTTCTGTCATTAGGGTAGGGTTATCTTCATATCTGTGGTTATTGATCTTGATTCCAGCAATCTTGATTCCAGCTTGTGTTTTATCCAGCCCTGCATGTCGTATGATGTCTCTGCATATAAGTTAAATAAGCAGGGTGACGATATACAGCCTTGATGTACTCCTTTCCCTGTTTTGAACCAGTCCATTGTTCCATATCCAGTTCTAACTGTTGCTTCGTGACCTGCGTACTGGTTTCTCAAGAGGCAGGTAAGGTGGCCAGGTATTCCCATCACTTTAAGAAATTTCCAGTTTGTTTTATTCCACACAGTCAAAGGCTTTATTATAGTTAATGAAGCAGAAGTAGATTTTTTTTTTCTGGAATTCTCTTGCTTTTTCTATCATACAGCGTATGTTGAAAATTTAATCGCTAGTTCCTCTGCCTTTTCTAAGTCCACCTTGTAAATCTGGAAGTTCTTGGTTAACATACTGTTGGAGCATAGCTTGAAGGGTTTTCAGCATTACCTTGCTAGCATGTAAAATTAATGCACTTGTGTGGTACTTCAAACATTCTTTGGAATCATCCCTATTTGGGATTGGAATGAAAGCTGGCATTTTCCAGTCCTGTGGCCACTGCTGAGTTCTCCAAATTTCCTGGCATGTTGATTGGAGCACTTTAACAGCATCATCCTTTAGGATTTGAAATAGCTCAGCTGGAATTCCATCATCTCTACTAGCTTTGTTTGTAGTGATGCTTCCTAAGGTCCACTTGACTTTGCACTTTAGGATGTCTGGCTTTAGGTGATTACTCACACCATCGCGGTTTTCCAGGTCATTAAGATCTTTTCTGTACAGTTCTTTTGTGTATTCTTGCCACCTCTTCTTAGTATCTTCTGCTTCTGTTAGGTCCATACTGTTAGGTCCATACTCTGCTATTTAGGGTCCAGTGATAGTTTGCTATCAACTATTCCTGGAAAACTCAGCAGTGGCCACAGAACTGGAAAAGGTCAGTTTTCATTCCAATCCCAAAGAAAGGTAATGCCAAAGAATGCTCCAACTACCACACAACTGCACTCATCTCACATGCTAGTAAAGTAATGCTCAAAATTCTCCAAGCCAGGCTTCAGCAATATGTGAACCATGAACTTCCAGATGTTCAAGCTGGTTTTAGAAAAGGCAGAAGAACCAGAGATCAAATTGCCAACATCTTCTGGAATTTTGAAAAAGCAAGAGAGTTCCAGAAAAACATCTATTTCTGCTTTATTGACTATGCCAAAGCCTTTACTGTGTGGATCACAATAAAATATGGAAAATTCTGAAAGAAATGAGAATACCAGACCACCTGACTTGCCTCTTTAGAAACCTGTATGCAGGCCAGGAAACAATAGTCAGAACTGGACATGGAACAACAGACTGGTTCCAAATAGGAAAAGGAGTATGTCAATGCTGTATATTGTCACCCTGCTTATTTAACTTATATGCAGAGTACATCAGGAGAAATGCTGGGCTGGAGGAAGCACAAGCTGGAATCAAAATTGCTGGGAGAAATACCAATAACCTCAGATATGCAAATGACACCACCCTCTTGGCAGAAAGTGAAGAAGAACTAAAGAGTCTCTTGATGAAAGTGAAAGAGGAGAGTGAAAAATTTGGTTTAAAGCTCAACATTCAGAAAACTAAGATCATGGCATCTGGTCCCATCACTTCATGGTAAATAGAATAGGAAACAGTGGAAACAGTGGCTGACTTTATGTTTCTGGATGCCAAAATCACTGCAGATGGTGACTGCAGCCATGAAATTAAAAGACACTTACTCCTTAGAAGGAAAGTTATGACCAACCTAGACAGCATATTAAAAAGCAGAGATATGTCTTTGTCAACAAAGTCTGTCTAGTCAAGGCTATGGTTTTTCCAGTGGTCATGTATGGATGTGAGAGTTGGACTATAAAGAAAGCTGAGCATAGAAGAATTGATGCTTTTGAACTGTGGTGTCGGAGAAGACTCTTGAGAGTCCCTTGGACTGCAAGGAGATCTAACCAGTCCATCCTAAAGCAGATCAGTCCTGGGTGTTCATTGGAAGGACTGATGTTGAAACTGAAACTCCAGTACTTTGACCACCTGATGTGAAGAGCTGACTCATTTGAAAAGACCCTGATGCTGGGAATGTTTGAGGGCAGGAGGAGAAGGGGACAACAGGATGAGATGGTTGGATGGCGTCACTGACTCTATGGACATGGTTTTGGGTGAATTTGGGAGTTGGTGATGTACAGGGAGGCCTGGTGTGCTGCAGTCCATGGGGTCGCAAAGAATCGGACACGGCTGAGCTACTGAACTGACTGACTGATAGTTTCCCCCCATTGCATCCATTCGTTAGGCCTAGATGGTAGTATATGTTCCGCTATAACTGGCCTCATTGTATTATACCATTTGTTAATAACATCTGTATTATACTAAGTTTGATAACCTTGATCCACCCATGGAAATATCCCTTATTGAAAACTTCTCAAATTATCCCATTTGAATGATCCATCTGTTTCCTGACTGATCTATTACAGTGTGGGAAATAGATTTCCCAGATAATTTAGTTATGGTGTAATAATCTTCAGTGTCAACATCATCTCTTGTCTACTTTTAAAAAATTAAATTAATTCATTAATTTTAACTGGAGCATAATTCTTGTCTGCTTTGCAGTAGCTTCCTGTTGTTCTCCTTTCTTCTACTTTTGTTCCACTAAAGTCTGTCTTCTACAAAGTAACCAGAGTGATCTTATTAAAATGTCAGATCAGATAATTTCTCTGCTCAGACCCCTTGAGGGCTTTAAATCTTAAAGTCCAATACATCTCCATGGCCTCAGGCCCCTAACAGTCTTGGTCAATCCATGACTTGCTTACTTCCTTGCTCTTATCTTCTCTATAAATAACTCACTCCGATATCCACTACTCTAGATCTTCTATTGTTTCTTGAGCACATCAGGCATACTTATTGTTAAGGATCATCACGCTCGGTATTCCAGCTGCCAATAATGTTCTTCCTTATGGGTCCTGCACTAACAAATCAAAATTTAGCTTCTAAACTTAGGCTTTTCTGTACACCCTATTCAAATGAAACCCCATCCTGCCTTAAGTGTGCTTACTAAGTGCTTTTTTTTTTCCTTCCATAGTGCTTATCATCAACTAACATATTTATTTTATGCCATTTCTTCCTAAAAAGTTAATCTCATGAAAACTGGCTAATTTCTGTTGGCCCCTATGCTGTGAATGCCTTGAACACTGCCTAGCACTTATTAGAAACATACTTTATAATGATTTATTGAATGAGTGGGTATGTATTACTCACTGAAGTTTAGTTACATTTTATTCAGGTCACAGTGATGCTAGTTGCAATGTTAGTACTGATTTAATTAAATCAATCATCAAAAAATATTAAAACTTACAGTTGTATACTGAAAGTGTCATGGCTCTCTAAGACTTATATCTGCTTAATAAACACAAATAAATACAAGTCTTAATTTACTCTTAAGTCCATAGAATAATGTAACTAAAGTGAATCAGTAGACCTAAATTTTTGAACTAGCTCTACTAACAACTTATATTGCATAACCTAAGGGAAAGTCTCTTTAATTTCTCTGTGCTCCAATTTCCTTAGTTGTAAAATTAGGTGAAAGAGTGAATGATTCTTAGCATCCATTATTCATCTGAAATTCTAAGAGGTGGTTGTTATATACCTTTTGAGAATATGTTTATGTATTTTAAAATGTCATCTGAAATTATACTGTAATCAATGCTAAAGATCATTGATAAGTGATACCTATAGGAAGCACAGATAACTTATTATCATTTGTCTTTCATCTTCTTTATGAACAATATATTACTATTTCTTTTTCTAGAGAATAACAATGGGTAAATTAATCAGGAGACTTGTGACCACAGATAACCCTGTGATTGCAACCAAGCATTTTTTTCTTTTAAATTGAAGTATAGTTGATTTATAATGTGTTAGTCTCACATGTACAAAAATAATTCAGTTATTCATAGCAGTAGTGTTAGTCACTCAGAAGACTGTAGTCCACCAAGCTCCTCTGTCCATGGAATTCTCCAGGGAACAATACTGGAGTAGGTGGCCATTTGTGTGTGTGTGTATAAATACAGATTTACATACATGTATATTTCTTTTCAGATTCATTTCCCTTATAGTTTATTACAAGAAATTGTGTATAGTACTGTATGCTATACAGTAGGTTTTTATTGTTTATCTATTTTACATATATTATTACATATATTTTCATCACAAGCTCCTTATTTATCTCTCTCCTTCTTTCCACTTTGGTAAACATAAATTTGTTTTCAATGCCTCTTAGTCTGTTTATGTTTTATAAATAAGTTTATTTGCATCTTTTTTAGATTCCACATATAAGGAGTATTATGGTATTTGTCTTTCTTCATCTGCTTTACTTAGTTGTCTCTGCTGCTGCTGCTAAGTTGCTTCAGTCGTGTCCAACTCTGTGCGACCCCATAGATGGCAGCCCACCTGGCTCCACCATCCCTGGGACTCTCCAGGCAAGAACACTGGAGTGGGTTGCCATTTCCTTCTCCAATGCATGAAAGTGAAGTCAAAGTGAAGTTGCTCAGTCGTGTCCGACTCTTAGCGACCTCATGGATTGCAGCCTAGCAGGCTCCTCAGTCCATCGGATTTTCCAGGCAAAAGTACTGGAGTGGGGTGCCATTGCCTTCTTCATAGTAATCTCTAGGTCCATCCATATTGCTGAAAATGGCTTTCTTTCTATGCTGAGTAATATCCTATCATGTATCTATACTTCATCTTTTTATCTGCTCACATGTCAGTGGACATTTAGTGGACCTCCATGTTTTATTTATTGTAAATAGTGCAGCAATGAACATTGGGGTGCATGTATCTTTTCAAATAATGATTTTCTCTGGATATACGGCCAGGGATGGTATTGCTGGATCCTATGGAAATTCCAGTATTTTAAAGAGCCTCCATACTGTTTACCATAGTAGCTGTACCAATTTGGGACCAAAGTATAATCTTGAATTTACTGTTTTCAACAATATATTGAGAATATATTAAAATATAGATGAAATATGTTATGATAGATGATACATGTCAGGATTTCAGATTATACTGCAGTGAGTATTCTCATCTTTGATATTCCTGGAAACTTATCCATGTCATAGATTTTCAAATCCAAGAAAATATTTTAAATGATCTCAGATGAATACTTCAAATTGAGATGAACCTTTTATATATAGCATAGTTTTAACCTTTAGGATTCACACTGGACTCCTGAAAAATTTATGTAAAAGTTGTAGAAGTATCCAAATGGTTCTCTTTATCTCTTTAAATATCTGAAAATACAAAGTCAAAAAATTTTAAATTTCTTATGTCTGCATTGTGCCAACCCAGCAAAAATCAGATGCTATTTATCACTTTTGAATTTTCACCACCAGAAAAGTCATTAATTTTAATGATAAAATCCTGTTATAACTTGCATTGAGTTGACCTTTTAAGCTCTCAGACAAAATGTACAATATAACCATAAGGTGATATTATTGCTATTTGGAAATGAAATAGTATTTCTTATCCTTTTTAATAGCATGACAGACAAAATACTTGAATACCATAATTTTTTCCTCTCTGCAAATTTTATGTACAATATTCATTTTGAAAATGAGTATTTTCTATCCATTTATGTTTACATTTTAACAAATAGACATACATAATTATTTATAGCCTTCTTTTTGGTAGATAGAAATGCTTTTCTTTCATCTATTGTTTTATTTGTCTTAATTGTTTTCAGTAAAATCTGAACTAAACCATTAGTTATTAATATACTTGACCCCATACATGTGTTTTATCCCTCTACTAAATGATTTTCTTACCTTGCATCAAGTCATCTTGATTATGAAACTGAAATAAATTCAGTGACTGCTTGTCAGACAACTGGACAGTGGAAAATTCTTTTGTTGGGCAAACAAAGAACTCACAATTTCTAGCCTTTTAGTGCTTGATGATATTTGCTTCCATCATGCCATTTGCTTATTGTACAATACATAGGAGAATGCTTTCTACTGGCTTCAAACGTAGCCTTATAACAGGAATGGTTCAAAGAAAAGGCTCTCTACATGTATCACAATTTCTTCCTTGCTGCTGCTGTTTCGTAAACACTTAGGTGATACATCCATCCTCATTAGGAATCACTCTTCCTTACAGACAGACTATTCCCAACAATCAGCAAAACCAGTTCTTCTCTTGGATTTAAAATATCCTTGCAACATTCATTCTTACCATTTTTCTGTGGTCCCCAATTAACACTATTTTTTAAGCATAATATCTTCCATCTTGATTTATGTCAATATAATGTAACAGATTTTATGGGTAGGAGGAAGCAAGCAATACAAAAGGCAACATTAAAAGGGCCTTGCCAAGTACTGGGTTTAAAAATTGGTAGAATTTCCAAAAAGCAGCTCTTAGAAATTATGTTTAATCATTACTAGCAGCTTAGAGTAAAATTATTTCATACTCCTAGTCACTTACCATTTAATATTTATAAAAATGATTTCTACATTCCATGAATCTTAAATATTCATGATTATCATTTCTCTAATTTCCAAAAGCCCCTCAGAGAAAGTATACTGCAAGATAGAACATTACCTGATATGGGAAAGGAAATAATGACACATATATCTGACAGATTGTGTGATACAGTGGGGTGAAAGCAATTTACTAGTAGATGGGCAATGTGGGTTGCCCTTTGATACCTGGGACTTGCTACTTTTGTGAGTGAGCAAATTCTATGGTTCTTGTGTTCTCTAGTTTTCATCCCTGGCAACAAAAGAGATCACTGTCTTGCTCTACCTTTTAGGTTCTTTGAAAGTTTATTGATAATGTGTGTGAAAGTACTTTCAAAATGTGAAATATTTTAAAGTATTAGATTGGTAAAAAAGTAACTGTGGTTTCAGACCATGAATTTTAAATCATTATAACAAAGCTCAAGCACATCTTTAAGAATCAAAATAGGAACCATTACAATCAACATATTTTTGCCAATGAGAAATAAGTTTGTTTATTCCTGTAGCATAAAAATCCATATGTTGGGATTCCACAAACTCCTGGAAAACATTTTTTGCCTCCTGCTAGTAGTGGAAGCATTTTCCCTGCCAAAAATTACCTAGATGCATGAAGAAGTGGGCCCTTTCCACTGATCAATGTCAGCTGCAGGCATTGAAGTTTTCATTCATCTCATCAATTTGCTGAGCATACTTCTCAGATGTAATGATTTCACCAAGATTCAGAAAGCTATAGTGGATTAAATTGGTAGCAGACCACTAAACAGTGACCACGACCTTTCTCTGGCATAAGTCTGGCTTTGGGGAGTGCTTTGAGCATCCTCTCAGTCCAACCACTGAGCTGGTCATTACTGGTTATCATACAAAATCCACTTTTCATCACACATCACAATCCAATTGAGAAATGGTTCATAGTTGGTATATAGAATAAGAGAAGATGACACTTTGAAAATGGTGAATTTTTGATTTCCAGTCAGCTCATGAGGCACCCACTCATTGAGCTTTTCATCCTTCCAATTTGCTTCAAATGTCAAACAGCTGTAGAGTGGTCGATGTTGAGTTCTTCAGCAACTTTTCCTGTGGTTGGAAGAGGATCGGTTTCAATGATGCTCTCAACTGGTCGTTGTGAACTTCTGATGGACAGTCACTATGCTCTTCAGCTTTAAGGGTCTCATCTCTTTTGCAAAATTTCTTGAACCACCACTGCACTGCATGTTTGTTAGCAGTTCCTGGGCCAAATGCATTGTTGATGTTGAGAGTTGCCTCCATTGCTTTACAACCCATTTTAAACTCTAATTAAAAAAAAAAATGCTCGAATTTGTTTTTTGTCTAACATAATTTCTACAGGCTAAAATAAAATAAAATAAACAGCAAGTAATAAGTCAGTGAAAAAACTTAAAGCAAGTAATGTACATTAAATGATGTATAACATAACCACATTTAAGAATGTATTCTGATATCAAACAGCACAGTTCAACAATGCAAAACCGCAATTCCTTTTGAACCAACCTAATATTATCTTTATGATTCTTTAAAATTTTGTATTCCTATCTATATACCACTACAGAATGAGCTTTTTTCCCCCCTCTCCATAAAAAAAAAAATCACTCCCCATTTTGAAAAAATATAAGCAATTGAAAACTCTTCTTCCTGGTTTCCACAATTCCAGACTCTCTCCACTTTTATCTGTTGATTTTTAGAGGGTTAGATTTTGTACCAAATATCTCATGACACTCTAAAAAATCTCAAATGATAGTGTCACCAAAAAAGAAAGTGAAAGTGGAGTCATTCAGTCGTGTCCAACTCTTTGTGATCCCATGGGCTGTAGCCCGCCAGGCTCCTCCATCCATGGGATTTTCCAGGCAAGAGTACTGGAGTGGGGTGCCATTGCCTTCTCCAGGGGATCCCTGACCCATGGATCGAACCCAGGTTTCCCACACTGTAGGCAGACACTTTACTGTCTGAGCCACCAGGGAAGTCACCAATAAAAATAGTAACAAAACTACACATGGTTTACTGTTGATACAAGATATTCATACGCAACTCCACTGTGTCTTAACCCAAACGTATATCAAAGTAGCCCTTTTTAAAACTTGTAATCCGTTAAGCTCAAGCCTAATTTTCATTCTCTATGCAAAAAATATTTTTTTAAAAAAGAAAACTCCTTTATTTTTTCACTGAAACCATACATTAGACAGGCCCACCCCTTCCTTGCAATAGCTCTTTTTTTATGATCAGAAACTTTTTACATCATATTTTGTTTACTGGACTATAGCAACAACACTACCACTGTTAGTATTACTACCTTTTACTACTCAATGCTTTGTTTTCTCATTTATAAAAATGGGGATGTTAAAACTAGTAGCTAGAATTTTTGTTTGGGTTAAGTTAGCAAATAAAAATTTATATATTAATACCTATAAGTTCTTTAAAGGAAAGAGCATATGGTATTACAGGTATACTGCTACATTCCCCATAGTATTTAACACTAAAGCAATTTTCTACCCATGTACCTGATATTTATCCTTTAAATACACTGAATATCAGAGAGTTAATATATTTGTCTGTGCTCATGAGTATTATATACATGTGTATATATGTGTTTATATACCTGTAGTATTAATGTTACATGTGTTTATATACATGTAGTTTTTTTTTTTCCCTTTTTGCCCATTTCTTTCTGGTAAGTAATACTAAGTACTAATTGCTATACCAGAGGACTCAGAGTGGTAGATGTTACCATCCTCATTTCACAGAAGAGAAAACAGTGACTTCAAGGAGTTATAGTTTTCTTAGAATTACTCAGCTTAATAATACAGAATGAGATTCCAAACATAGGTTCTTTTCTCATAAGTAAATGCTGCTTACACCACTTCATCTAATTGTCAGACACTATTCTAGCTGATGATGATAGAATTGTAATTTAGAACAATTTCCTGCATTCTCATCTGCTTTTCATGCCCAGGCCTGAGAAGAGTTTCTTCATCAGCTCTTTGGGCTGTTGAATGAGACTTTGGAACCTGGAGCAGAGTATGTCCAATTCCCTTCTCCACTCTGAAAACATATGTGACTCCTACATTAAATCTAGTGATTAAATGTCTTTGAAATACCCTTCAACTCACCCAAGTGTTATTAGCTTACAATATGTTTATTCTTTTATGATTTGTATTAAGAAGATATTTCTTGAGATTGTAAGCATCCCTTCAAATCACATTTAAAATGTTCTAACAAAACTGGTCAAATGCAATTGTATTATCTTATTGTTTTACAAAATAAAGTTGGTAGTGCCAAATGATCACAAATTATTAATAATTAGAAAAGTTAATGAGCCAATTTGTTCCTCTGGCTCATGATACTCTAGGTATTTTAGAATTGTGTTTTTCTCAATTATCCATGAATTATTACATCATTGTACTAAACAGAATTACATTTTCTTAGATATTTTAGAAATATGCCTTATAATGTATATTGGGTAAAAAGTTCTTGCTTCATGGCCTCCCATTTCCTGAAACTTGATAGTTATTCACCTTAATCCCATAAATTCAATGTTCTGTAAGGTAAATTTACTTCAAATGCAGAGCATTGTTCTGTAAACATCCATGTGTATCACTTTCATTCTCTCATCTGTCTGGCTTTATTGCTCTAAGCAAATATCCCTTGATTTCATTTGTAAAATATTTCTGAAGAAACAAAGGTGGTTTTGAACTTATTTTCCTTTTTCCCCTTTTACTGAGATTATGATGACTTTGAACAGTCCTCAGATGAATTTCACCTTTCCTTTTTTGTCTATTTCAAAGGAAGGGAAACTTTGAAGAACTTTTTTTCTTTTTTAATATATCTAAAGCTTCTTTCACATAGAAATGAAATTTCCATTTAATACTTTGAGCTTTCACTGTGAATAGACTATGCTCAGTGGAGACAGAGACAAACAAACTTACTTATAACCATTCTTGTTGTCTATGGGGACCCATGTCTGGTCACTTGTAACTCCTCTACCCCGCTGACAATAGGGAAACTGTAGAGCCTCAATTCAAGCATAGTTTACCAAGGAAATGAGGACCCAGAGTGTACAAAGAAATTTTCCCTTCAACTTTGTGAGTCATAGTTTCCTAAGGGAGAAAAATATGGGATCTGAGAAGCCAAATTCTACTTCACCTCTTCTCTAACCTGCCAAACATTCCTGATCAGGGTTACAGAAGGAATGTTTTCAGTCTCTTGCTGTGGTGGTTATCAAAAACTTAAGTCTGCTACTTTAGTCTCAATTTTTACAAAAATCGGTTCTTACTGAAAATGTAAGAATTATTTTTATGGGGATACAGTCCATTATGTGATAGCTACCATGCTGTTTCTGGAAATAACTTCTTGTTTTTCCTCTTTGATTAAACAACTGTTGTTCAGTTGTTAAGTCATGTCAGTCTCTTTGCGACCCCGTGAACTCAGCATGCCAGGGTTTCCTGTCCTTCATTATCTCCCTGAGTGTGTTCAAACTCATGTCCTTTGAGCCAGTGATGCCATCCAACCATCTTATCCTATATCACTCCCTTCTCTTCTTTCCACCAGTCTTTCCCCAAATCAAGGTCTTTTCCAATAACTTGTCTCTTCACACCAGGTGGCTGAAATATTGGAGCTTCAGCTTTAGCATCAGTCTTACCAACGAATATTTAGGGTTGATTTCCTTTAGGATTGAAGAGTTTGATTCTCCTTGTTGTCCAGGGGACTCTAGAGTCTTCTCTAGCACCATAGTTTGAAAGCATCAATTCTTTGGTGCTCAGCCATCTTTATGGTTCAACGCTCACATTCATACGTGACTACTGGAAAAACCATAGCTTTAACTATAAAACCTTTGTCGCCAACGTTATGACTCTCCTTTTTAATTCATTATTTGTCATAGCTTCTCTTCCAAGGAGCAAGCATGGCTTGCAGTCACCATCTGCAGTGATTTTGGAGCCCAAGAAAATAAAGTCTGACACTGTTTCCCCATCTATTTGCCATGAAGTGATGGGACCAGATTCCATGATCTTCGTTTTCTGAATGTTGAGCTTTAAGCCAAATTTTTCACTCTCCTCTTTCATTTTCATCAAGAGGCTTTTAGTTCCTCTTCACTTTCTGCCATAAGGGTGGTGTCATCTGCATATCTGAGGTTATTTCTCCTGGCAATCTTAATTCCAGCTTGTGCTTCTTCCAGTCCAGTGTTTCTCATGATGTACTCTGCATATAAGTTAAATAAGCAGGGTAACAATATACAGCCTTGATGTATTCCTTTTACTATTTGGAACCAGTCTGTTGTTCATATTCAGTTCTAACAGTTGCTTCCTGACCTGCATACAGATTTCTCAAGAGGCAGGTCAGGTGCTCTGTATTCCCATCTCTTTCAAATTTTCACAGTTTATTGTGATCCATACACTCAAAGGCTTTGGCATAGTCAATAAAGCAGAAATAGATGTTTTTCTGGAACTCTCTTGCTTTTTCCATGATCCAGCGGATGTTGACAATTTGATCTCTGGTTCCTCTGCCTTTTCTAAAACCAGCTTGAACATCAGGAAGTTCGCGGTTCACGTATTGCTGAAGCCTGGCTTGGAGAATTTTGAGCATTCCTTTACTAGCTTGTGAGATGTGTGCAATTGTGTGATAGTTTAAGCATTCTTTGGCATTGCCTTTCTTTGGGATTGGAATGAAAAGTGAGCTTTTCCAGTCCTGCGGCCACTGCTGAGTTTTCCAAATGTGCTGGCATATTGAATGCAGCACTTTCCCAGCATCACCTTTCAGGATTTGAAATAGCTCAACTGGAATTCCATCACCTCCACTAGCTTTATTTGTAGTGATGCTTTCTAAGGCCCACTTGACTTCACATTCCAGGATGTCTGGCTTTAGGTGAGTAATTACATCATCATGATTATTTGGGTAGTGGTGCTCTTTTTTGTATAGTTCTTTTATATATTATTGTCACATCTTCTTAATATTGTCTGTTTCTGTTAGGTCCATACCTTTTCTATCCTTTATCGAGCCCATCTTTGCATGAAATGTTCCCTTGGTATCTCTAATTTTCTTGAAGAGATCTCTAGTCTTTCCCATTCTGTTGTTTTCCTCTATTTCTTTGCATTGATCGCTGAGGAAGGCTTTCTTATGTCTTTTTGCTATTCTTTGGAACTCTGCATTCAAATGGTATTATCTTTCCTTTTTTCCTTCGCTTTTCACTTCTCTTCTTTTCACAGCTATTTGTAAGGCCTCCTCAGACAGCCATTTTCCTTTTTTTTGCATTTTCTAAGAGTGTGCATTTTTGTTCAGTGGGAATTCTGCCTCATGTGTCAGCGAATATATACAACATAATTTGATTTTAGAAATTAAAATATGATGGGCTATTAAAAAATTATTGGAGTGTAGTTGAATTACAATATTGAATTAGTTTCAGGTGTACAGCAAAGTGAATCAGTTATACATACACACATATGCAGTCTTTTTAGATTCTTTTCCCATATTGACCATTCTAGGGTACAGAGTTTCCTGTGCTATACATAGGTCCTTATTAGTTATCTATTTTTATATATGTATATAGTAACATGTATGTATCAATCTCAATCTTCCAATTTATCTCTCTCCTCCTTATACCTTGGTAACTGTAAGTTTGTTTTCAACATCTCTGACTCTATTTCTGTTTTAAAGGTAAGTTCATTTTGTACAGTTGTTTTAGATTCCACATATAAGTGATATCTTGTGATTTTTGTCTTTCTCTGATTTATTCAATATGAAAGTCTCTAGGCCCATCCATGTTGCTGCAAATCACATTGTTTCATTCTTTTAATGGTTGAGTAATAGTCCATTGCATATAAGCACCACATCTCCTTTATCCATTTCTCTGTTGATGGACATTTAAGTTGCTTTGACTTCATTTCAAAAGATGAATTTTAAAATTGAACTGAATAGTGACTGTACTTAACACAAATACATGGCAAAAATAAGATTTTTTAATTGGCCAAAACAATCTTGAGGAAAGAAGAATAAAGCTGGAGACATATGCTCTCTGATTTCAGGTTATGTCACATGGTACAATAATAAAAACCATATGGCACTGGTACAAGAACAGACATATGTATCAGTGGAGCAGAATAGAAAACCCAGAAATAAACCTAAATATTTATAATCAGTTAATCTATAAAAAAGGAGGCAAGAATATACAATGGAGAAAAAACAGTCTTTTCAATAAATGGTGCTGGAAAAACTGAACAGCTATTTGTAAGAAGGAACCTACCTCAAGATAGTAAAAGGTCATATATGATAAGCCCAGAGCAAACATTATTCTCAATGGTGAAAAGCTGAGAGCATTCCCCCTAAGATCAGGAATAAGACAAGGGTGCACTCTCTTATCACTACTATTCAATATAGTTTTGAAAGTTCTAGCTGTGGCAATCAGAGAAGAAAAAGAAATACAAGGAATTGAGATTGGAACACAAGAAGTAAAGCTCACACTGTTTGCAGATGACATGATACCCCCTAAAGATACAATCAGAAAATTACTAGAACTAATCAATGAATTTAGCAAAGTCACAGGATACAAAATCAATACAGAGAAATCACTTTCATTCCTATATACTAACAATGAAAATCAGAAAGATAAATAAAGGAATGAATCCCATTCACCATGGAAACAAAAAGAATAAAACATCTTGGAATAATCCTGTCTAAGGAGACAAAAGTACTGTATACAGAAAACTATAAGACACTGATGAAAGAATAAGATGACATAGCAGATGGAGAGATATTCCATGTTCCTGAGTAGGAAGAGTCAATATTGTGAAAATGAATATAGTGCCCAAAGCAATCCACAGATTTAATGCAATCTTTATCAAATTACCAATGGCATTTTTCACAGAACTAGAACAAAATATCTCACAATTCATATGGAAACACAAAAGGCCCCGAGTTGCTAAAGCAGTCTTGACAAAAAATAGAGTGGAGAAATCAACCTTCCTGTCTTCAGATTATACTACAAACTTACAGTAATCTAAACAGTAGGGTATTGGCACAAAAACAGAAATATAGACCAATGGAACAAGATAGAAACCACAGAAAAGCTCACACATTTATGGGTGGCCATTTCAAATCCTAAAAGATGATGCTGTGAAAGTGCTGCACTCAATATGCCAGCAAAATTGGAAAACTCAGCAGTGGCCACAGGACTGGAAAAAAATTGGAAAACTCAGCAGTGGCCACAGGACTGGAAAAGCTCAGTTTTCATTTCAATCCCAAAGAAAGGCAATGCCAAAGAATGCTCAAACTACCACACGACTACAACCATCTCACGTGCTAGTAAAGGGATGCTCAAAATTCTTCAAGCCAGGCTTCAGCAATATGTGAACCGTGAAATTCCAGATGTTCAAGCTGGTTTTAGAATAGGCAGAGGAACCAGAGATCAAATTGACATCTCTTGCATCATGGAAAAAGCAAGAGAGTTCCAGAAAAACATCTATTTCTGCTTTATTGACTATGCCAAAGCCTTTGACTGTGTGGATCGCAGCGAACTGTGGAAAATTCTGAAAGAGATGGGAATACCAGAGCAACTGACCTGCCTCTTGAGAAATCTATATGCAGGTCAGGAAACAACAGTTAGAACTGGACATGGAACAACAGACTGGTTGGCCACCTGATGTGAAGAGCTGACTCATTGGAAAAGACCCTAATGCTGGGAAAGATTGAAGGTGGGAGGAGAAGGGGACAACAGTGGATAAGATGGTTGGATGGCATCACCGACTCAATGGAGATGAATTTGAGTAAACTCTGGGAGTTGGTGATAGACAGGGAGACCTGGTATGCTGCAGTCCATGGGGTCGCAAGGAGTCAGACATGACTGAGTGACTGAACTGAACTGATGTGTGCCTTATTTTTCACAAAGGAGGCAGGAATATATAATGTGGCAAAGACAGCCTTTTCAATAAGTGGTGCTGGTAAAACTAGATAGTTACATGTAAAAGAATGAAATGAGAACACTTCCTAACACTATACACAAAGATAAACTCAAAATGCATTAAAGTCCTAAATTTAAGACTGGAGACTATAAAATGCTTAGAGGAAAACAGGCAGAACACTTGATGACATAAATCAAAGCAAGATTCTCTATGACAAACCTCCTAGAATAATGGAAATAAAAGCAAAAATAAACAAGTGGGACCTAACTAAACTTAAAAGCTTTTGCACAGCAAAGGAAACTATAAACAAGGTGAAAAGACAACTGTCAGAATGGCAAATGAAACGACTGACAAAGGATTAATTTCCAAAATATACAAGCAGCTCATACAACTCAACACCAGAAAAACAGACAACCCAATCAAACAGTCAGAAAAAGACCTAAACACACATTTCTCCAAAGAAGACATACAGATGGCTCACAAAGATATGAAAAGATGCTGAAAATCACTCATTATTTAAGAAATGCAAATCAAACTACAATGAGATATCAGCTCACATCAGTTAGAATGCCCATCATCAGAAAGTCTACAAACAATAAATATTGGAGAGGGTGTGGAGAAAAGGGAACCGTCTTGCACTGTTGGTGGAAATGTAAATTGATAAAGCCATTATGGAAGATGGTATGAAGATTCCTTAAAAGACTAGGAATACATTTGAATCAGTTCTGATGAGATGGATGAAAGTGGAGCTGATTATACAGAGTGAAGTAAGCCAGGAAGAAAAACACCAATACAGTATACTAACACATATATACGGAATTTAGAAAGATGGCAATGATGACCCTGCATGCAAGACAGCAAAAAAGACACAGATGTGTATAGCGGACTTTTGGACTCAGAGGGAGAGGGAGAGGGTGGGATGATTGGGGAGAATGGCATGGAAACATGTATACTATCATGTAAGAATTGAATCGCCAGTCTATGTCCAGTGCAGGATACAGCATGCTTGGGGCTGGTGCACGGGGATGACCCAGAGGGATGTTGTGGGGAGGGAGGTGGGTGGGGGGTTCATGTTTGGGATTGCATGTACACCCGTGATGGATTCATGTCAATGTATGGCAAGACCAATACAGTATTGTAAAGTAAAATAAAGTAAAAATAAAAATTAAAAAAATAAAGACTAGGAATAAAACCACCATATGACCTAGTTATCCCACTCCTAGGCAAATACCCTGAGGAAAACAAAATTGAAAAAGACATATGTACCCCAATGTTCACTGCAACATTATTTACAATAGCTAGAACATGGAAGCAACCCAGATGTCCATCAACAGATAAATGGATAAAGAAGTGTGGTACATATATACAGTGGAATATTACTCGGTCATAAACAGGAATGCATTTGAGTCAGTTCTAATGAAGTGGATGAACCTAGAGCCTATTACACAGAATGAAGTAAGTCAGAAAGAAAAAAATAAATATCATATACTAACGCACATATATGAAATCTAGAAAAATGTTACTAATGGATTTATTTACAGGGCAGCAGCGGAGAAACAGACATACAGAACAGACTTAAGGACACCAGGAAAAGGGAGGAGAGGGTCAGATGGATGGAGAGAGTAACATGGAAACTTACCTTACCGTGTGTAAAATAGATAGCCAAAGGAAATTTGCTGGGTGTCTCAGGGCACTCAAACAGGGCCTCTGTATCAACCTAGAGTGATGGGATGGAGTGGGAGATGGGAGGGAGGTTCAAGAAGGAGGGCACATATCTACACCTATGGCTGATTCATGTTGATGTTTGACAGAAAACAACAAAATTCTGTAAAGCAATTATCCCTCAATTTAAAAATAAATAAATTAAAAAAATAAAGAATTTAGAACATTTTTCACAAGACATTAAAAAAAAAACACAAAATTGATTAAAGATCTAAAAGTAAGACTGAAAACCATAAAACTCCTAGAAGAGCACATAGACTTAGTACTATGAGGTAAATCATCATAGTTTTTGTTTGGATCCTTTTCCTAAGCAAAGGAAGCAAAACCAAAAATAATCCAATGGTATCTACATAAAAGCTTTTGCATAGCAAGAGAAACCATCAGTAAAATGAAAAGACACCCTACTCAAAGGGAGAAAATATTTGAAAAATAATATAACTGATAAGGGGTTAACATGTGAAATGTATAAATAGTTCATATAACTCAAATTCAAAAAACCTGATTAAAAAATGAGAAGAAGAGCTGAACAGACACTTTTTCCCTCCAAAGAATACATACTGATGGCAAGCCAGCATGTGAAAATACTCAGCATTATTGATCATCATAGATATGCATTTATTAAAATCCATCTAGGAATTTAACTCTTTTGAAAAACAGCTAGATTAATTTTACAGGGTTTCCTTTCTCCATTCTTAGTCTGCATCTCCATCCACATTTCATACAACCTTCACCTGTTTTTTCAGTCACTTTTTACCACCTCACTTTATTTCTTACTAACAAATCTTCAGCGGACTCCTGAATTTACAAGGAAGTATCCAATTACCTCAACTTAACTTTTTAGTTTTATAATTACCTTTATGCAGCTCTCCTTCCCAACCTCTTGTCCTTCTAGCCTAGTTGGTCTCTCCATCTTCACAATATATTTATTTTTACAAGATATATATTTCCTTTGGAACAAGACAAGAATATTCATCATACCATTGTTATTGAACATTGTTCTAAGTTACTAGCTGAAGTAATTAGTAAAGAGAAAAGAACAGGAGACATAGGAATTCGAGAGTTGAATGTAAAATAATTATCTGCAAATAATATGACTGTTTTCTGAAACACCGAAAATAATCAACTGAATTTTTGTGAAAAACAAAGAATTCAATAAGTGGGCACAGAGTGATATCAATTGTCTTTATATAAATTGCCTTCATATGTTGAAGCTAAAAGACAGTCATATCTTGTGTCTTTTAGTGTTTTTATAATAGCAACCAAAAGATGAACTACCTCCGACTAAAAAAAGAAACGACAAAGACCTAAATGAAGAACAATTTAAAATATCTAGAGATTCATGAAAAGATACTTTAACAAATGGAAATCATGTTCTTGAAGAGAAAGACCAGAAATTATAAAGATGTCTATCCACTCTAAATTAATCTATGCATTTAATGTGATCCCAACAAAAATGCCAGTAGGATAAATTTTTGAAGCTAAAAAGACTGATTTAAAAATATATGTAGAAAAAGGAGATGTTTTTTCCCCTGTAAATACTCTTTCATTACTGCTAATTTTTTACTTAATTCTGAAGGGTATTAAGCATCGTAGTCCTATGATCTAGACGTAAAACACAAGAGAAAGCAAATATTTGATTTCAGAGCTTGGGCGTTATGGAATTAGCAGACTCAACTTTGTGTTTTGGTTTTGCCACTAGCTGACTATCTGAATGTGGGCAATTAACTTAACCTCTTCAAGTCTCATTTTCCCATCTAATGAAGGGAAGAATCCACCTTACTGTGAGAGTCAAAGGAAATGAGTACACATTTCCATTTGTGAAAATCCTGGACACTTTGCCTAACCCAGAGTGTGTTTAAGACATATTACTTTAAAAATGTAACCTTGGCTTTTCCAAAGTTCAGAAATATTCTAGGTCTCTTGCAAAACTAATTCCTAATGGCTGCTTTACTTTTATTTTTCATGTAATTCATCAACTATCTCCTATTGTTTCTCTGAACATTATATGTAACAGTAGTGATGGATATATTTAGGGGTAAAGAGAAATGTTACTATCTCCCATTCTTCTGTTAGATTTTCACCAGTGTTGAAATTTGTAGGTTGTTACAACTTCTGAATTAAGCTCAACAGAATTTTGTTCTCATTGTTCTCTTATGACAAACAGTTATTCGGGGGATACCTGAAACAAAACAAATACAATCCTGAAAAAGCCCCCCCCCCCTTCAAAATCTTGTATGAATCTTAGGGGATGCATACTATTCTCTAAGCTTCTTGGTTACAGTCCAGGCAGTCTCATGGGAGTAGCATTTAGGGAAAGCTACAGTTGTTTTCTGCAACCCATGTTCTTCATCTATAAAAAGAAAATAATTAATACCTGGCTGCCAAAGTGTGGTGAGGACTAATTGGATGTTTATGAAATCTTTAAAGTTACAAAATTCCATAAAAGCTCAGAGTTTCTGCTTATTAAATTAGTCACTCAGTCATGTCTGACTCTTTGCGACCCCATGGGCAGTAGTAGCCTGCACCAGGCTCCTCCGTCCATGGGATTTTCTAGGCAAGAGTACTGGAGTGGGTTGCCATTTCCTTCTCCAGAGAATCTTCCTGACCCAGGGATTGAACCCAGGTCTCCTGCATTGTAGACAGACGCTTTACCATCTGAGCCACCAGGGAAGTCAAATTAGTTATAAAATGTAGAAAATTTCCAGGAAAAATATTTAAACTATTGGGATATGATTGTTCAGTTTTAGGAGATAACAAAAATACGCAGCATATTTTATAATTTTTGATCCTACCTCTTTTATTTAGATGATTGAGGAAAGGTTAAAATCAAGTTACCTTTGATGCTTAACAGTCACAGAGCAGAGGAGTTTCTATATGAAAGTTATTGCAAAGGAGAAATGAAGAATCCATGAATTCATTAGCATTACCATCTCATTTATCTCATCAAAAGAGCTTTAACTGTCTGGCTATCCTTTTTCTCACTTCAAAACCATGATACCCTATTTCTAACACTGCTCTCCTTTGGGCACTTTATCAATATTTACTCATTAAAAATTTCTTTGGAAGTGAATTATTTGTTTTCACAGTACATACGGCAGCTCTTGGAACCAGCACAATGAGAACAGGAGAAATGTTATTTGATGGTATGAGAGAGGGTAGGTCTTCCCAGTGGTAAAGAATCCACCTGCCAATGCAGGAGATCTGCATTTGATCCTTGGGTCAAGAAGATCCCCTGGAGAAGGAATTGGAAACCACTCCAGTATTCTTGCCTGGAAAATCCCCTGGAGAGAGGCGTGTGGCATGGTATAGTCCATGGAGTCACAAAGAGTCAGACACAGCTTAGTGACTGAACAACAAAGGTATGAATGTTACAGATTTTTGTACACTAGGTGATGGTCATACCAATATGTTCCATGGCCTGTCTAAGGAAGCAGTGACATTAGTGAAATTCATTATTGCTATATTCATCAACAATAAATGAGGAGAACACATGTGAAAGCTGTAGAACTCACAGAGTTTAATGTCAAACACTGGAAGATTTGAATATGGAATACTTTTTGATTTATAAAGCTATACGCCATGAGACTCTTTTGCACAGAAAATATGCTGTAAAAGAACTCTGTAGTCCATTATGTTAGTAATGAAATAACAAAGTAATTTTTTAGAATTTTCCTATGATAAACCTAACCTAACCATAGAGAGTGCCCTTGAGTGGTTCCTCTCCAGTTCTGTGGAGCCAGTGAGTCCCAAACAGCCAAGCAGAAAGAAATCAGGGAGTGAGAGCAAGAGATTGTGGGTACTTGTGTGTGTTGCCCATTTTCATGTGAGAAGGGAAGTGTTCTGAGGTAGTGATGGAGGGTGCTTTTGGTCCATGGAAAGGCAGTACCGCAGGTGGCTATGAGACCTTAGAGTTTGAACTCAGGTTGACTGGGCTCTTAATCTCAGATCCATCACTCATAGAGAGAACTGAAACAACTCCTTGCATGAAATGGAGGCTATAACAGGAGTATATATTACATGGACTAGTTATTAGAGTTTAATGTTTATGTTAAAATGATTAACAGAGTGTTGGGTGAGCACAAGTAAAAGCTGACTACATTTTAGCACTTGCTGTTATCATCTCTTTTTAAGCATAATAGTTCTATTAATAGCTTTGAAAACAATGATCAGTTTATATTTGGGTGGCATAAAACAAAATTCATTCTCTATCTGCCTTCCCCACCTTCCCTACACTAAAAGAGCAAACCTGTTAGTAATTGGACTCGCCAACCAATACAAGGTAGAGAACCTCTCAGGCCACACATGGGTAGGAGAAGGTAGGATGAGTTATTGAGATCAGTGTAGTGTGCATAAACCTCTTAGGATTTATGATACTCATTCATTCCTCTTTGAAAATTTCTAAGCACAATATTTGGAGAAGGCAATGGCAACCTACTCCAGTACTCTTGCCTGGAAAATCCCATGGACGAAGGAGCCTGGTGGGCTGCAGTCCATGGGTTGCTAAGAGTCAGACACGACTGAGCGACTTCCCTTTCACTTTTCACTTTCATGCACTGGAGAAGGAAATGGCAACCCACTCCAATGTTCTTGCCTGGAGAATCCCAGGGATGGCAGAGCCTGGTGGGCTGCCGTCTATGGGGTCACACAAAGTTGGACATGACTGAAGTGACTTAGCAGCAGCAAGCACAATAGTGTTGTAGAAGGTTATTGAGTTGGTGTGACTGCCAGTTGACCTGCAAACTGAACCTGGAAACTAGGGGCTCTAGTTTATGAGATTGCAAAGAGTCAGACATGACTTAGTGACTAAATAGCAACAACTCTCTTAACCTTGTCCTTGGAATGTACATTCCGTCTATCATTCCCACTCTAGGAGCCATTTTAAGGACACAGCCTTGAAAGAGCAGTGTTGAGACCATCCTAACTGAATATGTGATTGGATCCATTTAAGTCCTCTGTATAAACTTTGAAGATACTGATGGGTGGATACGGAACTTTACTTATGGTTCAGTTGTCCAAGGCAAGCCTCATGTGTAAGTTCCCTTTCTTGTTAGAGTGCTTCCCTGGTGGTTCAGACACGAAGAATCTGCCTGCAATGCAGAAGACCTGGGTTCAATCCCTGAGTTGGCAAGATTCCCTAGTGAATAGAATGGCAACCTACTCCACTATTCTTGGCTGGAGAATTGCAGGGACATAACAGCCTGGTGGACAAAAGTCCATGGGGTCACATAGAATCGGATGCGACTGAGTTTTATCAAGAAAGTGAAAGTGCTAGTTCACTCAGCTGTGAAGAAAGCTGAGTGTTGAAGAATTGATGCTTTTGAACTGTGGTGTTGGAGAAGACTCTTGAGAGTCCCTTGGACTACAAGGAGATCCAACCAGTCCATGCTAAAGGAGATCAGTCCTGGGTGTTCTTTGGAAAGACTGATCCTAAAGCTGAAACTCCAGTACTTTGGCCACCTCATGGGAAGAGTTGACTCATTGGAAAAAACTCTGATGCTGGGAGGGATTGGGGGCAGGAGGAGAAGGGGATGACAGAGGATAAGATGGCTGGATGGCAACACCGACTTGATGGATGTGATTTTGAGTGAATTCTGGGAGTTGGTGATGGACAGGGAGGCCTGGCATGCTGCAACTCATGGGGTCACAAAGATTCGGACACGACTGAGTGACTGAACTGAACGGAACTGAACTTACTCTCTGTACAGCAAAAATAAGAGTAATTCATTGTTATGCTATATGATTATATAAAGATCAAAAGAGATGAAAGATACAATGAGATTAGAATGGTTTCAGGCTCATAATAACTGTTTAGAAATGTCAGTTGTTACTATTGTATTATGGTTATTATGCTGCCCTGTGGTAAGGGTTACCTCACACACTATGTTAACAGCCAGTTAATGGAGTAAAAGCACTATAATGCAATTGAGTATGATCCTCAACTTCCTTATATCAGGTATTATTAAAGATAGAGGAGAAATCAGAATGAAAACATTAGTCGTGCTGTTGTGCTTAGTGGAGAGATCAGTAATTTCAGTTTAATACTAACACCTGAGTTTCCTTAGGGCTTTATAGATCACAAATTTCTATGCATAAATGGTTGGCAGTTTGCAAAGAGCTTCAGAACTCTGCTTTTTAGACTTAGCAACAATCAGGCAACTCAGGTTATTGTTTTTATTAAAAAAAAAAAAGAAAGGCTAAAAGAAGTTAACTCATTCAAATTTAGTCAAACACTCATGCCAGTTAATATGTCTATAAAACAAAGAGTTATAAGTCACGTGGTATGCTGCTTATCTCCACATTCTCTTCCCTCTTCCTCCTCTATCCCCTCCCTTCCTATCTCCCTGCCTCCCTCACTTCCTTCCTTTCTCCCTTCCTTCCCTTTTCTCTTCTCTTCCTTCTTCCTTCCCTTCCTTTCTCCCTTCCTTTTTCATCTTTGCTTTCTTACTACATTCAGAAATATTGATTAAACCTGACCACGGGCCATGCACTATGCAAGACACTGATATGAAGTCATGAAATGCAAACACGATCCCTCCCTCTTTGGAGAAAAGATTCCAGGGTTAGAGTCATAAACAAGTAAACAAATCCATAAACTTAATGACTCCAAATTTTGACACTATAAAGAAGTGGACGAGGCAGTGTGATTCAGAAAAAGGAACTGTGAGTGGGGGTTAATTTAGGCAGATTGGTCAAGATAAATGTCTCTGAGGAATGGGCAAACCAGAGAGCCGAAGAAAGAGGGGAGTTTGTCAAGTGAGGGGCTTGGTGAGACACAAGCAAATTGGGCCCAAGTTGTTTTGGCCCCTGAGATCTTTCAGGTTGAAGTATTTGAATTGAGTCTGGATTACAAACTTTTCAGGTAGCTAAGAGATTTTGGGGATTGTGTTTTATCCTAAATGTCCGCTAGTACTTTGTTACATGATTCTAGAAGATTAGCACAGAATGTCTACTCTGGAGGCACCATCAACTATGATAAGTGGGGCTTAATTTGCCCCATTTCCTGAAGTGTCTTAAAATGCTCTCTTGTAATTGCTACATCCAAGGAACATTTTGCATTTTTCTCAATGTTTGTCCCAAGGAGATTTTTTTTTTTTTTTTTTTTGCTGCTTTGATCTCTAGAGCTCTTTGTTGACTCACCAATGAAATTCTAATTCAGCATTTTTTACACTAAAATCTACAATTTTCATTCTGGTCTGGTATAGGAGATATACATCTTTTGAAAAATAATACTGATCCAGACAGTATTAAAAAGAAATCTTATCCCCCAAAGGATGTAATGTAAGTAGAGCAGCACATGGCCAGCTGTTAAAGGAAATCTCTTTGGCTTTATTCTTCCCCCAAGAGTGCAGTGTGCTGGTCCTTTTAGAATGTACCTACCAGGATACTAATAAGATGCCAAATGAAAACACCTTTAAAATATCTGTATATGTCAAATACTCAGGCCTAGAAATCCCATGGATATGACATGCTGTTATTATGTGACTTACATTGAGTATTTATTTTGCATCGCCTAAACCAAGGTCCTTAGCATCAAAGACAGAATGCTGAAAGATGCTAATATATTACATCTAAGGTTTCCTTCAGCATCTTTGGCATTTCCCATGAGACATCATGTACATAGCTTTGAATGCAGAGTGATGTAATAAAGCAGGATAAAATATGGCTGCAGATATCTGTGATGGCACCACGGCAGGCATCTTAAGCTTTTTTCATATTGAAAATTCAGCAGGACTATTAAAGTGTAATGGCACAGAACATCTTGTTAAAAAAAAAGCCACAACCCTGTATGATATTCTTGTTTATGGATGATATTTATTGCTTTTGTATTCTTATTGTGTGCTTTTGAAGTCAATTGAAATGCAAGGGCTAATGAAACCTCCACCATAACACATTTATTCTTCCCCTACCCAAAATGAGTCTACAAGATGTAAATGACTTACATATATCAACAGCTCAGGTTTTATTGTTTTGGATTAATTTATTTATTATAATATTTTTAATGAAAGTAATGACTCTTACACTAGTTTGTATATTCTCATACTACAGTTTTATTAAATCATGCTGGGAAAGTTCACAATGAAGACTTTAAAATAAAGTTCCATGTTTAGTCAAATATATAAATATAATCCACTTACTGAAGATTAACACTATATGTTTTTTCTTTTCATTGTCCTTAATTTTAGCTCATCAAAATTTTAAGTTTAGGAATGTCCAGGATTTAACATATTTGCAAAGTACTCATTACATAATTTTTTAAAATAATGCATGTCTGAATTATTAGCTTTTCTTTCATATCCAGAGTTCACTACACATTTTATTGATTATGAAGAACTTAAGCAATCACTTCAAACTTTTGTCCTCAATGTTTGCACTTCTGTGATCATTTGTACTTGAGGCAAAAGTGAATATTTTTAATAGAATTACTGAAATTCTAGACTGGAGGTGAAAGTAGAAACTTTCAATGTCTAATTAATTCCAAACTGCATGTTAGAAAAATTACAACAGTCAACAAATGCAATTATTGTGTGATATAGTTTGAAAAGAAACCTAAAATATTTTTATTTATGTCCATTCCTTTTCACATAACTGACGCCTGGTAGTAGTATGGAATCTCTCCCAAAATTTTGCTAAATGACCATCTAATTAATAATCTCTTATTGCCATCAATCCCAATCTTTGAAAAACTAGGCCTCTTATTCCTATTTTCTTCCTTAATTAGAAATTACTTCCCTTGCATTAAATTAATCTTAAAGTTTTGGAATCATCTTCAAATCAATCTCCCAATGGGACCATGATATGTCAATTATACCCTCAAAAAGCATTGCAAAATATATCCCCTTCTGTCCATTTCCACTGCATTCTTCAGCAATATCTTTTCAGATTCCCAGTAGCAAATGATCTTCAAACTGACCTTGGCAATATCTTCTACCTATGGTCTTTCCTTATATAAGAGTTTGTTTGTTTTCCTGAGCTATACATTCAATCATGTAACGTTACTGCTCTAAAATTGTAAAGGTTTCTTAAAATTCAGATTTCTTAGTCTAACTTGTAAATCTAGGATTTATTGCTAAACTTACATTTTTAGAGCTTTCCTATAATTTCACTTCATTTATCTTGTATTACAACTCATCTTGAAATCTCAGTAGCCTCAGAATCCATCACCTATAAACATTCACCCAATTTAGAATGTCTTTTGGCAATGTGGGGTCCACTGCTACAGAAGTTTTATTAGAGAATGGTTCATTCACCTTTCTCTGATAAAAACATTGAGAAATATTTGTTTCTTACATCACCTACTTCTCCCCCCACAATGGTCTATCAGAATTGTTTTTAGATCTATTGAGGCATTAACAACTAACTGCAAATCGCCTTCTGTATTAAAGCTTCTTGAAGGTCAATTTCTTGTTTGTTTCTTCTTCATATTCTTTTACGATACCTAGCACAAAGCCATGGACATATTTGGTGTTCAGCAAACATTTGTTGAATTAAATGGAATCAGCCATAAAATGTCTTACACTTTTAAAAACATTCTTTCTGTAGCTAATGCCTGCCAAATAACCCCTAGCTGCTTTTTAATCTCTGTTCAAAGCTGCATTTTCTAACTTGCAAGTTGCTCTAATTACTCCTTCTTAAAGCAGGAAAATAAAGAAAGAAATAGAGAAAGTGGAGAGATGAAGGAGAGAAATGCAAGATGTAGATGCTGCAGAGGCATCCAGTAAAGTTAAATGTTGCATGTGATCTGACGAAAAATACCTGAGAGCTGCAGATCTCAGAAGACTTGTGCAGGCTTCTTCAAGTAGAGAGTGGTTTTATCCATTGTATGAAAAGCATTTATGACATGGTCAGCCTTTCCATTTTAAAGAAAATATGTTTTCTGAATTTACAAAAGGCACTTTCTTCCTGGTACTGATTTTCCATCCATGTGGCAGCAATTTTAAAAAGTTCCTCTTTGAGTGACAGCTAATGTTGCATCAGTGTGAACTAGTGAATGATAGCTTCCAAGGAAACAGCCAAGAAACCCTTCAAGGTATCAAAAAGCTTCTGGTGAATAATCTGTTTTTGATTTAGAATCCTGTAAGAAAAGGGCTTTTTAAAGATGTCATGAGTTTCACTGTCCTTTTCTTCTCTATCCCCCAATTCAGCCTGGGGTATTTATAGCTCAGTAATGGTTACAATCTTTTGTGCTCAGGGCAGATTTTCATTTTTTTTTTCTAAAATCAAACATTCATATGGTAGAAAGCATTTTTTAAAGTCAGCCTTTGCATTTTGATCTTCAGCTTAGTTTGACACTGACACTTTGTTTTTGTTTTTATTTTCTAGTTGAGAGCACTAAGAATTAATGGAAACTTTTTTTTTTTTTTGGTAAACTCAATGCATCTAAGAGAATCTGGGATGATTGCCAGTTACAGAAATGAAGGTGTGGGAGATAATCTTTAAGTATGAAGTCATACCTCTCATTTCAGTGTCCTGAAATGTTTCATTAGCCACATGGTCAGAAAATTATTTCTTATATACAATGAGATCTTTCTTGGAGTAACAACAAGAGCCTATTTCTATCTGATATTTTGTGAAGTATCAGATAAAAGTCATATTTTTCTGATAATAGTCACCATTTATTTAGTGATTATGTAGCCTGTGATAAGTAGTTTACACAGTGTCCTGATAAAGATGTCCTAGTATTTTGATTTTACAGGTGAAAACATTTAGGTTAAGTAGGTTGCCCAAAGTAACATGGGCAGAACTGGGATTTCTGTCAAGGTCTATTTGACTTAAAAACCATGCTTTTTAGCACTCCATTCTGCTGAGCCTCAGCAATAAATTTTCAAATATGTAAGCCAGGATGATGTAAACTTTCTTTTCTCATTTTTTAAAGTTCTGCCCATATTTACATTGGCTGTTATTTGTTTATGATGTGTCAACTGAAAACCTACACACACCTAAAATTGGCTTGTTGTTGTTTGTTTTAATCTCTAGGTCATGTCCAGCTCTTCTGCAACCTCATGGACTATAGCCCACCAGGCTTCTCTGTCTATGGGATTTTCCAGGCACGCGTACTGAAGTGGGTAGCCATTCCCTTCTCCAGGGGATTGCCTGACCCAGGGATAGAACCCACATCTCCTGAATTGGCAGGTGGATTCTTGACCACTGAACCACTTGTGAAAATTTTATGGCTTCAAGTCAGTGAGACAGCATCTCAAGTAACCCTGAGAGAACTGCTTGGAGGAGGCAGGGGAGAAGCCAGGATATATAGAAGCTTTAAAACAAAGGGCAGGAAGTCTGAACATGAAGATTATTGTTAATTAAAGAAAGCCAGATAACCCAAGTTAAGGAATTTAGAGCTTTTCTATATATGTGAAGATGCAAGATTCTGGGCTCACTGAAATGATTCCTTTGATATGCACCTCAACTCTCTGGGGCCAGTTTCCTTGGTTTTCACATCCTGAGCTTCCTTTCCTCAGGGATCATAGGAGGGAGTGGCTACAGCTTAGATGGCAGGTATTCTCCTTTCTGAGTTCCCTCAGGGTTCACGGCTTACATTGGAGGGCTGTAATCTCTGATGACTGTGACATCTTTGTTTACTGATACGGCAGGAAATAGTCCAATTCCCAGGTGTATGGCAATATTTTTCTTCAAGTAGTAATATCAACTGCTAACTATCTTTTGAGTTCTTACTTGATGAGGTTGTTCAGTTGCGCAGTCATGTCTGACTCTTTCTGACCCCATGCACTATAGCCCACCAGGCCTCCCCGTCCCTCTCCGTCTCCTGAAGCTTGCCCATTTTCATGTCCATTGCACTGGGGGATGCCATGAAGTCATCTCATACTCTGAGCCCCTCTTCTCCTTCTGCCCTCAATCTTTCCCACTATCAGGGGCTTTTCCAATGAGTTGGCTATTGGCATCAGGTAACCAAAATATTGGAACTTCAGCTTCAGCATGTGAAATGAAAATATTAATAAATATTAATAAACAAGAAATGTCACAGCCATCGGTGATTTTTGGCCTCCAAATGTAAATGAGAGCTCACAAAACTGAGATCCAGTAGATGCTGCCACCTTCCCATGATGATTTCTGGGGAGGTGGGGGAAGGAAAGAAGTTGAACAAGGAAGCAGGATTGACCCCAGAGAGCTGAGGTGCATATGAAAGAAATGCATTCAGTGAGCCCAGAGTCTTGCATCTTCCCATACATAGAATGCTAAATTCCTTGACTTGATGACTGCTCTTTGATGTTCAGACTGCCTGCCCCTTTTGTTGCAAACTTGTATATAGCCTGACTTCCCCTCCTGCCTCCTTGGAGCAATTTTCTCAGACCTACTGAGATGCTATCTCCCAGGCTCAGATTCCTAAGCATTCCTACAAAAATAAAGTAACTCTCAGTTTGTAACTATATTTTTTAGTCAACAGCATCAGTTCTTCCAATGAGTAGTCAGGGTTGATTTCTCTTAAGGGTAACTGGTTTGATCACCTTGCTGTCCAAGGGACCCTCAGGAGTCTTTTCCAGCACTGCAGTCCAAAAGCATGGATTCATCAGCGCTCCACCTTCTTTATGGTCCAGCTGTCACAGCCTCACATGACCACTGGGAAGACTATAGACTTGACTATATGGACCTTTGTTAGCTGAAAGTTAATTGGACCTACAACATACACTACAGCTATTCAGGTTTTACCACCATCAGGGAGTAGTCTGTATTTTTTTCCCCCCAAGACTCCCTTCCAAATTTAAATACAAGCTTGTAGGACTGATTTTAACTTTTAAGACTTTATTTTTTCTGGGGTTTCCATGTTGGGAACAGGCTGAAGTGGATTCATTATTAATGAAGTACTCTGTGTTGTGAAATCTGAGAACTAATTGGAGATTTTATATGATGGCAAGTCTTTTTTTTTTTTTTTTTAAATGCTTAAATTTGGCATTATCACTGTTAGGTAGTTAGAATAGGAAAAAGGAGTCCAGAATGGTGGTGGTTAAAAGACAAAGAAAGGAAAAAGCCCGCAAAAATGAAAGAAAGGAAGGTCTGAGGACTGGAGTGAGAACCTCAGGTGAAGCAATCAGCCTTCCTGGCTAGCCCAATTTACAAAGACAGGCTCAGGGGGAGGAGAAAAAACATATAGAAAGAGGAGCCAAAACTAAGTCTCTTTTCTTTGCTTCTTTTGGGTCAGCCCACCCTCACGCCTTGAAGATGTACTTTCCTTTGCTTGCCAAATAAAACTGAGCTATAATCGAGCTGTAACACTGAGCTGGTACATCCATCGCTTCAAATTTTTGCTGCAGTGAGACAGAACTGAGGAAATTATACACTCCCCTGACATCGCTGATGCCATTTCTTGGGTTTAACCTGACTGAAACAACTTCAGCTCAGCCCCCATGAAGCAGAGGCCAAGCACAGCAGAAGCCCAACTCAGCAAAAGCTTACACGGCTCAGTCTCAGATTCCAGAAGACCTCAATTTAAGGTAGGATGTCCTCACTCCTATGGTTGAAAGACCTATGGGTAAAAAATCTTATTTCCTTTACAATCTCTTGTTTCTTGTTTCCTTGAACCCCCTTCAAACAGGCAAGTGGCAGTGGGTGCAATTGAGGGACTCTGACGGGCTAGCTAGGAGCTGTTGCCCAAGCGTATGAGGGTTCTTCTGTCCTTAATCTTCTTTGTGCCAAGGATCAGGCCAATGAAAACTGTGAGCACAGGTCAGGTATTTAGCAGATTTTCTGGCAGGTTATGAAGGGGATTCCTCTTCATGTTTTTCCCACTACTTTTTCCTCCTGTCCCTCAGTTCTTCTCTCCTTCTATGCCACTGCTTATAAAGTATTTGGCAGGTCATTATCTTTCCATTTCCAAAAGTTGTGCTTGAAGCTGATTACCTGATTGGGACTCAAACCCACGTGCCGGGGACTCTGTGCTGTGCTTAGTCACTCAGTTGCATCTGACTGGGACTTAAGCCTGGCCAAAACCCACAGTGCCTGGTTTTAAGACCTAATAAAGCTCAGGCTCTTAATGTCTCATTGCAAAAAACATTCAGTGAGAGACACAGCAATAGGTAATAGGTGGATTTGTTCAGATTTAGAGAGAACACTCTACAGGAAAATTCTTAAAGAGATGGGAATACCAGACCACCTGGCATGCCTAAGGAGAAATCTGTATACAGATCAAGAAGCAACAGTTAGAACTGGACATGGAACTCCAGACTGGTTCTAAACCGGGAAAGGAGTATGTCAAGGCTGTATATTGTCACCCTGCTTATTTAACTTCTATGCAGAGTACATCATGAGAAACGCTGGACTGGAAGAAGCACAAGCTGGAATCAAGATTGCTGGGAGAAATATCAATAACCTCAGATATGCAGATGACATCACCCTTACAGCAGGAAGTGAAGAGGAACTAAAAAGCCTCTTGATGAAAGTGAAAGAGGAGAGTGAAAAAATTGGCTTAAAGCTCAACATTCAGAAAACGAAGATCATGGCATCTAGTCCCATCGCTTCACTGTGAATAGATGGGGAAACAATGGAAACAGTGAGACTTTATTTTTTGGGCTCCAGTGTCACTGCAGATGGTGACTGCAGCCATGAAATTAAAAGATGCTTTCTCCTTGGAAGAAAAGCTATGACTATCCTAGACAGCATATTAAAAAGCAGAGACCTTACTTTGCCAACCAATTTCCGTCTAGTCAAAGCTATGGTTTTCCCAGTAGTCATGTATGCATGTGAGATTTGGACTATAAAGAAAACTGAACACTGAAGAATTGATTCTTTTGAACTGTGATGTTGGAGAAGACTCTTGAGAATCTCTTGGGCTGCAAGGAAATTCAACCAGTCCATCCTAAAGGAGATCAGTCTTGACTATTCATTGGAAGGACTGATGCTGAAGCTGAAACTCCAATATTTTGGCCACCTGCTGTGAAGAAATGACTCATTGGAAAAGACCCTGATGCTGGGCAAAATTGAAGGCAGGAGGAGAAGGGGATGACAGAGGATGAGATGGTTGGATGGTGTCACTGACTCAATGAACATGAGTTTGAGTAAGTTCTGGGAGTTGGTGATGGACAGGGAGGCCTGGCATTCTGCAGGCCATGGGGTTGCAAATAGTTGGACAGGACTGAGCAACTGAACTGGACTGAACTGGACTGACACTCCACAGGGTGTGAGCCATTGCAGAGGGTGAGTGTGGCAGCCATGGAATGTGATATGGTTAGTTTTTGCAAGCTGGGTGATTTCATATGCTAATGAGTAGAAGGATCATTCCAACAGTTGGGGAACCACCCACTCCTCAGTCATTTGACAGTACCTTGGAACTGTCCTGGAACCCTCTGGGTGTGTCATTTAGCTTGCAGATTGAGGATCAATGTTTAGTTGAATTTGACTTTTCATCTTGGACCCATTTGATTTTAATTGATTTTGCCCTTGGGCAAAATTGTTTTGCCCTTGGGCTATGTCATTCTTTCAAAAGTTGTGCCCTGCCCCTTTCCCTCCTATTTCATACTTTTTTCCTGGGCCCCTCAGCGGACCACAGTTTTGCCTCTACAATCTTCTGGAGGGACAACCAGAAAATAGTTGGCCCTTGGGAAGGAAATACTGTATAATATCCAACTCCTCTATAGATATTCAGACCTTCATCTTCCATGTTTCCTACAACATGCACAACACCAGCATCTCTCAGTGAGCCCACTAGGGTGAGTGACAGGCACCAAATGCCTGCTAGAAGTATCCCTTCAAGGGCAGTTGGGTTTACAGGGATAGTGTTTGCCACTTTGGAAGTTAGCCCTGCAGGCCGTTTGAGCCCAATCCCTTACTACCCTTCTCCTAAAGTTACAAACACACCACTGGATCAAATCTCCACTACACTTTTATGGAACATCTCCTCTGTTGCCTCTTATCAATTTGTTCTTAAGCCACTTACTAAGACCACCTAACCTGCCTCTTGAGAAATCTGTATGCAGGTCAGGAAGCAACAGTTAGAACTGGACATGGAACAACAGACTGGTTCCAAATAGGAAAAGGAGTACATCAAGGCTGTATATTGTCACCCTGCTTATTTAACTTCCATGCAGAGTACATCATGAGAAACGCTGGACTGGAAGAAACACAAGCTGGAATCAAGATTGCTGGGAGAAATATCAATAACCTCAGATATGCAGATGACATCACCCTTATGGCAGAAAGTGAAGAGGAACTAAAAGCCTCTTGATGAAAGTGAAAGAGGAGAGTGAAAAAGTTGGTTTGAAGCTCAACATTCAGAAAACGAAGATCATGGCATCCGGTCCCATCAGTTCATGGGAAATAGATGGGGAAACAGTGTCAGACATTTTTTTGGGGGGGCTCCAAAATCACTGCGGATGGCGATTGCAGCCATGAAATTAAAAGACGTTTACTCCTTGGGAGAAAAGTTATGACCAACCTAGATAGTATATTCAAAAGCAGAGACGTTACCTTGCCAACTAAGGTCCATCTAGTCAAGGCTATGGTTTTTCCTGTGGCCGTGTATGAATGTGAGAGTTGGACTGTGAAGAAGGCTGAGCGCTGAAGAATTGATGCTTTTGAAGTGTGGTGTTGGAGAAAACTCATGAGAGTCCCTTGGACTGCAAGGAGATCCAACCAGTCCATTCTGAAGGAGATCGACCCTGGGATTTCTTTGGAAGGAATGATGCTTAAGCTGAAACTCCATTACTTTGGCCACCTCATGGGAAGAGTTGATTCATTGGAAAAGACTGTGATGCTGGGAGGTATTGGGGGCAGGAGAAGAAGGGGACGACTGAGGATGAGATGGCTGGATGGCATCACGGACTCAATGGACATGAGTCTGAGTGAACTCCGGGAGATGGTGATGAACAGGGAGGCCTGGCATGCTGCGATTCATGGGGTCGCAAAGAGTCGGACAGGACTGAACTGAACTGAACTCCTACAACCAGGACCCTGCCTCTTTGTAGGCAACATCACTTCACACCGCTTATTATTAAAACACTCTAATGGGAAAGATTGAAGGCAGGAGGAAAAGGGGCCAACTGAAGGTGAGATAGTTAGATGGCATCACCAATTCAACAGACATGAGTTTGAGTAAGCTCTGGGAGTTGGTGATGGACAGGAAAGCCTGGCGTGCTGCAGTCCATGGGATCTCATAGAGTCAGACATGACTCAGTGACTGAACTGAACTGAACTAATGCCCCTAACAGGACCAGATAGCCCACTCCTTTGTCATTACTTCTGTTATTATCTAAAATGGGTCTATGACAATGAAATGTTTATCATTGAACACATCCTAAACTTCTCTTATGGAGTTGTAGGGGAGGGAATCAGTGACTTACATTCCCCGGGAGCAATAAAAGGATAAGTCTTATGGCTGTTTCACTAGGTTCCCAGTCTCAGGGCACAGGCATGGATTACTTTACTTCATAATATCTATTCCCACCCATGGTGGACAAATCAGCAATGAGTTAGGATCAGAAACCCTTAACCCTACCCAGAACTGGTCATTTTGGAGACTGTGGAGATCCCCAAATCCAGTCTGGGGGTCCCAGGAGGTCTATATGCCTCGACCTGCCCAGGCACCCAATTCTTGGGAGGCTAGCATGTCTCAGTCTGCCTGGGGATCTATACCCTGACCTGGGGATGCCTGGCTTTCAGGTTGCAACAGTACTGGGTAGAATAAGCTTCAGAAAGACTCACCCCTAAGGAAGTCCACCCATGGAAATTGAAGGAAGCCTATTAGTTTTTTTCTTTTTTTTGTTTCCTCCGTGTCATCACTGTCTTTCAGATGGGAAATAACCAATCCACTTCCTGACAGACACCCTTGAGTTGCATCCTTGATAACTGGAAGCGGTTTGATCCTGTGACTCTAAGGAGAAGTGGCTTAAAATTCTTTTGTGCCACTGCATGGCTATAGTATCCTCTGGGGGACAAGGAACACTAGCATGAAGATGAGAGTTTAAATTACAATACCATCCTGCAGCTAGACTTACTCTTCAAAAGACGAGGGAAATGGACAGAGATCCCCTATGTCCAAATTTTCTTCCAACTAAGAGATATGAAGGAACTCTGTCTTAAGTATGGAATTGTTGTATGCCCTAAAAGTGAGACTACTGGGAAAATGGTGTTAGGCACAGACAACCAAAAGAAGGAAGCCCCCATGAAGGCTCACCTCCCATGGCTCCCAAGTTGCCTGGTGCTCCTTTCTTGTATCCAAACGTTTCCCCATATCTGGGAGCACCCCCTCCCCAACAGCCAACTCGAGTATGTCCCTTAGTGGAAACCGGAGGAGAATTCGGACCAACCCAGGTCCATAAGCCCTCCTTCTGCTTAGAACTAAGACAGATCAAACAAGACCTGGGAAGCTATACAGATGACCCAGGCAAATATATTTATACATTCCAACACATTACCTTAGCCTTTGACTTGACGTGGAAGGACATCATGGTCATATTTAGTCAAACTTTATCTGACCCCGAGTATGCTAGTGTCTTAAAGGAAGCCAGAAGGTATGCTACAGGGCTTCACATGCCAAGCGATATATACCCAGTGGTGGAAACTGCAGTCCCCTCCTCAGATCCTAATTGGGATTATAGTCATCATGAGCACATCTAGGAAAGGGATCATTTTCTGATCTGTGTAAAGGCAGGACTAAAATTATCCCAGCAACAGTAATTGGCTATGCCTGGGTCTCAGCAATAACTCAGGAACTCGATGAGAACCCCATTGCCTTTCTGGAAAGGCTAAAAAAAGCCTCCAAAAGTTTACCAATCTGGACTTAGACTCTTATTAGGGACAGGTGATTTTAAAGAACAAATTCCTGTTCCAATGCACATTAGACATCAGGATAAAGCCCAACAGTGACAACAGCAGGACCCTGCTGCCTCTTTAGATGAGATGGTCCAGGCAGCCACCAATCCCTTTTATAACAGAGAACAGGAGAGGTAGGCCAAGTTCCAGGAAAGGGAGAAATGGAAAGAGACAAGGCAAGCCCAGATGCTGGTCACCCTCCAGGGAAGCCCTATGGCAAACCCTGAGTCCTTAAAGGACAGGGCATGGTACAAATGCCTCATCTGTGGACAGAGGTGGGGCACAGAGTGTCCAAACCATGACAAGTCTCCTAAAATGGCTTGCTGCAGATGCCGTAAATTAGGACATTGGGTGGTAGCCTGCTCTCAGGACCCAAGAGCCTCAAGGTCAAGTGCCAAGCCTTACCTCATGATAGTTCAACAGGACTGAAGCGGCTGGCTCCAGCTAGTCTACCTGTCACAGATAACCATCATGAGACTGGAACCAAGGGTGCAACTGGATGTGGCAGGTAGGTCCAAGAATTTCTTGGTTGACACAGGGGTTATCTACTCTGTCCTGACCTCCTACTCCAGAGCTTTCTCCTCCCAAACCTGTAGCATTTTGTGTGCTACAGGAAAAACAATTACTAAAAGATTCACCCAAGCACTTACTTGTTACTGGGATAGACATATTTTCCTACCAGTTCCTGGTGGTCCGTGAGCATCCTACTCTCTTATTGGGAAGAGATATACTCACTAAACTGGGCACCACCCTTGTGATGGGAAGCTTTTCAGCCCCTAGAGCCCTACAGCTTCTGGTTACTGAACCCATTACACCCTGTCCAATAGAGAGGGACCAAAAACTATGGAAGGAAAAAATTAATCCCTAGGTGTGGGTCCAGAGGACTCCTGGTTGAGCCCACCAAGATGAACCAGTCATCATTGTCCTCTCGGTTTCCAAACTGGAAACAATACCCCCCTCAGAAGAGAAGCTTGGGAAGGGCTACAGCCTCTAATAAATAAATTTCTTGCCTGTGGGCTATTGATCTCCACCAGTTCACCATATAACACCCTGATCCTCCCTGTAAAGAAAAAGGATGGGACCTCGTGAATGGTTCAAGATCTCTGGATAATAAATGAAGCTCTAGTCCCCCTCCATGCCACAGTACCAAATCCCTATGTAAATTTGGGAGAAATCCCACCCAGTGCCAAGTGGTTTACACAGTCTCGGATCTCAAAAATGCATTGTTTTGGATACCACTGGCTAAAGAACCCCAACATTTTTTTTTCCTTCAAGTGGGAGGCTCCAGGAGAAAGATGTCTTAGACAGTATTACCTCAAGGATTCAGAGACAGACCCCCAACTGTTTGGGTAGGCTCTTAGCCGGGATCTCCTAGGTCTGGATTTGGGACCTATGGGAAAATATTCCAACATGTAAATGACCTAAAAACCTCCTCTCCAGATGAGAAAAATGCCAAACACATGCAATTCAGGTTCTAAACTTTTTGGCAGAGAAGGGATATAAGGTCTCCCATGCTAAGGCACAGATTGTTGACACAAAGGTCACTTACCTGGGAGTTCAGATTACACATGGGTCCAGGAGGCTGTCCTCTGATCCGGTACAAGGAATATTCCAGTTGCCCTCCCCCTCAACTCGAAAAGAATTGATAGCTTTCCTGGGGCTAACTGGGTACTATAGAATCTGGATACACAATTCAGTCTCTCAGTCATGTCCGTCTCTTTGTGATCCCATGAATCACAGCATGCCGGACCTCCCTGTTCATCACCAACTCCTGGAGTTCACTCAGACTCACGTCCACTGAGTCGTGATGCCATCCAGCCATCTCATCCTTTGTCGTCCCATTCTCCTCCTGCCCCCAATCCCTCCCAGCATCAGGGTATTTTCAAATGAGTCAACTCTTCGCATAAGGTGGCCAAAGTACTGGAGTTTCAGCTTCAGCATCAGTCCTTTCAATGAACACCCAGGACTGATCTCCTTTAGAATGGACTGGTTGGATCTCCTTGCAGTCCAAGGGACTCTCAAGAGTTTTCTCCAACACCGCAGTTCAAAAGCATCAATTCTTCAGCACTGAGCCTTCTTCACAGTCCAATTCTCACATCCATACATGACCACTGGAAAAACCACAGCTTTGCCTAGATGGACCTTTGTTGGCCAAGTAATATTTCTGCTTTTCAATATGTTATCTAGGTTGGCCATAACTTTCCTTCCAAGGAGTAAGCATCTTTTAATTTCATGGCTGCAGTCACCATCTGCAGTGATTTTGGAGCCCAAACAAATAAAGTCTGACATTGTTTCCACTGTTTCCCCATCTATTTGCCATGAAGTGATGGGACCAAATGCCATGATCTTCTTTTTCTGAATGTTGAGCTTTAAGCCAATTTTTTCACTCTCCTCTTTCACTTTTATCAAGAGAATTTTTTGTTCCTCTTCACTTTCTGCCATAAGCGTGGTGTCATCTGCATATCTGAGGTTATTGATATTTCTTCCAGCAGTCTTGATTCCAGCTTGTGCTTCTTCCAGCCCAGAGTTTCTCATGATATACTCTGCAGATAAGTTAAATAAGCAAGGTGTCAATATACAGCCTTGATGTACTCCTTTTCCTCTTTGGAACCAGTCTGTGGTTCCATGTCCAGTTCTAATTGTTGCTTCCTGACCTGCAGACAGGTTTCTCAAGAGGCAGATCAGGTGGTCTGGTATTCCTATCTCTTTCAAATTTTCCACAGTTTATTGTGATCCACACAGTCAAAGGCTTTGGAATAGTCAATAAAACAAAAATAGATGTTTTTCTGGAACTCTCTTGTTCTTTCCATGATCCAGTGGATGTTGACAATTTGATCTCTGGTTCCTCTGACTTTTCTAAAACCAGCTTGAACATCTGGAAGTTCATGGTTCAGATACTGCTGAAGGCTGGCTTGGAGAATTTTGAATATTACTTTACTAGCATGTGAGATGAGTGCAATTGTGCAGTAGTTTGAGCATTCTTTGGCATTGCCTTTCTTTGGGATTGGAATGAAAACTGGTCTCTTCCAGTTCTGTGGCCACTGCTGAGTTTTCCAAATGTGCTGGCATATTGAGTGCAGCACTTTCCCAGCATCATCTTTCAGGATTTGAAATAGCTCAACTGGAATTCCATCACCTCCACTAGCTTTGTTTGTAGTGATGCTTTCTAAGGCCCACTTAACTTCACATTGGGATGTCTGGCTCTAGATGAGTGATCACACCATCACGATTATCTTGGTTGTAAGGCTCTTTTTCATACAGTTCTTCTGTGTTTTCTTGTCACCTCTTCTTAATGTCTTCTGCTTCTGTTATATCCATACCATTTCTGTCCTTTACTGAGTCCATCTTTGCATGAAATGTTCCCTTGGTGTCTCTAATTTTCTTGAAGAGATCTCTAGTCTTTCCCATTCCATTGTTTTCCTCTATTTCTTTGCATTGATCTCCGAGGAAGGCTTTCTTATCTCTCCTTGCTATTCTTTGGAACTCTGCATTCAGATGCTTATATCTTTCCTTTTCTCCTTTGCTTTGCACTTTTCTTCTTTTTCCAGCTATTTGTAAGGCCTCCTCAGACAGCCATTTTGCTTTTTTGAATTTCTTTTCCATGGGGATTGTCCTGATTCCTGTCTCCTGTACAATGTCATGTACCTCCATCCATAGTTGATCAGGCACTCTGTCTATCCGATCTAGTCCCTTAAGTCTATTTGTCACCTTCACTGTACAGTCATAAGGGATTGGATTTAGGTCATACCTGAATGATCTAGTGGTTTTCCCCACCTTCTTCAATTTAAGTCTGAATTTGCCAATAAGGAGTTCATGATCAGAGCCACAGTCAGATCCTGGTCTTGTTTTTGCTGATTGTATACAGCTTCTTCATCTTTGGCTGCAAAGAATATAATCAATCTGATTTTGGTGTTGACCATCTGGTGATGTCCATGTGTAGAGTCTTCTCTTGTGTTGTTGGAAGATGGTGTTTGCTATGACCAGTGCTTTCTCTTGGCAAAACTCTATTAGTCTTCGTCCTGCTTCATTCCATACTTCAAGGCCAAATTTGTCTGTTACTCCAGGTGTTTCTTGACTTCCTACTTTTGCATTCCAGTCCCCTATAATGAAAAGGACATCTTTTTGGGTGTTAGTTCTGAAAGGTCTTGTCAGTCTTCATAGAACTGTTCAACTTCAGGTTCTTCAGCATTACTGGTTGGGGCATAGGCTTGGATTGCCGTGATATTGATTGGTTTGCCTTGGAAACGAACAGAGATCAGCTATGGTTTAATTGTCCAGCCCTTATATGAAAGCTTTAAGGGACAGGATGATTAAGTCACATCGATATGAAGAATTCCTCAAAAGAAGGCAGAGGCTACACTAAAACAAGCCTTAACTCAAGTATCTGCCTTGTGGTTGCCCACCCAAAAAAAGCATTCTAACTTTATGTCCACAAAAAGGAAGGAATAGCCTTGGAAGTGTTAAATCAAAGATTGGGACTTTTAACTCAAAAGTAGAGCCCCAGTCTGTAGCTTACTTATTCAAGAAGTTCGACCTAACTGACAGAAGCTGGCCTCCCGACCTTTGAAATCTTGCAGCTATTGCAGTCCTGATAGAAGCGTTAAAATTCTCTTCTGGGGGCAAGCTAACTATTTTTACCAGCCACCAAGTGAAACAACTCCTAAATGGGAGAGGCCATTTATGGATGTCTGATCAAAGGATCAGAGAAGGCAATGGCAACCCACTCCAGTACTCTTGCCTGGCAAATCACATGGCTGGAGGAGCCTGGTAGGCTGCAGTCCATGGGGTCGCTAAGGGTCAGACACGACTTCACTTTCACTTTCACTTTTCACTTTTCACTTTCATGCATTGGAGAAGGAAATGGCAACCCACTCCAGTGTTCTTTCCTGGAGAATCCCAGGGACGGGGGAGCCTGGTGGGCTGCCATGTGGGGTCGCACAGAGTCGGACATGACTGTAGCGACTTAGCAGGAGCAGCAGCAGATCAAAGGATCCTCAGATATCAAGTGGTGCTGATGGAAAATCTAGGCCTGACTGTATCCTCTTGTGAGGTTCTTAGCAGGTACCCTCTTGTCTACCCCCAAGGGCTCTCCCCTTTCAGTCTTGCTTAGAGACGTTGGACCACTGGACAAAACCCTGAGAGGGATTTTCAGAAGATCCTCTGGCCAGTCCTGAGGAAATCTAGTACACTGATGGAAGAAGCTTTGTCTTGGATGGAAAAAGAAGAGCCGGATATACAGTAGTCTCCAATTTTGAGGCCATAGAGGCTAAACCTTTGGCATCGGGTACTTCAGCCCAATTGGCTGACCTCATAGCCTTAACTAAAGCTTTAGAGCTGGGAAAAGGAAAAAGAGTATCCATTTATGCTGACTCCAAGTATACCTTTCTGGTTCTACATGCATATGCTGCTATTTGGAAAGAAAAAGGCCACTTGAAAGACAGTCCCCAATCAAACATGTTGATCTAATCCTTAGGCTCTTGGAGTCAGTCCATCTGCCCACTGAGATTTCAGTCTCCTATCATAAAGGACACCAAAAATGGAGCACAGAAATGGCATGAGGGCACCAAGCAGCCATTCAGGAAGCTATGAGAGCAGCATCACAGAACAATGACCTAATAGGGTTGCCACCTTAGTTCCACAGACAAATTTGCCAGAAACTCCTTCATATACTGAAGGTGAGGCTCTTAAAGCTAAGAGTGAGGGCTTTCAAGAAGATCATATGGGGTGCTTTTAAAAGGGGATACTCCTTTTTCTGCCTGGGAACCTCCAATGAAAGTTGATTAACTCCTTACATGCCATCACTCATTCAGGAAAGAAGGCCCTCCGAAGGTCCTTCAGAAGAACAGGTCTCCAAATGACTTTAAAGCAAGTGGTCTCCTCTTATTCTGCTTGCCAATTAAACAACCCCCAAGGGGCTCAAGGACCCAAGCTGACCCAGCACATCCAATGACATAGGACCTACCCAGGAGAGGACTGGCAGATGGATTTTACCCAGATGACAGTTTCTCAAGGGTATAAATACCTATTAGTCATGATAGATACATTCACAGGATGGATTGAAGCCTTTCCCACTCAGACTGAGAAGGCTGAGGAAGTAGTAATAAAAACTGTTCCAGGAAATTGTTGGTCTGCCCAGGTCATTACATAGTGACAATGGGACATCATTTACTTCTAAGGTCACTCAAGGGGTCTCTAAAGAATTGGGCATTATTTATTATCTCCCTTGTGCCTGGGGCCCTCAGTCTTCAGGAAAAGCAGAAAGAGCCAAACAATTCTTAAAATCAGTGATAAAAAGATAACCCAGGAGACTTCCCTGGGATGGAAGAAGGCTTTACCAACTGCTCTCCTCTGCACCCTCATTGTCCCTAAGGAACCGATTGTTCTTAGTCCTTATGAGATGGTATACGGGAGACATTTTGTTCATGTCAATGACCTCCTCCCAGATCCAGAGGCTCAGACCCAGAGGCTTATACAATGGCCATCGGGCAACTCCAAAAAGATACATGCTATGGGGTGTCAACTGGGGCCCACAAGATTCTAAAGAGCCACCACTATATGCTCCAGGGACTCAAGTCCTAATTAAAGTCTGGAAAGATGAGTCACCAAAGGCCCAACTCCAGCCCACATGAAAGGGCCCCTACTCTGTAATATTTTCTACCCCCATAGCAGTCAAGGTATAGGACTCCTGGATTCACTATTCACAAGTCAAGCCATGGAAGAAAACAGAAGAGGACATTCAATACACCTGTGAGCCCCTTTGCTTGCCAAATAAAGCTGAGCTGTAAGCGAGCTGTGACACCAAGCTTCAGATACCTATTCAGGACTACAAATGAGTGCCATTCTAATGAAAACCCCCAAAATTAAGTTTCTGGGGATAAGATTTCTCAAGATAGCTCTAAAGAGCCAACACATCTTGGCACGGGTTGTACTCCAAATAGACAGGTGGTAAATCTCCTGATCCTTGAACAGGAGGGACTTGAGCTATCTTGAATGAGTCATGTTTCTTCTGGGTCAATACCTCCAGCTAAGTTGAAGAAAATCTCACAGTCCTCAGGAAAAATATTCAGATCCTACAGGATCTCAAAGAATGAGCTGGAGAGTTCTGGTGGCTACAATCTCTCTTTGGAGATCCTTCTCCAGGCAGGGGGGACTTTGGAGTTGACTAATGCAAGGAGATCCAACCAATCCATTTTGAAGGAGATCAGCCCTGGGATTTCTTTGGAAGGAATGATGCTAATGCTGAAACTCCAGTACTTTGGCCACTTCATGCGAAGAGTTGACTCATTGGAAAAGACTCTGATGCTGGGAGGGACTGGGGGCAGGAGGAGAAGAGGACAACAGAGGATGAGATGGCTGGATGGCATCACTGACTCAATGAACGTGAGTCTGAGTGAACTCCAGGAATTGGTGATGGACAGGGAGGCCTGGCGTGCTGCGATTCATGGGGTCACAAAGAGTCAGACATGACTGAGCGACTGAACTGAACTGAACTGAATGCCCCTATTAATCCCTGCATCACCATATTGATGCTGCTTATGATTACCCCTTGTATTATCAATTGTCTATCCCATTTTGTATCTGCCCAGATCAAAAAACTACAACATGCAGTGTCAGTTCAACAAGGGTATATAAAACTACAGCCAACCACGGAATATATCACTCACCCTTAGATGGACAACTCTATAAGGACTCTGAAGCTTGAGACTAGCAAGAAGGGGAGGCCCAAAGGCCCTTGCTGTCCCAGTTCAGCAGGAAGTTAGTCAGAGAGACCGTGACACCCCAATTCCCAAAGAACTGGACCTTCTATCTCTTGAGTGGGGAATGCTAGTTAGTTAGAATAGGAAAACAGGAGTCCGGAATGGCAGTGGCTAAAAGACCAGGAAAGGAAAAAGGCCATGAAAATAGAACAAAGGAAGGTCTGAGGATCGGAGTGAGAACCTCAGGTGAAGCAAACAGCCCTCCTGTTTAGCCCAATTAACAGAGGGCAGGCTTAGGGGGAGAAGAAAAAGCATCTAAAAAAGGGAGCCAAAATTGAGTCTCTTCACTTCTTTTGGGCCGGGCTACCCTCATGCCTTGAGGATCTATTTTCCTTTGCTTGCCAAATAAAGCTGAGCTGTAAGCGAGCTGTAACACCAAGCTGTAACACTGGTCTGTCCATCACTTCAAATTTTTGCTGTAGCAAGACAGAACCAAGGAAATTACACACTGCCCTGACATCACTTTTTACTTGGTTAATTAGCCTTGTTTTTTTGTTCACACTATTATTCAGTGATTTGGAAGAGGGTTTTTCTTTTCCAAACTTCTCACTCTGATATTTTTAGGGGAGTATTTCTGTAGCTTTGAAGGCATAATTTTAAATTATTTTAAGGGATGTAGAGCCCATTTCATTCTTTTTAAAATCAGAATTTGGGTTAAGAACTGTGGGCCATCAGTGTCTACCAAGACATAGCCTTAGACTGCAGTCAAGAATAGTAGATAGAAATTTACATGGTGGTTATGTGAGTTGAATTTAAAGAGGGTCATACAAGAATTCTAAGATTGGGTGGTGGGATTTCACAGGAAAAATAAATTAATAATGCCCAAGACACTGCTGGAAAATTTCTTGGCATAGGTAGCAAGCTGTTTATTTTCTGTTTTGATTTCCCCATGAAAATATGTTAATTTTAAAATTAACCTAAATTCTACATTTTAGAATAGATCTGGTAGGATTTTGACAAATGGATGGTAAGTAACATCCATTTGAAATGAACATATTCTATAAATTTTAAATACAAAACATAAGTTTTACCTTGAAAAATAAAGTACTTGAGCTTTGTTACTAACTTTTCTAGTACCTTGGCATTACTTTGCCAACAAAGGTCTATCTAGTCAAAGCTATGGTTTTTGCAGTAGGCATGTATCAATGTGAGAGTTGGACTATAAAGAAAGCTGAGTGCCAAAGAACTGATGCTTTTGAACTGCGATATTGGAGAAGACTCTTGAGAGTCCCTTGGACTGCAAAGAGATCAAACCAGTCAATCCTAAAGGAAATCAGCACTGAGTGTTCTTTGGAATGACTGTTGCTGAAGCTGAAGCTCCAATACTTTGCCCAACTGATGTGAAGAACTGACTCACTGGAAAAGATCTTGATGCTGGGAAAGATTGAAGACAGAAAGAGAAGGGGACAACAGAGGGTGAGATAGTTGGATGGCATCACTGACTCAATGGACATGAGTTTGAGCAAGCTCTAGGAGTTGGTGATGGACAGTGTAGCCTGGCATGCTTCAGCCAATGGGTTCACAAAAAGTCGGACATGACTGACCAGCTGAACTGACTGACTTTCTAATATCATGATAATCAAAGAAGGAAGAGAATAGGGAAGGTAAGCAGGGAAGGAGGGAAGAATGAGTAAAGGGTAGCAGGGAGGAAGGATACAAAGCCAAGTATTTTGGTTAACTTTTTAAAACCCAACTAAAAGCTTTATTGGGCACTGAAATATAGAAATAACTAAATTTTCATGCAACTTCAATGTTTCCTCCTGTACTTTTGGTTGACGTATACATATAAAATTTGAATTTATATTTACTGGATTTTTTTAGTTGATAATTCTTCCAAATTGTGCACCTGATCCTCCCCTTCAAGAAAGTAGAAAGTCGAGTCAGGGAATTTTCTTTCCAAGTAGTTCTTGGTCATTTAACTCTCAATATACTCCATTCCAAAGAACAATTCAATCCCTATCCCAGACAATATTAGCTTGCTCTCTGGTGTCTAACAATTTTACAAAAACCAATTTTATCATGTCATAGTGCTATTGTGCAAATGATAGTTAGCTTATAAATGGCAAGTAGTAAGGTTATAGTGTTTTCAATGCTATTCAGATTGTGAATGACCAGAAACATCATAGAGCTAGTCTGCTCTAGAGATAGTAAAATAAATATTTTTATTGAAATGCATTAAGTGGTTGGGGAGTCATACTTTGAAATAGAATAGAGTAGGAGCACTTACTCAGAGATAAATTTGACAGGGAAATCTCAGAGCTACTTCCTACATAATCATATATGAGGAATGAGAGATCCTATGATGAAATTTACAGCAATGGTTTAACACTGAATGACTATAATAAAGAAAATATAGAGTCAGAATGTTTTATCAATTATTGAGAGGTGCTTCATGTGGCTTTGCTGTCTGGATATAATTCAGCCTCTTCAATTACAAATGTGACTCAACCAAACCCCAGAGACATGAAACAATGAGGAGGTTTTATTTTTTGCCTTTTTTTTTTCCCAGCACACATCATGTTTGAGATATGATTGTAACTGTCACTATCTGTAATTGTAGCTGCATTGAGGAAACAGGAAATAAAGAGGAAAGGGTCAAAGTATAAATTGAATTCTAGACATACTTATGGATTTCCTTTTAATGGAGGATGATGAAACAAGATGCTGGAGTCAAATTTATAGCAGCCCTTTTGAATAGGAAACAATGAGTGACATGTGTTTATCATTCAAACAATGTATAATTACTAATACTATAATAATGTAATGTTATTGCTGGCATTTGGAGTATTTCTCTCATGGTTCAGGTTTAGTGAAAATGCAAGTTTGCTGACCATTTCTTTTGTCAATAAGTGGATGATATCCAGTTCAATGCTAGTATAGTCTTGGCAAGTATCACGGTAATTTCCAGTTTGCTAAAAACCAACCCATAGTACTTTGCAACTTTTATTGAAAGTTTCAAATATAATGCAAAACTTCCATCTTAATTCTATTAGTAACACTTTGGCATTATTGCTTCATGGAAATATTGGCTCATGAAATACTGATAAATAGGATCTCTAATTTTTTGAGAATAGCAAGGCTCCAAAGGCCTTTATCTGAGAAGGAAATGGCATCCCACTCCTGTATTCTTGCCTAGAGAATCTTGTGAACAGAGGAACCTGGTGGGCTGCCACCCAAGGGGTCACACAGAGTCGGACACGACTGAAGCAACTTAGCAGTGGCCTTTATAACTCCCAGTATAATATTTTATTTAAATTTTATTCAATCAGAATTTAATGGGTTAAATAATTATTTTAAAATGTCAAAACTTCAAAACAATTAAGCATGTATACTTAATGGACTTAAAACCTTGCTTAAGTGATTATTACAAGACCAGTAGTCTTTAACAAACCAGTGTTAGCACACATGTCAACTTGATGTGACATCATAGAATGTTTAATCTTCACATCATTAAGTCTAGTGATTTTGAGTTCCATGAAAAATAAAGGGGCAATACTTAGAGTATATTAACTTGATTTTTCCAAATAATATGCTTTTGTTCCTTTCCATGCTAGTTCTAAATAAACTATATTTTCAAATTCATTGCCTACCAGAAAAACTTCCATGCAATTTATGCTCCAGCTACACTGATTATTAACCATTCCTTCAAAACATAAACACTTTCAGCCTCAACTATTCCTTTACTTTTGGTGCGGTCCTATTTATGAGACTCTCAACCTTGGTGCTATGTGTGAACTCTAATTGGAATACTTCTGATTATGACACAGTTTCTATAGCAATTGTTTTAGAGATAAGCACATGATTCAAGATGATGTACTCAGAAAGATGTCTGGTTCTTCTGGTCAGAAAGTTGAGAAAGAGATAAACTTTTTCCCTGTGTTAGATGCTAGTAAGGACTATTAATTGTGGATTACTGCAGATAGCTCACCTTGGTAATGAAGACATTTCTAAAGTCAGTTTGAGGCTGCTTTTTAGTTACTTGTAACTGAAGAATTTGAATTGGTATAAGTGTTATCTTCTTTTTAGAGCTTTTCATGACTATTCTACAAATAATGACTGCTTTAAGAACACACTCCTATTAATTCAATAAATATTTAAAAGTTCAGAAGAGGAGTCTGGGTTAGAGATATACAACTGGGAATGACTAGCATGTATATAATGAACGAAAGCTTGGGACAGGAAGACATCACCAGGATAGTGAGTGCAAACGTAAAAGAAGACCAAAGACATCCCTGCACTATACTATCACAAAATGTGAGGTAGATGAGGAGGATTCTTGGCAAGAATTCTGAGAAGGAGTAGTAAAGTGTTGCTAGAAGGAGAGCTAAGAAAGTGTGTTGTCCTAAAAGGAAGTAAACATTATTACATAAGCAAATAACTCTTTCACATGCAGCAGATTGATGAAATAGAATGAAAACTGAGAAATCAACATTATGTTTAGTAAGGCGGAGGTTACTTGTGACATTGACAAGAACAGATCAGATGGAATTTTGGAGGCAAAAACTGATTAGAGTAAGATTTGAACAAAAGAGATGGAGAGGTCTTAGAAATATCAAATGCATGCCTGATGATGTTGAACACCATTTCATTGCTTTTTGCCAATTGCATAAACACAACAGCCATCTAGGATTAGGGTCAAGCCAAAACCACCCAAGGGATTTCTCTAAATTTCAAAGTTCAAATTACAAATAAATGGCATGCACTTCCTTTAGCATCAGTGTTCAGAAACAATATCATATTGAATTGATTTGCTTAATATAAAATGTCTTGTATTCTTTAGTTATTTTATTTTTAAACTTCAGGCAAGATTTCATCATAATTCAAAGGTAGTTTGTACTTAATTTCCATAGGAATATTTTACAGACTCTTCAAGTAAATGTGTTAATTGCAAGTCTAAGCACCATCACTGTAGAAAATATTTTAAAAAATATTTTCCACATATTTTCTTTGAATAATTAGTGAATTAGCCAAACAGCAAGTTTTACAGGTTTATTTTTTTAATTTTTTGGCCTAAACATTGGCCTAAATCCACACTTTCCATCACCCAAGTCTATTGTTCTGAACTGCAGGCCAATTTATGAAAGCTTACCATCACAAAACTGTACTGGTCAACTCAAAATACATATTGTTTGTTCCTTGGTACTTAGCCAACCAAACAGAAAAATTATGTTAATACAAAACCCTTCACACAGATTTTTATAACAGCTTTACTCATAATTGCCAAACTTGGAGCAATGAAAAAACCTTTCAGTAGGTGAATTAATAGATAAACTGTGATATATCCAAACAATGGAATATTATTCACTTCATGGGAAATAGATGGGGAAACAGTGAAAACAGTGTTAGACTTTATTTTTTTTGGGGGGGGGGTGCTCCAAAATCACTGCAGATGGTGACTGCAGCCATGAAGTTAAAAGATGCTTACTCCTTGGAAGAAAAGTTATGACCAACCTAGATAACATATTGAAAAGCAGAGACATTACCTTGCCAACAAAGATCCGTCTAGTCAAGGCTATGGCTATGGTTTTTCCAGTGGTCATGTATGGATGTGAGAGTTGGACTGTGAAGAAGGCTCAGCGCTGAAGAATTGATGCTTTTGAACTGCAGTGTTGGAGAAAACTCTTGAGAGTCCCTTGGACTTCAAGGAGATCCAACCAGTCCATACTAGAGGAGATCAGCCCTGGGATTTCTTTTGGAAGGAATGATGCTAAAGCTGAAACTCCAGTACTTTGGCCACCTCATGTGAAGAGTTGACTCATTGGAAAAGACCCTGATGCTGGGAGGGATTGGGGGCAGGAGGAGAAGGGGACGACAGAGCATGAGATGGCTGGATGGCATCACCAACTCGATGGACATGAGTTTGAGTGAACTCTGGGAGATGGTGATGGACAGGGAGGCCTGGCGTGCTGCGATTCATGGGGTTGCAAAGAGTCGGACATGACTGAGTGACTGAACAGAAAAAGAAATAATCAAGCCATAAAAAGACATGGAGGAAACTTACGCATATTACTAAGAGAAGGAAGCCAATCCATAAAGGCTACACACTGTGTAATTCCAAATATGATATTCCAGAAAAGGCAAAACTATGGAGACAGCAAAAAGATCAGGGGTTGCCAGGTGTTTGTTAGGGGGAAAGAGGGATGAATAGGTGGAATAAAAAGGATATTTTGGGCAGTGAATCTAATCTGCATAATAATACAATGACATATAAATGTTATTGTACATTTACCAAAACCCAAAGAATGTACATCATACATGTACAACCCTAATGTAAATTTTGGGGGCTTCCCTTGTAGCTCAGCTGGTAAAGAATTTACCTGCAATGTGGGAGACCTGGTTTGATCCCTGGGTTGGGAAGATCCCCTGAAGAAGGGAAAGGCTACCCATTCCAGTGTTCTGGCCTGGAGAATGCCATGAACTGTATAGTATGTGTGTACTGTAAAGTATGTATGGACTGTAACAGAAATTTTAGGCATTGGATACTAAAGATGTGTTAAGGTAAGTTTTTTGATTGTAACAAGTGTTACAATGATGATGATCCCCTATGATGTGGGATGTTAGTAGTCTTTGGGAGGTTGTACATGTGTGGTGACAGGAAGTACATGGGAGCTTGCTGTACTTCCTGCTAAATTCGGCAGTGAACCTAAAATTGCTCTAAGAGATAGCTCATTAAACTAAAACAACAGCAACCAACATATACATTGTTTTCAGTGCTTAACTATAACTAGTTCCATTTCTAATGAATTGTATTGAATTTCTTTTGGAAGATTAAGAAAATCAATCACTGTTCTCAAAACAGTTTCAAGTGGTTAATTTTTAAAACATGTAATTGCATAAAGCCGAATAAAAAAGCTTTCATTTGGCAGCAAACTGTATTTCTCAGCTATTTTAGGGACACGAAATTCTCAATACATATATTTGTGTGCCACAAACTCTCACCCAAATTCTTGAAAATGCTTGATTAAGAAAGGCCCTCCATTTTGAGTGAGTGAGTGAAAGTAAAAGTAAGTAGAACTAACTGATAGGTGTTTAAAGGGAAGTGCAGTTGTAGGTTATACTCATAAACATTGTGATGCTCTGGGTGTGGACGGTTTGATTCAATATCTTCATAGGGGAGTATAACATTCCCTTTTCCTGAGTGACATAGAAGAATAGGAATTGTACTTTCTTTGGTATTTAGGGAAATAAATCCTCAGGGATGTCAAATGATAGGGAGAAAGTTTGGGATGAGTGTATCTAATACTTCCAAAAAAACTCCTGAATAAACATTTTATTATTATTTTCAGATAATAAACACTGCAGAATAAATAATTTATCTTCACATTGGCTGAATATCGACTTAGCAACAGGACAAGCTTAAGAAGTTGTAGACTTATGCCTGTGTTATTTGCTTCCTGTGCTTTCAGAAACCACAAAATAATTATAATTTTAAAAATCTACACAGCAAGGATCCCTGAGAATCAACCTTCTTTTCACTGCTGCTCCCTGACTTATCACAGCACTAACAAGTATTTGAGGACTTTGCTACCCAGTTTACAATTATCAGTCATGACATCTTAGCACAATAGTAGTAAGTGCTGGTTATGTAGCCTTTCTGGGATTAATAAGATCAAGATTAAAAAAAAAAAAAATCTCCCAGGACCCTGGTGCTTTCCTGATTAAATAGGAAAAAGGCTTTAACAGGAGGCAAATGAAGGCATTGAAAGTTGAAAATAAACAGTTACTAACATTGTATTTTTGCTTTCTCTTATCATGTTATTTTCAGTTAATAAAGAGCATAATCTGTTTGTACCTGCTTTTGCCTTAGGAGTTAGAGGGAGATAATGAAAATATTTGCTATCTATTTTCATATTATAAGCTGTTGTTTCCAAAGAAAGTCAAAACTGATGTATATTATCACATTATTGTTCTCAGGGGACCGCAGTCACCATAGTGATTGTAATTACATGGCTTCATTAACTTTATACATTCTACCTGTTATGGGGGGCTCACATTAAGGAAATTTGCATATACAGGAAATGAATGTCATTTGCAGGGAGCTAATGTCATTAAACATTTAGGCAGTCCCTATCAGGCAAAGGGGTTTCCACTGAGATATGCTTTTCAGTGTGCCCTTTATACTTATTGTGGGCACAGGGATGTATTTCGAAACCTTAAAAGTGAAACCTCTTTCAGAGGGAAATATTAGAAAAGCAACAGCTATTTTAACAAATCAGATATATGACTGGAATCAAATCACTGACACTAAAGGTTATTAGATCACACAATCAAGGAAAGTATGATCCTGAAAAATGCAAATAATTAGAACATTTGGGGGCTCTTGCACAGCATGAGTATGTTTATGTGTGTGTGTATGTAAGTATATATGTATGTATATGCATGCATATGTAACTGGATAGTGACATACTTTCAAATGCATTTTTATATATGTTGGTGCATCTCTGTCTTTATTGAGCTTTTTAATCTATTAACCATAACATTTTTTAAAAAATTCAAATATAATTTCAGGTGAAGAAATCATGATAACTGAACAGTAGACATAAAAAGAAAGGGACAAAAAACCCAGAAAGTAAAATTTAAAATAATAAATTTAGATTTTTTACTTCAACAATAAATATATTTCAGACATTGTGAAGGGCAGGATAATAAAAATACCTTCATGTACCTTTTTGTTTGAAGTAGCTGTTTTTGTTTTTGGCAGCACCAGAGTTCTGAGTAGTCTAGAGAGAAAATCTATAATTTCCTCTGGATGCGGTGGAGCAATGGGCTTTCATACCCTCAAGTCTGGCTGTGGCAGTCTTCAAGGAATGCTCAGAAGTTCTTCTTGTCTTTGTATTCTGTTTGCCACACTAGGACTTATTTCTATTACTAAGAACAATAATGTTAGCAGTAGCAAAGTATTTATTGTGTACCTAGGAAAATGAGATGATATTTGGCAAATGACAGAGTTTTGTAAGTCCTAGAGAGTTGTTTTCCAAATAAGATTAAAAACAAATCATTACTTCTTTTTAGCTATTAAAATGATCAAAATAATAGAGAAATTATCTGTTTTCTGGTACAAAATTACATCTTAGGGAATTACATTGCATATGTAAACTATGATGGGTTCTTTTCCATCTGTACCTTTTTGGGTTAATTAATTCTTCAAGAGAGATGATGTATGTCAGTATTGAATGAAAATGAAATCACTTAATGGAGGCAATTCACATAGATCTCTACAATTAGAGTTGAAAGCAACAGAGTTAACAATGCCAGAGTTCATAGGTAGCTGAAAAAAAATCAATTTTTCCCATCAAATTATTCCCATGTCTTCTGAAATTGTTTTTACCTGATTAAGAAGTTTACAAAACTCATGTTAAATATTTTATAAGAATGAATACATCAAGTAAATGAATTAAAATACAATTTTTCCTCTCTTCCATCCAAAGAATTTTGATCTTTTTTTAGGGTAAGCTTTCCTAGGGTAAAGTTAATCACATTTTGGATCAAAATAACAACCTTATTTGCTGGTACAACATCATGTAAGCTAATTTATGCCTGCTTCTAAATGAAAAGGACCCAAAATCAATTGGTCTCCTATTAAATGGTTGTGTACCAGCTATTAATTGTGGATACTGCAATCAGCGCTTATTTAGATTTGTTGGAAAGAAATCCACAAAGGCTTTTCTAGATTTTTAATTTTTTTCAAAATAGAACTGAAGTCTATGATCTCTTGCCAAGTCCATCAACAGTTATTTATTTGGTATTGTAGAAGAAAGGCAGCTCTTTAAATCTTAACAATGTGATTAGGTGTTTTTCATTTCTTCTTCTTCTTCGTTTTTTGTTTTTTTTTTTTTTAACCAAGAGTACTGAAATATATGGGATGTTTTATTCAATAAATGTTTTTGAATGTCTACTGTTATATTCTAGTGCTTGGCAGCCCAGAATGTATCTGATTCATCTAGGAAACCAGATGTGGTGATTATTGTAGTGGTTATTCCACTATATATAGTGAATAACTTAGTAAATTAACGTATCCATCACCTCACATTGTTAGCATTTCCTTTATTTATTTATTTGTGTGTGTGTGTGTGTGTGGTGAGAATATTTAAGATCCACCCTCTTAGCAAGTATGAAATATAGTATTTTTAACTGTAGTCACATTACAAGTATAAAATGTATTTTAAACTATAGTCACCTTATGTTAGATCTCCAGAGCTTATTCATCTTGCATAACTTAATCTTTGCTCCCATTAATCAATCTTCCCATTTCTCCCATCCCTAGCACCTGGTTGCTGCTGCTGCTGCTATTGCTAAGTCACTTCAGTCGTGTCTGACTCTGTGCAACCCCATAGACAGCAGCCCATCAGGCTCCTCTGTCCCTGGGATTCTCCAGGTAAGAATACTAAAGTGGATTGCCATTTCCTTCTCCAATGCATGCATGCATGCCAAGTTGCTTCAGTCTTGTCCAACTCTGTGTGATCCTATGGACAGCAGCCCACCAGGCTCCTCTGTTCACAGGATTCTCTAGGCAAGAACACTGGAGTGGGTTGCCATTTCCTTCTCTGAGCACCTGGCTATCACCACTCTAATCTCTGCCACCACTTTAATTTCTGCTTCTATAAGTCTAACTAATTTATATACCTTATATAAGTGGAATAAGGCAGTATTTGTCTTTCTGTGTATAGCTTATTTCACATAGCATAATGTCCTCCAGGTTCATTCATGTTGTCACAAATGGCAAGATTTTCTTCTTTTTTAAAGCAAAATAATACCTCATTATTTTCATAATCCATTCATCTGTCAGTTGACACTGAGGAGGAAACTTTAAAAATAGAGATTCTTGAGTGCCAGTTCATATATATATTAATATCACATCATAGTTTTGGGAGTGGTATCAGGCTCTGAAATTTTTTTAACACTTCACAGAATTTTTAATGTTCAATAACAGTTGAGAACCATTATTTCAGGTATTGTAGAGAATACAGAAAGCATAGATGTGGATAACAAACCATCTCTGATATTTTGGACCTTCAGGAAAAGTAGTTATAGGTAGAATGTTAACTATACTCAAAGCCTCTTTGTAAAAAAAAAAAAAAATCACTCAATGATTGAGTAGTAAAGTGCATATCTGGGTGACGTATCAATATTTTAATATTGATATATTCAAATATCTGTCATACTCCTCCTTGGCTTCTGTAAAAGTTTATTGCTGATCTTTTTGGAACCTTACATTGTGGCTCAGGTGGTAAAGAATCTGTCTGCAAAGCAGGAGACCTAGGTTCGATCCGTGGATGGGGAAGATTCCATGGAAAAGGAAAGGGCAACCCACTCCAGTATTCTTGCCTGGAGAATTACATAGACAGAGAAGCCAGGAGGGCTACAGTTCATAAGGTCACAAAGAATGGACAGGACTGAGTAACTGACACTAACATTGTGTCAGCACAGAGGAAGTGCAAACTCTCTTTTGGGTTATGGTGCTAACAACCATGAAGACAGGAACCGTCTTCTCTTGCCATATATCCTCAATCAGTTGAAGATGAGAGAATGGAATTCAGAGAGGCCTTGCTTAGAGATATACATCTGGAGCTTTATAACTAGAGTTATAGGGTTAAATTTGATGCTCTACAACTACAGTTAAAAATTTGGAATATAAACTGGGAAAATATAGATGCTGCTTAAAAGCCACAGGTTGTTATTACCAGAGGAGTATGTGTAAATGGTGAAAAGAAGAGCACCTGAGATGTTCAATAAGTAAACATTTTGAAGATAAACGGATGGAAAATAGCCAGTAAGGAGACTGAGAAAGCGTAGTCAGGGAAGTAGAAGGAAAACCAGGAAAACTCTATCTCCCAGAAGATTAGAGAGAAGACTATTTTTTTGTTGTTTTGTTAAAGAGAATGACCAACTGTGCCCATTACTAAAGATCTTAAGTTAGGTGCACATAGAAAAGTATTCATTAAATATTGAAACACAAAAGTTGGTGATGGGTCTTGGGAAAAGGTCAAATGAATGATATAAAACCCAGAGTGGAGTGGGTTATAATAAATGAGAAGTGAAAAAATGGATACAGTAAGTGTCATAAACCTTTTTGAGAATTTTGATTGTTAAGAATACTAAAGGTTTGAATAGTAGTCATTAGGCTCAATGTGCAGCTTGCTTTTATGCCCTTTTGGACAAATAAGGAAAATATTATTTTTAGGTAAATTAGAAAAAAATGTCCTTCCCGGTCAGATGCAGTTACAAGTCAGGATGTATATATAGGAGAGGAGAATATATACTAGATTTGGCTCCCTTGTCTTACTTTACTCAGGTACCTTTGGGATGAACAATCCTGCTTTGTATAGGAAAAAAAAAATTAAGTTGGGTGAGTATTATGCTGTATTTGTTTTGTATCATTTTTATATCACTAAATATCACACCCACTGCTTGGTTAAAATGAATCTTTCAAGCTCCAGTTCAGGGAATTAGTCCTGGAAATACTCAAGACAGTTGTCAGCAATTGCCTTCCTGAAAGTTGAATCATGTCTGGTTATTTACCAGTGAAGGTGGCCATTTGCTACTAGTAGGGAGAGCAAAACTAGTTGCTGAGATCAAGAGGAGAGAAAGTGAGTTAATTTCAGCTTTGAGGTGAATTCATTAGATGGCAACTTTTGCAGACTCAGAAGCAGTGTTTTTATCTTTGTATTTCCCATACTTAGCACAGTGCCTGTGAGTGGTAGGTGTCCAGTCAGTGTTTGTTAAATTGTACTGAAATTCCAAAAGGTAGTTTAATGACCAAAAAATAAGTAAGTATAGATGATAAACTAGATGATGAGACAGACGTCAGGAATGGTGGTTATTAGACAGAGACTGGTGTTGAAGTGGATAAGCCAAAGAAAAATCTACTTTCTTGGAGATAAAAACAGAATAATGTTAGATGAGGGGGTCTCACTGAAACTTCCTTTATTCCAAGTGGTTCTTTCTCATGTCCTGTCTTAGAGGGAAAACACTGAGGGGTAGTATATTAGAGGAAATACACTATAGATTAACAGTGAGTTGATAGTAAGTTGATAGTATAATGGCCAGAACAAACATGTACTGTGGGGAGTTGGTCATACTCATTACAGATTTTTATTGGTAGTAAGTCAGATAAATTTGACACAAACAGGAAATGGCATTTACAAGCAATGATAGACATTCACATTGATAGGAGGTCAGAGTTCAGCATGGCGAGAAAACAGACAGGAATCTTAAAAAGATGCTGATGCTGATGCTGAAGCAGACAAGTGTTTGTCATTAATAGGGCTGAGCAAGTGATAGAAACATGTATGCCTTAAGGATGGGATTAAAGGCAAGACTGATGAAAGTATGGTAGGAAAGAAATTTCAGAACTCAAGTAAATGGCAGTTCATCAAGGCGGGGACTCAAATACAAAAGAAAATCTTAAGGAACCCATCAGAGTGTGACTATAGCAAAAGTGGACTTGATTCTTGTTTGAGTTTTGAATGGATCTAGGACTTGTTGCATGAGCTGGAAGGATTGCAGAGGAGGAACATAGCCTGGCATGCTTTTCTACCCACCTCTACGCTGCTGTAATATCATGCTAGTTTATCATCACATTGCTTAAAATTTAGCACATACACATAGCCTACATTTTATTTGTTCTTTTTAAAATCTTTTTCTAAGAAAAATAATTCCCACAAATTGGCCATCATGTGGTATTTTTGTGTCTATTTACATTATTATGTATTTCTACTTTTTAGGACAATGGTACCAACTTACAATATCCTCAATGAGTATTTGTTGAACTGAAATGTTAACTTGTTCATGTCAAGTAAATTTCACTATTTTAAATTATGAATTTGAAGCAAAAGGTGTAGTTATATCATCTTTAAAGGAAATATGTTGAATCCTAAAAATGACTCACTTTTGAATATGAAACATAAGTTTAACAGAGATGCTATCACCACTTTGTGTCTTCCCTGAAACACTTGGCTGCTGCCATCTTGATTGGTTGAAAATGTTTTGTGAAGGCTGTACCTTTACATTTTATGAAAGAGGAATAAAGCTCCTCTCAATTGACTTGATGCATTGAAGAGAATTGCATGGGCAATCTCCCTTTATTACATTCAATGGTCCAAGGTGCTGCAAGTAGCTTAAAAATGTTCTTTTAGAAATGATACTCTTCAGAAAGGTTCACTAATATGGCATTACTAGATATCTCTTTTACTGTCTTTTTGCTGAAAAAATGCAACTTTTAAGGGGAAACCAAGTACTTCCATTGTGTGAACTTGGTCAACAATCAAATGACCATATGTAATTCATTCTCCACCCTTTCTTATAATACGTGGTACTCACAGTACCTTAAAATGAAAGTGGTGGCACCCTAGGAACCTACACTAGAGTCAGCATCTATTATGATTAATTAAGCTCCTATACAATGCCTTCTTATTAACATTAATTATGTGGCAAGGAAAATTGAATGATTCATAAAAGCAGAAAGCATTTGGCTTGACCACATTATACAGCAGTGCAAATAAGAATTCTTAATGCTGTTTAACAAATGACTTTTTCACTCTTCATTAAAGCCCCTTGTTGCCATCCAATCTTGATTTTAGAAATTAAAGCTAACAACCAGATTGAGAGAATCAGGAAAGGGACAGCATGGGGCAAAGTCTCAAAGCCACAACTAACAGCGTGAGGCAAAGTGAACCTCAAGCTATTGCTGTTCTCAGAGAAGGCTAGGGAGGGGAGGAATGCATTTACAGGGAAACTCAATTATAGCAACCCTCAGCTATAGGAAAGTACTTGTGAATGTTGACATGAAAGCTTTTTCCCTTAATGTTTTAATTAAATACCTAGAAGCCAGCGCTTCTTCTCAGTTAGTGTCAGAGCACTGCTTCTTGGTGGATAAATGTTTACAGCAGAGGCTCAGCTGAGGGTTTCTACAAACATGACTCTAAGAACTGAGAAGGCTTTTGTTGAGGCACTTGAGATCCAGAAAGCAGTAGTGATTATAAACTAGCAGTACAATAGCAGGATGGTTTAATCCACCCAAATGTCAGTCATTGGTTTGCAAGTTGGCAAACCCACCTTCATCTTCAGACAAAAGGGCACTGGTTAGTCATCTGTTTAATTCTCTAGCTTCAGTGTGTCATTTGGATGTTGAAGGAAAATCCCTTGATTCGGTCTGCCATTTCTGACAGCCTCCCTCTAGACCCCATTAATAAGCCTTTTAGAGAATAGAATGCAAAGTAGGCAGCAGGCAGCCCGCAATCAAAATGGAGATAGAATACACAGTAGAAATGTCTCCCCTTTGTAAGAATGGTGTTTAGGTGACCTTTGTTGAAGAGAAATTTTTTTTTTTTAATCTCAAAACTGCGTCTTTCAAGATACAAAGCAGCATTTGCGGTGCAGTAGATTTGGGAGGTCATCTGGAAATTGAGAGTTTGTGATAGGATACAGAAAAACTCAAGTGATATTTACAAAATATGCAAACAATGGCACAGACAGGAAGCCAGCCTGGCTTTGGGCATGCCTGGGGAATATCCTTCAGAAAACAAATATGCCACTCTTTAATGTTGGTTTGAGTCTCATTATAAAATCGCAAGTGAAATGAGACACTCTGCTTCTGAAACAGTGATTCCAGAAGCAAAGCAACTGTTCTCTAATAAAGCAGTCCTGCTAAGATTTGTAGGATTTTAATGTGCTTTGAAATCACATCATTTGTTAGATAATGGACCCTTTCTGTTGAACCTGTTTTCCATTTTCATGCATTAATAATTTCTGGTTGATATACATGTGTGTGTCTGTGTGTGTGTGTGTGTGTGTGTATGTGTGTATGTGTGTGTGTGCATTCTGACTAGCACTGCTGAATAGGTCACATGTACATTGATGTGTCCGATCTCTAGGGAAGTCTCATTCCAAATACCTTTCTGCAGGCATTGCCTGATGGAAGGAAGCATTCCAAAATGCACAATTTTCAGAGACAAAAATTTGACCAGGAGTGGAGAACTTTAGAAGGAATGAAACAAGTACAACTTCTCCATTAAATAGGGAAGTTCTTCTAGAGAGAGATCGGGCCAAAATCTACGTTGTACTGATCACAACGCAATACCAAGTGTCTTGTAATCAAAGGCTGAGAAACAAGACCACAAAAGAAGCAGAGAGATCATTATTACTAGGGAGATCACTTTTATTTATGGAGTAGCACCAGGGAAGTCACTGATTTTTATGCATCTAGTCCTTTAATAAAACACTGATAAAGCTTTTATGTACTTTTATAATTCAGTAAAGCATTCAGGCATGCCTTTTAAAATATACAATGGCAAAATAGCTGTTTTTTGCTAGGAATTTGTTTATAAGCTGTCCTTTTACTGGAATGTACATTAACCTGAATTCACTTGAGTGAAACAGCAAAAATATGTTTATTAAGACTACATAAAAATATATACACAATGGGTACTTAAAAATGATATGCCATGTCTGTAATGCCATCTCTGTTAAGTACTAGAGATTAGACTATTTGCATAAAAGAATGTGCTGCAGTGCTATAGTCCATGGGGTTGCAGAGTCAGACATGACTGGATGGCTGAACAACGGGAAAAGAGATGAATTACATGTATTCTGACAAGTCAGTTTATTTTCAAAAGATACAAATTAGAACACTGATGGCCTTGGGCTCAGGCAGGTTTCTGTGGGGTGCTGGATTTCACTACCCATTTGACTGTTCTGGAACCAGCAGTGGAAATTGTCATATTTGTTTTGAATACTCCCTGCAAACTGCATTTTGTAGAAGCCTCTGTTTACTGTAAAATCATGTTTAAGCTACTGAGACTGGGAAGTCATCTAGTCATTTTCTATCACTTTTTAATGGGAGATTTTATCAAAGTATATTTTTAGTAATTCCAATGACAATGTTTTTTCTTATATTTTTCATTTATATCTAGATCTTTAGGGCTTTAAAAAAAACTGTTGATTTCTACAAGAGGTCCTTAATGAATATTCAGAGGAGAGTTGGCTGCTCTATCAACTCTAATAGAACTCAAGAAAAACATCCTGCATTCTTATTGCATGCTATACTGCTCATATAAAAGCTAATTTATTTTTATTGGTATTTAAACATCATATGATAACTTGTGTTATGTTCAGTGAAAATATTACTATGCTTTCAGTGATGTGCTTTGTAGAAAAATATAATTTTAAACATTCCTAATTTAACTTGACATTTGAATGTTTACATCCATATAAGAGATGGGAAATCATATCCTTCTTTTGACATCCCATGGTTTCCTCAGGGTGGTCTCATTCCTTCTTGGAGGTTTTAAGTAGAGGGAAAAATGTTAAGCAATTAGTAACCTGTGGCTCACTGTAAACCATAGACCCTGCTGGCAGAGTATCTCCCTGTATTAGGGATTATTCTTGCAGAAGGTTGATAGACGAGGAGATTGAACAATGAGAGTCTCCTACTATTGATATTTATACAGAGCAGCAACTGGATGAGGGAAAGAAACAGGTGTCCAGCATCACAGAATTGCCTCAATCCTTAAGCTCAGATTTACATACATACCTATTCAAACCACCACCACAAACAACGAACCCTTCTTGTGTTAAACTATACAGTTATAAATGAAGTATTTAGGATCTGAGACCAGTGGTTTTCAAATTAGCGTGTTTTGTCAATATGGAGGTAATAAACCACTTTTGGTGTGTGTGTGTGTGTGTGTGTTTGTAGATACCTGGGCAAAAATAGAATTAGAGGCTATTATCTTCCATATGTACCCTTTCCTAAACTCATCTGACCTAGCAAAGAATCTGTGCAGCTTTCCCACTCCTACTTCTCTTTTCAGAACCCTTCTGCTACAAGAAGAACAGGGCAATTTTCACCAACAGATTCCACATCACAGTCCCAGGGTTTAAAAAATCTCTGAAGCACATAAAGAGGGAAAAAAATTTAAAAAAGCAAAAATTTTTTCTAACTGTTCATGCATGTGTCTGCCTCCCTGTCTAGGAAGTATCTGTTCATCAGCCTGCCTCTATTTATACAGCTATCTATGGTAAGAGTCGGACATGACTGAGCGACTTCACTTTCACTTTTCACTTTCATGCATTGGAGAAGGAAATGGCAGCACTCCAGTGTTCTTGCCTTGAGAATCCCAGGGACGGGGGAGCCTGGTGGACTGCTCTCTATGGGGTTGTGCAGAGTTGGACACAACTGAAGTGACTTAGCAGCAGCAGCATGGCATGTGAAGTCATTTCAGTCATGTTAGACTCCTTGCAACCCTATGTATTCTAGCCTGCAAAGCTCCTCTGTTCATGTGATTCTCCAGGCAATAATACTGAAGTGGGTTCCATGTCCTCCTCCAGGGGATCTTCCTGGCCCAGGGATTGAACGAGCGTCTCTTCTATCTCCTGCACTGGCAGACGAGTTCTTTACCACTAGCACCACCTGGGAAGCCCACATCTATCTATAGATTCATCTGCCTACCAACCACTTAGAATTAAATATCAGAACAGAGATAGGTTTAATAGTGATGCTTCTTAACATGACATTTGAAATGAAAGCAAAGTCATCTGTTTTATTTATTTTTTTTTTTTCTGACATGAAGTGAGTCTGAATTTGAGAAATATAGGACTAGCTTTGTCATTTGGGTTACTAGACATACGTTTTCCACAAATTGAATAATGCTGGATCTCCAAAGTTTTGATAAAAACAGTCTTAAAGGACATGCACAGTAGAATTTTAGATGTAATTACTTTTAATTATATAGTATAATTAATTTATAATTTATTATTATAATTACTTATCCTTTGCAAGGATCAAACTTAAGATGAAAACTTCAGATAATATCCTAAAATGTACAGATGGTAACCATTTTTCAAAATTCTTGGAGAGATACCCGAAGGTTTGGATACTACTCCCACAGGCTTGCACTCTCATCCTTGTCAGGGATCAGCCTAGAGTCTGAACCTGATCAACTATCTTTTCTATCATGACCTTCATCTTCCTCCTCCTCCCTGCATCCTCCCTTCTTATTCTCTTCTTTCTGCCCCCTTTTTCTTCCCTTCCTTCCCCTCCCCTACCCCTCTTTCTTTTTATTTTTATTCTCCTTCTCTGTCTTTTCCTGGAGCAGATTTTTTTTTTTTTTACATTTTTTAAATAGATGCATTTTAATTGTCTTCGAAGTACTTATATCTTAGGCTTCCCTGGTGGCTCAGTGGTGAAGAATCTGCCTGCCAATGCCAGAGACACAAGTCCAATCCTTGGGTCGGGAAGCTCTCCTGGAGCAGGAAATGGCAACCCACTCCAGTATTCTTGCCTGGAGAATCCCACGGACAGAAGAGCCTGGTGGAGGTTATAGTCCATGGGATCACAAAGAGTCAGACATGAGTTAGTGACTAAACAGCAAGTACCTATATAACGCTCTCAATTTTACCACTTGGCAGAAGGAAACAAAAATATTTACTATCTAGCTGTTTATTTAAAAGTTAGTCAACCGCTGATATAGGTGATATAGGCTTATTTAATGATTATTAGTTTTCTTCCAAAATGTGCAAGTCATGCTTCTATGATAATTTGTGGACATTAATTTTCTATCACATCTTACAGACAAAAATTAGTGTTAAGTTTTACTTCATTCTTCTTATACACCTGCTTTTATTTCTTGGTGTTTGCTACTGTGTGTTAGTTCATATCCTTTGAGAATCAGACACAGAGGTGAGCTGAGCTAAGGAAGAGAGGAACACAAGTGTGTGGGAAAACTGAGCCCACAGCCAGAGGAGGTTGGGAGATCTGTCAAACCAGGTGGCAGATCTAATCTAGAGTGTCTAAGAGGGAGAGAAAGGAGGTTGAATGGGAAATGGATTAGACTGTGGAGCAATTCTGAAAAAGTTTTGGCAAAAGTATTGGGGAATCCTTAAGCCAAACAAGTTCTTGTTGGAGTCTACTGTCTCCAGGAAAGCACTGGCTCTTGTATCTGGCCATACTTGGTCACTGGCCTGAGAATCTGGCAGAAAGTACAGCCTTTCATGAGCTGGGTGATGGCTTTCACTCTGCAGCATCTGGGGTTGCTGGCCAATTGCCAGCTTACCAAGCCATTTTTGATTCAAGATGTATTTTCACAGCAGCCATACTTTGTAAAGATGGATTGCTAAGCCTTCTTTCAAAAAATAATTTCTGAACTTGAATACAAATATGCTTCTCTGTCATTTCAGTCTCCATTTTATATCTTGTTTGAGAAATCCCTCTCAATCCTGAATGAATAAGATACTTCACTATATTTGTTTTTAATAGTATTTAAGATTTGGTTTCCACAATTAAGCATGGAGAGGTAGGTAAGCAGAGAGGAGAAAGGAAAGTGGAGAGATAAAGATACTATTTTACTTTATTTTCTTATGAAAAGACAATTGTCCAACACTTCACTGAATAGAGTGTCCTATCACTTCTGACTTTATGGTTTACCTAAAGGGTTTACCTATCACCTGTGACTTTAGGGTGACTCTTTTCTAGTGAGTTAGTTCTTCATATCAGGTGGCCAAAGTATTGGAGCTTCAGCATCAGTCCTTCCAATGAATATTCAGGGTTGATTTCCTTTAGGAATGAATGGTTTGATCTCCTTGCAGTTCAAGGGACTCTCAAGAGTCTTCCTCAACACCACATTCAAAAGCATCAATTCTTTGGCGCTCAGTCAGTCTTATTTATGGTCCAACTCTCACATTCTTACATGACTACTGGAAAAAAAAAAAAACCATAGCTTTGACTAGATGGACCTTATTGGCAAAGTAATGTTTCTGCTTTTTAATATGCTGTCTAGGTTGGTCATACTTTTCTTCCAAGGACCAAGCGTCTTTTAATTTCATGGCTGCAGTCACCATCTGAAGTGATTTTGGAGCCTGAGAAAGTAAAGTCTATCACTGTTTCCCCATCTATTTGCCATGAAGTGATGGGATCGGATGACATGTTTTGTTTTTTTTTTTTTAACTTTGAGTTTTAATTCAGCTTTTTCACTCTCCTCTTTCACTGTTGTCAAGAGGCTCTTCAGTTCCTCATCACTTTCTGGCATGATGATGGTGTCATCTGCATATCTGAGGTGATTGATATTTCTCCCAGCAATCTTGATTCCAGCCTGTGCTTCATCCAGCCTGGTATTTCACATAATGTACTGTGCATATAAGTTAAATAAGCAGAATGACGATACAGAGCCTTGATGTACTCCTTTCCTGATTTGGAACCAGTCTGTTGTTCTATGTTTGGTTCTAAATGTTGCTTTTTGACGTGTATACAGATTCCTCAGGAGGCAGGTAAGGTGGTCTGGTATTCCCATCTCTTGAAGAATTCTCCACAGTTTGTTGTGATCCACACAGTCAAAGGCTTTGGCATAGCCAATAAAGCAGAAATAGTTGTTTTTCTGGAACTCTCTTGCATTTTCGATGATCCAGTGTATGTTGGCAATTTGATCTCTGGTTCCTCTGCCTTTTCTAAAACCAGCTTGAACATCTGGAAGTTTTCAATTCATATACCGTTGAAGTGTAGCTTGGAAAAACCTTAAGCATTACTTTCCAAGCATGTGAAATGAGTGCAATTGTGTGGTAGTTTGAACATTCTTTGTCATTGCCTTTCTTTGGAATTGGAATAAAAACTGACCTTTTCCAGTCCTGTGGCCACTGCTGACTTTTCCAAATTGCTGGCATAATTGAGTGCAGCACTTTCACAGCATCATCTTTTATGATTTTAAATAGCTCAGCTGGAATCCCATCACCTCACTAGCTTTGTTCATAGTGATGCTACCTAACACCCACTTGACTTCGTACTCCAGGATGTCTGAGTCTAGGTGAGTGATCACACCATCATGGTTATCTGGTTCATTATGATCTTTTTGTATAGTTCTTCTGGGTATCCCTGCCACCTCTTTTTAATATTTTCTTCTTCTGTTAGGTTCATACTCTTTCTGTCCTTTATTATGCCCATCTTTGCATGAAATACTCCCTTGGTATCTCTAAATCTGTAGTCTTTCCCATTCTATTGTTTTCCTTTATTTCTTTGCATTGTTCACTTAGGAAGTCTTTTTTATTTCTCCTTGCTATTCTTTGGAACACTACTTTCAGATGGGTATATCTTTCCTTTTCTCCTTGCCTTTTGCTTCTATTCTTTTCTCAGTAAGGCCTCCTCAGACAACCATTTTTCCTTTTTGCATTTTTTTTTCTTTATGGATGGTCTTAACCATCGCCTTCTGTACAATGTGATGAACCTCCATCCATAGTTTTTCAGGCACTCTATCAGATCTAATCCCTGGATTCTATTTATCACTTCTACTGTATAACCATAAGAGATTTGATTTAGTTCATAGTTGAATGGCCTAGTGGTTTTCCCTACTTTCTTCAGTTTAAGTCTGAATTTGGCAATAAGGAGTTCATGATCTGAGCCACAGTCAGCTCCTGGTCTTATTTTTGTTTTACCATTTGGCTGCAAAGAATATAATCAATTTGATTTTGGTATTAACCATCTGGTGATGTCCATGTGTGGAGTCATCTCTTGTGTTGTTGGAAGAGGGTGTTTGCCATGACCAGTGTGTTCTCTTGACAACACTCTGTTAGCCTTTGCTCTGCTACATTTTGTACTCCGAGGCCAAAGTTGCCTGTGACTCTGGGTTCTCTTGATTTCCTGCTTTTGCATTCCAGTCCCCTATGATGAAAAAGACATCTTTTTTTGGTGTTAATTCTAGAACACCTTTTAGGTTTTCATAGAACCATTCAACTTTAGCTTCTTTGGCTTTAGTTGTTGGGGTATAGACTTGGATTACTGTGATACTGAATAGTTTGCCTTGGAAATGAGCAAAGTTCATTCTGTTGTTTTTGAGGTTGCACCCAAGTACTGCTTTGGATAACCTAATAGGATTTATTTAGGAAAATTTGGGGGCATATTAAGTATTGGCTAATGGGAGTAATTTTCTTTTCATGTGTATCTACGCTCTGATTAATCATTTTATAACACCATAGAAAACAAGGTTTTAAAGTAAGCTTAGTTATCAGAGGTTTTACACAAGAGGACTTGAGTAAATTTACTTTATTGAAACATCAGTGAAGATAATATATAAGAGAGAAAAGTAATGACTAAAAAACATGACAACAAAATCTCTGGGAGCTGAAGTTATTCCCTAATGCTAACCTATTCAAGACTTGTACTTGCTTTAAAAATCTGCATTAATTTTATTATGTCCTTATGTTTCCCTTTTCCTGACACTTTAAGAGATGGCATCTTTCTAATAAAATACTGCAGGAAAACAGAATTGTTATAGTGAATGTGAAACATGAATATCATCTACTATGTAAGAACTGACAGTTTTTGCCTAATGAAATGTTCCACAGGACTAGTTTGTACTGGATAATTCACTGTATCCATTTAAAATAAATACAGATTTTAAAATAAGATATGTTTTCTTTTGTAGAACACAGAAAGGTCAACACCAGGAAAAGAAAGTGAATTACTTTTATAATCTGCATAAGTCAATTTCAGCTAGTTTTTTTTTAATAATAAGGCAGGAATCCTGTCTCTATTATATACTGTTATGACTTCAGCAGCTAAAAATTGCATGACACATAGTAAGTCCTCAATAAAATTTTATAAAATTGTTTAACGAAAGTCAACAAAGCATCTTGGAGTTTCTAAGGTAATTTAATTCCTCCTATAAAGTTAATATTCTGGATTTGTTTTCAATAATGTGTTGCCCTTTACTAACACCAGATAGCTCTCCAGGTAATAGTTATATGATTATGAAAGCACCAAATAACTTGCTAAATTAAATCAAATTTGCTAAAATAATATTTATAATACCCAAAGATTCAAATAGTTAAATATATATATATTTTAAACAAAATACAAAAGCCATGTAATGAAAAGCAGCAGTAATGAGCTTTTGTTTTCCCCAGTATCTACTTCATTTTATGTTTTAAAAGTTGTTCTTATTTTAGTATATACACTTCTAGATGACTTTCATATCATCAAATATTATGCTTATATCAGGCTTTCTTGATCACTGTAAATTATGTTGAAATCTAATTGTGATGCGTGAGAATATTTTATATTCTTCCACTGTTGCCCCTGTTTTCAAATATAGTTACATTTGAAATTTTAATCTATTATTTTATTCTCATATTTCATAACACTTAAAACTTCATTCTCCACCATTACCATACCACAATTCTAATGTCCTTAATGTTTATCTTTTTATTTGTATAAGTTCTTATGACATGCTTATTTTGTCTGAACATGTTCTTAGTACAGGTAAATAGTATGATACTCTATCTTAGTCTTTTCCTACACTTCACCAGTCAATAATATATTTTAAAAAGCCACCCTTGTTGCTATATTTAGAGGTTCTAAATTGTTGACACTAAGTGTTCATTCATTTTACCAAGACCAGGAATATCAACAAGTGATGGATAAAGGACAGTCAATTGATACCAACAATAAGGTAACAGAAATATTGTCACTACACCTCATCTCTACCATTCTGACAAGTCTCCTTCTTCATATTTTTTGTAATGGATTCTTCTTTATATCTTTAGTTGTGGGAAAATATTTTCTGCTAGTCTTCACATCATTCTTATTGACAGTTGTTTTGTAAATAGTTGTAATTTTGGTGGGCCCATTGAAGGAGTTAAGCTCAACTTCTTCCTATTAGGCCATCTTTAAATGACAAATATTTTCTATCCTCCTGTAGTCTGCTTTTTCATTTGTTGATTGTTTTCTTTGCTGTACAGACCCCATTTAGTTTGATGAAATCATATTTGTCTATTTTTTTGCTATGTTGCTATGTTGCTAAGCTTTTGGCATCTTATCCAAAAAATGATTGTCCAGGCTAATGTCCACAAGAATTTTTTGCCTGTTTTCTTTTGTGTTTTACAGTTTTATTTCGGTTTTTAATCAATTCTGAGTGGATTTTTGTATATGGTTTATGATGAGTCCAGTTTAATTCTTTTTCTTATGAATATCTAGTTTCACTAACACTATTTAGTGGAGAAATTATCTTTTCTCCATTGTCTGTTCCTGACATACTTTTAGAAGATCAATTGACAATTTGTGGATTTATCTCTGGCTTCTGTATTCTCTTCTGTTGGTCCACTGTTTTATACCAGCACCATACTTTTTTCAGTACTGTAGCTTTGCAATATATTTGAAATAGGAAAAGTGATAGCTCTGTATGTAAGGAGCTCCTTCTAGTCAATGGAAAAATAATAATAAATAACAATAATTTGAATATACTTTTTCTAAAAAAACACACAAGTGGCCCCTCAGTTCAGTTCAATTGCTCAGTCTTGTCTGACTCTTTGTGACCTCATGAATCTCAGCACACCAGGCCTCCCTGTCCATCACCATCTCCCGGAGTTCACTCAGACTCACGTCCATCAAGTCAGTGATGCCATCCAGCCATCTCATCCTCTGTCGTCCCCTTCTCCTCCTGCCCCCAATCCCTCCCAGCATCAGAGTCTTTTCCAATGAGTCAACTCTTTGCATGAGGTGGCCAAAGTACTGGAGTTTCAGCTTTAGCATCATTCCTTCCAAAGAAATCCCAGGGCTGATCTCCTTCAGAATGGACTGGTTGGATCTCCTTGCAGTCCAAGGGACTCTCAAGAGTCTTCTCCAACACCACACTTCAAAAGCATCAATTCTTCGGCACTCAGCCTTCTTCACAGTCCAACTCTCACATCCATACATGGCCACAGGAAAAACCATAGCCTTGACTAGATAGACCTTAGTCAGCAAAGTAATGTTTCTTCTTTTGAATATGCTATTTAGGTTGGTCATAAATTTTCTTCCAAGGAGTAAGCATCTTTTAACTTCATGGCTGCACAATGGCTCCTAGGTATATGAAAGATGCACATCATCATTCATCTTCAGGAAAATGCAAATTGAAATGCCAGTGAGGTATCACTTGACACCTGTTAGGATGACTTTATTGAAAAGGAAAAAATAGTGGAAGCACTGGTAAATGTGTTAAGAAAAGGGAACTCTTATACTATGCTGGTAGGAATGTATAGCAATTATGAAATACATTATGAGGGCTTTTTCCCTCTAAGATCAGGTATAAGGAGGGATTCTATTTTCACCATTCGTATTTAGCACAGTGTGGCAAATTCTAGTCAATGAAATAAGGCAAGGAAAGGAGAGAAGAGACATATATTGGTAAAGTAGAAATAAAGCATTTCTTGTTTGCAGATGATAGCATTATCTGTGTAGAGACTCTCAAAGAACCTATAAAAAAATCCTAGAATGAATAAGAGTTCAGCAAGATCACAGGATAAAAAAAAATCAACATAGAAAAATCAATTGTACTTCTATATACAAGCAATGTAGAGATAGACACAGAATCGTTACTATTACAATTACAACATAACATTTACAATTGTTCAGGAAATGAAAACTAACTATAATTTTTCAAAAACATATATAAACTAGTATATTGAAAACTGTAAAATGTTGATGAAATAAATAAAAGGTCTAAATAAATATAAAGCCACTTATTCATGATGGGAAAAGTCAAAATATTAATGAGTTTAATTCTTTTCAATTAAATATGCTAAATACGAATGGTGAAAACAGAATCCCTCTTTATTCCTGATCTTAGAGGGAAAAAGCCCTTATAATGTATTTCATAATTGATATGAGGGGTTTTAAACAAAATTCCTATAAAAATCCTAGCAAAATATTTTGTAGGCATAGACACAGCTATTCTAAATTTATATGGAAAAACAAAGAAATATAACTAAAATTATTTTTTAATTAATAATTAAATGGGAGAATTCAGCTGACCTGATTTTAGGACCTATAATAACTATACTGTCAAGATGTGGTATTGTGTTAGACCTACAGATCAATGAAACAGAACGGAGTACTTAGAAACGGACCAATACAAATATGACTAACTGATTTTTAACAATGTTTTAAATGCAACTCTATGGAGGAATGATAGCTTCTTATAAGCAGAAAAAATAAGAAACCTTGTCAAAAAAGTAATATCTTACACAAAAATTAACACTAAATTGATTGTGGACTGAATTTAAAACAGAAAACTCTCAGGAAAAAAAAAAAAAAAAAACACCATATTTTTTGGGATCTAGGTCTAAGCAGAAACTTCTTAAACTCAACGCCAAAAGCAATATCCAAATAAAGAAGGAGTTAACTGGACTTTATATAAATTGACTTTTGCTCTCTAGAAACACTGTTAGGTTGGAAATACAAGCTGCAGACTGAGAAAATACGTGCAAATCGTATATGTCTGACAAAAGATCATGTACATAATAAATAGAGAACTCCATCTCAAGAGCTTTTTTTTTTTTAATTCACTCGACAAAAGCATGCATAGTCATTTCATGGAAGATACAGGAGGCATATAAGCGCATGAAAATATGTTCAGCATCATTAGCCACCAGGGAAATGCAGATTAAAACCACAACGAATATTATTGCACACCTATCAGAATGACTGAAATAAAATAAAAAAACAGTGACAACACCAAATGCTGGCTAGGGACTGAGAAACTTGAATCACTCATATATTGCTCATCATATTGTTGGGAATCTAAAATGGTCCAGCCACTCTGGAAAAGAGTTTAGCAATTTCTTTAAAAATACATGCAACTATCACATGGCTCAGCAATTAAAACAATGTTCACACAAAAACATGCACTTGTATCTTTTATAGCCCAAGCTGTAAACAACCTATATTTCCTTCAACAAGGGTATGGTTAAACAATATACTCACCATAAAATACTGCTCAGTAATAAAAATGAACAAAGAATTAGATGCAGAAATTAGATGAATCTCTAGAAAATTATACTGAGTGGAAAAAAAGTCAGCCACAGATGATTCCATACTGTGTAATTTCATTAATATAACATTCTTGAAATTGAAAAAATCATAGTCATGGAGAACAGATTAATGACTATCACCAGTTAAGGAAGAAGTGGGGCAAGACAGAAATGGGTGTAGCTAATTGAAGAGCAACATTAGTGATACTTAGGGTGATAGAAAAATTCTGCTTTGACTGTATTGATGCCAATATCTCATCTGTGTTGTCATACTATAATTTAAGACTTTGTGTTTGAGGGCAACTGAGTAAAAGGTACACAAGCTCTTTTTGTGTTACCTTTTACAACTGCGTGTGAGTCAACAATTTTCTTAACTTTTAAAATGTTTAATGTGTAGCTTAATACCATATGAGCAAAAATTCAGTTTCTCTTGAAATTCAATATTTTAAAAAATCTATCTTTAGCCCATTTAGTCACATGCAGGGGAGGATGAGCTATGTAAATTTTTTTATAAAAAAATCTTCTAAATTTTCAAAGGATACAATAATTCTTGTTATACTTCATCCCAAGGAACAAACATTTCTGTGTTTTTGTGAAAAAAAAAAAAAAAAAAAAAGTAAAAACCTGAAAATCTTCAACTCCCTGGAACATGATTACTACGATTTTAAACTGAAACAATTGATTCATGTAATAGAGTTTAATTACTACTATTAATAAGATATCTTTAGCATATTTTTTTAATTCAAATGTATATGCATTTTAATTTTATCTCTTTCAAACCTCAAATTTCTTTGCGGAATATTTGTCCCATTTAAATTAATGTTCTATGTTGATTAGTTTGACCTACCTGCATATAGAGCTCAGATTCAGGATATTATAGATATTTCCCTGAGAACATCCCTTGACTATTTTCTCAGCACTGTAGGAATGTATAGCTTCATTCCATTGTGCTTAGCTCTTGGCTGATTCATTCCACTGGCTCTTATTCAAAGCCAAGATGAATTATAGGTCCTTTGGCAACTACAACTGAGAACACACTTGCTTTAAGAAATGTTTACAATTGTATTATAAGGATTTGTATTTAGACTTCTAAAGAAACATTTTTAACATTATTTATAGCATCCTCTTCTTTGCCCTAGACATTATACAACTGTTTCTTTCTACACAAACCTTTCCATTCCTCCTGGATGCCTTTGGAACATTGCAAACTGTGGTAATAATCATTGTCATGGGAATGCTTTTGTGTGCAAAACATAAATCTCTGTTTTCAAAAAGTAAACTGTGTTTTGGAAAATATATGAATAAGAAAGCAGAAAGTGATTAAGCAAGTTATGCTTACTAATAATGTCTTTAAAAAATGTTAGGCAGTACTTCTTTACCAAAATTTTAAAGGAGAGAATAAAATAAACCGAACCTAAATTGCTATGGAAAATGTTTAGCTAGAAATGAAGAAAATCATATTGACTTACAGGTTTTTAAAAACCTAAATCTCAACTATTGGTCATAAATTTCTTTAAAATTGTAGTACCCAGTTGCAGAAAATTCTGAAGTCATCTTCTTTTAGACCAGTGTTTTTTAATTTTGGCACTATTGACAGATAATTCCCTGAGAACTGTTAGAATGAGAGGGCATAAAGTGAGTTGTAGAGTATTAAGCATCATCCCTGGCCTCTATTCACTAAGTGCTAGGTCTCTTCAGTCGTGTCCAACTCTTTGCAACCGTGTGGACTGTAGCCCACCAGATTCCTCTGTCCATGGGATTCTCCAGGCAAGATACTGGAGTGGGTTGCCATGCCCTCTTCCAGTGGATCTTCCTGACCCAGGGATTGAACCTATATCTCTTAAGTCTCCTGCATTAGCAGGCAGGTTCTTACCACTGGCACCACCTGGGAAGACCTAGATGCTGGTAAAACTCTCCTAGATGAGACAACCAAAATGTCTCCAGGTGTTGCTAAACGTCCTGTGTGGAAAAAGGAGGGAAATCACCCCAGCTGAAAAATACTCCCTTATCATTCTGTAATATACTTCCTTGCTCTTATTACAATATTTATTTTAAAGCCTGTTTTGTCTGATATAAATATTACTACTCCAATTTGCTTTTTTAATTTTCCAATGGCCTGGAATACCTTTATACATCCTTTCATGGGGATGCAGGTCTCAACTATCCCACGTCTTCACTCCTATCCATCTCATTGTGGTTCTTTCTTTATATATTTCATTGTGGTTAATCTTTCCTGCTAGTGTCCAGGTTGTTGTCATTGATAGTTACTCTGTTAACAGTTGTACTTTTGGTGTGCCCTTGGGAGGAGGTGAGCTCCGAATTTTCCTATTCCGCCATCTTGACCACTCCCTGTGTGCTGTCAATGAGATGGTATACATTGCCAGCTGGGTTTCTATGCACTCTAATTTAATGAACTGTGTTTAATTTGACTGGCATTATTTACTTCATAGTCCAGAAATACTTTATACTTTCAGTTCAGTTGTATCCCTGGGATGAAGATCCAAGGAATTTATATGCTTCGTGAGGGTGGGCCAAGGGGCAATTGCAAGCACATCAGAGTCACTGCCTAACCTGTAACCAGTCTTCCAGAACGGGGTGGGGTGGGGGGGAAGAGGGTGCTCAGTATTTCTTTGGATCAGTTTTTAGAACAGGGCTTATTCTCTCTTTGCCACCTTTCCAGCTGCTTTTCTTTATCATACCTCCATTTAAACGACTGCTGTTTAATCCTGCCTGCATATTAAAATCACTTGGAAAAGCTTTTTAAAGACTTACTATTGGGTTTATCCAGTAGCTCAGACGGTAAAGGACCTTCCTGCAATGCAGGAGACCTGGGTTCGATCTCAGGATTGGGAAGATCCCCTGGAAAAAGAAATGACAACCCATTCCATTATTCTTGCCTGGAGAATCCTATTCAGAGAGAAGCCTGGCAGGCTACATTCCATGGATTCACACAGACACATGACTCAGTGACTAACACTATGGATGCCTGAGATTTATTTCTACAGATTCTAATTTAATTATTCCAATAGAGACATGAGCATCTCTGTCTTGAAATGTTTTGTAGATGATTTTCATGTTCAGCCAATGTAAAAAAGAAATATTTAGTGAAGTACTCTTATATGGTTGGGGATATTGTTTTGTTTTCAAACAAAAGAGTATCTTATATCTCATTTCAGCTTTCTCCTTTCAGTAATCATAACAAATGGATTTAATTATAGATGCTTATGTGGATGAGAAACATTATCTTTTTAGAAAATCTTTTTAGACACAGATACAGCTCTCTTCTACATTGGGTCTTTTCTTTCCTGGTAACAAGTTAGAGATAAGTGAAATCTGGTTTGAGGGTCGCAACTACTTTTTAGGGCTAAATTTTATTTTGACCCTCCAAATATGAAGAAAATATCTTAGATTCTGGTGGTGCTAGTCACTCAGTCTTATCCGACTCTTTGTGACCCCTTGAACTGTAGCCCACGAGGCTTCTCTGTCCATGAGATTCTCCAGGCAAGAATACTGGAGTGGGCAACCATTACCTTCTCCAGGGGATCTTCCTGACCCAGGGATTGAACTCTCATCTCCTGCGTCTGCTGCATTGCAGTCAGATTCTTTACCGCTGAACCACCGGAGAAGCCCATATATATAGTATATATTATTCTAATAATTATTTAAACAAGTATATTATATTGGCTTTCAAAAGAAAAGAAGAAATGAGACATTGTAGGAATACATAAATGGAAACACCATTGCAGACTGCACTAGTCTCTGAATGTTTAGTGGGTAAGGTTTGCATAAAAAAAGGGGATGATTATGACCCAGTGCCATGTTTTAAATGTTGTTATTTGGTAGAAGAAGGCAAAGGAAAAGATAAAGCAACTGAAAGTGAAGCAGTGTGAAAAATAAGTACAAAAGCTAGACAGTACCGAGTTCACTTGATGAAAAATGGATGGCTCAAAAATGTTTGTGATTTTTTAAACCATATATTGGAAGCAGTTTATAAAAGGCTTTGACATCAGGCAAAGAGGTTGAAATTATCTTTTATTAAAGTGAAATGTGAGGAGTTTTTTAAAAATTTAAATATATAAAGGGAAAAAAATTCCTGTAGACTGAGTCCATTGGTTATAGTCATTCACATTTTTTTTTTTATACTATTGAGAAGCGTATTGTGGGTCCAGGAAACATAAGCCCTCTGAAAACTGTATCAAAGATGAATGCCTGGTATATTGTCAATCTAAATAAAATGTTATTACATTGTATATTTAAAGGTCATAAAATGCTGTCAATGGAGCTTGTGATTCTTTTTCCTCAGATGAATGTGGTTATGGAAGAAATGTGCAGGCAGGTGTTTAATATAAAATATCCTTCACATTTTAGAATAAACAACATATGGAAAAAGTAGTCATTTTATTCGATGTGCTGAAGTTGAAAATAGTTCAGAACAGATCTGCATTGATTTAGTTTATCTCCACCACATACTAACCAAGATGTTTCAGCAGATTACAGTTAATATGAGGGCAGGTTGTTAATTTTTTAACTTTAAAGGTATTTAAAAAGTATCCTACCTGGTATGACAATAAGAGATAGAATTGCAACTAGTGTAATAAAATAAAACATTTCTTATTAAAGTGATATGTGGGACCTTTACATTACAGACAAAAAGAGAAAGCCATTCTAACCTGGGAAATGTTGGATTCAGAAAAAAAGTTAAAGAAAAAATTGGATTGATCTTTTTGATTGCTCAGATTTTGTCCAGAGAAGTAAATTGAGCTCAACTAATCCATTCTGTTCCTTTTTTAGCATATTTATGGAAAATCAGGCAATTAAATGATGAAAGAGGGAAAAAATAACTGATGAATACACTTTATAGTCACATATTTTATTTTTAGATAGAACTTCATGTCATTTATTGCAATAAAAAGTATTTCATAACAACCAAAGGAAATTTAACATTTAGTTCCATGTTAAAAATAAAATAAATTGTTTTCTCCGAATTCAGACCTACTATATTTAGACAACAAGAATGCTAACTATATAAAATGAATATTTTGGGAATTGATGGGTATCATGTATTGGAATGTATTTGCATTCAAATGTTATTGTTCTTACCCACCCTGCCTTGTTGCTCTAAATAAGAAAGTTCACAAAAGTATAACTTTAAAATTAGAATTACTTATCAGAGATGGAAGGACCCAGAAGTTCAGCTAATATGTCTTTTCTAAAGCACCTCTGACAGATGGACATCCAGCCTCTGCTTTTATGAACATTTATCACAGTGTTGAGAGGGACACGTTACTGGCTACTTCTCTGTGCCACCTGTATTATTATTATTTTTCTTTTACTTAAAAATTATTTATTTTTAATTGAAGGATAATTGCTTTATAATATTGTGTTGGTTTCTGCCATACATCAGCATGAATCAGCCATAGGTATACATATGCCCCCTCCTTCTTAAGCCTCCCTCCCACCTCCCACCCCATCCCATCCCTCTGTGTTGTCACAGAGCACTGGTTTGAGCTCCCTGCCTCATATTAATAAACAGACCCTAATTTATTCATTCCACAAATGTTTCAAAAAGAAAAATACCGGTTCTTTGGTTTGTTTTAACTGTTAAATGGAAAATCAAATAGTTAAATCAAGGCAGTTTCATTGATCTCCCATTCTGTTCATTACTGCTCCATTTCCCCTGAATATAAACACATCAACAGGTATTCTTGGTCATATCTTACAGACCTGTATATGCTTCCATAAGTTATCCAGATGCAAAAGATCTCTCAAGAGGTAGTCCCAGTTAGATAAGTTGTCTGCAGTGAGTACAGGCTCTCCAGGTGGTGCTAGTGATAAAGAACCTGCCTCCCAATGCAGGATATGTAAGAGACGTGGGTTCTGTCACTGTGTTGGAAGATCTCCTGTAGGAGGGCCCAGAAATACACTCCAACATTGTTGCCAGGAGAATTCTATGGACAGAGGAGTTTGGTGGGCTACAGTCCATAGAGTTGGACACCACTGAAACGACAGCATGCATACACGAAATGGGCAAACTTCCGGGACTCTGTGGTATTAAATTCTTTGGGCTCCAAAATCACTGCAGATGGTGATTGCAGCCATGAAATTAAAAGATGCTTACTCCTTGGAAAGAAAGTTATGACCAACCTAGATAGCATATTGAAAAGCAGAGACATTACCTTGCCAACAAAGGTCCATCTAGTCAAGGCTATGGTTTTTCCCGTGGTCATGTATGGATGTGGGAGCTGGACTGTGAAGAAAGCTGAGCGCCAAAGAATTGATGCTTTTGAACTGTGGTGTTGGAGAAGACTCTTGAGGGTTCCTTGGACTGCAAGGAGATCCAAACAGTCCATTCTAAAGGAGATCAGTTCTGGATGTTCTTTGGAAGGAATGATGCTAAAGCTGAAACTCCAATAATTTGGCCACTCCATGCGAAGAGTTGACTCATTGGAAAAGACTCTTTGATGCTGGGAGGGATTGGGAGCAGGAGGAGAAGGGGACGACAGAGGATGAGATGGCTGGATGGCATCACCTACTCGATGGACATGAGTTTGAGTGAACTCTGGGGGTTGGTGATGGACAGGGAGGTCTGGCATGCTGCAATTCATGGGGTTGCAAAGAGTCGGACATGACTGAGTGACTGAACTGAACTGAACTGAACTGAGGAAGAGATGAGCCAGTCAGTATCAAAGTCTAGCTCTTTACATCTGCAAGAAGTTTTGGCTGTCTCTCTGTTGCATCCAAACATGAAAATGTATTTTCCTACCTAGGAAGAAGCCATCTAAGAGAAAAAGTAGAGACTCTCTAACCAGAGAGATGGAAATCCAAATCTGACTCCCTTACTTATTGATGTTTTTGGTAGTGGACAAGTTATATATCCTTTTTCAAACTTAGTTGTCTCGTAGGGAAAAGCAAATATGTTCAAAAGAGAGACTGTACAGTCTGTGGTGACAATTACTATATTTCTGTGCCTGTGTAGAATGAGGTACTGGTTTACCTCCATCACAATATAGGATTCTGGACTGAGAAGCAAAGAGCTATTACTCCAATATGGGAAAAAGGCTATGAAATGGGCCATGAATTTTGGCTTAACTAAAACTTGTTCACATGCATGTACTATTTATAAAAGTGAAAAGTCAAAGTGTTAGTCACTCAGTCATGTCCAACTCTTTGATTTCTAAGTACTTCATGTTAATTTTACAAAATTCAAATAAATACTTATGAAAACCTAGAAGTCAGTGAAAGACATTATTTTAAGGGAATAACATATATCATTACCATCTTTGTAATACATTTGTGTATATACATATATACACACATACACATATCTATTTCTTTGGTCCAGTGTAAATAATTTCTTTCTTTTCGTTTGAATCACAAGTTGTACAAATTTCACAGGAATACACAGATATAAAACAAAACTAAAATTTAATGACTCTGTAAAAGTTCTACTGAGGCAAGAGGATTAAGATATGACAGTTCAGTAACTTCTTGTTGACTAAAAATGAACTGCAGTATTTAAACAATGCTTTTGAAACTAGATAATTCATTTACATCTGAATAATTTATTGTACCACTCTCAGTTCAGTTCAGTCGCTCAGTCATGTCTGACTCTTTGTGACCCTATGAACTGCAGCATGCCAGGCCTCCCTGTCCATTACCAACTCCCGGAGTTCACTCAAACTCACGTCCATTGAGTTGGTGATGCCATCAGCCATCCCATCCTCTATCGTCCCCCTTTCCTCTTGCCCCTAATCCCTCCCAGCATCAGGGTCTTTTCCAATGAGTCAACTCTTTGCATGAGGTGGCCAAAGTACTGGAGTTTCAGCTTTAGCATCATTCCTTCCAAAGAACACCCAGGGCTGATCTCCTTTAGAATGGGCTAGTTGGATCTCCTTGCAGTCCAAGGGACTCTCAAGAGTCTTCTCCAACACCACAGTTCAAAAGCATCAATTCTTCGGTGGTCAGCTTTCTTCACAGTCCAGCTCCCACATTCATACATGACTACTGGAAAAATCATAGCCTTGACTAGATGGATCTTTGTTGGCAAGGTAATGTCTCTGCTTTTCAATATGCTATCTAGGTTGGTCATAACTTTCCTTCCAAGGAGTAAGCTTCTTTTAATTTCATGGCTGCAGTCACCATCTGCAGTGATTTTGGAGCCCAAACAAATAAAGTCTGCCACTGTTTCCACTGTTTCCCCATCTATTTCCCATGAAGTGACGGGACCACTTGCCATGATCTTCATTTTCTGAATATTGAGCTTTAAGTCAACTTTTTCACTCTCCTCTTTCACTTTCATCAAGAGGCTTTTTAGTTCCTCTTCACTCTCTGCAATAAGTGTGGTGTCATCTGCATATCTTAGGTTACTGATAGAAAGAGTTAAACAAAGTTCTAGGATTATTCAATTGATTTGTAGAAATCAGAAAAGAAATTTTGTATGGTCACAAAGATGTAGAAATTAGTTGATTGCTAATGTTCATATAAATTTAAAATGTTCTAATAATTCTGAAATATTCTCTCTTTCTTAATTGGCATAGACTTTAAAATCATTTTTTCCTGAGCCTGCATTTAGGATTTTTTAAAATATGATTTTCACTAAAAATCTTGAGTAATAAAAAGGATATATATTTCAAAAATAGTAAAAAATGTTCTTGATAGTATACTATCAAATGTATAGCATAAATGTCTCTAATTCAGAGAATCGTTTTCATAGGTGTTTGATGTTTTAATTTTATTCTTATAAGTTTCCTATAAAAGACTGTCAGGAAGGATGAAATTCCTTTCCAGGAAAATGTGACATTTGTGTGCTGTGAAAGGTTACATATCATGCAATTTCTGATGTATAGAGTCTATTAAATAACTATATAAGGAGTTTTAAGACAGAAATACACTAAATTATCAAACTAACTTTTACAGATAAAATGCTAGAATCAAAGACAACACACTAAGGGTTATTTTTAGTCAGTCTTTATTTATTACTGACCATAATTGCAATTCTATTATAAGCAAAATTTAAAAAATAAAATTAATATACATGAATTATAAAAATATTAGGGCTGGAAGTGTTAGTCACTCAGTCGTGTCTGACTTTTGCGGCCCCATGAACTATAGCCTGCCAGGCTCCTCTGTCCATGGAATTCTCCAGGCAAGAATAATGGAGTAGGTAGCCATTCCCTTCTTCAGGGGCTCCTCTAGGCCCTAGGACTGGAAACAGCCTCAGAAATAGCCCTTTTTTCTCTTTGTTAGACAAAGTATCAGAGTAATTGGAGGCAGACCCCTAGAGTATAAAAGCTGTGTTCAGTGTATGGTGATATTCCAATCACAATGGTCTCCATCCTATAGTGGATACTAAATCTATTTTGACTGAATTTTCAGTGAAAAGTGACTGTTGCGACTAAGATAGTGTAGGTAACTACAGCAGTGCAACATTCAGAGCCATTCTGGGCCTGTGAAGGCTGGGCTAGATCTGTCTATGATAACACATTGACTGTACTTGGTGGACATTCTCAAAAGTTAGAGTTTGGAACATGATTGAGGCAAAAATACAAATCTGGGGAATGGCTTATAATTCTCACACTTTTGATATCAGCCAGACATTGAAATGTTCATACTATTTATTCAGTTATACAAATTCACCTCTCAAAGTATGTCTTCTGTTCTCTGTGTCTAGGCAAAAAAATAGTAATAATAAAGGACTTTAGATCTACATTAAGGCTCTTTGTTGTCTTGATCAGATATTAACTATGTGATTAAATTTGAATTAAATAAAATTTCTAGAGTTCAGCATCTATTAATATGGTATGATGGGATAAATAAAGTTTATTACATAGAAAACAGATTTTTCCCACCAGTTCAGTTCAGTCACTCAGTTGTGTCCAACTCTTTGTGACCCCATGAATCGCAGCACGCCAGGCCTCCCTGTCCATCACCAACTCCTGGAGTTCACTCAGACTCACATCCATTGAGTCAGTGATGCCATCCAGCCATCTCATCCTCTGTCGTCCCCCTCTCCTCCTGCCCCCAGTCCTTGCCAGCATCAGACTGTTTCCAAATGAGTCAACTCTTCACATAAGGTGGCCAAAGTACTGGAGTTTCAGCCTCAGCATCAGTCCTTCCAAAGAACACCCAGAACTGATCTCCTTTAGAATGGACTGGATGGATTTCCTTGCAGTCCAAGGGACTCTCAAGAGTCTTCTCCAACACCACAGTTCAAAAGCATCAATTCTTCAGTGCTCAGCTTTCTTCACAGTCCAATTCTCACATCCATACATGACTACTGGAAAAACCATATCCTTGACTAGATGGACCTTTGTTGGCAAAGTAATGTCTTCTTTTCAATCTGCTTAGGTTGGTCATAACTTTCTTTCCAAGGAGTAAGCATCTTTTAATTTCATGGCTGCAATCACCATCTGCAGTGATATTGGAGCCCCAAAAAATAAAGTCTGACACTGTTTCCACTGTTTCCCCATCTATTTCCCATGAATTGATGGGACTGGATATCATGATCTTCGTTTTCTGAATGTTGAGCTTTCAGCCAACTTTTTCACTCTCCTCTTTCACTTTCATTAAGAGGCTTTTTAGTTCCTTTTCACTTTCTGCATAAGGGTGGTGTCATCTGCATATCTGAGGTTATTGATATTTCTCCCAGCAATCTTGATTCCAGCTTGTGCTTCTTCCAGTCCAGCGTTTCTCATAATGTACTCTGCATATAAGTTAAATAAGCAGGGTGACAATATACAGCCTTGACGTACTCCTTTTCCTATTTGGAACCAGTCTGTTGTTCCATGTCCAGTTCTAACTGTTGCTTCCTGACCTGCATACAGGTTTCTCGAGAGGGTCAGGTGTTCTGGTATTCCCATCTCTTTCAGGATTTTCCACAGTTTAGTGTGATCACATAGTCAAAGGCTTTGGCTAAGTCAATAAAGCAGAAATAGATGTTTTCTGGAACTCTCTTCCTTTTTTGATGATCCAGTGGATGTTGGCAATTTGATCTCTGGTTCCTCTGCCTTTTCTAAAACCAGCTTGAACAGCTGGAAGTTCATGGTTGATGTATTGCCTGGCTTGGAGAATTTTGAGCATTACATTACTAGCATGTGAGATGTGTGCAATTGTGCGGTAGTTAGGGCTTCCATGGTGGCTCAGAGGTTAAAGCGTCTGCCTGCAATGCAGGAGATCTGGGTTCGATCGCTGGGTTGGGAAGATCCCCTGGAGATGGAAATGGCAACCCACTCCAGTACTCTTGCCTGGAGAATCCCATGGGTGGAGGAGCCTGGTGGGCTACAGTCCACGGGGTCACAAAGAGTTGGACATTACTTTACTTTCACTTTCACTTTTGAGCATTCTTTGGCATTGCCTTTCTTTGGGATTGGAATGAAAACTGACCTTTTCCAGTCCTGTGGCCACTGCTGAGTTTTCCAAATTTGCTGGCATATTGAATGCAGCACTTTCACAGCATCATCTTTCAAGTTTTGAAATAACTCAACTGGAATTCCATCACCTCCACTAGCTTTGTTCATAGTGATGCTTTCTAAGGCCCACTTGACTTCACATTCCAGGATGTCTGGCTCTAGATGAGTGATCACACCATCGTGATTATCTTGGTCGTGAAGATCTTTTTGTACAGATCTTCTGTGTATTCTTGCCACCTCTTCTTAATATCTTCTGCTTCTGTTATGTCCATACCATTTCTGTCCTTTATCGAGTCCATCTTTGCATGAAATGTTCGCTTGGTATCTCTAATTTTCTTGAAGAGATCTCTAGTCTTTGCTATTTTGTTCTTTTCCTCTATTTCTTTACATTGATTGTTGAAGAAGGCTTTCTTATCTCTCCTTGCTATTCTGTGGAACTCTGAATTCAGATACTTATATCTTTCCTTTTCTCCTTTGCTTTTGGCTTCTCTTCTTTTCACAGCTATTTGTAAGGCCTCCTTAGACAGCCATTTTGGCTTTTTGCATTTCTTTTCCATGGGGATGGTCTTGATCCCTGTCTCCTGTGCAATGTCACGAACCTCCATCCATAGTTCATTTTCCCCATAGTCTCCTATTTATTACAAGATGTGTGACAATTACTCCTCTGAAATTTTTCTTCACTTGTAAAATTAAAGTAGCAATTTGAAGCAAATTTCTACTCATCCTTCACAAATCAATCCCATTGTCACTGTTCTCTACACACCACCCAGGCAAATGTAAGCATCCATGCCTGCTTTCATAATAGCATTTATACACTGTCTTACAATAGTTTATTTTCCTTTCCCCTCCACTGTATTGAGCTTCTAGAATTGAAAGGTTATTTTGTTTTTCTCTGTATCCCAGTAATAATCAGAGAAGGCAATGGCACCCCACTCCAGGAGTCTTGTCTGGAAAATCTCATGGATGGAGGAGCCTGGTAGGCTGCAGTCCATGAAGTCGCTAGGAGTCAGACACAACTGAGCGACTACACTTTCACTTTTCACTTTTACGCATTGGAGAAGGAAATGGCAACCCACTTCAGTGTTCTTGCCTGGAGAATCCCAAGGACGGGGGAGCCTGGTGGGCTCCCGTCTATGGGGTCGCACAGAGTCGGACACGACTGAAGCGACTTAGCAGCAGCAGCAGCAGTAAGCCATAATGTCTGTAAATTGGTTTACTAAAGCATCTTTAATATGAATTATTTTATTAGAACAAAGAATAAGAGACACAATAGGGAAGTTTTCTATGAATACATATGAACAAGTTTTTCACTTGTCGTTATATGCCCCTATGTTTTACAATTACTGCACTTATTGTGATTAAGAAGTAAATTGTCCCTGTAATTGAAGTTCTGATTTTCATGGGTCAGTGTACTCACATACCTCTCATAATAATATATATATAATTTTTAACTTAATATATGACCATACTGTTTAAGTCAAGAGATAGATGGCATAAAGGTCTATAATATGTAAGTTCTAAAGTATAAAACTATTTTTTGTACATAATTGAAGCACTTAGTGCAATCAACATGTTGATTAGTGCATCAAACAGTAACAGATGGATTTTAAAGAAAATAAACAAGAAAAATTTGTAATCCATATCCTTGGAAAAAAAAATTTTTTACCACTTTGTGGCGTTTGCTTCTCCTGTACTCTCTGTAAATTGTTTATATGTGTGAATAGAGAAAAAACTCAAAACACATGTTTTGAAATATTAAAAGCAGCTGTCTCTGGTGTGGATTTGGGTGATTTTTACACTTTTTTCCCTCAAGTGCTTTTTTTACTCCACGGTTTACTTTTACTAAAACACAAATATTACTTATCTAGTAAGATAAAGAGACAGTTATTCTCTTTTAGAAAAATAGTTAAAACCTTATGAGAATGATGCAAAAGTGAAAATAAGGATCAGTGAACCAGAATTAGGAATTCAGAAAGACTTCACTTATAAAGTTTCCATAATTAAAACAAAATTATGTCAAATGAAGCTTAAAACAAAATAAAATCAGTTATTAAAGCCATCCTTAAAATGATCTTACATTACTCATAACCTTGAAGTCTCTGTGCCAGTGAAATTTACCACGTTTCAGGACAGATCAAGGTCTGAGCAGGATTTCCTGGTTTCACCAGATTACTTTGTTTTAGCAGAGTTTGGTTCTTTGTAATTTCTCCTGCTCACAATCCGTACTCCTTTCACCATCTGCAAGCCTTCATCCAGCTGATCTTAAACATAGTAAAAAACTTCCTTCCTCTTAATTGCTGCCCAGTGTTCTTTCCTTTGAAATTGTAGATCAGGCCCACTTCCTTGATTTAATACCACTAATTTTCTAAACCTATCATTTAATTCTTGATTCATCACATTTAGCACACTTGGATTTCTGTAAACATATTTATTTGGTTTTTATATTTATCAGCCTTAGTCTCACTGAAGAGGCTAACCTTTGAGTCAGACCAAATCCTACTTTCCCTTTTTATTCAAAGAGGGACCACAAATATGGTACATGATTATATAAACCTCAAAGTTCTTCTTAAACAAATAAAAGAAAAAGTTAATAGAGTTTGTTTTGGATTAGGTAAGTGCCATGCATAAGCTATGTAAGATAGCAGGTTGTCACCATAGGGTATCTGTTGTTATTTTAAGATCCTACTATGATTTCTTATTTAAGGTCAGCCTTATTCTTAAATACCTGCTGGATATTACTACTTATTGTTTGTTTAAAACCAAAATAGGTTTTGTTCTAAACATTCTTGATCCTATTCTTTTGTCATGAGACTGAAAAAAACAGTGATATCCAGAGTATTTTACCCCTTTTTAAACAGTCAGCTGAAAATAACTTTGGTTCTTGTTCCAGAATTTGTCTGGCAAAGGAAATATGTGACCTTTTGACCTCCTGTTCTGCTGTGATGATCTGTTGTTTCAGACCCTTGACTTCAAAGATGTTTCATTTTAAATTACATTTTCATGGTATTTTCCATCTCAAAAACCTCCAGACTTTGTCCTTAGCTTACATTTGAACTCTAAGCCCAAATTATCTCATGTTCCCTTGACAAACTGAACATCTGCTTTATCTTCATTATAGCCTCAATCCTCTTTGCCAACTCTGAGACCCCTGCACCCTCATCATAGACTTGCCTGTCATCTCCGCTGCCTCAAACCACTTCCCCACAAGTGTATTTGTCCCAAGTCCACCATTTTTCAAAATAAAATATTATCTTTTTCATGAAGACTTATCAGGGTGCACTTGGCCTTAAGAGATCTTTCCTTGATCTGAACGCCTCAAGTCCTAACTGCCAGCCCACGTTCAGGACATCACTTTACCACATGCAGAATCTTGGTCTCTGTCTTCTGTTCCTATTCTCTGCCTATCAAGGCAGGCACCTCAATGTACTTTATGTATCGATATCTTACGCATTGCCTCTGTCACAATAACTGGTCAGGATGGATGGTCAATTGATCTTCAGATGTTCCAGTTCATGTGACATATAATGTAGGAGAAATTTTAGAGTATATCTAACTTTTTTTTTTAGTATAATTCAGGATACTCAGTTTTGGCTTAAAGTTACATGGTAGCATAAATATTAGCATTAATAGAACTCCAATCTTATTTTTAAATTTATATTTGCTAACTGCATCATATTCTTTATGGATGCATAGTGAATATTTGTTGAGTAAATAATTTGTCAATCAGTAGTTAAGATGCCTTGATTTTAGTATTTTAGGGCAAAGGAAATATCTTATATCTCTCAAATTATTAAACACATACATCTGTACTTCACCACTTTTTCTGAAATTGTATTTGTGATGTTATAATTTATTTTGGTCCTTTTAGGCTTCCCTGGTGACTCAGATGGTAAAGAATCTGCTTGTAGTGTGGGAACCTGGGTTTAATCCCTTGGTCGGGAAGATCCCCTGGAGAAGGAAATGGCAAACCACCTCAGTATTCTTGCCTTGAGAATTCCATGGACAGAAGAACCTGGTAGGCTACAATCCATGGGGTTGTGAAGAATCAGACACGACTTAGTGACTAACACTTAAACATAGTTCTTCCAGCATAGCAGATACACTGCCACTTTAGGATATCCGTACCTGCTGATACTCTTTCCCCCACAAAACTCCTATAGTTGATATTCAGATATTACTTTCTCATGCAGACTTCCATGACCCTTCTATTTCAAAGCTCATTTCTTCTCCCCAACACTTAGTATCCTGGTCTTTAGCTTTATTTTCTCCATAAAAGTAATACCATGCGATAGGCTACATGTTTTTCAAATTTATTTGCTTACCGTTTGTTTCTTCTATCTAGATTATAAATTCTGGGAGAACAAAGTTTCTTTTGTTGAATTTGTTTATATTATATCCTCAATGCCAAGAATATAGTAGGAGTTAGGCACATGGGTGTAAATGACACTTTGCCAAGAGAGATCTAGTTCACATACTTTTATGCTTATAGACATATTTTTGTCTTTTAAATAGAAAAATAAACAAACATTTCTAATTTTAGGAAATTACCTTCTGACTTTTCAGATCTTCTATTGCCATATTTCCTGGCCCACATATTAAATAAAAGACCACTAAATATGACAGGGAAAATAAAGTTATAGGGTTGCTGAACCCACTTAATTAAAAAGTGAGCCTTCTGATTGTTTCTGTCAGTGTGTGAAAGTTAGAGTTGGACTTGATTCATTAAAAAGGCATTTTCTTAAAAAACTTCTGGATAGGTCTTCTAACTGAAAACTTAAAGTCAAGTTGGTAGCAGTTTGTCCCAGGACTCACTGCAAAGTGAGTTTTTAAGGAGAAAAAAAAAAAAGTTCTTACAGTGCATTTAAATTCCAAATCCCTATAAGCAAATTAAATTCTAAAAATAATCTTTTAATTTTGAAACAGAACTTTGGAGACAGAGAAATGATCATGTGGTCAATCAACCCCTTAATTATTTGGATAATTACCCTTAGCTCTGGATAACATGCCATATGCTTAAATGTGTTTCACAGACATTTTATAATTCTCCTGGTAGTCACATAATTTTATATTCAGATCTCTAGAAAAATTTCTCTCAAATTGAGGGGTGGGGAAGCAAGCATATGCATTCTATACTCTCTAAATTCTCCAGTGAGACAATCCAAAAATATCATATCTATGGGCAAGTTTGACATTTGTTTGGTATTTATGGAAGAAATTGTCTTCTTGATTGTAGAAATTGTCTTGAGAGTTGACATTTTCACATTAAAAAAAAAACCATGATTTTTCTTTCATATTTTAGCCTACTTTTCAGGTTAAATTGGAACAGTTAGATAATTTAAAAATTTCCTTTTGGAATGGCCCTGTTTGTAAATATATTGTTCAGGAAGTTTATTTTTCAACTTTTGAAATTGAGTTCCCCTAGGTGTTTTGATGATTATGTATATGTCTATTTAATAAACTGATTAATAACTTCTGACCCAGCCTAAGGTAGAGAACTTCCATTCTATAGAAAGGAGCCCAACTTCACCTATTACCTTGGTATAAATATTCTAAATTACTTATATATCCTTATTATAGATTTGAACTATCCAGATACAGGGGTCTATTTCTAACCAATATTATTTTATGACTGTTTAGTAGTTTGATTTAATGTTTCTTAACCTATTAGCATTCTTAGGATACCTTTTGTTGTTGTTGTTGTTCAGTTGCTCAGTCTTGTCAGACTCCTTGTGACCCTAGGGACTGAGGCATGCCAAGCTTCCCTATCCCTCACCATCTCCCAGAGTTTGTCCAAGTTAATGTTCATTGCATCAGTGATGCTGTCCAGCTGTCTCATCCTCTAATGACTTCTCCTTCAGCCCTTGATCTTTCCCAGCATCAGGGACTTTTCCAATATGTCATCTGTTCACATCAGATTTGAATAGTTATGTTAGGAATACCTTAGATAGTCTTAAATTTTTTACTCAGAAAATTGAATTACATATTTATGGACAATTGTTTTTGACATAGATTTGAACTTATTTAGTATGCTGTGAGTTGTCCTTTGATTTCATACACTGAGTAGAAATTATTGTTTTATGATAATGTTCTTGAGATATAACTCACAGACCATATAGTTCACTTTAATTTAAAATGTAACCCTGAATTTTAGAACATTTGTCAATATGCACAATTATTACTACCATCTAATTTTAGAACAGTAATATCACCCCTGAGCTCATTAGCATCACTTCCAATTTTCCCTTCTTCAACCTTTGGAAGTTTCTCAGGCACTTTCTAACTCTAAGGATTTCTCTATTATGGACACTTTTGTAATAGAATCAATTATATAATATGCCACCTTTTGTGAATATTTTTTCAATGACTATAATGTTTTCAAGGTTCATCATGTTTTAGTATCCATTCATGTATCAGTGACTGATTTCTTTCCATATTGAGTGGTAATCCATTGTATGGATAAATTGAATTTTGTTTATCTATTCATCATGTGGTAGGTAGTTTCAAAATTTTAGCAATGATGAATAATGCTGCTGCAAACATATTTATGTACTCATTTTTGAGAAGGCATATGTTTTCATTTATCTTAGATATATATCTAAGAATGGGATTTGTGTCATATGGTAATTCTATGTTTAGCATTTTGAGGAACAGCCAAATAGGGTTTCTAAAGGGGTTACAACATTTGCAATCACACCAGCTATGTATGGGTGCCAATTTCTGTACATCATCACTAACATTTATTAGTCTGTATTTTGCATTATAAAAATTCTAATAATATATAAAATATGTTTACTTTTTGACTGTAAAGAATGAATGAGGGGTGTATACATATATCAAAACTTATTAAAAGCATTTATTAAATATGTGCAGTTTATTGAATGTTACACCTTAATTAGGCTGTTAACTGAGGAAGAAATTAAAACATTCAGGTCAACAAAAAACAAGAGAATTGGTTTTTGGCATATGCACCCTACAAGAAATACTTAAAGGAGTCCTTCAGACTGAAATGAAAGGACACTAATCAGTAACTCAGAAACACATAATAATATAAAGAACATTAGTAAAGATATTTTCAAACGAGTATGCTAGATGACATAAATTTATGTTGTTCATAAATCATTTATTCTCTTACATAGCTATCAGTTCAATTCAGGTGCTCAGTAGTGTCTGACTCTTTGTGACCCCATGGACTACAACATGCCAAGCTTTCCTGTCCATCGCCAAGTCCTGGAGCTTGCTCAAACTTACATCCATCGAGTTGATGATGCCATTCAACCATCTCATCCTCTGTCGTCCCCTTCTCTTCCTGACTTCAATCTTTCCCAGCATCAGGTCTTTTCCGATGAGTCAGTTTTTTGCATTAGGTGGCCAAAGTATTGGAGTTTCAATGTCAGCATCAGTCCTTCCAATGAATATTCAGGACTGTAATTTCCTTTAGAATTGACTGGTTTGATCTCCTTACAGTCCAAGGGATTCTCAAGAGTCTTCTTCAACACCACAGTTCAAAAGCATCAATTCTTTGGTGTTCAGCTTACTTCATGGTCTAACTCTCACATCCATAAATGACTACTGGAAAAACCATAGCTTTGACTAGATGGAACTTTGTTGAAAAAGTAATGTCTCTGCTTTTTAATATGCTGTCTAGGTTGGTCATAACTTTTCTTCCAAAGAGTAGGCATCTTTTAATTTCATGGCTGCAAGCATTATCTGCAGTGATTTTGGAGCCCAAGAAAATACAGTCTGTCACTGTTTCCATTGTTCCCCCATCTATTTGCCAAGCATAGCTATAAATACATGTAAAATTCATAACAGAGACTCACAATGCATGAAGTAAAATACAGAATCGAAAGAAGAGGAACACAATGATAATAGCTGCAGGCTAAAATACCTCATTTTTAGTAATAGATGTAACAATGAGATATGATTACAGGGAAATCTAAGACTTGAACAACATTATAAGTCAACTAGACCTAACAGTTGGAGAAGACTCTTGAGAGTCCCTTGGACTGCAAGGAGATCCAACCAGTCCATTCTGAAGGAGATCAGCCCTGGGATTTCTTTTGGAAGGAATGATGCTAAAGCTGAAACTCCAGTACTTTGGACACCTCATGCGAAGAATTGCCTCATTGGAAAAGACTTTGATCCTGGGAAGGATTGGGGGCAGGATAAGAAGGGGATGACAGAGGATGAGATGGCTGGATGGCATCACTGACTGGATGGATGCAAGTCTGAGTGAACTCCGGGAGTTGGTGATGGACAGGGAGGCCTGGCATGCTGCGATTCATGGGGTTGCAAAGAGTCGGACATGATTGAGTGACTGAACTGAACTGAACTGAGACCTAATTGACATCTACAGAATAATCCACTCAGTGATTTCAGAATGCACAGTCTTTTCAAGTTAAGACTGAACATTCTCCAGGATAGATCATATGAAATCTCAAAATATTAAAAATGATTGAATTCACAAAGAAGTCGGTTCTTAAACTGTAATAAAATGAAATTAGAAATCAATGAGAGGAAGAAATTTTGAAATTTAAAAAATGTTTGGAAGTTAACACACTCCTAAATAGCTAACGAATCAAAGGGGAAATTCCAAGAGAATTAAAAAAATACATTGAGGTAATTGAAAATGAAAGGCCAATATTACCAAATTTATGTGATAGATGTAGCAATGTTAGGAGGGAACATTACAACTGTAACCCCAAAGTGGGATTTATCCCAAGAAGGCAAGGCTATTTTCACATAAAAATTCAATTAAATACAATATAATATTAGAATAAAGTGCAAAAGTACAAATGGTTGCATCCACTCAACCAAAAGCATCAACAAAATCCAACATTCTTTCATAATAAGCCACTTAACGAGTTAAAAATTGAAGGAAACATCTTAAACTTTATAGAGAGTATCTATGGAAAACTTGCTGCTAAGTATCTTATTGAAATATTGAGCTTCACCTCATAAAAAATAAGACAAATGATGTTCATTCTCATTATGTATTTTCAAATTTGTCCTGGATTTTCTACTGAGGACAACCAGAGAAAACAGATTTTAAAAACCATCTTTATTGGAATGAAAGAAGTAAAATTATCTCTACCATCAATGATATAATATTGTATATTGGAAAACATCAGAAGTGCACACACACACACACACACACACACACACAAAGAGGGCTGAAAAATAATTTCAGGAAACTTGTAAGTTGCAAACTTAATACACAAAAATCAATTGTATTTCTACCCACTTTCAACATTTAGGAAATAAAGTTAAGGGAAAGTTCCACTTATAGATTTAACACAATTCCTATTAATATCTTTAATACAAACTAAAGTTCTTAGAGAAATGCAAGGGGCTCAGAATATCCAAAACACACTTTAAGAAAACAGTAAAATGTGTGTTTGATAAGTCTTTAGCCAGGCTCATCAAGAAAAAAAGAGAACCCAAATAAACAAAATTAGAAATGAAAATAGATTAATTACAAATTATATCACAGAGATTAAAAAAATCATAAGAGAATACTTGAAGAGTTATATTCCAACAAATTGGACAAGCCAAAGAAATGGATAACTTTGTAGAAACATGCAGTTTTCCAGGACAAAATTGGGAGAAAAAATAGACTATTCTGAGCACCAGTAGCGAAACTGAGTTTCCTTTAAAACAAGTGCATATCTACTATCCCATTAACCTATAAATCTCATTTCTAGAAACCAATGATATGTACATGGACTAGAATGTTACCTCCTGTGTTGTTCGTGTTACAATGCTGGAAAAAAGTCATCTAGTAAAGGGCTTCCTAGGTGGTGCAGTGAAAAAAATCCACTTGTCTATGCAGGAGATAGAGGAGACACAGGTTCTGGGTAGGGGATATCCCCTGGAGAAGGAAATGGCCAAATCCTCCTGTATTCTTGCCCAGAAATCCCAGACAGGGGAGTTTGGTGGGCTACTGTTTATGGGGTTGCAAAGAGTCAGACATGACTGAGCGCCTGAGCATGCATGCATCTAATAAACATTAATAAATTCAAAAGATTAAAAATAGAAAACATGTGAAAACTTAACACTTCGTAATTGGAAAACTTATTACAAAGCTTCAACAATCAAGGCAGTGGGGTGTTAGCATAAGGATAGACAGAGATCAATAACATAAAATTAAGAGTCCAGAAATAAGCCCAAATATTTGTGGATAGATTATGTCTGAAGAAACCAGAAGAAAAGAAATAATAAAAGAGGAGAAATCAATGTAATTGAAAGCAGGCAACTAATAGAGAATCAGCAAAATTAAAAAGAGCTAGTTCTTTGAAAATATCAATAAATTCAATAAAACTTTTCAGGCTAATCAAAAAGACAGAATTTGGGGAGGGGAGAGAAAGATATAAATTACTAGTGTCAGAAATAAGAGGAGGTAATTAGTTATGATCCCATGGGCATCATTAAAGGATAAAAAAGGAATATAATAAAGAACACTATGGCCTCAAATCTGTAACTTTAACGAAATATATAAATTTCTTGAAAGATTCTAGCAAACAAACTCACAGAAGGAGAAAAAATGTCATCTAACTAGGTCCATAAAATTTGAAAGAGGTTAAATCACTTTTTTAAAAGAAATTACCAAGGCCCAGATCGTTTTACTGGTCAATATTATATTATTTTGCTAAGAATATTTCACACAAGACCTACTTTTTAAGAAGATTTTAAGTTTACAATATGGTGCTACTATCTACAGACATGGTGTTGTACAGCAGATCTCTGTTGCTGCTGCTGCTAAGTCGCTTCAGTCGTGTCCAACTGTGTGGGACCCCATAGACGGCAGCCCACCAGGCTCCCCCATCCCTAGGATTCTCCAGGCAAGAACACTGGAGTGGGTTGCCATTTCCTACAGCAGACCTCTAGAACTTGCTAATTTTTCATTACTAAAACTGTATACTTGTTGATTAGAAACACTCTATTCCCTCTTCCAGTCTTGGGCTAGCATCATTCTACTATTTGCTTCTATGAACTGACTATTTCAAATACTTAATATACATGGAATCATGCAGTATTTTTGTGTATGTGTGTGGACTACCTTATTTCATTTAGGCTAATGCCTTCAAAATTTCATTTATGTTGTCACATATTGCAAGATTTCTTTCTTTTCAAAGACTAATCTTCTATTGCATGTATTTGTTGCATTTTTCAAATCATCCATTATGGATATTAGGGTTATTTATTTATTTATTTTTAACAGCTTGGTTATCGCGAAGACTAATGTAATGAACATGAGAGTGCCAATATCTCTTTGAGATTCTGATTTCAGTTCTTTTGGAAAAATACCCAAAAGTGAGATGGCTAGATTATGTAATATTTTTAACCTTTTGATAACCTTCCATGCTGTTTTTCCGTCTAAGCTCAACAATTTTTCTTTCCCACCAATAGTGTACAACGGTTCCGATTTTCCATTTCCTTAGTAACACTTGTTATCTTTTGCTTAGCGGATAAAAGCATTCCTAACAGATATGTGGTGATGTCTCCTTATGGTTTTTGATTTATATTTTCCTGATGATTAGTAATATTGAGAATCTTTTCATTTATTTGTTGACCATACACCTGTTGACCATTTGTACAACTAATATCTCAATTTGAATCAAAATTTAGTTCAAATTAATCCAACTTAATTTCAGTGTATAAAAACTGCTCCAATTATAGATCGATTTTCTCTAACTCCCTTGTGCTATTAATGTTAAGCAAAATATGTCTTTATATATCACAATGCCATCAACACAATTTTGAAATCAACCTTTTATTCAACTGCTTTTTATTATTTTTTATTTTGTTCACTTTATTTGAATTGGAGGCTTGTCACTTTACAATATTGTAGTGGTTTTTGCCATACTTGACATGAATCTGCCCCAGTGTACATATGTTCGCCATCCCGAAAGCCCCCTCCCACCTCCCTCCCCATCCCATCCCTCTGGAGCATCCCAGCGCACCAGCCCTGAGGACCCTGTCTCATGCATTGAACCTGAACTGGTGATCTGTTTCACATATGATAATATACATGCTTCAATGCTATTCTCTCAAATCATCCCACCCTCACCTTCTCCCACAGAGTTCAAAAGACTGATCTGTACATCTGTGTCTCTTTTGCTGTCTCGCATACAGGGTTATTGTTACCCTCTTTCTATATTTCAACCAAGCACCACCTGAGGGCTGACAAGTTCCAGAGCAAGTCATATCACGCAAATTCTCCAGCAACACAGGAACACACCCCTGAGCTTCAATATACAGGCAGGTCAAGTTACTCCAAAACCACTGACATCTCATAACTCATTACTGGACACTTCATTGCACTCCAGAGAGAAGAAATCCAGCTCCACCCACCAGAACTCCGACACAAGCTTCCCTAACCAAGAAACCTTGACAAGCCACTGATACAACCTCACCCACAGCGAGGAAACTCCATAATAAAGAGAACTCCCCAAACTGCCAGAATACAGAAAGGCCACCACAAACGCAGCAATATAACCAAGATGAAGAAACAGAGGAATACCCAGCAGATCAAGGAACAGGATAAATGCCCACCAAGCCAAACAAAAGAGGAAGAGATAGGGAATCTACCTGAGAAATAATTCCAAATATTGATAGTGAAAATGATCAAAAATCTTGAAATCAAAATGGAATCACAGATAAATAGCCTGGAGACAAGAATTGAGAAGAGCAAGAAAGATTTAACAAGGACCTAGAAGAAATAAAAACGAGTCAATATATAATGAATAATGCTTTTTAAATTATATGGAAGAAAAGATATAAAAAGAAAAACATATGACTTGTACTGTGTTTTGTGGTTAGCGTTAGCTATACTCTTCATTTCTTCAGATGGATCTGAGATACTATTTACTGTCCTTTCATTTCAACCTGAGGGAAGAATCTCCATTAGTATTTCTCAAATGGCAAGTCTGCTAGCAGAGAATTCTGTCAGTTTTGCTGCTTATCCAAGAGTGTCATAATTTCTTTTCATTTTAAAGAATATCTTGGCTATAGAATTCTTGATTGACATCCTTTGAACCCTCTGAATGTGTCATCCCGTCTTTTGGCCTCCATAAGTTTTGATGAGACATCAGATATCGATCTTATTGGGGAAATAGTTGTACATGGTGAGTTACTTCTCTCTTGCTTCTTTCAAGTTTCTTTGTCTTATGCTTTTAATAGCATGACTGTGATGTAAGTAGTTGATCTCATTGAATGTATTCTGCTTGGATTTGATCAGCTTCTTGTTTGCACAAATTAGTGTGTGAAAGTTTTTCTTTTTCTCAGGCTGGATCATCTCTATTGTCCCATGTTTTAATATCCGAATTTTCTACTGCCAGTTTAAATATGTTGTTGAGCCCAGATAGTATATTTTTAGTAAGACATTATACTCTCCAACTCAAGAAGTTTTATTTTGTCTTTTTCTGTAATTTCTATTTTTAATAATATAACCTATTTGAAGAGAGTTCATTTTCCTGCTTTTTAAAAACTTTTTAGACACAATTTTCTCAGTTTCTTTGAATATACTTACAAGCTGACTTCAATTCTTTTTTTTGTAAGTCTTGTCTCCGGATTTCCTCAGGGACAATTTTTTTTTTTTTTGGCTGATTTTTCCCTCTGAGTATGATGCATATTTTGTTATTTCTTTGTGGTTCTCACTTTTTTTGTAATATTGGACTTCTAAAAGAACATGATGTCATCCCCATGCACCAGCCCCAAGCATGCTGCATCCTGCATCAGACATAGACTGGCGATTCAAGGGGGTTCATGTTTGGGAACGCATGTAAGAATTAAAGATTTTAAAATTTAAAAAATAAAAAACTAAAATAAAAAAAATAAAAGAACATAATGTGACAAACCTGGAAATCAAATTCTCCACTTCCTTCCCACAATGTTTTGTTTATGTTGTTGCTATTTGTTTTCTTAGTGATTTTCCTGAAACCATTCTGTAAAGTTTGTGTTCTTTGTAGTATGTGGCCAACTGATATCTCTGCTCACGTAGCTTCAGTTCAGTTCAGTTCAGTTCATTCGCTCAGTCGTGTCTGACTCTTTGCAACCCCATGAACCACAGCATGCCAGGCCTCCCTGTCCATCACCAACTCCCGGAGTTCACTCAAACTCACATCCATCGAGTCAGTGATGCCACCCAGCAATCTCATCCTCTATCATCCCCTTCTCCTCTTTCCCCCAATCCCTCCCAGCATCTGTCTTTTCCAATGAGTCAACTCTTCGCATGAGGTGGCCAAAGTACTGGAGTTTCAGCTTTAGCATAATTTCTTCCAAAGAACACCCAGGGCTGATCTCCTTTAGAATGGACTGGTTGGATCTCCTTGCAGTCCAAGGGACTCTCAAGAGTCTTCTCCAACACCACAGTTCAAAAGCATCAATTCATCGGCACTCAGCTTTCTTCACAGTCCAACTCTCACATCCATACATGACCACAGGAAAAATCATAGCCTTGACTAGATGGACCTTTGTTGGCAAAGGAATGTCTCTGCTTTTCAATATGCTATCTAGGTTGGTCATAACTTAGCTTAGTAATCATCTAATGATTAGACATATACACTGTTTAATTCTTTGCACTAATAAATTTACTGACCTTTGCCATAGAAGTCTGTACATGTTTCAGGGCAGGCTTTCAATGCTGTGATGGTTTACAACACTTTCTTCATTTCTTCCTTGTGAAGAGCCTGACAGTTAACAGAAGATGAGAGATTAGGGTCTTTTGTAGACTTTCTTGGATGTGTGCACACCTCTTTATATTTTGGTGGCTTTCTAGTATCCCCAGACATATGTCAGAACTTTCAGACACCCATCTCAGGCTTTTCATTCTCCAAACCATCCATTAAATTTTATTAACCTCTTGCTATTCCAACTGCTTTCACCAGCTCAAACATCAGCATAATTGAACAATTTTCTCTGATTTTTTTTTCACTCTGAATATAGTGCTTTTCTTACAGAGTAAGTTCTGAGCCAAGTCACATGAAGACAAAATCTGAGAATAGAGCTTTTCTAGAGAAATGGAATTTTTTCTGGGTAGGCACTTTTTGAAGAGTTGTGAGCACATTATGTTCCCTCTAGGCAAAGGGAAAAATTAACTGTTAATCTGGTGGAGTTCATAGATAAAATGATTACATACTCCTGATTTTCAAGGTTACTATGGAGCTAGGGAGAGATAGAAGTCAAAACACTACCAAGCTTTGTTATTTCTGAATCTCCGTTGTTTTCTTTGAATAAACTCTCCTTGGGTTATTGTAAAACTTTGGTTAATTTCCAGGGTTTGTAAAAGTTGGTGTAGAAAATTATTTCCAGTATTCTTACTGCTTTTATGGAGAAGTAAACTTTTGGAAGTGCTTACTCTATCATTTGGAAAGTGCTTCTAAAATATTTTTTATGCTTAAAATCCTCCAATGGATATATTCTTTCATTCAGTTTTAGATACAAATGCTGCATTTTCTGAGTGATTCCTGAAATATATGTTGATTCAGTTTTAAGCAATTTATTCCATACCATTATATGCTATAATGACATCTGTTGTAGTAAGGTCAGACAGGACAATACATAAATCATTGATATTTCCTGGATTCCATGCTGTAACTTAGAGGTATCAACAATGCTTCATTGATTTGGATATTTCAGTTCTCCAAACATAAGGGAAGCTGCTAATATTAAACAACTGTTTACATCTTCTCTTAGGATGACAAATGGTTTTTTAAGTGCCCCAGAGTGAAAAGCACTTCCTTTTAAAGATGGCATTACAAAAATAAAATGAGAGCCATATTTCTATGCCACAGTTAATAGCATCACAGGAAAATGCATGAGTGTGTTTGTAGAGGGAAGAAACAGAAGAGCTCAGGTTGAGCGATGAGAACATCCTGCACCCCATTTGTATTCAGTCTTAGTGCCAGAAAAGCCACCTGCATTATTTGTGTCTGCTGTGTACCATACGTATCACTTGGACTGTTTCACACTGAACTGTTTCTTGGTCATCTTAGAAGAATTGTGAATATTTAACCAGAGAAACAATATCCATTTTATCAGTTCTGTCTCCTAATTACTTTCACCCTTAATAATGGACAAAAAATGTCCTGAGGCTATGAATCTGCAAGTACTAGATGCAGTAGTAATTCTGCATAATCTAATGTACTGGGCAGTGACTGCATTAAGAAATTGGAAACAGATTAGGGCACAAATTGGAGGGTTTTATATCCACATCTATCTGCATAACAATCAAATATTCTACTCATGAACTTCAAGGAACTTCTAGAAATGAAGAAACCAAAGCAATGACATATGTTCCAAAATATAGTCGCTTTGGAATAAGGATAATAAAAGGATTAAAGCAGAGGATGAAGAGAGGGCTTGAAAAAAGGGACTCTTTTCCCTAAGGAACTATTTCCAAGTCAGCAGTATTTTTTATCTTGTGCTGATATCTATAAGAATAATAGCAATTTGAGATTAGAGAAAATTTTGAGTTAATGTAACTGACTTTAATGCAGTAAAAATTGAACCAAACCACTGCTAAAAATGCAGGAAGAAATGAAGATTACTCAACAAATATTTAGCAAGCACCTAGCATGTACAGGTGAAAGATTGCATCATTATTCCAATCTTTGAATAATTTAGAAATGAATACAACCTAGGAATCATTGCTTCTCTAAAGCAGTCCTTAATTTGAGGATACTTCTTGAAATGATCATATGTATGACACTTTGGTAATTATTTTATTCCTCTCAGAATGCTCCAGCTGAGATTTTCTCTCTCTCCATTTGTTCATTGTCTAGTAATGTTTATAAACTTCTTTATTTTTTTTTAAATTTAATTTTAATTTTAAAATCTTTAATTCTTACATGCATTCCCAAACATGAACCCCCCTCCCACCTCCCTCCCCATAACATCTCTCTGGGTCATCCCCATGCACCAGCCCCAAGCATGCTGCATCCTGCGTCAGACATAGACTGGCGATTCAATTCACATGATAGTATACATGTTGGAATGTCATTCTCCCAAATCATCCCACCCTCTCCCTCTCCCTCCGAGTCCAAAAGTCCATTATACACATCTGTGTCTCTTTCCCTGTCTTGCATACAGGGTCGTCATTGCCATCTTCCTAAATTCCATATATATGTGTTAGTATACTGTATTGGTGTTTTTCTTTCTGGCTTACTTCACTCTGTATAATCGGCTCCAGTTTCATCCATCTCATCAGAACTGATTCTAATGAATTCTTTTTAACAGCTGAGTAATACTCCATTGTGTATATGTACCACAGCTTTCTTATCCATTCATCTGCTGATGGACATCTAGGTTGTTTCCATGTCCTGGCTATTATAAACAGTGCTGCGATGAACATTGGGGTACATGTGTCTCTTTCAATTCTGGTTTCCTCGGTGTGTATGCCTAGAAGTGGGATTGCTGGGTCATAAGGTAGTTCTATTTGCAATTTTTTAAGGAATCTCCACACTGTTCTCCATAGTGGCTGTACTAGTTTGCATTCCCACCAACAGTGTAGGAGGGTTCCCTTTTCTCCACACCCTCTCCAGCATTTATTGCTTGCAGATTTTTGGATCGCAGCCATTCTGACTGGTGTGAAGTGGTACCTCATTGTGGTTTTGATTTGCATTTCTCTAATAATGAGTGATGTTGAGCATCTTTTCATGTGTTTGTTAGCCATCCGTATGTCTTCTTTGGAGAAATGTCTATTTAGTTCTTTGGCCCATTTTTTGATTGGGTCGTTTATTTTTCTGGAATTGAGCTGCAGGAGTTGCTTGTATATTTTTGAGATTAGTTGTTTGTCAGTTGCTTCATTTGCTATTATTTTCTCCCATTCAGAAGGCTGTCTTTTCACCTTGCTTATATTTTCCTTTGTTGTGCAGAAGCTTTTAATTTTAATTAGATCCCATTTGTTTATTTTTGCTTTTATTTCCAGAATTCTGGGAGGTGGATCATAGTAAAGTTGCAGGATATAAAATCAACACACAGAAATCCCTTGCATTCCTATACACGAATAATGAGAAAGTAGAAAAGAAATTAAGGAAACAATTCCATTCACCATTGCAATGAAAAGAATAAAATACTTAGGAATATATCTACCTAAAGAAACTAAAGACCTATATATAGAAAACTATAAAACACTGATGAAAGAAATCAAAGAGGACACTAATAGATGGAGAAATATACCATGTTCATGGATTGGAAGAATCAATATAATGAAAATGAGTATACTACCCAAAGCAATTTACAAATTCAATGCAATCCCTATCAAGCTACCAGCGATATTTTTCACAGAACTAGAACAAATAATCTCAAGATTTGTATGGAAATACAAAAAACCTCGAATAGCCAAAGCAATCTTGAGAAAGAAGAATGGAACTGGAGGAATCAACTTGCCTGACTTCAGGCTCTACTACAAAGCCACAGTCATCAAGACAGTATGGTACTGGCACAAAGACAGACATATAGATCAATGGAACAAAATAGAAAGCCCAGAGATAAATCCACACACATATGGACACCTTATCTTTGACAAAGGAGGCAAGAATATACAATGGAGTAAAGACAATCTCTTTAACAAGTGGTGCTGGGAAAACTGGTCAACCACTTGTAAAAGAATGAAACTAGATCACTTCCTAACACCGCACACAAAAATAAACTCAAAATGGATTATAAACTTCTTTAAAATGCATGAGTTAATTAGGATAAATGCCAGGTATTTATAAACATCAACAAAGTACAAAATAAAAAGAAAATTATTGAATTCATTATTTGAGATATTAGTGATGAATTTGATGACGCAATTTGAGTAAAACTGTGAAGTAGATATTAGATCTACACATTCAGGTAAGAGGAATGTGAATATAAAAACAATATTATTGTTGTTGTTCAGTCACTAAGTTGTGTCTAAATCTTTGCAACCCCATAGACTGTAGCAAGCCAGGCTTCCGTGTCCTTCACTATCTTCCAGAGTTTGCTCAGACTCATGTCCAATGAGTTGGTGGTGTCATCCGACCATCTCATCCTTGGTCATACCCTTCTCCTGCTGCTCTCAATGTTTCTCAACATCAGGGTCTTTTCCAATGAGTCAGTTTTTCACATCAGGTGGCCAAAGTATTGAAGATTCAGCTCAGCATCAGTCCTTGTAATGAATATTCAGGGTAGATTTCCTTTAGTATTGACTGGTTTAATCTCCTGGCTATCCAAGGGACTCTCGAGTCTTCTCCAGTACCACAGTTCAAAGTGTCAGTTCTTTAGCACTCATCTTTATTCAGTTCAGTTGCTCAGTTGTGTCTGAGTCTTTGTGACCTCATGGACTGCAGCAGACCAGGCCTCCCTGTCCATCACCAACTCCCTGAGTTTACTCAAACTCATGTCCATTCAGTCGGTGATATCATCCAACCGTCTCATCCTCTGTCATCCCCTTCTCCTCCTGCCTGCAGTCTTTCCCAGCATCAGGGTCTTTAACAATGAGTCAGTTCTTTACAGCAGGTGGCCAAAGTATTGGAGTTTCAGCTTCAGCATCAGTCCTTCCAGTGAATATTCAGGACTGATTCCCTTTAGGATGGACTGGTTGGATCTTCTTGACCTCCAAGGGACTCTCAAGAGTGTTCTCCAACACAACAGTTCAAAAGCACCAATTCTTCAGTACTCAGATTTCTTTATAGTCCAACTCTTACATCCATAATGACTACTGCAAAAACCATAGCTTTGACTAGATAGGAACTTTTTCATCAAATTATGTCTCTGCCTTTTAACACACTGTCTAGGTTGATCATAACTTTTCTTCCAAGGATCAAGTGCATTTTAATTTAATGGTTGCAGTCACCATCTGCAGTGATTTTGGAGCCCAAGAAAATGAAGTCTCTCACTCTTTTAATTGTTTCCCCATCTATTTGCCATTAAGTGACGGGACCAGATGCCATGATCTTTGTTTTTTGAATGTTGAGTTTTAAATTGGCTTTTTCATTCTCTTCTTTCACCTTCATCAGGAGACTCTTTAGTTCCTCCTTGTTTCCTGCCATTACAGTGGTATTATCCATATATTGAGGTTTTTTACATTTCCCCAGGCAACCTGGATTTTAGCTTAAGAGTCATTCAGTCTGTCATTTTGTATGATGTACTCTGTATATAAGTTAAATATTCATGTTGACAATACATAACCTTGATGTACTCCTTTCCCAAATTTGAACCAGTCAGTTGTAACATGTCTGGTCTTGTTACTTCTTGACTTGCATAGAGCTTTCTCAGGAGATAGTTAAAATAGCCTGGTACTGTTATCTTTTTAAGAATTTTCCACATTTTATGTAATTCACACAGTCAAAGGCTGTAGCATAGTCAATGAAGCAGAGGTGGAAATTTTTCTGATATTCCCTTGCTTTTCTATTATCCAACCAGTGTTGGCAATTTGATCTCTGGTTCATCTGACTTTTCTAAACCCAGATTGTTCATCTGAAAGTTCTCAATTTAGATACTGTTCAATCCTAGCTTGAAGGATTTTGAGCATTACCTTGCTAGCATGTGAAATGAGTGCAGTTGTGCAGTAGTTTAAACATTATTTGGCATTGCCCTTCTTTGGGATTGGAATGAAAGCTGAACTTTTCCAGTCCTGTGTCCACTGCTGAGTTTTCTGAATGCGCTGGCATATTGTGTGCAGCACTTTAATAGCATCATCTTTGAGGATTTGAAATGGCTCAGTTGGAATGTCATTACCACTGCTAGCTTTGTTCATTCTAATGCTTCCTAAAGCCCACTTGACTTCAGACTCCAGGATGTCTGGATCTAGGTGAGTAACTTCACCATTATGGTTATCCAGGTTACTAAGACCTTTTTTTCTATAGCTCTTCTGTGTTCTTGCCACCTCTTCATAAATTCTTCTGTTTCTGTTAGGTCCTTGTCATTGTGCCCATCTTTGCATAAAATGTCCTCTTGGTATCTCTAACTTTCTTAAAGAAATCTCTAGTCTTCCCCATTCTGTTGCTTTCCTCTATTTTTTGTACTTTTCATTAAGAAGGGTTTTCTTATCTCTCCTAGCCTTTCTCTGGAACTCTGAATTCAGTTAGGTATATCTATTCCATTGTCCTTCAGCTTTCACTTCTCTTCTTTTCTCAGCTATTTGTAAAACCTCATTAGACAATCATTTTGCCTCCTTGCATTTCTTTTTCCTTGGAATAGTTTTGGTAACCACATTCTATATAACTTTATGAACCTCTGCCCATAGTTCTTCTGATCTAATCTCTTGAATCTATTCATCAACTCTACTGTATAAGAGATATGATTAATGTCATACCTGAATGGCTTAGTGGTATTCCCTACTTTCTTCAATTAAAGTCTGAATTTTGCAATAAGGAGCTCATGATCTAGGCCACAGGTTTTGTTTATTTTCACTGACTGTGTAGAGCTTCTCCATCTTTGGCTGCAAAGAATACAATCAATCTAATTTTGGTACTGACCATTTTGTAAGGTCTATATGTAGAGTCATCTCTTGTGTTGTTCGAAGAGAGTGTTTGCTATGACCAGTGTGTTCTTTTAACAAAACACAGTTAGCCTTTGTTCTGTTTCATTTTCTACTCTAAAGCCAAACTTTCCTGTCACTCCAGTTGAGTTCAGTTCAGTTCAGTCTCTTAGTCGTGTCCGACTCTTTGAGACCCCATGAATCGCAGCACGCCAGGCCTCCCTGTCCATCACCAACTCCCGGAGTTCACTCAGACTCACATCCATCGAATCCGTGATTCCATTCCTCCTCCTGCCCCCAATCCCGCCAGCATCAGTCTATTCCAATGAGTCAACTCTTCGCATGAGGTGGCCAAAGTACTGGAGCTTCAGCTTTAGTATCATTCGTTCCAAAGAAATCCCAGGTTTGATCTCCTTCAGAATGGACTGGTTGGATCTCCTTGCAGTCCAAGGGACTCTCAAGAGTCTTCTCCAACACCACAGTTCAAAAGCACCAATTCTTCAGCGCTCAGCTTTCTTCAAAGTCCAACTCTCACATCCATACATGACCAAAGGAAAAACCATAGCCTTGACTAGACGGACCTTAGTTGGCAAAGTAATGTCTTTGCTTTTGAATATATTATCTAGGTTGGTCATAACTTTTCTCCCAAGGAGTAAGCGTCTTTTAATTTCATGGCTGCACTCACCAACTGCAGTGATTTTGGAGCCCAAACAAATAAAGTCTGACACTGTTTCCACATCTGTTTCCCATGAAGTGATGGGACTGGATGCCATGATCTTCGTTTTCTGAATGTTGAGCTTTAAGCCAACTTTTTCACTCTCCTCTTTCACTTTCATCAAGAGGCGTTTTAGCTCCTCTTCACTTTCTGCCATAAGGGTGGTGTCATCTGCATATCTGAGGTTATTGATATTTCTCCTGGCAATCTTGATTCCAGCTTGTGTTTCTTCCAGTCCAGCGTTTCTCATGATGTACTCTGCACAGAAGTTAAATAAGCAGGGTGACAATATAAGCCTTGATGTACTCCTTTTCCTATTTGGAACCAGTCTGTTGTTCCATGTCCAGTTCTAACTGTTGCTTCCTGACCTGCATACAGATTTCTCAAGGGGCAGGTCAGGTGGTCTGGTATTTCCATCTCTCTCAGGATTTTCCACAGTTTATTGTGATCCACACAATCAAAGACTTTGGTATAGTCAATAAAGCAGAAATAGATGTTTTCTGGAACTCTCTTGCTTTTTCCATGATCCAGTGGATGTTGCCAATTTGATCTCTAGTTCCTCTGCCTTTTCTAAAACCAGCTTGAATATCAGGGAGTTCATGGTTCACGTATTGCTAAAGCCTGGCTTGGAGAATTTTGAGCATTACTTTACTAGCATGTGAGATGAGTGCAATTGTGTGGTAGTTTGAGCATCCTTTGGCTTTGCCTTTCTTTGGGATTGGAATGAAAACTGAGCTTTTCCAGTCCTGTGGCCACTGCTGAGTTTTCCAAATTTGCTGGCACATTGAGTGCAGCACTTTCACAGCATCATCTTTCAAGTTTTGAAACTGGTCAACCACTTGTAAAAGAATGAAACTAGATCACTTTCTAACACCGCACACAAAAATAAACTCAAAATGGATTAAAGATCTAAATGTAAGATCAGAAACTATAAAACTCCTAGAGGAGAACATAGGCAAAACACTCTCAGACATAAATCACAGCAGGATCCTCTATGATCCACCTCCCAGAATTCTGGAAATAAAAGCAAAAATAAACAAATGGGATCTAATTAAAATTAAAAGCTTCTGCACAACAAAGGAAAATATAAGCAAGGTGAAAAGACAGCCTTCTGAATGGGAGAAAATAATAGCAAATGAAGCAACTGACAAACAACTAATCTCAAAAATATACAAGCAACTCCGGCAGCTCAATTCCAGAAAAATAAATGACCCAATCAAAAAATGGGCCAAAGAACTAAATAGACATTTCTCCAAAGAAGACATACGGATGGCTAACAAACACATGAAAAGATGCTCAACATCACTCATTATTAGAGAAATGCAAATCAAAACCACAATGAGGTACCACTTCACACCAGTCAGAATGGCTGCGATCCAAAAATCTGCAAGCAATAAATGCTGGAGAGGGTGTGGAGAAAAGGGAACCCTCCTACACTGTTGGTGGGAATGCAAACTAGTACAGCCACTATGGAGAACAGTGTGAAGATTCCTTAAAAAATTGCAAATAGAACTAACTTATGACCCAGCAATCCCACTTCTGAGCATACACACCGAGGAAACCAGAATTGAAAGAGACACATGTACCCCAATGTTCATCGCAGCACTGTTTATAATAGCCAGGACAGGGAAACAACCTAGATGTCCATCAGCAGATGAATGGATAAGAAACCTGTGGTACATATACACAATGGGGTATTACTCAGCCGTAAAAAAGAATTCATTTGAATCAGTTCTGATGAGATGGATGAAACTGGAGCCGATTATACAGAGTGAAGTAAGCCAGAAAGAAAAACACCAATACAGTATACTAACACATATATATGGAATTTAGGAAGATGGCAATGACAACCCTGTATGAAAAACAGGAAAAAAGACACAGATGTGTATAACGGACTTTTGGACTCAGAGGGAGAGGGAGAGGGAGAGGGTGGGACGATTTGGGAGAATGGCATTCTAACATGTATACTATCATGTAAGAATTGAATCGCCAGTGTATGTCTCATGCAGGATACAGCATGCTTGGGGCTGGTGCATGGGGATGACCCAGAGAGATGTTATGGGGAGGGGAGGTGGGAGGGGGGTTCATGTTTGGGAACGCATGTAAGAATTAAAGATTTTAAAATTAAAAAAAAAAAAAGAAAAAAAAAGAAACAGCTCTACTGTAATTCCATCACCTCCACTAGCTTTGTTTGTAGTGATAATTTCTAAGGCCCACTTGACTTTACATTCCAGGATATCTGGCTCTAGATTAGTGATCACATCATCATGATTATCTGGGTCGTGAAGATCTTTTTGTACATTTCTTCTGTGTATTCTTGCCACCTCTTCTTAATATCTTCTGCTTCTTTTAGGTCCATACCATTTCTGTCCTTTATTAAGCCCATCTTTGCATGAAATGTTCCCTTGGTATCTCTAATTATCTTGAAGACATCTCTAGTCTTTCCCATTCTGTTGTTTTCCTCTATTTCTTTGCACTGATCACTGAAGAAGGCTTTCTTATCTCTTCTTGCTATTCTTTGGAACTCTGCATTCAGATGCTTATCTCTTTCCTTTTCTCCTTTGCTTTTCACCTCTCTTCTTTTCACAGCTATTTGTAAGGCCTCCCCAGACAGCCATTTTGCTTTTTTGCATTTCTTTTCCATGGGGATGGTCTTGATTCCTATCTCCTGTACAATGTCACGAACCTCACTCCATAGTTCTTCAGTCACTCTATCTATCAGATCTAGGCCCTTAAGTCTATCTCTCACTTCCACTGTATAATCATAAGGGATTTGATTTAGGTCATACCTGAATGGTCAAGTGGTTTTCCCTACTTTCTTCAATTTAAGTCTGAATTTGGTAATAAGGAGTTCATGATCTGAGCCACAGTCAGCTCCTGGTCTTGTTTTTGTTGACTGTATAGAGCTTCTCCATCTTTGGCTGCAGAGAATATAATCAATCTGATTTTGGTGTTGACCATCTGGTGATGTCCATGTGTAGACTCTTCTCTTGTGTTGTTAGAAGAGGGTGTTTGCTATGACCAGTGCATTTTCTTGGCAAAACTCTATTAGTCTTTGCCCTGCTTTATTCCCCATTCCAAGGCCAAATTTGCCTATTACTCCAGGTGTTTCTTGACTTCCTACTTTTGCATTCCAGTCCCCTATAATGAAAAGGACATCTTTTTTTGGTGTTAGTTCTAAAAGGTCTTGTAGGTCTTCATAAAACCATTCAACTTCAGTTTCTTCAGTGTTACTGGTTGGGGCATAGACTTGGATAACTGTGATATTAAATGTTTTGCCTTGGAGATGAACAGAGATCATTCTTTTGTTTTTGAGATTGCATCCAAGTACTGCATTTTGGACTCTTTTGTTGACCATGATGGCTATTCCATTTCTTCTGAGGGATTCCTGCCCGCAGTAGTAGGTATATCTGTCACTCAGGTGTCTCTTAACTTCCTGCTTTTGCCTTCTAATTCTCCTTTTTTGGTGTTCAGTTCAGTCCAGTCACTCAGTTGTGTCCAACTCTTTGTGACCCTATTAACGGCAGCATGCCAGGTCTCCCTGTCCATCACCAACTCCTGGAGTTTACCCAAACTCATGTCCATCGAGTCTGTGATGCCATCCAGCCATCTCCTTCTCCATCCCCTTCTCCTCCTGCCTCCAATCCCTCCCAGCATCAAGGTCTTTTCCAATGAGTCAACTCTGCATGAGGTGGCCAAAGTATTGGAGTTTTAGCTTCAGCATCAGTCCTTCCAATGAACACCCAGGACTGATCTCCTTTAGGATGGACTCGTTGGATCTCCTTGCAGTTCAGGGAACTCTCAAGAGTCTTCTCCAGCACCACAGTTTAAAAGCATCAATTCTTGAGTGCTCAGCCTTCTTCACAGTCCAACTCTTACATCCATACATGACCACTGGAAAAACCATAGCCTTGACTAGAAAGATCTTTGTTGGCAAAGTAATGTCTCTGCTTTTTAATATGCTATCTAGGTGGTCATAACTTTCTTTCCAAGGAGTAAGCATCTTTTAATTTCATGGCTGCAATCACCATCTACAGTGATTTAGTTCTAGGCAAAACATGGTTCACTAGAGAAGGGAATGAACAAATCACTCCATTATTTTTGCCTCAAAACCCCAAAAAGGGGTTTTGCAGGCACGAAGATATGACACCAGAAGATGGGCCCCCCCCTGTTAGAAGGCATCCAATACGATACTAAGAGCAAAGAAATAGCTCCAGAAAGAAGAGGCTGGGCCAAAGCTGAAATGATGCTCAGTTTTAGATGTGTCTGGTAAAAGTAAAGTGCATTACTGTAAAGAATAATATTGCATAGGAACCTGGAATTTTAGGTCCATGAAATAAGGTAAATTGGACATCGTCAAGCAGAAGATTCTTTGGCATTGTCTTTCTTTGGGATTGGGCTGAAAACTTTTCCAGTCTTGTGGCCACTGCTGTTTTCTAAATTTGCTGGCATATTGAGTGCAGCACTTTCACAGAATCATCTTTTAGGATTTGAAATAGCTCAACTGGAATTCCATCACATCCACTAGTTTTGTTCATAGTGATGCTTCCTAAGATCCACTTGACTTCGCATTCCAGGATGTCTGGCTCTAGGTGAGTGATGACACCATCTTGATTATCTGGGTCATGAAGATCTTTTTTTCTGTAATTGTTTTGTGTATTCTTGCCACTTCTTCTTAATATCTTCCGCTTCTGTTAGGTCTATACAATTTCTTTCCTTTATTGTGCCTACCTTTGCATGAAAATTTCCCTTGATGTCTCTAATTTTCTTGAAGAGATCCTTAGTGTTTCCCATTCTATTCTTTTTCTTTATTTCTTTGCATTGATCACTGAGGAACTTCCAGATGTTCAAGCTGGTTTTAGAAAAGGCAGAGGCATCAGAGATCAAATTGCAAACATTGGTTGGATCATCAAAAAAGCAAGAGAGTTCAAGAAAAAACATCTACTTCTGTTGTATTGACTTTGCCAAAGCCTTTAATTGTGTGGATCACAACAAACTGGAAAATTCTTCAAGAGATGGGAATACCAGACCACTGACCAGCTTCCTGAGCAATTTGTATGCAGATCAAGAAGTAACAGTTAGAACTGGACATGGACCAGCAGACTGGTTCCAAATCAGGAAAGGAATACATCAAGGCTGTATATTGTCACCCTGCTTATTTAGCTTATCTGTAGAGTATATCATGATAAATGTTGGACTGGATTAAGCACAAGCTAGAATCAAGATTGCAGGGAGAAATATCAGTAACTTCAGATATGCAGATGACACTATGCTTATGGCAGAAGGCAAAGAAGAACTAAAGAACCTCTTGATGAAAGTGAAAGAGGAGAAGGAAAAAGTTGGTGTAAAATTCAACATTTAGAAAAGTAAGGCCATGGCATCTGGTCCCATCATTTCATGGCAAATATATGGGGAAACAGTGATAGACTTTATTTTTTTGTGTTCCAAAATCACTGCAGATGGTGACTGCAACCATGAAATTAAAAGACATTTGCTCCTTGGAAGAAAAGTTATGACCAACCTACACAGCTTTTAAAAAGCAGAGACATTACTTTGCTGACAAATATCCATCTAGTCAAAGCTATGGTTTTTCCAGTAGTCATGTATGGATGTGAGTGTTGGACTATAAAGAAAGCTGAGCACCGAAGAACTGACTCTTTTAAACTGTGGTGTTGAGGAAGACTCTTGAGAATCCCTTGGGCAGCAAGGAGATCCTACCAGTCCATCCTAAAGGAAATCAGTCCTGAATATTCATTGGAAGGATTGATGCTGAAGTTGAAATTCCACTACTTAGGCCACCTGATACAAAGAACGGACTCATTTGAAAGGACCCTGATACTGGGAAAGATTGTAGGTGGGAGGAGAATGGGACAACAGAGGATGAGATAGTTGGATGGCATCACTGACTCAATGGACATGAGTTTGAGTAAACTCCAGGTGTTGGTGATGGACAGGGAGGCCAGCGTCCTATAGTCCATGGGGTTACAAAGAGTCGGACATGACTGAGTGACTTAACTGAACCGCAGCAGGAGATGGCAAGAGTCAGCATGAACATCTTAGAAATCAGTAAACTAAAATGAATGGGAATGGACAACTTTAATTCAGGTGGCAATTATATTTACTTGTGTAGGCAAGAATTTCTTAGAAGAGATGGAATAGTCCTTATAGTCAACAAAAGAGTCTGAAACACAGTACTTGTGTGCAGTCTCAAAAATGACATTATGATCTCAGTTCATTTCCAAGGCAGATCATTCAACATCACTTTAATCCAAGTTTGTGCCCCAACCACTAATGCCAAAGAAACTGAAGTTGAATGATTCAATGAAGACCTGCAAGACTTTCTAGAACTAGAAAGAATAGTATAGAAAACATGTAAACATGATTATTTGAACATTTGGCTATATAATATGATAAATAATATTAAACTTTAAATAGGTAAAGGGGTCAATTAAAAACAAATTAGTCCATCCATACTGTATAGATCTCAGCAATGTGCCAGACACAAAGAAGTTGTCAAGAAATGGTTGATGTGTTTGCTACTACTGGCTATCATGAGTTAAAATACAAGATACGTTTTAGGTTGCTTTATAGGGGAGAATTAGGTTAATAGGTAGTGGTCATATAAATGCATGTGAAGTCACTTTAGTCGTGTCCGACTCTGTGCAACCCCATAGACAGAAGCCCACCAGGCTCCCCTGTCACTGGGATTTTCCAGGCAAGAACAGTGGAGTGGGTTGCAATTTCTTTCTCCAATGCATGAAAGTGAAAAACGACAGTGAAGTCGCTCAGTCGTGTCCGACTCTTAGCGACCCCATGGACTGCAGCCTACCAGGCTCCTCCTTCCATGGGGTTTTCCAGGGAAGAGTACCGGAGTGGGTTGCCTTGGCTTCTCTGCATATAAATGCATACCCGAATCCATTTTAGTACAATCTTAAAGAATTCAATCTTAGAAAGAAAACACAAAACAAAATGTGGCCTTGTGGAAAGAATGTAGGCTTCACAAGAGGATGACACGTGCCCAGGATGAGGCCATAATGATGGCATTTTCCTAACGTCAATATAACTTTGGTTGAGTAGTGTGACCTTAAGCTTCAGATTTATCATTTGTGAAATTAAGTTTATTTAGAAAATCAGTAATTATAAGCCATGTGAAATAGCTCAGAAAACTTACTGGCATATAGTAGGCAATTGATAACTGTAGGCAATTGATATTTTTCCTCTTGCAAATTAAAGAGGTCTTTACTGGAAGTTCCCAAGTTGAGATGAGTTATTATTATGTTGTAGAATATGAATGTCCTCAATGTGTACTTCAAACTTATATCTTAGGACTCTTTGATGAAGTGTCTAGCATTGTTAAAGTTCTCACACTAGCAAAGAGAGTGAGAACTGATATTAGAACTGAGAAATATTGATTTTGAATGCATGCTCCTTTCAAGACATATCTAGGCTGTACAAAAAGATATCATTCAGGGAAATTTTTTTCAACAGTGATATCGCAGTAGTATAATTATTACAAACATAAAATCAACTCACTAGAAAGGACATTTTTGTTACCTGAAACTTCCCCCTTTCTCTTGTTAAGGCACAAGTTTCTGAAATTCGACATGGAAAAAAAAATCTCCAGTTATATGTTACTTTTAATCCATATTTCTTTTCTTTGGAAAAGAAAATCATTGGATGTTATTCAATCATTTCTAAAGCTTATTGGTTTCTCTAAGTATTTGAATCAATCATTTGAAAAAATAATTTATTAAATTAAGCAACTGAAATATGAAACATTTTTAAAAGGAACAGCATTGGAGGGTTTGTATTTTCTCACTTTCCTTTGACTGTATACACAGTCACTTTCCTGTATACACTTTCCTTTGTCACTGTATACACTTTCCTTTGACTGTGCACAAGTGCACACATATGTGTGCACACACACACACACAGAGGACTGTTAAATTGGATGTTAAAATTTTATGTACTTTTCCAAAATTTGCAAGTCAGAAAGCTGGATGGTTACTGTAATCCTTAGTTATATGATGATCTCTGGGTCCTTTTGTTACTAAGTATAATAAGATATCTTTATCCCCAGGATGAGGCCTCCTGCCAAATGACTTTGAAGTATTATCAACTGTTTGGGTTTTTTTTTTTTTTTTTTTTTAATCTTATCCGAAAAGTAGATTTAGAGCTTTCACCTAGTAAACTCAAATATGAATCACACTTACCTTTCAGGGAAAGATTTAAAAAATGCAAATACCTCACAGTAGTGAGTAATTTTAAAAACACACTACTCTGCCATGTTTGAATCCCTCTGCAGGAGCAACTTTTAGTTTGGGGGCTTTGATTTTTACCCTTCAACCATCAAACCTACAGGCTACCAGCACTTGCTCTATGTGGTGTTTAGTTTTCAGTCACTAGTCAGGGATAGATGCTATTCCATAAGGAAATAACAGATGCTGGGAAAAGAGGAGTGCTCAGGACAAAGAGTCACCAACATTCAGACATTTAGTGAAGGAAGACACAAAGATGTGATGGCTACAGAATGTAGAAGTTGTTGCTTTTTTCAGGAAGAAATTGTTGTTGCTGTTGTTGTTTTGCAAGTCCCAGGGCAGCCACTTATTTTTCCTCATGGTTCCATATCTTAGAGCAATTCATTACTTTTTTTTAAACGGCAGTATTATTGCTTTACAATGTGGTGTTAATTTCTGCTGTAAAACAACATAACAACATGAATCAGCTATATGTGTGTATGTGTGTGTGTGTGTATAACCCTTTCCTCTTGGGCCTCTCACCCTTCCCTCCAGCCCGTCACCCCATCCCACCTCTCTACTCATCACACGTCACAGAGCTGAGCTCCCTGTGCTCTACAGTTGCTTCCTAAGTCTATCTAATTTACACATGGTAAGTGGTGCTAGTGGTAAAGAATCCTCCTGCCATTTCAGGAGATGCATTCAGATCCCTGGGTTGGGATAATCCCTTGGAGTAGAAAATGGCACCCCAGTCCAGTATTCTTGATTGAAAAATTCCATGGGCAGAGGAGCCTAGTGGACTCCAGCCCATGGGGTCACAAAGAGTTGGAGTGACTGAGTGACTGAGCACACAAACACATAGTATATATATATATATGTCAGTGCTACTCTTGCAGTTTGTCATCCCACCCAACCCCCTATGTCCTGTTCTCTACTTCTGTATCTTTATTCTTTGCAGGAAGAAGTTTTTAATAAGGGGAAAGTGAGCAGGTCTTTCAAATGCTCATGGGAAATTATATTATACAGTATTGAAAAAATATATTCAAAATATAATTTTAAAATGCAGAGTTGTTTTTGTGATGTTAAGAATTGCAGGCTGATTTAGAATTTGAAGCGATACCTGAAATATGGCTAAGGAAGTAAAGGGACCATGCTGAGTAATAATGATTCCAAACATTTTCTTGGAAAATCTGGTAGAAATAAAACTGGAAAGATTACACAGGGCTTAAAGAGGGTTTATGTTTTGTTTTTGCAAGTGGCTATAAATTGATGCCTTTGAACTGTGGTGTTGGAGAAGACTCTTGAGAGTCCCTTGGACTGCAAGGAGATCCAACCAGTCCATTCTGAAGATCAGCCCTAGGATTTCTTTGGAGGGAATGATACTAAAGCTGAAACTCCAGTACTTTGGCCACCTCATGCGAAGAGTTCACTCATTGGAAAAGACTTTGATGCTGGGAGGGATTGGGGGCAGAAGGAGAAGGGGACGACAGAGGATGAGATGGCTGGATAGCATCACTGACTCAGTGGACGTGTGTTTGAGTGAACTCTGGGAGTTGGAGATGGACAGGGAGGCCTGGCGTGCTGCAATTCATGGGGTCGCAAAGAGTCAGACAGGACTGAGAGACTGAACTGAACTGAACTGAACTTATAGGAAAAATAAGACCATGTTGAAATAGGAATGAAAAGTATTCCATATAAGGAGAAGAGTTAAAGCTTTGATGAAGAAATTCTATAATTATGATACAAGATCTCTGAGAATATGAGAAGAGAAGAAATATTGATTATACACTAAACAGGTTCTTATTGGGAGCCTCTTCCCTCTTAAAAATAAAGAAGGAGAAGAAGGCTGGTGCAGATGCAGGCAAACTTGATGATCTGGGTAAGGATTTGAGGAAAAAGCCAATTTGATGTTTTTGTTTCTCTGTGAGTTAAAAAGTGAGGGCAGTTTATGGAGACTGAGGGAATAGAGCAATGTGTAAAGGCTTGAGGAGAGAAGCAAAGATATGAGATAGTTGATAAGAACTATGAAAGATCCAGACGTCTGGAAAAGCCTAAAAAGATGGCCTCACAGAGTTAAGGGTCTACTTGTAGTTGGTGATCATGAATTTATGGTGAAAACAATCTGTGCCATTGTAATTTCCCCTTTAACACCAAATTTGATTTTGTGAGATCGTGCTTTGGAGAGTGAACACAATGCGCACAAGTGTCAGAGTGTTAAGGATGTGTGCAAGAAACTGACAATGATAGTGGACCATGAAATGTTTGATAAATGAGGAAGGAAACAGAGCCAGGAACAGGCCACATGATTCAGTGTAAATGGTGACCAAAATAAATTCAAGGCCTTAATGAATTTTCAGTTATTTTGCATATAAAGGATATGACCAGTGAAAGGAATATGAGTGTTGTTCATTTCAGGAATTGAATCAGAAAATGACAATTTTAGAGTGAAACAGAGTGGATGAGAATGTCTCTAAAGATGAATAGGCAAAAGTGTTGACAGGGAAGACATTACAAAGTACCCTAGGATAATGGAAGAGGAGGATAAAGAAGACATGAAGTCAGATATGGTAGAAAAGAAAACAAATAACCAGAAAATAAATATGCAAATATATTGAAAAGAGGAGAAGGTAGTATAACTGGACAGTATATGCCATTAAGGAGGAGTGGAGCTTTTTGTATGTTTATTTTATTTTTAATATAGAAAATAATTTTCAGGAAGCCATATTTGGTAGTGAGCAAGGCCCTGACCACATCACCTGATCCTGAGATATGTGAAATAAATAGGTACATTTGAAACATGAAGGGCAAATTTATACCATGCTAGCTAAAGAAAGAAGATGGCAATTTAAGATGGTAATGGTATGAGGCAGATAAATGCAGAGCCACTGACATAAAATATCTCCCCCTTTACACCCTTCTAACTATTGTGGCCATTGTATTTATCTTTTATTTAATGCTAATTGTACACTAGACATATTGCAAATGATATATTATTCTATTCTCATAGTAGTATTTGCAAGTGGCTATTTTATTTTAAATTTATGGAGAAGGAAGCTAAAACTCACAGAGTTTTATTTTGCCAAAGTCACCCAGGAAGTAAATATTACTACTGATTTTCAAACTTAGATATATTGAACATAATTCAATCTCTAGTCAACTTAGTTGCTGTGAGGCTCAGTTTCCTCATCAGTAAAATGCAGAAAATATTAACATCTACCTCAGAGGGTACAACTTTGCAAGTGATAATAGTGGTAAAAAAAAAAAAAAAATCTGCCTGCCAGTGAAGGAGACATAAGAGTTGTGGGTTTGATCCCTCGGTCAGGAACACCACTCTCTGCTGACCCCCTCCCCTGCACCCCCACCAGAGTAAGAAACTGCAACCCATTCAAGTCTTCTTGCCTGGAAAATTCCATGGGCAGAGGAGCCTGGTGGGCTATAGTCCCATCAGGGACTGCAAAGAGTCAGTCCCACCAGGCTGCAAAGAGTCAAACATGACTGAGTGACTGAGCACACAGAAGGTGAATTAAATCTCTAAATTACTCAGAACTGGCCATACTTAATAAATAATTAAATTATTCATTAGTGTGTAGTAGTAAATACACTAATAAATACATGTTAGCAAAAAATATAAACCACCTCTGAGAGGAACTACCCCACATCCAAGGTCAGGGGCGGCAGCTAAGTGGAGCTACCCCATGTACAAGGTAAGGAGCAGTGGCTGTGCTTTGCTGGAGCAGCCCTGAAGAGATACCCCACATCCAAGGTAAGAGAAACCCAAGTAAGACGGTAGGCATTGAGAGAGGGCATCAGAGGGCTGACAGACTGAAACCACAATCACAGACAACTAGCCAATCTGATCACATGGACCAAAGCTTGTCTAACTCAATGAAATTAAGCCATGCATGTGGGGCCACCCAAGATGGATGGGTCATAGTGGAGAGGTCTGACAGAATGTGGTCCACTGGAAAAGGGAATGGCAAATCACATCAGTATCCTTGCCTTGAGAACCCCAGAACAGTATGAAAAGGCAAAAAGATAGGACACTGAAAGATGAACTCCCCAGGTCGGTAGGTGCCCAATATGCTACTGGAGATCACTGGAGAAATAATGAAGGGATGGAACCAAAGCCAAAATAACACCCAGTTGTGGATGTGACTGGTGATAGAAGCAAGGTCTGATGCTGAAAAGAGCAATATTGCAAAGAAACCTGGAATGTTAGGTCCATGAATCAAGGCAAATTGGAAGTGGTCAAACAGGAAATGGCAAGAGTGAACGTTGACATTCCAGGAATCAGTGAACTAAGATGGCCTGGAATGGGTGAATTTTGACCATTATGACCATTGACCATTAATGTCAAGACATTATCTGCATTATAATTCCAGTTGAGCTATTTCAAATCCTGAAAGATGATGCTGGGAAAGGGCTGCACTCAATATGCCAGCATATTTGGAAAACTCAGCAGTGGCCACAGGACTGGAAAAGGTCAGTTTTCATTCCAATCCCAAAGAAAGACAATGTCAAGACATTATGACCAGATGACCATTATGTCTACTACTGTGGGCAGGAATCCCTTAGAAAAAATGAAGTAGCCATCATGGTCAACAAAAGAGTCTGAAATGCAGTACTTGAAAGTACTTTTGAGTTGCAATCTCAAAAGCAACAGAATGATCTCTGTTCATTTCTGAGGAAAACCATTCTATCACGGGAATCCAAGTCTATGCCCCGAGGAGTAACGCTGAAGAAGCTGAAGTTGAACGGTTCTATGAAGACTGACAAGACCTTCTAGAACTAACACCCCGCCCCCAAAATATCCTTTTCATTATAGGGGACTCAAATGCAAAAGAAAGAAGTCAAGAAACACCTGAAATAATAGGCAAATTTGGCCTTGGAGTACAGAATGTAGCAGGGCAAAGGCTAACAGAGTTTTGCCAAGAGAATGCACTGGTCATAGCAAACACCCTCTTCCAACAACACAAGAGAAGACTCTACACATGGACATCACCAGATGGTCAACACCGAAATCAGATTGATTATATACTTTGCAGCCAAAGATGGAGAAGCTCTATACAGTCAGCAAAAACAAGACTGGGAGCTGACTGTGGCTCAGATCATGAACTCCTTATTGCCAAATTCAGAATTAAATTGAAGGAGGTGGGGAAAACCACTAGACCATTCAGGTACGACCTAAATCAAATCCCTTATGATTATATAGTGGAAGTGAGAGATAGATTTAAGGGCCTAGATCTGATAGACAGAATGCCTGATGAGCTATAGACAGGGGTTCATGACGTTGTACAGGAGACAGTGATCAAGACCATCCCCAAGAGAAAGAAATGCAAAAAAGCAAAATGGCTGTCTGAGTTGGCCTTACAAATAACTGTGAAAAGAAGAGAAGCAAAAAGCAAAGGAGAAAAGGAAAGATATACTCATTTGAATGCAGAGTTCCAAAGAATAGTAAGAAGAAATAAGAAAGCTTTCTTCCACAATCAATGCAAAGAAATAGAGGAAAACAATAGAATGGAAAAGACTAGAGATCTCGTCAAGAAAATTAGAAATACCAAGGGAACATTTCATGCAAAAATGGGCTTGATAAAGGACAGAAATGGTATGGACCTAAAAGAAGCAGAAGATATAAAGAAGAGGTGGCAAGAATACACAGAAGAACTGAAAAGAAAAGATCTACACAACCCAGATAATCACGATAGTGAGATCATTCACCTAGAGCCAGACATCCTGGAATGTGAAGTCAAGTGGGCCTTAGAAAGCATCACTATGAACAAAGCTAGTGGAGGTGATAGAATTCCAGTTGAGCTCTTTCAAATCCTGAAAGATGATGCTGTGAAAGTGCTGCACTCAATATGCCAGCATATTTGGAAAACTCAGCAGTGGCCACAGGACTGGAAAAGGTCAGTTTCCATTCCAATCCCAAAGAAAGACAATGTCAAAAAATGCTCAAACTACCGCACAATTACACTCGTCTCATACACTAGTAAATTAATGCTCAAAATTCTCCAAACCAGGCTTCAGCAATATGTGAATGGTGAACTTCCAGATGGTCAAGCTGATTTTAGAAAAGACAGAGGAACCAGAGATCAAATTGCCAACATCCACTGGATCATCAAAAAAGCAAGAGTGTTCCAGAAAAACATCTATTTCTGCTTTATTGACTATGCCAAAGCCTTTGATTGTGTGGATCACAATAAACTGTGGAAGATTCTGAAAGAGATGGGAATACCAGACCACCTGTCCTGTCTCTTGAGAAACCTATATGAAGGTCAGAAAGCAACAGTTAGAACAGGACATGGAACAACAGACTGGTTCCAAACTGGACATGGAACAGACTCCAAATAAGAAAAGGAGTATGTCAAGGCTGTATATTGTCACCTTGCTTATTTAACTTATATGCAGAGCTCATCATGTGAAATCCTGGGCTGGATGAATCACAAGCTGGAATCAAGATTGCCAGAGAAATTTCAATAACCTCCGATATGCAGAGGGCACTATTCTTATGGCAGAAAATGAAGAGGAACTAAAGAGCCTCTTGATGAAAGTGAAAGAGAAGAGTGACAAAGTTGGCTTAAAACTTAACATTCAGAAAAGTAAGATCATGGCATCTGGTCCCATCACTTCATGGAAAATAGATGGGGAAACTGGCTGACTTTATTTTGGGGGGCTCCAACATCACTGCAGATATTGATTTCAGCTATTAAATTAAAAGGTGCTTACTTGACAGGAGGAAAGTTATGATCAACCTAGACAGCATATTAAAAAGCAGAGACATTACTTTGTCAACAAAGGTCCATCTAGTCAAGGCTACGATATTTTCCAGTGGTTATGTAGGGATGTGAGAGTTGGACTATAAAGAGCTGAGCACTGAATAATTGATGCTTTTGAACTGTGATGTCAGAGAAGACTCTTGAGAGTCCCTTGGACTGCAAGGACATCCAACCAGTCCATCCTAAAGGAGATCAGTCCTGGGTGTTCATTGAAAGGACGACGTTGAAGCTGAAACTCCAATACTTTGGCCACCTGATGTGAAGAGCTAACTCATTTGAAAAGACCTTGATCCTGGGAAAGATTGAGGGGAGGAGAAGAGGACGACAAAGGATGAAGATGGCATCATTGACTTAATGGACATGGGTTTGGGTGTACTCCGGGAGTTGATAATGGAGGCCTGACATGCTGCCATTCATGGGGTCAAAAAGAGTCGGACACGACTGAACGACTGAACTGAACTATACCGCTTTTTTTTTTTTTTTTAACCAGAAAGATATTTTATTTTAAACAGGCTTCAAATGAAGGTTGAAATAATCTGGAACAGACACTTTTGCAATCTACATTTCATGTTTTCCAAAGTTCTGACTGCCAGAGCAAAACAGCAAAATTGTTTCTGGATACATGAAGGGAAAAAAGTGGATATTAGTTATTCGTTTTTGCAGATGCACAGTTCAGTAGCTTGTACACAGAAACACTATGCAAATCTTTCTAAAACTTGAAAATACGGTAGTGGATGCCTTATTAAACAAGGTTTAAAGTCATCTGAGAAGTAACCAATGACAGTTTGCCAGACTTCTACTCACCCCAGATCACCTCCCCTCTGAGATGATTTATAAGGTTCATTTTAGAGATACCTGTAGCATACACGTTCTGTAGAGATTTGAACTTCAAATGCTTTACATTATTTTTTTAATATAAATTTATTTATTTTCATTGGAGGTTAATTACTTTACAATATTGTATTGGTTTTGCCATACATCAACATGAATCGGCCACAGGTATACAGGTGATCCCCATCCTGAACCCCTCTCTCTCTTCCCTCCCCGTACCATCCCTCTGGGTCGTCCCAGTGCACCAGCCCAAGCATCCAGTATCATGCATCAAACCTGGACTGGCGATTCATTTCATATATGATATTATACATGTTTCAATGCCATTCTCCCAAATCATCCCACCCTTTCCTTCTCCCACAGAATCCAAAAGCCTGTTCTATACATCTATGTCTCTTTTGCTGTCTTGCATACAGGTTTATCATTACCATCTTTCTAAATTCCATATATATGCGATAGTATACTGTATTGGTGTTTTTCTTTCTGGCTTACTTCACTCTGTATACTTTTAAAAGAGTTTACTTGTATGTATGGATATTGGCTAATAACCTCATTTCAGAAGTATAAAATATAGCACACCTTTTTGAGGAGATTATCTTTTTAAATAAAATTTTATATATGTAAAGTATACAGTGTGATGTTTTGATATACATATACACTGAAATGACTACTACAATCAAGCTAATTGACATGTTATTGTTAGTTTTGTTAGTTTTTTTTTAAATTTTTCTTTTTGGGTACAGTTAGAACACTTAATATCTACTTCATTATTTGAAATGGCATCAATAAAACTGTATCACATTATGTGGAGTGAAAAAACCAGAGACTGAAAGACAAATCCTGCGTGATTCTACTTATATGTGCAAACTAAAAAGGCTAAACCCCTAAAAGTAGAAGAAAATAAAATTGTGGTTGCTAGAATTTGGGGAGTGGAGATATTGGTCAAAGTGTACAAAATTTCTGTTTTGCAGGATGAATACGTTTTGGAGGTGTACTGTACAGCCATGTGACTATAATTAATAGTACTGTAGTGTATATATTTGATTTCTCATTTCCAGTAGCTAGAAAAGTGGTCTTAAAACAATAGCTACACCAAGAGAAAGGGAATGTAACAATCTCCACTCAAGTTTACTTGGAAAACTTATTGGAGGGAATTATGCATTAAATTGGTGAATAAATAGTTTGATATCATTTTTATAATGGAATATTCTTACTCCATTAAAATTCTGAAATTTGAGGCTGCCTCATGAATAAAAATCACTCAGCCATCTGAACAATTAAGAAAAAAGTCGACCGTGTTAATGGCGTGTTTGCATCTGCTACATTTGTGAGTGTGAAGGTAGTCGGACAAGAGCGAAAATGGGTGGATCGGACTGACAATGATGAAGTAAATGCCAGCATGGTAGAGTATGACAGAGTAGAGAGCACGGGGATCATGCCTGAACAGACTGTCATGTGACTGACGAGGAGTGTGTGCACTTTGGCAAGGATTAGAGCTGACTGCCTCTGAAAAGAAAAATACACACCTCGCTTGACTCTGTTATAGTGACTGCGTGTCATATCAATGATTAGGGAAGACGTGTATAGAAAGACAGAAGGATTAGTTTTCTCTTGATAAAAATAACTAGCTCTGGATGGAGTGAGTATCGTCTGTTAATATGGATTCCATTGCTTTAAGTTTAATTAACATTTTTTCTAGAGACAGTACAATTGTGTTGGAACCATGGAATCTTCTCCATGTATATTATGCAGTTCTTATGAACCCACAGCTAGTGTTGAGCTGAGGTCATGTATGTCCCATTTAATCTTATTTGACATCTGTTATTTTATTACTGTTTCATCCACTTTGTTGTAGACCTGTGATATAGCAGCTTTTTTCTTCAGGTGTCAAATATGTCCTGCCTTTGTTATACTTGAAGGCTGGGTGTCATAAAGTCAGAGCTCTCAGTGTTCTAGGAAATGGAAAAGTATAACACAATTTCTGCTATCCTCAGATAACTTTAAAACTTACTTGCTGGTTGAGAATTAGAACCTGAATAACGAGGGTGGGATCCCAAAGTGGATCGACCACTTACTTCTGCCCTGCCTCCACCCATCCTCTTCTGCTCAGTGATGAAGAGAAAATGAACTGAAAGGAGTGGAGGGGGTAGAATGGTCCTCAGAAGCAGAGTTGGCCATGGCTATTCCAGTTGTACTTTACCTGCTGAGTGAGATACCCAAGAAATCCAAAGCTATTTAGAAGGAAGACAGTACTCTCCATGCCACCGACAAATAGCCTCTTTGAATTTCTAATATACATTTTCCCTATCCATTTCATCCTCTGAATTCTTTTGCTTTCTTTTCTTTCAGTCAGGTTGTGGAGAATCTAAAACAAACAAAAAGTGTACCCACTGCCTTTTCTGTCAACATGAAGGAGAGATGCAAAGATGGTGAAGAATCCTACTTATGGTGAATACCTGACCAAGAAAAAGTTTGATTATACACTTGTTTAGTGTTCTAAAAAATTACATGTCAAGGTGTTGGCAAGAAAAGCATTATATGACCTCAGCCACAATTATGCTGACACAACATTTTGACCCAAGCTTAGGGCACAGATCTTGACTGTGTACTTATGAGTAAAGGGTCAGAATATTAGAAATTAGAACTGTCCTGATAAATATAAGTCATGTTGTTCATCCCATATGCAAAGATCTATAGTTTTTAAAATAACAAGATTTATCTCTGTTTGGTCTTTGAAAGTAGCCAGTGAGCATCTTTCTGAATTTTTTTTTTCTTTCTTTCTTTCTTTTTGACCATCTTCTTCAAAGATTTTCCACTGGAAACTATGATGTATGCAGTAAACATTAGGCCCCGTTTCCTAGATGATATGATGACAGACGTATTTGGAAATTACTGGAAATGTGAGAAGTGAGGACACATCTTATCCCTTTGTAGGAAAAAGTTAAACTCTCTTTCATGTGTTATTTGTAACCATGTCACCAAAAGCCAGATGGGTGATATGTGTCGGGGCAAGCAAAAGGGAAAACAAAACAAAAACCAAACAAACACACAAAATAGACAAAAAAAAACACCACACAAACAAACCGTCTAAAGAGTCATCTTTGTTTACCTAAGATATGACTTACTCCAATGCATAATGATATTTTTTATGAGATATTGGTTACAAGCTACCTCATAAATGGGCTTCCTAGGTGGCTCAGTGATATAGAACTCGCCTGCCAATGCAGGAGACACAGGAGATGAGGGTTCATTCCCTGGGTTGGGAAAATCCCCTGGAAGAGGGCATGAACCCATACTAGAACCCACTCTCATATTCTTGCCTGGAGAATCCCATGGACAGAGGAAACTGGCAGGCTGCAGTCCATGGGGTCACAAAGAGCTGGACATCACTGAACATGCTAGCATGACATCGTAAATGGAGTCTCATTAAAAAAAAAAAAATCGCAGCAATTATCCTGATGGGAGGTGACAGAATTTATGGGTTGGTTGAAAAAAATAAAACATTGCAGTTTGTTATGAAGTAATGGAGAGTGGTCAGGAAAACATAATCTCATTGTAACTAAGAAAGATTGACTTGAAGATTTCTAAAGGTATCTTTAAAACATGAACATAAATCATAGCAACAGGACAGTCAGTGCAACCTAAAATTACAACTTTAGGTTACGGGAATGAGATTTTTTTTCAAAAGGCAGAAAGAGTGATTGTGGATTGTGAGTATTTGTGATATCAGTAAAACTATAAATACATGAGGAGATATAGAATGATCAAAATAAGAACTTGTATTACTTGCTTTTATATTTCCCCTCTCACTGCCTTTTTATAAAAGCTGGCACCTATATACTGTTGGATTTACTCTGTTGCTAATAAGGAAAATGTTTAAGGTAAGAAAGAATTTGAAGTAGTGATTTTATTTACTTGAGTTATAGATAAAGACATCAAACATGGGACCCTTTTTCACAGTTACCTAAATTCCTATTTTTGAGATTTTTGTGATTTTATATGCCTAGTCATTTATTGTTTTTGCAAACCAGAGCTCTTTATAACAACTGCTAACTTTTAAAAAACACTTCTTGCCAAACATTCTTAAAAAACTTTACATGTATTTACCCATTTTATTCTCTCATCATCCTTATGTTTTAGATACTATTTTTATGCCATTTCAGAGATGTAGAATTTCATGTTTAGAAGAAATACTGAGTTATTTGTCTGAGGCTTCATAGCAACTCATGTGTGTGATTTTAGAGCTTATGTTTTTAATCAACATCCTGAATATAATTGGCACAGTAAGTTTTATATTCTTGTATTGAACAGCTTTCTTTCCCTTCTACACAGTTGGATTATGATTGGGAGCCCAAGTGGACCTTTTAATTTCATGGGAAGCATTCACATTTGAGTGGGCACTGTCCTCTTTATTTTTTCTAACAGCTACTGCCAGGGGCTTCAGTAGTGTTTTCTCCAAAAGCTTTCTGTTTTTACTCATTGTCACCAAGCATGGCACTTGGGGGAAAAAATAAATACTTATTCTTCTTGTGAACATATGGTAAGTTTTCTTCCTATGTTTAGTCCAATAGGACATTTGTCCAATAGGACTAAATAGCCTACTGTTTTGACTCCTGACTAATATCTTGACTTATTCAAGAGCTCTGAGTTGTTGTATGCATTTGGCCACATGGATTTTGCTTTTGTCTTTGGGAGCAAACTAGTTGGAACGTTCTGGAATGCCTTTGCATTGTGTGTCTTTCCCAGCTATGGTGCACTGCCCTTTCCCCAAACAGTTAGTCTTTCTCTAACTACATTTTTCTTGGCAGCCACAGAAACATCCATTTCACAAGTGCTGACAGTTGCGTCAGTTCCTTAAATTTAGTCAGTGATCATTAGGGATCCTCCATCATATTTTCAGTTAGCACAAACTCCTAGGGAGTGTGATTTGAACAGTGGAGGCTCCCAGTGTCTTATAATTTACAGAAACATTTGTTGTTTATGAGAGACTAGTTTGACACAAATCAGCTAACACGTCACTGTATTATTTTGCTACCACTTTTAGTATTGATCTCACAACTCAATAGAATTCAGAGGTTTGATAACATTTTATCTTTCTGGGAAGTGAGTGAATTCAGTATTTTATTATATTCAATTTAAATTTAAATACAGTAAGTAAATCATACAGAATTAATATATATCTGTACTAGCTGGAATCCCCACTTATATTCAGGGTTTTGAAGTTTCTGTAAAGCACTGTTTTTTTTTTTTTTTAACATCTGCTTAACTTCTAATGTCTCAGTTCTAATGCAAACAAAAAATTGTAAATGCTTAAGCCAAAGACTTTACTAAATTAGGAAGAGTCTTTATTTATCTATCTATACATACATGCACACATAAACATAGAGCCATCCATGTAATCCTTTTCATTGTATATATACATATACCTATGTATATATGGATATGCAAACACATATTACACACATGTGGTACCATATGAAATTATGTGTTCCCCCTCTTTGTCTCTTTCTCCCCCCCCATTTAGAAATGAAACCTCAGTAATACAGGGTCTTTAAGTGAATGATTGACTTCATTTTCACTTATGTTATTCAGGTTGGGGGCTTTTAGCAGATACTGTTAGCCAAAGCAAAATATAGATGAATTGGAATAGCTTTATAATTAAATAAATTGCAATGCATATAATATATACAATAAGTCATGCTTTTCAGTCTGTGGTGCCCTTTCAATTCTCTGCATGGTATTCCTGTCTAAAAGGCACTAATAGAGACATTCTGATCTTGAAAAGAAAAGTGAGGAAAATCAACATCTAAAACTCAGAAAAGTCCTGGGTAGTAAAAGGTCTTTGTTCTGTGGAGTGTTCCCCACAGAGGAACAGAATTTTCTTTTAGCTTTTACATTTGACTCCCAGGCTCTGAAATATAATAATCAAAGCTCTTTGCTACCTTATGTTGAATCTCCTATACATGAAATCTTTTTATTTAGCAAGAAATGGAATTCTTGCTCCCAAATAATTTGATGAAAGCTTGAGCATTTGCCAGTTAAAAATATCTTTTTTCATTGTGATGTTATAAGAAGCTCCTAGTAGGCCACTGGGATAATTAGAGAAGACTAGAGTGTATTTAATGAGCTTTCTGGGGTGCACTTCAGAATGTCTTCTATGTTTTCATGTGTTCCTGATAATTTTATCTTTCTTTCTTTAGCTGTTGAGGTTTTGTGGTGTTGGAATGTTTAAATTAGAGATTCAAGACAATACTGAAACCTAGAAAAGTCTGACTTTTTCAGACATTTTTGTAAGGATATGTGAGCCTTCATCCTATTTTAGCTGTTTTGGGTCTTATATTCTTCCTCATGGGCAGATTAGTATATAACAATCAATAGCTCATCTCCACTGAAGAAATGCTTTGCCTTTTCAGGGAATGAACAAACCATTGCTTGGTGGTTAAATGAAAAGAAGAAACATAAGTAAAATCTTTGGAAAAATTTTTGTATTTATTATCATGCACCTTGATGGTGTGCCCTAGCTTCTGTGAGCACTGTTGTTCAGTTGCTCAGTCATGTCCAGTTCTTTGCAACCCCATGGACTGCAGCACACCAGGCTTCCCTGTCCTTCACTATTTCCTGGAGTTTGCTCAAGCTCATGTCCATTGAGTTGGTGATGCCATCCAGCTGTCTCAACCTCTGTCACCCGCTTCTCCTCCTATCCTCAATCTTTTCCGACATCAAGATCTTTTCAATGAGTCAGCTCTTCGCATCAGATGGCTAAAGTATCGGAGTTTCAACTTCAGCATCAGTCCTTCCAATGCACATTCAGGATTGATTCCTTTAGGATTGACTGGTTTGATCTTGCTGTCCAAGGGACTCTCATAGGTGCAAGAATTTCAAGCTAGATCTTTCAGGCTAGGTTCTTCTCATGTAGATTCTTATACAACTCAATCAAAACTGAAAAAAGTAATACTATCCAGAGAAAGCTTGAATTGGTGGTGGGCTCCATCCACCCTATCAATGATAGGGTGAAGACAAGGAAGAGGAAGATTTTATTTTTATTTTTTAATGAGAAAGAACAAAAACAAAAGCCTTATAATCCAAGAACTGGTCTGTCATGGAGTCTGAACTTGAGGAGTAGAAACATTTGGTAGGCTTTCCGATCTCAGGGTGATCAGAACAGAATGAGAAATGCTAACTGGAAGTGAAATGAATATGAATACATACTACTATGATTATTTCCCTGTAACTCATCTAACAGCCACTTGCTGCAGAAACAGCAGTGTAGGTGAGCTGGAGGGTTTAAGGTCCACACATTTCAGTAGCTTCAGTAAGGAAAAAAAAAAAAAAAGAATGTGGGAAAAAAGCATCTCACAGGCTTGTGCAGAAGCTGGATGCCTCAGACCAAGCTCAAGGACCAAATCAGTTTGTGTAAGTAAAGTTTGACTGGGACACAGTTTCACCCATTCTCTTTGTATTATCTATGTAATACATAGAATATTGCCTGTTTTGAAGTCAGCTACAAGGCTTTAAGTACAAATGGATAGAGCTGAGTAGTGGCAGCAGAGACTTTACGGCCTGCAACAACTAAAACTTTTGGGTCTTTATATAAAATGTTTGCAGACACCTGCTTTGGCAGCCATTAGGCCACTGCATTCTGATGTATCAGGCAAGTCAGAAGCGAACTCCCATACTTCCATAGAGGTTACAGCATTTTACATTCCCACCACCAGTATACAAAAAGTTTCATTTCTCCACATTCTCACCAACACTTATCTTTTGTTTTTTGATAATAATCATTTAAACAATGTAAGTTGGTATCTCATTGTGGTTTTCATTTGCATTTCTTTGACAATTAATTATTGAGAACATCTTTTCATATACCTATTGACCATCTGTATTATTTCTTTAGAGGAATGTCTATTCAGGTACTTTGCTCATTTTTTAGCTATGTTATTTTGGAAGTTTTTGCTGTTGACTTATAGGAGTTCCAACTTACCTTTTCACTTTTAATTTTTTGCCATGAAAAACTTCTCTTTTTCCTTCTGTTGTCATATCCAAGAAGCTATGCTCAAGACCAATGTGAAGGGTTTTTTTTTGTTTGTTTTTAATCCATTTTGAGTTTATTTTTGTGTTGCAATATAAGATTGGGGCAATTTCTCTTATTGCTGCAGGCATTAATCTCCTCTTGTATGAAATGAAAGGCCTTGATAATACTTCTAAGTCCTTTTCCAGTTATCTACAGTTCTATTCAACTCAGAAACTCTCATGTCTCATCTTTCCATTTCCTGTCTCTTTTATAATTTTTTTCACCCCTTTAGACCCTGAGGAAGGGAATGGAAACCCATTGCAGTATTCTTGCCTCGAGAATCCCATGGTCAGAGGAGCCTGGTGGACAACATACAATCCATGGGGTCGCGGAGTTGGACCTGACTGAGCGACTATACTTACTTACTTACATCCCTGTAGAAAGGCTATTTCACTGATTGGGATTCTATTTTTGTCTGCAAGTAACAGAATAACTCAAAAAAGTGCCTTAATAAAGGAATTTACTATCTTTCATAATAAGAAAATCAAAAATAGGTAGATCAGAGTTTATGCAGCTGCTTAATATTCAAAAGGATGCAGACTTAGTCCTTTCTGCTGTTTCTTCATATGTTACCTTTGGCCTAGTAGTGGAGGATCATTGCTCCCATACATCAAATCTGTATTTCAGGCAGGAGCAAGGAGGCAGGAGAAAAGAGGGCAGACGTTTGCTTAGGAGACAAGGAAAAGCCTCCATATGATTGGCCAGATTTGCTGCATGAATCTTTACACCACTGAAAGCTATATGAACACAGGGAATTCAAATAATTTATTTGATATTTCTCCAGTAAAGAAGACAAGGGGGGAAAGGGCTCAAAAAGATATTGTGATTGAACTGATATACAATACCTATGAAGGTTAATATTTTGGAAAACGTGACATGTAAATGACAGGAAAACTTTATTTGAGAAGCAGTGAAAAAAGTTATCTTTAAATCTTATCCAGTTCTAATCAAAGAAGGTTTCCTAAAAGACAAACATGTTGCAGAAGAATATTAACTGTAGATAATATATTGTCTAAATGATTAATACAAAACAAAGGAAAATTTTATGTCATCTGTAGAAGTCTTAGGATTGGATTGGCTAAATAATACTATTTAAAAGGTGTTTCTACAAAGACTTCCCTCTTAACTCAGTTGGTAAAGAACCTGCCTGTAATGCAGGAGACCATAGTTTGATTCCTGGATCAGGCAGATCCCCTGGAGAAGGGACAGGATACTCACTCCAGTATATTTGGGCTTCCCTTGTGGCTCAGCGGGTAAAGAGTCCTCCTGCAATGAAGGAGACCTGAGTTCAATCCCTGGGTTGGGAAGGTCCCCTGGAGAAGGGAAACACTACCCACTCCAGTATTCTGGCCTGGAGAATTCCATGGACTATACAGTCCATGGGGTCCCAAAGAATGGAACAGGACATTCACTTTCACTTTCTTTCTTTCTACAAAGACAATGTTATCTCAGCTGATGAAAGCAATCCCTTCTAAAAATTACAATCTTAGGCTCATACAAATACAATAAACAATGAGATCCAACTCTTCCTCCATCATTATCACACTCACATCTATTTAGAGATATAATATAGCACATTATTATTATCACTATTCTATTAGTCAAACTTTGTGACTAGTGTAATCTTTAATTTGTTAAAGTGGATATTTTATAGCAATTACAATAGTCAGCTGAAAAAGATGGTGGTATTTTGAAGTAAAAATAATTTATAAGTGTATAATTTTGATTCCAGTTTCACACTTACATATGATGCTTCTTTTTAAGTGAAGCAGAACCCTATATTAATATTTAAAGCCTCATTCATAAGAGCTGAACTTGGCTGTTGCCATGAAATGAAAAATATTTGAGTTTCTGTTTCTAAGATAGATAAATTCCATGTATTTTATTTATTTCTACAAATATTGGGGTCCATGTGATGAAAAGATAGTTTTTGTGTCTGACATTCATATTGAATTTGGGCATAGACTTTGGTTTAATTCTTTCAGAATCTGATATTAGTCAATCCCCCAAACTCTGATTAGGAGAGAAAAAGCTCACTTTGGTTAATCTGAATATCTCCTCAGTATTTAAGGAATACTGGGCAGTGAGCAGAAAAGGAAGAAACAAATATCATTAAAAGCAACTCAGCCAATACTTTTGCCTTTTAAAAATTATAAATATTCACATAAGAGTAAGTAAAATATCCCTAAGTGTACAAGCTTTGGTTAAAAAAAATCAATAAATACGAAAAAAAGTAGAAGTCCTGCAAGCTGTGCTGTTTGCTAAAATGTGGCAACAAGTACAAAGCCATAATTTCTAAATAGCTGAAATCAATCAAGGGAGTGAAATGTGAAATTTGACATTTTTAATAAATTGCACTATTTACCTCAATGCAAGTGGCATAATTGAGTTAAATTAAATAGAGGAAAGAAACAACTGAGCTGTAGCTATATCATGTATTAGTCAGTGTTCAAAGTTTTCTTTAAAAATGTATTCAGGATTTTTTAACTTCTGGAATGATAGAAGCTGGATTCTTTATACAATCGAGTTTGTCATTCATTTTAAGGTAATGAACTAGGATATTTTTTCCTAAATCTATACTCCTATGAAAAGAACAGATTACATATATTTAAATGAATAACATTAGCACTTTGAAAATAATTATGTTTGTGAACAGAATCATCTTGAAAAAAATTACTGTAGGCTAATATTCTGAGAATACATACATTACTGTTTTTTTCTAAAATTGTATTCAAGTCCCTAATATCAACATTATTTTAATTGTGTATTAAAAAGTAGAGAAAAAAGATACATCTAAAATGGTCACTTTTGTGTACAAGTAACTTTTTACTTCAGTGTACAATTAAGAGAAATTTTAAAGCCCACACAAAGTAAAAATTAAAAAAACAGCACACATGTGCAACTGAAAGCATTTTAAGAATAACATAATTATTTCTTTTTTCTTAATTTGAGAAGTTACTAAAGAGCTATTAAACTTTAGTTTAATATTTTATTTATAATATAAAATGAATGATAATGCAGAGATATGGACCAAGAACAAGCAAACATTGTATCAGGGGAAACACAAACACTATCAAATAATGTGAAGTGACATTCATCATATAGTCCAGTTGATTGAAACATGACTGCTCATTAGAAACATATCTAGAACTCTGGAGAACAAAAGTAGTATATGGACATTTGTATTTCTCAAAAAATTCCAAGATAATTCTGATATGCATCTATGCTTTAAATAGTGATTACAGATTCTTCTATTAAATTGTAGTTTAGGAGATATAGAGTTCTATTGTTTCTCTATTGACTAATCATGATGCAATGGTATTGAGAGTAATAGTTACATAATCATAATAGTAAAAAATATTTATCAGTTTTCACAATCAATAGCCAGACAGAAAGTAAGATAATTACAATTGCAAGTCAAAATGGGAACATGATTAACCTAACAATATAAAATAATTACATAAAATCTGACACAATTGGGGGGGGAATCAAGCAGAGTGATGAGGTAACTGGAAGTGCATACATGCCCGTGTTTCCATCTGCCCAGCCAATCTATATCTTTTGTTTGGTTCATTTAATCCATTTACATTTAAGGTAATTATCTATATGCATGATCCTATTACTATTTTCTTAATTGTTTTGGGTTTAGTTTCTGTAGGTCTTCTCCTTCTCTTATGTTTCCTGCCTAGAGAAGTTCCTTTAGCATTTGTTGTAAAGCTGGTTTGGTGGTGCTGAATTCTCTTAACTCTTGCTTGTCTGGAAAGTTTTTGATTCCTCCATCAAATCTGAATTAGAGTCTTGCAGGGTAGAATATTCAGAGTTATAGTTACTTCTCTTTCATCACTTTAAATATATCATGCCATTCCCTCCTAGTTTGTAGATCTTCTGTTGAGAAATCAGTTAGTACAGTGATGGGAGTTTCCCTGTATGTTATTTATTGCTTTTCCCTTCTTGCCTTTAATATTACCTCTTTGTCTTTCAGTTCAGTTCAGTCGCTCAAACACATCTGACTCTTTGCAACCCCATGGACAGCTACATGCCAGGCCTCCCTGTTCATCAACAGCTCCCAGAGTTTGCTCAAATTCATGTCCATCAAGTCGATGATGCCATCCAACCATCTCATCCTCTGTCGTCCCCTTCACCTCCAGCATTCAATATTTCCCAGCATCAGGGTCTTTTCCAAGGAGTCAATTCTTATCATAAGGTGGCCAAAGTACTGGAGCTTCAACTTCAGCATCAGTTCTTCCAATGAACATTCAGGACTGATTTCCTTTAGGATGGACTGGTTAGATCTCCTTGCAGTCCAAGGGGCTCTCAAGAGTCTTCTCCAACACCACAGTTCAAAAGCATCAATTCTTTGGTGTTCAGCCTTCTTTATGGTCCAACTCTCACATCCATACATGGCTCCTGGAAAATAAGATAGCTTTGACTAGATGAACCTTTGTTGGTAAAGTAATGTCTTTTCAATATGCTGTCTAGGTTGGTCACAGCTCTTCTTTCAAGGAGCAAGTATCTTTTAATTTCATGGCTGCAGTCACCATCTGCAGTGATTTTGGAACCCCCAAAACCAAAGTCTCTCACTGTTTCCATTGATTCCCAACCTATTTGACATGAAGTGATGGGACCAGATGCCATAATCTTCATTTTTTTAATGCTGAATTTTAAGCCAGGTTTTTCACTCTCCTCTTTCACTTTCATCAAGAGGGTCTTTTGTTCCTCTTTGCTTTCTGCCATAAGGGTGGTGTCATCTGCATATCTGAGGTTATTGATATTTCTCCTGGCAATCTTGATTCTAGGTTGTGCTTCATTTAGCACAGCATTTCACACGATGCACTCTGCATAGAAGTTAAACAAGCAAGGTGGCAATATACAGCCTTGACATGCTGTTTATGCAATTTGGAACCAGTCTGTTGTTCCATGTCTGATTCTAACAGTTGCTTCTGCATACAGATTTCTCAGGAGGCAGTTTAGGTGGTCTGGTATTCCCATGTCTTTCAGAATTTCCCACAGTTTGTTATGATCCACACTGTCAAATTCTTTGGTGTAGTCAATAAAGCAGAAGCAGATGTTTTTCTGGAACCCTCTGCTTCCACTGGTTTTTCTACGATCCAGTGGATGTTGGCCATTTGATCTTTGGTTCCTCTGCCTTTTTAAATCCAGGTTGAATATCTGGAAGTTCTCAGTTCATGTACTGTTGAAACCTTGGCTTGAAGGGTTTTGAGCATTACTTTGCTAGCATGTGAGATGAGTACAATTGTGCAGTAGTTTGAATATTCTTTGTCATTGCCTTTCTTTGGGATTGGAATGAGAACTGACCTTTTTTCAGCCCTGTGGCCAGTGCTGACTTTTCCAAATTTGCTGGCATATTGAGTATAGCCAGCAAATTTCACAGCATCATCTTTTAGGACTTGAAATAGCTTAGCTGGAATTCCATCACCCCCACTAACTTTGTTCATAGTGATGCTTCCAAAGGCCCATTTGTGTTTGCATTCCAGGATATCTGGTTCTAGGTGAGTGATCACACCATTGTGGTAAACTGCGTCACGAAGATCTTTTGTGTATAGTTGTTCTTGTATTCTTGTCACCTCTTCTTAATACCTTCTGCTTCTGTTAGGTTCATACCATTTCCTTTATTGTGCCCATCTTTGCCTGAAAAATCCCATGGATGGGGGAGCCTGGTAGACTGCAGTCCATGCGGTCGCTAAGGGTCGGACACAATTGAGCGACTTCACTTTCACTTTTTGCTTTCATGCATTGGAGAAGGAAATGGCAACCCACTCCAGTGTTCTTGCCTGGAGAATCCCAGGGATGGGAAAGCCTGGTGGGCTGCCATCTATGGGGTCGCAGAGAGTCAGACATGACTGAAGCAACTTAGCAGCAGCAGCAGCTGCAGTCTTTCCAATAGTATTGTTTCCCACTATTTCTTTGCACTGATCACTGAGGAAGGCTTTCTTATCTCTCCTTGCTATTCTTTGGAACTCTGCATTCAGATGGGTGTATCTTTCCTTTTCTCCTTTGCCTTTAGCCTCTCTTCTTTTGTCAGCTATTTGTAAGCCCTCCTCAGACAACCATTTTGCCTTTTTGCATTTCTTTTTCTTGGTGACAGTCTTGATCACTGCCTCCTGTACAATGTCAGGAACCTCCACCCATAGTGCTCCAGGCACTCTGTCTATCAGATTGAATCCCTTGAATCTATTTGTCAGTCCACTATATAAATGTAAATGTAAGGGATTTCATTTAGGTCATATCTAAACGGCCTACTCCTTTTCCCTACTGTCTTCAATTTATTCTGAAGTTTGCAATAAGAAGTTCATGATCTGAGCCACAGACAGCTCCAGGTCTAGTTTTTGCTGACTGTGTAGAGGTTCTTTATCTTTGGCCTCAAAGAACAAAATCAACCTGATTTTGGTATTGACCATCTGGTGATGTCCATGTGTAGAGTTTCTCTTGTGTTATTGGAAGAGGGTGTTTGCTACGACCAGTGCATTCTCTTGGCAAAACTCTGTTAGCCTTTGCCCTGCTTCATTTTTGCACTCCAAAGCCAAACTTTCCTGTGACTCCAAGTATCTCTTGACTTCCTACTTTTGCATTCCTGCCCACTGTGATGAAAAGGATATCTTTCTTTGATGTTAGTTCTAGAAGGCCCTGTAGGTCATCATAGAACCATTCAATTTCAGCTTCTTTAACATTAATTGTTGGGGCACAGACTTGGATTACATTGCTATTGAATGGTTTGCCTTGTAAACAGAGATCATTCTGTCATTTTGAAGACTATACCCAAGTACTGCATTTTGGATTCTTTTGTTGACTATGAGAACTACTCTATTTCTTCTAAGGGATTCTTGCCCACAGTAGTAGATATAATGGTCATCTGAATTAAATTTGCCCATTCCAGTCCATTTTAGTTCATTGATTCCTAAAATGTTGATATTTACTCTTGCCATCTCTGTTTAACCACTTCCAATTTACCTTGATTCATGGACCTAACATTTCAGGTTCCTCTGCAATATTGTTTTTTACAGCATCGGACTTTCCTTCCATCACCAATCATATCCACAACTGGGTGTTGTTTTTGCTTTGGCTGTTTCTTCATTCTTTCTGAATTTACTTCTCCACTGATCTCCAGTAGTATATTGGGTATTTACCGACCTTGGGAGTTCATCTTTCAGTTGTCTTATCGTTTTGCCTTTTCATACTGCTCAAGCAGTTTTCAAGGAAAGAAGACTGAAGTGGTTTGCCATTCCCATTTCCAGTGGACCACGTTTTGTCAGAACTTTCCGCCATGATCGGTCCATCTTGGCTGGCCCTACATGGCATGGCTCATAGTTTCATTTTTGAGACAAGGCTGTGATCCATGTGATGTTTTGTTAGTTTTCTGTGATTGTAGTTTTCATTCTGTCTGCCCTCTGATGGATAAGAGGCTTTGGGAAGGGATGGGAGACTCTTGCTGAATGGAGAGACTTAATTTTTGTTATTTTGGTTACAATGTGTCTTGGTATCTTCCTCCGTGGGTTTAATCCTGCCTGAGACTCTGTGCTTCCTAGACTTGGTTGACTATTTCCTTTCCCATTTTAGGGAAATTTTCAGGTAGTATCTCTTCAAGTATTTTGTCACAGAATTTCTCTCTCTCCTCTCTTTCTGGGACTCCTATATTGCAATTGTTTGTCCACTTAATGTCTCAGAGGTCTCTTAGGCTATCTTCATTTCTTTTCATTCTTTTTTCTATATTTTGTCTTGCAGCATTGATTTTCACCATTCTTTCCTCAAGGTCATTTATCTGCTCTTCTGTCTCAGTTATTCTGCTATTGATTCTTTCTAGTGTATTATTCGTCTCTGTTTGTTCTTTAGTTCCCCTGGGTCTTTGGTAAACATTTCTTGCATCTTCTCCATTGTTTTCTTAAGATCCTGAATCATCTTTACTATCATTTTTCTGAATTCTTTTCCTGGAAGTTTGCCTATCTCCACTTCATTTTGCTGTTTTTATGGGGTTTTATCTTGTCCCTTCATCTGGGACATAGCATTCTTTCCATCCTGATGAACTTCTGTAACATGGTTTTTGTTTTGGCCACTGTAGGACTGTGGTTCTTTTTGCCTCTTCTGTATGCCCTTTGCTGGAGGAGGCAAAGAGGCCTGTGTTAGCTTCCTAATGGGATTGACTGGCCAGGGGAAAAACTGAGTCTTGCTCTGGTGGACAGGGCCTTGCTCAGTAAAGCTTTAATCCCATTTTCTGCTAATGGTTGGAGTTATACTCCCTTCCTGGTATTAGTTTGGCCTGAGGCAACTCAGCTCTGGGGACTAAGGGCTCTGCGGTAGGGTTAATGGCAAAATCCAAGAGGTCTTATGCCAAGTGGGACCTTCCCAGACTGCTGCTGCCAGTGCCCCCATCCCTGTCATGATCCCCTGCCAACCCACACCTTCACAGGTAACCTCCACACTAGCAGGAGTTTTGGTTCAATCTCCTGTGGAGTCACTGCTCCTTTTCTCTGGGTCTTGGTGTGTGCAATATTTTGTTTGTGCCCTCCAAGACTGGAGTCTCTGATTCCCCCAGTCCTGTGGATTATAATCAAATCCCACTGGCTTTCAAGGTCAGATTCTCTGGGGATTCCCAGTCCCTTTGATGGATTCTTAGTCTGGGAAGCCTGAAGTGGGGTTCAGAATCTTCATAACAGTGGGAAAACTTCTTTGGTATTATTGTTCTCTAGTTTGTGGGTCACTCACGTGGTGAGTATGGGATTTGATTTTATCATGATTTGCACCCTTCCTAACATCTCACTGAGGCTTCTTCTCTGGGCATGGGCTATCTTTTTTTGGCGGGTTCCAGCATCTTCCTGTTGATGGTTGTTCAACCACTATTTGCAATTTTGCTGCTCTTGCAGGAGGAATTGAGTGCATGTCCTTCTATTCGGCTATCTTAACCAGAAGTCAGTTTATATTTTTAAAAATGACAGTTATGCAAAATAGTGTTGCTATTGTTTGACTGCAATGATTTTGCATTAACCATGTACCATAGAACACTTTTAGTGAATTTAACAAAGACTTTGTATTAAGTGTTGTGAACCAAAACATCCCTTCACTTATTATTCACTCATTCAGTAAATAATAACCAAACATCTGGTATGTGCCGCAGTGTTTTAGACATCAGAAAACAATAAATGACCCAGTTTTCTTTGTACTTGCATTCTAATGAATTTCTAGTGATGATAAAAGTGTTACTTCTGAAAGTTGGAAATTTTGTACCATTGTAGGAATCTGATTAAAGGTTATAATGTATACATAATATGGAATATGCTATTAAACATTATTTTGAACATTTACCAAAATGGGAAAAATCAGAATATAAGTTATTATAGGTTTGATACAAAGCTATATATAATACATGCATATATATGTACACACAAACATTAAACAAGTATGGCATAAATAGATATATGTATATATGTATCTATCTATATTATAGATGGATATAGATAAGCTTCTTTTCATAATGTCTTAAATAAATGATGTTTTACTTGAAATTAGTACATAAAGTGTTCCTATTTTCCTTACTTCTATGGTAATTTTCAAAATTCATATATTTTTTGATACACAGATATATTGGTATCTCACATATTTATGTATTATTTAAGTTTCATGTTTAGTCAGATAAAACTAAAAACAAATACTCAAAAAGATTGGTTAAATAAATTTAGGTACACTGTACATGATAGAAAGATGACAAAGATTATCAGTATTTCTCTCTAGACAAAGTGGTATTATAGGTAGTTTTCCTCTGTCTCTCTCTCTATATATGTATATATACATTTTGTACAATTTTATGTAAGAACTATAACTTGGAAAATCAATTTAATTTTTGTTTTTACTTTTGTTGCTAGCGTTTTATTCCAAATTTAAATTTAAGTACAATTTTCAGTGGCAAGTATGTCTCTCTCTTCAGATGTTTTGTTCTATGTCTCCTTCCAGTTCTGTGGTGGTTTGCTATTTATTTCTCTGTTGGATTCAGGTGACTGTGTGACTTGTCGTAGTTCATCAAATGTAAGCGTAATAGTGATGTGTTACATGATACTTAAGGATATCATTTGCTGCAAAAGAATAGGTAATAAAAACATAGTAAAATGCGTGTATTTATGGAGACTCCCTAGTTATAGAGCAAGACCACTCTTAAAATACTGATGAAAAGTGCTTTTATAATAAGTGTTCTGATGTTTGTTTTCATTCAACCATATTTTTTCCCCATAACGATTTCATAAATCTCCTCTCTTCAGGGCTAAAGATCTATAATCCTGTATTATAAGGGTTTTGTGTCTCCAAGAAGCCAAATATGTGACATATCCGACTAATTCAATGTGTCATTTTGCTTCCCATCTGCCTTTCCTTTTCATCTCTGCAAAGTTCCAGCATTGATCCCCATGTTTCAGGTGTCCGTCAATATGAAAAGCAATCCTGGGAGAATACAGCTTTGAACTTCCATAAAGGCTCTATCTCATCAGGCTTAAGTTGTCCCTGCATCATTGACCTCAAGGGCTGTGGCTCACTGTGAGATGTAAACCTCTCTTTTTGCCTGTCATTCCCAGTTAAGAGATGGATCCTATCAGCTCTGTGATAGAGTAATGACTCCTGTAACTCTCCTTGGGGATAATTTATCTCCTAGATTCTTTCTCAGCTTTTAACATTATTTACCTCAAAGGTAATTTAAGTGCAGTTCTGCAGATCTGGAAATGAGGTCATCACAGATGAGGGAAAAGACTGCATCATCCCTACTTTAATACACAAAATATCTCTGTAAAGATAGGTTTTATAATTTATGGAGTCATAGAACACCCCAAATGCACATAAGCCCATTGACACATACTCTTTAATTTAAAAAGGAAGACTGAATATTCCCCATCCTTAATTTAACCACATGGATTTTTTTTCCAAGGTAAAAGTGCCTGTCCTCAAACTTTGCTTTGCAGAGATTAATTAACTATACATAAAAGTGCAGTAATCAGCCCTCAACATATTTGCAAAGTAAAAATATGTTTGAGCCGTGTCTTCCTCTCTATTCTATTATTTTGGGCTGAGCTGCCCATTCAGCTATGACTTTTATCACCAGGTTGGTCTTTGCTTCCATGATTCCCTAACTTCTCCTTGCACTGACACACAAGTTTACCACACTCCTTTAGAATCTCACTCTTTACCCAACTTTGAGATGGTATACTAGTAGTTTTGCAGTGGTAACGTTAGTGGTAACGAATTTTCCTGCCAGTGCAGGAGACCAGGAAGCATTATACAACACTCCCACTCCCATTTCACTGACCAGATGTGACCATACCTACCTGTGATCGAGGCTGGATGTTATGGTCTTTGGATTAGCAGCAGTGTGTTCAGTTAAGCTTCTGTTATGAAACAATTAGTTGAACTTTTGGAGAGAGTATTCTCTTACTCATAACTCTTACACAGATATGGGCATTTTAACCTTCTAGTTGTGCATAAAATTTTAAGAGCACAGAAAAATATATATTTTCCTCAATGAATAATTTTAGAAAAGACATACTGCTATGTCAAGATATGAATTAAGCTTGTTTATTAACCAGGTAAAAACAGAACAGCACAATCTAGAAAGCAAAATATTAGTAATTTATAGTTTTAGACAAAGTTTATGTTTTAATGTAAAATGTGCTACAATAGGTGCTGTCTGCTGGAAGGCAAAATCCAAATTTCACTTTCTTCTGTGTACTTTCCTTTGCTACAAAGATTGGAATACTTAAAAATAGAACTAGATTTATCAGATTGCCTTGTAGGTAAAGCTCTGGGTACAGGTTTGATTCTTCAAATTTAGATGTGGCTGCGATGAGTTGGAGGGTAGAAGATGGAAGGAGACTGATTTTTTTTGGATTTTGTTAGTGAATATGTCTCTTCTTTCACAATGACTGTCAAGCTTCTATTCCTATCTTCTACCTTCAAAGTGTGTAGGATCCCTTTAGCGTGTGTGTGCTTGCGCACATGCACACACGCACACACACACATGCACACACACATTGACATCTTAGTAGCCTCTTGGTATGGCATGTTACCTCCTTGACAAAAGAATGAGTGGAGTTGTCTGTGAAAAAAGGCATTTAAACAGAAGAGATAACAGTTGCTATTCTTCATTTGCTCCAGGTACTTAAAAACTGATTAATGGTTTCAAAAGTGAAAGTGAAAGTGAAGTCGCTCAGTTGTGTCCAACTCTTTGGGACCCCTTGGACTGTGACCCACAAGGCTCCTCCGACCATGGGATTCTCCAGGCAAGAGTACTGGAGTGGGGTGCCATTGCCTTCTCCAGGAGAACTTCCCGAATGGTTTCAAAGAGAGCTTCAATTTTCAGGTTACTTTATAAGAAAGACTGAAAAAATTAAGTCCTGTTTTTGCCTTTCTCCCACTCCAACATTGTATTATGTGACTATCTGAAGTGTATATATATATATCTTTCTATAAGCATAATTGCATAGGGAAATAATTTTGAAAAGACACATTTAGGTTTTAGAATGGAAAAGAGAAAAAATATTCTCACCTCCCTTTCTGGTACAAAGATTTTAAAGTGTCTAAATATTGCTTTCTTAGAAATGGTTCATTAAGTGATCTGCATGTTTTCAGCTCAAGCCAGCTAATTCCTTTTTCACTTAGGAAGGGGTTAGAATTACTGCCCCTTCTCTCGCCTCCCCACCCTCAGCCCACACATTCCTCAAATCCTCATTTTCTGAGTATGTATTATGAGTCACATATTGTGCTAAGTACGGAAGACATAAAGAAACAAAAAGGAAGGTTCGCACCATGAAGGAGCTCAAATTTTCCTGGGATATAGATGTGTAAAGTGGATTAATTTTAACACTGCACTTTAAGAGTTATGGGCTTCCCTGGTGGCTCAGATGGTAAAGAATCTGCCTTCAATTCAGGAGACTCAAATTCAATTCCCTGGTGGGGAAGATCCCCTGGAGAAGGGAGTGGCAACTCACTCCAGTATTCTTGCCAGGAGAATTCTATGGACCAGGGAGCTTGGCAGGCTATAGGCCATGGTGTCACAAAGAGTTGGACATGGCTGAGTGACTAATACGTTAAGAGTTATAAATGGAAGTACTATTAAGTGATTTGAATGCCACAGAGGGTAAAGGACCTAACTCTCCTGGGGGAATCATAGAAGGCCAAATTTCATCTTTTTCATTGACTTCATTGAAAGCAATGGCACCCCACTCCAGTACTCTTGCCTGGAAAATCCCATGGATGGAGGAGCCTGGTAGGCTGCAGTCCATGGGGTCACCAAGAGTCGGACACGACTGAAGCAACTTAGCAGTAAGCAGCAGCAGCAAGATGGTCTCCAGTGATCCCTCCTTCCTGGTATTCATGCACTAGTGTGGTCCTTTCCCACATTGTATCATGATGATGACTGGTCTGTGTGACTCACACCTTGTTGCAAAAGTGAGGATATGTCATCTTCTGGGCTGAAATACAAAAGATACCATGACTTCTGCCTCTCTGTCTCTTTGTCTCTCTCTGTTTCTCTCTCTCTCTCTCTCTCTCTCTCTCTCTCTCTCTCTCTCTGGAAGGAAGCTGCCTGGGATAAGACTCAGGCAGCCTGTGAACTGGCTCATATAATGAGGAACCGAGACATTCTGTCAACAACCAGAAAGAAACTGAGTCCCCAGAACAACAGTCACGTGAGGGAGGGAGATATCACAGAGGTGGATTCTTCAACCTAAATGAAGACTTCAGTTGCAGTCTGGTCATCAGCTTGCCTGAAATCTCATGAGTGACACCAGGACAGAACTACTGGACTACTGAACTGCTTCCAGATCCTGATCTTCATAAACAATGTGAGATAATAAATATTCCTTTTATATGTGAAAAGCAGTTTTGGTGTACTTTGTTATGTAGCAAAAGATAACTGTTTCAAAGGATGCATGAATATCTGACTGCTAATGTGCTGTGGAAGCTGATGTTTTAAATGGCCCTGGATTCTCTGAAAGATAATCTTTGTTGAGAAGGGCTGGGACCTCTGAAAAAAATGTGGGTAGCTAGGGCCTGGAATCACCTCAACCTCACTGCCATCATAGCAAAAACAACGTTAGAAGCAAAAAACTTTGTATTTCTGTCTTTTTATCTCTTGCAATTATTGGTAAAATTTAACAAAATCTGTTTGGCTCCCTGCCTTGGCCTGCGAAAACCATAGAGTTTACCGAAATACAAGTACAGGCTTCCAGCTCCAGCAATTCAGAGCAGACGATATTTAAAACTGAGTGTATCACTGAGAGAAATATAACTATAGGAACTATGCAGAATGTCTTATTAGCTATATTTTACAGATGAGGAGTCTATGGCTCAGAGTATGAATAACTTGTCCAAGGTCACACAGCACAAAGTAGAAGCATGTTTCCAAAGCCTATGAATGAGTTTAAATACTGAGGAGTCATGGAATGAAGAATGAAATTTCTTTCTTTCCTTCTTTTTTTTATACAACTTTGCTTGAGACCACTCCTGACCATATGGGGAGAGCGTAGAGCCAGAAAGCACCCACTTTAACATGTCATCTGTAGACTGTTTTCCTATTACCTTGAACTCATTTATAGGACTTTTTACAGACACAACATGTTCCCTGCAAGAGGATATATTGTCATTCAAACAAGCCACGTCCAAGGAGCAGGCAATTTATTCTCCCCTCCACCAGAAGTAAACTGTGAAACTACTGAAGCATGAAGAAGAAATTGGAGAGAAAAGGAGGAGGTTTTATCATTTTGGTTTAGTGAAAAAAAAAAAAGGCAAAATCAGGAAAAAACGTATCTTGAACAATATTTTTATAAAGTTAAAAACAGCCTGTTTGCAATTCAGTTGGTCCTATTGATAAAATTCAGACAAATAAAGGTGAATGAGGGATGTTATTCTATTTGTGCCCTACTACTGTGAGTAGAATAATCAAGACAGGGTGAGTCACAAGTGGAATTGTTCCAAGTGTTTCCTTTATAATGAACTCAATACTTAGGTAGCCTTTGAAAGTGAAAGAAGCCCTACAAAAGATGGAAACACACAGGAAGTAATTATGTGCTTTCAATAAATGCCTGAAAGCTCACAGGTTCCTCTGAGAGATACACTCTCTAGAAAAGCTTACATTGTCATTTCCATTCTATTTATTATTTTAACATATTGTATGTTCTGCAGAAGAATTTTGTTTCCAAAAATTATACATTAAATCAATCCTTTAATTCAAAGCCTTTGGGAAAAATTTCGATTCCTTGTTGTCCATTGAGATTCTGCATTGAATTCATGTTAAGTGCCAAAAACGATTGCCACATTATAATTTTATGTGATCATATAATTTTCAGTTTTCTACTGTGTATTCTCTAGGTCAAAGATCAACAAACTATAGCCTATAGGCAAAATCTGGCCTGGCACTTGTTTTACAAATAAAATGTTATTGCAACACAGTCACACCTTATTAAAATTGAGCCAAAGACTTTAACAGATGCTTCAAAAGAAGATACACAGATGACAAGCATATGAAAGATGACCCTGTATCATATGTCATCAGGGAAATGCAATTGAGAACAATAATGACACACAGCTACACACCTATTAGAATGGTCAAAATCTGGAACACTGACAACAGCAAAAGCTGATAAAGACTGTAGGAGTTGTCATTCGTTGCTAATGGGAATGAAAACTGGTATAGATACATTGGAAGAAATTCTGACAAAATATTACAAAACTAAGCATACTTTTACCATATAATCCAGCAATGGTACACTTTGGTATTTATTCAAAGGAGTTGGAAACTTGTCCACACAAAAGCCTGCACCTAACTCTTTATTGCAGCTTTACTCATATTTGCCCAAAATTGGAAGCAACCCACATGTTTTTCAATAGGTTAGTGGATGGCCAAATAGTGATGCAGCTGAACAGTGGATTACTACCCAGCACTAAAAAATATGAGCCACCAAGTCATGAAATGACATGGGGGAACATTAAATGAATATTACTACATGAAAGAAGACAATGAAAAAGGCTACATTTTATCTGATTCAATTATTGACATTCCCTAAAAGGCACATTTATTGACAGATTAAAACATCAGTAGCTGCCAGTGGTTGAGGTGAAGTATGACTAGGTTAAGCACAGAGAATTTGGGGAGTAGTAACACTACTCTGTATGATACTATATATGTGGAAACATGTCATTAGGTATTTGTTGAAAAACCACTGTAACACCAAAGGTGAACCTTAACGTAAATCATGGACTTTGGGTGATCATGATGTGTCATAATCAATTATAACATCAGTTATAACATATGTATCATTCAGTGCAGAATGTTGATAATGAGGGCACTAGGGCATGAATTATATAAGGGCTTAGGGTATGTGGGAAATCTCTGTACCTTCCTCTCAATTTTATTGTGAATGTAAAACCTCTAAAAAATTGTTTTTTTTTTTTCTCCTTCAAATCAGCAATTGCAATCAATCTTTCAGACTCTCTTGAGAATACCTTCTCTTTGTCTTTCTTTCTCTCTCTCTCTTTCTCCCTGTTCTTATTTTAATATAACATTTTATTAGTATGTCCATAAATATGGCCTGCACTGAAATAAACATTTTCTGGAGCTATGTACTTTCATGGCATTCTGGAGTATAACAGTGTTAGGTGGTTCATCTTCCTTTTCTCCTGCCAAGATCAGAGCATTGAAGTCAGTGAAGAATTCTGCTTCTTCACTCTGCTATCAGTTCTGAATCTGCCCATAATTAACAGTGTGAACCTGGGCAGCTAACTTAACTTAAGTTTCAGCCTCAGTGATCCTTGTTAGTATAACAAAAAACAAAATAACCAAAATCTTAGCTTTATTAAAAGAAGGGCTTAGACATTTTTTGATCACTTCAATTAAGCAGTTAGAACAAAGGTTGACTTGAAATGAGAGCTCAATATGGGTTAAAGGTTGATATTTGAATATATATTTTAAAAGCACAGTATCCAAGCACTTTAAAAATGCATTATTATTATATATCGTTTACTTATTTACTATTTCCTACTTATTCCTTTTTTCTTTAGATCCTATATCTTATTTTGTAAAATATATGAAAAAGTTTATTAAGAAGGTACGTTAAAATTGAAAACATAGACCAAATATGGTTAGATGTATTCTTTGTATAGAATTTTTTCAAGTATTTTCACTCACTCTTTCAAGAAATTGCTCTAATAATGCTGTGTCCTTCTATAATTTTATAATTTAAAGAGGTAGAGAGTGAGATCAGCCTGATAAGTAAGACAAAAATCATTTACATGGAACCAAGAGTGGTTTAGAGCCAGAGCCTCTTCCAACTTATTTAGCTATGTAACTTTAGACAGTCTGTCCCTTACCTAATTTATTATTTTTCTCCATTGTTAATTAGCTTTAAAAGCCTACCTTAAGAATCCGTCATGACAAGACTTGAGATAACTTGTGTGAAAATAGCCAGTTCATGGAACAAAACAAAAGCAATACTTGTTAGAATTGCTTATTAAAATGCTAAAATGATTCTATTTTCAACCACTGTTTAAATTTTCATTATTGATGCTTAAAATAATATTACTTGAAGGCTGATATATATATGTGTATATATATATATACACATATATATTTATATATATGCTTTAAAAAGCCTGATATGGAAATGTGATATAAGACTAAAAGAAAACCTGCTTTCAACATGGCTATACACTAGCAAATTTGTAAAATGTTGTCACCTGAATCTGTCTTCTCCATCATAGCATTCACTTGCTCAGAGTTCCTCACTTTCAAGTAGCTTTCAGCCAATAATATGCTGCTGCTGCTGCTGCTAACTCACTTCAGTCGTGTCTGACTCTATGTGACCTCATAGATGCAGCCCACCAGGCTCCCCAGTACCTGGGATTCTCTAGGCAAGAACACTGGAGTGGTTTGCCATTTCCTTCTCCAATGCATGAAAGTGAAAAGTGAAAGTGAAGTCACTCAATCGTGTCCAACTCTTAGTGACCCCATGGACTGCAGCCTACCAGGCTCCTCCGTCCATAGGATTTTCCAGGCAAAAGTACTGGAGTGGGGTGCCATTGCCTCCTCCATATAATGTAGTAATATATGTTACAAAAACTGACTTTATGGAAAACAACAAGAAAATAGTAACAGTGAAATATAATAGGTTTTGATTGGTAACGTGTACCTATCTCCATTGTGTAAGTACTTGACACTGCTGAATGTGAAACTGGAAACAGATGCACACCCAAGACTTCATAATAGGCTCCAGGGCCCTGCTTTCAGGTCTAATAGTCTATGATTCATTCAAGCGGTCTCACTGTACTTTCATTATTTCTATTGCTGCTATGAATTATCAGAGAATTCCAGACTTTGCATACTTTCCCTGATGTCAGCTGACAACTCCCATAAATCATAGTGGAACATATGTTTCATCTCAGAAGCCAATGCTGATTTATTGGTGATAGGTACTTGTGATCCTGTGTTGAGTGGTTCTGAGGATACATCGGAGCTCAGTAAGAAAGAGGACTGTGGTTACTTTGTGCAGTTTGTCACGACCATGAGAGCAGAGCCTCTTGATCATTAACTGAAGCCTTGAATAAACAAACCTGTCATTATGGGATGACTTGAAGATCTGTCCACCCCCTTCAGGTGCCACAAACATCTCGCCTGTTGGGGACCTCTGGAGACAATACTCCTACTACTCCTACTTTATTCTGAAACAAACACTGGAAACATTTGGAAATTTTAGGCTAAATGGAAGGAAAGCATAACAATAGAAGACAGCTCACTAGCCTCAGGTTTGTCAAAGTCCATGATGTCTATAGAATTTCACGTAGCCTGTTCTCTCCTTCAGTCATAGCAGTAGACCTTGTGTTTGGGGGGAGATGTAAATAAAAACCAAGTTTCCTCCCAAGTCAGAAAACCTCTTCACAATGCTATTATTGAATAAGTATCAAGCCACAAGGTGATTCACATCACAAACAATTCATTAAAGAGACTGCAAGGGTAAAAGAAATGAAATCTCACTCTTTTGTGTAGTCAAGCCAATACAGCCCATACCATGCCTGTTCTCAAGATAAACAACAAGTCCTCCAGGGAGAGGACATGACAGCCTGTGGTCCATAATTCAAATGAATCCCGCTGGATCGTCGAAAAAGCAAGAGAGTTCCAGGAAAACCTCTATTTCTGCTTTACTGACTATGCCAAAGCCTTAGACTGTGTGGATCAAAATAAACTGGAAAATTCTGAAAGAGATAGGAATGCCAGACCACCTGTCCTGCCTCTTGAGAAACCTGTATGCAGGTCAGGAAGCAACAATTAGAACTGGACATGAAACAACAGACTGGTTCCAAATAGGAAAAGGAGTACATCAAGGCTGTATATTGTCACCCTGCTTATTTAACTTATATGCAGAGTACATCATGAGAAATGCTGGGCTGGAGGAAGCACAAGCTGGAATCAAGATTGCTGGGAGAAATATCAATAAACTCAGATATGCAGATGACACCGCCATTATGCAGAAAGTGAAGAGGAACTAAAGAGCCTCTTGATGAAAGCGAAAGAGGAGAGTGAAGAAGTTGGCTTAAAGCTCAACATTCAGAAAACGAAGATCATGACATTTGGTCCCATCAGTTCAGTTCAGTCGCTCAGTCGTGTCCGACTCTTTGTGAACCCATGAATTGCAGCACACCAGGTCTCCCTGTCCATCACCATCTCCCGGAGTTCACTCAGATTCACGTCCATAGAGTCAGTGATGCCATCCAACCATCTCATCCTCTGTCATCCCCTTCTCCTCCTGCCCCCAATCCTTCCCACCATCAGAGCCTTTTCCAATGAGTCAACTCTTCGCAAGAGGTGGCCAAAGTACCGGAGTTTCAGCTTTAGCATCATTCCTTCCAAAAGAAATCCCAGGGCTGATCTTCAGAATGGACTGGTTGGCTCTCCTTGCAGTCCAAGGGACTCTCAAGAGTCTTCTCCAACACCACAGTTCAAAAGCATCAATTCTTTGGTGCTCAGCCTTCTTCACAGTCCAACTCTCACATCCATACATGACTACTGGAAAACCATAGCCTTGACTAGATGGACCTTAGTTAGCGAAGTAATCACTTCATGGCAAATAAATGGGGAAACAGTGGAAAGAGTGGCTGTCTTTATTTTTTGGGGCTCCAAAATCACTGTAGATGGTGATTCCAGCCATGAAATTAAAAGATGCTTACTCCTTGGAAGGAAAGTTATGACCAATCTAGACAGCATATTAAGAAACAGAGACATTACTTTATCAACAAAGGTCCGTCTCAATCAAGGCTATGGTTTTTCCAGTAGTCTTGTATGGTTGTGAGAGTTGGACTATAAAGAAAGCTGAGCACACAACAATTGATGCATTTGAACTGGGGTGTTGGAGAAGACTCTTGAAAGTTCCTTGAACTGCAAGGAGATCCAACCTGTCCATTCTAAAGGAGATCAGTCCTGGGTGTTCTTTGGAAGGACTGATGTTGAAGGTGAAACTCCAACACTTTGGCCACCTGATGCGAAGGGCTGACTCATTTGAAAAGACCTTGATCCTGGGAAAGATTGAGGGCAGGAGGAGAAGGGGACAACAGAGGATAAGATGGTTGGATGGCATCACCAAGTCAATGGACATGAGTTTCTATAAACTCCGGGAGTTAGAGATGGACAGGGAGGCCTGGCATGCTGTGGTTCATGGGGTCACAGAGAGTCAGACATGACTGAGCGCCTGAACTAAACTGAGCTGAATTCACTTCGTAACACTTGGGAATGGGATGAACATCTGTGTTAGATAATTGACTTTATCCAAAGGAAACCTTAACTTCTCCAATCTTTATGACAGGAAGTAGTTTTGCAACTGGGAGCAGAGAGACTTCTGAAGTTAGGCTCCTAACTCTTCCCAGAAACTGGGAAACAGGAGTGCTATCTCTGTTAATGATTACACTTCCAAGAGATAGCTCCTAGATTTCGAGAAAAACAATTCTGAGCATAAATCAGGCAAGAAGCCTAATTACCTTTTTGAAAAGTTTTGCATAACGTTCAAAGAGACAGAGAAAGGACTTACAATTACACATTTTCTAAAATAAATGCTACGAGAAAAGGAAGGAAGAAAAGTCTTCCCTTATTTTCAACAGTGAGAATTCAGCCTCCAGTATTTTTTAATTAAATTTTTATTTTATCCTGGGACAAAGAATCTGCTTGCAATACAGGAGACCTGGGTTCAGTCCCTAGGCTGTGAAGATCTCCTGGAGAAGGGAATGGCAACGCACTCCAGTATTTTTGCCTGGAGAATTCCATAGACAGAGGAGTCTGGTGGGCTAGAGTCCATGGGGTCTCAAAGAGTCAGACATCACTGAGCTACTAACATTTTCACTTTCATAGTTGATTTACAATGTTGCATATTTTTCAAGTATACAACAAAGTTGTTCAGTTACATATATACATATGCTTTTTTTTTTTTTTTTTTGAGATTCTTTTCCCATGTAGGCCATTATGGAGCATTGAATAGCATTCCCTGTGCTATACACTAGGGCCTTACTCTTTTGCCCTTGTGATCTCATGGACATTATATATCTTAAATGTATTCAGACACATGAGTAACTTTATCTTAAATAAAAGTGTGAGGTTATGAATGATAAAAATCTTTTTCAAATTACCCACCATAGGTTAGATTTTCAGGAACAGATTCTGAGATTTGCATGCAAGGATTTTATTGGGGAAACACTGCTGGGAATAGCATCTCTGAGAAGTGAGAGAAGCAGAACTGAAAGGTGAATTCTGATGTTTCCAGAAGCAGAGAGAACCAGTGCCTCAGTCCTGCACGAGGGCCTAGGTGGTTCACCATGGTGCCCACTCCATGGCCTTATACATTCTTTAACTGAGTAAATACTTATTCATGTCTCTGATAAGCACCAGATATTTCTTTTTGGAAGATGCAAGAGAAAAAAATAGTTCTAAAAGATTACAAAAGTGATTTTTCCAAATAGAGAGGGAAATTAAAAAAAAAAAAACAAAACATACAACTTAATTAACTTATTCCAATCTCATTTGTCAACAAAGTAGGATTTTTTTTTGTTTGTTTATTAGTTTACACCTGTTTCCATTTCCTATCATCATTTGATATTCAGGAATTTTGGACTGTATGTTTCCCCTGTTCCATCCTATTCTAGGTTTGTGTTTTCAGGCACTTAGCATCAGTTAGCACAGATTTGCACTCATTTTTTTGGAAACTCTAGCCATCTCTGTTTACTTTCTTGCACAGGCCTATTTATATTTGGAAACTTTTAAATCAACGACACAGTAAAGACTATAAATAGACAACATCAATGATGAGGAGGATGGTGATAAACATGGAGGATTTACTAAGTCCCAAGTTTTGGACTAAGAATTTTATGCACATTGTCTTATGACAATCCTATAAAGTACCTGTAATGACCATTTTATAAATAAACTGAGACCTAAAAATGAAACAATATCATAGAGCTGGTAAATAGCAGAATAGACCTTGAATAAAGGTGGTTGATGCAAATATCCAAAATCTGCTCGCTTCATTTGTATATTATATCTTTACTTCTGAACCCACTTCACCACCACAATCCTCACCCACCTCCAGCACCTTCACTTCCCCACCCCTTAGCATCTTCTTATACTCCTACATTGTTAACTATCAGACTAAAGGCATACAAACACAAGACCATTCAGGTATGATTTCTATCAAATCCCCTACAATTATACAGTGGAAGTGACAAACAGATTCAAGGGATAAGATCTGATAGACAGAGTGCCTGAATAACTATGAACAGAGGTTCGTGACACTGTACTGATGTCACGTGGAGGCAGCGATCAAGACCATCTCCAAGAAAGAAAAAAAAATGCAAAAAGGCAAAATGGTTGTCTAAGGAGGCCTTACAGATAGCTGAGAAAAGAAGAGAAGCTAAAGGCAAAGGAGAAAAGGAAAGATATACACATCTGAATGGAGAGTTCTAAAGAAGAGCAAAGAGAGATAAGAAAGCTTTCCTCAGTGATCAATGCAAAAAAAAAAAATAGAGGAGAATACAGTGGGAAAGACTAGAGATCTCTTTAAGAAAATTAGAAATATCAGGGGAGCATTTCATGCAAAGATGGGCACAATAAAGGATAGAAATGGTATGGACCTAACAGAAGCAGTAGGTATAAAGAAGAGGTGGCAAGAATACACAGAAGAACTGTACAAAAAAGATTTTCATGACCAAGTTTAAAACGATGGTGTGAGCATTCACCTGGAGCCAGGCATCCTGGAGTCAGAAGTCAAGTGGGCCTAAGAAAGTATCACTACAAACAAAGCTAGTGGAGGTGACGGAATCCCAGGTGAGCTATTTCAAGTTCTAAAATCTGATGTTGTGAAACTGTTGCATTCAATTATGCCAGCAAATTTGGAAAAGTAAGCAGTAGCCACAGAACTGGAAAAGGTCAGTTCTCATTCCAATCCCAAAGAAAGGCAATGACAAAGAACATTCAGATTACCGCATAATTGCACTTATCTCACACACTAGCAAAGTAATGCTCAAAATTCTCCAAGTGAGACTTCAACAGTATGTGAACTGAGAACTTCCAGATCAAGCTGGATTTAGAAAAGGCAGAGGAACCAGAGACCAAATTGTCAATATCCATTGGATCATAGAAAAAGCAAGAGAGTTCCAGAAAAAATATCTACTCCTGCTTTATTGACTCACAGGAAACTGTGGAAAATTCTGCAAGAGATGGGAATACCAGACCACCTTACCTATCTATTGGGTCTCCCTGGTGAACTCAGGTGGTAAAGCGTCTCTCTGCAATGCGGGAGACACGGGTTCGATCCCTGGGTCAGGAAGATTCCCTGGAGAAGGAAATGGCAACCCACTCCAGTACTCTTGCCTGGAAAATTCCATGGATGGAAGAGCCTGGTGGGCTACAGTCCATGAGGTTGCAAAAAGTTGGACACGACTGAATGACTTCACTTTTCCTGCCTGTTGAAAAAATTGTATGCAGGTCAAGAAGCAACTGTTAGAACCAGACATGAAACAATGGACTTGTTCCAACTGGGAAAGGAGTACTTCAAGGCTGTATATTGTTCACCCTGCTTATTTAACTTCTATGCAGAGTATATCACATGAAATGCTGGGCTGGATGAAGCACAAGCTGGAATCAAAATTGCCAGGCCGAATATCAATAACCTCAGAGATGCAGATGATTTCACCCTTATGGCAGAGAGTGAAGAGGACTGAAGAGCCTCTTGATGAAAGTGAAAGAGAAGAGTGAAAAAGATGGCTTAAAACTCAACATTCAAAACACTAAGATCATGGTATCTGATCCCATCACTTCATGGCAAATAGATGGGAAAACAATGGAATCAGTGACAGTATTTATTTTCTTTGGCACCAAAATCACTGCAGATGGTGGTTGCAGCCATGAACTTAGCAGATGCTTGCTCCTTGGAAGAAGAGCTGTGACCAACCTAGGCAGCATATTGAAAAGCAGAAACATTACTTTGAAAACAAAGGTCCATCTAGTCAAAGCCATGGTTTTTACAGTAGTCATGATGGATGTGAGAGTTGGACCATAAAGAAAGCTAAAAGTGAAGTCGTTCAGTCGTGTCCGACTCTTTGAGATCCCATGGACTGTAGTCTACCAGGCTTCTCTGTCCGTGGGATTTTCCAGGCAAGAGTACTGGAGTGGGTTGCCATTTAACTGAGCACCAAATAATCAATGCTTTTGAACTGTTGTGTTGGAGAAGACTCTTGAGAGCCCCTTGGACTGCAAGGAGATCCAACCAGTCCATCCTAAAGGAAATTAGTCTTGAGTATTCATTGGAAGGACTGATGTTGAAGCTGAAACTCCTATACTTGGCCAACAGATGCAAAGAATTGACTCTTTGGAAAAGACCCTGATGCTAGGAAAGATTGAAGACTGGAGGAGAAAGGGAAGACAGAGATGGTTGGATAGAATCACTGACTCAATGGACCTGAGTTTGAGCAAGGTCCCAGCATTGGTGATGGACAGGGAAGCCTGGTGTGCAGCAGTGCATGGGGTTGTAAAAAGTCGGACACGATTGAGAGACTGAGTTGAACTGAGCTGAAAGGCATACATGAGTCAATGAAGTTATCAAGTTTTGGGTTCATAAATCTATGTTTGAAACATAATTTTAGTGTTTGGTAGTTGGTATAAGTGGGCAAATTATTTCACTTCCCTGAGCCTCAATTTCCTCATCTGAATAAATGATGACAATAAAAGCTACCTTGTAGGAAGTAGCTGTAAATTTCCTGCCATATGATGACACTCAATAAACAAATGATAGCTCTTGCTGTTAATGAAGATATTGACAATTATTTTGCAAAGATTAAGTAGCTGCATTGATGCCGCCAAAGTTGGAACTAGTGAAGATGTGGATTCACATGGAAGTTGATTTCCAGAATGAAGGTGAGCAGCATATTAGGTTAGAATACTTGAAAGTGGTAGCAACTATTAAATTCAGAATCTAGAAAGCTGAACTATTTAAAAAACAATCCAAAGGGTAATTTTTTTAAATGGAGAATAAATAATAGGATTCTACAGGAGGAAATTTTTATAACCAAATAAAGAACTCCCAAAGCTAAACTGTTTCTTCAATATATGATGATTGGAAGGATATTTAACAAAATGTTAAGTTCATTCCTTCTCAATTATTTGTAGGAAATAATCATAACTATCAAATTATTTTTTAATTCTAAGACATCAAACAATTATTCATAATATCAAAAAGTGAAACAAATGAAATGATTACAAATAACTGAGTATTAAATTAAAGTATTTTATATTAATTTAAAGGCTCCCCAGGTGGCTTATTGGTAAAGAATCTACCTGCCAAGCAGGAGACACTGGTTCAATCCCTGGATAGGGAAGATGCCCTGGAGAAAGGAATGGCAACCCACTCCAGTATTCTTGCCTGGGAAATTCTATGAACAGATGGGCCTGGCCACCTATAGTCCATGGAGTTGCAAAGACTGGACACGACTTAGTGACTAACACAACAACAACAGCATACTTTAAAGAAAATTATGTAGTTATTATATATGTAAGACCTATATCTAGAGAATGTGTATATTAAAATAATGGTAGAGTATCATATTATTTGTAAATATATGAACATATACATAAGGCAAATATATTTCTCTCCTAGATATGAAAAAATAAATGAAAATATAATCAGTGATTCTTTATTCATGGCAGAAGCACAGGCAATATTTTTCTCCCTGCGTGTATGTGTGATGTTCCAGATTTCCATAAGGAGCAAGACTCCATAAAGTATTAGAATCTGGCCCACATTGATGCACACTTGCCTCCTCAGCTCCAGTTTTCCCTCCTAAGATCAGCTAATGTTTACGACAGTGACAAAAAATGATGCAAACATTTACTTCCTAAACAGTAGGAAGGCCTTTCAAGGCCTTCAATAATGGTTGTAGGCACTCTTACAGTCAACTGATTAAGATCTGTGCACCCATAAAAATTGTAGAGATTAAAGGAGAGGACTGAAAATGTATTCATAATTAGAGAGGGGACTGAGATTGTGTTTGGGACATGATTAACTGGTAATCAGTAAAGAACAAACTGATTATTAGCTGTTCAATTGTTGTTAGTCTTAGGGGATTCCACTCAGTGGCCTAATTAAACTGAGCTTGAAGGCTTCACATCTCCATTCAGTGGCAATTTTATTATAATATTCAGTTCTTTGCATGAGATTTGCCTTCCCTCTCTTTAATCATATGTTTTGCCTCTGTGTAACACCTTCCTTGATTAGTTTCTCTACAGGATTAGCTCTTGATAACTGCATGGTTTATGAAAGCAAATGTCACATATAAGACAATCTGGATAGTAAGGTTTCTTGTCAGTCTTCAAATTTTTAAAAGGGAAAAACAAACAAAAGACATGCACTTGTTTTAATTAAAAGGACTTTCTTGCCTATTCTGAACTGTTTATTTGTTTGGCTCTGAATATTTTGTACAGATAAGATTTCAGAAAAAAAAAGAAAAAGCAAACATATATTGCAATGACTCCAGAGAAATAAAAGTATTTTACATTTTCAATTCAAACTCAAGGGAACATTTATTAATTGCATTATTCCCAGCATGTAGGGCACCCTCTAAGATAGCAGTAATTCTTTCTGGCTCTAGGGTACCACTTAGATTAGAAATGCTCTCAGTGCTTTGAAATTTGCAGCACAGAGGCCCTACATGTGTGTCTTTGTAGCTCAAAACCAAGTAGTGATTTAACAATTAGCTGATTAATTCGATCAATGTTAATGGCTAAACTGTGGCTGATTTGAATAATGCAGCCTTTCACATGAATTTTTGGTAAAAAAGCATCCGGGTTGGCTGTATAATTTATTGATAACTCAGTTACCAAATCTCAATTTCATACTCTCTACCATAAACTTAGGTAGCAAAAATTGAGCTGAGTCTAAGCCGTAACATGATAAAGAAAAATTTCATGTTATGGCTTATAATAAGACAGACAAACATGTCTGTTATAAACAAAAGAAAAAAGCCATAAAAATTTCTATGCTGTAATGTGCTAAGTTGCTTGAGTCATGTCTGACTCTTTGCGACCCTGCGGACTGTAGCCTGCCAGGTTCCTCTGTCCATGGGATTCTCCAGGCAAGGATACTGAAGTGGGTTGCTGTACCCTCCTCCAGGGGATCTTCCTGACCCAAACCTGTGTCTCTTATGTCTACCTGTGTTGGCTGGCAGGTTCTTTACCACTAGCTCCACCTGGAAAGCCCCAGTAATTTCTATTTCAGATCCTAGAAGTCACAAATTAATACTAATGTAGCATTTCACTTTCAAAAAGTAATATATCTTGATAATACTCTCTGTTAAGTTGATAAGTAAGCCAGTATGGATAAACCTCAAAGCCACTTTCAAAACAACTTTTATTTTTAAAACTTCCAGTACATCTGTGTAATTGCTCCATTAACAACAATGTTGTCATTGTCCAGTTGCTAAGCTGTGACCCATGGACTTTCGCCTACCAGGCTCACCTGTCTATGGGGTTTTCCAGGCAAGAATATTGGAGTAGGTTGCCACTTCCTTCTCCAGGAGATCTTCCCAACCAAGGAGTTGAACCCATATCTCCTACATTGGCAGATAGATTCTTTACCACTGAGCCACCAGGGAAGCTCACTAACAAAAAGTGATATCTATTCAGTGCCTACTATATATAGTCTATACTTTAAAGTAGTTTCATTTGACTAAGTTACAGTTTTATACATGAACATTTTGGTAATAAATGAATTCTCATTTACTTGGAATATACAATTGTGAAAAATTGAAGGCATTTAGCTAAAATTTGTGCAAACATCGTATTTTCAATATAACATACTTGTACAAAACTGATGATGAAAATAAGTGACATTTGATGGTTCAGAAATGACTTAAATCTATAGAATATGTGCTATCTTTGTAGAAAAATATGAAAGCAATTTTAATTGTTTGCTATAACAGGGTTTTTTCCCCACTCTGAATCCACTGAAGGGTATATCTGGCCATGTGATAAAACTATTTAATAAAGTCTAAAATCAAAATTAAACTTAAGCAATATCAATTCAGTTCAGTTGCTTAGTCATGTCTGACTCTTTGCGACCCCATGAATCGCAGCACACCAGGCCTCCCTGTCCATCACCAACTCCCGGAGTTCACTCAGACTCGCGTCCATCCAGTCAGTGATGCCAACCAGCCATCTCATCCTCTGTCGTCCCCTTCTCCTCCTGCCCCCAATCCCTCCCAGCATCAGAGTCTTTTCCAATGAGTCAACTCTTTGCATGAGGTGGCCAAAGTACTGGAGTTTCAGCTTTAGCATCATTCCCTCCAAAGAAATCCCAGGGCTGATCTCCTTCAGAATGGACTGGTTGGACCTCCTTGCAGTCCAAGGGACTCTCAAGAGTCTTCTCCAACACCACAGTTCAAAAGCATCAATTCTTGGGTGCTCAGCCTTCTTCACAGTCAAACTCTCACGTCCATACATGACTACTGGAAAACCATAGCCTTGACTAGATGGACCTTAGTTGGTAAAGTAATGTCTCTGCTTTTGAATATGCTATCTAGGTTGGTCATAACTTTTCTTCCAAGGAGTAGGCGTCTTTTAATTTCATGGCTATAATACATACTAGAAAAATATCATTTTCAAGATGACAGAGATTTTGCCATTCTTTACCATTCTTCCTCATGTCTATTTCTAGTACTTGATAGGGTTATTGCAAACAGTAGGCTCTTGTGCAATTTTTTGCTAAAAGAATAAATTAATTAATTGATGCATAGAAGAAAGAAACAAAAATTTAGGAGGTAATGCAAACTGGCATGCATTTCTTTCTTCTTACTTTGAAGAAAACATTGGCTCCTAATTGGAGGAGTAACCCTACAGTCTCCTGCGTGTATTAGGTTTCTTGAGAATATATATATTTTTTAATTTCTTGGGTCACTTCTCTAAGTTATTATTCTCATAGGCATCAGTCTTTGTCTTTGAAGCCAGCACTAATTCTTCCTCTACAGAAAATGGATTTGAAAAGCAGAAGCTATATTTTTTAGGAAAGCTATCCAAAACCCAGTAAAATAATTCACACTTTAAAGGAAATTTCATTGACCAGCTGTTTGTATGTGAACCACTTACTTGAATAACTTTTCTGAATTCCACCAAAATGATTAAGTTCTTAATATTTCTGGGGTTCAGTTCATTTCAGTCACTCAGTCATGTCTGACTACTTGTGACCCCATGAACTGCGGCACACCAGGCCTCCCTGTCATCACCAACTTCCAGAGTCCACCCAAAACCATGTCCATTGAGTCGGTGATGCCATCTAGCCATCACATCCTCTGTCGTCCCCTTCTTCTCCTGCTCTCAATCTTTCCAAGCATCAGGGTCTTTTCAAATGAGTCAACTCTTCGCATCAGGTGGCCAAAGTATCGGAGCTTCATCTTCAACATCAGTCCTTCCAATGAACACTCAGGACTGATCTCTTTAAGATGGACTGGTTGCATCTCCTTGCAGTCCAAGGGACTCTCAAGAGTCTCCTCCAAGACCACAGTTCAAAAGCATCAATTCTTCAGCACTCAGCTTTCTTCACAGTCCAACTCTCACATCCATATATGACCATAGCCTTGACCAGATGGACTTGTGTTGGCAAAGTAATGTCTCTGCTTTTTAATATGGTGTCTAGTTTGGTTATAACTTTCTTTCCAAGAAGTAAGCGTCTTTAAATTTCATAGCTGCAGTCACCATCTGCAGTGATTTTGGAGCCCAAAAATATAAAGTCATCCACTGCTTCCATTGTTTCCCCATCTATTTGCCATGAGGTGATGGGACCACATGCTGTGATCTTAGTTTTCTGAATGTTGAGTTTTAAGCCAACTTTTTCACTCTCCTCTTTCACTTTCATCAAAAGACTCTTCAGTTCTTGACTTTCTGCCACAACGGTGCTGTCATCTGCGTATCTAAGGTTATTGATATTTCTCCTGGAAATCTTGATTCCAGCTTGTGCTTCCTCCGGCCCAGCATTTCTCATGATGTATTCTGCATATAAGTTAAATAAGCAAGGTGACAATATACAGCCTTGACGTGCTCCTGTTCCTATTTGGAATCAGTCTGTTTTTCCATGTCCAGTTCTAACTGTTGCTTCCTGACCTGCATACAGGTTTCTCAAGAGGCAGATCAGGTGGTCTGGTATTCTCATCTCTTGAAGAATTTTCCACAGTTTATTGTGATTCACACAGTCAAAGTCTTTGGCATGGTCAAGAATGCAGAAATAGATGTTTTTCTGGAACTCTCTTGCTTTTTCAATGATCCAGCGGATGTTGGCAATTTCTGGGGTACTTAATCAAAAATTATATTAGAAAACTACATATTGATGGTTCTAGGTACATAACTTTTACTAAAGAATTAGATGTTAGTATCATTATCCTAGATCTGGAATGCCAAGTTTTTTGTTTTGTTTTGTTTTATAGTCAAAGAACGTAATACTTTGAGATTTATTGAGATATTAAGATTTAATATTTGGTAACCATTCATTTAGTAACCATTCTGCTCCAAATCAAAATCACTCCACATCAAATACCTGTAGATTCTGCTCCAAATCAAAATCCAAAATCACTGCAGATGGTGATTGCAGCCATGTAATTAAAGATGCTTACTCCTTGGAAGAAAAGTTATGACCAACCTAGATAGTATATTGAAAAGCAGAGACATTACTTTGGCAACAAAGGTCCGTCTAGTCAAGGCTATGGTTTTTCCAGTAGTCATGTATGGATGTGAGATTTGGACTGTGAAGAAGGCTGAGCGCCAAAGAATTGATGCTTTTGAAGTGTGGTGTTGGAGAAGACTCTTGAGAGTCCCTTGGACTGCAAGAAGATCCAACCAGTCCATTCTGAAGGAGATCAGCCCTGGGTTTTCTTTGGAGGGAATGATGCTAAAGCTGAAACTCCAGTACTTTGGCCACCTCATGCAAAGAGTTGACTCATTGGAAAAGACTCTGATGCTGGGAGGGATTGGGGGCAGGAGGAGAAGGGGACAACAGAGAATGAGATGGCTGGATGGCATCACTGACTGGATGGATGCGAGTCTGAGTGAACTCCAGGAGTTGGTGATGTACAGGGAGGCCTGGCGTGCTGCGATTCATGGACTCGCAAAGAGTCGGACATGACTGAGTGACTGAACTGAACTAAACTGAACCATTCATAAATGTTCTTTTTTTATGTTTAAAAATATTTATTATTTATTTATTTTAAATATAAATTTATTTATTTTAATTGGAGGTTAATTAGTTTACAATATTGTATTGGTTTTGCCATACATCAACATGAATCCGCTAAGTTTTCATTTCTAATTTTTTTATTAAATTTTATATTTTCCAAAGATATGTTCACAAACAACCCTCCCCAGTCACATACACAAATATTTCCAGGAATTTTTTTTTAAATGATTTGCTTTTCTATTCCAAAGTGTGTAACATGAATGTAACTCCGATAATTTTAATGGTAGTAACATACTTTCTTGAATAATATTTTAATTTTGTCCCCAGTGTAATTGCACTATATTTTATCAATATTGATAAAATGTAAAATTTATAGGTTCCTAGTAAGTTTTTTAGGGGCTTCCCTGGTGACTCAGTGGTAAAGAATCTGTCTGCCAGTGCAAGAGAAGTGAGTTCAATACCTCTTTCAGGAAGATCCCCTGGAGAAGTGAACGGCAACCCACTCCAGTATTCTTGCCTGGGAAATCCCATGAACAGAGTTGCCCAGTGGGCTACAGTCCATGGGATTGCAAAAGAGTCAGACACAACTTAGCTACTAAACAACAACAACAACGACTAAGTGTTTAAGTCTTTTAAATTGCTTACAGTTATCTAACTCTATGTAATGGACAATATTTGAAATTTATCAAATATTGAATTATTAAATATTGAAACTTGTTAAATATTATTATAGCTAATGGTTTCAGTGTAATATGTACTCTAATAAATATGTGCGTACAGAACACCCAGCGCAACTTCTAAGTGTGTCTGGATTTCTGACAGCACATTCTGAGAGCATTCACCAAACTAGGGGAAAAAGCACAGCTTTATTAATAAGAACGTGAAATGTCTGTTTGGCACACTCTTAAGTTTAATTCTGAACCATAGCACCTCAACTCAATATAAGTTGTTCCTCTAGGATTATTATATGTTTGATTTATTTATTATCATCTACTTTGAAATATTATGCTAAACAAATACAGAATTTCACAGCAGTCTACATGTATTTAGCCCCCTTCATTTTTTGTGCTAGTCTCACCTATTTTTCTGTATATAATTCTCAAAGTACATTGCTATTACTCATGATTTAAAGAGTCATTTCCTGTATTTTTTCTGTGCTTTAATTTGTTTAATTGCTGTTGATCTGTCTACAAGTTGGCTTATTCCTTTTTCTTTATTATTATTATTCAGTGCACAATCTTCTGTAAAGCATATCAGATAATTATTTTTTTAATTCAGGTATTGTATTTCCCAGTTCTTTTATATGGAGTTTTCATTTTGCAACTAGAGCATATCATCTTTTTATTCCTTTATCTATATTTCCCCATAAAATACTAACATGTTTATATTTCTTTTCAAATTCTTATGTACTAAATCCAACAACTGGATCATCTGGAGGTGTTTCTCTATTGACTGCTTTCTTTTTATTTATGGGTTAAAGTTTCCTGCTATTTTCAAACATTATGTATATTTTTTCTCCTATTCCAGACATTGTGCATAAAATAAAAATGGAACAGTTAAGTAAAAATTCATTTTGTTTTATTTTCTAGGAAGTAGTTAATGTGAGGAGTTGATCACTTAGATTTGTCTTTGAGTGAAGTTGAGCTGATCCAGGATCAAATCTTAAATCAGATTAAATGTACCTGAGGTTTGTTCAACCTAGAATCCGCACATCTCTGCCATCTGACTTTGTCCATTTGACTGGGAATAGATTAGACACACTGTTTTAGATGATTTTGGTTCACCAGTGCCTTCAGTTTTGGCAGTACTCCAGAACCCAAGCACTGCAATGGTGTATAACATACGTCATTTCTCTGCTTTCTAGTCCTTTCCCAATACCATTCTTACCCCTCGCAAAATCAGGATAGAGATGAGAGAAAATTGCTGGGCCAAGAATTTTAGTATCTTGGCCTCTTTCTCCTTGCAATATATTGTCTAAGGATCAGTTGATTTTTTTTCCCCGTCACTGATAAGTTTCTCTCTGTCTGACGGGACTGTCCCTTCATGCATCTCAACTCAGATCATGTGGTGGATCACAGGTTTGAAAATGGCCATACAGTGGTCATGTGTGGATGTGAGAGTTGGACTGTGAAGAAAGCTGAGTGCCAAAGAATTGATGCTTTTGAATGTGGTGTTGGAGAAGACTCTTGAGAGTCCCTTGGACTGGAAGGAGATTCAACCAGTCCTTACTAAAGGATATCAGTCCTGGGTGTTCATTGGAAGGATTGATGCTAAAGCTGAAACTCCAATATTTGCACATATTTATTAGAGTACATATTAAACAGCTTACTTTGAAAGTGCTAGCTTCTCAGCAGAATTCACCTTGCATCATCTAACTTTTGATAGTCTCATAGAATAAATGGCTCTCATTTTATCTAGTACTTTTAGAAATGTAGTATATTGCAACATTCTGCATACTGATTTAAAGTAGAAATCTAAACTTAACCCTTTACAGCATTGGACCTTGCTTCTATCACCAGTCACATCCACAAATTAGAGATACCAAGGGAGCATTTCATGCAAAGATGGGCTTGATAAAGGACATAAATGGTATGGACCTAACAGAGGCAGAAGATATTAAGAAGAGGAGGCAAGAATGCACAGAAGAACTGTACAAAAAAGATCTTCATGACCCAGATAATCACGATGGTGTGATCACTCATCTAGAGCCAGACATCCTGGAATGTGAAGTCAAGTGGGCCTTAGAAAGCATCACTACGAACAAAGCTAGTGAAGGTGATGGAATTCCAGTGGAGCTATTTGAAATCCTGAAAGATGATGCTGTGAAAGTGCTGCACTCAATATGCCAGCAAATTTGAAAAACTCAGCAGTGGCCAGGACTGGAAAAGGTCAGTTTTCATTCCAACCCCAAAGAAAGTCAATGCCAAAGAATGCTCAAACTACCTCACAACTGCACTCATCTTATAGGCTAATAAACTAATGGTCAAAATTCTCCAATCCAGGCTTCAGCAATATGTGAACCATGAAATTCCAGCTGTTCAAGCTGGTTTTAGAAAGGCAGAGGAACCAGAGATCAAATTGCCAACATCTGCTGGATCATTGAAAAAGCAAGAGAATTCCAGAAAAAATATCTATTTCTGCTTTATTGACTATGCCAAAGCCTTTAACTGTGTGAATCACAATAAACTATGGAAAATTGTGAAAGAGAAGGGAATACCAGACCACCTGAACTGTCTCTTGAGAAACCTATATGCAGGTCAGGAAGCAACAGTTAGAACTGGACATGGAACAACAGACTGGTTACAAATAGGAAAAGGAGTACGTCAAGGCTGTGTATTGTCACTCTGCTTATTTAACTTATATGCAGAGTACATCATGAGAAACATTGGGCTGGAAAAAGCACCAGCTGGAGTCAAGATTGCTGGGAGAAATATCAATAACCTCAGATATGCAGATGACACCACCCTTATGCAGAAAGTGAAGAGGAACTCAAAAGCCTCTTGATGAAAGTGAAAGAGGAGAGTGAAAAGGTTGGCTTAAAGCTCAACATTCAGAAAACGAAGATCATGGCATGTGGTACCATCACTTCATGGGAAATAGATGGGGGAACAGTAGAAACAGTGTCAGACTTTATTATTTTGGGCTCCAAAATCACTGCAGATGGTGAGTGCAGCCATGAAATTAAAAGACGCTTACTCCTTGGAATGAAAGTTGTGACCAACCTAGATAGCATATTCAAAAGCAGAGACATTACTTTGCCTACTAAGGTCCATCTAGTCAAGGCTATGGTTTTTCCAGTGGTCATGTATGGATGTGAGAGTTGGACTGTGAAGAAAGCTGAGTGCCAAAGAATTGATGCTTTTGAATGTGGTGTTGGAGAAAACTCTCGAGAGTCCTTTGGACTGGAAGGAGATTCAACCAGTCCTTACTAAAGGATATCAGTCCTGGGTGTTCATTGGAAGGATTGATGCTAAAGCTGAAGCTCCAGTACTTTGGCCACCTCATGCGAAGAGTTGATTCATTGGAAAAGACCCTGATGCTGGGTGGGATTGGGGGCAGGAGGAGAAGGGGATGACAGAGGATGAGGTGGCTGGATGGCATCACCGATTCATTGGACATGAGTCTGAGTGAACTCCGGGAGTTGGTGATGGACAGGGAAGCCTGGTGTGCTGTGATTCATGGGGTCGCAAAGAGTTGGACACGACTGAGCAACTGAACTGAAACTGAACTTAGTTTTTATGAATCTTAAAATAGACATGCAGCTGTTGGATTTTGCAGGGGAGGAAGGGGCATTCTTTGACACTAACAGCAAAGAGTTAAAAGTTAAGTACTTATTCTTCCTGAACTCTGATGGCAAGGCTGAGGACAAATAATGTAATGTTAGCCAGTTTATTCTCTGCTGGAGATTTTTGAATCTGGGGATAGTTTTAGGTAGAGAAGCAGAAGCAGAAGTACTTTTGATATTCGTATTAACATCCAGTGTCCAGGTGTCTCTTTTTCTGTAGTATAATCAGTAGGGAATCTTGGAGTTTAACTTTTATTAAAATTCTACCCAATTCCCCAACCCAGTTTACCCACCTACATGATATACTTGTTCAATCAATAAATTGTGTTTGACTCTTTGTTACCCCATGGAGTGCAGCAGGCCAGGATCCTCTGTACTCCATTACCTCCTGGAATTTGCTTGAATATATGTCCATTGAGTTGGGGATGCTATCTAATAGTCTTGTCCTCTGTTGTCCCCTTCTCCTCTTGTTTTCAATATTTCCCAGCATTGGGGTCTTTTCCAATGAGTCCGCTCTTTGTATCAGGTGGCCAAAGTATTGGAGCTTCAGCTTGGGCATTAGCCCTTCCAGAGAATATTCAGGGTTGATTTCATTTAAGATTGATTGGTTTGATCTCCTTGCAGTCCAAGGAACTCACAAGAGCCTTCTCCAGCAACACAATTCAAAAGTACTCTGGATATAGTTTCTATTTTATTTAGACTAAAATATTTTTCTTTATATATATATGTATATATATATATACACATTATATGTCTATTTGTTTTGATTTGAGTAACTAAAATTCCTTTTTTGTGTGCTCTAGGGGGAGGGGATATATGTATACTCATGGCTGATTCTCTTTGTTGTGTGGCACAAACCAAGGCAACATGTAAAACAATTATCCTCCAATTAAAAAATCAATGAAAACATTTTTAATTAAATAGAACAGTAGTTTTAAGCTCTATACCAAAAGATAGCATTGAATTAATGCTCTACAAACTTTATTTTGCTCACGTTTTTCCAGATATAAACAAAATTATTTGACTTCTTTGGATCAACCTCAAAACTGTCCATGGTAGTAAATATGGTAGCTCTCTCATATATGCTTATTATATGAAATAATGAATAGATTACTGAGAATAATATACTTCACTCTTATCTCTCCTTTAGCTAATAGATGCTGCTGTGTCTGTTGATTTCAAATGATGGCATACTGGTAAATTCTAGAACTGGGTTCAGTTCAGTTCAGTTCAGTCATTCAGTTGTGTCTGACTATTTGATAACCCATGGACTGCATCACACCATGTTTCACTGTCCACCACCAACTCCCAGAGCTTACTCAAACTCATGTTCATTGAGTCAGTGATGTCATCCAACCATCTCATCCTTTGTTGCCCCCTTCTCCTCCTGCCTTCAATCTTCCCCAGGATCAGGGTCTTTTCCAATGAGTCAGCTCTTCACATCAGGTGGCCAAAGTATTGGAGTTTCAGCTTCAGCATCAGTCCTTCCAACGAATACTCAGGAGTGATTTCCTTTATGATTGACTGGTTTGATCTCCTTGCCGTGCGAAAGGACCCTCAAAAGTATTCTCCAAAATCACTGTTAAAAAGCTTCAATTCTTTGGCAGTCAACTTTATGGTCCAACTCTCACATCCATACATGACTACTGGAAAAACCATAGCTTTGACAAGATGGACCTTTGTTGGCAAAGCAATGTCTGTTTTTTAATATACTGTTTAGGTTAGTCATAGCTTTTCTTCCAAGGAGCAAGCATCTTTTAATTTCATGGCTGCAATCACCATCTGTAGTGATTTTGAAGCCCCCAAAATAAAGTCTCTCACTGTTTCTATTGTTTCCCCATCTATTTGCCATGAAGTGATGGGACTGAATGTCATGATCTTAATTTTTTGAAAGTTGAATTTTAAGCCAGCTTTTAAACTCTGCTCTTTTATCTTCATTAAGAAGCTCTTTAGTTCCTCTTCAATTCCTGCCATAAAGGTGGTGTCATTTGCCTATCTGAGGTCCTTAATATTTCTTCCGGCAATCTTGATTCCCGCTTGCACTTCATCCAGCCTGGCATTCCATGTGATGTACCCTGCATATAAGTAAAACAAGCAGGGTGACAATATACAGGCTTGACATACTTCTTTCCCAATTTAGAACCAGTTTGTTGTTCCATGTCCGTTCTAACAGTTGCTTCTTGACCTGCATACAGATTTCTCAGGAGGCAGGTAAGATGGCCTGGTACTCCCACTTCTAAGAATTTCGTGCAGCTTGTTGTGATTCACACTGTCAAAAGCTTTAGCATAGTCAATGAAGCAGAAGTATATCTTTTTCTGGAATTCTCTTGCTTTCTCTTTGATCCAGCAGATGTTGGCAATTTGATGCCCAGTTCCTCTGCCTTTTCTAAATCCAGCTTGAATATCTGCAAGTTCTTGGTTCACATACTGTTGTATCATAGCTTGGAGAATTTTGAGCATTACTTTGCTAGCATGTGAGATGACTGTAATTATGTGATAGTTTGAACATTTTTTGGCATTGCCTTTCTTTGGGATAGGAATGAAAACTGACCTTTTCCAGTCCTGTGGCCACTGCTGAGTTTTCCAAATTTGCTGGCATATTGAGTGCAGCACTATCACAGCATCAACTTTTAGGATTTGAAATAGCTCATCTGAAATTCTATCACCTCCACTAGCTTTGTTCATAGTAATGCCTCCTAAGGCCCACTTGACCTCACACTCCAGCATGTCTGGCTCTAGGTGAGTGATCACACCATCATGGTTATTGGGGTCATCAAGATCTTTTTTGTGTAGTTTTTCTGTGTATTCTTGCCACCTCTTAATATCTCCTGCTTCTGTTAGGTCCATACCATTTCTGTCCTTTATTGTGCCCATCTTTATTGTGCACATCCAGTATTGTGGGTAAGAATGTCTTAGAAAAGAATGGAGTAGGCCTCATAGTCAACAAAAAGTCTGAAATCCAGTATTTGTGTGCAGTCTCAACAACAACAGAATGATCTTTGTTCATTTCCAAGGCAAATCATTCAATATGACAGTAATCCAAGTCTGTGCCCCAACTGCTAATGCCGAAGAAGCTGAAGTTGCACATTCTATGAAGACATATAAGACCTTCTAAAACTAACACCAAAAAAGATGTTCTTTTCATCATAGGGAACTGGAATCCACAAGTAGGAAGTCAAGCTATACCTGGACTAGCAGGCATGTTTGCCCTTGGAGGACAAAATGAAGCAGGGCAAAACCTAACAGAGTTTTGCCAAAAGAACACACTGGTCATAGCAAACACCTTCTTCCAACAACATAAGAGAAGACTCTACACATGGACATCACCAGATGCTCAATACCGAAATCAAATTGGTTATATTCTTTGCAGCTGAAGATGGAGAATCTCTATATAGTCAGCAAAAACAAGACTGCGAGCTGACTATAGGTCAGATCATGATCTTATTGCCAAATTCAGACTTAAATTGAAGAAAGTAGGGAAAACCACTAGACCGTTCAGGTATGACTAAATCAAATCCCTTATGATTATACAGTGGAAGTGACAAATAGATTCAAGATATTAGATCTGGTAAGCAGAATGCCTGAAAAACCGTGGATGGAGTTTGTGATGTCAGGGGATTCCCTGATAGTTCAGTTGGTAAAGAATTCGCGAGTAATGCAGGAGACCCTGTTTCAATTCCTGGGTCAGGAACATCCCCTGGAGAAGGGAAAGGCTACCCACTCCAGTGTTCTAGCCTGGAAAATTCCATGGTCAGTACAGTCCATGGAGTCGCAAAGTTGGACACCACTGAGCCACTTTCACTTTCACTTTTCATAACATTGATGGTTATCAAAACCATCCCCAAGAAAAAGAGATGCAAAAAGGCAACATGGTTGTCTGAGGAGGCCTTAGAAATTCCCGAGAAAAGAAGAGAAACAAAAGACAAAGGAGAAAAGGAAAGGTATATCCATCTGAATGCAGAGTTCCAAAGAATAGCAAGGAGAGATAAGAAAGCTTTCCTAAATGATCAATGCAAAGAACAGTTAGGAGCACACAATGTTAAACACATGATAATATACAAAAATTAGTTTATTTATTTCATTTGTTTTCATCATTTAAAATAAATTAAAATGGATTTATCAATCAGCAATTCTTGTTCATCCATTTCAGTGAGTAAAACACTGTCCCAAGAGTAGAAATTCTGTGTTGTTGTTTAGTCGCTAAGTTATGTCCAACTCTTTGTGATTCCATGGACTGTAGTCTTTCAGGACCCTTTGTCCATGGGTTTTCCCAGGCAAGAATACTGATGTGAGTTGCCATTTCCTTCTTCAGGGAATCTTCCTGACCCAGGGATTGAATCCACATCTGGTGCATTGCAGGCAGATCTTTAACACTGAGCCACCAGGAAAGCCCCAGGTTTCTGTAGATGTGTTGAAGTTTATTGCTTTTGGAGAACAGTTAAAATAAATTATTCATAATTCAAATTATCACCAGATTTGTTATAAGGGAGTGTTTAATGAACATATGATTTGTTTATTATTTTAAATACAGTGGTATATACATATCAATTCCAAACTTTCAGTCTATCATTTGACCCCACCCTTGTCCCCACCCTTGTAACCATAAATCCATTCTCTAAGCTTGTGAGCCTGTTTCTGTTTTGTAAGTGAGTTCATTCATATCATTTATTTTTTTGGATTCTGCATGTAATTGATATCATATGATATTTGTCTTTCTCTATCTGACTTACACTTTACTTAGTTTCACTTAGTACGATACCAGATCCAGTTATGTTACTGCAAATAGCTTTAATTCATGCATTCCCAAACATGAATAACATCTTTCTGATCAGACATAGACTGGCGATTCAATTCATGATAGTATACATGTTAGAATGTCATTCTCCCAAATCATCCCACCCTCCTCTCCTCTGAGTCCAAAAGTCCGTTATACATCTGTGTCTCTTCCTGTCTTTTAATTGCTGAGTAATACTCCATTGTATATGTGTATCAAATCTTCTTTATCCATTAATTTGGCAATAGAATTTTAGGTTGTTTCCAAGTCTTGGGTATTGTAAACAATGCTGCAATGAACATTGTAGTACATACATCGTTTGGAGTTATGGATTACCAAGGGCATATGCCAAGTGGTGGGATTTCTGGGTCATATGGTAGCTCTATTTTTAGTTTTATAAGGACACTCCATAATGTTCTTCTTAGTGGCTGCACCAATTTGCATTACCATCAACAGTGTAGGTGGGTTTCCTTCTCTCGACTTTCTACACCCTTTCCAGCATTTACTGCTTGTAGATTTTTTGATGATGGTCATGCTAACTGGTGTGAGGTGATGTCTCACTATAATTTTGATATGCATTTCTCTAATGATTAGCAGTGCTGAGCATCTTTTCATGTACCTTTTGACCATCTGTGTCTCCTTTGGAGAATGCCTATTTAAATCTTTTGCCCATTTTTTGATTAGGCTGTTTGTTCTTTGGATGTTGAGCTACATGAACTGCTTGTATATCTTGGAGACAACTCACTTGCTGGTCACATAGTTTCCAAATATTTCCTACCATTCTGTGGGTTGTCTTTTCACTTTGTTGTTTCCTTTGCTGGGCCAAAGCTCTTAAATTTCACTGGGTTCCATTTGTTTATTTCTGTTTTTATTTGCATTACTCTGGGAGACAAATCAAAAAAATATGTTGTTGTAATTTATGTTCTGCTTACATTTTCCTGTAAAACTTTTATAGTATCCATTTTTATATTATGGTAGTTATTTTAAGTTTATTTTTGTGTATGGTATCAAAGAGTGTTCTAGTTTCATTTTTTTGCATGTAGCTGTCTAGTTTTCCCAGCATCATTTATTGAAGAGACTGTTTTCTCCATTACTCTAAAAACAGTAATATAAGAAAGTTAAAAACAACATATGGCCTGGAGCTCTAGTCTTCCTTGTAAAGTCAAAATCCACTCTCATATCATCAGTGCATGTACGCTTAGTCGTTCAGTCCTGTCTGACTCTTTGCCCCAAGAGCAAAGAGGACCCAAGACTGTGGTCCTTTAGGCTTATTTGTCCATGGGAGTTTCTAGGCAAGAATACTGGAGGGGGTTACCATGCCTTTCTCCAGCGGATCTTGCAGACCAAGGAGTTAAACCCAAGTCTCCTCTCTCTCCTGCATTGCAGGTGAATTCTTTACCTGCTGAGCCATTGAGGAAGCCCCATATCATCCAGACTTTCCATTAGTAATTACTAAAGTGGTTACTTACAATTCAGTATGTTCTAATCTACTAAAGGGTCTTCCCTGGTGGCTCAGAGGTTAAAGTGCCTGCCTCCAATGCGGGAGACCCAGGTTCTATCCCTGGGTTGGGAAGATCCCCTGGAGAAGGAAATGGTAACCCACTCCAGTATTCTTACCTGGAAAATCCCATGGACCGAGAACATTGCATATCATATGGAATAGTTCCTCACTTTTCTAAGAATATTGGTGTTTACAGATTCACCTGCATTATAAGAAAAGCATAAAAAAGATGTTAAACCACATTCAAAACATTCTGCCTTCAGAGTTTTAATAATTTATAATATAGAAGTAAAATAGAAATTAAAGCTATTTTCCAAGCAGACATGAAAATGAGAGGAGAGTATACCTAGCTTTGTTTCACAGTTTTTGTAAATTCCAAGTATGTATTTGAATACATGTAGCTATTGTTCTCAGACAAAAGTGTGCAGAATATGTACAGCTATTGGTTTTGAAAAAAGAATTGTATTCCATCATCGTAAAGGTCCCTAAGAAACCATTTAAACAACTTTATTGATTTTTCCCCTGGTGGTGCATTTAGTTCAAACAGCTCCCAAGGAGCACCTCTGTACTTGAACAGAATTCTTGACCACTAGTGATGAAAGTAACAGTATATTAGTTCCTTTTCTTGCTTTCTTGATTATTCAGGTTAAAACTCATACTGAGGTTTCAATACAGAGTTAAAGTATAAGCAATATGAATTTTAATATACTTTTTTTAGAGCACTTTTAGATTCACAGCAAAATTGAATGGAGAATACAGAGTCCAATATATAAGCTTAGTGTTAGTCGCTCAGTCGTGTCTGACTCTTTGTAACCCCATGGTCTGCAGCCCATCAGAATCCTCTGTCCATGGAATTCTCAGGCAAGAATAGTGGAGTGGGTAGCGATCCCCTTCTCCAGAAATCTTCCTGACCCAGGGATTGAACCTGAGTGTCCTGCATTGCAGGCAGATTCTTTACAGTCTGAGCCACCAGGGAAGCCTATATTTAGGAATATGTAAGAGATATTGAGGATTCTGTTTCAGACTACTGCAATAAGGCAAATATTGCAATAAAGTTAATCACATGAATATTTTTTTTGGTTTCACAGTGCATATAAAAGTTATGTTTACAATATAGTATAGCCTATGTGGTGTCCAATGTCATCATGTCTAAGAAATAATATATGTATCTTTATTTTAAAATATTTTATTGCTAAAAATGTTAACCATCATCTGAAACTTTAGCAAATTATAACCTTTTTGCCGACAGAATATTTGAAATATTGAAATAATTATCAAAGTGTGACATTCTTGGTCACACTGACCAGGTATGAGTAAATGCTGTTGGGCAAATGGCACTGGTGGACTTGCTCTGTGTAAGGTTGCCATAAGTCTTCAATTTGTAAAGAATTTAACATTTACAAAGTACAATAACGTGAAGCACAGTTAAGTGGGATATGCCTGCCTGTACACTCTGCCACCACACATACACATCTTCGCTTATTTTCAATCACTGGCACAAGATTAGTACATTTATTATAAAAGATGAACTTATTGACACATCATCATCAACCAACACCCATGGTTTAGACTAAGATAAGTCTTGGTGTTATGCAATCTCTGGGGTTATAATAGCATGTATCCAGCATTATCATATTGAATAATTTCACTGTCTTAAAAGTCCCCTGTTCTCTGACTATTCATACCTCCTTTCCACTTGATCCTGGCAACTTCTGATCCTTTGACTATCTCCACTGTAATTGTTGTTCACTCGCTAAGTCATGTACGACTCTTTGCAACCCCATAGACTGCAGCATACCAGGCTTCTCTGTCCTTCAGTATTTCCCGGAGTTTGGCCAAGTTCATGCCCACTGAGTCTGTGATGCCTTCCAACCATCTCATCCTCTGCCATTCTCTTCTCCTTTTGCCTTCAGTATTTCCCAGCTTCAGGGTCTTTTCCAATCAAGTGGCCAAAGTATTGGAGCTTCAGCTTCAATATCAGTCTTTCCAATGAGTATTCATAGTTGATTTCCTTTAGGATTGGCTGGTTTGATCTCCTTGCTGTCTGAGGGACTCTTAAGAGTCTTCTCCAACATCACAGTTCAAAAGCATCAGTTCTTTGGTGCTCAACCTTCTTTATGGTCCAACTCTCACATCCATACATGACTATAGGAAAAATCATATTGACTATACAGACCTTTGTGCACAAAGTGATGCTTATGCTTTTTAATATGCTGGTTTGTCTTTTCTAGAATGTTGTATAGTTGAATTTAAGCAATATATAGTCTTTTCAGGTCAGCTTCCTTCATTTAAAAGAGAATCATTTTACATTTATATGTTTTCTAAGTTGAAATTGTCATTCCTAATGACACAAAAATCATTAACTTATTCTAGTGCATAAATATATCAATTGCACACTCCTAGCTATTATTAAGAATATGATTGTGGAACATTTTATGATTTGTTTTGATCTTAACGTATATTTTAAAGGAATATGTAGTTGCTTTACTTTTTTTTAAAATAACTTAAAACAATTCTTTTTCTCCCGTTTTGCTTATGTATTTTAGGCCAGAGAAACTCAAGCTAGTGTTTCTTTTTTGATATGCTTTCATTCTGATCAATTTTTAATTTATTCTCTATCAGTGTGAAGACTGGATCATTCCATGTTTTTTCCTTATGGTCGTCAACATACAAATGTACAAATCAATTTAGGGAAAATTTATATCTGAACAACCCATTAACATAGTATATCTCTTTTGGTACTAGGTCTTTATTTCCTCTATCATTATTTCATAGTTTCTGATTTGCAGAACTTATGTATATTTTTATATTTCATATTTTTAATGATAATGAAGAGGATATTTTAAAATTTCACTTTCTGATACTTATTAGTGGTATATAGAAGTACAGTTATTCTGCTACATTGATCTTAATATTTTGCAATATTGATAAACTTGTATGGTACTTCTAGATTTTTGTGGATCAGATTTTCAATATACAAGTTCATATCCTGTGCAGATAAATACAGTTTTTCTTTTTTCCTTACTTCCTGAATTCTGTTTACTTCTTTTTCTTCACACTGGCTAGAACCTCCAGTACAATGTTGATCAGATGTGATAAGAGAAGGCATCCTTGCTTGTTCCTAATCTTAGAGATAAAACATGTAGTTTCTTACCATAGGATGAGATGATAGCTGTAGGATTTTCATAAGTATCCTTCATCAGATTGAGTTTTTTCTTTTTTTGATGAAGTTTTTATCAAAAATGAATATTGGATTTTATTTAAAAAAAAATGTTCCTGACTATACTGAGGTGATCAACTTTTGTTGCTTTTAAAATGGTTAATTGCACTGATTGATTTTGAATTTTAAATCGTTTACACTCTTATTAAAAACTCCTCTTGACATGTGTTATCCTGTTTACTAATTATTGAATTCAGTTTGCTAAAATTTTGTTTAGAATGTTGGCATCTATTTTAATGAAGGTTGTTTGTATGTGCTCAGTGTTGTCCGGCTCTTTGACATTGCATGGACTGTCACCCACCGAGCTCTTCTGTCCATGGAATTTCCCAGGCAAGAATACTGGAGTGGATTGCCATTTCTTCCTCCAGGGAATATTTCCAACCCAGGAATTGAATCGGCCTTTCTTTTGTGTTCTGCATCGGCAGGTGGATTCTTTACCACTGTGCCACCTGGGAAACCTAGTGAAGGTTAATTTTGGTAGTTGGTAGTTGGTAATTTTCATTGTTTTGTAACTCCTTTCTTTCATTTTAGAATCAAGATTGCTGCTTTAAGGAATAAGTTGATAATATTTCTTGCTTCTCAATCTTCTGAAAAAGACTATAGAATTGATATTTCTTTTTTTCAAAAACATTTTTGATAGTACTCACCCATAAAGTTAGTAGGCATGAAAAGTTCTTTGTTAGTAGGCTTTTAACTACAAACTCAATCTCTTTAGTAGATATGGAACTGTTCATGATGAGATAATTTCTTCTTGAGTGAACTATGATAGTTCCATTTTCATAGAACCACTTTATTTTCATAAAAACTCAAATTTGAAGTTATCATGTTTCTTTATTATCTTATAAGTATCTATAGAACCCATACTGATATCAACTACCTCAGTCCTGATATTGGTAGTTTTTTTCTTTCTGTTTTTCATGATCAGTGTGGCTAGAGTTTATCAGTTTTTATTGATTTCATTTAAAAACATTTTTAGTTTCATTAAGCTTTTTGTATGTTTTTCATTTTCTTTGTCATGGACTTCCACTTTTATTTTTATTATTTTATTCATTTTGATTGCTTTGAGTTTATTTTATTTATCTTTTTCTAAATTCTTTAGTTGAAATTGTTTGAGAACTTTATTCTTTTCTCATATAGGCCTTGAAAGCTAGACATTCTGCCCCTCCCATGCCCATATACTCATACTGCTTTAGGAGAAAATTACAAGTTCTGATAGGTTGTTTTCTCATTGTCATTCACTTTAAAATATTTCCTTTGATATTTTTTGTGACTCATGAATTATTTAGAATTTTTAAATTTAGTCTCCAAATGTTCACAATTTCCAGTTGTATTTAAGGAATAAATTTATTTAATTCCAATTTGGGTAGAGAATGTTCTATATATGATATGAATCATTTTAAACTTATTGAACCTATTTTATGACCCAGAATATAGCTTATCTTAATTACTATTTCAGGTGCCCTTAAAAATAATGCACATTCTGTTATTGCTGAGAGGAGTATCCATTAGGTCAAATTAATTGAAAGTATTTTCTATAATTTTATGGATTCTCTGTCTACATTTTGTATCAGTTATTGAAGGGAAGGTATTCAAATATTTGACTGTCATGGTGAACTTGTATATTTCTCCTGGCAGTTCTAACAGTTTTTGCTCTAAGTGTTTTGAAGTTTGGTTATCAAAGAATAAACATTTATTAATGTTATATTCTCATGATTAATTGTTCTGAACTTATTTTGTGCAACACTGAAGGCTTCCTTTGGCTAGTTATTAACATGGTCTGTCTTTTATTCTATCATTTTACTGTTAACCTATTTGTGTCTTTATAAAGTGTGTTTCTTATAGGCGTCATACACTTTCAACTTTCCATTTAAGTCAGTCTGAAAAATCTCTTCCTTTTAATTGGAGCATTTAAAACACAGTAGTTTAAAATGATTGCTAATATAGTTAGATTGTATTCTCTTGCTATCTATTTTCTACTTATGATCTTTGTTTCCCTTTTCTATTTTTTCTGACTTCTTGGGAATTTTTTTTTAACTTTACATTTTAGTTTCTTTACTGCCTAATAGAACCTTGCTAAAATTCAGTGTTAGAGTAACTTTCTGCTGCATGCTCAGTCATGTCCAATTCTTTGTGACCACCATGGACTGTAACCCACCAGTCTGTTAATGCTTCTGTCCATGGGATTTCTCAGGCAAGAATACTGGAGTGGGTTGCCATTTCCTTCTCCAGGGGAATCTTCCTGACCCAGGGATCTAATCCAGCCTGACCCAGGTCTCCTGTGTCTCCTGCATTGGCAGGCATATTCTTTACCACTGATCCACCTGGGAAGCCCTAGAGTAACTTTGTTCTTTTTGGAACCAGCAGCAAAGCCACATTACCTGGTTCTTCCTATGCAAAAATTTTGAAAATAGATTGTTTTTGCAGTGCTTCCAGAATATTGGCACTGTCTAGAAAATAGTGCTTGTGAACTTTAGAGAATTTTACTAAGATCTGAAGTTTTTATACACAGTGGAATGGATTGCAGGGCTTCCCAAGTTGTTAATCTATATTATTATTTATATGCAAGATTTAAATATTTGTTTCTTGAAAAGCAATATTCAGATGCAAATTCTGAACACATTGATTGCTCTGTTCCCATCTTACAGATTCTCAGTAAAGATTCTCTTATGTCCAGTGAACAAAGCTAATTCTTTGTTAATGTGTTTTCAAAGTTGCTCTGGCTACATTGCTGTATATGTTCAGATTGCCCTACCAAGAATTTTCATCAGCCCTTCACTACTTTGTTTTCTGCCTCAGGAGGCTGACCAGTAGGGGTTATAGGAACAGATTTTGTTGCCCTTCCATGTGCGTTTGCTTGTGTTAATAAAAGGAAAGGAAGAGGTATTCATTTCCCCAGTTTCAACTCTGCTTTTGTCACCTCTGTTTTTTTGTCCTCCATTAAACATCAAATCTCTCTGAATTGTCTTCCAGACATGGCTCTCTTCTTCCCTGTTTGAACAGTTCCTCTCCTCTTATCCCTTTAGCTTGTATAGCTAATAGTTTATAGCTCTGTGTTACAGCAGTTCTTTTTTGTTTCTTTAAAATCTGTCCATACTTTAGTAAAAGTTAAGCTCTCTTCAAATAACCTCCCTGCTGGAAATTTTTTTCCTGTTATTTTCAGAATAGCTATTAACATCTATTAGCACCTTAGTGTTCCAGAGACCATATGTTAAGAAATCTTGAATGCTTTAAAGGGCCGTGGATTATGATTCAGTAGGCATGGTATTTAGTTTCAGCTCTAACAAAAACTGATTTTAAAGCCCTTGATTTCTCCAGGCTTTATTTTCTTTGTTTGTATAATAAAATCATATTAGATGATTCCTAGAATTCCATTTAATGCTCTCAGGCACCGAATGATTAATATAGACTAAGATAGAATAGTCAGCAAACTAAGGCCAATCTTTTATTTCCACTCAATAAAATTTTTAAAATTGAATGCTGTCTATTTTTAAGGCACAATTACATTATATATTATATATAGCCTTAAAAATTTAAATTATATATATATATATATATATATATATATATATATATATAGCCTTACATATTTAAATTCAAAGTGCTTATGTGCTCAGTCACTTAATTGTGTCTGATTCTTTGCAACCCTATGGATTGTAAGCTTCCAGGCTCCTCTGTCCAAGGGATTTCCCAGGCAAGAATACTGGAGTGGGTTGCCATTTCCTCCTCCAGGAACTCTTTCTGACCTAGGGATAGAACCCATATCTCCTGAATCTCCTGTATTGGTGATCAGATTCTTTACTGCAGAGTCACCTCAACCAAGTGGATAGACACTAGTTGGAATTTTTAAATAATTTGACATTAATTTTAGTGAATTAATTTTGTATATTTATGGTTTGAGAACTTCAACTAGAGATGAGATTGGTGTTTGAACTTTAAGAATCTATAAAATGCATGCATTGTTGTTGTTGTTCAGTCGCCCAGTCCTGTTTGACTCTCTGTAACCCCATGGACTGCAGCACGCCAGGCCTCCCTGTCCCTCACCATCTCCTGGAGTTTGCCTAAGTTTATATTCATTGCATCAGTGATGCCATGCAGCCATCTCATCCTCTGATGCCCTCTTCTTCTTCTGCCCTCAATCTTTCCCAGCATCAGGGACTTTTCCAATGAATTGTCTGTTCACATCAGATGACCAAAATACTGGAGCTTCAGTTTTAGCGTTAGTCCTTCCAGTGGATATTCAAGGTTGATCTCCCTTAAAATTGACTGGTTGATCTCTTTGCTGTCCAAGAGTCTTCTCCAGTACCGTGTTTCAAAGGCATCAATTCTTTGGTGTTCTGACTTCTTTATGGTCCAGCTCTCACAACCATACAAGGCCACTGAGAAGACCATTGCCTTGACAATATGGACCTTTGTCAGCAGAGTAATGTCTCTGCTTTTCAACACAATGTCTAGGTTTGTCATCTCTTTCCTGCCAAGAAGAAATTTTCTTCTGATTTCATAGCCCCAAAAGACGAAATCTGTCACTACTTCCACTTTTCCCCCTTGCTATGCAGTAGTGGAGCCAGATGCCATGATCTTAGTTGTTGTTGCTGTTGTTTTTTTAATATTTAGTCTTAAACCGGCTCTTTCACTCTCCTCCTTCACAATCACCAGAGGCTCTTCCATTCCTTTTTGCTTTATGCCATTAGAGTGATATCATCTGCATATCTGAGATTATTTCTCCCACCTATCTTGATTCCAGCTTGTAACTTATCCAGCCCAGCATTTTCATGATGTGCTCAGTGTGTAGGTTAAGCAAACAGGGTGACAGCAGACAGCCCTGTTGTACCCCTTTCTTGATCTTGAACCAATCAGTTGTTCCATACAAGATTCTAATTTTTGTTTCTTGACCTGCAAACGGGTTTCTCAGGAGACAAGTAAGATGGTCTGGTATCCCCATCTCTCTAAAAGCTTTCCACAGTTTGTCATGATCTACACAGTTAAAGGCTTTAGTGTAGTCAATGAAACAGAGATAGGTGTTTTTTCTGAAATTTCATTGTTTTCTCTATTATCCAGTGAATGTTGGCAACTTGATCTCTAGTTCCCCTTTTTTAAACCCAACTTGGACATCTGGAAGTTTTTGGTTCACATAATGCTGAAGCCTAGCACGCAAGATTTTAAGCATGACCTTACTAGCATGGGAGATGAGTGTGATTGTCCGATGGTTAGCACATTCTTTGGTACTACCCTTCTTGGAGATTGGAGTGAAGATTGACCTTTTCCAGTCCTGTGGCCACTCCTGGGTTTTCCAGATTTGCTGACATAATGGATACAAAACCTTGATGGCATCATCCTTTAGGAATTTGAATAGTCCTGCAGGAATTTCATCATATCCTCTAACTTTATTAACAGCAGTGCTTCTTAAGGTCCACTTGACTTCACGCTCCAGAATGTCAGGCTCTGGGTGACTAACCACATCATCACAGTAATCCTGTTCGTTAGGTTCTTTTTTATACAGTTCTTCTGTGTATTCTTTCCATCTCTTCTTGATCTCTTCAGTGGCTACTAGGTTTCTAACCATTTTTATCATTTACTGTACCCATATTTGGGTGGAATGCTCTGTTGATGTTTCCAACTTTCCTGAATAAATCTCTAGTCTTTTCCCTTTTATTGTTTCCTTCTATTATTAAGCACTGCTCATTGAAGAAGGCCTTCTTGTCTCTTCTAGCTATTTTTTTGGAATTTAGCATTTAATTGGATGAACTTTTCCCTCTTTCCCTTGCTTTCTGCTTCTCTTCCATCTTCTGTTATTTGTAAAGCCTCCTCAGATAGCCACTTTGCCTTTTTTCTTTTTTCTTTTGGATAATTTTGTTTGCCACCTCCTGCACAATATTATGGACTTTTGTCCATAGTTCTGCAGGTATATTGTTAGCTCAATCTAGTCTAGGTGTACGTGAGTGTGTGCTAAGTTGCTTCAGTCATGTCTGACTCTTTGTGACTCTATAGACTGTAGCCTGCCAGGCTCCTCTGTCCATGGGATTCTCCAGGCAAGAATACTGGGGTGGGTTGCCATTTCCTCCTTAAGGGGTCTTCCTGACCCAAGGATTGAACCTGCATGTCTTATGTCTACTGGCAGGCAGGTTCTTTACCAGTAGCACTGCCTGGGAAGCCCAGGTATACACATAGATGCATACATGCAAACATACATATGTATATATACACATGTACTTAACACCTAATTGAACAGGAATGAGTGAAGTCGCTCAGTCGTGTCCGATTCTTTGCGATCCCGTGGACTGTAGCCTACCAGGCTTCTCTGTCCATGGGATTCTCTAGGCAAGAGTACTGGAGTGGGTTACCATTTCCTTCTCCAGGGGATCTTCCCAACCCAGGGATTGAACCCAGGTCTCCCGCATCGGAGGCAGACGCTTTAACCTCTGAGCCACCAGGGAAGCCCACAAAAAATCGGAAGAATTGAACAGGAATAACTAATAAATCAAATCAATTACACTTGGTTAATATCTGCCCAGTTATGTTGAATACATTTATGTTATTATTGGTATCAGTTAATAATCATTCTTGGGTGCTTAACTTATTGAAGGCATTCTCATGTCTTCCACTTGAGATTATTTGTGAGACAATTTTCCATCATAGGGATTATTATTATTTAACATAAGTAGAATGGTAAAAAGATTATTGGAGTCTTCTTACATGGCTTGTACTTAAATAAATCTAGCTTCTTAAAACTCTGAATAATTTATGTATTACTTTATTTTTCTCAAGGTCTAAAGACAAACTACTTAAGAATTATTAAACCAGCAGCAATGAAGTTGGTAGTAAAGTAGATAACTGTAGAAGAACTATATAGTAAAAGGACTGTGATAAAGTCACAGAATCTTTACCAATGCTACTTTGCTATAACTGACAAATTGCCTTTGAATTATTATTTAAATTATGCTATTCTTAAATATAGTCACGTATGCTGATTAAACACCATCTGGAAGTTTGGGGTGGAAAGTAACTACCAATCTTCTTTATATTTTTTAATTAGCATTTAGTCTGAGTTATACTTATGACTTCATTTGTATTAAATATTTATAGATCACCGCTATTGCTGAATATTTACAGCATTGGACATCATAAATTGGATTTCAAAGGCAAAGGACAAAATTGCCTGTCCTTTCTTTGACACTAATATAACTTTAGCATTGTTTTATGGGAGAGGATATTAACTATTTTTCTTGTCTCAGTAACTAATTCCAAAGTCACACTTGTGATTTTTTTTATTTTTTTGTTTCCTTATTCTGCTAAATTCTCTTGTGTACATCCTCTTTAGTAGCATTCTTGAGGAGTAACATATCATATAGCACATAAAATCACATCCTCAAGAGTCAGATTCCTGGGTTCACACTCAGGTCTACACCAGGGATGATAGTTGGTAAATATCTTTATATTTCTCTATATTTCAACTTCTTCATTGCAAAATGAGAACAAAAGTTTTACTGTTAGAATATATACGCATATAAGCCTTAATACTGCCTTACAGCAAATGCTATGTAGATATTTGTTATTAATAATATCTCCTTCTTTTACCATTCTCTCATTTCTTTTTTCTTTGACTCTACCTTTTTGCTAATTTTTCTAATCTCCTCTTCTGTAGTTATACTCACAGCTGTTTGACTCCACATTTTATTCACACTTTTATGGGAAAAATAATTTCTAATTCTAGCCATGAATTTTTATTTCCTAAAATGTAAAATTTTCCCTTAAGAATAAAATAAAAGAACATTCTAAGAAATGCAACATATCTAACATATCAAATGTGGAATGTTGTCGGTTATCACTTATTTATATACTCAATTGGTTTGTCCTTATTCTGTACAGTCAAAATATTAATACTTTGGCAAGTGGTGCACAAATCTATGAATGCCAGTGGTTTAGCAGTCATCATTTTCTTAATATTTTTATCATTACAAGAGCTTTAAAAATTAAATTTTTTTGATTACTTGTTTGATTGTGTTACATAAGGAAATACACAAAAAAGTATCTAGAAACTCATTGAGAACTTGTGCCCATAGGAGACCTAATAGGCACATTTCTGGGCACTTGGATATTGGTACTCAGTTTTTGACCAATGTCTATGTTAGAAGTAATAAACTACTTTGTGAAATGTAAGGACATATGTTTTCCTTTTACATTTATAGAAAGTTTAGTTATATATATGTAAATATATACACACATATATGTAGTATATAAATGTATAATATTATACTTATCCCTATGAATTGTGCTCAGTAATGTCTGACACTTTGAGACCCCATTTGAGACCCCATGGACTGTAGCCTCCCAGGTTCCTCTGTCCTTGGGATTCTCCAGGTAAGAATATTGGAATGGGTTCCCATTTCCTTTTCCAGGGGATCTTCCTGACCTGGGGATCTTCCTGACCCGGGGATCTAACCCATATCTCCTGCATTGGTGGGCAGATTCTTTACCACTGAGCCACCAGGGAAAGCCACCACCCCTCACCGTCTCTTTGAATTAGTGACTTTAAGGGGGTTTTTGAAAATTTCCAGTCCACAGCAATATTTTTCTCCCGTGAAGACCTATACAGTGATAAAGTATGAATGCAGTAAGTGTCAACAATTTGAGGAAATACAGTCTTGGAGTGTTTGAATATCATCTCCCTGTGCTCTGTACTTACTCTAAGACACTGTACTAATGAGATTAAAGTAATTTTCAAAGATAGATTATCTTGGTGACCTTATTCACAACTCATCTGAATCTGCCAAAACAATGTCTCCTTTTCCTCTTAAAAGATTATGAGTTTGCACACTTTACCTGAGTCTTGTGTTTCTGGATGACAAAGTCACCTCTCAGGATGTTTCTGATAGTCCTGTTTCTTCTTTCATTGCTCAGTAATTCAATTAATTCTAATTGTTCTTGTTTTTTTGTATCACTTCCTCCCATGGGAAATTCCTTATTACAATATATTGGATGATTTAATTTTTTTTCATTTACTGTATACTAGGACCATTTTAAGGTGTTTTATTGAAATTATAATTTCATACTTTAAAATTTATATGTATTTGAATGTATATTTTTAATTTTAAAGTGTAGGTGGGAGGGGGAATGGAACATTAAGACAATTATACTATCTTTTTCTGAAACCATTTTCTGTGGGTGAGGTCATTTACATGAGCAAATATACTTATACTGATTTAAAAAACAAACAAAACTCAAGATAAACTAGAAGCTGGGAAGCCAAAATTCCTGATTGCAATTATTCCAGGTCCAAATTAGAATTTGTTCTTCTTTATTTTTCTTCCAAAACAGAGAATGCAGGACAAAGTATTTATAATTTTATTTATTTGTTTATTTTTGGCTGTGTTGTATCTTCATTGCTGCATGGGTTTTTCTCTAGTTGCAGTAAGCAGGGGCTACTCTCTAGATGCGGTACACAGGCTTGTCATTGTGGTGGCTTCTCTTGTTGTGGAGCACGGGGTCTAGCCATACGGGCTTCAGCAGTTTCAACTCCCAGGCTCTAGAGCACAGATTCAGTAGCTGTGGCTCACAGGTCCAGTTGCTCTGCAGCACATAGGATCTTCCTGGATCACAGACTGAACTTGTGTCTCCTGCATTGGCACATGGCTTCTTCACCACTACAGCCATCAGGGAAGCCCCAGGACAAGGTATTTAAATGGAATCCACAAGTTAGCCTCAGCAGACCACTCAGAAACTAAAACATTACATGTGTCTATACTTTTTGTTTTGTCATTTAGTTACTAAGTCATGTTCGGCTCTTTGAGACCCCATGGACTGTATCCTGCCAGGTTCCTCTGCCCATGGGATTTCCTAGGCAAGAATATTGGAGTTGGTTGCCATTTCCTTCTCCAGGAGGTCTTCCTTACCCAGGGATTGAACCCATGTCTCCTGCATTACAGGCAGATTCTTTACCACCTACATCAGGGAGGCCCATCTCTACTAATGATGCAATAATTTGAGTGAAGATGAGACATTTTATACAGATTCCAGACAATGAACATAATTCATAGCCTATTCTAAACTCTATACAACATTCCTCCAAAATGTTGTTCAGTCACTTAGTTGTGTTGGACTCTTCGTGACCCCATGGACTGGAGTGCACCAGGCCTCCCTGTCCCTCACCATCTCTCGGAGTTTGCCTACATTCATATCCATTGAATTGGTGATGCCATTCAACCATCTCAACCTCTGTCGCCCTCTTCTCCTCCTGCCCTCAATCTTTCCCAGCATCAGGGTCTTTTCCAATGAGTTGGCTCTTCTCATCAGGTGGCCAAAGCATTGAAACTTCAGCTTCAGCATCAGCTGATATGAACACATCAGTCATTTTAAAGACTCAGAATGAAAGAGTGCTCAGATATTTTTTGATGTATGAAATTGTGAAATTGGGAGAGTTGGGAGCAGGATCTATAGCAACATGAATAGTACTTGGTGATATCAGAGCCATATAAAAGGGGAGACAAGAATGAAAAAAGGAATATTTAAGATAAGGAAAAGGATAAAAGCATATCTTTATCATTAATTTTTCCCCAGAGGTGTGTTTTGAGGACTTTTTTCTTAATAGTAATACTTAACCTACATAATATTGATTATCATAATAAATTCATAGACCAATAGTAGCCCTGGATTCACACAAATTGGTTATCCTTTTGTTAATATATGAAAGTAGAAAACTTGTGGTAGTATTTGATTTTCTAAATTTCTATACGTTTCTCTTCATTTTCATTGTATGCATATTTTAGTAAATTACTGTTGAGAAAAAAGCATATTTGGTTTAAAAATACAGTACAATTTTTCAGATGGTGATCCTGTTTTTCCTTCATTGGAAATAAGAGAACTGATGCCTATTTTAACTCTTACACAAAAATTACAGGTTTTCAAACCAAAAATAGTTACCTTAATATGTACATGTTATATCTTCATTGCCATTTTCCCCTAAAATGTTGAGACTGACAGGTAGGCTGATTGTGGGTATCTTTTTTCATTCAGTTGAAAGCACCTGCTGTTGCTTTTGAAAGAGCAAGATAATTCTTTATACTGGAAACCCAAAACATGAAATTTACCATATCCTTTATAATTCACATTTGAGTTCTGGGTACATTTTCTTTTGGATATTCATCTTTAGTTTGAGCTGTCTATGTAGCTCCTGATGCTTCAGTGTAAAAATTATTTAACACAAATGGCAAAATAAAATAAATAGAGAAAAAATTTGTATTCAAGTGATGCTACTTTCCTCCACCCCCAGGTAAATAATTTCCTTAATTGAGAAGGGGGAAATGGCTATATTAGTTTGCTGACAAGTAGCAATCATATTAGTCTTAAAATAAATATTTTTGCCCATTTTAAAATTTTTTTCTGGTGAACTCAACTTAAAAATAAAAATAACTAAAAATATTTTCTTAATATAAAGAAAGACTAGGAAGTAATTGTGGAGACTTGACAGTAAGCTTCATGAAGGAAGGGGCTTAGACTCATTTACTTCTGAATCCCCTTTGCCCAGAATAGTGTCTAGCTCAGAGTAGTTGGCAATCAATACATCACTGAGCTGGTATCACTTAAAATTATTTTCCATCAGTTCTCTATCATATTGTATTTATTTTATATAGAGAGAATCAGGGATATTTCCATATACAGACAAAGTAAATACTTACAGAGATAAAAATTATTCTATTTAACTGTTAGAATCATATCCACATTTTCACACTATTGATTCAATTGTGATTTATACCCAAATAAAGTGAGAGTATTCTAAATGGAGCTTAAAATGTTGATTTTATTTGTTCTCCTACATCTCTCATTGAAGTAATGTTTAAAATCACCTTATTAAAGTATGTTTTAAAATTATGCTTATGCATTATATGTTTAAAGACACTTTATAAAAAAAGAGAATGGATCTTGTTTCTGAAACTCATGAAAACTTCATATAAAACTTAAATATAATAGAAGGTGTTTGTTACAATTCACATACTTCCTTGTTCATATTAACAATATGAAAGTAACCAGTGTAGGCTTCTTACTAAAATATGAAGGGAAAATTAATTTTCAATTGTTTCTTCCATTTCCCAAGGTTGTCAGTCTCGTCTATTAAGAAGTTTTCCTGCAAAATATGCATGTCATGATTGAGTATAAGGTTATTAATACGCATAATAAATAAAAGCCATCTCTTTTTTCTTCTTTAGTTACTTTTTAATTACATATTTATACACTTTATAAAGTACAATACCCATTAACTATTTGCTTTTTTTTTTACCTTCAAATGTTAGATTTAACACTGGAGCTCATTAATCATTGAAATTAATATTGAAAAATCCTTTTATATTTTTACTTTCATTTCTTGCAGGGCAAACAATTTTCCAGTATGGTAAAATTATGTTAAATTCAGAAGTTTAAATTTATATTTAAAAAGTGGGGATTGCTATTTTTTTAAAATGGAACATTCATGATTATCATATTTATATTCATGATTATATTATTGTTTTTCAGAATGTTGTCAAAACTGCATCTTCTTTCCTTAATGTAAACAAGTCATTTTTCTCATGAGCTATGTAAAAATGTCTGCTAACCCAACTGCTTTAGTTGCCATAGCTTGAATTTTAACAAGAGAATATTATTTACTGTACTTGTCGTTGCAAATTTCCCATTGTTTTCCCTGTCTTAGTAAATCTGTCTGTGAATGGATCAGATTACCTTTGCCTTTCTGGAGATCTTGAAAATAAGTATTGGCACTCAATCAGTGAGGCTCCGGGTAATGAGAGCTTAGTGGTTAAACTAAGAGTAACGCATCCTAGATTTTAAACAAGGAGCCCAATTTACTCCGTCCACTAGGAGACCTCTTCAGAAAGTCTGATGAGTTGGAATAATAGTTCGCTGAAGTTCTGTTATCTCTTTCAGGCTCCAAGGACATTGTTATATTTAAAACAGTAGGAGTACATTAAATTGTACCCCTTGTGTTTAATCCAAACGAATTACATTCAGCAATAATGATGTTACTGTGAAATGTGTATCTGAACTGACCTCTTTCAGGTATCAGTTCAGTTCAGTTCAGTTGCTCAGTCGTGTCTGACTCTTTGCGACCCCATGAATCGCAGCACGCCAGGCCTCCCTGTCCATAACCATCTCCCGGAGTTCACTCAGACTCACGTCCATCGAGTCAGTGATGCCATCCAGCCATCTCATCCTCTGTTGTCCCCTTCTCCTCCTGCCCCCAATCCCTCCAAGCATCAGAGTTTTTTCCAATGAGTCAACTCTTCACATGAGGTGGCCAAATTACTGGAGCTTCAGCTTTAGCATCATTCCTTCCAAGGAAATCCCAGGGCTGATCTCCTTCAGAATGGACTGGTTGGATCTCGTTGCAGTCCAAGGGACTCTCAAGAGTCTTCTCCAACACCACAGTTTAAAAGAATTAATTCTTCAGCGCTCAGTCTTCTTCACAGACCAACTCTCCCATCCATACATGACCACAGGAAAAACCATAGCCTTGACTAGACGGACCTTAGTCGGCAAAGTAATGTCTCTGCTTTTGAATATATTATCTAGGTTGGTCATAACTTTCCTTCCAAGGAGTAGGCGTCTTTTAATTTCATGGCTGCAATCACCATCTGCAGTGATTTTGGAGCCCCCCAAAATAAAGTCTGCCACTGTTTCTACTGTTTCCCCATCTATTTCCCATAAAGTGATGTGACCGGATGCCATGATGTTCGTTTTCTGAATGTTGAGTTTAAGCCAACTTTTCACTCTCCACTTTCACTTTCATCAAGAGGCTTTTTAGCTCCTCTTCACTTTCTGCCATAAGGGTGGTGTCATCTGCATATCTGAGGTTATTGATATTTCTCCTGGCAATCTTAATTCCAGCTTGTGCTTCTTCCAGTCCAGCGTTTCTCATGATGTACTCTGCATAGAAGTTAAATAAGCAGGGTGACAATATACAGCCTTGACGTACTCCTTTTCCTATTTGGAAGCAGTCTGTTGTTCCATGTCCAGTTCTAACTGTTGCTACCTGACCTGCATACAGATTTCTCAAGAGGCAGGTTAGGTGGTCTGGTATTCCCATCTCTTTCAGAATTTTCCACAGGTTATTGTGATCCACACAATCAAAGGCTTTGGCATAGTCAATAAGGCAGAAATAGATGTTTTTCTGGAACTCTCTTGCTTTTTCCATGATCCAGCGGATGTTGGCAATTTGATCTCTGGTTCCTCTTATTTTTCTAAAACCAGCTTGAACATCAGGGCGTTCACAGTTCACGTATTGCTGAAGCCTGGCTTTCAGGTATGGATGGTGACTTTTTGCTTTTAACTGATCCTGTGTTTGTGTGTGTACATTAGTCTCTCAGTCATGCCCAACTCTTTGTGACCCTATTAACTGTAGCCCTCTAGGCTCCTCTGTCCATAGACTTCTCTAGACAAGACTACTGGAGTGGGTTGCCATCCACTCTCTAGGAGATCTTCCCGACCCAGAGATTAAACCCATGTCTCCGGCATTGCAGGCAGATTCTTTATCGTCTGAGTCACCAGGGAAGCCTTTAACCAGTCATACTAGAAGAAAATTATAATCCAAATATTTAAAATGAATAGTATATATAATTCTTGAAGTGTAGGAGTTGAGAGGATATTTTCTCACCTATAAGAATAATGACACTCTTTTCATTAAATTAAATATTTGTTTTTAGAAATGGAGAGGTTAGGACTTGACTGGAGATTATCAAAAGATAAGTGTTTCAGATAGGTGGCCACTGAGTTCTCTGTGCTGCCCCTGGAGATTTCACTTCTACAAGTGAATAATCACACAAAGTTCAAGTCATTAAGTGAAAGGACTAAATTTACAGAATAATATAGATTTTCAGAGGTCTTAATTAAAATTCACAGAACTTGAGAAAATTGAGAAATGCTCTCTCTTGACATTGCCAGCTACTGCATTATTTGATTTGTGATTTAAATATGTGTTTCATTAGTTAATATTAGTATGCAATCTCCTAGAGAGAATCGGAGTGAATTCCCTCTGGTTGTGCAGTGATTTGACACTCTTCAAAGGGAGGGAAATGAAAGATTATTGATTAGAGAACTCTGGCCTCTTTGAAAGCATCTCTTCCCCCATGATGCCTCCCGGGATGTTATGAGTCTCTGGGACCAAGATCAGACATAGAAGAAACCAAAAGTTCCTTTCCTACAAGTTAGCACATCTCCAGTATACCACAGCTATTTGTCTACTTTCCTATAAGTAACACTTCTAGGTTTAAGCGGATTCCCTAAGTCAAAACTGGATTGAAAGTTAACACTTGGGAACTCAGTATAAAAGCTAATGAGTAAACTAGTACAGGAATAAGAGCTATCTTTAGATCTTTGTCTCTGACAGCTGTTTTTGTTTATGAAAGTGGTATTTTTGACACTACACCAAAATTGTCCAGATTGACTTCCAAACCAAGATGAAGACCATGTTTGTTTTTTGTTTTTTTTTTTCTCTTTAGCAATGTGTTCTTTTCCTTATCATCATAGTATCTGGGATAAATATTTCTAGTATAATTGCTTAATAAAGAGATGCAAACAAATGCCGATGAGTTAGGTTAATGAGCCCCTTGGCTCCAAATACTTAAAATGGAACATCTTTCATTAACACGAGGTTTAGACTCTAGAAACATTTTTTGGTAGTGTCTTACACCAAGGTTGCTCTTTGAAGCATGTACGGTAAAGATGGTATTTAGGATCAATAATATTCCATTTCATAGATAAGGACTCATATGGTGATATGTTCCCATAGGGAAAAAATTACTTTGGAGTTTAAACTTGCTGCTTGATTTTACTTTCTTCCTCTCAACAGAACTGCTTTAAGTTGTGACTCAGGATCTCCCAGTTAGTGCTTTTAAAATTTGACAATTAAAGTTTGGGCTCATAAGCTCAGCAGGTTTTTACAAGTTATAGGTCAACAGAATCACATAGAAATGCATAATGAGAACTCACCCTCATGTACACTAGTGATACAATCCCTTTCTCTTACCTCTGTCAAAGGCACATAAAGCAATATTTTATTCTCTAAATACTTTCAGCCAAACTGTGTTTTGAGGTGGGCAGAATAATTAGGAGTCAAACAACAGCCTGACAAATTTTTTGCTAAAATCAAGCCACAGTCAGTTCAGTCTCAGCTTCAATCTTATAGGAATATGAATCTATTAGTGACTTTTTCTTTCACGGCTAGAAATATAGTTTGATGTACAGTGTAATGCAAGAGGCTTTATTTTAAATCTTTAATTCTGGTCACTGGAGAGAACCTGTCTTTCTTTGGCTTATGAACAACTATAAGAAGGCATAGAGTTCAGTTTCCTGAGAATATTTTTGTAGAAAGAGTCACTGATGGTAGAAATACAAGTCATTTCATTTAGAAAGAAAATTGGAATTAGGAACCCCAATTCTTTATGAAATATATTTCTCCTTAAAGGAAAACCATAGTCAGGGAAAGACTTTGCTGACCACTTATGAAAACATGTATTAGGAAAAATTAATAATTCAATTTTAAATCGAGAGGAAGAACCTTCATCTCTCATGTTATAAGCATTTACATTTAGGGACGCATGAGAGCTTGCCAGGTGGCCCTAGTGGTAAAGAACCCACCTGCCAATGCAAGTAGAGGTAAAAAACCCAGGTTTCATCCCTGAGTCAGGAAGATCCCCTGGAAAAGGAAATGGCAACCCACTCCAGTATTCTTGCCTGGAGAATCCCCAGGACAGAGGAGCCTGATGGGCTGTGGTCCATAGGGTCGCACAGAATTGGAAATGACAGAAGTGACTTAGCATGCATGCATGGGGTTTCATATGGGGCTTCCCTGGTAGTGCTAGTGGTAAAGAACTCACCTGCCAGTGCAGGAGAGGTGAGTTCCATCCCTAGTTGGGGAAGAGCCCCTGGAGGAGGCAGGGCAACTAACTCCAGTATTCTTGCCTGAAGAATCCCATGGACAGAGGAGCCTACGGGCTACAGTCCATGGGGCCGCACAGAGTTGGACATGACTGAAGCAACTTAGCATGCACAGGTTTTCACATGAGAGTTTGTTTTCTATTACTGCTTAAGTTTTAGGCAGATAGACATAAATTACTGGCCCCTTTTCATCCAAGCTTATACATTATTGGGCAAAAGAAGAGAGGCATAGCTGGAGGAAGATTAGGCTCTCGTGACTAAAGTGAATAGACCATATATTAAAATATATTAAATATTTATCAGATTTTTTGCTTTATAAGTACTTGCAGATAATCTGTATGATCTAAAATTATGTTTTGTTGTTGTTTTAACAGAAGCTACTCAACTAGATCATGACCCCAAATATTCAAATTCAGAATCTTACTAGTTTGAATCCAAAATGTTTACTAATTTTTCTTGTTGATGAATAAAATGCAGTTTTATTTATTGTGGAGGTACATACCTCATGCTAAATTGTGATTAAAAAGATATTTAGTAATATGCAACATTGTAGGAAGAAGTAATTTTTGAAAAGCTTTACTTGTTGATTCAAGTATAAAGCAAGTTAAGCAACTCTCTTAGCCTCAGTTTTTTGTATCTAAAATAACCAATAATCTACTACAGTTATTTTATAAAATCATGAAAATTCTTGAGGGCTTTTACTTTTGCAATCAACGATGAAAACATATATATTTTTTTCTCATTTTAAAAGTAAAAGAAAGAATCACTAGAAAAAAATGTTAATAATAATAATGATAAGAAGAGTGCTACATGGATTATTACATGCTTTTAGTAATTTCACAACAGTTAAAAGTCTTTGGGTTATAATTCTAAGTTTTAAAAATTAAACTTGTCAGTAGCAGTAGTAGTTGTAGGCACAGTTGGAATGCTGTTAAAATTTTTTTAGCAATGGGAACAAATTTGCAAAATTTCTCTTTATTTTACTATTATACAAATTAGATAAAATTTGAAATACCATCATTTTTAAGTGGAGAGTCCCTTACTAAATCATGTTCCTCTTACAGAAGACAATGTTCAAAATAGAATGGTTATGTATATATATGGCTGAGCCCCTTCACTATTCACCTGAAGCTATCACAACATTATTAATTGGATATACCCCAATACAAAATAAAAAGTTGTTTTTCTTTAATATACTCAGTATATGCATGACTTACAAAACTCCCCATGGATTCAATGCTCTCTAACAATGCCGTTGTCTGTGGAAAAACTAGTTTGCAGAAGGTGGTTGACTAACCCAGAAGTAGATGGCTTTCAAAGACATTACATCAAGGCTGGCTGATTACATAGATTACTTAAAATTTATTATTTTTTTAATCTTAGAATCCTTAAAATAGTTCCAGAAAAATCATAGGCAAGGCTACTTTCTTAACTTCTTGAGAGAACAAAGAGAATTCTTTTCTAGAATCCCCATAATATCACTGATATAAAATGTCATTACTGCTAATTGGAATAAATTCTTACCTTCCTGATTGTAAGTCAGGGCTGCTCAAGATTTCTTTCTGATAATGTGGCAAGAGTAGCCTCACTTTCATCTATTAATGTCATCTCTTGTGTGCCTGCAAAATTTGCCAGAACTGATTAGAGCAGATATTAAATGATAATTGGACATTTAGTGCTCGTCAAACAGAAAGTGACAGATGGGGCACTAATTAAATTATAGTTCTGACATTATTCACAATGGTTTATGACTCTTCAGTGATGACCTTCATGCATCTCTTCTCCATATGTCTTCCCCTTTCAGTAAGGAAAGAAGGATAAAAGTTTGATTGATAGAAAGGAAAACTATCTCTTTAAAACACCACTGAGTAAAACCTGGAGATATTTAAAACACATAATTTTTAAAGCTATCTATCAAAATAAAATGTTGGTCTTTGGTTAAATGAATAATCATAAAGGGAAAACTTACTATGAAGTTAATGAACTAGGAAGAAAATGCCTATATATTTTTAAAAGATATACAAAGACAGATAAAAATGACCCTATTTATGGAAAGTGTAAAGATCTTTGTTTTGATTTGAATAAAGAAAAAATATAATTCTGATATCAAAAATGAGGATGCAGTGCTTTTTTATTAATCCCTTTTTTATTTGTTAACTCAAGCTTGCATTACTAGTTATCTCCACCAGCTAAATTAAGAAACTTGTTGAAAAGAAAGGAGTGGGGAGAAGGATTAAAAGAAATTCTATGCCACAGTTGCTGAACCAGAACGGCATTTTACTTTTCAATTAAAAGAGAAAACACAGTGTTGATTACTTTCTAACTTTAGTTTCTTTAATTTTACTCCAGTGTTTAATAGTCTTATAAAAAAACTAAAAGTAAAAATCTCAAAGACTTTGATGCTTAGCTGTTGTTTTCAGCAGTGAATAACAACCCTCTGTCTAATGACTGACCACAGTTTAAAATTTTTGAATACATCATTTTATGTCATATCGCTTTTTCATGCTTTTCTGGGAATTTTTTTCTGACATATATGTACAGCTTTAGCTATTATTAATGATGAGACAGGTCAACATTTTCTCTCCACCCCTATGCACACATAAGATGAGTAACATATAAAACAAGGGAAGATCATTTGTTGTGACTCAAGTAATCTCTTCGGAATATAAAGATATAGAAAAACATCAAATGAATATACTATTTATTTAGATAATTTTGCCTAAATATATTTTGGAGTTTAGCCTTGATAACTAACTAGCAAATTCAATTTAAAGGATTAAATAGAACACACATAGAGACAGGGTTCCAGCCTGCCTGGCTATCCATGGGAATTTGGAGAATTTACTTTTTAGAGCCTTATTTCTTCATTGGTGAAATAACATGGCTTTAGGAAATGTTTTACAAATTCTATCATACTTTCAAAAGTCTTGTATTTATATTGCGAATGACTTTTAAGTTTCATGTCAATAGAATCAATACATGTCAATAGCAATTTATTTTTAAAGAAATTTTAATATAATATGTTGCCAATAGCATAATAGTGTCTGTATTACTCAAAGAAATGCAAATGTATTCACCGATATAACTGAAGAGTAGTGTTTAGAAAATTTTCTGGTTAATAGCATGCTATTCAGCTATTCAAAACCTTTACAGTATTTCTTGTTTTTATGTTTGTTGTTCAATAACAAAAGGCTGAATATGCAGACTACGGTCATGGGTATTTGAAATGTTTGTGTATGTTTATGTAGGCCTTTTTATTAAGCATTCTTTTTCTGTTAAGATATTTATATTTTTCTGAGTATAAACAATATAACGTCCTTTACTCTCCTATTCTGATAACTACATTGAAATAGAAGATGAGGTTATTTGGCTGTAACATATTCTTGACCAATTCAGAGATTATGGTTTCCTTTAAGTGCACATAAATACATTTTGCATATAGCAAGTATTAATCTTTTGTCAGGGGAAAATAATGTATTCTCTGATAGATGATTTCTAAAGTTTTCTTATTTTCTCCTTGCAAATCAGAACATTTAAACTTATCCCATCTTTGGTCACCTTTCTGTTTTCCATGATATGTGAAAAATCACTGCTGCCGAGATTGTTCCTCTGTTTCCACCTGAAAGTTATCTCAGTATCTTAATGTTATTAACTGGAGACTTGGATTAAACTAAAATGCTAGATGCTTTCCATTATCCTGCTTACCGTGACTTCATCTTCCCTGTAACCAGTCCATTTTCATTCATTGCAGAAAACATATAAATAAGTTAATAGCCACATTGTTTCCAGTTTTCTATATCTTTAAAAAATTTAACAATGTATCTGCTTTGAATAGTGTTAATAGTCTTTTCTTTCTTTGGCCTTTACTGATGACTGAGAGGACAAATTTTTTTTTTTAATCAACGTATCATAAAACTCACTTATTTTGCCTATTAGCTTAGTAAAAACAAACCTGTGTGCTTTGAAATTAATCCAGAGGTAAGGTGATGCTCTGAAGTAATTCTAAATCTTAGGCATGCCAAATCTTTGTTTTCACATATAACAGTACTGGCTAAAGGGCTGAGTCACTGAAGGCATAGGATACAGCTATGATTAACTTTTAATTTCAAATTATACTAATTATAGAATATTAAAATATTAACTTTATGTATTTAGCTCATTGGTATTATAAACTTCAATGAATAATTTAAATGTCAATAGTTTGCATTATGAAATTTTCATTTATTGAATATGTTCTTCCATCTCCAAAAGACTTAAGGGACAAAGAATAAAGACTCTATCAGTGAAATCAGAAGTATTAACAACCTCCTCCAGATATTTAAGGGACTCCCCTGTGGCTCAGCTCATAAAGAATCTACCAGCAATGTGGGAGATCTGGATTTGATCTCTGGGTTGGGAAGATCCCCTGGAGAAGGGAAAGGCTACCCACTCCAGTATTCTTGCCTGGAGGATTCCATGAACTGAATAGTCCATGGGTTCACAAGGAGTTGGACATGACTAAGCAACTATCACTTTCTGGATATTTAAATATTTTAGTTAATATACATTCAAATTAGACAGGATTGTAAAAATTATTTAATCTAACATATATGAGTTGAGGAGACTGATGACCAAAACATGATGGAACTTTTCAATTTTCACAGTTAATGATAGACCTGGCTTAAGAGTCTTAACTTGCTAAACCTTTTGACTATCAACATAGCAATCTTAGAATTTTCTTAAGTGAGAGAAGTAACTTATTTATTCAAGATCAAGGGTGGACAAGCTTTCTATAAGGAGCCAGATAGTAAATATTTCTGGCTTTCCAGACCATATGGCCTTTGTTGCAAATGCTTGACTCTGCAGCCGTAGATGATATGTAAATACATGAGCATGACTATGTTCCAGTGAAAGTGTATTTATAAAAACAGATGAATGGCTGCCAATCAACTTGGTGAGTGAGCTGTATTTGGCCAATTCCTGATCTAAACAATTTTAAATAAATATACTATTTTTTTAAAAATCATAAGCTATGTACTTAATATGCTTAAAAGCATGTTTTCTTGTGTATGTCGTTGCTGTTGTTCAGCCACTAAGTCATGCTCAATTTTTTGCAACCCTATGAACTATAGTCAGGCTCCTCTGTCCTTTGCATTCCTTAGGCAAAAATACTGGAGTAGGTTGCCATTTCCTTTTCCAGAGGATCTTCCCAATCCAGAGGTAGAACTCATGTCTCCTAGTCTCCATTTGGCAGGTAGATTTTTACCACTGAGCCACCTGGAAAGCCTTTTATTATGTTGTTCAATTGCTCAGTCATGTTTGACTCTTTGTGACTCGATGGACTGCAGCATGCCAGGCTTTCCTGTCCTTCACCATGTCCTAGAGTTTGCTCAAACTCAAGTCCATTGAGTCAGTGATGCCATCCAACCATCTCAGCTTCTGTTGTTCCCTTCTCCTGCCTTCAAACTTTCCCAGCATCAGGGTCTTTTCAGATGACTCAGTACTTCACATCAGGTGGCTAAAATATTAGAGCTCCAGCATAAATCCTTCCAATGAATATTTAGTGTTGATTTCTTTTAGGATTGACTGGTTTTATCTCCTTGGAGTCCAAGGGACTCTCAAGAGTCTTCTCCAACACCACAGTTCAAAAGCATCAAATCTTTGGCAGTCAACATTCCTTATTGTCCAACTCTCATAGCCATACAAGGCTATTGGGAAAACCATAGCTTTGACTAGATGAAACTTCGTTGGCAAAGTAATATCTCTGCTTTTTAATACACTATCTAGTTTTGTCGTAGCTTTTCTTCCAAGAGTAAATGTCTTTTAATTTCATGGATGCAATCACCATCTGCAGTGATTTTGCTGCTGCTGCCGCTAAGTCACTTCAATCATGTCCGACTCTGTACTACCCCATAGATGGCAGCCCCCAGGCTCCTCCATCCCTGGGATTCTCCAGGCAAGAATACTGGAGTGGGTTGCCATTTCCTTCTCCAATGCATGCATGCATGCATGCTAAGTTGCTTCAGTTGCGTCCGACTCTGTGCAACCCTATGGACAGCAATCCACTAGGCTCCTCCACCCACAGCATTCTCCAGGCAAGAATACTGGAGTGGGCTGCCATTTCCTTCTCTAGCAGTGATTTTGAAGCCCAAGAAACTAGAGTCTATCACTGTTTCAATTTTTTCCCCATCTATTTGCCTTAAAGTGATGGGACCAGATGTCATGATCTTAGTTTTCTGAATGTTGAGTTTTAAGCCAGCTTTACACTCTCCTCTCTCACTTTCATCAAGAGGCTCTTTGCTTTCTGCTGTAAGACTGGTATCATCTGCATGTTTGAGGTTATTGATATTTCTCCCAGTAATCTTGATTGCAGCTTGTGCTTCCTCCACTCTGACATTTCACATGATGTACTCTGCATATAAGTTAAATAAACAGGGTGACAATGTACAATTTTGATGTACTCCTTTATCAATTTGGAACCAGTCTATTGTTCCCTGTCCATTTCTAACTGTTGCTTCTTGACCTGCTTACAGATTTGTCAGGAGGCAGATAAGGTAGTCTGGTATTCCCATCTCTTGAAGAATTTTTCACTGTTTGTTGTGATCCATATAGTCAAAGGCTTTAGCATAATCAATGAAACAGTAGTAGATATTGTTTCTGGAATTTCATTGCTTTTTCTATGATCCAGCAGATGTTGGTGGTTTGATCCCTGGTTCCTCTGTCTTTTCTAAATCCAGCTTGTACATCTGGAATGTCTTGGTTCACATACTGTTAAAGCCTAGATTGAAGGATTTCGAGCATTACCTTGGTAGCATGTGAAATGAGTGTAGCTACTTGACTCTGTAGCCATAGACAGTATGTAAATAAATGATCATGACTGTGTTCCAGTGAAAGTGTATTTATAAAGACAGATGACTGGCTGCCAAATCAATTTGGTGAGTGAGCTATGATTGGCCAACTGTTGATCTAGACAATTTTAAATAAATATAATATATTTTTTTAAATCCTAAGCTATACATTTGATGAAAGTGAAAGAGGAGAGTGAAAAAGTTGGCCTAAAGCTCAACATTCAGAAAATAAAGATCATGGCATCCGGTCCCATCACTTCATGGGAAATAGATGGGGAAAGAGTGGAAACAGTGTCAGACTTTATTTTTCTGGGCTCTAGAATCACTGAAGATGGTGAGTGCAGCCATGAAATTAAAAGACGCTTACTCCTTGGAAGAAAAGTTATGACCAACCTAGATAGCATATTCAAAAGCAGAGACATTACTTTGCCAACAAAGGCCTGTCTAGTCAAGGCTCTGGTTTTTCCTGTGGTCATGTATGCATGTGGGAGTTGGACTGTGAAGAGGGCTGAGTGCCGAAGAATTGATGCTTCTGAACTGTGGTGTTGGAGAAGACTCTTGAGAGTCCCTTGGACTGCAAGGAGATCCAACCCGTCCATTCTGAAGGAGATCAAACCTGGGATTTCTTTGGAAGGAATGATGCTAAAGCTGAAACTCCAGTACTTGGGCCACCTCATGAGAAGAGTTGACTCATTGGAAAAGACTCTGATGCTGGGAGGGATTGGGGGCAGGAGGAGAAGGGGACGACAGAGGGTGAGATGGTTGGATGGCATCATGGACTTGATGGACGTGAGTCTGAGTGAACTCCGGGAGTTGGTGATGGACAGGGAGGCCTGGCGTGCTGCGATTCATGGGGTCGCAAAGAGTCGGACACGATTGAGCGACTGAACTGAACTGAACTGAAGCTATACACTTAAAATGTATATGGATTCATAATAAACACAACACTATAAAATAAAAATCTTAAGTAGATCATCCTATATTTCACTCATCCTTTTTAATAACAAAGAGTTGGATAATTGAGTACCTACACTTAAAATGTTAGTGAACAAGGGCCTACATGCAGGCACTAATAAAATTATTTATGGAATGATTTGAGTATAATAATGAGAAGCCAAGAGAAACCAAATGATTATAGAAGATATTTTGGGAAAATATCACTGGGAAGTCTGAACTCTCTGCCTTTGTGTGCTCAGTCACATCTAACTCTTTGGAGCCCCATGGATGGTAGACCTCCAGGTTCCTCTGCCCATGGGATTTTTCAGGCAAGAATAGTGGAGCAGAGTGCCATTTCCTATTCCAGAAGGTCTTCCTTACCCAGGGATCAAACCCATGTTTCTTGCATTTCCTACATTGGCAGGTGGATTCTTTACTGCTGGCACCACCTGGGAAACCCCCATGCCTTTAGAACCCTGTAATTAATCACATATCTGTTTAGGTAAGATTCAACCTAATGAGAAAAATTATCCACGAAAGAGGTTTATGTTAAAGTATATTCTAATTTACACTGTTCTAAATAAAATATCTATAAGCATTATCATAGAGGTATTTTTGGTGGAAAAGAGATATGATCCTTAAAGAAAGCAAATACTTCCTTTGTTTTTTGTATTTCTTATGAAAAGCCTCCAAAAGATTTTTTTAAAACTTTGAACCCAACCAACTGGTTTCTTAAATTGATTGCAGTTATTTTACTTTTATTTTTTATCTCCCAACATGCTCTAAAATTTGGCAAAAGCTGGCTAGGCATAATTTCCCTTGTAACACCTATGTTTTTCTATACAAAATTGTAATCTTCCACAAGTTAAATGATATGATACGTAACCTAGGATGACAAGTAGAGGCTGTTGAGAAAACTCAGGTGACTGATATCGCACCTTAGATAATCAGTCTTGGAAAAGGTGGACTGTGGCAAAGAGGTAAGTTTTGATAACTTTTGTCTTTTCTTAATATTTCATTTTACATCTTTACTGAGGCACAATTGACATATGATAAACTATACATATTTAAAATTTATTTTTGACATATATGGAAGCATATATATATATATATATATATATATATATATATAATGAAACTGTCACCACAATTAAAATCTCCAAAATCTTATTTGGGTTACTTTGGATGCCTCCCTTCTGTCCCTTTATCCTTCCCTTTCATCCCATCCATAGGGAAAAATTGAGGGCAGTAGGAGAAGAGGGCAATAGAGGATGAGATGATTGGATGGCATCATTGACTCAATGGACTTGTTATATAAATGGACTTGTACATAACGTTTATGAGTGGCTATTTAAACAAAACGCAGCTATCTTGAGATTAATTCATGTTATTAGGTATATCAATAGTTTCTTCATTTTTATTGCTGCTTTGTATTTTGTTTTATATATATTCCACAAGTTGTTTATCTATTCACTTATTTATACATACTTTTCTACATTTCAGGGATTATAATTTTGCCAAAAATTATAGCAAAATTTTATTTTGCTGCTATGAATACTTGCAAAACTGCTATGAATATTTACTAATATGTAAAAGTCTTGGTATGAACATATATTTCATTTCTCATGTATAAAGGCCAAGGAGAAACCTACTAGACCATATACTATGACATATATTAGGTGAATTTTGCCTCCTGATATTTGTGATTCCAGTTTCTCAGTAAGTAAAGGAAATGCCAAGGCGTTTCAACTCACCAGTTTAAAAGTACATTATCTCTGGCGGTCACCATAACATACTCCCAGCCAACTTCTTATTTTTGGGTAGGTCTTAACGGTTCCATTCATATTGCAGACACCCACATCAACTATGTTCTACAGCTTCTCCCTCCTTTTCTGTCTCAGGGCTTCCTCCAAAGATGAGAAACTTGTCATCTCATGTGTAGAAGTAGCCAGAAGAAGGGTAAGGCAGATAACCCTGAGAGCCTGCCCTACAGATTTCATATTTGGCAGCGACTGCAATCATGTGAGACAGTTTCCTTAGAATAAGTCTTACTCTTCTTCCTTTCTTCCTTTCCCTTCATCCCACATCTCTCTCCCATTGATTCTGCTTCTCTTGAGAACACTGAGTAACATTGATACACCCACATGTAACCGTACACCGCACATGCACACACACACCCCCTACATATAATCAGATGTACGTAAGAATGGTGGGGGTAGATCATGGCTGGATTTCTTGGGAGCTATCCCCCATGGTGCTAGTGGTAAACAAATTACCTGCTAATATGGGAGACATAAGGCTGAGACCCCTGGGTCAGGAAGGTCCCCTGCCTGGAGAAGGAAATGGCAACACAGTCCAGTATTCTCTCCCAGAGAATCCCATGAGGAACCTGGCAGGCTAAATTCTATAGGATCGCAAAGGGTCAGATACGACTGAAGCGACTTAGCGCACACACATTACCCTTTGTGGAAAAGCTCACTGACTGTCAGTAAAGAAAAGATGGTTTCCTATGCCACATTATGCAAACAAATTCTTCATGCAAGTTTCTATCGCTCCCTATCTTGTTTTCCTTTTTTTTTTTTTTTTTAAGAAATCCCTATACAATATAAAAGGTGAGAGTTTATAAACATACTCTCAGGAAACTAGGATTTTCTTTTTCATTATGATGTTTCTTTTACAAACAAGAAAGTTTTAAAAACTGAAAAAAATAATAGCTGTGAGTTGAAAGTGTTTGTTTCCATAGTTCGCTCGTGAGATTTAAAGCACCAAAAGTCATTTCCACCAAGTAGAAACCCAACGATACAATTGCATTCAATTCATTTCTAAATTTGGTGCAACTTACAACACTGTGGATAAGAAAAGGAAAGAAAAAGGCATATGGTTTAAGAATTTGCATTTTCCACTATGCGGAAACTTCTATTATTCTCAGAAACAAAGAGGCAAAAACAAAAGACAAAATTACTAGAAACTCAAGACACAGAAGTTAGAATTCTATTTGAATTCTGACCATAAATGTAGGCTATTTATTAACTCTGTATGCACTCAATGGAGTTAATCAAGAAGACAGAGGAGGTTTGTTTATAATACATATTATTCATACAGAACCCTGTTATGATTAATCATTTCTACTATCTAAACAGCTTTCACTATTTATTGTGGCTGTATTAATTGGACAGAGAATGGTTTCAGTGGTTAAAATAACTATGCCAGGAAGATTGTCTCTGGTTTAGTTATTTCATACTTACTTGTAGATTGTCTCACTCAGGCAAATTCCAAATCATAGCTCTAGCAGAGGAGAGAGCTACAAGATAAAACCCTGAAAGGGGTTAGCTCATGCAAATGCTGTGTGAAGTATTTAAAATAATGAGTTTGTGTTTTAAAAAAGTAAACTGCATCTTATTAATAAAACATGTTTGGTTTACTTTGGAAGTATGCTTATACTGATTAATCAATGTTTATCATAGAGCAAGAAGCCTACTAAAGGGACCAAAAACTTTTCTATGTGCCTTACATACTGACTGATTTTAACACTCAGCACTTTTATTACGCCCATTTTATGGATAATGACCCTGAGGCAGAGATTGGATAAGCATCTTCCACTTGGTTGTGGAGTCAGTAAGTGGCAAAATCAGTCCCTCTATTAAGTACAGATTGTAAGTGCTACATTATATAATTATACACCGTGCCATGCTAAGTCACTTCAGTTGTGCCCAACTCTTTGCGACCCCATAGACTGTAGCCCACCAGGCTCCTCTGTCCATGGGCTTCTCCAGCCAAGAGTACTGGATTGGGTTACTGTGCCCTCCTCCAGTTCTTCCTGACCCAGGAATTGAACCCATGTCTCTTCGGTCTCTTGCATTGGCAGGCAGGTTCTTTACCACTTCCACCACCTAGGAAGTATGCACGTAAGTGTGCTAAGACCCTTCAGTCTCTTTGTGACTCTATGGACTACAGCCTGCCAGGCACCTCTGCCCATGGGATTCTCCAGGTAAGAATACTGGAGTGGGTTGCTATGGCTTCCTTGTAATTATTATAGCCAAATGCAAAGGTCAATGTCAGTCTTTCCCCATTTTTGATGAAGGTAAAAATATTTAGGGGTTAACTAAAGTGGAATTTTAACTACAGTGGAATTAAAAAAAAAATCTCCTCTGAAAGCAATAGCATGGCAAAGTCATTCTTTCCTCAGAAAAGTGTTTTGAGCTAGACTTCCGGTTAGTTAGCCTTTCATGTAAACACCTTTTAAAAAATCTAATCATCACAGCACAATAACAACAAACATATTATTACATGTAAATTAAAATGAGGCATATCCACTACACTCTTTATGAAATAAATCTTGACTAGTCACAAAGGCTAAACATCGCTCTGTTCAGTAGTGACCTGCTTCCCATTAAAGATTATCTTTCACAATACCTCCCAAATTAGATTGAATTGAGCCATTAACCCCCAAAAGGGAAATAATTTCCAGTTGTCATAGATTCTCTCTCATAAATAAACTGTGGTCTCTCCTTCTGGCCTTGATTTCTATTAAGAGTTTCAAACGTTTATTTTTTTCCCTTTTAGCATCATCAAGAGACTACATGACATATCTAGCCTACTATAATCAGTTTAGGATTTAGTTGGTTTCTTTAATGTGGAAGGGGAAGAGGTCAAATTCTGTCACATTATGAATAGATTTTAAAAAAGCCTTCTTCATCCTCTCCCTTTGAGTATGAAAATGAATGAGTGACTATAAAATACAGAATAAAAATAATGCACCAAGTTAAAATCAAAGTGGCAAGGAATGTAACAATAGTGAACATTTTATATGTCTCCTCTCAGGTGATTGGAGAAGGAAATGGCAATCCACTCCAGTATTCTTGCCTGAAGGATCCCCATGGACAGAGGAGCCTGGCGGGCTATAGCCCATGGGGTCGCGAAGAGTGAGACACGACAGAGCGACTTCACATCACGTTCTCAGGTGATACTCGTTGGATGAAATGATGTTCTCCAGCAGGTGATGGGTGAGAGACAGGATCAGGTGCCTAAGAAAAATAGTTATGATATAAAGTTATTTATGGCAGTTAATGTCTGTTTCTAGGTCAGGGTGGCATTGCAAACATTTCAGAAAGATAAGACAGTTGGTTTCCAATGAGAACCCAATTATTTCATGAAAATTGTACTGGGGTTTGCTAATATATCAGTGGGGTAAAATCATGGACAACTATACATGTCTATAATATTTCAGGTCTTTTGTATACATCATTGTATTAAATTTTCACAACTTTTCTTCAGGTTCAATGTAATTATTCCCATTTTTTAGTCAACACTTGGGTTTCAGAAAGACTTAGTTAAAATTGCCTCAAATCACAGAGCTCGTAAGAGGCAGAATCTCATCAGCCTGTCTGGTGAATTGGATCAGGAAGAAAATTAAGGTGACTTACCACATGTCTATACATGGTTAAGCTGTGCTTTTGTGTTTTGAAGATTATTTGTTGCTAAGAAGTCTCTACAGACAGATTCATTCATCTCTCATTCTTCATATCCTTTGTGTTTATTTTCCTCTTCCTCTTTCCCTATTGCCTAACAATCATCTACATGGTCCACAGAAAAAGACTTTCCTTAGCTTGCATAGAACTAAATGCATGCATTTAATTATTTTAAGTTGTCTGGTAAAAATGACAATGAAAGCAAAGATTGGCAATACCGATGGAATAACATGTGAGTCTGTAAACTGAAATGGAGGTTGAGGAATATTTTATATAGCAGGAAGAAATATTTCTCTTTTTTTAGGAAGAAATATTTCTTTCCACAATATCTCTGCATACAATATGTGATTTTCTATTTTGTTTCCTTTGAAATTGGAACTGGAAGTTTTAAGTTAATTTAGTCTCTATCATGGCAACCTACTCCAGCATTCTTGCCTGGAGAATCCCTATGGACTGAGGAGCCTGGTGGGCTGCAGTCCATGGGGTCACAAAAAGTTGGACAGGACTGAGCAACTAAGCACACACAAATGGACTGAATCATACCACCCCCATTCATATTTTGAAGCCTTAACTCCAAATGGCAAATATATGGAGAAAAGTGAAAACAGTGACAGATTTTATCTTCTTAAGCTCCAAAATCACTGCAGATGGTAACCACAGCCATGAAATAAATAGAAATTTGCTCCTTGGAAGAAAAGCTACAACAAACTTAGCATATTAAAAAGCAGAGATATCACTTTGCTGACAAAGTTCCAAAAAATCAAAGCTATGGTTTTTCTGGTAATCATGTGGAGGTGTGAAAGATGGACCATAAAGAAGGCTGAGTACTAAAGAATTGCTGTTTTCGAACTTTGGTGCTGGAGAAGACTCTTGAGTCCCTTGGACTGCAAGGAGATCAAACCAAACAACCCTGAGTATTCATTGGAAAGACTGATACTGAAGCTGAAGCTCCAATACTTTGGCCACCTGATGTGAAGAACTGACTCATGGGGAAAGACTCTGATGCTGCAAAAGATTGAGGGCAAGAAAAGAAGGAAGTGACAGAGGATGAGATGGTTGGATGGCATTATTGACTCAATGGACATGAGTTGGAGCAAACTCTGGGACATAGTAAAGGACAGGGAAGCCTGGTGTGCTGCAGTCTATGGGGTTCACAAAGAGTTGGACACAACTTAGTGACTGGACAACAAAAAATTAATGTTAAATGAGGACTTAAAGGTAGAGCTCTAATCCAATATGACTAGTGTCCTTTTAAAAAGAGTAAGAAACACCAGGGATGCATGTTCATAGTGTGTGTGTGTGTGTGTGTGTGCTAAGTTGCTTCAGTCATGTCTGACTCTTTGCAAGCCTGTGGACTATAGCCCACCAGGCTCCTCTGTCCCTGGGATTCTCCAGGCAAGAATACTGGAGTGGGTTACCATGCCCTCCTCCAGGGGCATGTTCACAAAGCAAAGACCAAACGAGGCCAGAGAGAAAGGCTACCATCTGCAAGCTAAGGAGAGAGGCCTTAAAAAAAACCAACCCTGCTGGCACATTAGACTTGGACTCCAACTCTGGAAATCTGAGAATGTTAATTTCTGTTATTTTAGCCACCCAGTCTGTGGTATTTCAATGCAGCATTAATAAATCAAGTTTCTTCATATTTTACTAAATATAGAACCATGCTTAAATAGAAATAACTTGCCCAAAGAGTTTAAAGTTAATAAAAATTTTGAAATAATAGGCACTGTGTGTACTCTCTACTACATACCCTACTGTGTACCTTTATGTCTATTTTCTCATTTTATCCTCTGCAAAAATCTCATTAAGGTGAATTGATGAAATTCATTATTCTTACAGTCAAGTTCAAATGCATTTGCTCACTCTTTTCTTCAGTAATATATAGTATATTTCAGGAAAGTAATGTGAGCAAAATGAAAATAGTATTTGTTCTTATAGTCCTAGAAAAATAAAACGTTTATAATCTAATCCATGCTCACTTTTTGAGTCACATTTCTAGGCTCTCTTCCATCACTAATTTTATAATGAAGAATGGAAACAGACACAGCGTGGTTTTCTCTTGTCATTTATCCTGGGTAGGAATCATCTTATAATTGCCTTTCACAGAAGTGTGTACAAATGTTGTTGAAAAGCAAGGAATGTTGTGTTGAAAGAGAATTAGAGAGATTTTAATCAAATATTTTCCTGGCTAGTAAGAAATTCCCCACCAAAGTATATAGTTGAAAGATTTTAAGTAAGTATTTTTCCACATCATCTTTTAATTTCAACCTCTAATTATGAAATACAAAAAACAATTAGGTGTAAATGTAAAAGATATACAACTTAATTTTCTTAGAGCATATACCTGTGTAACTTTTGCTATGTCAAGAAATAGACTATTATCGTTTCTCAGTAACTAGATAGTTTCTCCCTTGCAGTGAGGGCACTCTTCTGATTATATGGTAATCACTTCCTTGAAATGTTACTTTATTACATTTTTACATACAACTACAGCACTATTTTTTAACTTCGTGTAGAGTAAACCATACTTTTCTGTTCCTTTTTAGTTTTATTCATTTAAAACAGTTTTTGAGATTTAACCAAGTTAATTTAGTATATATGTGTGTTTGTGTGTGTATATATATATATTTTCATTTGTTTATTGTATAATAGTCTATGAGCATACCTTAATTTACTCTCAGTAGTGAATATTGTGTTCCTTCTGCTTATGAATAAGACTATTATGTGCTTAACACATGAACATGTCATTTGGAGCAAATATGCATGAATTTATATAGCAGTCTAAATTAATAAGTCATAAGAAAGTCATTGACTTCATTTGATAAATGCCAAAATGTCTCCTGAAGTGTTTGTACTATTGTGCACTAGTACTAGTAGTATTTAAGAGTTTTAACACCTCTATATCTTTGTGTAGTCAATCAATATATATCTATTTTATCTATCCTGATAGGCATACAATATATCTTATTGTAGTTCTAATTTTTATTTCCCTAACTATTAATGAAATCAAACAACTTTTCCTGCGTCACTTGATAACCTCTTGTTTTGAAGTGTGTATTTAAGCATTATGCTCATTGTTTCTTTTTTGTGATTAGCTCTTATTTATATTAATGTGAAGGAGTGTTCTAAATAGAAACCACTTTAGTTAAATATGTCAAAAATATCTTCATAAATATGTTTTGATGAACATACATAATTTATTTATTTGAATATTGTAGAATTTATCAGTCTTTGGCCTTTATGGTTATTACTTCCTGTGTCTTGTTTAAATAATTTCTGCATAACATGGAAATCATAAAAATATTATATTTCATCATTTTTAGAAGATGTAACACTTTGCTTTTTCCATTCCAAGCTATACTCTCCAGAGAATTTATTGTCTGGTCATGTATGAGTCAAATTCTTATAATTTTAAAATATGGATACACAATTCAGCAAGCAAACATTGTTTAGTTAAATAGCTCAATTTTCTCTGTCCCATAGAGGATCATTGTTAAAAACCATGCATCCATGTTTCTGTGTCTGGGCATTCCATTCTATGCTACTGGTATACATTATATGATATAATTCATATAATACGCTGTCTTAATTATTGACACAGAAGTCTTGATATCTAATAAAAGGAATCTTTTCATATTTTTATTCTTCATCAAGAGTGATAATAAATAAATATTTTTGGAACTATAATTGGCATGTAACATTGTATTAGTTCCAGGCATACAACATAATGGGCTTCCTTGGTGGCTCAGGTGGTAAACAATCTGCCTGCAATGCGGGAGACCTGGGTTCAAACCCTGGGTTGGGAAGATCCCCTGGAGAAGGCTACCCCCTCCAGTATTCTGACCTGTAGAATTCTATGGACTGCATAGTCCATGGGATGGCAAAGAGTAAGACATGAATGAGAGACTTTCATTTTTCATACAACATAATGGTCTGGTATTTGTACATATCGTGAAATGATCACCACAGTAAGTCTAGTTAACATCCATCACCGCACAGTTATGAATCTTTCTTTTGTTGAAAAATTTTAAGATCTATTATCTTAGTTACTTCTAAATATACAACACAGTATTACTAATCTATTACTGATTCTTAAATTTATGTACAATGCTACTATCTCTTGTTCAGTTAAAGGATTAATGAGATATTATTAAATTATGGATCAATTTGTAGACAGGTTCCATGCATACATTACTGTTTTCTAAACTATTAGCATGTAATACCCCTTCATTTATGTAGATCTTCCTTAATTTTTTCATAATAAAGTTTGTATAAATGTTTTACATATAAACCCTGCACATATCTTTTTACATTTATTCATGGACAATACATTTTTAATGTAATTAAAAAATGTAAATTTAGTTGTTTAAAATTCCTATATCCTTATTTCTAGTATATAATAATGCATTGGTGATTAAGTGAACTTACACACAACAACTTAATAAAATTTTATATTAATTTTAACCTTATATGTATATATTTTGGTATTTTCCTGTAGATAGTCACATGAGATTAATTTAAGTATTGTTTTTTCCCCTTTCTAATATTTTTAACTTTCCATTCTCTTTCTAGTCTTACTACACTTTCTAAGACATTTATTTTATTTTTACTTTATTTACTTTAAAATACTGTATTGGTTTGGCATACATTGACATGAATCTGCCACGGGTGTACATGAGCTCCCAAACATGAACCCTCCTCCCACCTCAAACCCCACATCATCCCTCCGGATCATCCCTGTGCGCCAGCCCCAAGCACCCTGCATCCTGCATTGAGCATAGACTGGCGATTCATTTCTTACATGATAGTATACATGTTTCATGCCATTCTCCCAAATCATCCCACCGTCTCCCTCTCCCTCTCCTTCAGAGTCCAAAAGTCCGCTCTACACATCTGTGTCTCTTTTGCTGTCTTGCATACAGGGTCATCATTACCATCTTGCTAAATTCCATATATACGTGTTAGTATACTGTATTAGTGTTTTTCTTTCTGGTTTACTTCGCTCTATAATCGGCTCCAGTTTCACCCATCTCATTAGAACTGATTTGAATGTATTCTTTTTAATAGCTGAGTAATACTCCATTGTGTATATGTACCACAGCTTTGTTATCCATTCATCTGCTGATGGACATCTAGGTTGTTTCCATGTCCTGGCTATTATAAACAGTGCTGCGATGAACACTGGGGTACATGTGTCTCTAAGACATTTAAAGCAATGAATAGAAACAGTGATAATAGGCATGCTTTTTCACTCCTGTTAAACTAATGAGCTATCACTTGTATTTTTAAGTATACCTATTAATATTTTTAAAAATTAGTATAGTTGATTTGCAATGTTGTCTTAGCTTCAGGTCTACAGCAAAGCTAATCAATTACATATGTATTATTTTTTAAATTCTTTTGCTTTATAGATTATTACAAAATATTTAACATATTTCCCTCTGCTATATAGTAGGTCCTTATTTGTTATCTATTTTATATAAAGTAGTGTGTGTTTGTTGCTGCTGCTGCTAAGTTGCTTCAGTCGTGTCCAACTCTGTGCGACCCCATAGATGGCAGTCCACCAGGCTCCTCTGTCCCTGGGATTCTCCAGGCAAGAATAGTGGAGTGGGTTGCTGTGCATGTTACTCTCAAAAATACACTTTTATGCTTTTGTTTTAATTTCTCTGCTGAAATTCTCAGTATTGCCTTTCTTTCCTCTTCAAAGATCTTAAATATAGAAATTTTAAAGTCAAATAATGGCAGTACTTTGAGCCTCTCTGTATATAGGTTAGCCTCAAGGAAATATAATTGTTAATCAGCGAGAAATTAATTAGACAAAACTTTGACTGAGTGAGCAAAATTAATGTTACCAATGAAGGACATATGAACAGAACAACATATGCAACCAGAGGTGAAATCCTGAGAAGGACACTAAGTTGTTCATGCTGTATTTTGACTGAGAATGTAATGAAGAAATAGAAAAAAATAGTGAGGATAGTTCTATTTTAAAAGGTAGGAGGGTTATTGTGTTAGTCAGAAGTAAAGAAAAAGCTATGAAATTGTTTCATATTAAAGGAGGCAAAGGAGACTTGTCAACTAATTAAAACAGCTGACCTTAGATGAGATACTGGAGGGAGAATTGTTATAAATGACATCATTAGATCAATAGGTAAAACTGATCAAAATATTGTATCTATGTTGAATATACTGAAATTGTTAACTTAGAGAACATTCATATTCTTAAGAAGGACTTGTTCAAGTATTCAGAGAAAAAGAGCATGATATATTGTCTTACATGCAAATGTTTCATAAATTAAAGTTAAATATGCATGTATACATTATATATGATATTAACAATAACTGAATTGATATAAACGGTATGCGTTGACTATTCTTGAAATTTTATGTAAGTTTGAAATTATACATACATACTATCTTTTTAAGACTTTTTTAAAGTGTTGCTCAACCTCTCAGCCACCTTACCATAATATCTGTAAGTGTCTTCAGGATAAAAAAAGACCAAAACTCCTTACTTCCCCTCCCTGAGTGTTCTTCTCCTTTGCTTATTGGCCAAAAAAAATAATCTTTCTTTCTTTTCTATTCTTTTGCTTCCAGATGCCTATTTTCAATGCCATATTTTATTAATATAGATTTTTAGTGAAAACTTTAAGTACAAAGAAAAATTATGCATAAATTATATAATGAATTCCTATATACCCATAACTCACATTTTCAAATATTTACACCTATTTTTCTCCTTTTTAATTACTTCTTATGAAACAACAGAAGTAGAGAATGTTTTTCTCCTATTCCCATATTATCTTTCCTAGGCTAGGTATAGCAGCTATCCTCATTTTACTGATAAAAATGTCTCTATAAAAATAAATAACATGGTCTGTATGTGTTTCAATTTTATATAAATGGTATATTACTTAATCTTGCTGAAATTTCTAAGCCAACATATTTATTGCATTTATTTGTGCTAACACTCCTTTATTTATATTTATTTATGCTGTATATTGTCACCCTGCTTATTTAACTTATATGCAGAGTACATCATGAGAAACAGGCTGGAAGAAGCACAAGCTGGAATCAAGATTGTCGGGAGAAATATCAGTAAGCTCAGATATGCAGATGACATCACCCTTATGGCAGAAAGTGAAGAGGAGCTAAAACGCCTCTTGATTAAAGTGAAAGTGGAGAGTGAAAAAGTTGGCTTAAAGCTCAACATTCAAAAAACGAAGATCATGGCATCTGGTCCCATCACTTCATGGGAAATAGATGGGGAAACAGTGGAAACAGTGTCAGACTTTATTTTGGGGGGCTCCAAAATCACTGCAGATGGTGACTGCAGCCACGAAATTGGAGGACACTTGCTCCTTGGAAGGAAAGTTATGACCAACCTAGATAATATATTCAAAAGCAGAGACATTACTTTGCCAACAAAGGTCCATCTAGTCAAGGCTATGGTTTTTCCAGTGGTCACATATGTGAGAGTTGGACTGTGAAGAAAGCTGAGCGCCAAAAAATTGATTCTTTTGAACTGTGGTGACTCTTGAGAGTTCCTTGGACTGCAAGGAGATCCAATCAGTTCATTCTGAAGGAGATCAGCCCTGAGATTTCTTTGGAGGGAATGATGCTGGAGCTAAAACTCCAGTACTTTGGCCACCTCATGCAAAGAGTTGATTCATTGGAAAAGACTCTGATGCTGGGAGGGATTGGGGGCAGGAGGAAAAGGGGACGACAGAAGATGAGATGGCTGAATGGCATTACTGACTCAATGGATGTGAGTCTGAGTGAACTCCGGGAGTTGGTGATGGACAGGGAGACCTGGCGTGCTGTGATTCATGGGGTCGCAAAGAGTTGGACATGACTGAGCGACTGAACTGACTGATACTATACTATAATGTGAAGATACCATAAATAATTAACACATTTTCTTGTTTATTGAATGCTACAGTTTCTATTATTCTCTATTATAGGTAATGCCATGGTAAATACTCTTCTATTGTGACTTAATGTGCATATGGGCACGGGATTCTTTAGGACCAAGAGTATTGGGTATTATGTGAGGAGAATGTTTCCTGGGTGTAAGGAATGTTTCTATTTATCTTTATAGTTGTTTCCAAATTCTTCCTCAAAGTGTTTACAAAATAGGGCAATGCATCCTTCAGACTTGTATGAGATTTACTGTTGCTCTACAGTCTTGCAGAAACTTCATCACACTTTTAAATTTTGCCCATATAATCATTGCTAAATAATATATTATGATTATTTAATTTACATTTCCCATTTAATTAGAACATTTTGAACATACCTTAAATTTGTACTTTCTATTTAAGTTTTGTTTTTAACTTTACCCATTGTTCTATTTGATTATTTTTTCTCTTATCGATTAGTGAGAACTTTTTATATGTTATAGATATTATTCTTTATGTACATTGCAAATATAGTCTTATAGTCTTTGTAGTACTATTTCTAAATCAGAAATTTTAAATTTTATCAAAACCAAATTTAACTTACTTTATAAGATGTGTTTTTTCTGTCTTGTAAATGTAACTTAGAACATAGTTATTTCTTCTATTTTAATGTTTTAATGCTTTGATTTTTATACTTAAGTTTTTATTTCACTGGGGATGTCCTATATGGCATGTGATCTAATAGATTTTCCTACACTGAAAGCCATAATATTTTAGTCAGCTTTTGCCCCAGTGATTTGTTGTATGACTTTGTTTTGTTTTCAATTTCAATTTCCCATAGATTCTGAAATTTTGCTGATTTCCATTAGTCTATTAATCCAATCCTGAGTAGATACCACACTTTCTTAATTGATCTCATGTTGTAATATTTTAACTTGACAATCATAATGAGAAGTGGTCTGTTTCTCATGTGTACTGCATGTCTATAGTACTTATAGTAGCAAAGACTCAGACTGATGGAGCAGTCATCATACTGTAACACCATTATTATTTTTCCTCTCAGATCTTCTTCATCTTTGCATTTTTCAGATCAAACAACAAGCCCATCAGCTATTCCTACTGAAATAGTTAGTTCATTGCTGTTAAAGCAGATTGCCCTCTTTCTATATCTATTAATTTTTTCCTAAAAAGCCTAAGTGAGGTTTTTGCTCTGATCCATGAGCACAAACATCTCCATTTGCTTGAGGGTCTGTCTGCCAATGCAAGAAACATTAGAGACACAGGTTCAGTCCCTGAATGGGGAATATCCCCTGGAGGAGGGCATGGCAACCCACTCCAGTATTCTTGCCTGGAAAATCCCATAGACAGAGGAGACTGGCAGGCTACAGTCCATAGGGTCACAAAGAGTCAGACAAGACTGATGAGATGTGGCATGTACATACTAAGAATCAAACGTTGCTAGATAGATTGAATATCCTGGGGATTTGCAATATTGAACAAGTATCATCTGTCTAGAGTACTGAAAAAATAATGCCAGGGAGGAGGGCATTATTTTTAATCGTGATCTGACACAATCAGATTAAGATCAGAAAAAACTAATTTGTAAATGTGGATGTCTCATAGAAATGGAACCTAAGAAGTGGCTAAACCAGACCAGCTTTTATACTTTTTAGACAAAATAATGAAAACTATTTGAGAAAAGGAGATCAGTCCTGGGTGTTCATTGGAAGGACTGATGTTGAAACTGAAGCTCCAATACTTTGGCCACATGATGTGAAGAGCTGACTCATTTGAAAAGACCCTGATGCTGGGAAAGACTGAGGGCAGGAAGAGAAGGGGACGACAGAGGGTGAGATGGTTGGATGGCATCACAGACTCGATGGACACGGGTTTGGGTGAACTCCAGGAGTTGGTGATGGACAGGGAGGCCTGGTGTGCTGTGGTTCATGGAGTCACAAAGAGTCGGACCCAACTGAATGACTGAACTGAACTGAACTGTGTTGAGACTTAGGCTTTGGGTGCTTAATTAGTGAAGAAGCTGAACAGAGTTTGGGTTTGTGATAGTAAATTAATAAAGAACAAGTAATAAGTTTTACTTATATAGGCTTCTCAGACCAGAATTCCTTGTCTCTGACAATAAGGATGCTTCTCTACCTCCTTACATAGGGAGATGCCTGCAGGTGGGAGATTTATTTCATGCTCTCACAGGAACAAAAGAATATCAGTCTGCCCTTTTTGCACTAACAGTTTCTTAAATAACTTTAATTAAAATAGTCAATATACCATTTGGCAACATGCTTTGAGCCCCAACAACATCCTAATATGTAACTCTGTATGTGTATGTTTAGTGGGCTCTATAGAAGGACAGTAATATATATATAGACTGTGGTAGGAAATTAGGAGAAATGTTCAACCTGGTCTCGAAGTTTTCTTTCTCATGTTCAGTGGTGTTCATAATTTGGTTACATCAGTAGGGGTGAAAGTTACAATCAGGCATGGAAAAGTAAATCTTTTTATTAGGGAGAATATACAAAAGGCAAAAACATTTGGTAGTATATTCCCTGACAGATATAGTAACAGTCATGAAGCCTGTAGAGCACTGCTAAAATATTTATTTGACATTTATTAAGCAGAGTTTAATGGTAGTGACATTTTAATCTAATTCATCAGTTTAATAGTTTTCGTGAAAATGCTCCATTTATTTAGATGTTCTATGTGTCTTTCCTATTCTCACTAATCATTTTTGCTCATTTGCTATTGATGTAGGTTGTTTTGAAATAGTGCATTAGAATCAGAAGAATATAACTTCAGAAAGCATTATCATTAAAAACCTATCTAGATTAAGATGTAGTAAGTAATTATAATTTTACAGGATTATTTTTTCATTTGTCTCTGTGACGGTAAATCATTAGGACTGGGAAACCATCCGTATAGATCTATAGATACTCGCCAGAGGTCATCTTTGGAAACATAATCATACATTATTATGAAGCCCCAATTTATAATGAGTTTTCTTCTAAAAAAAATCTTTAGTAGTAATCTCTTCTGATGAACATGATAGATCTGATAATCATCAAGGGAGTTTTTTAGCTTCAAATTTCTTTACCAAATCAGTAGAATCCTTAGGATGAAATAAGTAGACAAATGATGTTGTTCTGCTCCTTGAGGGTAGATATTTTGTACCTGATGTGTTTCTAGTGCTAATCTAAATTCAGCTCTCTAAATTAACAAGTAATCAATCAGTAAGATTGTGCTTTGAAGATCTGAGCTTGTACAGATTTTTATTTCTGCTGTGTTTTCACTACCTGTGTAGAGGATGGTTGAAGACATATACCTGTCTTTCTGCCTAGGAGGACCTCAAAAATGGCCATAAGGAGGAAGAGAAGATTCTTTAATATGAATTTAACTAATGTGAATATTATATGATAAACAAAATTTTGTGGCACTATTAATTTCTGACAGCTTTTTGAGAACTTCATCTAGTACAATTGTTCTACTTTGAGGAAGTACTGCTTTGTATTCATCCTAGATAAATTGCTTCTGAAGGAAATTGTGGGGAAAAAAGAAAATGGAAGCCATAGACTTTGAAAAAATATTTGTAATATGTGGATTTGACAAAGAAATTATGTCTAGAATATAGAAAGAACTCTTATAATTGAGTAATATGGAGATGACCCAACAAAAATACTAGATAAAATGGAAAAGTAGTACAGTCACTATGGAGAATAGTGTGGAGGTTCCTTAAAAAACTAGAAATAGAACTGCTATACAACCCAGCAGTTCATACACACTGAAGAAACCAGAATTGAAAGAGACACGTATACCCCAAAGCTCATCACAGCACTGTTTATAATAACCAGGACATGGAAGCAATCTAGATCCATTGGAAGACAAATGGATAAGAAAGCTGTTGGCACATGTACAAAATTGAACATTACTCATCCATTGAAAAGAATGCATTTGAATCAGTTCTAAAGAGGTGGATGAAACTGGAGCCTATTTTTCAGAGTGAAGTAAGTCAGAATGAAAAACACCAATACAGTATACTAACACATATATATGGAATTTAGAAAGATGGTAACGATGACCCTATATGTGAGACATCAAAAGAGACACAGATCTAAAGAACAGTCTTTTGGACTTTGTGAGAGAAGGCAAGGGTGGGATGATTTGAGCGAATAGCATTGAAACATGTATATCATCATATGTGAAACAGATCGCCAGTCCAGGTTCGATGCATGAGACAGGGTGCTCAGGGCTGGTGCACTGGGATAACCCTGAGGAATGGGATGGGGAGGGAGGTGAGAGAGGGTTCAGGATGGGAAACACGTGTACACTCATGGCTGATTCATGTCTATGTATGGCAAAAAATATTTCAATATTATAATTAGCCTCCAATTAAAATAAATAAATTAATTTTAAAAAAGAATACTAAAACACACACACACACACACAAATAGTAGATAAAATGGAAATTCCCTGATGGTTCATTGGTGAGGACTCTTTTGATATTACTGTTTTAGCCCAAGTTCAATCTCTCTTCAAGGAAGTACGAACCTGCAAGCTGTGTGGTGTGGCAAAAAAAACCCAAAAAACAAACAAACAAAAAACTGGATAAAATGTTTGAGCAGATGCTTCACAGGAAATGATATATGAATGTTCAATAAGTACATGAAAAAAGTTATCAACAACATAGATACTAGTGTGTCTTCAGAAAAGGGCAATTGGTTATGAAGTACCATTATATGATAGCCTTGACCATAGAGCCACTCTGTAGAAACAATATTATTAGTACCCAGGATTTCTTGAGTGTAAACAGATAACCATGATTACAAAATTCTCATTGTAATATAAATTAAACAGCAGGCTACTCATTTAAATGAAAAATACTGCCATCAGGTAAAATAGACATCAAGCGGTCTAGTGTTATTCTATATAGAAGAGAAATTTTCACGTGAAGTTAAATTATCAAAATTTTAAAGCAGTGCAAGATAAATTACTGATGGAATATGGATATTAAAGATCTTCAAACTTTGTCTCTAGATTTCTTGTCCCCATAACAAGGATAGATATGCTAGGTAGGTTTTTTTTTTCCATCTTGCCCAATGAGGAAATTTCTTTCCTCAATTATGTTTTGGTAGATTTTCCCAGGATCCTGTGGCCTCCTGATAAATGCTTAACCAACTTACTCTTGAGGAAAAAAATCTGAATTTTTAGTGTTTGCTGATTTCCGTGGTGTATATATTATCACCATGGCCAACTTCAAGTATAGATATTGGTACAGATGATTGCACATCTAGGAAGAGATGTGCACTGCCCAGATCTCACAACTCAGCTCCAGCTGCTTGTCAAACCACTGCAATGTCTACCTTTTAGGTACAGCTCTGTAAGTCTCCTCTATTTAAAAATGATTATTCTACTGAGGGATATTTTCTTTAAATATATTAAATATATACATTATGATCATATCTTAATCTTTTGAATCTTAAGATGACTTTTTAAATTTTTTCTGATCTCTCATATCCTCCTTCTACAGTTTAATTTTCAGAAGTACTTAGTTTCAAGTTGTTGGGGAGTCCTTGACAATTTATTCCATGGATTTTCTACTCCAGATTTCTATGCTGTTTTCCTAAAACTACCTACATCAGAATCTCTGAGAAAGGGGACTTAGAATCAGCATGTTGATAAATTCCTTCAGAGAAAGATTGTTAAACTTTGAGAATTTCTGTTCTAAAAGACCTGCCTTTTCCTTGAAGATAAGTCTATTTTAACACAAGGTGGATGAAAAAATGTAGTCAAAATAGAAGTGGATAATGAGAGAGTAAGTGATGGTGAGAAGTTCTTTTGGGGGTGCTCATGAAAGTGTAATCTTGATGGATGTGGCTTTGTTGAATACTTATAGAAAATTTTATTTTCTCTAGTTTTGTTATCTAGTAAACAGATGATTTATGGTGGTAGTTCTCAATCATCAGGTATACCACTATCCCCTGGTGAGATTAAATTTGTATGTAATTGCTTCACATGATGCTACTAAGCAGCCAGGTTTGAGAATCACTTCCAGCAAGAATCCCAAATTTTCTTAATTCATGACACTCACGATACTTTTTTCCTAGAACCCCTTTGTCAATAAACAAAACAAAACACCTGAGAGTTATGTTAGAGTATTAAGTGTCTTAATAAATTCCTAGTGTCTTAATACATATTTACATGTCAACAACTTAATAGTAGTTTGAACAAGTAACTGCTGAAAAGAAGTTGAAAGAATAAAATAATATTTCTACTACTTTTTTTTTGTTGTTGTTGAGTAACTTCAGTTCAAGTCAGTCGCTCAATCGTGTCCGACTCTTTGTGACCCCATGAATCGCAGCACGCCAGGCTCCCTGTCCATCACCAACTCCTGGAGTTCACTCAGACTCACGTCTATCGAGTCAGTGATTCCATCCAGCCATCTCATCCTGGGTCGTCCCCTTCTTCTCCTATCCCAACCCCTCCCAGCATCAGAGTCTTTTCCAATGAGTCAACTCTTCACATGAGGTAGCCAAAGTACTGGAGTTTCAGCTTCAGCATCCTTCCTTTCAAAGAAATCCCAGGGCTGATCTCCTTCAGAATGGACTGGTTGGATCTCCTTGCAGTCCAAGGGACTCTCAAGACTCTTCTCCAACACCACAGTTCAAAAGCATCAATTCTTTAGTGCTCGGCCTTCTTCACAGTCCAACTCTCACATCCATACATGACCACAGGAAAAACCATAGCCCAGCCCTGGGATTTCTTTGGAAGGAATGATACTAAAGCTGAAACTCCAGTACTTTGGACACCTCATGTGAAGAGTTGACTCACTGGAAAAGACTCTGATGCTGGGAGGGATTGGGGGCAGGAGGAGAAGGGGATGACAGAGGATGAGATGGCTAGATGGGCATCACTGACTCGATGGACGTGAGTCTGAGTGAACTCCGGGAGTTGGTGATGAACAGGGAGGCCTGGCGTACTGCAATTCATGGGGTCGCAAAGAGTCGGACACGACTGAGCGACTGAACTGAACTGAACTAGACGGACCTCAGTCGGCAAAGTAATGTCTCTGCTTTTGAACATGCTATCTAGGTTGGTCATAACTTTTCTACCAAGGAGTAAGCATCTTTTAATTTCATGGATGCAATCACCATCTGCAGTGATTTTTGAGCCCCAAAAAATAAAGTCTGACACTGTTTCCACTGTTTCCCCATCGATTTCCCATGAAGTGATGGGACCGGATGCCATGATCTTCATTTTCTGAATGTTGAGCTGTAAGCCAACTTTTTCACTCTCCTCTTTCACTTTCATCAAGAGGCTTTTTTAGTTCCTCTTCACTTTCTGCCACTTTCTGCCAAGGGTGGTGTCATCTGCACATCTGAGGTTATTGATATTTCTCTTGGTAATCTTGATTCCAGCTTGTGTTTCTTCCAGTCCAGCATTTCTAATGATGTACTCTGCATATAAGTTAAATAAGCAGGGTGAAAATACAGTCCTGTCCAACTCTTTGTGACCCCTTGGACTACAGCACGCCAGATCTCCTTGTCCTTCACTATGTCTGGGAGTCTGCTCAAACTCAACTGCATTGGGTCGATGAGATGGATCCAACCATCTCATCATCAATAGCTTCCTTTTCCTCCTGCCCTCAATATTTCCCAGCATCAGGGTCTTTCCTAATTAGTCATCTCTTCCCATCAGGTGGCCAAAATATTGGAGTTTCAGCTTCAGCATCCGTCCTTCCAATGAGTGTTCAGAACTGGTCTCCTTTAGGATGGACTGGTTGGATCTCCTTGCTGTCCAAGGGACCCTCAAGAGTCTTCTCCAAAACCACAGTTCAAAAGCCTCAATTCTTTGGCACTCAGCCTACCTCATGGTCCAACTCTCACATGCATACGTGACTACTGGAGAAACCATAGCTTTGACTAGATGGACCTTTGTCAGCAAACTGATGTCTCTTCTTTTTAACACATTGTCTAGTTTTCTCATAGCTTTCCTTCCAAGGAACAAGCATATTTTAATTTCATGGCTGCAGTCACCATCTGCAGTGATTTTGGAGCCCAAGAAAATAAAGTCTGTCATTGTTTCCATTGTTTCCTCATTGTTTCCCCATCCATTTGCCATGAAGTCTTGAGACTGCATACCATGATTAATGTTTTGAATGCTGAGTCTTAAGCCAGCTTTTTCACTCTCCTCTTTCACCTACACCAAGAGGCTCTTTATTTTCTTAAATAACCCAAATTGTTGACTGATGTGATGTGTGCACCTTGTGAGTAATGTGCAACTCCTAGGAAGCTGGATTCAGATTGGAGATCTCAATTCTTTTATCCTATTCCACACTGATTTTCTCACCGTACTTGCCTTTGAAGCAATTAGTTAATTTCTATCTTTGGAAAGAGATGATGTCATTGAAAGAAATACAGCATGATCATGAGCTGGTAGTTTTTCTAGCTCTTAAAAACTTAAAATATCACAGAGTATTCTTTGTGGCTCTCTAGGGCTCCTTGGCACTTTATTTGGAAACCAGAGACTTATAGAGCAAATTCTATGAGAATAGCCAGAGCAAATTTTAGAATTTCAAAATAGTGATAAAAGAAAAAGAATTTGATGAGAGTCAGGGTTGCTTGTAAAGTTTTTATTTTCTAAATTTTTCAGTCATGGAAAGGAAAGTGTTGTTAATGATGATTTAAAAAAACAATAACTGACCTTCAACGGGAACTAGCAATGTACTAATCACTATATTTTATAATTTTCCTGATTAAATTTTAGTAACAAATGTAAGAAGTAGGTACAATTATCCTTAGTTTTTACTTATGAAACTGGAGACTTAGAGCTTTACTTATTTCCAGACTAGTAAGTGGCACAGATGGAGAGGGTAGGTGATTTGTATATGAATTCATCTAGATAGGAATCTGACTTAATCATGAGAAATAGAATTGGTGGCTTCTCTGCGGCATCAAGATAAGTAGGGAAGTCAAAAAGTAAAGCAGTGAGAAAACAAAAAATTCCTGGCATAGATACTCTTCTTATAGAAGTGTAGGAAAATGCGAATTGCAAATCCCACTAATTTGGAGGTGCATGTATGTGAGTGCACATGGGCATGTACACAGACATGGAAATACATGCATACTTACATAATGACTAGATATTACACCTATACATTCATAATGATCAGATATTCAGCTAGGATAATGTCCAATTGAAAATGAGGATTATAAGAGGCAAAACAGTGTAAAACTGAATGTTAGAGGGGAGAAGATAGCTGACAGTAGGGGCAGAGAAGGGAGGGAAGAGGACAGACAGCAGCTCCTGTCATCTTGCATCTTCCCCAAACTGTCTATCACCATCGCCCTTTACTTGCAGTATTAAAATTCTTAAATGTCTCTCTTGAGTTAGCCTCTGTCTCAAGCATACTGTTAAATTTTAACACAAAGGTTTTGAACTAAGGACTTTGCTTTGCTCTTAAAAATACCCCTTTCTTCTAGGGAGCTGTATGTTACTTCACACGTGTTAGGTTGGATTCCAGAGATAAAAGGGGCAGAATTCTTGTGTTGCCTGTGTACTGTTGAAAGCCTGTAATGACAAGTGCTCATTTGTATCTGTGAAGGAATATCAGAAAATAAAAAAAGGCAGGTCAGAAATATAAGCGTATACACTTTAATTAAATCAATTAAGACCACCCAGGGCCTTTGTTTTAAAGTATCTCTGTTTGTCTGTCATTTGACTTGAAAGTCACAAAAAGTAACATGTTGTTAACTCTCCCCACTCCATTTCTTCCCTCTTTTCACCCCAAAGATATTATCTTAATCATTAGCCTACTGGGACATATTGCTGCTGCTGCTGCTGCTGCTGCTGCTGCTGCTGCTGCTGCTAAGTCGCTTCAGTCATGTCTGACTCTGTGCGAACCCTTAGACAGCAGCCCACCAGGCTCCCCCATCCCTGGGATCCTCCAGGCAAGAATAATGGAGTGGGTTGCCATTGCCTCCTCTGATTGGGACATGTTAGGCCTCATTTATATGGGAAATGGACCCATTTCTAAGAACCTTGAGATGCTTCTTTTGGCACTTTCCTGTATTCTCTCCCAAGCTTCATCCTGTCTTCACTTCTTAAATGAATGACTTTTTGTACTTATTTACCCCTTGATTTTAGGCTTCCTAAAGCCTAAAATGGTGGCTCAGAGAGCAAAGAATCTGCCTACAATGAAGGAGACCTGGGTTTGGGAAGATCCCCTGGAGGAGGGCATGGCAAACTACTCCAGTATTCTTGCCTAGAGAATCCCCATGGACAGAGGAGCCTGGCAGGCTACAGTTCATGGGGTCACAAAAAGTTGGACATGACTGAGTGACTAAGCATTCATCCCTTGATTTAATGAGCACAATCCCTCCATGTGACAATTATATAATAAACATGTTTTGAATGAATTAATAAAATCTACCCTTTATAGAAGTATTGTTGTTCAGTTACTAAATCATCTCTGATTCTTTGAGACCCCTTGGACTGCAGTATGCCAGGCTTCCCTGTCCTTCATTATCTCCCAGAGCTTGCTCAAACTCAAGTCCTTTGAGTTGCTGATGCTTAACCATCTCTTCCTTTGCTGACTTCTTGCTGCTCACTTGGGCTTTCCTAATAGCTTGATTGGTAAAGAATCCATCTGCAATGCAGGTTGTATTCCTGGGTTGGGAAGATCCACTGGAGAAAGAATAGGCTAAACACTCCAGTATTCTTGGGCTTCCTTTGTGGCTCAGCTGGTAAAAAATCTGCCTGCAATGTAGGAAACCTGGGTTCAATCCCTGGGCTGGGAAGATCCCTTGGAGAAGGGAAAGGCTATCCACTCCAGTATTCTGGCCTAGAGAATCCCATGGACTGTATAGTCCATGGGGTTGCAAAGAGTCAGACATGACTGAGCAACTTTCACTTCACTTCACTTCACTTCGCTTTTTGCTTGTAGTCTTTCCCAGCATCAGAATTGTTTCCACTGAGTTGGTTCTTTGCATCCAGTGGCCAAAGTATTAGAGTTTCAGTGTCATCATCAGTCTTTCCAGTGAATATTCAGGGTTGATTTCCTTGAGGATTAACTGGTTGATCTCCTTGTAATCTGAAGGACTCTTAAGATCTTCTGCAGCAACACAATTTGAGAGGATCAGTTCTTTGGCACTCAGTCTTTTTATGGTGCAACTCTGACATCTGCACATGACTGCTGGGAAAAAGGACTATACAGACCTTTGTCAGCAAAATGATATCTCTGCTTTCTAATACACTGTCAAGATTTATCATAGCTATTCTTCCAAGGAGCAAGCATCTTTTAATTTCATGACTGCAGTCACTATTTGCAGTGATTTCAAAGCCCAAGAAAATAAAATCTGTCACTGCTTCCACTGTTTCCTCTTCTATTTGCCATGAAGTGATGGAACCAGATGTATAGTTGTATTCTGTTGTCTAACTAAGATTTTGGATCTGATCCCATCAGTTCAGTTCAGTCGTTCAGTCACGTCCGACTCTTTGCGACCCCATGAATTGCAGCATGCCAGGCCTCCCTGTCCATCACCAGCTCCCAGAGTTCACTCAGACCCACCTCCATCGAGTCAGTGATGCTATCCAGCCATTTCATCCTCTGTCGTCCCCTTCTTCTCCTGCCCCCAGTCCCTCCCAGCATCAGAGTCTTTTCCAATGAGTCAACTCTTCGCATGAGGTGTCCAAAGTACTGAGGTTGGAGTTTTAGCTTCAGCATCATGCCCTCCAAAGAAATCCCAGGGAATTGATCAAACTCACTTCATGATCAAACTCACTGATCCCATCACTTCATGGCAAATAGATTGGGAAACAATGGAAACAGTGACACTGTATTTTCTTGGGCTCTAAGATCAGTGAAGATGGTGACTGCAGCCATGAAATTAAAAGATGCTTGATCATTGGAAGAAAATCTATGACAAGTTTAGACAGCATATCGAAAAGCAGAGATGTTACTTGGCTAACAATTTTCCATCTAGTCAAAGCTATGGTTTTTCGAGTAGTCATGTTTGGATGTGAAAGTTTGACCATAAAGAAAGCTGAGCACCAAAGAATTGATGCTTTTGAACTGCGGTGTTGGAAAAGACTCTTGAGGGTCCCTCGAACTGCAAGGAGATCAAACCAGTCAACTGTAAAGGAAATCAGTCCTGAATATTCATTTGAAGGATTGATGCTGAAGATGAAGCTCCAGGACTTTGGCCACATGATACAAAGAATTGACTCATTGGAAAAGGCCCTGATGCTAGGAAAGATTAAAGGCAGGAGGAGCACGGAACAAAAGAGGGTGAGATGGTTGGATGTCATTACCGACTTGATGGACTTGCGTTTGATCAAGCTCTGGGAAGCACAGGGAAGCCTGGTGTGCTGCAGTCCATGGGTCATAAAGAGTTAGATACAATTGAGCAACTGAACTGAACTGATTGTCTAAATATAATAGTTCACATAGTGTATCTTAAGTTACAACTCTTTAATTGAGCATCTTCAGGTCAGATTTATGCTGCTTAAATTACAGAATTTAATAATACAGTACAGAATTATATAATAACTATTGAAATAATTGTCTAACAAGTTCTCTTTCTTCGGTATATCAGCCTCTCTGATCTTCATGCTTGAATCAACTTATCTTAACAACAAGTGCTGAGTAACTCAGTCTACTCTGCACTCCAGCTGCAATTGACTATTTTCTGTGCTATTCTCTAAGTCTGGGAATTTCACTCTGCTTTCTGTTATCACCTGTTGAATCCCTCTTCTACCTGGAAAGTCAGTGTAGACATGCTCTTGTAGGGGAGGAAAAATAATTTTCCCTCAGCCTTTTTAGGTTCTTGGCTGACATCCCCATATAATAAAAAGAAAGATTTGCCAAAGAAAAACTGAAGTTTAATAACATGACTCTTTCCTGTATGCATGGGAGATACCCAGGAAAAGGCCCAAGTCATCACCTTAAATACCATCTCAAGTTAAGAACAAAAGATGTTGAGTGGAGGAAATAGCTAGTTGTAGGAGGTCATTAACTAGGGCACAATAAACAAATCAGTTTCTAAGGCAGATTTAAGTTCTTGTTCTCTCCATTAATGAGTTTCTAGAGATTTAGACATTCTCCTCTTTCTAATACAGAAAGACACCTTCACAAATGAATATTTTCCTTATAAATGTTAATGTTTCTTACAAAAATGTAACTTCTACTTTTTCAGAGCTTCTCTTCTCTGCCTTTTTTTTTTTTTTTTTTAATAACCAGGTCAAAACAGTTCTTATGGTAAAGAAGCATATTTTATGATGGAGTATTCTACTCCCATTCACTCTTCCTCTTAGCCTCCACTGATCTATGTGGTTTGAATTATTCTTTTATTTTACTATCAAGAGGCCTTGCTTTGATATTTCACAGACCATTTGTTTTGCTTTTCCTGTGAATGGTTTTTTGCATAGGAGTTAAAATCTTTGTTGAATGTTCTGTTGCTCACTGTTAAGTGGAGTATAAGTCATTTAATTTCCAATTTTGTTTCATTTAATATGACTTAAATCATTACTATTTGAAGTAATTCTTTGTAGTCTAAGGCTCTCCTGGTGGCTAGACAGTAAAGAATCCGCATGAAATGCAGGAAACCCAGGTCTGATCCCTGCTGTAGGAAGATCCCCTGGAGAAGGAAATGATAACCCACTCCAGTATTCCTGCCTGGAGAATCCCATGGACAGAGGAACCTGGTGGACTGTATTCCATGGACAGAGTTGGATATGACTGAACAAATTTCACTTTCAATTTGATAGTCTAAGTGGAGAAAAATTATGAGAACATGCCTGATTCTGAAGGCATCAGTGTGGCATCAATCTGATGCTAGATTCTACTTTTCTCTCAAGGACTAATGAAAGCTAACTTTTTGTAAAGGTAGTATTATCCACTGCTTTTTTTGTTTGTTTTTGTTTTGTTTTTCCCTCATATATGTTGAAGGTGGGCAAAGTATCTTACCACCAAATATGTCAATTTGGCATATTGATTACTTTAAATTAAAGTTACTTAAGAAAAAACAGGTACAGTAAGGACATTCTGATTCTCCTTTGTTTGCCTGAAAGCTAAAAATAAATCTCACATGTAAAAGGTATTCTCTGCTTACCAGGAAGTAAAAAGACATTCTTATCTAGAGCCAGAGAATTCAAGGCTAAGAAAACTGTCACTCCTTCGCTAATTAGCTACCTAAGACCCAAACTCTTTTATTTTGTGAATTCTTTACAACTATTTTTGTCTAAAAAGTGTAAAGCCTGCCTGCTTCACTCACTTCTTTGAACCTCATAACTTTGGGGATACTGTAAATACAAAATTAAATTTGTTTCTCTTTGGTTAATCTGTCTTGAATGTGAATGTGAAGTCACTCAATCATGTCCAACTCTCTGCGATCCCATGGACTGTAGCCTACTAGGCTCCTCTGTCTATGGGATTTTCCAGGTAATAGTACTGGAGTGGATTGCCATTTTCTTCTCCAAAGGATCTTGCCAACCCAGGGATCAAACCCAGGTCTCCTGTATTGTAGATAGACCCTTTACCATCTGAGTCACCAGGAAAGTCTAATCTGTCTTACATCTATTTAATTTTTAGATTGACCAAACAACCTAGATGGGAAGAAAGAAAATGTGTTCCTCCCCTACAGTCAATTATTGTTGTTGTTGGTTAGTTACTAAGTCTTATCTGACTCTTTTGTGACCCTGCTAGGCTCTTCTGTCCACGGAATTTTCCAAGCAAAGATACTGGAGGGGGTTTCTGTTCCCTTCTCCAGGGAATCTTCCAAACTCAGGGATCAAACCATGTCTCTTGCATTGGCAGATAGATTTTCTACCACTGAAACACCAGAAAAACTCACAATATGTTACATATGTACATACATAGGGGCTTCCCTGATAGCTCAGTTGATAAAGAATCTGCCTGCAATGCAGGAGACTCCAGGTCGATTCCTGGGTCAGGAAGATCTTCTGGAGAAGGGATAGGCTACCACTCCAGTATTCTTGGGCTTCCCTTGTGTCTCAGATGGTGGAGAATACACCTGCAATGTGGGAGGCCTAGGTTTGATCCCTGGGTTGGGAAGATCCCCTGGAAAGGGAAAAGGCTACCCACTCCAATATTTGGGCCTATGGCAAAATTACAGCTATAGCCTCTCAGCTCTGAAGAACGAAGAGGTGGGGGAAAGGTCAATTCAGTCACTCAGTCGTGTCCAACTTTTTGCAAGCCAATGGACTGCAGCATGCCAGGCCCCCCTGTCCATAATCGACTCCCTGAGTTTACTCAACTTCAAATCTATTGAGTCGGTGATGCCATCCAACCATCTCATCCTCTGTCATCCCCTTCTCCTCCTGCCAATCTTTCCTAGTATCAGGGTCTTTTCAAATGAGTCAGCTCTTTGCATCAGGTGACCAAAGTATTGGAGTTTCAACTTCAGCATTAGTCCTTCCAATGAATATTCAGGACTAATATTCTTTATTATTTTTTTTTAAATTTTAGTTTTTTATTTTTAAATTTTAAAATCTTTAATTCTTACATGCATTCCCAAACATGAACCCCCCTCCCACCTCCCTCCCCATAACATCTTTCTGGGTCATCCCCATGCACCAGCCTCAAGCATGCTGCATCCTGCGTCAGACATAGACTGGCGATTCCATTCACATGATAGTATACATGTTAGAATGTCATTCTCCCAAATCATCCCACCCTCTCCCTCTCCCTCTGAGTCCAAAAGTCCGTTATACACATCTGTGTCTCTTTCCCTGTCTTGCATACAGGGTCGTCATTGCCATCTTCCTAAATTCCATATATATGTGTTAGTATACTGTATTGGTGTTTTTCTTTCTGGCTTACTTCACTCTGTATAATCGGCTCCAGTTTCATCCATCTCATCAGAACTGATTCAAATGAATTCTTTTTAATGGCTGAGTAATACTCCATTGTGTATATGTACCACAGCTTTCTTATCCATTCATCTGCTGATGGACATCTAGGTTGTTTCCATGTCCTGGCTATTATAAACAGTGCTGCGATGAACATTGGGGTACATGTGTCTCTTTCCATTCTGGTTTCCTCGGTGTGTATGCCCAGAAGTGGGATTGCTGGGTCATAAGGTAGTTCTATTTGCAATTTTTTAAGGAATCTCCACACTGTTCTCCATAGTGGCTGTACTAGTTTGCATTCCCACCAACAGTGTAGGAGGGTTCCCTTTTCTCCACACCCTGTCCAGCATTTATTGCTTGCAGATTTTTGGATTGCAGCCATTCTGACTGGTGTGAAGTGGTACCACATTGTGGTTTTGATTTGCATTTCTCTAATAATGAGTGATGTTGAGCATCTTTTCATGTGTTTGTTAGCCATCCGTATGTCTTCTTTGGAGAAATGTCTATTTAGTTCTTTGGCCCATTTTTTGATTGGGTCGTTTATTTTTCTGGAATTGAGCTGCATAAGTTGCTTGTATATTTTTGAGATAATTTGTTTGTCAGTTGCTTCATTTGCTATTATTTTCTCCCATTCAGAAGGCTGTCTTTTCACCTTGCTTATATTTTCCTTTGTTGTGCAGAAGCTTTTAATTTTAATTAGATCCCATTTGTTTATTTTTGCTTTTATTTCCAGAATTCTGGGAGGTGGATCATAGAGGATCCTGCTGTGATTTATGTCTGAGAGTGTTTTGCCTATGTTCTCCTCTAGGAGTTTTATAGTTTCTGATCTTACATTTAGATCTTTAATCCATTTTGAGTTTATTTTTGTGTGCGGTGTTAGAAAGTGATCTAGTTTCATTCTTTTACAAGTGGTTGACCAGTTTTCCCAGCACCACTTGTTAAAGAGATTGTCTTTACTCCATTGTATATTCTTGCCTCCTTTGTCAAAGATAAGGTGTCCATATGTGTGTGGATTTATCTCTGGGCTTTCTATTTTGTTCCATTGATCTATATGTCTGTCTTTGTGCCAGTACCATACTGTCTTGATGACTGTGGCTTTGTAGTAGAGCCTGAAGTCAGGCAAGTTGATTCCTCCAGTTCCATTCTTCTTTCTCAAGATTGCTTTGGCTATTCGAGGTTTTTTGTATTTCCATACAAATCTTGAAATGATTTGTTCTAGTTCTGTGAAAAATGTGGCTGGTAGCTTGATAGGGATTGCATTGAATTTGTAAATTGCTTTGGGTAGTATACTCATTTTCACTATATTGATTCTTCCAATCCATGAACATGGTATATTTCTCCATCTATTAGTGTCCTCTTTGATTTCTTTCATCAGTGTTTTATAGTTTTCTATATATAGGTCTTTAGTTTCCTTAGGTAGATATATTCCTAAGTATTTTATTCTTTTCGTTGCAATGGTGAATGGAATTGTTTCCTTAATTTCTTTTCTACTTTCTCATTATTCGTGTATAGGAATGCAAGGGATTTCTGTGTGTTGATTTTATATCCTGCAACTTTACTATATTCATTGATTAGCTCTAGTAATTTTCTGGTGGAGTCTTTAGGGTTTTCCATGTAGAGGATCATGTCATCTGCAAACAGTGAGAGTTTTACTTCTTCTTTTCCAATTTGGATTCCTTTTATTTCTTTTTCTGCTCTGATTGCTGTGGCCAAAACTTCCAGAACTATGTTGAATAGTAGCGGTGAAAGTGGACACCCTTGTCTTGTTCCTGACTTTAGGGGAAATGCTTTCAATTTTTCACCATTGAGGATAATGTTTGCTGTGGGTTTGTCATAGATAGCTTTTATTATGTTGAGGTATGTTCCTTCTATTCCTGCTTTCTGGAGAGTTTTTATCATAAATGGATGTTGAATTTTGTCAAAGGCCTTCTCTGCATCTATTGAGATAATCATATGGTTTTTATTTTTCAATTTGTTAATGTGGTGAATTACATTGATTGATTTGCGGATATTGAAGAATCCTTGCATCCCTGGGATAAAGCCCACTAGAATGGACTGGTTGGATCTCCTTGCAGTCCAAGGGACTCTCAAGAGTCTTCTCCAACACCACAATTCAAAAGCATCAATTCTTCAGTACTCAGCTTTCTTTATAGTCCAACTCTCATATCCATACATGACTACTAGAAAAACCATAGCTTTGACTAGATGGACCTTTGTTGGCAGGTCAGTATGTATGTAATTTTGGTGAAGGGGATATTTGTGAAGATAAGCATACATTTTTGTTGAGAAGGTTGTTGCTAGTCATGAGGAACAGATGTCTCCAGTAATGATTCTAGTGCTTTTCTAGATTTGAGATGCAAGAAATTGGGTTCATAAAACCGCCTGGAATTATCTACCTGAAGGCCTGTTCTGCCAGTGTTTCCCAGAGGACAGAGTGACTCATTCCTGATCTCCATCTTGAATTCATTTCAGAGTGTGTTGAAGGTCAGTGAAGGCAGTGGCTAGTGACTTAATCCTTGTTAGAAGCAGATTCAAATGATCATTTTTAGTTGGCACGTCTGTTCCTGGAATAGAACTATCCCGAAGGGCTTCCTTGGTGGCTCAGATGATAAAGAACCTACTTGCAATGAAAGAGATCAGGATTCAGTCCCTGGGTCAGGAAGATCCCCTTGAGAAGGAAATGACAACCCATTCCAATATTCTCACCTGGGGAATCCCATGGACAGAAGAGCCTGAATAGCTATAATACATGGTGTCACAAAGAATCGGACATGACTGAACAGCTAACACTTACACTTTCCAGAGACATCTGTAATGAATAAGGGCTAAGTGTGGTGGGGAGAACATGGCAGAGCCTAGAGATCAGCCTGCCTTCTTGTCCCATTGTCTCTACCTGGCTCACCAAATATCTATTTACCAAATGTTTGTTTTTCCCCTCTCCCTCTGAATTGCCTTTCTCCACTTAGAAGTTCCAAACCACTACCCCTAACATATCCTTTGTCTGTAACTGAAAATAAAATAAGTGTTTAAAGTGAAGATTTCAGTCATTTCAGCAAGATATTTGATTTTCCTGGCTCTCTCCCATGAAAATATAGTGTTAGTCACTCAGTCCTGTTTGACTCTTTGCAATACCAGGCTCTTCTGTCCATGAGCCTTCTCAGGCAAGAATTGTGGAGTAGGTTGCCGTTCCCTTCTCCAGGGGATCTTCCTGATCCTGTGATGGAACCCAGGTCTCCTGTATTGCAGGCAAATTCTTTATTATTTGAGATGCCATGTATACATATTATTAAAATTTTGTTTTATTTTATCCTGTTTGTCTGTTTCATGTCAGTTTAATTAAGACCAGCCAGAAGAACCTAGAAGTGCAGAGGAAAATGTCTTCCTCTCTGACATATCTTATCTCTGCTCCTAGCAACTCATGCATTGCTCAAATGTTGTTTCTCCTGTCAGATGACGTTTATAAAATCAGCAAGGTAACTGGGCTTCTTGAATTCGTAGAGTCTCTATTTTTTGTTTTTAATGCAGTGATAGAGGTAGTACTTGGCAAATAAGAGAATGTTGGAAGAGGAAACTCAATATATCGCTATATGTGTCCTAAATGATAAATATAGATTGAAGTTGATTGCATCCCTTGATGCGCCTTTCCACATTCCTTTTGTGTATAATAATGCCACTAGTAGGTAGTGGAGGCAAAGAGGAGATCTGAATAGGTAATGATGCTAATTTGCCACATGCAGGAACATTGCAAAAGTGCCCTTCTGCATTTACCATGTTAGAGGGGGAAAATGATAAGGAGTTTGCTTTAGAAATACATTATAAAAAGGAAAATTGATCTTTGTCTATGTTTGTCTTCTTTTGTTGTTGTGGGAACAATATTGAATGCTTTCTTGAAACTACTAATCAATTGCTATCTTCCTCCCAACAATCCTTTCTATCACTGTTTGATACTCTTTATCCCATTTCTCAGTACATGCTATGTTAGGACTATTCATTCGCTGAAACATTTATTGAGTGCTTACCTGTAGTCCACACTGCATTAGGTGTTATGGAGAGTAAATATAACTACAGAAGAGAAAATATTGTTTCTACCTTAAAGAAGACATTAGTCTTTCTATACCCAACACAATCTGACTGTTGATTGCTTTTAAGGTGGTTATGAGAAATGAAGTAAATAAGCATTTTGTCACCAAGTATAAATACAACATCTGTATTTAAAATTCTACTATAAACCTATCTTCCATAATTTTCCTACTTTTCAACACATTTTCCTCATTTCTTTAAAATATAATGCTAAAATCCAACATTCCTTAAGATAGTGCAATGTTTTTGCCACATCAACTCCATTATTATTAATCATCTTAAAACATTGTGTTGCGTTACAGTGAATATTTTATCCTTTATTGGAAAGTATGATTGATTTTACTAAGCATTACTTTTATAATTGAGACAGAAACAATTACAGATTTTTTCACTCCTCCTACTTATAGAATCTAAGGAGATTCTGAGATTTTCCTGTTCTCCCCTGGTTCTTAAGAGGTAATTGGGGAATCTCAAAGGACCTTTGACAGTGATTCATATAACAAAGAACTGAATCAGTAGAAGTCAGGGCAAAAAACTGGGCTGGTCAGAATTTGAGAATTTATTAAATAAAAATATTACAAACAGAGAGAAAAGGTACTTGAAGCCAGATGCTGTATAGACTTTGAGGAGACAGACAACTGAAGAGAAATTTTAGGATATATTAGACAGCATGCTGTACAGTGACCTGCCTCTTCTCTCTTTCATCCTTACCACAGCACTCCTGCCTATCAATAAACAAATACATACTCAAGTTACTTTTAATATATTTCAGATGAAAAAAATCACAATCAATTACAAGGCAAACTACATACTAGGCTTATTTGGATGTCAAAAAGTGGAAAAGCATTTTACTCATATGATATTGATCAGGTGTCTTCAGCTTTTAAGTTGCTTAGTAATCGAGTGATGACCCTTTTACTTCTTTAAAAATGTTACAAAAAACCCAGCTAACATTTATGAAAAATACTTTTATTTTAAACAAATAGACAGTATACGAGGTCTGCAGAAATTCCAATAAGACAGTCCGTGTGTGGCCCAAGCAGCTATTTTCCAAAAGTCTTCCAGGTATTTTTAATGAGCATCTGGTATCTGGAACCCCTGGTGAATACTCTGATAGTTTTCCTGTTTGGGAGAATTGCCAGGAAAGTGACTTGGTGTTAAGGAATGATTGGGCTAGGCAGTGGAAGATATTTGTCCATTTTTGGTAAATCTGTGTACTCTGTAGGGCTTCCCTGGTGGCTCAGACTGTAAAGAAACTCCCTGCAATTCAGGAGACCCAGGTTTGATCCCTGGGTTGGGAAGATCACCTGGAGAAGGAAGTGGCAACCCACTCTGGTAATTTTGCCTGGATAATTCCATGGACAGAGGAGCCTGGTGGGCTACAGTCCATGGGGTCACAAAGAGTCAGACATGACTGAGCTAACACTTTCACTATGCACTCTTTAACAAATATTGAGACAAATATTTCGGCGAATTTTCATTTTTGCTTTAATTAATTGCACTGAACACAAGCTTCATTTTCCCTAGCTTTTCTTACAGTTTCTGTCTTCACTGACATCTTTAAAAACTCCTCCCCCCCTCCATAATTATATAGCTATTACCCTATGTTCTCTTCCGCATTTTCTATGTACTCAATAGTAACGTGCTGTAGCTTTGTGAGGTGGGAGGAGATAGGGTGAAGGAATGAGATTAAATTTTGAGGTTATGCTATCTTTATACAATCAACTGTTATGCTTTCCAAACATTTCCGTTTGCCATAACAATTTGAGGATGTAAAACCCTTGCTCTTTTTTGTTTTTTTTTGAAAGTTTGAAAGAATTCTTTATTCAACTAGATTTACCTCTGTACTATAACTATTGCTCTATAATTATTTTTCAAATTTTGACTCTCAGGATATTCAAATATTCTGCCTTTTCTTTAATCATCATTAATTAGCTATATCATTAAATTATTCATTTCACACATATTTTCAAAATACTGATTTATGTATATTTTCTTATAGCATCTTTAGTCCAAATACAAAGTCACATCCCGTTGCATTTTTAATGTTAGTTAAACAGTCTTCTTTTTATTTTGCTAATTTTTCTAGTCAGCACTTTGTCAGTCTTTTCAGAGAACTAGGTCTTTGAGTTACTTTTTTTAAAACTACAATTTTTCCTATATACCAACTGATTTAAAAAAATCCCTTAAATTTCATTTTAAAATATGAAAACAAAAAGTAATATGCTGTAGATCATATTAAGAATTAACTTTTGAAATTTTTATCTTTACAGTGTTTTTATTTTATCACAAATTAATAGACACTGCCCCCAAATTTACAATTATAAACTCTTCACTAGGGTTTTGTAGTGTTTTTGATTGGTTGGCTTCTCTCTCTCTAAGTTTAATGTTTTCCTTATCATCCAAATGATATTTAAAAAATTTGAAAGTATTTTTGTGTGTACATACATGAGCATCCATATTGGCCTTTTAAGAATTTAACCAAGCCTAACTGGACATGGAACAACAGACTGGTTCCAAATAGGAAAAGGAGTACATCAAAACTGTATATTGTCACCCTGCTTATTTAACTTATATGCAGAGCACATATAAGAAACGCTGGGCTGGAAGAAGCACAAGCTGGAATCAAGATTGCCGGGAGAAATATCAATAGCCTCAGATACGCAGATGACACCACCTTTTTGGAGAAAGTGAAGAGGAACTAAAGAGCCTCTTGATGAAAGTGAAAGAGGAGAGTGAAAAAGTTGGCTGAAAGCTCAACATTCAGAAAACAAAGATCATGGCATCTGGTCCTATCACTTCATGGGAAATAGATGGGGAAACAGTGGAAACAGTGACAGACTTTATTTTGGGGGGCTCCAAAGTCACTGCAGATTGTGATTGCATCCATGAAATTAAAAGACGCTTACTCCTTGGAAGAAAAGTTATGACCAACCTAGATAGCACATTGAAAAGCAGAGACATTACTTTGCCAACAAAGGTCCATCTAGTCAAGGCTATGATTTTTCCTGTGGTCATGTAAGGATGTGAGAGTTGGACTGTGAAGAAGGCTGAGCGCTGAAGAATTGGTGCTTTGAACTGTGGTGTTGAAAAAAACTCTTGAGAGTCCCTTGGACTGCAGAGAGATCCATCCAGTCCGTTCTGACTGCAGAGAAGGCAATGGCATCCCACTCCAGTACTCTTGCCTGGAAAATCCCTTGGATGGAGGAGCCTGGTGGGCTGCAGTCCATGGGTCGCCAAGAGTTGGACAGGACTGAGAGACTTCACTTTCACATTTCACTTTCAAACATTAGAGAAGGAAATGGCATGGGGAGTCTACAGGCAAGAATACTGGAGTGGGTTGTCATGCTCTCCTCCAGGGGATTTTTCCAACCCAGGGATTGAATCCAGATCTTCTACCATGCAGGTGGATTCTTTACCATATGAGCCACCAGTGAGGCCAAATCTGCTAGTAAAATATGCTATTATTCCATTACTAGGAAGAGTTACTTTGAAATATATTAGGTGGTATTTTCTGTTACTTGTTATTTAATTAAAGTCTTTTGAATTGATTTACTTATAAAATGCAAACTTAATTTCTTTTTATTTAAATATAAATTTATTTATGTTAATTGGAGGTTAATTACTTTACAATATTGCATTGGTTTTGCCATACATCAACATGAATCTGCCACAGGTATACATGTGTTCCCCATCCTGAACCCTCCTCCCTCCTCCCTCCCTGTGCCATTCCCTCTGGTTCATCCCAGTGTACCAGCCCCAAGCATCCAGTATCATGCATCGAACCTGGACTGGCAATTTGTTTCATATATGATATTATACATGTTTCAGTGCCATTCTTCATTCCACCCTCTCCCTCACCCACAGAGTCCAAAAGACTGTTATATACATCTGTGTCTCTTGCTGTCTCACATACAGGGTTATCGTTACCATCTTTCTAAATTCCATACCTATGTATTAGTAACTGTATTGGTGTTTTTCTTTCTGGCTTACTTCACTCTGTATAATAGGCTCCAGTTTCATCCACCTCATTAGAACTCATTCAAATGTATTCTTTTTAATGGTTGAGTAATACTCCATTGTGTATATGTACCACAGCTTTCTTATCCATTCATCTGATGGACATCTAGGTTGCTTCCATGACCTGGCTATTATAAAGAGTGCTGCGATGAAGATTGGGGTACACGTGTCTCTTTCAATTCTGGTTTCCTCGGTATGTATGCCCAGAAGTGGGATTTCTGGGTCATAAGTCAGTTCTATTTCCAGATTGTTTGTTTGTTTGTTTGTTTTTTTAATTTTTAATATAAATTTATTCATTTTAATTGGAGGCTAATTATTTTACAATATTGTATTGGTTTTACCATACATCAACATGAATCCGCCACAAGTATACACATGTTCCACATCCTGAACCCCTCTTCCTCCTCCCTCCCTGTACCATCCCTCTGGGTCATCCCAGTGCACCAGCCCCAAGCATCAGTATCATGCATCAAACCTGGACTGGTGATTCGTTTCATATATGATATTATACATGTTTCAATGCCATTCTCCCAAACCATCCCACCCTCTTCCTCTCCCAGAGTCCAAAAGACTGTTCTATACATCTGTGTCTCTTTTCCTGTCTAGCATACCGGGTTATCATTACCACCTTTCTAAATTCTGTATATATGTGTTAGTATACTGTATTGGTATTTTTCTTTCTGGCTTACTTCACTCTGTATAATAGGCTCGAGTTTCATCCAACTCATTAGAACTGATTCAAATGCATTCTTTTTAATGGCTGAATAATACTCCATTGTGTATATGTACCACAGCTTTCTTATCCATTCATCTGCTGATGGACATCTAGGTTGCTTCCATGTCCTGGCTATTACAAACAGTACTGTGATGAACATTGGGGTACACGTGTCTCTTTCAATTCTGGTTTCCTCAGTGTGTATGCCCAGCAGTGGGATTGCTGGGTCATAAGGCAGTTCTATTTCCAGTTTTTTAGGGAATCTCCACACTGTTCTCCATAGTTGCTCTACTAGTTTGTATTCCCACCAACAGTGTAGGACGGTTCCCTTTTCTCCACACCCTCTCCAGCATTTATTACTTGTAGACTTTTGGATCGCAGCTATTCTGACTGGTATGAAATGGTACTTCATTGTGGTTTTGATTTGCATTTCTCTGATAATGAGTAATATTGAGCATCTTTTCATGTGTTTGTTAGCCATCCGTATGTCTTCTTTGGAGAAATGTCTATTTAGTTCTTTGACCCATTGTTTGATTGGGTCATTTATTTTTCTGGAATTGAGCTGCATAAGTTGCTTGTATATTTTTGAGATAATTTGTTTGCCAGTTGCTTCATTTGCTATTATTTTCTCCCACTCAGAAGGCTGTCTTTTCACCTTGCTTATAGTTTCCTTTGTTGTGCAGAAGCTTTTAAGTTTAATTAGGTCCATTTGTTTATTTTTGCTTTGATTTCCAGTATTCTGGGAGGTGGGTCATAGAGGATCCTGCTATCGTTTATGTCGGGGAGTGTTTTGCCTATGTTCTCCTCTAAGAGTTTTATAGTTTCTGGTCTTACGTTTAGATCTTTAATCCATTTTGTGTTTATTTTTGTATATGGTGTTAGAAAGTGATCTAGTTTCATTCTTTTACAAGTGGTTGACCAGTTTTCCCAGCACCACTTGTTAAAGAGATCGTCTTTTCTCCATTGTATATTCTTGCCTTCTTTGTCAAAGATAAGGTGTCCATAGGTGCATGAATTTATCTCTGAGCTTTCTATTTTGTTCCATTGATCTATATTTCTGTCTTTGTGCCAGTACCATACTGTCTTGATGACTATGGCTTTGTAGTAGAACCAGAAGTCAGGCAGGTTGATTCCCCCAGTTCCATTCTTCTTTCTCAAGATTGCTTTGTCTATTCGAAGTTTTTTGTATTTCCATACAAATTGTGAAATTATTTGTTCTGGCTCTGTGAAAAATACTGTTGGTAACTTGATAGGGATTGCATTGAATCTGTAGATGGCTTTGGGTAGTAACTCATTTTCACTATATTGATTCTTTTGATCCATGATCATGGTATATTTCTCCATCTATTAGTGTCCTTTTTAATTTCTTTTACCAATGTTTTATAGTTTTCTATATATAGGTCTTTAGTTTCTTTAGGTAGATATAGTCCTAAGTATTTTATTCTTTTCGTTGCAATGGTGAATGGAATTGTTTCCTTAGTTTCTCTTTCTATTTTCTCATTATTAGTTTATAGAAATGCGAGGGATTTCTGTGTGTTGATTTTATATCCTGCAACTTTACTATATTCATTGATTAGCTCTAGTAGTTTTCTGGTGGTGTCTTTAGGGTTTTCCATGTAGAGGATCATGTCATCTGCAAACAGTGAGAGTTTTACTTCTTTGCAAATTTGGATTCCTTTTATTTCTTTCTCTGCTCTGATTGCTGTAGCCAAAACTTCCAATACTCTGTTGAATAGTAGTGGTGAAAGTGGGCACCCTTGTCTTGTTTCTGACTTTAGGGGAAATGCTTTCAATTTTTCACCATTGAGGATAATGTTTTTGTGGTTTTGTCATATATAGCTATTATTATGTTGAGGTAATCAAATTAACAAATATCAAGCACAAAGAATAAATATTAAAAGCAGCAAGGGAAAAACAACAAATAACACACAAGGGGATTCCCATAAGGATAACAGCTGATCTTTCCATAGAAACTCTTCAGGCCAGGAGGGAATGTCAAGACATTCTTAAAGTGATGAAAGAAAAGAACCTACAGCCTAGATTACTGTACTCAGCAAGGATCTCATTCAAATATGAAGGAGAAATCAAAGCTTTACAGACAACCAAAAGCTGAGAGAATTCAGCACCACCAAAGCAGCTCTCTAACAAATGCTAAAGGATATTGTCTAGACAGGAAACACAAAAGGGTGTATAAACTTAAACCAAAAACAATAAAGTAAATGGCAACGGGATCATACTTATCAATAATTACCTTAAACATAAAGGGGTTGAATGCCCCAACCAAAAGACAAAGACTGGCTGAATGGATACAAAAACAAGACCCCTATATATGTTGTCTACAAGAGACCCACCTCCAAATAAGGGACACATACAGACTGAAAGTGAAGGGCTGGAAAAGATATTCCATGCAAATAGAGACCAAAAGAAAGCAGGAGTAGCAATACTCATATCCGATAAAATAGACTTTAAAGCAAAGGCTGTGAAAAGAGACAAAGAAGGACACTACATAATGATCAAAGGATCAATCCAAGAAGAAGATATAACAATTATAAATATATAGGTACCCAATATAGGGGCACCACAATATGTAAGACAAATGCTAACAAGTATGAAAGGGGAAATTAACAATAACACCATAATATTGGGAGACTTTAATACCCCATTCACACCTATTGATAGATCAACTAAACAGAAAATTAATAAGGAAACACAAACTTAAAATGATACAATAGACCAGTTAGACATAATTGATATCTTTAGGACATTTCACACAAAACAATGAATTTCACCTTTTTCTCAAGTGCACAAGGAACCTTCTCCAGGATAGATAACATCCTGGGCCATAAATCTAGCCTTGGTAAATTCAAAAAAATTGAAATAATTCCAAGCATCTTTCATGATCACAATGCAGTAAGATTAGTTATCAATTACAGGAGAAAAACTATTAAAAATTCCAACATATTGAGGCTGAACAACACACTGTTGAATAACCAACAAGTCACAGAAGAAATAAAAAAAAAATCAAAATATGCATAGAGACGAATGAAAATGAAAACGCAACAACCCAAAACCTGTGGGACACTATAAAAGCAGTGCTAAGAGGAAAGTTCATAGCAATACAAGCATACCTCAAGAAACAAGAAAAAGTCAAATAAATAACCTAACTCTACTCCCAAAGCAACTAGAAAAGGAAGAAATGAAGAACCCCAGGTTTAGTAGAAGGAAAGAAATCTTAAAACTTAGGCCAGAAGTAAATGCAAAAGAAACAAAAGAGACCATAGCAAAAATCAACAAAGCCAAAAGCTGGTTCTTTGAAAGGATAAATAAAATTGACAAATCATTAGCCAGACTCATCAAGAAACAAAGGGAGAAAAATCAAATTAATAACATTAGAAATCAAAATGGAGAGATCACAACAGACAACACAAAAATACAAAGGATTTTAAGAGACTATTATCAGCAATTATATGCCAATAAAATGGACAGCGTGGAAGAAATGGATGAATTCTCAGAAAACAACTTTCCAAAACTGAACCAGGAAGAAATAGAAAAGCACAGAAATTGAAACTGTAATCAGAAATCTTCCAGCAAACAAAAGCCCAGGTCCAGATGGCTTCACAGCTGTATTCTACCAAAAATTTTGAGAAGAGCTAACACCTATCCTCAAACTCTTCCAGAAATTTGCAGAGGAAGGTAAACTACCAAACTCATTCTATGAGGCCACCATCACCCTAATACCAAAACCTGACAAAGATGCCACAAAAAAAGAAAACTACAGGCCAATATCACTGATGAACATAGATGTAAAAATCCTTAACAAAATTCTAGCAATCAGAATCCAACAACACATTAAAAAGATCATACACCATGACCAAATGGGCTTTTTCCCAAAGATGCAAGAATTCTTCAATATCTGCAAATCAATCAATGTAATTCACCACATTAACAAAGTGAAAAATAAAAGCCATATGATTATCAACAGATGCAGAGAAGGCCTTTGACAAAATTCAACATCCATTTATGATAAAAACTCTCTAGAAAGCAAGAATAGAAGGAACAAACTTAATTTCTTATATAAATTGTACAACTCTTTATCACTCTGTCTTTGTAGGTCTGTCTGTCTCTCTCCCTCTCTATGTCTGTCTCTCTACCTTTTGGTATTTATGCTTCCTTCCAAAAATTCTCATGAGAAGAGGCTCTACATCAATCAGTCATTAAGGTCTTGTAGTGTAGGATGTATACAAGGAGGAGCAAGTGTGAAGACAGTGTCTACAGAATGACTTTTTTACTTCATTAAATGGTTAATCATATTAATTGATATTTTCCAGAATATTGGAATAGGTTTCTTGTAAATTTCACATGAAGTTAAAACTATCTAGCATTCATATAATTTACAGTATTACTATCAAACATTTTATCAATACTATTTACAATATACCAAGCAACTTTCATTGTTATGGCAAAGGGAGTTAGAAATTGAGAGATCCTGGCCATGAATGTGACTCATTCTTTGTCAAATTCATCTGAGAGGGAAAATAAGACTCTGGAGTCACATTTGCTAGTTTTCAAAAACAAAGACGATGTAGATATAGATTTTGATTGGCAATGATAGACTAGATTCCCCAGTTGCCAGAGTTATTTACAGTTGACAATCTGACACAAATACAGATTAAATAGAAGCTTTAACAACATTCAGTTTCAAAAAATCATTTTTTTCTTGGTTCTCAGCCAGTTAGTAGTCATGTAAAACCTATCTATGTCAGAGATAAAAAAAACTGAATAGGGCAGCAATGAGGAGGGTTAAACTTGGATAATTACACAAATGCATCAAGGCCGTCCATCAGGCCTAAATGCCTGCTATTATTTTGGTAGATTCTGATTTATTGTTTGATTCATCACTTTTCAAATGTAGCGTAATTGTAGGATTCCAAACTTTTGACCTTTACAAATGTCAAAAGAGGGGAAAATCCTTTCTATAATGCCAATAGGTGGTTTCTTTCCAAATTATATAGTGATTTATTCTTTACCTTAGTTCAAAACACTTTTGATAACTAACTAGGTTCACTTAAAATCAAACAAAACCAGAAACACCTCTTTTCTCAATTGGAATGATAGCTCTGGGTGAATAAGATGCATTTTATCTGGGGGAAATACTTTATCATGGTTTGTCTGGTAAAGGTATGGTGTATGCCAGTTTCCTGGCATGATTATTAATTTCACACTCAAAATTGAACCAGTTTGGATGATAAATTATATGACCACTCTATTACCAGTTCTATTGGTTAAGCTTTACCAGAGAAACAGAACGAGTAGGCTGTATAGATACATAAAGATAGAGGTAGAGATTTGTTTCAAAGCAAAGCTTCTAAGCTACTAGAAGGGGTTGGCAAGTTTGAAATCTGTAGACAAACAATCTGGAAATTCTCGGACAGAGTCTGAAGCAGCCCTCCCTAGGAGGAATTTATTCTGTTTTCAGGAAAACCTCAGTTTTGTTCTTAAGGCCTTTGAACTGATGGCTCAGAGGTTAAAGCGTCTGCCTGCAATGCAGGAGACCTGGGTTTCATCCCTGGGTTGGGAAGATCCCCTGGAGAAGAGAAATGGCAACCCACTCCAGTATTCTTGCCTGGAGAATCCCATGAACAGAGGAGCCTGGTGGGCTACAGTCCATGGGGTCGCGAAGAGTCGGACACAACAGAGCAACTTCACTTCACCAACATCCTCAAGAACAATCTTTTTTACTTGAGGTTGACTAATTGTAGATGTTAAGCACATCTACAAAAGACCTTTATAGCAACATCTCTAGTAGCGTTTGATTGAATAGCTGGATACTATAGAGGAAAAATGGCACCCGGCTCCAGTATGCTTGTCTGAAAAATCCCATGGACAGAGAAGCCTGGCAGGCTACATTCTGTGGGATGGCACAGAGTCAAACACTAATGAGTGACTGGCACATATATATGCATAGCCTAGCCATATGTATATACACAAATCAATCTGGTTTAGGGACATTCATTTCTATATATTAACAGTGAACAAGTACCAGAAAATAATAAAACCATCCTGCTTGTAATAGCATCAAAAAATAAATAAATAAGAGGGATAAATGTAACCAAGAGGTAAAAAATCTACATTGCTGCTTGTTTGGAAGGGTGGTACAGAAATTAAAGTTGGCCATAAAAGAGTCATTTTATGCTATCTATTTCTCGTATCTTCACTGGAACCTTGGAAAACCTATATCTTTCAGCAGAGCTCACATATCCTTTGGGAAAATATCCTGGCCTTCTGCTTATACCTTTTGTAAGTTAAAAACTATCTTGTCTGATGTGTGCTGACACTAGAGAAGGCTGACAACTTTTGATGCAGTGATTTGCTGATGAGGACAGAGTTGGTCTCTCCAGTAGTGCAAGTCTTTCAGTAGGGTGCAAGTAGCCTGTTGGCTGCTTGTATTTTGGCTTGGTTGGTTATTTTGCTTGTTGTTTTATTGATTTTATTAGCATCATAATCCAGGCTGGAATGCCTGCCTCCAAAAACATGTTCATAGCTGTGTCTGACTTTGGTGCTGTGGACTGGCTTCATTCTATGGTCTATTTGTAACTATAGTCTTGTGATTCTATTTGATAATATGAATTGAAAGAAGACCTCAGGGTAAAACTGTGTAAGAAGCTGAATATAAAACCTGTGTAAATGCTTGGCCTCCTGGCTTCTTTGTACTCTGGGAAACTTTAACTTTGTCCCCTAGGTCATTCAAGGAAATGCTTGAGATGATGACAAATAGTCATTCTCATTCATGCTTACCTTTCTTCCAGGCTGCTTGTTCTAAGGACAGGAAATGCAGTTTAAAAAATTAAAAAAAAAAAAAGAAAAGCCACTGTTCACTAGAGAAAAAATTAAAAAAAAAATGTTGTGTTACTCCTTTGGATGAGGCCAGTATGGAGCTGCTGTCTCGTGTGTATACTGTTCTCTATGAAATGCTACACATGGAAGAAGCTTCACTAGTCTGAAGCCACCAATATAAAGAGAGTCATGGTGAGACCATATAGAGACAGAAAGAATGGCTATAGAGCCACAGCTGTTTTCATCTTCCTAGCCCAATCATGAGAAGTGTTAGTGAAGGAACCTCCAAAGAAGACCCTACCACAACCACCATTTAATTGAAATTCAATGTGATCCCAAGATTTTGTTAGGTAGTTAGAATAGGAAAAATGAGTCCAGAATGGCAGTGGCTAAAAGACAAGGAAAAAGCCCACGAAAATAGAACAAAAGAAGGTCTGAGTGAGGACCTCAGGCAAAACAAACAGCTCTCCTGGCTAGGCCAATTTACATATGGCAGGCCCAGGGGGAGGAGAAAAAACATAAAAAGAGGAGCCAAAATTGGGCCAAGGCCTCTCCTCTTCCCATCTTTTGGGTCAGCATGCCCTTATGCCTCAGGGATGTATTTTCTTTTACTTTCTAAATAAAACTGAGCTATTACATGGAGCTGTAACACTGGTCTATCCTAGGGCTGTAACACTGGTCTGTCCAAGGGCTGTAATTGTAGTCAGTCACTTCAAATTTTTGTTGCAATGAGACAGAACCGAGGAAATTGCAAACTCCCCCTACATCCATGGTGCTGTGACTCAGATTTAACCTGGCTGAGACAACCTCGGCACGGCCCCTGCACGGCCAAGCACAGCAGGAGCCCAACTTGGTAAAAGCTCTCACAGTGGAAGCTGAATATGAAGAAAACCCAGTGCAGGGAAAGTGACAAGAAGCCCAGAATACTGGACACTGACAGTGAAAAACAAACTCAGCAGAAAGCTCATGCAGCTCAGTCTCAGATTCCAGAAGACCTCCAGTTAAGGTAAGAGGTCCTCATTCCTATGGCTGGAAGAACATATGTCTAACAAAACTTAATTCATTTACATTCTCTTGTTTCTTGTTTCCTCGAAGCCCCCATGAACAGGTGAGCAGCAATGGGTGCAACTGAGGGAATCTGGCAGTGGCTACTTCCCAGTGTGTCCTGAAGGCTCCACTATTCTCTGTGCTTTAATAGCTATTACCCAGACTGGTGGGGGTTCTTCTGTCCTTAATCTTCTTTGTGCCAAGGATCAGGCCAATGGAAACTGTGAGAACTGGTCAGGTATTTAGCAGATTTTCCAGCAGATTATGATGAGGATTCCTAAGCACGTTTTTTTCCCGCTGCTTTTTCTTCCTGTCCTTCAGCTCCTCTCTCTAGGGACTTGAGCCTGGCCAAAAACCATGGGGCTTGGCTTCAGGACAGCCATTTTTAATTTTCTTTTGCCTTTCTTTTCCATGGAGATGGTCTTGATCCCTGTCTCCTGTACAATGTCATGAACCTCATTCCATAGTTCATCAGGTATTCTATCTATCAGATCTAGGCCCTTAAATCTATTTCTCACTTCCACTGTATAATCATAAGGGATTTGATTTAGGTCATACCTGAATGGTCTAGCAGTTTTCCCTACTTTCTTCAATTTGGGTCTGAATTTGGTAATAAGGAGTTCATGATCTGAGCCATAGTCAGCTCCCCGTCTTGCTTTTGCTGACTATATAGAGCTTCTCCATCTTTGGCTGCAAAGAATATAATCAATCTGATGTCGGTGTTGACCATCTGGTGATGTCCATGTGTAGAGTCTTCTCTTGCATTGTTGGAAGAGGGTGTTTGCTATGACCAGTGCATCTTCTTGGCAAAACTCTATTAGTCTTTGCCCCGCTTTATTCCGCATTCCAAGGCCAAACTTGCCTGTTACTCCAGGTGTTTCTTGACTTCCTACTTTTGCATTCCAGTCCCCTATAATGAAAAGGACATCTTTTTTGGGCGTTAGTTCTGAAAGGTCTTGTAGGTATTCATAGAACCGTTCAACTTCAGCTTCTTCAGCATTACTGGTTGGGGCATAGACTTGGATTACGGTGACATTGAATCGTTTGCCTTGGAAACGAACAGAGATCATTCTGTCGTTTATGAGATTGCATCCAAGTACTGCATTTGGGGCTTTTTTGCTGACCATGATGGCTATTCCATTTCTTCTGAGGGATTCCTGCCCACAGTAGTAGATATAATGGTCATCTGAGTTAAATTCACCCATTCCAGTCCATTTCAGTTCGCTGATTCCTAGAATGTCAATATTCACTCTTGCCGTCTCTTGTTTGACCACTTCCAATTTGCCTTGATTCATGGACCTGACATTCCAGGTTCCTAGCAATATTGCTCTTTACAGCATTGGACTTTGTTTCTATCACCAGTCACATCCACAGCTGGGTATTGTTTTTGCTTTGGCTCCATCCCTTCATTCTTTCTGGAGTTATTTCTCCACTGATCTCCAGTAACATATTGGACACCTACTGACCTGGTGAGTTCCTCATTCAGTATCCTATCATTTTGCCTTTTCATACTGTTCATGGGGTTCTCAAGGCAAGAATACTGAAGTGGTTTGCCATTCCTTTCTCCAGTGGACCACATTCTGTCAGACTTCTCCACCATGACCTGCCCGTCTTGGATGGCCTCACGGACATGGCTTGGTTTCATTGAGTTAGACAAGGCTGTGGTCCTAGTGTGATTAGATTGACTAGCTTTCTGTGAGTATGGTTTCAGTGTGTCAGCCCTCTGATACCCTCTTGGAACACCTACCATCTTACTTGGGTTTCTCTTACCTTGGGCTTGGGGTATCTCTTCACATCTGGTCCAGCAAAGCGCAGCAGCTACTCGTTACCTTGGATGGAGGGTATCTCCTCACCGCCGCCCTTCCTGACCTTCAAGGTAGGATAGCTCCTCTAAGCCCACCTGTGCCAGCGCAGCCACCACTCCTTGGATGGGGGTTGATCTTCCTGGCCGCTGCCTCTGGCCTCAGACATGGGTGGCTCCTCCAGACCATTGCCCCTGACTGTGTGGATCACAATAAACTGTGGAAAATTCTGAGAGAGATGGGAATACTAGACCACTTGACCTGCCTCTTGAGAAATCTGTATGCAGGTCAGAAAGCAACAGTTAGAACTAGACATGGAACAACAGACTGGTTCCAAATAGGAAAAGGAGTGCGTCAAGGCTGTATATTGTCACCCTGTTTATTTAACTTCTATGCAGAGTACATCATGAGAAACGCTGGACTGGAAGAAACACAAGCTGGAATCAAGATTGCCGGGAGAAATATCAATAACCTCAGATATGCAGATGACACCACCCTTATGGCAGAAACTGAAGAGGAACTAAAAAGCCTCCTAATGAAAGTGAAAGAGGAGACTGAAAAAGTTGGCTGAAACCTCAACATTCAGAAAACAAAGATCATGGCATCCGGTCCCATCACTTCATGGCAAATAGATGGGGAAACAGTGGAAACAGTGTCAGACTTTATTTTTTTGGGCTCCAAAATCACTGCAGATGTTGACTGCAGCCATGAAATTAAAAGACACTTACTCCTTAGAAGAAAAGTTATGACCAACTTACGTAGCATATTCAAAAGAAGAGACCTTACTTTGCTGACTAAGGTCCGTCTAGTCAAGGTTACGGTTTTTCCTGTGGTCATGTATGGATGTGAGAGTTGGACTGTGAAGAAGGCTGAGTGCCAAAGAATTGATGCTTTTGAACTGTGGTGTTGGAGAAGACTCTTGAGCGTCCCTTGGACTGCAAGGAGATCCAACCAGTCCATTCTGAAGGAGATCAGCCCTGGGATTTCTTTTGGAAGGAATGATGCTAAAGCTGAAACTCCAGTACTTTGGCCACCTCATGCGAAGAGTTGACTCATTGGAAAAGACTCTGATGCTGGGAGGAATTGGGGGCAGGAGGAGACGGGGATGACAGAGGATGAGATGGCTGGATGGCATCACTGACTCGATGGATGTGAGTCTGAGTGAACTCCAGGAGTTGGTGATGGACAGGGAGACCTGGCGTGCTGTGATTCATTGGGTCACAAAGAGTTGGACATGACTGAGCGACTGAACTGAACTGAACTGAACTGGCTTCAGGACCTAATGAAGCTTAGGCTCTGATGACACATTGAAAATTTCAGTTAGATACAGTGATAGGTAAGAGGTGAATTTGTTCGAATTCAGAGAGAAGCATACTCCACAGGGTGTGGGCCATCTCAGAGGAGAGTGCAGTGGCCATGGAATGTGATGTGGCTAGTTTCTTCCAGCTGGGTGAATTCATATGCTAATGAGTGAAAGGATCATCCCAACCACTGGGGAACCACCCACCCCTCTGTGTTTAGACAGTGACTTGAAAATGTCCTGCCACCTCTGGGTGTGTCACTTAGCTTGCAGATTGGGGATGAAGATTTAGTTGAATTTGACTTGTCATTCTGTACTCATTTGATTTTAATCAGTTTATGCTATGCCCTTGGGCTATGTCATTCTTTCAAAAGTTGTGCCTTGCCCCCTTCTCCCCTCTTTCATGCTCCTTTCCTGAGCCCTGTCCAGGTCCACAATGTTGCCTTTACAATCTTCAGGAGGGACAACCAGAAAATAGCTGGCCCTTGGGAGGGAAATATTGTATAATATCCAATCCCTCTAGATATACGGGCCTTTGTTTTTTGAGTTCCTGCAACTTGTGCAACAACATCTCTAAGTGGACCTGCTAGGGCAGGTGACAGGCACACAATGCCTGCTAGAAGTCAATCTACTGGCATCCCTTCAAGGGCAATTGGGCTTCCACGGCTAATGTTTACCACTTTGGGAGTTAGTTCTGCAGGCCATTTGGACCCAAACCATTATCACCCTTCTCCTAAAGTTAAAAACATACCCTGGGATCAAATCTTACTCCACTTTTATGGAACATCTGGTCTGTTGCCTCTTACCAATTTGTTCTTAAGCCACTAACTCCTACAACCAGGACCCTGCCCCCTTGTAGGCAACATTTCTCCACCTTGCTTATTATTAAAATACTCTAAAAGCCCCTAACTGGACCAGATAATCCACTCCTTTGTCATTCATTCAGTTCAGTCACTCAGTCGTGTCCGAGTCTTTGCAACCCCATGAATTGCACCACACCAGGCCTCCCTGTCCATCACCAACTCCCGGAGTTCACTCAGACTCACATCCATTGAGTCAGTGATGCCATCCAGCCATCTCATCCTCTGTCGTCCCCCTTTTCCTCCTGCCCCCAATCCCTCTCAGCATCAGAGTCTTTTCCAATGAGTCAACTCTTTGCATGAGGTGGCCAAAGTACTGGACTTTCAGCTTTAGCATCATTCCTTCCAAAGAAAGCCCAGGGCTGATCTGGGCTGATCAGGGCTGATCTCTTTCAGAATGGATTGTTTGGATCTCCTTGCAGTCCAAGGGACTCTCAAGAGTCTTTTCCAATATCACAGTTCGAAAGCATCAGTTCTTTGGCACTCAGCCTTCTTCACAGTCCAACTCCCACATCCATACGTGACCACTGGAAAAACCGTAGCCTTGACTAGATGGACCTTAGTCATCAAAGTAATGTCTCTGCTTTTGAATATGCTATATAGGTTGGTCATAACTTTTCTTCCAAGGAGTAAGCATCTTTTAATCTCATGGCTGCAGTCAACATCTGCAGTGATTTTGGAGCCCCCAAAATAAAGTCTGACACTGTTTCCACTGTTTCCCCATCTATTTCCCATGAAGTGATGGGACCAGATGCCATGATCTTTGTTTTCTGAATGTTGAGCTTTCAGCCAACTTTTTCACTCTCCTCTTTCACTTTCATCAAGATGCTTTTCAGTTCCTCTTCACTTTCTGCCATAAGGGTGGTGTCATCTGCATATCTGAGGTTATTGATATTTCTCCCGGCAATCTTGATTCCAGCTTGTGTTTCTTCCAGTCCAGTGTTTCTCATGATGTACTCTGCATAGAAATTAAATAAGCAGGGTGACAATATACAGCCTTGACGCACTCCTTTTCCTATTTGGAACCAGTCTGTTGTTCCATGTCTAGTTCTTCATACAGATTTCTCAAGAGGCAGGTCAGGTGGTCTGGTATTCCCATTTCTCCCAGAATTTTCCACAGTGTATTGTGATCCACACAGTCAAAGGCTTTGGCATAGTCAATGCTTCTGCTGTTACCTAAAGTGAGCCTATGACAACAAAATGTTTACCATTGGAGGCACCCTAACCTGCTCCTATTGAGGACTAGGGGAGGAAATCAGTGACTTACACTCCCTTAGGACAGTAAGAAGATGAGGCTTATGGCTGCTTCACCAGGTTCCCAGTCTCAGGGCACAGGCTTGGATTGCTTTACATCATGATATCTATTCCTATCTGTGGTGAACAAACTGACTATGAGCTAAAATAATAATGCCTTAATCCTACCCAGCAATGGTCATACTGGAGACCTTGGGGACACCCAACACCAATCCAGGAGCCTGAGGAGGTTGATCTGCCTTGACCTGCCTATGGATGTTGCCCTAGAAACGTTGTCAAGCCTCAACCGGCTTGGGAATCTGCCAGTCCACGTCCTAGAAGGTCTACATGCCTCAACCTGCCAAGGGACCCAATTCTCGGGAGGCCAGCATGCCTTGATCTGCCTGGGGACTGGATCTCCATGAGGCTGTCATGCCTCAGCTTTCCTGGGGATCTGTACCGTGACCCAGGGACACCTGGCTCTTAGGTTGCAACAGTACTAGGTAGGATAAACTTCAGAAAGACTCACCCCTAAGGAAGTTTGCCCATGGAAATTGAAAAAGCCCAATTAGTTTTTTTCTTTTTTCTTTCCCTCCCTGTCATCACTGTCTTTCAGATGGGAAATAACCAATCCACTTCCCGACAGATACCTTTGAGATGCACCCTTGATAACTGTAAGCTATTTGATCCTCTAACTCTAAGGAGAAGTCACTTAAAATTCTTTTGTGCCGCTGCATGGCCACACTATCCTCTGGGGGACAAGAAACAGTGGCCTGAAGATGGACGTTTAAATCACAATACCATCCTACAGCTAGATTTATTATGCAAAAGACAAAGGAAATGGACAGAGATCCCCTGTGTCCAAATTTTCTTCAAATTAAGAGATATGAAGGAACTGTGTCTTAAGTATGGGATTGTTGTATGCCCTAAAAGTGAGCCTACTAGGCAAATGGTGTTCAGCACAGACAATTAAGAGGAAGGGCCTCCCCTTAAAGGCTCACCTCCCATGGCTCCCATGCCTGGTACTCCTTCCTTGTATCCAATTGTGTCCTCATATCTGGAAGCAACCCCTCCACAGAAGCCAACTTGAGTATGTCCCTTAGTGGAAACTACAGGAGAATTCGGACCAACCCAGGTCCAAAAGCACTTCTCCCTCTTTGAACTAAGACATATCAAACAAGACCTGGAAAGCTATACAGATGACCCAGGCAAATATATCAGTACCTTCCAACACATTACCTTGGCCTTTGATTTGACATGGAAAGACATCATGGTTGTATTTAGTCAAACTTTATCTGACCCTGAGCATGCTAGAGTCTTAAAGGAAGCCCGAAGTTATGCTATGGGGCTTCACATGTCAAGTAATAAATATCCAGTAGGGGAAATTGCAGTCCCCTCCTCAGATCTTAATTGAAATTACAATGACCCTGATCACATCTGGGAAAGGGATCATTTTCTGATATGCGTGAAGGCAGGACTGAAAGCAGCCCAGCAAAAAGTAATCAGCTGTGCCCAGGTCTCAGCAATAACTCAGGAGTCCAACAAGAACCCCAGTTGCTTTTCTGGAAAGGCTAAAAGAGGCCCTCCAAAAGTTTACCAATCTGAACTTAGACTCTTAGGAGGGACAGGTGATTTTAAAGGACAAATTCCTGTTCCAATGCTCATCAGATATTAGAATAAAATTGCAACAGCTACATCAGCAGGACCCTGCTGCCTTTTTAGATGAGATGGTCCAGACAGCCACTAATACTTTTTATAACAAAGAACGGAAGAGGGAGGCCAAGTTCCAGGAAAGGGAGAAAAGGAAAGAGACAAAGCATGCCCCGATGCTGGCTGCCCTCCAGGGAAGCCCTATGGAAACCCCAAGTCCTTAAAGGACAAGGCACAGGGCAAATGCCTAATCTGTAGACAGTTGTGGCATTGGGCCAAAGACTGTCCAAACTGTGACAAGTCTCCTAAAATGGCTTTCTACTAATTCCATTAATTGGGACATTGGATGGTACTCTGCCCTTGGGACCCAAGAGCCCCAAGGTCAAGTGTCAAGCCTTCCCTCATGATGGTTCAACAGGAATGAAGTGGCCCTCTCCAGCCAGCCCACCTATCGCAAATAACCATCCTGGGGCTGGAGCCAAGGATTCAACCGGATGTGGCAAGTAGGTCCAAGAATTTCTTGGTTGACACAGGGGCTACATACTCTATCTTGACCTCTTATTCCAGAGCCTTCTCCTCCCAAACCTGTAGCATTTTGGATGCTATAGGAAAAACAATTACTAAAAGATTCATCTAAGCACTTCTTTGTTGCTGGGATGGACACATATTTTCCCACAAGTTTCTGGTGGTCCCTGAGTGTCCTACTCCCTTATTGGGAAGAGATATACTCACTAAACTGGGGACCGCCTTTGTGATGAGAAGCTTTTCAGCCCCTAGAGCCCTACAGCTTCTAGTTACTACTGAGGAACCCATTACACCCTCTCCAATACAGAGGGACCTAAAACTATGGAAGGACAAAATTAACCTCCAGGTGTGGGACCAGGGAACTCCTGGGATGAGCCCACCAAGCTGAATTGATCATCACTGTCCTCTGAGATCCCACTCAGTTTCCTAACTGGAAGCGATACCCCCTCAGAAGAGAAACTTGGGAAGGATTACAGCCTCTAACAAATAAATTCCTTGCCTGTGGGCTATTGGTCTCCACCAGTTAGTCATGTAACAACCCGATACTCTTTGTAAAGGAAAAGGATGGAACCTGGTAAATGGTTTAGGTCTCTGGATCATAAATGAAACTGTAGTCTCCTTCCATCCCACAGTACCCTATCCCTATGTAATCTTGGGAGAAAACGCACCCACTGCCAAGTGGTTTACAGTCCTGGATCTTGAAGATGCATTCTTTTGCATACCACTGGCTAAAGAGTCCCAGCCTTCTAGTGGGAGGCTCCAGGAGGAAAACAGCAAGAGATGACTTGGACAGTATTACCTCAGAGGTTCAGAGAGGCCCACATATGTTTGGGCAGGCTCTTAGCCAGGATCTCCTAGGTCTGGACTTGGGACCTAATGGGAAAATATCACAATACATAGATGACCTACTAATCTGCTCTTCAGATGAGAAAAATGCCCAGCAAAATGTAATTCAGGTTCTAAACTTTTGGCAGAGAGAGGATATAAAGTCTCCCGTGCTAAGGCACAGATGGTCGAGACAAAGGTCACATACCTTGGAGTTCAGATTACACATGAGCCCAGAAGATTGTCCTCTGATTGAGTACAAGGAATCCTCCAGTTGCCCTCCCCTCTTGCAAAAACAATTCTGAGCTTTCCTGGGGCTAACTGGGTATTGTAGAATCTAGATAACCAAATATGGTTTAATTGCCCTGCTCTTATATGAAAATTTGAAGGGATGAGATGATTCAGTCCCATTGATGTGGGGAACTCCTCAAAAGAAGGCAGAGGGTATATTAAAACAAGCCTTAACTCAAGCACCTTCCTTGAGGTTGCCAGACCCAGGAAAAGCATTCCAACTTTATGTTCATGAAAAAGAAGTAATAGCCTTGGTAGTGTTAGCTCAAAGGTTGGGACCTGAGCCCCAGCCTGTAGCTTACTTATCCAAGAGGCTCAACCCAACTACCCGAGGCTGGCCTCCCTGCCTTCAAAATCTTGCAGCTATTGCAATCCTGATAGAAGATGCTTTAAAATTCTCTTTTTGGGGCAAACTAACTATTTCTACAAGCCACCAAGTGTAACAACTCCAAAATGGGAGAAGCCATTTATGGATGTCTGATTAAAGAATCATCAGATATCAAGTAGCACTGATGGAAAATCCAGGCCTGACTATATACCCTGTGAGGTTCTTAACCCAGCCACCCTTCTGCCTACCTCCGAGGGCTCTCTCCCCTTTCACTCTGGCCTAGAAACCTTGGACCACTGGACAAAACCCCAAGAGGGATTGTCGGAAGATACTCTGACCAATTCTGAGAAATTCTGGTACACTATGGAAGCAGCTTTGTCTTGGATGGAAAAGGAAGAGCCAGATAAGCAGTAGTCTCCAATTTTGAGACCACAGAGCATAAACTTTTGCCATCAGGTACTTCAACCCAGTTAGCTTAGCTCATAGCCCTGACTCAAACTTTAGAGCTTGGAAAAGGAAAAAAGTAGCAATTTACAGTGACTCCAAATATGCCTTTCTGGTGCTAAATGTACACGCTACTATTTGGAAAGAAAGAGGCCATTTGACCACCTGAGGACCCCCAATCAAATATGGTGACCAAATCCTTAGGCTTTTGGAGGAAATCCATCTGCCCACTGAGGTTTCAGTCTCCCATGGCAAAGGACACTAAAAAGGGAGGAAGGAAGTGGCACAAGGGAACCAAACAGTTGATCAGGCAGCTAAGAGAGCAGCATTACAGAACAATGACCTAGTAGGGGTTGCCACCTTAGTTCCACAGGCAAATTTGCCAGAAACACCTCCATATACTGAAGGAGAGACTCTTAAAGATGAGAGTGAGGGCTTTCAAGAAGATCATATGAGTGGTTCCAAAAGGAGGGACTCCTTTTTCTGCCTGGGAACCTCCAATGGAAATTGGTTAACTCCTTACATGCCACCACTCATTTAGGGAAAAAGGCCCTCCAGAGATTACTAGATTCCTTTAGAGGAACAGGCCTCCAAATGACTATTACAAGTGGTCTCCTCTTGTTCCACTTGCCAATTAAACAACCTCCAAGGAGCTTGAAGACCCCAGCTGGCCCAGCCTTTCCAACGACATGGGACCTACCCAAGCAAGGACTGGCGGATGGACTTCACCCAGATACCATTTCTCAAAGATATAAATACCTATTAGTCATGATAGGTACATTAACAGGATGGATTTAAGGCTTTCCCATCCAGACTGAGAAAGCTGAGGAAGTGGTTAAAAAAAAACAACAACAAACAAACAAACCCACAACAACTGTTCCATGAAATCATTCTGAGATTTGGTCTGTTCAGGTCATTACAAAGTGACAATGGGACATCATTTATTTCTAAGGTCACCCAAAGAGTCTCTAAAGCATTGGGCATTACTTATTATCTCTATTGTGCCTGGAGGTCTCAGTCTTCAGGAATAGTAGAAAGAGCCAACCAATTCCTAAAATCAGCAATAAAAAAGATAATCCAGGAGAACTTCCTGGGATGGAAGGAGGCTTTACCAATAGCTCTTCTCTGCACCCATATTGTCCCTAAGGAACAGGTTGGTCCTAGTCCTTATGGGATGCTATATGAGAGACCTTTTGTTTATGTAAATGACCTCTTCCTTTATCCAGAGGCTCAGACCCTCCAGTCTTATCCTATGGCCATTGGGCAATTCCAACAGGATATACACTTGTGGGGTGTCATCCAGGACCCAAAAGATTCTAAAGAGTCACCACTATATGCTCCAGGAACTCAAGTCCTAATTAAAGCATGGAAAGATGGGTCCCCAAAGGCTCAACTCTAGCCCACAGGCCCATACCCTGTAATACTTTCTACACCCACAGTAGTCAAGGTACCAGGATATGACTCCTGGATTCACTACTTATGAATCAAGCTGTGGAAGAAAACAGAAGAGGACACTCAATACACCTGTGAGCCCCTGGAGATCTCAGATACATATTCAGGACTACAGATGAGTGTCATTCTTATGAACACCCCTAAAATTAGGTTTCTGGGGATAAGATATTTCAGGACAGCTCTAAAAACCAAACACAACTTATCAGGGGTTGTAATCCAAAATAGACAGGAGATAGATCTCCTGATCCCTGAACAAGGAGGGGCTTGAGCCATCTTGAATGAGATGTGTTTTTTTTTTTTCTGGCTAAAGACCTCCAGCTAAGTTAAGGAAAGTCTCACAGTCCTAAAGAAAAACATTCATACCCTACAGGATTTCAAAGAATGAACTGAAGAGATCTCCTGGTGGCTACAATCTCTCTTTGGGGGATTCCCCTGGTGAGGGGGAATTTGGAGTTGGCTAACGCCCCTACTAGTTCTTGTTGTCACCATATTGATGCTGCTTATGATTTCTCCATGTATTATCAATTGTTTAACCCATTTTGTCTCTGCCCAGGTTAACAAGCTACAACATGCAGTGCCAGTTCCACAAGGATATATAAAACTACAGCTGACCATGGAAAATATCACTCACCCTTGAATGGACATAGCTATAAGGACTCTGATGCTTGAGACTAGCAAGAGAGGGAGGCTCAATTCTCCTCACCATCCCAGTTCGGTAGAAAGTAGCCAGAAAGAACTCTATGCCCCTATTCCCAAAGAATTGGGCCTTCTATTGCTTGAGGGGGGAATGTTAGGTATTTAGAATAGGAAAAAGAAGTCCAGAATGGCAGTGGCTAAAAGAGAAAAGAAAAGCCCATGAAAATAGAACAAAGGAAGGTCTGAGGACCGGAATGAGGACCTGAGGCAAAACAAACAGCAGTCCTGGCTAGCCCAATTTTCATACTACTCCCAGGGGGAGGAGTAAAAACATAAAAAGAAGAGCCAAAATGGTTTGGGGTCTCTCTTCTCTTTGCGTCTTTTGGGTCGGCATGCCCTCACACCTCAATGGTGTATTTTCCTTTACTTTCTGAATAAAACTGAGCTGTAACACAGAGATGTAACACTGGTCCAACCTATGGCTGTAACGCTGGTCTGTCACTGCAAAGTTTTGTTGCGATGAGAGAGATCCAAGGAAATTACAAACTACCCCCACAATTTGATATACAAAATAGATAACCAGAATTAGGAGCCAAATAAAAACAAAGTAAATTAAGGTAGTGGTAATTGAGGGCGATCCAAGAGAGCACATTCACATTATTAAGAAGGAAGATCCATCCATATATAGTCCTAAGGTCAAAAAACACACCGAGCCTTGGAGTCAACCAGTCTCATTTACTTATTTTGTGGATTACAGTGCATTTAAAAAGTCAAATTAAAAAAAAAATTAAATCCTTTGTTTGAATTCCAAATTCATAAAGCTAATATAGCAAAGGGTTTTAAGTAGCTGAATTTCTAGCTACTGTAATTCCTCATTGGAGACTGACATGATGACATAGCAGGTCCATGAATCAAGGCAAACTGGAAGTGGACAAACAGGAGATGGCAAGAGTGAACGTTGACATTCTAGGAATCAGCGAACTAAAATGGACTGGAATGGGTGAATTCAACTCAGATGACCATTATATCTACTATTGTGGGCAAGAATCCCTTAGAAGAAATGGAGTAGCCATCATAATCAACAAAAGAGTCTGAAATGCAGTACTTGGATACATTCTAAAAAACGACAGAATGATTGCTGTTGGCGTCCAAGGCAAACTATCCAATATCACAATAATTCAAGTCTATACCCTGGCCAATAATGTTGAAGAAGCTGAAGTAGAATGATTCTATGAAGACCTACAAGACCTTCAAGAACTAATACCCCCAAAAGATGACCTTTTCATTATAGGGGACTGGGATGCAAAAGTAGGACGTCAAGAAACATCTGAAATAACAGGTAAATTTGGCATTGAAGTACAGGATGAAGCAGGCCAAAGGCTACCAGTATTGTCAAGAGAACACACCAGTCATAGCAAACACCCTTTTCTAAAAACACAAGAGAAGACTCTACAAAGGGAGATCACCAGATGGTCAATACTGAAATCAGATTGATTATATTATTTGCAGCCAAAGATGGAGAAGCCCCTATACAGTTAGCAAAAACAAGCCGAGGAGCTGACTGTGGCTCAGATCATGAACTTCTTATTGCTAAATCCAGACTCAAATTGAAGACAGTAGGGAAAACCACTAGTCCATTCAGGAATGACCTAAATCAAATCCCTTACGACTATACAGTGGAAGTGACAAACAGATTCAAGGGTTAGATCTGATAGAGTGCCTGAAGAACTACGGATGGAGTTTGGTGACATTGTACAGGAGCCAGTGATCAAGATCACCCAAAAGAAAAAGAAATGTAAAAAGGCAAAATGGTTGTCTGAGGAGGTCTTACAAACAGCTGTGAAAAGAAGAGAAGGGAAAGGCAAAAGGGAAAAGGAAAGATATACGCATTTGAATGCAGAGTTCCAAAGAATAGCAAGGAGAGATAATCAAGCCTTCCTCAGTGATCAATGCAAAGAAATAGAGGAAAACAAAAGAATGGGAAAGATTAGAGATCTCTTCCAGAAAATTTGAGATAACAAGGAAAATTTTTATACAAAGAGGGGCACAATAAAGGACAGAAATGACAAGGGCCTAACAGAAGCAGAAGATATTAAGAAGAGGTGACAAGAATACACAGAAGAACTGTACAAGAAAGATCTTCACCACCCAGATAATCACGATGGTGTGATTACTCACCTAGAGCCAGACATCCTGGAATGTGAAGTCAAATGGGCCTTAGGAAGCATCACTATGAACTAAGCTAGTGGAGGTGATGTAATTCCAGTTGAGCTATTTCAAATCCTAAAAGATGATGCTGTGAAAGTTTTGCACTCAATATGCCAGCAAATTTGGACAACTCAGCAGTGGCCACAGGACTGGAAAAGGTCAGTTTTCATTCCAATCCCAAAGAAAGGCAAGGCCAAAGAATGCTCAAACTACCTCACAATTACACTCACCTCACAGACTAGCAAAGCAAAGCTCAAAATTCTCCAAGCCAGGCTTTAACAGTATGATAATTGTTAAATGATAATCCAGATGTTCAAGCTGGATTTAGAAAAGGCAGAGGAACCGAAGATCAAATTGCCAGCATCTGCTGTATCATCGAAAAAGCAAGAGAGTTCCAGAAAAACATCTACTTCTGCTTTGTTGACTAAGCCAAAGACTTTGACTGTGTGGATCACAACAAACTGTGTAAAATTCTTAAAGAGATGGGAATACCAGAACATCTGACCTGCCTTCTGACAAATGTACATGCAAGTCAAGAAGAAACTGTTAGAATCAGACATGGACCAACAGAATGGTTCCAAACCTGGAAAGGAGTACATCAAGGCTGTATATTGTCACCTTCTTATTTAGCTTATAAGCAGAGTATATCATGAGAAATCCTGGGCTGGATGAAGCACAAGTTGGAAACAAGTTTGCTGAAAGAAATATCAATAACCTCATATATGCAGATGACACCACCCTTATGGCAGAAAGCAAAGAACTAAAGAGCCTCTTGATGAAAGTCAAAAAGGAGAGTGGAATAGTTGGCTTAAACTAAGGTCATGGCATCTGGTCCCAATTCTTCATGGCAAATAGATGGGGAAACATTGGAAACAATGACAGACTTTATTTTTTTAGGCTCCAAAATCACTGCAGATGGTGACTGTAGTCATGACATTAAAAGACTTTTGCTCCTTGGAAGAAAATTATGACCAACCTAGATAGCATATTGAAAAGCAGAGGCATTACTTTGCCAATAAAGATCCATCTAGTCAAAGCTATGGTTTTTACAGTAGTCATGTATGGATGTGAAAGTTGGACTATAAAGAAAGCTGAGCACCAAAGAATTGATGCTTTTGAACTGTGGTCTTGGAGAAGATTCTTGAGAGTCCCTTGGACAGCAAGGAGATTCAACCAGTCCATCCTAAAGGAAATAGGTCCTGAATATTCATTGGAAGGACTGATGCTGAAGTTGAAACTCCAACACTTTTGCCACCTACTGTGAAGAACTGACTCATTTGTAAATACCCTGATGGTGGTAAAGGTTGAAGGCAGGAGGAGACGGGGATGACAGAGGATAAGATGGTTGGATGGCATCACTGACTCAATCGACATGAGTTGGAGTAAACTCCGGGAGTTGGTCATGGACAGGGAGGCCTGTCATTCCTAGTCCATAGGATCACAAAGAGTTGGACATAACTGAGTGACTGAACTGAACTGAACTAACATAGTAGGATCCTGCACTGAAAAATTAAGCCTATGTTGTGAACTTCAACTCTTAATAAATTCTAATAATTAATTGGAAAATATAAACAGTATGTTTTTATTATATTAGAATAAGAACCATAATTATGAGTAAAGATTGTTCTTCCTTTAAAAATAGTATGGCAAACTCTAGTGTTGGAACTTGGCCCACATTAAAACCTAAAGACACTGAAGTGATAAAGTGATACCATTAAAACAAGATAGTCATATATTCACAGGGCAGGGTTAAAGACATCCAAACAAATCTATTGGAAATGAAAATATTGACATCACTTTTTACTTGCAATCTAAGCTAATTATAAATTTTGACCAGTATGCAGGATGACTGAAGTGACTTAGCAGCAGCATCAGCAGTAGGCATTTCTTTGGTAAAGAACTGAGAACTAGGGGACTTCCCTGGCAGTTCACTGGTTAAAGCTCTGCTTTCCCCATACAGGGGGCACAGGTTGGATCCCTGGTCAAAGAACTAAGACCCCACAAGCTGCATGGTATGCCAAAAAGAATTAGTAATACGAGTGGTTATTTCTTGATGAGATGTTATTATAGGTTTTTTCTACTTTCCCCATTTTTATGTTTCCATACTTTCTGATATTGTTGAACAATTTTCCACAATTAATTTTGTCAATATTTTAAAAAATAGATTGCTACTTTTATATTAAACAAAGAGAATTGAAAACTATGATAAAGCCCCTTCCTGTCTTTACACTTATCTTTACACCTTGTTTCATATCCCTAGATTTCATGTTCTGATTTCAAAATTTGCAAAAACCCCCCAGAAACTGGCTTATTATATCAAATTGTTTTAGTTTACCAAAAAGGAGAAAGTTGAAACAAATATTTTTGTTTCTGTCCTCTTTGAAAATATTTTATTTGCCTCATGAAGGAAGTATGAAAATCAGCATTTGACCATAATTTGTGAATCAGTATCTCTGCATTTGAACATAGTAGAATTTGGACAGAATCAGTTAAAACTAGTACTTAGTTTCCTTGTCCTGCTATTTCTTCTCTCTTCTAAAATTACCCCTTCTAACATGATTCAAAATATATCTAAAGAAAATCTTAAAACTACTCAAAGTCCACTATTATTACAAGCCTAAAATCAAATTTGAGATTATCAGATTAAGACAATTCACATTCTCAATCAAGCTTGTGAGATTTGCTTACTTCCAAATGCAATACTTTTACTTGAGTTTCTATTAAGTTTTCCTATGCCCAATGGTCCTAGCTGTTCAGATAGCCTTCCATTTTATCTACACAGCAATGAAAAATTGAGTCTTTCTTTACCTTGAGATATGTAGGTTTCTGAAATTTATATAAATAAAATCCAAATGAGACACTACTTTTGAAAAAGACATTCTAGTCTGACATTTGTGCTTGGAGTTTATAGAAAGCATGGAGAGATCTGTTACTACTTTAGGCAGACAGTACAGTTTATTTCTATAATGAGGTGTTTTCTTCACTTTTAGTATAGCTCTGGCTGTGTGATATCTAATTTATATTCATTTTCTATTGTCTCTGACATAAATACCTTTTATAAATCTTAATTTCTTCGATCATTTTTTCCTCAGAAAAATAGCACAGGGGGAAATTAAGGATTTTCTCTGTCAGTATGTGAACTCAGTAACTGATTCAGATACACAACCTAGGATTGCAATCAGTGTTCCAGAACTCTCAGAAATCCTGGACATGAAATGTATAGGAGTTCAGTTACAAGAGGATCAAATGCTTGTGCTGCACTTTGAATTTATAAGGGAAAGTGAAATGGCTTGTCACTTCTTTAATACCTATTGGTTTAGAATTCCTTCATAACCTCTCTACAATATAATCTAAAGTAGTGCCATCTCTAACTTTGTTTCTTTGCAATTTAGTTTGCCCTTAAAATTGCAATTGTTTTTGATTAAAAAAAAAAAAAAAACTTGTCTACTTGACAACCTCAGTAGAAAAAAGAAAATAGAAAACAGATAAGAAAGACAAAGGAAAAAAGAGTCAGGAAAAGCAAAGGGACTAATGTAAAATTTAGAATTTGTAGACTTAGCCTACAAGTTCCCCCAAGTACCAATTAAACTAAATAATATACATTTATAATTCAAACTACATTTGCAAACCATAGATTTCATTCTTTCTGAGAATATCAGTAGTCATTCTTAACAAGATATAAATAACAAGCTAAGATTTTTCTTTGTTTTTGAATAAGTCAAAGGCTAGATTTTTAAGTTAGGTTAATATGTGTTTGGATATATTTCCCTGTTCAAAGATTTTTCTTTTTTTTGGTGGGGCGATTGGAAAGCAGACATAGGAAAAACACAGAAAAGGTAATAAAGGTGAGAAAGGGAGTTGGTCAGTATAAATCTCATTCTACACAGCTACCTTCTAATTAAGTATTGGAGTTCAGTTCAGTTCAGTTCAGTTCAGTTCAGTTCAGTCATTCAGTCGTGTCCGACTCTTTGCGACCCCATGAATCGCAGCACGCTAGGCCTCCCTGTCCATCACCAACTCCTGGAGTTCACTCAGACTCATGTCCATCTAGTCTGTGATGCCATCCAGCCATCTCATCCTCGGTCGTCCCCTTCTCCTCCTGCCCCCAATTCCTCCCAGCATCAGAGTCTTTTCCAATGAGTCAACTCTTCGCATGAGGTGGCCAAAGTACTGGAGTTTCAGCTTTAGCATCATTCCTTCCAAAGAAATCCCAGGGCTGATCTCCTTCAGAATGGACTGGTTGGATCTCCTTGCAGTCCAAGGGACGCTCAAGAGTCTTCTCCAACACCACAGTTCAAAAGCATCAATTCTTTGGCACTCAGCCTTCTTCACAGTCCAACTCTCACATCCATACATGACCACAGGAAAAACCATAGCCTTGACTAGATGGACCTTAGTTGGCAAAGTAATGTCTCTGCTTTTGAATATGCCATCTAGGTTGGTCATAATTTGCTTCCAAGGAGCAAGCGTCTTTTAATTTCATGGCTGCAATCACCATCTGCAGTGATTTTGGAGCCCCCAAAAATAAAGTTTGACACTGTTTCTACTGTTTCCCCATCTATTTCCCATGAAGTGATGGGACCGGATGCCATGATCTTCTTTCCTGAACGTTGAGCTTTAGGCCAACTTTTTCACTCTCCCCTTTCACTTTCATCAAGACGATTTTTAGCTCCTCTTCACTTTCTGCCATAAAGGTGGTGTCATCTGCATATCTGAGGTTATTGATATTTCTCCTGGCAATCTTGATTCCAGCGTGGGTTTCTACCAGCCCAGTGTTTCTCATGATGTACTCTGCATATAAGTTAAATAAGCAGGGTGACAATATACAGCCTTGATGTAGTCCTTTTCCTATTTGTAACCAGTCTGTTGTTCCATGCTCAGTTCTAACTGCTGCTTCCTGACCTGCATACAGATTTCTCAAGAGGCAGGTCAGATGGTCTGGTATTCCCATCTCTTTCAGAATCTTCCACAGTTTATTGTGATCCACACAAAGGCTTTGGCATAGTCAATAAAGCAGAAATAGATGTTTTTCTGGAACTCTCTTGATTTTTCCATGATCCAGTGGATGTTTTTATCTCCTCTTTAATCTGGATTTTGGTATTCTACTTCTCACCTGAATACTTTGCCACCTTCTTTAATTTCCTGACTCCTTCTACATTGTTTATGTTGTGCTGTTAAACTCTTTAGCTCGATTATCACTATATAATTCTTTCTAAAGTCTGCTTTAGTCAAGTGGTCTTGTGATCTGAAAGCTGTAATGAATCTGTGTACTCAGTCACTCAGTGGTGTTCCGCTCTTTGGCTCCTTTGTCCATGGAATTCTCCAGACAAGAATACTGGAGTGGGTTGCCATTTCTTTCTCCAGGGGATCATCCCAACCAAAGATCGAACCCTCTTCTCTTGTACTTCCTGCATTGACAGGCACATTCTTTACCTTTAGTGTCACCTGAGCAGCTCAATTTTTACTCTACCAGTAGAATAAAGACTCCTTTACCGGGCATCTTTCTTCATGTGAAAGCCCCTAAAACTCACAGGCCCCATATTTAGCGTAAGCCCTCCTTTCTGTTTCAGCTATCTTCAGAGCTAGACTAACAGCTTAGTATCACCTATGAACATTTTAGGAACGGAAATGCAGAGATCCCACTCCAGACATGTTGAGGAAGACACCCTGGCACAGGGCCTAGTAATCTGCCAGAAGCCAGCACAAGGAGTCCCGCCCATGGCAAAGGTCATGAGGTTAAGGGGTCCGAGAGGCAAAGGTGAGTCTGGCCTTAAGGGGGCCTCGCTGGAATTTCTCAAGCATCTAACCCTAAAACCAGATTCTGCTTGCCGTACTGCATTATGCTTTTCGCTTATGCTTCTGACATTAACAGGGGCTGTCCCCCATCACCTTCCTCTAAAAAGGAATTAACTTAGAGCTCCAGTTAATAAGTCTCCTGGGCGTGAAAAGAATGTCTCAGCTTAACCCCTTCTGATCGCTTTCTAACTTACCTGACCGGATTTTTACAACTATGCATGTGAATTGTTTATGGCCCCCAACCGCGAGAGGCACGAAGCTTAAAGCATCTTAAAGATATAGAGCCCTTTTCTAGAAAGCTAAAAATTATATTGGAATGGGTTTCACTGTTGAGTCAATAACTGCTGCCAGACCTCCATAGTCTTCATCTTTTAGGCCCCTGGAGGATATTAATCAATGTCATTGTGATATAGAAAAAGGAATATAGTAGTTTTGATGTTATCAACACTAGACTTTCCAGTTACTGAACTTTCTGTTTGTTATAAATTACTGTACTCCTCTTTCTTTGTTATAAATTTTTGTGTCCTTGCTATGTAAGAATGTAACCTTAATTACTGCTTTCTGAGAGTGGCACCAGACTTTGGAAAGAACAACACTTTTAAGGCAAATAAGTTTTCTAGTTGACAGACCCTTATCAGAAAAGGGCTGCAAAATGTTAATAGGCCTCCTGGCCAGAAGATGATGTAAACTACCTAAGACTTGTGTATACAGCTAGGTATGCAGAGAGAAAGCCTGGTCTCGATAAGAGTCAGGGCTGCTGACGCTGCATAACTTTGTATTATCCATTGATCTCTATATACAACCAAAAGTATAAAAAGGTTTCCTGGACAATAAAGGATGGGCCAGTTTCTCAGACCAGCTTCTCGAGCTGGTTTCTTGGAAATCTGGCTCCTCCCATGTTGACTCTCTCTCTTTCTTCCTCTTCCTCCCTCTCCTTTTCAGGCTGATCCCTTGGAATGAGGAGGCTCACCGAGTCTACTTATTTGCCCTGGCTTCCAGGACCCACACAAGAGGGAGCCCAAGGCGGGGCACCCTCTGCTATTCAAGCGGGCACTGGTGACCTACGTAGACGGTGCAAGTTCCTTGTCTTGGAACTTTATTGGTTTTCCACTTAAACCAAGTTATTCAGTCTCTTTTCTCCTCTAAATTTCCTACTTCACTATTCTTTCCTAATCTCTCTTTCCTAATTAAATAATTCTTTTCTAAGATGCCGACTCCATCCCCTTTTCGAATTCCCTGGATCCACCGGAGCTGGACCCCGGCAGTAATCAGTGTTTAACAGATTAAAAAAAAATTTTTTTTTTAATGGAGTATACATGATTTATAATGTTGTGTTTGCTTCAGGTATACTGCAAAGTTAATGAGTTATGCATATATTAATATACATATCCATTCTTTTCTTTTTTAGATTATTTTCCCATACAGGCCATTACAGATATTGAGTAGAATTCCCTGTGCTTTTGTTAGTTATTATTTTATATACAGTAGTGGGTATATGTCAATCTCAATCTCCCAATTTAAACCTTTCTTTATCCCTTAGTATCCATAAATTTGTTTTCTACATCTGTGACTCTACTTCTGTTTTGAGTTAATTTGTACCTTTTTCTTGTATTCCACGTATAAGCAATGTCATGCATTTGTCTTCGTCTGACTTACATACTTCACCTAGTATGACAGTTTCTAGGTCCATCCATGTTGCTGCAAATGGCATTATTTGACATGTCTTTCAGGTGATTCTAATAAGCATTTAAGTGCTAAAGTCTGAGATCCACTGCTGCTCTTGCTCCATAGAGACATACATGTATGTTATATATGTCATACAGACATAACATGTGTGTCACACATACTGACATAAACATATGCCATGTGCTCTGACTGAAGTAACGTCCTCTTCCTACCTCATCCATCATCTTAATATTATCACCATTTGCAAAATTTCCTAAACTTCATTACTTTTTCATATATTTTCCATGTCCCTATAACACTTGTCTTATAATATTCTGTTTTTAAAATTTGTTCATATTTTAGGAAAACTTACATCACACTTATTTTAAAATGAAACTGCATCAGCAATAGTATTAAAATTAGTAGTTCTAATTATAAATAAAATGTAATTTTGAAAATAAAAATATGATATCCAGGGCTTTTGGATGTAGAGGTGGGGTTGGAAAGAGGTGAGTGCACTTTTGAAAGGGTAAAAATGAAGAACTCTTTAATTTGAAATAACTCTTCTGTATCTTGACTACGGTGGTAGGTATGTAAATCTACACATGTGATAACATTGCATATAACTGAATGCACTTGTGCACACACAGGAGTGCAAGTAAAACAGGAAGTTTTTCAGTAAGATAGGTGACTTGCATCAATGTCAGGATCCTGGTCATGAGTGAGAATTCTATTATAATTTTTACAAAAGTTTGCCATGAGGGAAATTGAGTGAAGGTTGTGTGGATCTCTGTATTATTATCATTAGAATAACTGGCTATTTCAGAGGCATTACCACTTTATCAGTAATGTGCACGTGTGTGGGTGCATGCTAAACTGCTTCACTGGTGTCCGGCTCTGTGAGACCCTTGGAAGTAGCCCCCTAGGCTCTTCTCTCCGTAGGATTTTCCAGGCAAGAATACTGGAGTAGGTTGCCATTTCCTCTTCCAGAGGATCTTGCCGACCCTGAGATCAAACCAGCGTCTCTTATGTCCCCAGCATTGGCAGGTGGGTTCTTGACCACTAGCAACACCTACCAGTGTTATATAAAAATGCTTGAATCTACAGACCTTGAAAAGTCTCAAATAAGGGAGAGCCTTTGGGTAGACAGAAGTGGATTACATAGAGGATTCCAACACATGTGCTCACATGCGTGCATCTCAGCATTTTTGTGTTCGGCAGAGAAAAATGATCAAATCTAATTAAGGGTGGAAAGTACAATTGATACTGAGCAGTGTGTTTGCTAATTATCTTTTCTCTCCCTTGAGTACAGTGAACAAAGATGGAGTGAGCCATCCTAATGGCATATGGCTATAGCCTAATAAAAAGGGAAAATAAGGTCACATGTATTGTATTTTATGTATTTTTGATTGCACAGAGAGGCATTCCCTTGACTATTTAAAATCTGATGGGAAAACATTCATTGATCTCTGTCCTCTGGAAGGGTTATAGACGTGGAGAGTGTAGAGGGTGAGGGAACTACACAAAGCACAGAGTCTCTGTGTGTTTCCAGCTCTGGCTGCTGTGAAAATGCCGGTGGGAGCCCCCACAAACGCTGCCAGGAAAGAAAGCAGCATAGTCTTTTCTAATTAAAAGAACCCCTTGTTTTAGGAAGCATATCAATGAAGCCCTTGGTTTAAATTCGATTTGAACAACTACCTTGTAATTTGGAATGCTCATCAGGAACTATGTGTCATTAAGCAACACAATGTGACTTTGTAAAGGATCCATTTTAGAAATTACATTCTATTCTCTCCTTGTCTTTTCCGAAAGGAGAACCCAATAGTTAAGGGGGATTACTTTACTCCTTGCATTCTGCCCCTGTATTTATTGTTAGTGTGAGTACAAGTTTCCTTTCCTGATATTTTGCCTTTTTAAGAAGACTTGGAAATACATTTAAAAAATTCCTAGAGAGACTGAATAACATTTTAGTGTTGTATTTCAAGTCAACATTTGCCAGTTGGGAAAAGAATGATTTAAATGGAATCAGGAACTTAGAGAAATGCTGCTTTAATTAACTGTTATCTCTAAGTAAAGCATGACACATGACATACTCATGTAGCCATGTTTGACACACTCACACACACACACACACACAGATTCATATCCATGCTTTTGTTCTCACACTCAAAATTAGGGTTTTTTCTGCATTTGCTTGTGTTTCCCTTTTTCAATCAAATTAACAAATAGTAATGTCCTCCCTTGCAACCTTAAAACAATGTTGTCCACCTTGCTGTTCTACAAGAATTCAGTCATTAGGCACTGTAGTTGCTGACTGACCGTGCTCCCTTGGAAATTCAGTATGAGCTGCTCTGGGTTTGGGAAAAAAGAAAGCCCTTAGGTAGTTGGATATATAGCTTAGGAAGAATTTTAATGAACCCCATTACTGCATCTTTCCAAACAGAAACACACACATACACACACACACACACAAAAGGAGGTAACTACTCTTTGTGACTAAAAGTGAAAGTGTTAGTCATTCAGTTGAGTCTGACTCTTTGTGACCCCATGGACTATATTTCCTCACGTGCCTCTGTCCATGGAATTCTTCAAGCAGGAGTATTGGAGTGGGTGGCCATTCTCTTCTCTAAGGGATTGAACTCAAGTCTCCTGCATTGCAGGCAGATTCTTTACCTTCTGAGCCACCCCTCCCTGATCCCTGGGTGGGGAAGATCCCCTGGAGAAGGGAATGACAACCCACTCCAGTACTCTTGCCTGGGGAATCCCATGGACAGAGGAGCCTAGACTACAGTCCACTGGATTGCAAAGAGTTGGACACGAATGAGTGACTAACACATACACATGCTTGAGGGAGAGTATTCCCTAGCCAGATCATATACATCCAGCTTCCCCCCCCCCCACCCCCGCCCCACCTCCATGGAGCAGACCATTCAGAGCTACTGAGAAGCTGTTTCCTGGGTTCTAGTCCTTACTAAGACCCTGAATAAAATTTAAACTCTTATATTGTGCATTCTTCTTTAAGTCAACACAGCCTTTTCCTAAGAGAACTCAGAAACTGACAAAACAACAGTTTTCAACCACAGTCATTTCTTTGTTACTGACCTAGGTATCCAACTTTATTTTTGATTACCTAAATTCCTACTCCAGTGCAATCATGTGCTGAAAATCAGAATTTAGTATGTAAATTTAATATTATTAAGCTATACTGTTTTAATATTTTGCTGAAATAAGAATGGAATAGTGTGAATATGAAAAATATTTGCCCTCAAAATAGTCTTCATTCTAAGAAACAGGTCTAACTGCCTTATTGTAATGCTGGGTAATAGTAGAGAGAAGAAGGGACCAGACACACATGCCTTCCTTTGTTAAATACTCAGTGCAGTGCTCTGATGTCACATAGGAACTAGCTCTTCTTCCATTCAACTTATTAAATTCTTTATACATCACAAATATAATAACTGTGAAAATGCCCCAAGAATGTTGCTATTGTTGTTTAGTCACTCAGTTGTGTCTGACTCTTTGTGATCCCATGGACTGTAACCCATTAAACTTCTCTGCCCATGGGATTTCCCAGGCAAGAATACCAGATTGGGTTGCCATGTCCTTCTTTAGGATCTTTCTGAATTAGAGACTGAACCTGTGTCCTCTGTCTTGGCAGGCAGATTCTTTACCCCTGAGCCACCAGGGAAGCCTGCCCCAAGAATACTAGTTGTAAAAAATACTGATCTTACTTTTCAGCAGGAAAAAATAATTTCCCCTAAATCCTGAATCTCAGGAAACTGTTTTAAAGAGTTGTAACTAATTAGATATATAGAAAATAAAATGCATCTTCTTGATTCCATTAAATATATCCATAAGTAATTTTTTCATTCAGAGTACAACTTCCTTGAAAATTCTCAAATCTGTCTTTGACATTTCTGGAACAACAAAGTAATGTATCATCTGCAGATAAAAACATAGCACAAGGAAAAATAAGCCATTTGTTATACACATGGAATATTTTGATAAAATAAATAACTAGTTTACTATTTCCTGACCTATATGAAAAGCCTAAGGGCAAACAAATGCAGCAGCAATGACTATGTATCTTGATTAGCTCAACAATAGTTGTCATAAGAATATAATTATATTCTGTTTTTATTCCTCTATTTCCCACTCTAGGTTAAAGAATCCTTATTTATCCTTCCTAGGTTAAGTGAACAGTAGGTACTGTGTATTTATAGCTTTTATACTACAAATCCTTATTCAGGCATTGTGGGCTTACCTCTCTTTGGGGCAGGAAGAGGATGGCATGCTCAAATGCCAATGTTACTTATTTAAATAATAATATATTCAATGTAATTATTGTATTTAAAACCAAACATTAGAAAATAAAGCTTAAAAAGTAAATATGCTGAAGTAGAATTAGAAATATTACAGACAATATGGATTAGTTAGTCAAATACAAACCTATGATATTGATATGAATGAGTATAGATATGATAGTTTTATGTATTAATATATATCAAACCAAAGGTGTACAGTGTATAAACAATATGTGTAATGTGCTAAAATATATAATGTACTAGAGCAAAATGAAAGTAAATAGCATGAAAGAATGTAAGATTCAGGTTAGGAATGGTTTTAATCCAGAAATTTTCTGAAAAGAGAGCCTAGAGTAACAGCAGTACCGTTTAGTTGTAACCAACTGAAATAGAGAATGGGAAAAAAGGATTATATTAATAATACGAAGTTTCCTAAAACAACAATTCAAAATAAGATTTCACATGACTTAGGAAATAAATCAAAATGTGATAAGGCAGATGTATCAAGGCAAAAAATAAAGGACATTAGAAACTGCAGCCACTACCTCTCTCCCACTCCCTCCCTATACCCACCCCTGAAAAAACACAAACAAACAAACAAAAAAACTACGGTCTAAACATGAAGCAAATGATTCAAATCGAAATGGTAAGACAAACAAGAAGGATGTTTACTTCTGCTTCAGTCGTTGGGGTGTGTGAGTTAGAACGTTCACTACTTCAAATCGTGTAAGATAGCTCTCATGGGAACACAAAGTTTCAGTTAGAATAGGTCATTGAAATAGACATTCAGAAAATGAGTGACTTACTTCACTCTGTATGACAGTGTCTAAGTCAATCCATGTCTCCACAATGACTCAATTTCATTTCTGTTAATGACTGAGTCATATTTCATTGTGTATATGTATCGAGTCTTCTTTATTCCTTCATCTGTCAGTGGACTTTTAGGTTGCTTTTTTGTTCTGGTTTTTGTAAATAGTGCTGTAGTGAACTTTGGGGCACATGTGTCTGTTTTGAATTGTGGTTTTCTCAGCAGCAGGAGCTAACACAATATTGTAAAGCAACTATACCCCAATTAAAATAAGAAAACAATATAACTTACAAGTGCCACATAAAAAAAGAGTGAGGATATTTTCCTATGGATAGATCATCAGTTCTCAGATTCTCACCAGAAATGTGGGGGAGCAAGATGTATAAGATTAGGTAAGAATCGAGAATGAAATTTGGGCAGAAGAGGAATGATTGGGGAGACTTTAGGTTCTTTCGTTGCCTGAGGCAGGAATGTAAGCCCTGATGGGATGATTACTTAAGCTGATTATAGTGGTGATACTGTGAATGTTCATGGTAAATGATGGAGTGGTATTGCTCCAATAGGTGCAGTTCTTCATCTTCCTATGTTATCTTCCTGATAATGATGTTGTTCTCAGGGATCCTCCTGTTCCCATCTCCTCCTTTCCTTTCCATCTTCATCACTTTTCCATTCCTTCTTTCTGTCATTCTCCTCCTCCTCCCCTCTTCTCTTCTTCTAAATCACTTAATAGTTTAAACTTTCAATTTTCACTCCAAATTCATGAGGTTAATACCAGTATGTGGACATTCTCACAACTCCATACTCTATTATGATTCCTTATGTAATATGCATTAGTTGATAAGGTGTGTCTGACTCTTTGCAAACCCATGGACTGCAACCTGCCAGATTCCTTTGTCCAGGCAAGAATACTGAAGTGAGTAGCTATTCCCTTCTCCAGGGGATCTTCCCAACCCAGGGATTGAACCTAGGTCTCCCACATTGCAGGCAGATCCCTTAGTGTCTGAGCCACCAGGGAAGCTGTCCCAAAAAAGTGTTAGTCACTCAGTTGTTTCCAACTCTTTGCGACCCTATGGACTGCAGCCTCTGTCCATGGAATTCTCCAGGCAAGAATACTGGAGTGGGTTGCCATTCCCTATTCCAGGGGGCCTTCCTAACCCAGGGATCGGGCAGTGTTTCTGCATTGGCAGGCAGATTCTTTACCATGGAGCCACCAGGGAAGATAAGATAACCTAAGATAACTCCTTAGGTATATTATGATTTTTAAATTTTAATGAATATTTTAGATTTGCAAAAAAATTGCAAGATTATAACAGAAAGATCCCCTACATATGTCCAGACTACTCAATTTTTAATGTCTCAGAACACCTTGATTACTGAAAATTCTCTAGACTCTGAGAAGTCTAGGATGGACTCAGGTGAGCTAAGAAGAGACGAACAGGACTTTGAAGAAAAGTTTTCATCTGCCTCATGTTTAAATGCAAATTTTAGGGCACCATTTCCTAGGCCAGGTATCTATGCCTGTCATAAAAATTTTTTATTTTTTATTTTTTTTTGAAATCAGATTAATTTTATTCTTTTTTTTTAGTTTTTTATTTTTTAAATTTTAAAATCTTTAATTCTTACATGTGTTCCCAAACATGAACCCCCCCTCCCACCTCCCTCCCCACAACATCTCTCTGGGTCATCCCCATGCACCAGCCCCAAGCATGCTGCACCCTGCGTCAGACATAGACTGGCGATTCAATTCTTACATGATAGTATACATGTTAGAATTCCCATTCTCCCAAATCATCCCACCCTCTCCCTCTCCCTCTGAGTCCAAAAGTCCATTATACACATCTGTGTCTTTTTTCCTGTCTTGCATACAGGGTCGTCATTGCCATCTTCCTAAATTCCATATATATGTGTTAGTATACTGTATTGGTGTTTTTCTTTCTGGCTTACTTCACTCTGTATAATTGGCTCCAGTTTCATCCATCTCATCAGAACTGATTCAAATGAATTATTTTTAACGGCTGAGTAATACTCCATTGTGTATATGTACCACAGCTTTCTTATCCATTCATCTGCTGATGGACATCTAGGTTGTTTCCATGTCCTGGCTATTATAAACAGTGCTGCGATGAACATTGGGGTACATGTGTCTCTTTCAATTCTGGTTTCCTTGGTGTGTATGCCCAGCAGTGGGATTGCTGGGTCATGCCTCATGAGAGTTGTCTCAGCGAAATATTCTTGACACTAACAGTGATGTCTTCTGTCTTCTTGCCAGAATGCTTTCTGGCCCTGAAAAATCTTGATATTCTTGTTTCAGTCTTGTCTGACTGGTATATGTACCTGAGCTCTGAATGTTTCTGGTTTCTGTTTGTTCATTGCTTCTGTTTCTTCTCACCCTTGACATGTTCTTTCTGTTTTCAGTTTGATAGCGGCTTTTGTTGTAGGCAAAATAATGCCCCTTTAAAGATATCCACAAGCTTCCCTGGTGGCTCAGACAGTAAAGAATCTGTCTGCCAATGCAGGAGACCTAGGTTCAATCCCCGGGTCAAGAAGATCCGTTGGAGAAGGGAATGGCAGCCTACTTCAGTATTATTGCCTAGAGAATCCCAGGGACAGAGGCGCCTGACAGGCTACAGCCCATGGGGTCACAAAGAGTGGGCCGTGACAGAACAACTTTCTCTTTTTCGAGTTTCCAGGTGGCTCAGTGGATAAAGTATCTGTCTGCCAGTACGTGAGACATGGGAGACATGGGTTCAATCACAGGTCAGGAAGATCCCCTGGAGGAGGAAATGGCAACTCACTCCAATATTCTTGCCTGGAAAATCCCATGGCCAAAGGAGCCTGGGAGGCTACGGTCCATGGGGTTGTGAAGAGTTAGACACAACTAACAAGTGAGTACACACAAAGATGTCCATATCCTAAGCCTCAGAACCTGAACATGTTACCTTACATGGTTTACTGGGTTGTATATTGTCGCCCCAATTTCATGTCTACCTAGAAGCTTAGAATGAAACTTCTTTGGAAATTGGGTAATTTCAGATATAACTAATTAAATGAGATCATACTAGATTAACAGGGGCACTGATCCAGTGAATGGTATCCTTATAAGAAGAGAAAACAGAGACACAAATGCATGTAGACAGATGATGGCAATGGGAATATGTATATTAATGTGTCATATATGCATATGACATGGAGGATGTCATATGAAATGATGGCAGATATTGAAGTGAGACATCTACAATGCAAAGAACACCAAAGATTTCTGGCAACTACCAGGAGTATGACAGAGGCACAGCATGGATACTCTTATAGCCTTGAAAAAGAACCGACTCTGCCAAAACCTTGATTTCAGACTTGTAATTTCCATAACTTTACAAAAATCAGTGCTTTAAGTCATCTGCTTTATGGTGATTTGTTTTCACAGCCCTAGGAAATTAATAAACATGCATAAAGAGATTTTTCAGATGTGATTAATTTAAAGATCTTGGAACGGTAAGAGGATCCTGGATATCTGAGTGGGCTAATGTAATCATAAGATTCTTTATAGGGAAGAAGGGGAAGCAAGAGAATCAAACAAGGAGATGTGGTGATGTGAGCAGTTTTAGTAATGTGACCATAATCTAAGGAATGCAGGCTGCCTCCTGAACTTGCAAAAGGCAAGGCACAGATTTTTCTCTAGAGGTTCTAGAAAGAATGCAGCTTTGCACATACCATGATTTTGACCTAAGATCCATTTTGGACTTTGTATGATAACTTTTGTATTGGTTTAAGTCACCAGTGTGTGTTAGTAACTCAGTTGTGTCTGATTCTGTGACCCCATAGACCGTAGCCCACCAGACTCCTCTGTCCATGGAATTCTCAAGGCAAGAATACTGGAGTGGATTACCATGCTATTCTCTGGGGGATTTTCCCAACCCAGGGCTCGAACCCAGGTCTCCTTCATTGCAGGAAGATTTTTTACTCTCTGAACCACCAGGAAAGCCCCTTAAATTACTGTTTGTGACGATTGTTGACACCAGCAAAAGAAGGCAAATACAGACTTTTCTGGACCTATCCCTTTATCTGTCACCACCCATTCAAATTCTGTTACCCAAGAAATATCTAGTTAGACAACTAGCCTTTTATGCTTGCTAAATTAAACATGAAATGATAATTTCAACTCTGAGTTTTACTCATAGGCAGCAGAGAAGCTAGAAACATAGGTATTTCTCAGGATATAAATATCAGGGAAATGGTTTTGCTTATAGAACAGAACTGTGTGAAAGTGTTGGCAACTTTTTTCCCCTTATCTCTTTGTGAAGCCACTCCTTTTCTTACATATTCATTAGTGCAATAAAAATAATCAATTAATTATTTGGCATGTCTAATATATATCAGGTATTGTGTGAAGCATTGGGAAAACAAAGACAATTAATGCACATTTCTTCCCCTGGTCAGGAATTTCTAGTGTGGTGTGGGAGAAGCTGGTAATGTACAGAGAGGCAAACTTCAACTATAAAATGCAGTGATGAGTAATGTCATAGAGACATCACATAAGTGCTGAGAAGCACGAGGGAGGTCCACTTAACCTAAGTGCACTAAAGCTCAGAAATTGTATAAGGATATCTGGCACTTGTTCAAAAATAATGATAGACACTAGCCAAGTGTAAACTTAAGGAAAGAGCAATACATTAAGAAGTTTAAGTTAGAAAAAAGCCTAGCATAGTAGGAGGACTGAAGGCAATTTTGTATAACCCAAGTTTTGTATCTAGGAGGGGCAGAGTAAAAGACGAACTTGAACATTTATAGGAAGCAGAATATGAAGGATTCTGCTTGTCATGTTATGAGTTAGTGAAGAAAATGAGCAACTGTTGAATGATTTTATCTGGGAAGAGGCAGCCAGATTTATGCTTTAGAAAGATTAATCTAGTTGCATTCTAATCTGTACTGCTGGCTCACTCTAGTTCCTGCCAAACTCAGCATCCCCATCTCAGGTAGTTTTCCTTTTTGTTATCCTAAACTCCAGCTCACACTGTTCATTATAAAGCTCCTGAATTGCATCAAGCTCATTATTGCTTTAAGATTTGTAACATATTGTTCCCTCTGCTTATAGCACTGTTACCTCATCTCACCCCAAAATCCTTGACACAAACATCATCATTCATGAAGAGGTCTTGTTAGAGTTCAGGATGAGCTTCCCCATGATATATCAATTTAGCATGCTAAGAATTGTTATTTTTAACATTTTTGCTTTTAATTTATTTATTTTTAATTGGAAGATAATTGCCCTACAATATTGTCTTGGTTTCTGCCATACGTCAACAGGAATCAACCATGTGTGCTATGCTTAGTCTTCAGTTGTGTCTGGCTCGTTGAGACCCCATGGTCTATAGCCTGCCAGGCTCCTCTGTCCATGGGGATTCTTCAGTCAAGAATACTGGAGTGGGTTGTCATGCCCTCCTCCAGGAGATCCTCCCAACCCAGGGATTGAACTCAGGTCTCCAGCATTGATGGTGCATTCATTGTCATCTGAGCCACCAGGGAAGCCTGAATCAGCTATATACCCTATATACCCCCTCCCTCTTGATCCTCCCTACCACCTCCCGCTCCATCCCAACCCTCTAGATTGTCCGAGAGCAAAGGATTTGAGCTCCCTGCATCATACAGTAAAGTCCCACTGGCTACTTAATTTTACATATGGTAATGTATATGTTTCAATGCTACTCTCTCAATTCGTCCCACCCTCTCCTTTCCCCACTGTACCCACAAGTCTGTAATCTATGTCTGTGTCAAATATCATATATTAATGCATATATATGAAATCTAGAAAGAGGTAATGATGAACCTATTTGCAGGTTAGCAATGGGAATTATTTTGAGCTAAAGATAATCAAGACCCTGTAAGTTCAAGAGAAACAACTGCCCTTCCCTTAACTACCTGGAATAATTTAAATTGAGGCTTTCTTCCCAGAAAAGAATTCTTACTAGGGATAAATTTGATCTATGTGACCCCATGGATATGGGGAAATGTATCCCCATACGTCTAGTTACCAGAACATATCATTTTATTATTATTTTGTGAATGGTCCTCCTATCCTTAGAAGTCCGAGAGGCTCATCCCATTCCTTAACTCAGGGTGGCATATGCATCTCATTCTACTTTTCTTTCTCTGTTTCTCTCTCTACACGCCTAGTTCATATTATAACCATCTATAGGAAGAGTTCTTTTCCTGGAAAAGTTCTTCTATTACATTCCTTATGTGGTTAGGGGGAAGGTTAAAAGTTCTTCTGGAGCATTTTGGGCCTGAAAAATAAACAGCCTAAATTAATCTTCATCCCAAAGACAGTGGGATAGCAAATTTTGCTCTGCAATAGACCTAACAGGCTTCCCAGGTTGTGCTAGTAGTGAAAAACCCTCCTGCCAGTGCAGGAGACATAAGAGAAGCAGGTTCCATCTCTGGATCGGAAAGATCCCCTAGAGGAGGACATGGCAACCCACTCCAGTATTCTTGCCTGGAAAATCCCATGGAAAGAGGAGCCTGACAGACAACAGTCCGGGGGGTTGCAAAGAGTCAGACTTCACTGAATTGACTTGGCAAGCAAGCACATAGACCTAACACCTAGCAAAATTCTTGACACATGGTCTGCATTTAATTTAGATTTATTTATTGTTGTTGTTGAATAAAGAAAAGTATAGGCTGGGGGATGTTTGTGACTGGGAAGCAGGGATTTTAAAAAGGCTAATAAAAGATAATGTTGCATTATTGTTCTGGAAGGAAATGAAATAATAATGGAGTAAGCTTGCAGAAAGGATAGTGAATTTAGGAGCTATCAGGGTATAAGACCTAATGACTGATGAAACTGGTGGTAAAAGAGAAGTTGGAGTCAAGGAGAAGTTTGCCCTTAGATTTCTGTCTGAGGAACTGGCTGGCTGGCAGCAATAAAATGTAACCTTAGGAAAGCTAAAGAGAAAAGCAAGCTGACTCTGCTACTGGAGGTGCAAGCTAGATTAATTCAAGTAAACAAGCTTCAAACTCAGTGGTAATCATCAGCATTTCCAATTTCAGACCTCAGGAAACAGAAGAGTTGTCTGATATTATCACATTAGCCTATTTTTTTGCATTTAATTCATGGTACTGTTAATCTTTTACTTTTAAACTGAGTCATTTCACCATTCAGTGTGTAAGTTGTAGAGACCATATGGTTGAATTGCGTCTTTTCATCAATCATAAAAGATTTCTTGTTTCCTATTCATAGGTATGTTCATCATATTTACATGTATTTAAATAAATGTAAGGTATTCTTCACTAATATATTCCATTTATTTTAAGTTCTTTTTTCAATTGCCTTGCTATTTTATTTTTCTATACCTCTTTTACTAATTATAATGTATATAATTTCAAGTAAAATGCTTAAATTTCCATTTATTGAATGCAATAAATAAATGCAATTCATTTATTGAGTGCAAATAAGAAGCAGTATGACACCTTGACTAAAGTTTCAAACTCTTGATTTTTGTTTCTGGATTCAAATCCTATCTACTCACTTTGAAGCTATTCAACTTAAGGGAGACCTATAAGCTCAGTAACTTCTCTCATTTGCAAAATTGGGATAGTAGTAGTACCTGATGCTTGTTGAATGTTTGTTGTAAGCACCCAATTCTGTGCCTGGATTTCTTGTGGGGATATACCAGCATTATGTCACAAGATGGATTTTACCTTTTTTTCAATTTGGTTATCACTTGAGCACATCATTTATGTGACAATACTTTCTCTATATTCTTTTGTTAATTGAATATTCACTAACTACTGCCTACTAAACATATCATATTTAACTTTAAAATAATACTACTCATACTAAATCATAATGCTAAATCATTATTCTCAATTTATAAATATGAAAATTAAGAATCAGTGGTTAAGTTAGTTGTCCAAAATTACACAACCACTAATAAACAAAAGACTCAGTTTTAAGACCCAGATCTCCCTAGCACCAAACTTTTGATCTTTCCTTTTGTCTTATTTATTTTGAAAATTATTGGTAACTAGCAGAGTTCCTCAGAGAAGGCGATGGCGCTCCACTCTAGTACTCTTGCCTGGAAAATCCCATGGATGGAGGAGCCTGGTAGGCTGCATCCCCCTGGGGTCCCTAAGAGTCAGACTCGACTGAGCGACTTCACTTTCACTTTTCGCTTTCATGCATTGGAGAAGGAAATGGCAATCCACTCCAGTGTTCTTGCCTAGAGAATCCCAGGGACAGGAGAGCCTGGTGGGCTGCAGTCTATGGGATTGCACAGAATCGGACACGACTGAAGTGACTTAGCAGCAGCAGAATTCCTAAGGCCTGGATCCTCTCTACATCACATATCATAAACTGTCTGAAGGTAGGATTATTTTACCCTCTTCTTTGATTATGTACTTCCTTGCCTCTACAGTGCTAATCCAATAAGAGAAAATGAATGACCCTCAGACAAATGAAGTTGAAAAATATTTATTTATGACTATTATTTATTTTGAAGGTTAATGATGCTTTTTACTCCCTGAAAAGAAGAAAACCCTAATGCACATCTTCTAAAGGATATCTATGCAGATATTAAAATTTTCCACATATTATAAACTTGAAATTCAATATTGCCTTGAAATGGATTTTAAAAAGGTTAAATTTGGCCCCATGATTGCAGCCATGAAATTAAAAGACACTTACTCCTTGAAAGGAAAGTTATGACCAACCTAGACAGCATATTGAAAAGCAGAGACATGACTTTGCCAACAAAGGTCCATCTAGTCAAGTCTATGGTTTTTCCAGTGGTCATGTAACAATGTGAGAGTTGGACTGTGAAGAAAGCTGAGCACAGAAGAATTGATGTTTTTGAACTGCGGTGTTGGAGAAGACTCTTGAGAGTCCCTTGGACTGCAAGGAGATTCAACCAGTCCATTCTAAAGGAGATCAGTCCTGGGTGTTCTTTCTAAGGAATGATGCTAAAGCTGAAACTCTAGTACTTTGGCCACCTCATGCAAAGAGCTGATTCATTTGAAAAGACCCTGATGCTGGGGAGGGATTAGGGGCAGGAGGGAAAGGGGACAACAAAGGATGAGATGGCTGGATGGCATCACCAACTCGTTGAACATGATTCTGAGTGAACTCTGGGAGTTGGTAATGGTCAGGGAGGCCTGGCATGCTGTGATTCATGGAGTCACAAAGAGTCAGACACAACTGAGAGACTGAACTGAACTGAACTGAACTGAACTGAGAAGGTCATTTTGGAGGCAAGTAAGTGAGGTTGTGAACTGTGTATACAGGGTAATTATTTTGCCAAAATATCAATGTTCCTTAGAACTTCATTCCTAACTCTGCAAATATTCTTTTTATTTTTGACTATCCAATTTTTTCTAGTCCTATACATAGAGTAATGCTTCTAAAGGCAAGATAGTGTGACTACATGTTATATGCAGATTAATGACTTCTTTCTTACTGATCAAATCTCTTACAAAAATGGGATTCAAGGATTATTTTCATACTTAAAGTAAACTAAGCCCATTGTATTTGCAACCATGATAATAACACAAATCTCATTGAACATAATATGAAATCTCAAAATTTTATCTTATTAATTGAAAACCAAAATCGCTTAAAGAAGAGATTTAAGGATTAATTTTTAAATCAGTTTTTAATCTGCTATTTCATTTTTCATTACAATGCAATGAAAATTTATAATGAAAAACATAGTTCTTAACCTTTAATAATTTTTATTTCAATATATTTAATCCTAAGAAAGCAAAGGTACTATGTACCAGAAAAACAGACCAGAGTACAAAAAATTAGTGCCCACTAGATATTAAATCATACATTAAACAATTAAATTTCTAAAATATATTAAATTCAAGACAATGGTATTTACATAACTGTGCAATGATGCATTATTTTGGAGGTAATTAAGTGAGGTTGTAAAATTTGCACTAGATATGAATGAGATTTTAGTTTGAGACTTGACTCAGTCTACTCAGTGTATGTATAAAATGCACAAGTCAAACTACATATTTGGTAGTGATGCTTCATACTCTTAAATTTCTGTTATGTTAGAAGAATAGTTGACATAGAACATAAATACACTTATTCCAAAGTCCTCATTTTATCCTCATTTGGTTAGTACTTTTGGAAACTGTTCAACTGAAGTAGGTAGTAATCAGTTTAATGTAAATTCAAACACTGTCTTAAACTTGATATGTCTAAACTAAATTAGAAACAAGAACTAACAAAGATCCTAAAAATTAATGTAAAATCAAGATTGCCAGGAGAAATATTAATAACCTCAGATATGCAGATGATGCCACCCTTATGGCAGAAAGTGAAGAACTAAAGAGCCTCTTGAAAGTGAAAGAGGAGAGTGAAAATGTTGGCTTAAAGCTCAACATTCAGAAAACTAAGATCATGGAATCTGGTCCCATTACTTCATGGCAAATAGATGGGGAAACAGTGGAAACAGTGTCTGACTTTATTTTTTTCAGCTCCAAAATCACTGGAGATGGTAATTGCAGCCATGAAATTAAAAGATGCTTACTCTTTGGAAAGAAAGTTATGACCAACCTAGACAGCATATTAAAAAGCAGAGACATTACTTTGCCAACAAAGCTCCATCTAGTCAAGGCTATGGTTTTGCCTGTAGTCATGTATGGATGTGAGAGTTAGAGTATAAAGAAAACTGAGCACAGAAGAATTGATCTTTTGAGCTGCAGTGTTGGAGAAGACTCTTGAGAGTCCCTTGGACTGCAAGAAGGTCCAATCAGTCCATCCTAAAGGAGATCAGTCCTGGGTGTTATTGGAAGGACTGATGTTGAAGCTGAAACTCCAGTACTTTGGCCACCTGATGCAAAGAGCTGACTCATTTGAAAAGACCCTGATGCTGGGAAGACAATGGCACCCCACTACAGTATTCTTGGCTGGAAAATCCCATGGATGGAGGAGGCTGGTAGGCTGCAGTCCATGGGGTCGGTAAGAGTCGGACATGACTGAAGCAACTTAGCAGCAGCACCTGGGAAAGATTGAAGGCAGGAGGAGAAGGGGAGGACAGAGGATGAGATGGTTGGATGGCATCACCGACTCAATGGACATGGGTTTGGGTGGACTCTAGGAGTTGGTGATTGACAGGGAATCCTGGTGTCTGCAGTCTATGGGGGTTGCAAAGAGTAGGACAAGACTGAACGACTGAACTGAACTGAACTTAGAATCTGGTAAGTTAATAGTAACAAATTGACATAACCAACCATTGCTTGCAACCAACTGAAACTAATGAGGTTGGTATCAAAATGGCAACATAAGAGAAGATAAGCCTGTTTCTGAAAGCTTTTCAACTATTTCCTGCTAAGATTGTCTGCTAGTCCATGAGAATCAGGCCACTGATGAAAATCAAATTAAGATGTTGCTTTCCCCATTCAGGATGTTTTTTCAAGTGGCTTCCTGGTACCATTATTAACATGGAGGTGGGGGCAGCGGGCAGAAATGAGCAGATCACAAAGAAAATAATATGGTATTAGGGCTTAAATATATTCCTGATTGAGAACATTTGACTGTTGGTATTTGCATGTGGATCTGAAGAGGGGGCGGGGGTGGTCAGGGAATCTTCCTTCTGTATAAATTTTGAAGAAAATTACAAGGTTGGCCTTTAAAAGTGAATTCTACACATAAATCTCTTTCTTGACTTAAAGTGAGTTCTGGCATGACTCAGTCTAAGAGAAACATGCAGGTAAACAAAGGGTACACTCTCAGGAGCCAACCGCTGCTATGTCCATGGAGGGTGAGTGATATAGGAAAACTCTGCATGAATAAAGCTAAGGCTTACAGTGGAAAATGAATAAAGAGATTCCTTCAAAAGTGCTGTACCAAGGACTGCCAGATCAGCCTACTAGAGACCTCATTCTATTCCCAGAACAGGAAATCATCTTAAACGTCATCCAAAGAATTTCATTATTATTGTTTATCAGGCATTCCTGTGTTTACCAGTTTTCCTTTTTCTGAATATGAATTTTTTATTGTTTATTTTATTTCTGCTCTATGGTTGTATCAAGAAATGATAGGCACAGACAAAGTGCTCTTATTTTATAGTTTTCTAGGTCATGAGAATAGCATTCATACGTGGTAAAGAGAACTGTATATCACCCTGATGTGTGAGTGTGTATGTGTGTGTGTGTGTGTGTGTGTGTGTGTGTGTGTGTGTGTTCATGCTCAGTCATGTCTCTTTGCGACTCTATGGACTGTAGCCAGCCAGGCTTTTCTGTCCATGGGATTCTCCAGGCAAGAGTACTGGAGTGGGTTGCCATTTCCTTCTCCAGAGAATCTTCCCAAGCTGGGGATCAGAATAGACAGTGTCTCCTGTGTCTCCTGCATTAGCAGGCAGATTCTTTACCACCAAGCCACGTAGGAAGCTCATATTACCCTAGACTTCAATGGAGGATTTGGGGTAGGTAGGCTACAGTCCATGAGGTCACAAAGAGTTGGACACGACCAAGGGAGGTCACTTTCACTTTTCAATATAAATGCAGTCACCAAAGAAGCTTGCGTGGTAGTTTCCTCAGTAAAGGAAAGCGGGGTGAGGGCTCTCTGTGCATAAAGACACACATTTGAATATTCTGATAATCCAAGGATACAGAATGACAGAGAAAGTCAGTCATGTCCCAAATTTTCTCCTATTCTCTTTCATAGGAAGAAAACCCCTGATTTTTAGCTGAACACATGGTTTCCAAGAATAAAGGCTCTTTCCACTGTCCTTTGCAGCTAGGTGTCACTAATAACCTAAGTTCCTGTGAATGAAATGTAAGGATAAATTCACTTATGTTAGCCAAGCAAAAAACAGGCAAAGTAACTCCCTTCTTTTTCCATTTTGTGGCAGCATTCAAATGTTGAGAAGTCCACAATTTAGGAATCTCCATCTACAGCTGAATTCATGAACAAGAGTTTCTGTACTATCACCAAACTGGTAGGGGCTTTCCTCATAGCTCAGTCGGTAAAGAATCTGCCTGCAATGCAGGAGACTGGAGTTCAGTTCCTGGGTTGGGAAGATCCTCTAGAGAAGGAAATGGCAACCCACTCCAGTATTCTTTCTTGGAAAATCCCCTGGACAGAGGCACCTGACAAGCTACAGTCCATGCAAGCGTTGGACATGACTTAGCGACTAAACCACCACCACCACCGAACTGGTAAGATTAGTTTTAACCTTGTTTAGCTTGATCTCTCTTTTGATCTGTCCTTGTTGAAAAGTCTATACCCCATCTAATGCACTAGGTAAAGGGAGAATGAGCCAAGCAATAAATAAATGAATAATGTATTTAGAGAAAGTGGCAATTGTAGTATGTGAAATTTAAAAAAAAGACATAGTGCATTTGGGAATGTTTGGAGTAAATTGCCATGACAGTATCAAGAAAAAGAAAACAAACCTAGCATGGATGAATTAGGGAGTTCAAAGCATTTTGAGGGGATGAGGTGCAGGATGAGTCATAATTGCTTCAAGCCTGAGAAAAAGCTGGGTGTTTGATTTTACTCTTAGAACCAAGAAAATTGATCAGATGCTTATAGGTAAGAGAAAAATCCATTACTAACAACAAAAGTAGATTTAATATCTGGAAACCTCAGCAAGTTTTTCTTTTCTTACTTACTGAAACATTTTTCCAAGTATCTCCATGGTAGTCTCAGATGTTGTTATATTTTCTGCTTTAACAAAAATATAATGTAGTTAGTTATTTGGAGGAGTAATTCTCACATTTAACTTTCAGACTTTCCCAGGTAGACTTATCCTCCTGGAATCCCTCTCAACTTCCCAAACTTCCCAGTCTTAATAAACTCATGGATCTATGCTCATGTATCCACACCTACTCATTCCTGAAAAATTATATTTTTCTTTCTGATGAATCACAGAGGTAAGCTTCTACAAACTGAGTGCTAAAGACAGTATGTTGTGTATATTTGTCTAGGTTTCTGTCTCTGTGAGATCCTAAAGGCAAAGACAATTTTTAATTCTTTGCTGATTCAACACTACTTAGAAAAATGCCACGTATACTGTCATATCAATTGTGCATTTTGGTTTTAAAGGCTAATTTGTATTCCTAAAAAGACCTCATTATTCTCATAAATCTTTAGACTATTGCAGAAATTCAAACATTTGTTCATCCAATAGTACATCTCCCAAACTGACTCTGATACATGTACTGACTCATAATACTACTTTTCAGAAAATAAATCTCAGTTTTGGTTTTTTAAATATAATTGCCATGCACGCAATGTACACAATGGAAGCATTTCCAAATGATATTGAATGAATGGAAAATAGGCTATTGAAGTAATTTCTGGAACCTGATTTTCCTTAAGTTACCCTTCTTTCAAACTTTGGTTAATATATACACTTATTGAAATTGTATTAATACTTTATGTATTGTTGCTTCAACTTCCCCACTATTCATTTATGCTTTGAATTGTTGTAATTTGGTGGCTACCTTTAATATTCTACTGAAACCTTTCTCAAAAAGTCAGGAATAATTTGCCAAACACTGTCGTTATTAAACAACTGGAAATATTTCATCACATTGTAAAAATGTCTTTTCCTTTGGATCTCTGTATCCTTAAAGATCTTTTCTATTTCTCTGACATATTCTTCTCCTTTTCTCTTGCCAAATATTCTTCTTTTTCTTCTATGTAACTTTACTCCAACTGCTGAACACTCGAGTTTTTGTTTGTTTGTTTGTTTTTAACCTTACTTTCTTCTTAAGAAAGTTTTGGTAATTTACGTCTTTCAAGGAATCTGTCAATTTCATTAGAATTGTCAAATTTATTGGCAGGAAGTTGTGCAAATTTTCTTATCATCCTTTTAATATATGTGAGATTATGAAATGTCTTTCCTCTCATTCCTGACACTGATATTATTTATCTTCTCTCTCTCTCTCTTTTTTTTTTTTTTCCTAGCTACAGTTTCCCTCAACTATGAGGAAAGGGCTGGGTGAATAAATACTACTGTTTGCTCATTCCAAGTGGGACAATACTGGGGTGTATTCTACAGTTGCTCAGAGTCTCTCCGACAAAATTGAGTCCAGTTGCTCAGTCCTCCTAGTGCATATTTTGCTGGCCCCTCGTTTTTGCTTCACCTTCTCCACTACCTCACTGGTGCTTGTACATAGTTGTCTTCTAAAGAATCAGAAATAAGACAGATTTGAAAGCCAGCATCAAGAGAATTTAGGTCTTAAATAATATTAGACAAAACTGGAGAAAATACCATTCCCCAATTACTGAAAATAGCAAAACAATATTATTTACAAAATTTCTATCATATTATATACTAAGTGTCCAAGGATGACAAAGGCATTTCTCCCAAGAACAAACACTGTACTATAAAAATATGAAACATCAGGCAGAATTAATAATAGGATTACTTTAGTCTTACAAACTTTGATTCTGTTATGTACTACAGTGTGCTCAATAGTGATTTTGCTTCAAAAATATTGTATTCTTCTAATGGTGTGCTGCAGTCAATGGGGTCGCAGAGGGTCAGACATGGCTGAACGATTGAACAACAAATTCTTCTAATGACACTGTCTCTAGGTCATGTATTTTCTATGAAAGTTTGTGATACATGAAATTTAATTGTTTTATAATTCACAGTTTTAAATGTTAGTTCGTTCATTTTACCTTTGAGGATACTGTGGCCCAGAGAAGTGTTGTAACTCATCCATATTTATCTGTAATCCATCTACAAATAACAGAGAACTAGGAATATGACTGGGAACGGGATTCATAAGTTCTAATTTTCAAGTCAAATTATTCCTACTTTATTATACAATATCTCTTTTATAGTGATCAAGGTAGTTCAATATTTTATATCCTCCAAAGAATGGGTTCACATATAGTTTACTTTGAGACCATCAGAATTTATACATAATTTAAAAGTATAAAGCAGGCTTCCCAGGTAGCCCAGTGGTAAAAGAATCTGGCTGCCAATGCAGGAACCTCAGGAGACGCTGGTTCAATCCCTGGGTCAGGAAGGTCCCCTGGAAAAGGAAATGGCAAGTATTCTTGCCTGCAGAATTCCATGCACAGAGGAGCTTAGTGGGTCCCAGTCCACAGGATTGCAAATAGTCGGATGGGACTAAGTGACTGAGCACACACACATTAAGTATAGAGCATAGTGGTAGAAGCTAGGAAGGTGTATTTTAATTTAAAAGAATAATCCCATAGTAGTAGATGAATTGGTTCATCTAAGCTTTTACTACTTCTTTTTTTGCTAAAGGATTTTTTTTTTAACTCAACAAAATGTAAATTACAGAATTCAAAGAACATTATGATTAAATAGTTGAGGTTAGGGAAAAGTGAATATAATGATTGGATAACAAGGTGAGAAAAGCTTATTTGTGTAAAACAATAACAAGTATCATGAAATTATTGAAAAAGAATGTGTTGTGTCTCCTTGGGAAAAAGCTTACTCGAACAGTAAGAAAAAGGAGATAAAGAACTTATTTTTAAAAACTTAACCAATTAGATCCCTTCTTTTTTTTTTAACTTTTTATTTTATAATGGAGTATAGCTGAACTTACATTTTCATTTTTACCATAATGTATAATTCTAGCTTCCTGGGGATATTGGTTTCTACCAACTTCTATTTTCTTATTAAAATGTCAAGGGGGAAAAACACTGCAGGAACAACTTTGATTTTCTTATAACTTACTTAAATTTTTGCTTACAATTTGTAGGAATCTGTCTTTTGGTTCATTCTGGATTTGTTTTAATTTTAGAGAAGTAATGTTGGTATTAAACTAGCTCCAAAATAGTTTTGATAACTTGTAGGATTATGTTTTCAAGTGAGATGTGCTCAGTCCCTGGTGATAATCTCAGGATGAAACAACACACAGTCATAAAACAGAGTAAGCTGTTCCAGTTTATCGGCACCTTGCTTTTTTTTTTTTTTTTTTTTACAGAAGAAAGTCAACTTTTCTTCCCTTAGACTGTCTTCAAAACCAAAGAAGCTCAAAAGAACAAGTTCATCTTCATAAATTGTGGTTTATAAGCAGGCCACAATCTATTCAGATGTTGTTGCATTCTTTAAATAAGTAGAGAAAGCAGGAAGATAATGATATGAATTTGCTACTGTTGCAGATTACAATACCAGACCAAATTACATGAAGGAAGGGATAAACAGCTAATATCTGGATTTCTGCGATTTATAAAACGCCTAATGAGATCATTCAATTTCAAATTTCTAAGAAAGACCTGTCCAGCTGGTACTCACTTGTGCTTTGGAGACACTCCAAAGTGTATAATATTTTGCTATTCAAAATATTATAGATTTAAATATACATATAACACACACACATATATATATGTAAATATGTGCATTTCCTGACCCTTCCATGAGAAATATCAAATTTTCAACAATCAAAGAGTAATAAACTCATTGAGTTATCTGTATCATAATCTATAAATACAATTCTCCATTCAAATATTTCAGAGTTCCTTGTTAAAAAAAAAAAGAGTAGCATTTTGCAATAAAATAATAGATTAAAAAAATCTGAAGTGAAAACTGTAGGATGAGGCTGGGACATGCTTTTGAATTGTGGTGTTGGAGAAGACTCTTGAGAGTCCCTTGGATTGTGAGGAGATCCAACCAGTCCATCCTAAAGTAAATCAGTCCTGAATTGGAAGGACTGATGCTAAAGCTGAAGCTCCAATACTTAGGCCACCTGATGTGAAGAGCTGACTCATTTGAAAATACCCAGATGCTGGGAAAGATTGAAGGCAGGAGGAGAAGGGGAGGACAGAGGATGAGATGGTTGGATGGCTTGAGTTTGAGTAAATTCCAAGGAGGCCTGACGTGCTGTAGTCCATGGGGTCACAAAGAGTCGGACACGACTGAGAGACTGAATTGAACAGAATGAACTGAAAGTAAGGAAACTACCTAATACTAATCATAGCCAATATGCCAAAAGTACAGAAAAGCCATTGTGAAGGGTTTCTCATGGACCAATGATAGGGCAATTTGATCATCATAAAGAATAATGAATGCAGCTGATTTTCAGACCATTAGTATATAAAACTAATGAATATAATTATAATTCTTAAGAAATGGAAAGGCAAAAAGACTCACCTCTGTTTGATTACCATTAACATTAACTAGATCTCCAAGTCCTTTCTCAGAAAATCAGCAATTAAAAGGAAAAATTAATCATGTACTTTTGTATTTCTCTGTGAATTCCATTTCAGTGTAGCAGCCAAATAGCACCAATAGACAGATACAGCTATAATTTGAGGAATCCAGTGCAAAGTGAAAATGCAGGACCCCTTGTTCAAATATTAGCACTTCAAGATGACAACCTCAGAAGGTTAAGCCAAGCAAGGGATTCTTTGTAACCCCATAGGTTGCATGCCCATAAAACTGGCTCTGCTAGTTGATTTTTAAACAACAAACAAGCAAACAAAAAAAGACTAAAACAAAACAGAAGAATTTTTTAAAAACATGGAAAGAATGACAAAATAATATAAATTGCCAGTTAACAATATACATGCAGATGACTCCACCCTTATGGCAGAAAGTGAAGAGGAACTGAAAAGCCTCTTGAAAGTGAAGGAGGAGAATGAAAAAACTGGCTTAAAGTTGAACATTCAGAAAACTAAGATCATGGCATCTGGTCCCATCACTTCATGGGAAATAAATGGGGAAGCAGTGGAAACAGTGTCAGACTATCTTTTGGGGCTCCAAAATCACTGCAGATGATGATGCAGCTATGAAATTAAAAGGTGCTTACTCCTTGGAAGGAAGTTATGACCAACCTAGATAGCATATTCAAAAGCAGAGACATTGCTTTGCCAACAAAGGTCTGTCTAGTCAAGGCTATGGTTTTTCCAGTGGTCGTGTATGGATGTCAGAGTTGGACTGTGAAGAAGACTGAGCACTGAAGAATTGATGCTTTTGAACTGTGGTGTTGGAGAAGACTCTTGAGCGTCCCTTGGACTGCAAGGAAATCCAACAAGTCCATTCTGAAGGAGATCAGCCCTGGGATTTCTTTGGAAGGAATGATGCTAAAGCTGAAACTCCAGTACTTTGGCCACCTCATGAGAAGAGTTGACTTATTTGAAAAGACTCTGATGCTGGGAGGGATTGGGGGCAGGAGGAGAAGGGGACGACCGAGGATGAGATGGCTGGATGGCATCACTGACTCGATGGACGTGAGTTTGAGTGAACTCCGGGAGATGGTGATGGACAGGGAGGCCTGGCGTGCTGCGATTCATGGGGTCGCAAAGAGTAGGACACGACTGAGCAACTGAACTGGACTGAACTGAACAATAAATATATTCTGGCAGTAATTATAAGTTTAACACAAAAAGATAAAATGTTAATGAAAGTGAAAGTTGAAGTTGCTCAGTCGTGTCTAATTCTTTGCAACCCCATGGACTATACAGTCCATGGAATTATTCAGGCCAAAATACTGGAGTGGGTAGCCATTTCCTTCTTCAAGGGATTTTCCCAAGCCAGTGATCAAACCCAGGTCTCCTGCATTGCAGGTAGATTCTTTACCAGCTGAGCCACCAGGGAAGCCCAAAGTATTGATGGTGAGTCCAATAGAGAGCTCAGGCTATCATAACCTACTTCAACTGATTAATCTTAGTATCTCAAAAGGAAGGGACACAGGTGTCTTGTGTCTCCTGATGCGGTGGAATAGGAAGCACAAAGCATTTACACGAGCAACCACTGACCTGATAATATCTTCAAGAAGTGAAACAGATGATAAAAGAAAGCTGTTTCTTTTTTAAGTGTGTGTGTGTGTGTGCACCAGGTCTGCATTTTATGTTTTGAGAGCATAAGTATATTGTGATTTAGAGATTGGTTATAATCTAAAATAAAATTAGGATGCAATATTAAACTTGGCCTTAATAAATATTTGTTCTCTCCGCTGTCAATATAGTCATCAAAATTTTATTATCATCTACTATAGGCTCTCTGTGGTAGATTTTAAATCTAGAAAGATAACAAGGAAGAAAAATGGATGGGCAGGTAAGCCAAGAAGAAAAACAATTTCAATAAAACATAAAATTCTTCACAAAAAGTAGAAAAACAGATTTCACAAAACATTCTTCACAAAAAAATAGAAAACTAGATAATATTTTATTGCATTCTTGAAGTTTGCTGAGAGAGGATGGCTTAAGTGTTCTCACCGCAAAAATATAGAGAATAGCTATGTGAGGTAATGGATATGTTAATCCGCATGATTCTGATGGTTTCACAGTGTTTATGTATATCAAAACACCAAGCTGTATACTACATATATACACTCATTTGCCAGTTTTACCTCAGTTAAGCTGCGGAAAAATAGAGAAGTGGAAGGCAGTTCCTCTAGATTCAGATATACTTAAGAAATAGAGTAACCAAAAGTAACTTACTTGTTGTTTATTTGAAATAAAAATCATTAAAAACCAAGAAAAATTTTAATATCTATCTAGCATAATTCCAAGATATCTTTATAAATATTATAAAATAGGACAGTTATGATGGTTATGTAAGAAAATTTCATATAATTTATAGATCTTGGTATATACTTTAAAATAGTACCAAAAAATATTTAAGAGAAGACTACTGCTGCTGCTGCTGCTAAGTCGCTTCAGTTGTGCCTGACTCTGTGCGACCCCAGAGGTGGCAGCCCACCAGGCTCCCCCGTCCCTGGGATTCTCCAGGCAAGAACACTGGAGTGGGTTGTCATTTTCTTCTTCAGTGCATGAAAATGAAAAGTGAAAGTGAAGTCGCTCAGTTGTGTCCGACTCTTAGCGACCCCATGGACTGCAGCCCACCAGGCTCCTCCATCCATGGGATTTTCCAGGCAAGAAAGAGTACTGGAGTGGGGTGCCATTGCCTTCTCCAAGAGAAGCATAAGCTATGGTTAAAGCAAGCACGGAAATATCTTATTACTTGCTGAAATCAGGCAGGGTTATATGTGGTTACATGAGTATTTTTAGAACTATTCTATTTTTATGTATTAATATTTTTATAAAATTTGTAAAGAAACGTAAAAAAGCTAGTATACTTATAGTTAATTTAGTAGCATATATGTATGTAAATATTTTTTAAGCATCTGAAATCATCACTCCCTGGAGAAGGTAAAACCGAAAGGGCCTTTGTTTAAAACTGTTTACCTCAAATGTGTGAGTGTCATAAGAAACTAGAAATGTTCTCTGAAATGACCTGAGATTTTTGGCTACAGAGAGATGAAATAATGGGAGTCATATGGTAAAATTAAAAAAGTTATAAATGTTGAATTAAGAGTGAATTTCACAAATAGCTGAAAATGTGATTTAGGGACCCCCTTACTTCTTCTGTTTTGCATATTATTTATAATAGAGGAGTGATTCATATGTGAACAAACAGGTTTCCTAAAGTAAATAATGTTGAAGCTCATTAATAATATAATTTCTTAGACCTACAATGTTTACAGGATTCTGGGACTGAATCTGGCACTGCTTCCTTAAACTATGTGTCTAAATTATTTACCAGTAAAGGGCTCATGAAATGATAAACACCATAACAGGTGGGGTTATAAGTTTAGTAAATTCTCCGTTTCAGAGATAATGTGGACTTTTAGAGGTAGAGTAATGCCAAGGCAGGAAAATCTAAATGTAATTGGCAGTGATTGGCATCCACATGAACTGTTAAAATTATTTTTACAGCCAACCATGGTACTTAAAAGGGTGAGAAATAATTCCCTTACATTTAAACACAGGCACATCAAGTCTATCTTTTATTATTTTATTTTTTTAAAAAAGTTACACTAATATCTGCATGCTACATATATATATATATATAGATAGAGATAGATACATATGTGTGTATATATACACACATGCACATACACACACACACATTGTGTCTACAGTTGGGGAGATATGTGTATATATATGCTTCCCAACATATATTGACCATGTCATATTTGATGTTAATCAACTAACTCTTTAAGCGATTAATCAAAAGCCTGAATTTCCTCACTTATAAAAGTATATCCTCAGAGTTTACTAACAATGAGCTTAAGGCGCAATACTTATTACATAATAATTAACGATGTAATCTTCTATTATAAAAAAATAAATATGTTATTATAGTATGGGAACATAAAGGCTAATTTTCATATTAAATATCAATACTTTATATATATATATATACACACATACCTCTGTGTGCATATAAATATATACACAAATACATACCATAAATATACATATGTATATATGTAATTGTGGAAAGAACATTTAAAATTATAGCTATCCTCAACACATTTTTAAAAGTTAAGTAGGCACGGTGCTGTACAGCAGATCTCTAAAATGTATTCATTTGTATAATTCAGATTTTACATCTGTTGAATAGCAACTCCCATTTCACCATCTCATAGTTCCAGATGACCACCATTCTCTTCTTTGCTTCTGTCTTAAAACCATTATCAATTACTGCCTTGCCTGTTATGAATATTTCACACATTTTTTGGATTCCCTAGCATCTGAACCATCTTCATGTATTTAGGGTGATTTCTCCCAACTTACAGGTTTTGAACATATCAAGGATTGACTTTGTTAGATTCTATTGCAGCTAGGTTGAGGTAAACACTCCTCTCATCAGATGTACCTGGCTATTGGTCATAGGGATTTTGAGGAATTCCCTGGTGCAAGTGGCAATGGAGGACTGAGTTTCTCGGGTAACTGAGGTGTGGTTCCGTTGATGAAACTGTAGTGTACCATCAGTCCATCATCGGATGGGACCAGATGTGAAAGTGACACCTCCGCAGATTTATTCTGAAGCAGAGTTGGGGAACATCATTATTTACTATCTGTGTGCGTGCGTGCTAAATCCCTTTAGTCGTGTCTGATTCTTTGTGACTGTATGGGCTGTAGCCCACCAGACTCTGTCCATGCTGATTCTCCAGGCAAGAATACTGGAGTGGGTTACCATGCCCTCCTCCAGGGGATCTTTCTGACCCAGGGATTGAACCCACATCTCTTATGTCTCCTGCATTGGCAGGTGAGTTCTTTATCACTATCACCACCTGGGAAACTCTGTTAATTATCTGCATAGCTCTAAACCCAACCCATTGCTGGAGTAGGACCATAAAGAAAGCTGAGTGCTGAAGAATTGATGCTTTTGAACTGTGATGTTGGAGAAGACTCTTGAGAGTCCCTTGGACTGCAAGGAGACCAACCAGTCAATCCTAAAGGAAATCAATCCTGAATATTCATTGGAAGGACTGATGCTGGGAAAGATAGAGGACAAAAAGAGAACGGTCAAAAGAGGATGAGATGGTTGGATGGCCAACTCTTGAATCCATACATGACTACTGGAAAAACCATAGCTTTGACAAGACAGACCTCTGTTGGCAAAGTAATGTCTCTGATTTTTAATATGCTGTCTAAGTTTGTCATTGTTTTCCTTCCAAGGAATAAGCATCTCTTAATTTCATGGCTGAAGTCACCATCTGCAGTGATTTTGGATCCCCAAAAAATAAAGCCAGCCACTGTTTTCACTGTTTGTCCATTTCCCATGAAGTGGTGGGACCAGATGCCATGATCTTCATTTTCTGAATGTTGAATTTTAAGCCAGCTTTTTCACTCTCCTCTTTATCCTTCATCAAGAGACTCTTTAAGCCCTCTTTGCTTTCTGCCAGTAGGGTCATTTCATCTGCATATCTAAGGTTATTGATATTTCTCCAAGCAATCTTGATTCCAGCTTTGTTATTCATCCAGACCAGCGTTTCTCATAATGTACTCTGCATATAAGTTAAATAAGCAGGGTGACAGTATACAGCCTTGACATACTCCTTTCCCAGTTTGGAACCAGTCTGTTGTTCCATGTTTGGCTCTAACTGTTGCTTTATGACCTGTGTATAGATATCTCAGGATGCAGGTCAGGTGGTCTGGTATCCCCACCTCTTTAAGAATTTTCCACAATTTGCTCTGATCCACCAAGTCAAAGGCTTTGGCATAGTCAATAAAGCAGACGTATATGCCAAAGAAAGAAGTAGAAGTCATTAATTTCTGCATATTTAAAACTGAGCTTTTCTTCTGTCTAGAAATCTCAAAATTAAGTGGCTCTTACATAAATATTCATATCAAAGCTTATATTTATTTTTATAGGTAAAATAAAATTGGAAATTGAAGCATCACTCATTAATTCAGACTACAAATTATTTTTTTTAGAAGTTATACTTTCTTTAGAATTTACCCAATTCTTTTCATTAGAATTTATCCACTAATCTAGAATTGTTGCAAAAGAGGCATTTCATTTGGCTATGGGAGAAAAAACTCAACATGAGAAAATTAGCTCTTTCTATGACTGGCATGAACTTATTTTAGGTGATTTCATTTTCTTGTTTTCAGTTCAGTTCAGTAGCTCAGTCATATTGACTCTTTGTGACCCCATGAATCGCAGTACCCCAGGCTTCCCTGTCTATCACCACTCCCAGAGTTCACTCAAACTCATGTCCATCGAGTCAATGATGCCACCCAGACATCTCATCCTCTGTCGTCCCCTTCCACCATCAGAGTCTTTTCCAATGAGTCAACTCTTCACATGAGGTGGCCAAAGTGCTTTAGTTTCAGCTATAGCATCATTCCTTCCAAAGAAATTCCAGGGCTGATCTTCAGAATGGACTGGTTGGATCTCCTTGCAGTCCAAGGGACTCTCAAGAGTCTTCTCCAACACCACAGTTCAAACGCATCAATTCTTCAGCACTCAGCTTTCTTCACAGTCCAACTCTCACATCCATACATGACCACAGGAAAAACCATAGCCTTGACTAGACAGACCTTTGTTGGCAAAGTAATGTCTCTGCTTTTCAATATGCTATCTAGATTGGTCATAACTTTCCTTCCAAGGAGCAAGTGTCCTCCAATTTCATGGCTGCAGTCACCATCTGCAGTGATTTGGAGCCCAAAAAATAATGTCTGACACTGTTTCTACTGTTTCCCATCTATTTCCCATGAAGTGATGGGACCAGATGCCATGATCTTCATTTTGTGAATGTTGAGCTTTCAGCCAACGTTTTCCCTCTCCACTTTCACTTTCATCAAGAGGCTTTTTAGTTCCTCTTCACTTTCTGCCATAAGGGTGGTGTCATCTGCATATCTGAGGTTATTGACATTTCTCATGGCAATCTTGATTTAAGATTGTGCTTCTTCCAGCCCAGCATTTCTCATGATGTACTGTGCATAAAAGTTAAATAAGCAGGGTGACAGTACACAGCCTTGATGTATTCCTTTTCCTATTTAGAACCAGTCTGTTGTTCCATGTCCAGTTCTAACTGTTGCTTCCTGACCTGCATATAGGTTTCTCAAGAGGCAGATCAGGTGGTCTGGTATTCCCATCTCTTTCAGAATTTTCCAGTTTATTGTGATCCACACAGTCAAAGGTTTTGGCATAGTCAATAAAGCAAAAATAGATGTTTTTCGGGAACTCTCTTGATTTTTCGATGATCCAGTGGATGTTGGCAATTTGATCTCTGGTTCTTCTGCCTTTTCTAAAACCAGCTTGAACATCTGGAAGTTCACAGTTCACGTATTGCTGAAGCCTAGCTTGGAGAATTTTGAGCATTACTTTACTAGCGTGTGAGATGAGTGCAATTGTGCAGTAGTTTGAGCATTCTTTGGCATTGCCTTTCTTTGGAATTGGAATGAAAACTGACATTTTCCAGTCCTGTGGCCACTGCTGCATTTTCCAAATTTGCTGGCATATTGAGTGCAACACTTCCACAGCATCATCTTTTAGGATTTGAAATAGCTCAACTGGAATTCCATCACCTCCACTAGCTTTGTTTGTAGTGATGCTTTTTAAGGCCCACTTGACTTCACATTCCAGGATGTCTGCCTCTAGATGATTGATCACACCATCTTGATTATCTTGGTCTTGAAGATCTTTTTTGCACAGTTCTTCCATGTGTTATTGCCACCTCTTCTTAATATCTTCTGCTTCTGTTAGGTCCATACCATTTCTGTCCTTTATTGAGCCAGTCTTTGCGTGAAATGTTCCCTTGGTGTCTCTAATTTTCTTTAAGAGATCTCTAGTCTTTCCCATTCTGTTCTTTTTCTCTATTTCTTTCCATTGATTGCTGAGGACAGCTTTCTCTTCTCTCCTTGCTGTTTTTTGGAACTCTGCATTCAGATGCTTATATCTTTCCTTTTCTCCTTTGCTTTTGGCTTCTCTTCTTTTCACAGCCATTTGTAAGGCCTCCTCAGACAGCCATTTTGCTTTTTTGCATTTCTTTTCCATGGGGATGGTCTTGATCCCTGTCTCCTGTACAATGTTATGAACCTCAGTCCATAGTTCATTTTCTCTTTTAGGAGTGGTTAAATATTCCTGAGAAATTGTTTAAAGTTTCCCCCCCCCCCCACAAATGGTGATTAAAGTTCACTATGGAGCCTAAGAAAGAATCATTCATGTTAACATACTTTTTAACTATATCTGTGAAATAGTTTTTCAAAGAACTTATTGAGCCTATGGCTAGGCCAAATGTATATGTGAGTGGAATTCCAGACTGTGTTTGTAAGTTAGATATAAAGAATTTAACAACTTTCCATAGAAAGAATGATATATAACATTATTAATACTCTAGGTCAGCTTCAATAAAGATAAGAGTGAAGGACTTTCCTGGTAGTCCAATGATTAAGACTACACTTATAATGGAAAGTACTCAAGTGTGATCTCTGGTTGGGGAACTAAGATCCCACATGCCGCATGATGTAGGCAAAAGATTAAAGATAAGAGTAGATTTGAGTCAACTGAAAGAGCAGGGAGATTTCTCTCTTTCTAGCAATATATAATCAACTGGATAGTTTGGGAAATTCTTCCACTATAAAATACATGATAACAGATAAAACAATTACCATTCATGTAAATACTTAGCTTTACCTAAAGGAATGTAAAGAAAGGCAATGCCAAAGAATGTTCAAAATACTGCACAACTGCACTCATCTCACATGCTAACAAAGTAATGCTCAAAATTCTCCAACCCAGACTTCAACAGTAGGTGAACTGTGAACTTCCAGATGTTCAAGCGGGTTAGAAAAGGCAGAGGAACCAGAGATCAAATTGTCAACATCTGTTGAATCATCAAAAAAGCAAGAGAGTTCCAGAAAAACATCTACTTCTGCTTTACTGACTAAACCAAAGCCTTTGTTTGGGTGACAACAAACTGTGGAAAATTCTGAGAGATGGGAATACCAGACCACTTGACCTACCCCCTGAGAATTCTGTATTCAGGTACAGAAGCAACTGTTAGTAGTGGACATGGAACAACAGACTGGTTCCAAATCGGGAAAAGAGTACATCAAGGCTGTATATTGTCACCCTGCTTATTTAACTTATATGCAGAGTACATCATGCAAAATGCTGGGTTAGATGATGCACAGGCTGAAATCAAGATTGCCAGGAGAAATATCAATGACTTCAGATATGCAGATGACATCACCCTTATAGCAGAAAGCAAAAATAAACTAAAGAAAGTCGATGAAAGAGAAGAGTGGAAAAGTTGGCTTAAAATTCAACATTCAGAAAACTAAGATCATGGCATCTGATCCCACCACTTCACAGGAAATAGATGGGGAGACAGTGGAAATGATGACAGACTTCATTTTTTTGGGCTCCAGAATCACTGCAAATTGTGACTGCAGCCATGAAATTAAAAGATGCTTACTCCTTGAAAGAAAAGGTATGAATACTCTAGACAGCATATTAAAAAGCAGAGACATTACTTTCTGACAAAGGTCCCTGTAGTCGAAGTTATGGTTTTTCCAGGAGTCATGTATGGATATGAGAGTTGGACTATAAAGAAAACTGAGCACTGAAGAATTGATGCTTTTGAACTGTGTTGTTGGAGAAGACTCTTGAGAATCCCTTGGACTGCAAGGAGATCAAACCAGTCAATCCTAAAGCAAATGAATCCTGAATATTCATTGGAAGGACTGATGCTGAAACTTCAATACCCTGGCCACCAAATGCAAAGAACTGACTCATTGGAAAAGACCCTGATGTGGGAAAGATTGAATTCAGGAGGAGAAGGGGATGACAGAGGATGAGATGGTTGGATGTCATCATGGGTCAATGGACATGAGTTTGAGCAAACTCCAGGGGTTGGTGATGGACAAGAAAACCTGGTGTGCTGCAGTCCATGGGGTGGCAAAAAGTTGAACATGCCTGAGTGACTGAACTGAGCTGGTGGTTTAAAAAGAGGTAAGCCCAGCATTACCTGTATGGTAGGAAGACTTGGTGGTAGAAAGGTAATTCAAAGGAGATATTTCTGTCAGCAAATTATGCTGGAACATTTGTGTTTCAGATGCAAAACAATAAATAGTGTTCAGTTACTAAAAATTGTATGCCAAAAGTAACTCAAAATCATACAAGCACAAATTTAAAAACCACAAATCTGGATTTTAACATAGGAAAAAAGTCTTTGTGATATTGAGTTGAAATTTTTTCAGATGTGCCATGGAATGTAGCCTTCATAGAATAAAAAGTTGATGAATTAAAATTGAGAGAAATTAACAATTTTCCTTAAAATTATTTTGTAGTACAACAAAATTATTTTATTCATAATGAACTCAAAAAACTCAATTATAATAATACTATGATCAAATATATAAAACTATTTATATAATTTTTTATTATGATTTTAATTATTTCTATACATTTTTCATTTTCAGCATGCTTTGAAGGACTGATTATTATGTATATACAGTAATGATCAAAATTTTTTATACTGTTGAAATGAGTCAGAAACTTACGAACCCTGTTTATTTAATTACAGTTGACCCTTGAACAACATAAGTTTAAACTGCATGGGTCCATGTACAATATATCTTGATTTTTTTCAATAGTAAATATTATAGAGCTACCCAATATGCCATTGGCTCAATCTGCAAGTGTGGACCTACAAATTCAGAAGAAGAACAGATACAAAGGGCAAACTATTAGTTACATGCAAGTTTTTGACGGTGGGTTAGGGTCCCTAGCCCTTGCATTGATCAAGGTTATCTGTATTTAGTATTGGGAGTTGAGTTATTTTTAAGTTAAATTAAATTCAGATATGCAGATGACACCACCCTTAAGGCAGAAAATGAAGAGGAACTAAAAGCCTCTTGATGAAAGTGAAAGAGGAGAGTGAAAAATTTGGCTTAAAGCTCAACATTCAGAAAACGAAGATCATGGCATCTGGTCCCATCACTTCATGGGAAATAGATGGGGAAACAGTGGAAACAGTGTCAGACTTTAATTTTTTGGGCTCCAAATCACTGCAGATGGTGATTGCAGCCATGAAATTAAAAGACGCTTACTCCTTGGAAGGAAAGTTATGACCAACCTAGATAGCATATTCAAAAGCAGAGATTACTTTGCCAACAAAGGTCTGTCTAGTCAAGGCTATGGTTTTTCCAGTGGTCATGTATGGATGTGAGAGTTGGACTGTGAAGAAAGCTGAGTGTCGAAGAACTGATGCTTTTGTACTGTGGTGTTGTAGAAGACTCTTGAGAGTCCCTTGGACTGCAAGGAGATTCAACCAGTCCATTCTAAAGGAGATCAGTCCTGGGTGTTCTTTCTAAGGAATGAGGCTAAAGCTGAAACTCCAGTATTTTGGCCACCTCATGTGAAGAGTTGACTCATTGGAAAAGACTCTGATGCTGGGAGGGATTGGGGGCAGGAGGAGACAGGGATGACAGAGGATGAGATGATTGGATAGCATCGCCAGCTTGATGGACATGAGTTTGAGGGAACTCCGGGAGTTGGTGATGGACAGGGAGGCCTGGCGTGCTGCAGTTCATGGGGTCGCAAAGACTCGGACACAGCTGAGCAACTGAACTGAACTGAAACTTGATTTAACTTAAATAAATTTCCCAACTTTCTTGAGGTATGGTTGACAGATAAATATTGTATATATTTATGGTGTAAAGGGCAATGATGTTATACACACACATTGTGCAATGATCGCCACCATTAGCTGTGAACTCATATTCGCTTTATGAGGGATCTAATTTCTTGACCAGGAATCAAACTCAGGCCCGCAGCTTTGGGAGCTCAGAGTCTTAGCCACTGATCCACCATAGAATTTCCCAGAATTAAACCAGTTAACATTTTTATCTGTATACAGTTACTCTTTTATTGTGAGTGTTGTGAGAACAGAAATCTATTCACGTAGCTAATTCCAAGTATACAAAACATTATTATTAATTACAGTCATCATGCTGTACTTTTTATCTCCAGAATTGATTTATCTTCTATCTGAAAATTTACCTTTGACCAACTTCTCCCTGTTTCCACCACACTTCAACTCCTGGTAATTGATGTTCTAGAGTCTGTTTCTATGAGTTTGACTGTTTCGGATTTCACAAAAAAGTGAGATCATGCAATAATTTTTTCCTTTGGCTTATTTTATTTAGTGCAATAATGTGTTCCAGGTTGATTTTAGTTTATGGCTAAAGCAAATTCCATTATGTATGTATATATATATCTCACATTTCTCAATCCATTCATTTCTTGAAGGTTGTTTACATATTTTGTCTTTGCTGTTGTGAATAAGACTGTAATGAATGTTGGACTGCAGATGTCTTTTTGAGATACTGGTTTCATTTCCTTTGGATCTATATCCAGAAGTGGGTATGGGGGATTACATGTAGTTATATTTTTAATTTTTTGAGGAACCTCCTATGTTTTCTATAATAACCTTACCAATTTATACTTAGACAATATACAAAGGTGTTTTTTTTTCTCCACATCCTCACCAGTATTTGTTATCTTTTTTCTTTTTGATAGTAGACATCCTAACAAGTGTGAGATGGCAACTCATCATGGTTTTGTTTGCATTTCCCTGAGGATTAGTGGTATTGAACATTTCAATTCAAAGGAAAAAAGGAAAATTTAAAGAGAAGATTGAGATATTTTGAATGGGTTAAGTGTGAATATTGATATAAACTAGTCAGATTAACACAAAATATATGAAAAACTAGAGTTAAAAGGAAATAGAAAAGTCAAATTGCATGTTCTTTGGGTAAATATTTTACTTTTAAAGTATTTTAGAAATAGTAAAAAAAAAATTTAGTCTGTTTATGCTTTCACTCTATCAACATTTTTATATAATTTGAAATATTTTATATGGTCATCTTTTAATATGTATAGGACATAAAAATGCATATTGCATGTTTTTTAATTTTCATTTTATGATATTATATAAGCAATCATATACAGATAAATATATTAACATTTAATGACTCTTTTTGAAACAGAATAAAATATAAAAAATATATATCCTCTGGAATCCTTGTATATTCCTCCCAAATTTTGGATTATGTTTATCCAAGAAGAAATAAAAAACCTAAACCCATTAGATCTGGTGTATTACATTTACATCAATCAAACCCAGGGAAACACATTTATTGAAAGTTTGAAGTGTGGAGATAAAATAAGAACAAAATAATGTGAAGAAATAAAGGGCCCATAATGAACCCTTTGAAAAATAAAATGATAGTTAAAAAAGTTAATTTTTTTGAAAAGTCATATTAATGATTATATTTGTCAAAATTACGATTATCATGGATTCTTTTAACTTTCTTCCTTAATAAAGCTTTTCCCAAGGGAGTGTGTTACAGGGTCCCCAATAACAATTTTGTCCAGAAGTGTTCTAATTAACTGTGCCAGAGGCTCTGCTGTGCTGTCTAGTTAATGCTTTCTATCTGGTTCTTTGCTGGCCATCATGTATCATTGTTCGGCAAATGACAGCAGTCAGGTTATTAAAGGTGTAGATATTAAATTAACAACAGTAGTAAACATTGTAGCTGTACTTCACATCTCAGCAGAACCAATGAAGTGGGTGACACTGAATCCATGCTGATATGCTGGAATGACAGATGGGCATCATTTAACACAATACATCAGTGGGCAACCCACGTACCACAGCTGTCCTCCACTAAATGAATTAGATCAGGGTAATTAATCTAAGGCAGAAAGTATTACTAAACTGGATCCTAAGCAGAATTAGAGAACAATGAAATATCCTGCTCAAAAATTGAAAGGGATTTGTGCTTTAACAGTTCGAGTGCTGACAAAAGGGTTTCCAGGAGTTATTTCATTTCTGAAAATAAAAATTATAAAAATCTTCCCTTTTTTTTGAGAAACAAACTCACCATTTGGGGTTAAAATGAATGATGGCTATTACTTTACTCTTATCCTAAAAATATATGCTGCTGAGAGATGAAGCTCAGCCTAGTTGTATGTATGGATAAATTCTTTAAATTAAAACAAAATTCATTATCTTTCTTCATATATGTTTGCTCCAGATATAATGGTCTAAAGACTAGTATTTACACTGATAATAATTCACCTATCAAGCTCTCATTTCAGAGAAGGTGATGGCACCCCACTCTAGTACTCTTGCCTGGAAAATACCAGGGACAGAGGAGCCTGGTAGGCTGCGGTCCATGGGGTTGTGAAGGGTCAGACACAACTGAGTGACTTCCCTTTCACTTTTCACTTTCATGCATTGGAGAAGGAAATGGTGACCCACTCCAGTGTTCTTGCCTGGAGAATCCCAGGGATGGGGGAGCCTGGTGGGCTGCCATCTATGGGGTCACACAGAGTTGGACATGACTGAAGTGACTTAGCAGCAGCAGCAGCAAGCTCTCATTTTAGATAGATGTTATACAGAGAAATGAATGAATGGCTAGACAAGTGATAGATTATAGATTTTTTTTCTTTCTGACTTCAATTTCCTGTCAGACTAAAGATTATTTAGATTTGCAGTTAGTCTTGCAAAATATCAGGCACAGGTTCTTAACAATTTGGAGGAACTTCTTAAATATCTCATTCATTTCAAGAATCTACTTAAGCTATAATTAATATTATTGACTCCTTTATTCATTTATAATAATTTGCATTTAAGGCCAAAATATTTACAGTTTAATATAAAAATTCCTTCTTAAAATGGCTGTTTAAATTGTTTTGATAAGCTTAAAGTACAGATTTGTGAAGTATATCTTTAAAAAAATGTTCTGGATGTTATATTTTGAAATTTATAATAGATCTAACCCATGATTTGGACAAGAGTCAGAAACTATGTTTAAAATTATCAAATAAACAAATGCATTTTCTCTAATGTTTAGCATTAAATCAATGTGTGCCTAACTGTACTTATCTTTTGTTAAAGATCTCAGAACTGAGACATTAATTTCTAACTCATGAATGCCTTATGGATTTAACTTCAAATATTTCACTGTACAAGTTCTGAAATCTTCCTATGAAACATATTTGTGACAATTGGGGCCATTGATCAAGCAGCTTGTCATCTGCTCAATTGTTAAAGTTTTTACTTTCTTTCTCTTTTCTTTCCAGAGGTTCCTTTCTTGTACCTCTCATGGGAAGATGCGGAAAATCTACTGCTAATTACTGCAGTTAAATTTTTTAACACAGCAGGAGATATCCAAACACAATCCTTTTTTTAAAAGAATTTGCTCTCTTCTTGTTAAGTTAGTGACTCTTAGTAGGAGGCCTGCAACAATCACATCAAACTCTTGTGTGTTTATTATTATAGAAGCTTGGCAAGCTGCAGGTAGAAGAAGCTACCACATGCACGGTATCTGATTTTTAAATTTTATTCTCTTGATCATCATCTGTGATTAAATTGTGGACTAACTGCTGGCCACATTTAAGTATTAGAATTGAAAATATGTTTGAAGGGCAGAAAAATATAAAAAAAAACCTCTTCGAAGATATTTAATCTCTCTCTAAATTCTCAAAATTAGAAAATGCCCACATAAGTTGAGTTATATAATCTTCAAAATCTTATATGTATTTTTAACTAAATGTGTAAATGATTAAATATGAAAAGAAAGGGACTATAATATTTAATTGAACTCTATTGAATAAAAACCATATTAACTTAAATTAAGCCTGAAATATTTCTTTGTCTTGATGAAAAGATTATATTTGTGTTATTTTTAGGATATTAATAAGGCTCAATTTTAGTGGGTTTGAACTTTTTTTCTGATTGAACAACTGTCTGGAATATTATTATGAGTTCTTCATCTTGAATGGTTGGTCATTGAGCAGGAACCATTCAAAGACCAATTTTAGTTGTTGCATAACTAATGATATTTTGCATTATATTCAGAAGCTCTTTATCTGCTAACATATTCTGTGTCTCCATATAGTTTAAATCCTATACTCTTATGTATGAGCAATAATAACATACTGCTATAAACTAATTTTATTTCTATAACCCATGATATGACATTACAGAGTGATAGCCATATCATATTGTCCTTGCATGCAAAGCTGACATTACTGAGTCACCAATATTACAAGGTATAATTTTAGTCATACTCACATCCTGACTTTTCTACTTAGGAGCTTCTATTTTTTACCTTGAGAATATTATTTTAAGTATCTGAACTCGAGTTTTCTTATTTCTAAAATGAGAAGAATAACCTTGCATTTTGTTGGGACTCAACAGAAAGAAAACAAATTTCCATATTTAATACTTTAATTGTTTATATCAGTCTGGCAAATATTTTACAGTACTTAATGTAAAGAACTGGTATAAAGTATTTAATAAATGGTTTTGACATAGAAAAACACACACATGTATTTATAAGACCAGAGTTTCTTTGTGCAGAGCTGCTTTTTTTGGTGAAAACGGAAGCCTTCTTAAAAGATAGTCTTGGGCACTGACTAGATGAAAGCTATAAACCAAAAACTCAAATCTGCTTCGAAAAAATTCCTACCTATTGCCATATTACTCCAAGGACCAATGATTGGATTTTACATTCCAAAAGTACTGATACATATTTTCTTTATGAATAACAGTCATTAAAATGAAGCTCAAGCATAAAGACTTATGAATGGAGTCTCATTATGATATGGTTTTCTAAGGAATAGTGTTCATGATTCAGCAGTTGAACTTCAAGTTACCAAGATATGAAAAAGACTGCAATACAGGAGACCCTGATTCAATCCCTGGGTCAGGAAGATCCCTCAGAGAAGGGAATGGCAATCCATTCCAGTATTCTTGCCTGGAGGATCCCATGGACAGAGGAGACTGGCAGGCTACAGTCCATGGGATCTCAAAGAGTCAGACACGACTTGAGACTTAACACACAAAGTCTGATTGGGAGGGTTACAGAGAAGGTATCTAGTTTTAATAAATATATGACATACAGAATTATTATATATGTTTATGAATGAAGTTATAGGATATTAGCTCCATGTGGAGGCCTTAGAAATAGATTAAATTATTCAGAAAAAGAATTACAGAACATAGAGAAATAAGGACCAAAATTTGAATCCGCTGTGCTAGATTAGTGAGGATGACAATAATTGTGAGTGTATGTGTGCACATACATGTAGGTATTCTTTGGTTGGGAAGATGAGTAAAAATTGGAGTCATAAAGAGGAGAAATAGTTGGTCTTTTGGGATTGTAGAAATAGAAAAGTAATATTAATAGAGCCCTTAAACATTCAATTTAGAGAAGAAAATTTCAGAATGCAACATAGGAGAGTAATAGACAACTGAATCTAAGAATCTGAAGGTACGTTACTGAGATTAGAGGCTAATAGAGGAAATAATGGGATAGGGAGTTCAGCAGAGCGACCAGGACACACAAAAGACTCCCTCTACGGAGATATGAGAGTGGAACGGAGTACAGGACAGATGGTTCCAGATGTACGATGGGTCGAGAATCATTTTCTGATGTTGCAAAGCTGCAAAAGTCATATGGATTCAGTAGAAACTATACTTCATCTTTGAATTTTGATCTTTTCCCCAGGCTAGTGATACATGATACCATACTCTCTGTAATGTGTGGCAGTGGCAGTGAGCTGCAACTCACAGTAAGCCATGCAATCATGAGAATAAACAACCAAACAGCTGATACATTTACAATCACTCTATACCCACACAACCATTCTGCTTTTCACTTTTGTATGGTATTCAATAAATTACATAAAATATTTAACACTGTATTATCAAATAGCCTTTGTATTAGGTGATTATGCTCATTATGTAGGCTAATACAAGTGTTCTGAGCACATTGAAGACAGGATAGGCTAAGCTATGCTGTTCTCTAGGTTAGGTGTATTAAATTCATTTCAACTTATGATATTGATGTTTATAATTTATGATGGGCTTATCAGGTTGTAACTCTGTCATATCTTGAAGAAGTTTTATATAATAAACAATTTATTGAGGAAAGTAAGACAATGACCTATATATTTTCCAGCGATTTTAATGATGAAATGGAGGCTGTAGAAAAAATGGTTTATCAAAACTAGGATATGTGTTACTCCAGTAAACCCGAAATAAAGCTTAGAAGGAGACTTGTGCAGTTTTAAGGCTAGAAGAGCTATTCCAGTTGTTAATAGATTTCATCCAAGCTAATTTTTTAATGTTTAAGAAATTTCAATCACCCACTGGTTCCAATAAATGTGCTTTCAGCTCTAGTTGAACTAGTGGATATTAATTATCGCATGTCTATTATGTTATAGACATACTTGAATGCCAAAAAACCTGCATTTACATTTTAGCTTTACTATTTCCAGTTTTACTATATTTATTACATGCCATTTCTGTATCCATAAAGTATCCATTTTATCACACTTGTTCTGTTTCCTCATTGTCAAATGTATTTGATTTATGTCATTACTTTATAAAAAATAAATATAATTTTATATATAGTGCCTCTAGCATAAGGCTTTGAGCACATATTGGGTGCACTATAAAAGTTAATTCTTTTTTCTTTTGTTCTTTCTCTAAGTGGTAGTAAAAATGCAAATGCTCTTTAATCCTTAATAACACAGTTCCAAATAGAAATTGAGCTTTAAATGTTATTGGTGCTGATATTGTGATCTTTGGTTATCAGAAATGTGGTCTTTATAATCATTAAAGAAATCTACAGGCAATTCTAATTTCCAATATATATGACTTCTAACTGTTATAATGAAACATTGGTCCTATTGGGAACTGTCCTGTTTGACTTCTGACCTACTAATTTTGATTAATTTGATTGGATCCCCTCAGAATAGATACTATCTGATTACTCATTGCTGGATTAAGGTTCAATCACTTAGGTAAAGCTCATTTAATCTTTTTCAATAAAAAGGTATTATGTCCCTATCCAAAAATCATGGTAAAAAGTTTATTTTCTATTTCTGTTGCAGCTCTATCCAGAAAAAAACAAAGTGTTTTAAATCTGTTGTATGGTATTATTTTATATACATATGTTAATGGAAAAAATTAGTTCTGATGCTTTTATTCTTGAATGATTGTTAATTAAAATTAATTGAGAATGTACTGGTCATCCTTGTATGCTAGACAGGCAGTAGGTCCTTGACTTTGAGTGTCCCTCAATGTACATTTTAACTGCAACTATAATGTTAACAAATTTACTACCTTAAATTAGGTAGATTTCTATTTTTCCAATTAAAATAAATAAATTTAAATTAAAAATAAATAAAATAAAAATTTAAAAAAATTAAAAAAAAGATTTTTTACACTCTGAAAGAGAACATTGATAGAAAATTAGTGTAACTCATGAGTCATGAACACACAAAGATCAATCATGTAAGTATTTAATTCTTTTCTTCTAAGGTAACCTAAAGGCACTATAATTTTACAGAGAGATTAACTTGTTTGAGAAAAGAAGCTATTAATCTCTCCCAGAACAGGCTGCTGAATCATTCTCATCATTCTGTCAATGTCATTCTACAACTGAGTTTCAGACAATTTTTGCAAGAATAAGATGTGTAGGTATTCAAAAATTATAATATTCTTAGCTGAGTATTCCTAATTATGTCTTCAGTTTATATTTGCTTAAGGCTTTTATGTTCCAATAATTCCCTCTTCAGTTTCTTCCTTTTTTACTGTATCACACTTGGCTAGTGCTAGAAAGATGGCATTCTTTGGTTGATATTTTCTACTTACTTTGCATAATGGGATGCTTCAGTGAAATGTGTTAAAGAAATTAGAGATCAAAGTAAAAGTGAAATTCACTCAGTCATGTCTGACTCTTTGCAACCCATGGACTATACAGTCCATGGAATTCTTCAGGCCAGATTACTGAAGTGGGTAGCCTTTCCCTTCTTCAGGGAATCTTCCCAACCCAGGGAACGAACTCAGGTCTCCCTCATTGCAGGTGGATTCTTTACCAGCTGAGCCACAAGGGAAGCCCTAGTGATCAAAAAGTAGATAAAAACATGTTTATGTAATCATCGTTCTGAACTATAAACAGTTACTTGAATAGATTAATATTTTTTTCTCTGAAACCCAATGCAAATCCAAGTTCTAAAAGAGGAAAGGAATGCTGATTATTTTACCAGGCCATGTAGACTATCCACGTGAACTCCTTGGAAGAAAAGCTGTGTCCAAACTAGACAGCATATTAAAAAGCAGAGACATTACTTTGCTGACAAAGGTCCTTCTAGTCAAGGCTATGGTTTTTTTCAGTAGTCATGTATGAATGTGAGAGTTGGACTGTAAAGGAAGCTGAGCATCAAAGAACTGGTGCTTTTGAACTGTGGTGTTGGAGAAGACTCTTGAGAGTCCCTTGGACTGCAAGGAGATCCAACCAGTCCATTCTAAAGGAGATCAGTCCTAAATAATCATTGGAAGGACTGATGTTGAAGTGGAAACTCCAATACTTTGGCCACCCGATACAAAGAATCGACTCATTGGGAAAGACTCTGATGCTGGGAAAGATTGAAGGCAGGAGGAGACAGGGATGACAGTGGATGAGATGGTTGGATGGCATCACTGACTCAATGACATGAGTTTGAGCAAACTCCAGGAGTTGGACAGGGAAGCCTGGTGTGCTGCAGTCCATAGGGTGGCAAAGAATCAGACACGACTGATTCTGAACCAAGCGGCTGAACTGACTGACTGATGTGGATTATAGATACTTCCACATGAACATGCTTCTGAGTGACTTCTCATTTCTGTTCCTCCTTTTTTACCATTTTGATTTTATGGAGAATAATGTGTTTCAAGATTTTGAGGCTTTCCAGGTGACACTAGTGGTAAAGAACCCACCTGCCAGTGTTGGAGACACAAGAGATTTGGGTTTGATCCCAGGGTCGGGAAGATCCACTGGAGGAGGGCATGGAAACTCACTCCTATTCTATCCTGGAGAATCTGAGAAACAAAGGAGGCTGGGTGGCTACAGTCTATGGGATCACAAAGAGTCAGACAAAAATGAAGTGACTTAGCACACATGCAAGATTTTTAATGGAAAAGGTATCTTACCATTCAGAATGTTAAATTAACAATTATTCCAAATATATACGTCAATGCTACTCTCTCAATTCATCCTCCCCACTCCTTCCCCCACTCCGTCCACAATTAATTCTCTACATCTGTGCCTCTATTCCTACCCTGCAAATAAGGTTCATCATTATCATTTTTCTTATTCCGTATAGTTGAGCTATTTCATATCCTGAAAGTTGATGCTGTGAAAGTGCTGCACTCAATATGCCAGCAAATTTGGAAAACTCAGCAGTGGCCACAGGACTGGAAAAGGTCAGTTTTCATTCCAATCCCAAAGAAAGGCAATGCCAAAGAATGCTCAAACTACCGCACAATTGCACTCATCTCACATGCTAGTAAAGTCATGCTCAAAATTCTCCAAGCCAGGCTTCAGCAATACGTGAACCATGAACTTCCTGATGTTCAAGCTGGTTTTAGAAAAGTCAGAGGAACCAGAGATCAAATTGCCAACATCCACTGGATCATGGAAAAAGCAAGAGAATTCCCGAAAAACATCTATTTCTGCTTTATTGACTATGCCAAAGCCTTTGACTGTGTGGATCACAATAAACTGTGGAAAATTCTGAGGGAGATGGGAATACCCGACCACCTGATCTGCCTCTTGAGAAATCTGTATGCAGGTCAGGAAGCAGCAGTTAGAACTGGACATGAAACAAAAGACTGGTTCCAAATAGGAAAAGGAGTACGTCAAGGCTGTATATTGTCACCTTGCTTATTCAACTTCTATGCAGAGTACATCATGAGAAACACTGGGCTGTAAGAAACACAAGCTGGAATCAAGATTGCCAGGAGAAAGATCAATAATCTCAGATATGCAGATGACACCACCCCTATGGCAGAAAGTGAAGAGGAACTAAAAGCCTCTTGATGAAAGTGAAAGTGGAGAGTGAAAAAGTTGGCTGAAAGCTCAACATTCAGAAAATGAAGATCATGGCATCCGGTCCCATCACTTCATGGGAAATAGATGGGGAAACAGTAGAAACAGTGTCAGACTTTATTTTGGGGGGCTCCAAAATCACTGCAGATGGTGACTGCAGCCATGAAATTAAGAGACGCTTGCTCCTTGGAAGAAAAGTTATGACCAACCTAGATAGTATATTCAAAAGCAGAGACATTACTTTGCCAGCTAAGGTCCATCTAGTCAAGGCTATTGTTTTTCCAGTAGTCATGTATGGATGTGAGAGTTGAACTGTGAAGAAGGCTGAGCGCCAAAGAATTGATGCGTTTGAACTGTGGTGTTGGAGAAGACTCTTGAGAGTCCCTTGGACTGCAAGGAGATCCAACCAATCCATTCTGAAGGAGATCAGTCTTGGGTGTTCTTTCTAAGGAATGATGCTAAAGCTGAAACTCCAGTACTTTGGCCACCTCATGCGAAGAGTTGACTCATTGGAAAAGACTCTGATGCTGGGAGGGATTTCAGGGCAGGAGGAGAAGGGAATGACAGAGGGATGACATGGCTGGATGGCATCGCTGACTCAATGGATGTGAATCTGAGTGAACTCCAGGAGTTGATGATAGACAGGGATGCCTGGCATGCTGCGATTCATGGGGTCGCAAAGAGTCAGACACGACTGAGCAACTGAACTGAACTGAACTGAACTATGTGTTAACATACAATATTTGTTTTTTGGCTAACTGATTTCAATCTGTATGACAGGCTCTAGATTAATTCACATCACTGCAACTGACTCAGTTTCATTCCTTTTTATGATGAATGTTCCATTATATAGCTGCATCACATCTTCTTTATTCATTCTCTGTTGATAGACATCTGGTTTGTTTGCATGTCTTGGCTATTGTAAATGGTGCTGAGATGAACGATAGGGTACATGTGCCTTTCTGAATTATGGTTTTCTCAGGGTTATGACCCACAGGGGGATTTCGGATCATATCTAGTTCTATGTTTAGTGCCTTAGTTCAGTTCAGTCACTTATTCATGTCCAACTGTTTGTGATCCCATAAACCTCAGCATGCCAGGCCTCCCTGTCCATCACCAACTCCTAGAGTTTACCCAAACTTATGTCCACTGAATCAGTGATGGCATCCAACTATCTCATCCTCTGTCATCCCCTTCTCCTCCTGCCCTCAATCTTTCCCAGCATCAGGGTCTTTTCAAATGAGTCAGCTCTTCACATCAGGTGGCCAAAGTATTGGAGTTTCAGCTTCAACATCAGTCCTTCCAATGAACACCCAAGACTGATCTCCTTTAAGATGGACTGGCTGAATCTCCTTGCAGTCCAAGGGACTCTCAAGATTCTTCTCCAACCCCACAGTTCAAACACATCAATTCTTTGGTTCTCAGCTTTCTTTATAGTCCAACTCTCACATTCATACATGAGTACTAGAAAAACCATAGCCTTGACTAGACAGACCCTGTTGACAAAGTTATGTCTCTGCTTTTAATGTCCTGTCTAAGTTGGTCATAACTTTCCTTCCAAGGAGTAAGTGTCTTTTAATTTCATGGCTGCAATCACCATATGCAGAGATTTTGGAGACCCCCAAAATAAAGTCTGACACTGTTTCCACTGTTTCCCCATCTATCTGCCATGAAGTGATGGGACTGGATGCCATGATATTAGTTTTCTGAATGTTGAGCTTTAAGCCAACTTTTTCACTCTCCTCTTTCACTTTCATCAAGAGGCTCTTTAGTTCTTTTTCACTTTCTGCCATAATGGTGGTATCATCTGCATATCTGAGGTTATTGATATTTCTGTCAGCAATATTAGTGTCTTAAGGAACCTCCATACTGTTGTCCACAGTGACTGTATCAATTTATATTCCCACCAACAATGTAAGAGGGTTCTGTTTTCTCCACTCTTTCTCCAGCATTTACTGTTTGTAAATTTTTTTTAAAAATGATGCCATTCTGGCTGGTGTGAGATGATATCTCATTGTAGTTTTGATTTGCATTTCTCTAATAATTAATGCTATTGAGCATCTTTTCATGTGCTTCTTGGCCATCGGTATGTCTTCTTTGGAATGATGTCTATTTAGGTCTTCTGTCAATTTTTTGATGGATAGTTTGCTTCTTTTAAAATTGAGCTCCATGAGCTGTTTGTATACTTTGGAGAGTAATCCTTTCTCAGTTGCTTCATTTGCAAATATTCTCTCCCATTTTGAGGGCTATCTTTTATCTTGTTGGTTTTCTGTTTTGTGAAAGCTTTTAAGTTTAATTAGATCCACATTTTTATTTTTTATTTTTTTTTCATTGTTTAGAAGGTGGGTTGAAGAATATCATGCTGTTTATGTCAAAGAGTAGTTTTCCTATGAGAGTTTTATTGTGTCCGGCCTTACATTCAGGTCTTTAATTCATTTTGAATTATTTTTGTGTATGGTGTTAGGTAGTGTTCTAATTTCATTCTTTTATATGTGACTTTCCAGATTTCCCAGCACCTTTATTTAAGAGGCTGTCTTTTGTATAGTCTTGCCTTCTTTGTCATCAACTACGGGACCATAGGAGCAAAGGTTTATCTCTAGGCTTTCTATCCTGTTCAGCTGATCTGTATTTCTGTTTTTGTGCCAGTGCCATACTGTTTTGATTACATACTGTTTTGTTTTGCATTTACCACTGCAAAGAAAAGAATAAAATACCTAGGAAAAACTTATGGAAAGGACTTGTACTCAGAAAAACTAGAAAATACTGATGAAAGAAATCAAAGAGGACATAAACAGATGGAGAAATATACCATGTTCTTGGATTGGAAGAATATATTGCCTATAATGAACATGAATATATTACCCAAAGCAGTCTACAGATTCAGTGCAATTCCAAACAAATAAACAATGACATTCTTCACAGAATTAGAGCAAAATTTTTTACACTTTGTATGCAAACAAACAAACAAAAAAAAACCCGAATAGCCAAATTAATCTTGAGAAAGAAAAACAGAGCAAGAAGGAGGCTTCTATTTGTTTTTTACAGACATTTTATATTTTAGAAGAAATCTATATTTATTTTAAAAGGTTGTGACGATCATGCAGAGAATTCCAATATCTCCCTCACCTAGTATCTTTGTTATTAATGTCTACATGAGGATATTCTATTTGTCACAAATAATGAATCTATTTGATCCATTGTTATTAACTAAAATCCATACTTTATTCATATATCTTTAATTTTACTTACTGTTCTTTTTATGTTCCAAGATCTCTTTCAGAGTACTATATCACCTGGTTTTCATGTTTCCTTAGGCTTCCCTAGGCCTCTGCAATTTTCTCACACTTTCCTTGCTATGAATTTGTTAGCCTGAGGAAAACGAATCAGATATTTTGGAGAATGTTCTTCAGCTGAGATTTGTTTAATGTTTTCTTCATGAGTAAACACAAATTATTGGTTTTTGAGAGAAAACCCATAAAAGCAAAATGCCATTCTCAATACACTGTATGAAGGGTACAGACGCTCAATATTATTTATTTCTATTGATTTAATTTTAATCTTGTGGCTGATATAGTGTTTGTCAGGCTTCACTACTGTAAAGTTATTCTTTCCCCTTCCTTCCATAAATTAATCTTTGGAAAGAAAGGACTATGTTCATCAGATATTTAAGGAGTGGAGAGTTATGCATCACCTTCTACAGGGGGGCATATCTACATCAATTGGATTTTTTCTGTGTGGTGGTGTGTCTATTCTTTCTCTACTTATTTACTGTAATCATTATTTTAATCAGTATATACTCATGTGTATTTATTTTATAGTTTGGGTTGTAAACTGCTATATATATATTTTGTTCAGGTTAGTTCAGCTTTGACCTTTGGGAATTCTTTCAGTTGACTCCCAGGTTCCTTTGACATACATTCTTTTTTTTTTTTTTAAGTGGTTCTTTATTTTCTGACACTAAAACATAGCCTGAATTCACAGAATTAGTCATTTCTTCAAGGAGATTTTGTTTCTGTTATTAGAGATTTTAATTATAAACTAAGGTCTAAGCACTAGGTATGCTCGTTGCTCTTGGAGTGTCATTGTTTCTAGGCTCTCTAGGCTAACAAAGAAAGCAAATATATGTGCATATGCTGACTAGTGTGTATATGCATATCTTGAGGCATTTATGTTGTATGTATTACCTAGATAGATAGAGATAATATATTACAGTTATTCATATCATATGTTTCACATATAATATGTATTATTTATTTTAAGTTAAACATGAATTTGTACTGATATCTCCAAATTTAGTCTATCCCATGTGAATCATTCTAGCTTTCTCTCTTTGACTGTATATAACCTCCCTTTCCAATGATGAAACATGTCTCTCACCATCAATCATCTATTCTATCCATTGATCAAATCCAGTATGCATGCATAGTTTTTCAGAGTTGTTAACTGTATCTCTATTGGAAATGATTTGATCATCTAGAGTACACCTCAAATTCTCCATGAGGAAAAGCTGTTTTGTTCATTGCTGTATTTTCAGTGTATAACCTATAGCCTGGAACATTGAGAGGACTCCGGAAATACTTGTGTGTAAATAAAGATAAGATATGATTATGACTCAGACCAGAATCATAGGTACCATAATGTTAACTTGAGGAATTTAGAACCATTATGTAGTAAATCAGAAAGTTTTAGCTATATTATGCTAGGGATTAATAAAAAATAAATAACATAAAGATGATTTTTAGAAGAAATTGTGTGGTAGTAGAATGATGAAAAAATTATTTTTTATTTTTATTACATTTTTTTCCTTTATTAACATTTCCTTTTGATTATTTCCTATGTTTTAAGTCTCCCTTTTTCCCCACAGCCCAACCTCTGGTAACTATCATTCTAGTCTCTGTTACTATGAGTTAGACTTGAGTCTTTCTTATAAATTCAGTCTTTGTGCTTAAATTATCCATCTGATCTTAGTTGTTCTCTGCTTTTTCCATTTTAACCCTTAACATATCAATCATAGTTATTTTTCATTACTTGTGTGATAGTTTCAACATCTGTCTGGTTCTTATGCTCAGTTCTTCTCTTCAAACTGTGAAATTTTTTTTTTAAATACATCTTGTAATTTTTTTGTTGAAAGCTTAACTTGTCTAATAGAAACTGAGGTACATAGGGCTTTATTGTGAGAATTTCTGTTAATCTGGCTATTGTGCTTTTAAAAATATTTTCTGCTACTATAGGTACCAGAGGTTTCATGTTTCTTGAGTAACCTTGATTTTGTCCTCCCCTATTTACTTTGGCCCTCCCTTTGTATTCCTCCTCTGAGAAAGCCTGCATTTTGCAATTCTTTGAGGTGTTCCCACTGTTGAAACACTGGCTCTCTGGTGCTGTGATGATAAAGTGTATGTATATATTGGGGGTGGGTATCATTCTATAATCTCCCAATTAAGTCTCATGTGCTTGTCTCGTGACCTTTTAGTATAGTTCTCCCCTACCCCTGAGTGAAATAGGGGAACTAGAGGAGGATGGAGTGAAACTATTGCCCTTATCCATACCTCTGAGACAAAATTTTCATGATTTTGCGCTGGAGAATATATTTTTGTTATGCAGAATGCTTTAGGTGTCTTTCACAATAATTACCTTATCTCTCCTCCTGCCAGAGACACTATGAAATCTTTCTTGGAGAATGTGCTTTACAGAATATTTAATCACATATAAGAGGGTGAAGCAAAATATAACCTTTTTCTGAAGATCAAAAGACCTTTTGAAACTTGAATCTATTCTCTGACATTTAAGAGTGGTTAACAGAAACTTTGCTAAATTATAATGAGTGCTTTCAAGTTAAAATATACTGATGGATTAGTATCATGATCCACTGAGGAAACATATGTGGCAAAATTGTCCTTTCATCAGTATTATCTTAGATTCCTTTATCTTTTCATTTTATCTTCCTTGAAGATTATGCTTTAATCAAAACAGGAATATCACATTCCCTTTCAAATAGATCTTTTTATAAATTTTTTAATAGAAGGTGAAAATGAAGCTTATAATAACTGTCATGTTCTTTTTTAAATTTGGGAAGAATATTATGTAAATTATGACCTATGCCAGTATATAAATTATTGTCAAATCAATTTGAGAAGTTTTCAAAGGTAATGAATAAGTATGCTAGCTCACAAGTTTCTAAGAACACAGAAAATGATACCACAGCAGATAATCTATTTTTTAAAATTGGTAGGATACAGATAAAGCAGCACTCAGAGGGAAATTTATAGCTTTAAATGCTTATGTTAATAAGGAAATAGTTCAAAATCAATATCCAAAGTTTCCACCTAAAGTCAGCAGAAAAAGAGGCAGAAAGTATGTAGAACAAAAGAAATAATAAAAGTCAGACTGAAGATCAAAGACCTAAAAAGCAGAAAAATAAACTAAAAGTTAGCTCTTTGTAAAGATAAAAAGTAATAAACTTTTAGTTAAATTGATTATAGGAAAAATAAATCTTGATGTCTTAATTTTGGAATTAAGAACAAAACAAGGAACATCACTAATTGCCTAAATAATTTTAAATAACTAGGAGGGAACATTATGAATAATTTCATGTCACTATATTAGATAAATCAAATGCACAATTCCCACAAATATACAACTTGGCCCAGGAAGAAAAAGAAATCTTAATTTACCAATGATAGGTAGAGCCATTAAATTAATACTTAAAATATTTCTATAAAGGAAAACCCAAGCTTAAATAACTTTATTGGAAAATTTATGAAGCATTTAAAAAGAAAAAAGGGAAGAGTATACTAATTGCATCACATAGAGCAAATCAACTTAGTTCACATACTCACAATCTGTCTACACAAATATTCAACTGCAATTTTATTAAAACCATAAACTCAAGACATTTTGCTTATCAAATTAGAAAACTTCACAAATTACTAATGAGATTTCTGGGTTCTAAAATATAAAGGAATAGACACAGCAAAGGTCCTGCTTGCTGCAAAATTATATATCTTTACTAACAAAATTTTATTGTACGTCCATTTCTCAGGAAATAAGAAAATCATCTAAAATGTCTTTTTACATCTTCAATGTCACAAAAATTTGTAAAAATATATATAAAATTCAATGTGTAAATGTCTAATTTCATGAAGAATTTTAACACTAACATAAGTAGCAAAATAAGATAAATAGCAAAGGAAAAAGTAAAGTTACAAAGCTTCCATAAATTTCCACTTATTTAGAAAATTTAAAAGCCAAACTTATGAATAACTCCAGGGTCAAAGAAGAATTTATAATAGAAGTAAACAATTCACTAGACTTGAATGACATTTTATATAATACATGTAAAACTTCTGAAATATAAATAAAGTAAGCATAATTTAATGCTTATATTATAAAATCATTTGATGCTGATTTCTGAGCTGTGTTCCATTTATGATGTTATTAAAAAATGAAACAGAATAAACCCAAATAAGACAGGCATAGTATGATAAAAACAGCACTTAATAAAAGAGAAAACAAAAATAACATAGAGAAATATACAAAGGATAAAAATTTTGGTTGAAACTGAAGAAGAAAATGAGAGAAAGCATGAATGCATTAGGAATTTGAAAAGAGATACACATTCAGATTCCATTTACACTAAAAATACCATCAGGATACTATCATAATTTTATGGGGATAAACTTAAAAACCTTACACAAAAACAAGTAAAAATACTATGTCTGTAGTTTTCTGTTTGACTCTTGAATGTATACTCTTCATAACATTGTAATTGTATCATATCATTTGGATATAATTTCTTTCAGATCTTTATCTTCATATGTATCTGTATATCACCAATGTCTGAAAGTAGTACCCCAAAACCTCAGCAGTCTGTAGTCAATGAAGAGTGCCTTGTGCATGTATATAATTATAAATAATATAGATGTGAATAAGTGCTATGTGAATTACGTTCAGATATTTCATAGATGAGAACAATCACCCTTGAATTTAGGGTTAGAGTGGGAATGAGGTGAGAACTAGAAAAGCGTAAATGAAATAGCTGGTATTGGGAGAAAAAAATCCATTAAAAAAACCTATCTCAAATGGATAGATTAAGCAAGAGCAAGAAGATAAGTAAATGCTCCAGGATTAGCTTATCAAGAATTGTTTAATAAGGTGTTTCTAGAAAGGTAGAGACAAAGACTTTGGATCAAATTTATTTATATTCTATGATTATAAACTGGGAGATCTCCTGTTCCATGAGGTCCTTTAGGGTAGTAAAGGTGAAGATGTCTCTCTGCCCTTTCTGGAGATATTTGATTGCATTCAAAGATATCAAATATAATGCTTCTCTCTAAGGGGAGGAAAAACAGGTTTGCCAGCATCTCCAATGAGGTATCAGGGTTTCCTAATCTCATGGTTTCTCTTTTTTTAACACATCTATAGCATGTGCAGACAGTACCTGAGCCTTATCTTGTTACTCTATGGGAATTAGGGATCAGGGAAATGATACCAATGATTACTGTAGCTGTAAGTAATAGAGCTGTCTAAATCCATTTGTACTCATTTCTCTTTGCAAGTAGATTACATGGAAGTGTGACAAGACAAGCCAACCTAACAGCTGCCACTATGCTGCTCTTTAGGAACAATGCATCTGGTTGGAATTAGGTTGATTTTTAAAAACTCTGGGAGTTACTTAATTGATGTGGAGCTGGGAAGAGAAATGCAGGTAAGCACTCCTAAAATATAATTTGCCAGCAATATTGCACTGTATATTTATGTCATATATACTAACAATTAAATTTAAACTCTGTTTTAGTTCTTCCTAGAAGTCCCATTGTATAGAAGGCATAAGAACTTTGATATCAGTAAAAATCACACTAAAGATTTATGTTACACGTTAAAATTATGGCTTTCCTTACCTTCATTTTCCTACAGGGTGTCAACTTTATTAAGCAAAATTTTACAAAGACATGGAAAATAGGTGGATCAGTTTGGCTTTAAGGTTATGTAGATATTGTTGTCCTACAGTTTCAAAAGGATTTCTCTGATAGCTCAGTTGGTAAAGAATCTGCCTGCAATGCAGGAGACCCTGGTTTGATCCCTGAGTTGAGAAGATCCCCTGGAGAAGGGAAAGGCTACCCACTCCAGTATTCTGGCCTGGGGAATTCCAAGGACTGTATAGTTCATGGGATTGCAAAGAGTCGAAAATGACTGAGCTACTTTCACTTTCACTTTTAATAGCTTCAAAATATCAGATAAGATTTTGATTGCTTATGACATCATTTTAGTCCATTTGTGAATGAGATTTAAATTTTTCATATCAAAATTTTCTCATAAATGTATCCAAAATCAGTAATCTATAGATTACCATATACCTTATATGTACTTAAAATTTTAAAGTCTATAATAATGTGAATGTGGTTAAGTATAGTTCTCTTGTTTGATCAAATAATTATATTTCACACATTTTTATAGATTTTCAAGACATCCTTCATGTTTTATATCTTAAAGATTTTCAAAAGTTTAGCTCTGCTTTTTGGGTAAAGGATGAGAAGAAAAAGTAAATTTCAAGAAAGGTACACCTGCAAAACAGGTTGTGAATTAAAATCCTTTTATTTGATAAGATTTTAATTTTAACATTATGTAATCACTATACATAAGTAAGAGAAAAATAAATAGCAGTCTAATTAATAATTGGAAGACAGATTCAAATTAATAGCTGCTAGTGTGAAATCTGGGATTCTGGACGTTCTAATCTAACATAAGCATTCATTTTAAATAGCAATTATAAAATTTCAATGAAGCTTACTGCTAATCAGAATTATAAAACCAAATCCTTTCACCTGCCAAACATACACATTCACACAGAGGGCCACATCTTTAGAAACTACTGCTACTGCAATGTTTTTCTAAATAGATACAAATGGTGAAAATCAAAATATATGAATATACTCTGAGCAGATGTTCTGGGCTTTATATTGTGCTGAAGTAGAAACCTAATGTGATATGTATTTAAAATAAGGCTTCAGTTTTGAGGTGGTTGTTAGAATAGTTGATCCAATTCTTATGAATCAATAGTTTACAATATAATAAAGGATGGAATCTGAAAGTCTTGGATGTAGGCCCAGTGTTATTCTTCACAGTTTCTGATGTCATGTCTTATGATTTATGAATAGACATATGAAAGAGATTGTCATGTCTTATGATTCTTTTGATTATGTCTTATCTTTTGTTGAATTGTACAAACTCTATCATATGGGAGTTAAAAACTCAGTCATGTATTTATTCCTTCAACAAATTTAATGTCTACTCAGTATCAGAAACTGTTTATGTGGGTGAGATTTCAGTAGTATAGGAAATGGCAAAGTCTCTGCTTTCATAGAATATTCATTACTTTATAAAGTAGGTTGAAACTGTTAATGAGCAGATGAACAAATACTTTATGTCAGGGGATGGCAAATGCTGTGCAGAAAAACAGAGCAGAATAAATAGATGTGATAATGAAATCAATGTTAATATGCTCAAACCCACCATGTTTTTTTCTGTCTTAAATATACAACTACCAACTGCTATAAATTCAGTGTTATTGTCAGTGAAATACTATCACATATTCATTCATCAGGGCATTCTGGGATATTTAATACAAACTTATTATGTGTGAAATATTATAGCAGTCATTATTTTTATTTGAGTGGTATCAATTACTCAATATGGAATAGATTTTGAATTAATGATTACCTGACTTTATAACAACATATTTGGATTATATATATCACAGGGATGGTACGGGGAGGGAGGTGGGAGAGGGGTTCAGGATGGGGAACACGTGTATACCCGTGGCAGATTCATGTTGATGTATGGCAAAATCAATACAATATTGTAAAGTAATTAGCATCCAATTACAATAAATAAATTTATATTAAAAATATTTTGTTATGTATCATGCACTTCATTGCAATTGTGCCATTATGTCATAAGTGGAAAAAAAAATCTACCAGTAAAATATAAAGCATAGTGCACAGCAGAAAGTAATCTCTTTCATATGTCTATTCATACATAAAATGTTTCTTTTATGATTTGTTATATAGTGGTATTAGTTACAAATTATAAATGATGACCATAATAATACTTTTACAATTCATGTATACTTAAAAGTTGACGGTCAGTTTGCTTTTATATGGGGCTTCCCTGGTGGCTCTGATGGTAAAGAATCTTCCTGCAATGCAGGAGACCTGGATTTGAACCTTGGGTCAGGAAGATCCCCTGGAGAAGAAACTGGCTACCCATTCCAGTATTCTTGCCTGGGGAATTCCATGGACAGAAGAACCTGGTGGGCTACAGTCCATGAGGTCACCTAGAGTTGGATACACTGAGCAACTAACACTTTCACTTGGTTTTTGTATCAATAGCATACACTATTCATCACTAGGCTCTTCCCTCCTAGCTCAGTCAATAAAGAATCTACCTGCAATTCAGGTTCTATCCCTCGTTTGCGAAGATATCCCGGAGGAGGTTATAGCAACCCACTCTAGTATTCTTGCCTGGCAGGCTACAGTCTATGGGGTCACAAGATCACAACATTCATCACTAACTAATATATTACTTCATCTAGAGTGAGACCTAAATTTAACTGATACTTCCTTTAGCAGGAGAACAGTTTCTTTCAGAAATACTGATACATGTTTAGAGTATCCCAAATCTAACGATTTTAATACTGTGGATAGCCTCCAAAGTTATATTTCTTTGATACTATGGATAATAAATTTTAGGTGCATATATTAATATTCAGTGACTGTAGAGCAAATCTAGACCTCTGTCTGCACACAGGAAATGCTCAACAAATATGTATCTAATCAGTAATATTTATGGGTGAATTATTTTTATGGCACAACTCAGAAATTTTAGCCTCTGTTTGAAGCATTGTTTGTATGAATAAATTAATTCCTTACTACTGATTTATCAATTTTGAGGTAAATATAATCATAGACTAAAGTCAGTCTTTCAGTAAGTGGCAAGTAAGAATGATATCATAATGTAAAAACATCCCACTGAAATCGTAGACATATCAGCAATAAGAAGGGGAAGAAGGAAGCTGTCATCAGTGGATGTTTGTACCTGTGACTTGGGTTACCTGAGTAGAGCATTCAATAGCTTTTGAATAATGCAAGTATATGTCATGGGCATTTTATGCATCATAGACATATTTGGGGTTGGAGAATGGGGTTCTATATTGGTGAATACAAAATGGCATTCCAAAATATTAATGATCTGTCTCCTGCCTATAGGCCTCTTTCCTACTTATATTTCCATAGTACCAAATTTATGTATTTACCCAAATGAAGCTTATGACATCATGACTTTTTGCCTTGTATGATACATGTCTTCTATCGCTTATTGTCATGAACTATTTATCCATAAAAAACTCAGCTCCTGTGTCTGCTTCTTTGATAAAGCCTTCCTTGATCCTATTCTCCAAAAGAGTTAACACTTTTCTTATCTTTGTGGCATTTAAATGTTTGATATTATTTCTTATTATACTCATCAAACTATATGATAAGCATGGTCAGATGTTTTTCTCCTCAAGCCATGTGCTTATTGGCCTTTTCGTGTGGTTGAAGTATATGAAACTACAATTTTTTTCTTAAATCAGTTTCATGTTTCAATCTACTAACATAATTAGGAACAATTATGATATATACTTAGTAAAGAAATACATATACTTTGTATAATGTATACAAATGCTTCCCTGGTGGCTCAGAGGGTAAAGTGTCTGCCTGCAATGCAGGAGACCTGGGTTCAATCCCTGGGTCAGGAAGATCCCCTGGAGAAGGAAATGGCAACCCACTCCAGTACTCTTGGCTGGAAAATCCCATGGATGGAAAAGCCTGGTAGACTACAGTCCATGGGATCGCAAAGAGTCAGACATGACTGAGCAACTTCACTCATTTCACTTGTATAATGTATAGATAAATTATATACATTTATATAATATATAAATGAATATTATGATTTATAATATTCTGTATAATTAATTTTTGATGTAAAGGTAATATTGCTTCCAGCATCAGCTCTAGAACCTAAGGAAGTCTCTGGCACATAGTGTGTGCATGTGTGCTTAGTCGCTCAGTTGTGTCTGACTCTTTGTGACCCCTTCGACTGTAGCCCACCACACTCTTCTGTCTTTGGGATTCTCCAGGAAAGAATAACTGTAGTGGGTTGCCATTTCCACTTCCAGCGAATCTTCCCAAATCAGGGATCAAACCCGCATCTCCTGCATTGCCGGCATATTCCTTTACCCACTGAGTCATCACGGAAGCCCTCACACATAGTATGTACTCATTAAATATTTCTAATTATAATAATGGTGTTGCAATTAATCTCAAATGATGAAACAACTGTGACTTTTCCTGAATTTGGAAATTGAAGCAGGTTTTTTATTCCAATTCTGCAAGAAATATCAGTGATTATGGCATTAGACACCACCTTGTTTTTATTCCAGGAAGAACATCAGAGTGTGAAATGAAGTGACAATAGTTTCTTTCCTAAATCTACGAATATTGTAATTTTTAGCCTATTGAAGGATTGCTATGAGTTTCTATTAGTCTTACTCAAAAGGCCAGTCTAGAATCTAGGTCTTAAAGAATGTTCATCTATATCTTGGGTTCACTATATTCATTTATATTTTGACTGATTGGGGCTTTAGATACTACACATGTCCTGGGCAGCATAAGTGAGGTTTTTCTGATTATAGTAGATATTGGTTGATAGAAAATATTAAAAAATACACAATAATAGATGTGTAGTAACACCCCACGTCGAGGAGCGGTGGCTGCGCGGGTGCAAAGGGCCAACAGGAGCTACTCCATGATCAAGGTCAGGAGGGGCAGCTGTGAGGAGATACCCCTTGTCCAAGGTAAAGAGCAGTGGCTGTACTTTGCAGGAGCAGCTGTGAAGAGATAACCCACATCCAAGGTAAGAGAAATCAAAGTAAGACGGTAATGTTGCGAGAGAGTATCAGAGGGGAGACACACTGAAACCCTAATCACAGAAAAACTAGCCAGTCTGATCACATGGACCACAGCCTTGTCTAACTCAATGAAACTAAGCCATGCTGGGTGGGGCCACCCAGGACAGGCAGGCCATGGTGGAGAGGTCTGACAGAATGTGGTCCACTGGAGAAGGGAATGGCAAACCACTTCAGTATTGTTGCCTAGAGAACCCCATGAACAATATGAAAAGGCGAAATGATAAGATACTGAAAGAGGAACTCCCCGGGTTTGTAGGAGCTGAATATGCTACTGGAGATCAGTGGAGAAATACTCCAGAAAGAATGAAGGGATGAAGCCAACGCAAAAGCAATACCCTGTTGTGGATGTGACTGGTGATAGAAGCAAGGTCCGATGCTGTAAAGAGCAATATTGCATAGGAACCTGGAATGTCAGGACCATGAATCAAGGTAAATTGGAAGTTGTCAAACAGGAGAATGCAAGAGTGAATTGAACATTCACATTCTAGGAATCAGTGAACTAAAATGGACTGGAATGGGTGAATTTAACTGAGATGACCATTATATCTACTACTGTGGGCAGGAATCCCTTAGAAGAAATGGAGTAGCCATCATGGTCAAAAAAGAGTCTGAAATGTAGTACTTGGATGCAATCTCGAAAACAACAGAATGATATCTGTTCATTTCCAAGGCAAACCATTCAATGTCACAGTAATCCAAGTCTATGCGCCAACCAGTAACGCTGAAGAAGCTGAAGTTGAATGGTTCTTTGAAGACCTACAAGACCTTTTAGAACTAACACCCAAAAAGATGTCCTTTTCATTATAGGGGACTAGAATGCAAAAGTAGGAAGTCAAGAAACACCTGAAGAAACAGGCAAATTTGGCCTTGGAGTACGGAATGAAGCAGTACAAAGGCTAATAGAGTTTTGCCAAGAGAACGCACAGGTCATAGCAAACACCCTCTTCCAACAACACAAGAGAAGACCCTACACATGGACATCACAAGATGGTCAACACCGAAATCAGATTGATTATATTCCTGGCAACCAAAGATGGAGAAGCTCTATACAGTCAGCAAAAATAAGACCAGGAGCTGACTGTGGCTCAGATCATGAGCTCCTTAGCCAAAATTCAGAAGTAACTTGATGAAAGTAGGGAAAACCACTAGACCATTCAGATATGACCTAAATCAAATCCCTTATGATTATACAGTGGAAGTGAGAAATAGATTTAAGGGACTAGATCAGATAGACAGAGTGCCTGATGAACTATGGACGGAGGTTCGTGACATTGTACAGGAGACAGGGATCAAGACCATCCCCATGGAAAAGAAATGCAAGAAAGCAAAATGGCTGTCTGAGGAGGCCTTACAAATAGCTGAGAAAAGAAGAGAAATGAAAAGTAAAGGAGAAAAGGAAAGATATAAACATCTGAATGCAGAGTTCCAAAGAATAGAGAGGAGAGATAAGAAAGACTACCTCAACGATCGATGCAAAGAAATAGAGGAAAACAACAGAATGTGAAGACTAGAGATTTCTTCGAAGAAAATTAGAGATACCAAGGGAACGTTTCATGCAAAGATGGGCTTGATAAAGGACAGAAATGGTATGGACCTAACAGAAGCAGAAGATATTAAGAAGAGGTGGCAAGAATACACAGAACTGTACAAAAAGATCTTCATGACCCAGACAATCATGATGGTGTGATCACTAGAGCCAGACATCCTGGAATGTGAAGTCAAGTGGGCCTTAGAAAGCATCACGATGAACAAAGCTAGTGGAGGTGATGGAATTCCAGTTGAGCTATTTGAAATTCTGAAAGATGATGCTGTGAAAGTGTTGCACTCAATATGCCAGCAAATTTGGAAAACTCAGCAGTGGCCACAGGACTGTAAAAGGTCAGTTTTCATTCCAATCCCAAAGAAAGGCAATACCAAAAAATGCTCAAACTACTGCAAAATTGCTCTCATCTCACATGCTAGTAAAATAATGCTCAAAATTCTCCAAGACAGACTTCGGCAATATGTGAACCGTGAACTTCCTGATGTTCAAGCTGGTTTTAGAAAAGGCAGAGAAACCAGAGATCAAATTGCCGACATCTGCTGGATCATTGAAAAAGCAAGAGAGTTCCAGAGAAACATCTATTTCTGATTTATTGACTATGCCAAAGCCTTTGACTGTGTGGATCACAAGAAACTGTGGAAAATTCTGAAAGAGATGGGAATAACAGACCACCTAACCTGCCTCTTGAGAAACCTATATGCAGGTCAGGAAGCAACAGTTAGAACTGGACATGGAACAACAGACTGGTTCCAAACAGATAAAGGAGTACGTCACGGCTGTATATTGTCACCCTGCTTATTTAACTTATACACAGAGTACATCATGAGAAATCCTGGTCTGCAGGAAACACAAGCTGGAATCAAGATTGCTGGGAGAAATATCAATAACCTCAGATATGCAGATGACAACACCCTAAGGCAGAAAGTGAAGAGGAACTAAAAAGCTTGATGAAAGTGAAAGAGGAGAGTGAAAAAGTTTACTTAAAGCTCAACATTCAGAAAACAAAGATCATGGGATCTGGTCCCATCACTTCATGGGAAATAGATGGGGAAAGAGTGGAAACAATGTCAGACTTTATTTTTGGGGCTCCAAAATCACTGCAGATGGTGATTGCAACTATGAAATTAAAAGATGCTCACTTCTTGGAAGGAAAGTTATGACCAACATAGATAGCATATTCAAAAGCAGAGATATTACTTTGCCGACTAAGGTGTGTCTAGTCAAGGCTGAGGTTTTTCCAGTGATCATGTATGGATGTGAGATTTGAACTGTGAAGATTTGAACTGTGAGATTTGAACTGAGCACCAAAGAATTGATGCTTTTGAACTGTGGTGTTAGACAAGACTCTTGAGAGTCCTTTGGACTGCAAGGAGGTCCAAACAGTCCTTCCTAAGGGAGATCAGACCTGTGTGTTCATTGGAAGGACTTATGCTAAAGCTGAAATTTCATTACTTTGGCCACCTGATGCGAAGAGTTGACTTATTGGAAAAGACCCTGATGCTGGGCTGGATTGGGGGCAGGAGGAGAAGGGGACGACAGAGAATGAGATGGCTGGATGGCATCACTGACTCAATGGACGTGAGTTTGAGTGAACTCTGGGAGTTGGTGATGGATAGGGAGGACTGGCGTGCTGCAATTCATGGGGTCGCAAAGAGCTGGGCATGACTGAGTGACTGAACTGACCGACTGACTGAGCAACAGTCTACAGAAAAAAAATTCTTTAGTGACCTTTCCCTCTCTCCATCTACTTTCTACTAGACAGGTCACAACAGGGTAACAATTCTACTTTATTTATCATAATAAATACTTGTGAACATCATATATGCCTTATGGAAAATAGCATTCTTTATAAATTACAGTGATATTGAAAAAATTACAAAGTCCTGAAATTATTAAGAGAAATTTTAACTTAAAATTTTATCAAAAAAATTTTGAGTAAGATGTATATTTTCATAACAAGCTTTTGGTACTTCTTCATCAATATTGCTTATCCTTATTTTTTGACACAAGAAGGTAGTAAATATCCCATCATCTGTACAATCAGTGATTACTGAGACTCTCAGCCTACAGAAGAAAGCAAAACTTAAAAAAGGATTTGTGTTTGTACCTTTCATCTGCTTTTATTATAAGGAGAGTCAGTATTGTTGATATAGGAGCTATCAAAAAATAACCGGCTCCTTCTCACTTTGTATGAGTTGTCATTTTTTTAAAAAGGAACTCTAATTACTAGGTACTTAATTTCTCATTCATTCATTTTTAAACATCATTTATTGGTGATCTTTTTCTTCCTGTGATGAATTAACACCTCTCACCTGAAGGTCAGATATTCCCTCTCACCTGAAGCTATCAAAAACTGGAAACAATGTGTAAAAAAATAGTTTTCAATACACATGACATCATGCATTTCTTCTAATTTGATACTTGAATCCATAATTGAAATTCCCCAATCAAAAGTTCACTACAATAATATGTCTGAAGACCAGAAATACATTAGCTATGAACCATAACATGTGCTTGGCAGCAGCCTACAATTAAAAGCTTTAGCACTAGGAGAAAGAGTTAAAGAAGGTGAAAGAGCTGGAAAATAAGCATTAGTTTTACCAAGAGCCAACTTTAAAACCATTACCATTTTGGCAGCTTATTCTTAGTAGGACTCCTTTTTTAATATGAGTAGTTGGAATTCTTTGGAGCATTCCTTTTGGTAACTCTGAATTCTTTATCCTTTTGCCACAAGGATGTGATTTTGGCAAAATAAAATAAATAAATAAATAAATGCTTTGACTTTAGAGACAAAAGCTATTTTAAAATACATGAGATTGTTATTGATTAGTTGATGGTGACACTGCAGCAGCTATGAACTGAGGGTGTTTTAAATGTCCTACTGAGTGACTCATGTTGCAATCACAAGGGACAACAATCATATAGTAAAAGAAAACTCCAGTGCACTTTCTCCTCTGGCTCAGTCTTAGTATTTTGTGGAAGCTGATAAAGAATCCAGAATCAAAAGAAAGATGACTTGGAGCTTTTTTTGTATACAGGAATGGTTTACTAGATGCTTAGAATGGGATACAGTGGCCTGTGTTAAGCCCAATAGTAAAGGCATCACTAATTATTTATATCCTGCTGTTAAGTGTAAAACAGGCTTGACTGCCCTTACAACAGCTGCCGTCTCACCACGTGTGCAGCGCGATGAACTTTATGTGTGAGCTCTTCTGAAGAGCTTTCAGGGGCATGGGGCACTCCAAGCAGGTAGAATCCTTGTCAGAAGAGCCTTCTGAAGGGTCCTGGTGCACTGGCAGCAATTAATGCAGGTGGTATTTTAGACAAGGGAGCTAATGAGCTTTAATATGCATGCAGGTGAGGGAGTGCTGAATCAGTAGAGCCATTAATGAACCGATGACAGCCTAATTAGCTACAATTTAAAATCTATGGAATCTAATCAGAGGAGCTGAACACTGCTGAAAATCTGTTTATGAATGAGTCTTTCTAAATACTCCAATCTGTTGCTTAGTCACTGATTGATAGTAATTGCTTTTTTTCCTCTATTGTGTATAGGAAAATGCCCAATTTTGCTCTGATAGGGGAGGACACAGCATTGAAGTTAAATGCCTAAGATGTTTGGCTGCTTAAGTTTAATCAGTGGATGTTTGAAAAAAAAAATCAAAGTAAAATTAATTTTCAACTCTGAATATAGATGATTAAAAATGTACCACCAACTTCTTATATATTGTGTTGGCAAAGGTTCTCTAGTCGTTTATCAACTCCAAATAGCATATCTGAAAACCAAGCAAAGACAGTACAACACGCAAATGTATTTATTAATCCATAATTTGTTTAAAAAGGACTTATTTATGTTAGTTATCAGATACAATGGGGCAAACATATTTTTACTGAATGCTTGGAATATAGTTTTCTGAGGTTAATATAATCTATTAAACATCCTATTTTAAATCAGCTGAACTAAGCATTCTTTCAGGAAATTGAGAATACTTTAAAGAAGGTGGGAGGTGATACTATTTTGTAGTGCCCATTTGGTAATAACTGATGTATAAAAGGTACAAGCGGTTTTTTGTACTCTGACATTTCACCCTGATACAGCACAATTCATCTGAGAACCTTAAATGTGTAGGCTTTGATTTATTGAGTCTTGTAACACCACTGGAAGACAGGTCAGTGAGGCTGTCCTTGTTTTACAGTCAGATCAACTGAGCTCCATTTGCTGAAGGTCACCAGTGAGCCAATGCAAGAACTATAAAAAGAGACCCAAGAAAGCCCAGAGTGTTACCCCCTTACTTTCTCCATTTGACAAATGGTATATCTCATAATTCTGTCATTGCAAATAAAAATTTATGTGTCAAAATTTTGACTATCAACTTAGAAAAATTATGGAATGCAGAGCAGACATAATTGTGAGTTATTTTAAAATGTTGATATTAGTTACATAGTATGGTATTATCAGTGAACAAGTTAATGAAGAGAATGGTCAGTCACATTTCCTCACTGGTGTGAATGGAAGTGATCTTCAAGGATTGTGTCTGTTAGATTAGCCATCGGGTACTGAAGTTGAAACATAGAGACAAAAAATGGAAAGTTTTCTGTAGTTAGAAACATTTAAAAATGAAAAAAAAAAAAGAAAGAAAGAAAGAATAGTGGGAGGAAGAAAAGTATGAAAGGATGAGGGGAAGAGAGATAAGATACACCCCACACATAAATGGTCCACTAAATAACTTGAGTGAGTGAGTGAAAGTCGCTCAGTCGTGTCCAACTCTTTGCAACCCCATAGACTGTATAGTCCATGGAATTCTTCAGGCCAGAATACTGGAGAGGATAGCCTTTCCCTTCTCCAGGGGATCTTCCCAACCCAGGGATCAAACCCAGGTCTCTCACATTGCAGGCGGATTTTTTTTACCAGCTGAGCCACAAGGGAAAGAGTTGGCTTAATAAACAGATGATGCCTGCAGAGAAAAATGTATGTAATCCATTTCATTTGATTTTAGTGGAATCTCTGTATAAGGGGAGAGAGAGAGAGAGAGAGAGAGAGAGAGACAGATAACGTGAAAGGACATAGGCAACTCAATACATTAAAAGTTTAAGATTATGTCCTGGTATTTCAGCAGATCTTAACTGCAGGTTTTTAAAAAAATGTATTGCAAGGCTATTTTAGGAAATCTAGTATGTAAATGAAAATTACTTGCTCCCTGGTCCAACGGATTTTTTTTTTTCAAATTTGGCAATATTTTGACGGGATTTTCTTTTCTGTTGTGTTAGCCATTACACATCAAATTCGTGAGTAAAATAATCTGTAAGCAAATATTTTTTAAACTTCTGCTAATGTGACAGTGTTTACAAAACTGTTGATTTCCTGGTGGCTCAGACAGTAAAGCGTCTGTCTACAGTGAGGGAAACCTGGGTTTGATCCCTGGGTCGGGAAGATCCCCTGGAGAAGGAAATGGCAATCCACTCCAGTACTCTTGTCTGGAGAATCCCGTGGAGGGAGGAGCCTGGTAGGCTACAGTCCATGGGGTTGCAAAGAGTCAGACACGACTGAGCGACTTCACTTTCAGTGTGACAGTGTTTACAAAACTGTCCATTTTCCTTGAAATGGAAAAAACAAAAAAAAGTAAAAACTTTGGTATTTTAACATATAAAACTTTATTCTCTCCAACATGATACATCTTATGCTTAAATCTATCATATTTGATCACTGTTTTTCTTAAGTCGGGGCTTCCCTGGTGGCTGAGAGGTTAAAGCGTCTGCCTGCAATGCGGGAGACCTGGGTTCGATCCCTGGGACAGGAAGATCCGCTGGAGAAGGAAATAGCAACCCACTCCAGTATTCTTGCCTGGGAAATCCCACGGGTGGAGGAGCCTGGTGGGCTACAGTCCACGGGGTCTCAAAGAGTTGGACACGACTGAGCGACTTCACTTTCACTTTCTTTCTTAATTCAATTAGCAAGAATAAGCATTCTCTATATGCCGCTTTGTTTCCATATGCTGTGATGTAATAACAGTTAATCAGAAAACACTCTATTATGTCTTGGAATTGACTTTTTAAATTATATTTGTGAATATAATATGAGAGTAATTTTTTTTACCATTTCTCATAATAGCTTCTTTACTGCTGCTAAGTCGCTTCAGTCGTGTCCGACTCTGTGCGACCCCATAGATGGAAGCGCACCAGGCTCCGCCATCCCTGGGATTCTCCAGGCAAGAACACTGGAGTGGGCTGCCATTTCCTTCTCCAACGCATGAAAGTGAAAAGTGAAAGGGAAGCCGCAGTCGTGTCCAACTCTCAGCGACCCCATGGAGAGCAGCCCACCAGGCTCCTCTGTCCATGGGATTTTCCAGGCAAGAGTACTGGAGTGGGATGCCATTGCCTTCTCCAATAGCTTCTTTAGTGAGGTGCTATATGTATTATTGGGCTTCCCTGGTGGCTCAGTTGGTAAGGAATCTGCCTGCAATGCGGGAGACCTGGGTTCAATCCCTGGAATGGGAAGATCCACAGGAAAAGAACATGGCAACCTACTCCAGGGTTTTTGCCTTGAGAATTCCATGGATAGAGGCCCTGGAGGGCTGTATCCATGGGGGCCCTAAGAGTCAGACATGACTGAGCAACTAAGCACAACACAGCACATATATATTGTTAAGCATGATCATATATGTGATATTATAATTAATCTAGGTTTGCTAAGTAGAGTGCCACATATATTTCAATGGTCTTGCAAGTTGGAGTTGGAAGATTTCATTGAAAACACTATAAATGTATAATATTATTTGTATTTTGCATTTTTCTAATATAAGCAAATACAAATATTTTATACTACCATTATTTTAAAGATAGCACAGGTTTTAATTATAATATTAGACAAATTTATAATAATAAGCACTCTATAGAAATGCACATTAATTCAGTAGTGTGGAAAGTTTAAAAGTCTATTAATAGTCAAGAATTCCTGATTTCACTCCTTTTTTTTTTTCTCATTTCTTTGAATAAAATCCCATGTCATATGTTCTTTTCACAATCGTCACCTTAGCTGTCTGTTCTTGGAATTATTAATCTCTCTAGGTTCAGTATTCTTATCTGTAGAGAGGATAAGATAGTATTTTCTTCAGTGTACGTCAAGAGAAATATTTGAAATTAAGTGCCTTAGGACTTTTACATAGTAAAAACTCAACACAGATTGTATTATTTAGTTTGTTTGTTGTATTAAGTACTAGGAACAGTTGTCCACAATTTTTAAAACGGATGCCATTTCTGCTTCAAGATTTTACTATTTTGACAATAAAAGAGTATTTTAATCAATTTTTAATATATATATATTTCTATGCTATGTATAATCTGCTGACTCCAAACCAATAAACATACAAATATTTAGGTTCAAATAATATTTGAAGATGCAACCATTATATATTCAGGAACAAGTGAACAAGTTAGTACTTGGAAGTAGACTATTTTCCACATATTTAAAATATTTCACTCAGTGGGCCAAATTTGCTGGCCTTTAATTTTAGAAATCCTAATGATTTAAATATAAGCAGTGACCAACTGTATAGCACAGAGAACTGTGCTTAATATTTTGTAATAACCTACAAGAGAAAACACTCTGATAAGGTATATGTATATGTAACTAAATCACTTTGCTGTGCACCTACAGCTAATACAATATTGCAAATCAACTATACTTCAAAAAATAAATTTTTTAGATAAGTAAAATTAAAAATAAATAAATTTGAGCAGAATCTTTATATTCATGAAACAATAAGTTGTATTAAAAGCTTGGTTGGATATAGATTAACCTTCTTGAACAGCTAGGTTCAGATATATCTGAAGTAAACTTTTGAATATATTAGAATCTTCAAAGCCTTTTATGTTTTTTTGAAAACTCATTTGTAAATCAGACTTTTTTCTCTCTCTAAATATTAAAGATATCAATATTGGTTATTATGTTTTATCAATATAAACCATTTTAAATTTTTTGAAACTAGAAACTATACCTAGTATGTTTTCATTAATTTAATTAATCATTCAATACAGATCTTTCACACATGAATATATACACCTACTGAGTAAATATTTATATCCTCTCACAATGTCAGGCATTGTGCTCCATTATGGGTATTTGGAAGTCAATAAAACAAACATGATAGATTCTTCATAGAGGTAATAAATTATACCTCATTTTTCTTTTTTTAACGCTATGAAAGTTAGGTTGAGATTGCAATTGGGAAACCTCATCTGAATTATAATGTCAGAGAAGACCCTTTCAGAAAAAAAAAAGTAATTAATTTTACAAAAACTTGGCCCAATGGAGCATTATATAAAAAGAAAATTAAATATGGAAAATATATACATAGTCAACCAACTAAACAGAGACGAAACAACAAAGAGAAGAATATATGACCGATGACATTGAGAGAAGACATATAATTCAGCAACTTCTTGGCCCAGTTACAGATTTTAGATTTGTGCAAAGTGGGAAGAATTACTTGGATGGAATTTAAAGATAGGAATTGTGTAATTTAGTTTACATGAAAATTGGACACATCTTACATCATTGAAAAAAAAAAACTTGATGGATTAAAGACTTGAATATAAGATGTAAAATCATAAAATTCCTGGAAGTAAACACAGGAAATAAGCTCTTTGATACTGGTCTTGACAGTGATTTTTTTTTTGGATATAACACCAGAAGCAAATTAAAAAAAAATAAAACTAAACAAGCAAGACTATATCAAACTAAAAAGCTTTTGCACAACAAAAGAAACCATCAATAAAATGAAAAGATAATATACGGAAGATAAACAACCCCCCAAAAAAACACTAAAAATCATGATGTCTGTCTTTAACACATTTCTTTGTATAAAATGGAATTCTTTGATCTGTGTTGAAAGCTAAGTCCAGAAAGGTGGGACATCTTCACTAAGATCAAACAGATGTTCACTGACCAAGTCAGAGGATCGACTCTTGGCCCAGGTCCATCACTACACATCACCTTGTTATCTTCTCTACTTTCTGGAGTGAAGCTGGTTAGTGATCAACATGAGACAGATGTTCTGACAAACAAGAGTGTCTTAGTTCATTGGTGAAGGTCTATTGATCATGTTAATATTTTTTTCAGTTGGCACACAGCATTATAATCTGACAATATCAGAGTTGGTTTGTAAATCAGACCTATAAAAAGAAATTGCCAAATTGAAAAACAGTCATTTTAGCAGAATTATTGCATTCTGAAACCATAGATATCATGGAAAATGCGATTAAAAGTATCAAACTTTTCAAAGACTCAGCACCTTTGTCTAACAAAAATGAACCCACAGACACACCAGGATGCCACTGTAGGGACTTGCATTCTTTTTTAAATTTTTGCTTTGCTTGGATGTGAAGATACCCTATGTGACTGTGCCATCTCATACTGAAGAGTCAGCACGGCTGGTGCTGTTGAAAGAGCTATATTGAGAACTTTATTATGCTCATCTGAAAAGCCAAATCAGTGATTATGAACAACTTATACAGGACAGCTGAAAGTAGTTAAATCATTTTCTTGTAATACTCCCAAGATCTTAAAATGCTACAATATATAAAACACATTCAGTCACTGCAGCACTTTTACACTCAAATGAACCCTCTTGAATCTATGGGAGCTTTTCATTTAATCCCTTTCTCCTTATTCTATTGTGAGACAAAAGGATTCACAAGTAGACAGTTTCCAACTTCTTGCTTTGAATTAGAGATTTAAATTCACACACTGTATTCAACCCAGAAAAACAAATCCATTTTAATAAGAGGTCTTTGTATGAGATACTGTGTATTTAGAATCTTAAACTCCCATTTTACAGGTCTGGACAAGGTGTTCAAGTCCTATGTCGGTTACTTGGTAGCTATATGTCTAAGAAATGTACCTATCCTAAACAGAGTCAGTTTTCCTATCTGGAAAATGGGGACTAATAGTTGAATATACTTTACCTAGTTAACAGTATTAATTTGTAGTTTAAAGGTGACATCAGGAGTGAAACAGTTTGTGTGATGGTTAAAGGCATGAGTTCAAACAAAGGATTTGCCACCAACTGTTGATTTGCCATCACTTGTTGAGAACTTTGGGGCAAGATTTTCTAATTTATTTTAAACTATAATTTCTTTTTCTGTAAAAAAGGAATAGTTCAGCACTTACCTCATAAAGCTGTATGAATGTTCAAATGAGAGCATGGTTTTAAAGCTATAGGTCTGCAGAGATTCCTGTGTTCCCTGACTTCTCTACCTGATTAAGATAGACTGGACTGTCTCAGATCAGTCCAGTAAGCGAGTCTTGTGATTTAGTCATTGCCTTGACTTTTACTCCATACTTCAAGAGATGTCTGTCACTCCAAGACTTTTGGTTTTAATTCATTCCCAGTATCCAGATGTGGGTTTGAGTCCCTGGAGGAGGGAATGGTAACCCATTCTGATATCTTTGCCTGGAAAATCCTATGGACAAAGTAGCTTGGCAGGCTACAGTCAATGGGGTCGCAAAGAGTCAGACAAAACTGAAGTGACTTAGCACTATCCCTATAATATTTTCTCAAAGCTATCTGCAATTTCATATTTCTGTTTATGATAGAAACTACCAGAATTCCAGCCTCCTGCATGAGTCATCACCATTATCAAGACTTGGGAGACCCGCTTTTCAGATCCTCCTCTGTGTCCTTGCAAACATTTCCAATGAGCCTTCTTGATTGCATCATTTCATTAAGGCACCGTAATGTGTTGCTACTTGTCTTCCTTGTCTACAATGCCATTTCCAAGTTGTTTTCCCTTCCTCCTCATCTAGAAACGCCTCACCCCCAAATTCTTTATCCTTACCATAATTTTGCCACATCACTAAAGTGATTGCACATTTTCATTATTACCACTACTCTCACTGCATATTCAGCTGTATTTCTGTGATTTGTCACAATAAATACTTCTGTGCATCAAGCTAAATCTCCTTGGCCTTCTCTTTCTTTATCATACCTCCTGGATTGATTGACCTGGTATTTCTCACCTTTCCATTTTCAAATCTATCAGTCTCACAATATCTTTGTTCACTTCTTTCCCTGTTCTCCAGTTATGTTGGATAAAATACACTTACTCTAATGAAAACAAAAACTCTTACCTTTTTGAGATCTTCCTTCATCCTTAAACTTCAACAGTGTTACAGGTTGATAACCTCAATTTTATCCCCATCTTGAAGTGGGTCACACTGAATTGGGTCAGTTCAGTTCAGTCACTCAGTCATGTCCAACTCTTTGCGACCCCATGACCTCCCTGTCCATCACCAACTCCATTGGGTAGCTTTTTCCTAATAGATCCTGTGATAACTCAAGAATTTATGTACAACTAACTGACTGATAGGAGTCTCCTCTTAACTGTCTAAAGGCAGGAATGGATCTATCTTAGATATTCAGTTTTATGGAGGCTTGTGTTTAAGAAGGCCCTCTATTTGGTTTAAAGCACCATGGTCACCATTTTGAAGTTCTTAATAATTATGAGCAAGGACCCAATATTTTCTTTTATACTGGGATTCACAAGTAGCCAGTCCTACCTTGCTGCTGCTGCTGCTAAGTCACTTCAGTTGTGTCCGACTCTGCGATCCCATAGACGGCAGCCCACCAGGCTCCCCAGTCCCTGGGATTCTCCATGCAAGAACACTGGAATGGGTTGCCATGTCCTTCTCCAATGCATGAAAGTGAAAAGTGAAAGTGAAGTCACTCAGTCGTGTCCGACTCTTAGCGACCCATTGACTGCAGCACACGAGCCTCCTTTATCCATGGGATTTTCCAGGCAAGAGTACTGTAGTGGGGTGCTATTGCCTTCTCTGCAGTCCTACGTTGCTGCTGCTGCTTCTAAGTCACTTCAGTCGTGTTCAACTCTGTGCAATTCCATAGATGGCAGCCCACCAGGCTCCCCCGTCCCTGGGATTCTCCAGGCAAGAATACTGGAGTGGGTTGCCATTTCCTTCTCCAGCAGTCCTACCTTAGGTACCTCAAATTTAATATGGCCAAACAGATGACTTGATTTTTACCAACCAAACCAATTATTTCTCTCTTTATCCTGCTTCTAATATCTGCACAAAATGTATATAAAATGTAAATCAGGTAAGATCACTCGCCTCATTAAAATTCTACTGTGTTTTTCCATTGCATCTAAAGTGAAAATAAAATTACTTTGTATTACCCTGCATGATTTTTCATTACCCACCTTTCTGCCCTCTTAACTCCTAGCCTTATTTTCTTTCACTGTGCACCAACCATAAAGTCCATCTTTTTATTTTGTGATTATAGCAAACTTGTCTTTGGTTCAGGACATTCTTATTTGCTGCTATGTTGGCATGGAATGTATATGCCTATCTGTCTCTTCCTTGTTCTTCACGTCTCGCTTCAAATGATACTCATTCAAACTGATCATCTATGTGACATTCTAAGTTAGTACCTGGTCCACCACTTACTATCTCAGGATTTTTTTTCCTTTTTGAAATATTTAGTATATTCCAATTTATCTTGCTCATGTATATACTTATTTATTTTACTACACTTTCAACATGAGAGCAAAGACCATGTATATGCAAAGTTTGTGGGTCTGGGATGAAATATTGTTTAATGAATTGGAAGTATGGGACTTCAAACAATGCTTATGATATATTAAGCTTTCAATAATTATTATGCACTATTATATGAATTTTATCATTTGTAGAGAGTTCAACTTGAAAGCATTATAAAAATTATATTGAAATTTGTTTTTATATGTAAAATTATAGTAGTACTAAAGGACTCTGAAAGTGACATTTATTACAAGTAGGTAATGTGTGTTTCTTAATCTTTAAGCCCCTATACTCCAATTTCAACAGAGAATACAATTTTGTGGGGTTTTTTGTTTGTTTGTTTAAGACCTGATTTGTTTAATAAAGCAGAAAATCAAGAATTAAAATAGCAACCAAAAACATTGATGAGAGAAGTAATTTCAGAATAATAAAGACTTCCAAAAATCTGTTATTCTCTTAAAACAATGAGATCACTGACATATATGTCAAAATCAACTTTTTTAGAATTCAGAAACTTGGTCAAAGGCTTACAAATATCCAAAAAAGTGTTTATTCAAGGAACATACCTGACTCTTGAAAAGAACAATGAGCCTTGTAATGTTTTAACTTGCCCTGTTGTTCTCATAACCCTCTTTCTAGCAACATGCATTTTTGAAAACTGCCAGTTTCACAATAGTGGTTGTGAATAATAGTAACCTCCCTGGAGGCTCAGACAGTAAAGAATCTGCCTGCAGTGTGGGAGACCTGGGTTCGATCCCTGGGTTGGAAGATTTCCCTGGAGAAGGAAATGGCAACCATCTTTAGTATTCTCACCCAGAGAATCCCATGGAGAGAGGCGTCTGGTGGGATACAGTTCATGGGGTCTCAAAGAGTTGGGCATGATTGTGTGAATATAAATGGACTAGAATAGAACAACCAGTGCAGGGAACAAAATATGATTGGTGCTACTCCAAACATGCAAAATCCAGAGGTTTTCACTACTTGACTTTTTTTGTGGCAGCTCCTTGGAGCTTTATTTGACATGACTTTTAGAGCTTGATTTATAAGAATAGATGATCCAGAAAATCATTATCAAAAAATAGAAATATCAGTGGAAATCATTTGCATTTGCAACTGCATAAGGCAACGATACCAGCTGGGGCAAATAAGAGGTGACCAAAAATCTGAAAAGAAAATGATACGTAATGAGATGTCTGTAGAGTGATTTTGAAAAAGCTTTGGCATGTACCTGGGAATATAGAAGGACACATCCACTGTGTCCTTGGCCAGTAAGGTTCTGTGGAAGCCCAAATGTCTCAGCAGTGGCTGAATTCGAGGCAGTATGCAAGCAGGAAATGAAGGCTAAGCAGAATTGTAAACTGTCAGAGCACTGAAGTCATGCTATAACACAAATGCACAGAGACACTGGGCATAGACAGAGATTTGTTACATTAAGGAATTTAAGGAAATTTGTGACCACTAACTAGTAAGATCATTAAGCTAACCAAGTCAAGACTTCAGTCAGCACCTATGGGAAATAACATGAGTTTTATAGAACTAGACCAGAGCAGTAACTAAATGAATATTAAAAGCAATAAACATAGGAAAAGGATCTCTAATTCCTGAGTTGCCAAATTATATTATCTAAAATGTTCTTTTTTTTTTTTTTTGAGCATAAAAATGAAGCAAAAATGAAAGACCCAAAGAAACAGGAAAGTAAGTATTTTTCATACCCAGGAAAACTGGTATAAATTATACACAGGAAAGCAAAAGCAGTCAATAGTAACTGAACTTGAAAAAGTCCAGACATTGAGCTTACAAGCAAAGAATTTAAATCAACTATTATAAACATATTCAAAGAACGAAAGGAAATACCATATAAATAATTAAGAGAGAAATATGAGAATGATATCTGACAAAATAGAGACTACCAGTAGGTTAAAATTATATATATACACAGAATCCTAGAATAAAATTTACAGTAAATGAAATGAAAAATCACTTGAAGGCCTGATCAACAGATTTATATTTACAGAAGTAGCAAGCAGCAAACTTTAAAGTAAATCAGTTGATATAATACAATCCAAAAAACAGAAAGAAAAAAGATTAAAGTGAGTAGGGTTTCAGACCTATGGGACACCATTAAGCATATGAATACATATATAATGGCATCAGCAGTAGAGGGAAGAGAGAAAGAATATAGAAATAGTCTCTGAAACCTCCCCAAATGTGATGTAAAATATTAATATACACATCTAAGAAGCTCAACACATTACCAAGTAGGGAAAACTAAAAAAAAGATGATTTATACCCAAACACATCACAGCTTACCTATCAAAAGTAAAAAGAGGCAGTTGTGAAAGCAATACGATAAAATTATTTACATACAGGTGCTCCTCAGTAAAATTGATGGCTTTCTTGCTCTTTAGTTCCTAAGTCATGTCCAACTCTTTGTAACTCTCTAGATTATAATGAGAAGTTAAAGTTAACAGCTAACTTCTCATTAAAGTCTATGGAGGCCAGAATGCAGTGAGTTGACATATTTTACATGCTGAGCAGATCTGTGGGCCCACGTGGCCTTTGTTGCCCTCACCTCCACTTGCTCCTCTCAGTCCCCTGCCCGCTCATGCTGGCCATGTTCACACTTGCTGTTCCCACTATTCTGACTGCTTTTATTCTCATGCTTACTGATGTGCCTCTCCTTGGCCTGTGGTAGCAGCAGCTCCAGCACCTGAAAAACTATCTTTACAAAAAAAGGAAAAAATAAATACATTCCTAGGTAAATAAAAACTGAGAGAAATTATATCTGGCAGACCTGCTCTGGGAAAATACTAAAGGATATACTTTAGCCTGAAATGAGGATGACAGACAATAACTCAAGTGCACAAATGCAAAAAGAGAAACTGACAAAGGTAACTACATAGGCAAATATAAGTATAGTAAAATTATGTATTTGGTTGCAGGTCTTCCCTTTCTAATCTAATTTAAAAGAAAATTATATAAGATAATCATAAAACTGTGTTGTTGGATTTATAATATGCAATGACATAATTTGTATGATCATTATACCATAAAGGGGATGGAAGGGAGTGCATGGATCTATGGTTGAGAGAATTCTATGTTATTGAAAATGAATTGGTATTAATCAGAAATAATACTTCAAGTTAAGGAATTAATTGAAATCTTCAGGAGAAACACTAAAAAAACTAAAAGACAATTAAATGTCACACTAAAAGTTATTTAACAAAAGGAAGGTAGTAATGGAAGAAATGAAGAAGGAAATATATCTAAGTTTTAAAGTAAACAACTAGAAAAATGACTGATGTAAATGCTAATTCATTATGCTTCCCTGGTGGCTCAGACATAAAGAATCCACCTACAATGTGGGAGATCTGTGTTCTATCCCTGGGTTGGAAAGATCCCTAGAGGAGGGCATGGCAACCCACTCCAGTATTCTTGCTTGGAGAATCCCCATGGATCGAGTAGCGTGGTAGGCTACCATCTGTGGGGTTGCAAAGAGTTGGACATGACTGAGGGGCTAAGCACAGCACATGAAAAGTCTAAACATTTCAATCAAAAGGCAGAGATTGATAGAATGAATGAAAAGCCTTGGCCTAACTCTATGGTATCTACAATGGATATACATCATATTAAAAAAAAAATACATAGTTTGAAACATGTAAAAAAACATCCTCTGCAACATTTCTCTTTTCTCTAAAGAGAAGTGGAATTGCAGTATTAATGTCAAATTTAAAAACAAAAAAGCAAAGGAAAAACACCTTAAGATAAAAATAGTTACTAAAGACAAAGGAAATTTTAAAAGTATAGAAGTATCAATCCATGAGAAAGGCTTGGTCTAAAGATGGTTTAAAAATGGCCAATAAGCACATTAAAAGAGGTTCAGCATCATTATTCATTAGAGAAATAGATGTCAAAACCAAAATGCCTTTGACTGTGGGCTCTTCTATGATATTAATAGCTAACATTAAAAATATAGTAACCCAAATTCATTCTTTTTTATTGTTGTTTAGTCACTAAATCATATCTGATTCCTTGTGACCCCATGGACTGCAGCATGCCTACCCTCCCTATCCTTTGCTATCTCCTTGAGTTTGCTCAAACTCATGTCCATTGAGTTGGTGATGCCATCCAATCATCTCATCCTCTGTCACCCCCTTCTGCTCCTGTCCTCAATCTTTTCTAGCACCAGATTCTCTTCCAATGAGTTGTCTCATAGCACCAGGAAACCAAAGTACTGGAGCTTCAGCTTCAGTATCAGTCCTTCCAATATGGATATTCAGGAAGTGTTTCCTTTAAGATTGACTGATTTGATTTCCTTGCTGTTCAAAGGACTCTCAAGAATCTTCTCCAACACCACAGTATGAAGGCATCAATTCTTCAGTGTTCTGACTTTATGGTTCAACTCCCATATCCATATACGATTACTGGAAAAATCATAGTTTTGACTCTATGTCTGCAGTCACCATCCACAGTGATTTTAGAGACCAAGAAATAAAGTCTGTCACTATTTTCATTTTTTTCTGCCTCTATTTTCCATGAAGTGATGGAACCAGATTGCATGATCTTAGTTTTTTTGAATGTTGAGTTTTAAGCCAGCTTAATCACTCTGCTCTTTCACCTTAATGAACAGGCTGTTTAATTACTTATTTTCTGTCATAAGGGTGGTATCATCTGCATATCTTCTTTTTTAATTTTAATTTTTACTTCATTTTGATTTACAATATGGTATTGGTTTTGCCATACATTGATGTGAATCAGCCACACGTGTACATGATTTCCCAATCCTGAACCTCCCTCCCACTTCCCACCCCATATCATCTCTCTGGATCATCCCCGTGCACCAGCCCCAAGCATCCTGTATCCTGTATTGAACACAGACTGGCGATTCATTTCTTACATGATAGTATACATGTTTCAATGCCATTCTCCCAAATAATCCCACCCTTGCCCTCTCCCACAGAGTCCAAAAGTCCATTATATACATCTGTGTCTCTATTGCTATCTCACACACAGGGTTATCATTAACATCTTTCTAAATTCCATATATATGTGTTAGTATACTGTATTGGTGTTTTTCTTTCTGGCTTACTTCACTCTGTATAATCAGCTCCAGTTTCGTCCACCTCATTAGAACTGATTCCAATGTATTCTTTTTAATGGCTAATACTCTATTGTGTATATGTTCCATAGTTTTCTTATCCATTCAACTGTTGATGGAGATCTAGGTTGTTTCCATGTCCTGGCTATTATAAACAGTGCTGCAATGAACATTGGGGTACATGTGTCTCTTTCAATTCTGGTTGACTTGTTGTGTATGCCCAGAAGTGGGATTGCTCGGTCATAAGGAGTTCTATTTCCATTTTTTTTTAAGGAATCTCCACACTGTTCTCCATAGTGGCTGTACTAATTTGCATTCCCACCAACAGTGTAGGAGGGTTCCCTTTCTCCACACCCTCTCCAGCATTTATTGTTTGTAGACTTTTGGATCACAGCCATTCTGACTAGCATGCAATGGTACCTCATTGTGGTTTTGATTTGCATTTCTCTAATAATGAGTGATGTTGATCATCTTTTCATGTGTTTGTTAGCCATCCATATGTCTTCTTGGGAGAAATGTCTGTTTAGTTCCTTGGCCCATTTTTTGATTGGGTCGTTTATTTCTCTGGAATTGAACTGAATAAGTTGCTTGCATATTTTTGAGATTAGCTGTTTGTTAGTTGCTTCATTTGCTATTATTTTCCCATTCAGAAGGCTGTCTTTTCACCTTGCTTATAGTTTCCTTTGTTGTGCAGAAACTTTTAATTTTAATTAGATCCCATTTGTTTATTTTTGCTTTTATTTCCAATATTCTCAGAGGTGGGTCATAAAGGATCCTGCTGTGATTTATGTCTGAGAGTGTTTTGCCTATGTTCTCCACTAGGAGTTTTATAGTTTTCTGGTCTTACGTTTACATCTTTAATGCATTTGAATTTATTTTTGTGTATGATGTTAGAAAGTGATCTAGTCTCATTTCTTTGCAAGTGGTTGACTAGTTTTCCAGCACCACTTGTTAAAGAGATTATCTTACTCCATTTTATATTTTTGCCACCTTTGTTGAAAATAAGGTGTCCATAACTGTGTAGATTTATCTCTGGGCTTTCTTTTTATCTTATTTTTTATTGATTTTTTAAATTTAAATTTTATTTTCTATTTTGTTCCATTGATCTATATTTCTGTCTTTGTGCCAGTACCATACTGTCTTGATGACTGGCTTTGTAGTAGAGCCTGAAGTCAGGCAGGTTGATTCCTCCAGTTCCATTCTTCTTTCTCAAGATTGCTTTGGCTATTCTAGATATTTTGTATTTCCACACAAATTGTGAAATTATTTGTTCTAGCTCTGTGAAAAATATCTCTGGTAGCTTAATAGGGATTGCATTGAATCTGTATATTGCTTTGGGTAATACACTCATTTTCACTATATTGATTCTTCCAATCCATGAACATGGTATATTTCTCCATCTATTAGTGTCCTCTTTGATTTCTTTCACCAGTGTTTTATACTTTTCTATATATAGGTCTTTAGTTTCTTTAAGTAGATATATTCCTAAGTATTTTATTCTTTTTGTTGCAATGGTGAATGGAATTGTTTCCTTAATTTCTTTTTCTACTCTCATTATTAGTGTATGGCAATGCAAGGGATTTCTGTGTGTTGATTTTATATTCTGCAACTTTACTATATTCACTGATTAGCTCTAGTAATTTTCTGCTGGAATCTTTAGGGTTTTCTGTGTAGAGGATCATGTCATCTGCAAAGAGTGAGAGTTTTATTTCTTCTTTTCCAATTTGGATTTCTCCTATTTCTTTTTCTGCTCTGATTGCTGTGGCCAAAACTTCCAGAACTATGTTGAATAGTAGCGGTGAAAGCGAGCACCCTTGTCTTGTTCCTGACGTTAGAGGAAATGCTTTCAATTTTTCACCATTGAGGACAATGTTTGCTGTGGGTTTGTCACAAATAGCTTTTATTATGTTGAGGTATGTTCCTTCCATTCCTGCTTTCTGGAGAGTTTTTATCATAAATGGATGTTGAATTTTGTCAAAGGCCTTCTCTGCATCTATTGAGATAATCATATGGCTTTTATTTTTCAATTTGTTAATGTGGTGAATTACATTGATTGATTTGCGAATATTGAAGAATCCTCACATCCCTGGGATAAAGCCCACTTGGTCATGATGTATGATCTTTTTAATGTGTTGTTGGATTCTGATTGCTAGGATTTGTTGAGGATTTTTGCATCTATGTTTATCAGTGATATTGGCCTGTAGTTTTCTTTTTGTGTGGCATCTCTGTCATGTTTTGGTATTAGGGTGATGGTGGCCTCATAGAATGAGTTTGGAAGTTTCCCTTCCTCTGCAATTTTCTGGAAGAGTTTGAGTAGGATAGGTGTTAGCTCTTCTGTAAATTTTTGGTAGAATTCAGCTGTGAAACCGTCTGGACCTGGGCTTTTGTTTGCTGGAAGATTTCTGATTACAGTTTCAATTTCCGTGCTTGTGATGGGTCTGTTAAGATTTTCTATTTCCTCCTGGTTCAGTTTTGGAAAGTTGTACTTTTCTAAGAATTTGTCCATTTCTTCCACATTGTCCATTTTATTGGCATATAATTGCTGATAGTAGTCTCTTATGATCCTTTCTATTTCTGTGTTGTCTGTTGTGATCTCTCCATTTTCATTTCTAATTTTATTGGTTTTATTGGTTTCTCCCTTTGTTTCTTGATGAGTCAAGCTAATGGTTTGTCAATTTTATTTATCCTTTCAAAGAACCAGCTTTTGGCTTAGTTGATTTTTGCTATGGTCTCTTTTGTTTCTTTTGCATTTTTGCATTTATTTCTGTCCTAAGTTTTAAGATTTCTTTCCTTCTACTAACCCTGGAGTTATCCATTTCTTCCTTTTCTAGTTGCTTTAGGTGTAGAGTTAGGTAATTTATTTGACTTTTTGCTTGTTTCTTGAGGTATGCCTGTGTTGCTATGAACTTTCCTCTTAGCACTGCTTTTATAGTGTCCCACAGGTTTTGGGTGGTTGTGTTTTCATTTTCATTCATTTCTATGCATATTTTGATTTCTATTTTGATTTCTTCTGTGATTTGTTGGTTATTCAGAAGCGAGTTGTTCAGCCTCCATATGTTGGAATTTTTAACAGTTTTTCTCCTGTGATTGAGATCTAATCTTACTGCATTATTGTCAGAAAAGATGCTTGGAATGATTTCTTTCTTTCTTTTCTTTTTTTTTTTTTTTTTGAATTTATCAAGGTTAGATTTATGGCCCAGGATGTGATGCTATCCTGGAGAAGTTTCTAAGAGCACTTGAGAAAAAGGTGAAATTCATTGTTTTGGGGTGAAATATCCTGTACATATCAACTAGGTCTAACTGGTCTGTTGTAATATTTAAAGTTTGCGTTTCTTTGTTAATTTTCTGTTTAGTTGATCTATCCATAGATGTGAGTGGAGTATTAAAGTCTCCCACTATTATTGTGTTATTGTTAATTTCCCCTTTCATACTTGTTAGCATTTGTCTTACATATTGCGGTGCTCCTTTGTTGGGTGCATATATATTTATAATTGTTATATCTTCTTCTTGGATTGATCCTTTGATCATTATGTAGTGTCCTTTTTTGTCTCTTTTCACAGTGTTAGTTTTAAAGTATATTTTGTATGATATGAGTATTGCTACTCCTGCTTTCTTTTGGTCTCCATTTGTGTGAAATACCTTTTTCCAACCCTTCACTTTCAATTTGTATGTGTCCCCTGTTTTGAGGTGGGTCTCTTGTAGATAACATATATAGGAGTCTCGTTTTTTTATCCATTCAGCCAGTCTTTTTCTTTTGGTTGGGGCATTCCATCCATTTACCTTTAAGGTAATTATTGATAAGTATGGTCCCTTTGCTATTTCCTTTATTTTTGGGGGGTTGTGTTTATACACTGTTTTTGTATTTCCTGTCTAGAGAATGTCCTTTAGGATTTGTTGGAGAGCTGGTTTGGTGGTGCTGAATTCTCTCAGCTTTGCTTGTCTGTAAAGCTTTTGATTTCTCCTTCGTATTTGAATGAGATCCTTGCTGGGTACAGTAATCTGGGCTGTAGATTATTTTCTTTCATCACTTTAAATATGTCTTGCCATTCCCTCCTGGCCTGAAGAGTTTCTATTGAAAGATCAGCTGTTATCCTTATGGGAATCCCCTTGTGTGTTATTTGTTGTTTTTCCCTTGCTGCTTTTAATATTTGTTCTTTGTGTTTGATCTTTGTTAATTTGATTAATATGTGTCTTGGGGTGTTTTGTCTTGGGTTTATTATGTTTTGGACTCTCTGGGTTTCTCGGACTTGGATGAATATTTCCTTCCCCATTTTAGGGAAGTTTTCAACTATTATCTCCTCAACTATTTTCTCATGGTCTTTCTTTTGGTCTTCTTCTTCTGGGACTCCTATAATTCGAATGTTGGAGCATTTCATATTGTCCTGGAGATCTCTGAGATTGTCCTCATTTCTTTCAATTCATTTTTCTTTTTTCCTCTCTGCTTGATTTATTTCTACCATTCTATCTTCTATTTCACTAATCCTATCTTCTGCCTCTGTTATTCTACTGTTTGTTGCCTCTACGGTGTTTCCGATCTCATTTATTGCATTATTCATCATATATTGACTCTTCTATTTTTCTAGGTCCTTTTTAAACCTTTCTTGCATCAATCCTTGTCTCCAGGCCATTTATCTGTGATTCCATTTTGATTTCAAGATTTTGGATCATTTTCACTATCATTATTCAGAATTCTTTTTCTGATAGATTCCCTATCTCTTCCTCTTTTGTTTGCTTTGGTGGACATTTCTCGTGTTTCTTTACCTGCTGGGTATTCCTCTCTCTCTTCATCTTGGTTATATTGCTGCGTTTGGGGTGGCCTTTCTATATTCTGGGAATTTGTGGAGTTCTGTTTATTATGGAGCTTCCTCATTGAGGGGGGTTTGTATCAGTGCTTGTCAAGATCTCTTGGTTAGTGAAGCTTGTGTCAGTGTTCTGGTGGGTGGAGCTGAATTTTTCTCTCTGGAGTGCAATGATGTGTCCAGTAATGAGTTATGAGCTGTCAGTGGTTTTGGAGTAACTTTGAGTTGCCTGCTTGAAGCTCAGGGGTGTGTTCCTGTGTTGTTGGAGAATTTGCGTGGTATGTCTTGCTCTGGAACTTGTTGGCCCTTGGGTGGTGCTTGGTTTTAGTGTAGGTATGGAGGCATTTGATGAGCTCCTATTGATTAATGTTCCCTGGAGTCAGGAGTTCTCTGATGTTCTCAGGATTTGGACTTAAGCCTCCTGTTTCTGGTTTTCAGTTTTATTTTTACAGTTGTCTGAAGACTTTCCCTTCTATATTACACCATTGATAAAACATCTAGGTTAAAGATGAAAAGTTTCTCCACATTGGGGGACACCCAGAGAGGTTCACAGAGTTACATGGAGAAGAGAAGAGGGAGCGGGGAGTTGGAGGTGACCCGAATGAGATGAGGTGGAATCAAAAGAGGAGAGAGCTAGCTAGCCAGTAATCACTTTCTTATGAGTGCTCCACAGTCTGGACCACTCAGAAATATTCACGGAATTATACAGAGAAGAGGAGAGGGAGGAAGGAGACATAAGTGGTCAGGAGTATAAAAGAGGGAAATGAAAAGGAGAGAGACAGATCCAGCCAGTAGTCAGTTCCTGAAGCATTCTCCACCGTCTGGAAGACAGAGATTCACAGAGTTGGATAGAGAAAATAGGGGGAGGAAGTAGACAGCGGTGATCTAGTGGGGAAAAAGGAGAGTCCAAAGGAGAAGAGAGCTGTCGGGCCAGTAATCTTACTCTCAAGTATAAATGGTACTGAAGATTGCATTTCTGAAGGTACAAATTTAATAACAAATACCAAAAAGCAAAGATTAAAAATCTAGAGTAGAGGTTGGATTTAAAAAATACAATATTAAAAAATAGAAGAAGAAAAAAGAAAAAAAAAAGAAAATAAGTCACCAGAATTATTAAATAATAATAAAATTAAATATATATATATATATATATATATATATATATATATGAAGTTTGCTTTAAAAATAGGGTCTTTTTTGGGGGGGAGTAATAGTAGGTTATAAAAATAAAAACTAAAGGAGAAATAGAGGACTTAAAAATTAAAGTGTTAAAAAAAGAAAAAGAAAAGAAGAAAAAACAAACATCAAAAAAAAAAAGATTGTAAAAATGGTAAAGATATATCTAGGGCTTAATCTATTGCACCTTTCACTTCCAAGACTGTTCCCTCTGTTTTAGCGTCTTCTATTTGCTGGTCTCTTCAGTGTCCAATTTCTGCCCTGACACAGGGGGATGGTGGTGGACAGTTTCTTTTAGGCTTGCTTGTTCAGTCGCACTGTGGGGAGGGAGGGATGCTGCAAACAAATAACACTGGTGAGTGCTCACAGTGTCCCAGCCATGCTGGGCCTGACTCTGCTCACTGTGCACACAGCTCAGGCTCTAGGCTGCTCCGCTGGGAACCGTCTGAGGCCAGCCCTGGGCTGCATGCACCTCCCAGTCCTAAGCTGCTTAGGCTCAGGCACTCAGGTAATCCCCAGAGGCGCAGACTGGTTGGGCCTGCATTTTGTGCCCTTCCCAGGTCCGAGTAGCTCAGGTGTTTGGCGAGCGCGGTCGCTGTGACTTATCGCCTCTCCCGTCCCTGCTGCTCAGTTTTCTGGGTGTACAGGTGGTGTACTTTCTCAGGCGGATGATGACTGTCCAGAACCCCAAGAAGTCTTAGTTAACAAAGAAGCCTGTTTGCAGTTTCATAGGTAATGTCTCTCTGGGGCTGCGCTTGCCCACTTCCAGCCTTTCCAACTCTGGCTGCCTGTCACTGGAGGGGGATGGCCGGCAGCAGGCTAATTCTGTTCCGTCCTTTGTTCTGTGCGCAGTCCTGGCGGTGTCTTATGTTAGAGCTTTTCACGTGGTAGCTATCCCACAACCTGGTTTGCTAGCCCAAGTTAGCTCACTCGGGCTACACTCGGGGCATTTGGGGCATTCAGGCCCGATCCTTGTAAAGCAATGCAGCCCATGCCTCCCTGCCCATCCCCCGCTTGCTAGTGGCAGATGCAGGTGTCTGTGCTGCTTCTCTGCTGGGGGAGTTACCGTTGGGCTCGTAATCTGTGGGTTTTAATTTTTTATTTATTTTTCTTCCCTGTTATGTTGCCCTCTGTGCTTCCAAGGCTCGCCACAGTCTCGGCAGTGAGAGTGTTTCCTGGTGTTTGGAAACTTCTCTCTTTTTAAGACTCCCTTCCGGGGACTAAGCTCCCTCCCTACCTCTTTTGTCTCTTTTTTTGTCTTTTATATTTTTTCCTACCTATTTTTGAAGACAATGAGCTGCTTTTCTGGGTGCCTGATGTCCTCTGCCGACATTCAGAAGTTGTTTTATGGAACTTACTCAACGTTGAAATTTTTTTTTTTTTTAATGAATTTGTTTGGGAGAAAGTGGTCTCCCTGTCCTATTCCTCTGCTATCTTAGGACCACCCTCCCAGTTTAAGTTGAAAATCTAAGTTTTGAACAAATTAAACTCAGAATGGAATTTTCATCAAAAAACTAGTAAAATACATTGTAATCTTTGAACAGAGTTTAGGTTTAAATGTTCTAACTTTGAGAAGATTTCCAAATTGGCTTTTCAGCTAAGAAGGTTTTCTAAAACAGGACAGGACTGCAAGGACATTATCAACTGCAAATTCAGTCTCAATGTACCTCATCTATTCTGTTCTTCACTAGTCATCTAGCCATAGGAAATGATGGCCAAAGCAAATTCTAGGCACTTTTTTAGTCTTTGACAACTCCCATACTACTCCTGATTAAGATGTATAAGAAGGTGTTCTATTTTCTCTTTCAAATTTTAATGAAAAATATTAATAGCAGTCAGTACATAAGAGGTATAGGTATTAAAAAACACATTTAATGCTCTGAATGATTTTGTTTGCCCATTTAACAATTATTACTATAATAAACCCAAAGCATAAAGTATTTTTCTATTCTGAAAAAATGGAATAATTTAAATAATCAGCCACTTATCTTCTAAATTCTAGTACAAACCTAATCTACTTAAACCTTTCTATTTATCACAAAATACATTATAAAAAAGTTATCTTGCTTTTTAAAATATCCTTTAAACAATGTTTGACAATATGTATTCCACATAATTGCTGTCACTACCTTCTTTTCACTTTCCTTGGTATTACCAAATTGGAATAATAATTATGATACTATTTATCAGCAAAAATGGAAGATGATACCAGTAGAAAGTGGTATCTACATAGAACGTGGGACATGGTATTGGTACCCTGCAGTCGGTAAGCTACTGGTTATATGTACCTCCTCATTTTATAGATCGGATAGATAAGATGATATACCTAAAAGTGTTTGATATAGTCAAATGTTGCACTGAATGTGATACACTTAGTATATAATAAAACATACTAACTGCCAATTGTTATCATTGTTATTTATCAGTTCAGTTCAGTCGCTCAGTCGTGTCCGACTCTTTGTGACCCCATGAATCGCAGCACGCCAGGCCTCTCTGTCCATCACCATCTCCCAGAGTTCACTCAGACTCACATCCATCGAGTCCATGATGCCATCCAGCCATCTCATCCTCTGTTGTCCCCTTCTCCTCCTGCCCCCAATCCCTCCCAGAATCAGAGTCTTTTCCAATGAGTCAACTCTTCGCATGAGGTGGCCTAAGTACTGGAGTTTCAGCTTTAGCATCATTCCTTCCAAAGAAATCCTAGGGTTGATCTCCTTCAGAATGGACTGGTTTGATCTCCTTGCAGTCCAAGGGACTCTCAAGAGTCTTCTCCAACACCACAGTTCAAAAGAATCAATTCTTCGGCACTCAGCCTTCTTCACTGTCCAACTCCCACATCCATACATGACCACGGGGAAAACCATAGCCTTGACTAGATGGACCTTAGTCGGCAAAGTAATGTCTCTGCTTTTGAATATACTACCTAGGTCGGTCATAACTTTTCTTCCAAGGAGTAAGCGTCTTTTAATTTCATGGCTGCAGTCACCATCTGCAGTGATTTTGGAGCCCAAAAAATAAAGTCTGACATTGCTGCATAAAAAAATAAAGCAGTAAATTCAGCAATGTCCTGGATCTTTATCACAACACGAACTCATAACTACTGTCCTCAGAAATCTCATCTTCCCCAGATTTGATATTTGTGGTTAAAGGACCCATACGTCTTGATCCCAACCTATACTTTACAATGAGTAATTTTTCAGTCATTTCCAATTATGTAGATAATTTGAGGTAATATTGGTACCAAGTGGCCTTTATAAGGAATAATTTTGATCAGTGTTATCTGTACATCCTTCTATATAAAATCTTTTCATTTTCAATAACTACATTCTGTATACTTTATGAAAATCAATAATTTTATCCAAAACTTTTTAGCATTTATTTTTGACTGAACTAAAGGTACTTCTAAAGTTGTATGTACATAACATCAATGAAGGAGCCACATAATATTTTGATAGGAAATTAATAATTCTGGAAACTAGGTACACAAATAAGTTATTGATACTTTCATCACCCAGGGTTTTTTGTTTGTTTTATTTTTCTCAAGTTTACTTTCTTATATACACAAAAAAATCTTATGAATCTGGATTTATTTGGTACTTATCATTTTCTCTGTTTCCATATAGAAACTAAGAAAATATTACATAAGATCAAATTTTTGAAGAATTCAACTCACATAGATCCAGTTGAAATAAGTAATCACAATCTTTACAATCAGTTTTACAATGGCCATAATGCATAATTATAACTTTGCTTTAACATATCTACTTTTCTTTGCTACATGTTATTCTTACTCTGGTCTTATGCTTCAAGACGTTATTTCATTTCTGATACTTTATCTAGTGGTCTTTTACCTTTTTATGTCTGTTTTTCTGCCCAAGGGCATGGATTAAAAACTTAGAGCAAATTATTTATGCAAAATGTATTTACATCATCAAACTTTTAAATTATGAATTTTTGACATACACAAGACTCCACTGGTTTAATTATAACATAGGTCACTTTAAGCTTATAAGAAAATCAGACTCTAAGTCTTGACTCTAAGTCAAGACTTCTAAAAAGACACTTACAACTAGGTTCATCTGTGTTAAATCCTCTAGGCAAGGACTTTGTTGCTGTTGCTGAATGACACTTGCCCAGTCAGAAATGAAATTGTACCAGAAAGATCAGAATAAAGCAACAGGAGATCATTGACCTAGAACTTGGCTCATATTCCAAAGCCTGGGGTTATTCATGAGAAGGAGTTGGTCACCATGTGGTGCTATTGTAACACAGCAGGCCTGGGTCTTTTTGCAAAATGAACAATAACATTATGCTCATGGAAAACATCGGTAGAACTATGAAATCTTTTAAAAATACATCTGCGTTAGCAAAGGAACTGGAGGAGGAAATGGAAACCCACTCCAGTATTTTTGCCTGAAAAATTCCACAGAAAGAGGAGCCAGGCAGGCTATAGTCCACGGGGACTCAATGAGTCAGACACGACTAAGTAACTGATCAAACCATAGCAAAGGAAAAAAAACAAATCAATAGAAATAATATCAATGAGCAATTTAATATTCAAATATAAAATTTCTCAGATTTTAGTTTAACTTGATAGCGTATTTAAAAATTTCAATAGGTAAATATGTCTGATTTTGAACACACTCTTGCATCATCTTCTCTACCTCCTCTCTCTCTCTCTCTCACACACACACACACACACACACTATATGTAGATACACCTACACAGCAAGTAAATTGCTAGAATATACTGTCTTGCTAAAATTTTGCAGGACAGATCCACAAGAGCCCCATGAACTATGTGGATGAAAATAATAATATCGATAGAAGTGAGAGTGCATATGTAATAAACTGAGGATGCAAGTAAAATAAGAATCACCTCTACTAGGAGACTGAACACAAAGTCTACTAGTAGTCAGATAAAACTTCTTGACAATTTAGATACTACTTTTCAGAAATGTGTAGTCCGTTTCCTGCCCCAAGTGACTTTATAGTGTAATCTAGTAATAATCAAACAATTTTTTGTATTATCAAAAGACAGCTTGAATTGTTAGACTAAACTGACTTAGTACCAAGTAAAATCTAGTGACTACAATTTAAAATTTCTGTTACATTATTGTAAAAGCCAATTTTTAAAAGCTTTCAAAATCTTCTTTAGTTTCCTAAAGACTAAGATTTTTTACATATGCTGACAGAAATGAAACATCACTGAATGTGCGCCATTTTTTTAAGGTAAAGAAAACATATACTTTTGTGTTCTTGGTTACTGTTTTGTAACTTGAGGGCAAAATTGCCAGAAATAACACAAAGAAACAGACACATAAAATATTTTCTACTCAGGCTCATTTGAACATCCTGACCATTTTTTCTTCTTTAAGTATATCCAGTTTCTTTTGATAGTAATTCTTGCTTACTTATGCAAAACAGGAAATCATTTTGTATATGCCAGTTTTCATATTTAATAAACACAGGTGTGTATCATTAGAACTCAGCATTTGATTGCACTGAAAATAGCCGCACAATTGTAGAGCAAGGGAAAGGTGTAGAGAAAAATCATGGGATGAATTTTGGAGAGAAAACATGGAATGAACATATGAAAAGAAGCCAGGTGATCTTTCACAGTCATTTCTGCATCTCCGAGTCCATGGTGTCCATTGTATAACAATTTAAACAATTTAAATTGTTTTAAAGAAGTTTTGGGGACTCAGACACTGGGCATAACAAAGATGATGCTTGCAAGGGGAAAATAATGGCCCTGTAGAGGAGTACCTGACATTTATACTTTTTATATAACCCAGAGATTGAAGATGGTTTTCCTTCTTTCCAGCCAAGTCATTAAGACTGAATTAATGACAAGTACAAAATAAGGTATGGATGTGAACCATAAAAGTAGACTTAGCTTCTCTGTCAAAATGGCCTTTCTTCTCTTTCTGTTGTTAGTGTAATAGTTTCCAGTAAGCAGGGAGAGGAAAGAGAGGGAAGGCTTTCCTCCTCCTGGCTGCTGGAGTGGGAAATGTGAGTGGCTCTTTAAATACAGTGAGATTAGGCACCACCATATGCATGCCCACATCTAGGGTGTTTTAAGCTAATTAGAAAATCAAATAGAAAAATAAGTATAAATGTTCTTATATTGTGTTATATTATATCATATTTGATTGTCATTTGTTTGATCTTTGTAAAAACCACCGGAAAGAGAGTTATTTTCTAGGTATAAATAAAATGTATTAATTGCAGCTCCTTCTCCACCAAATGGTATTAAGCCAATGCATTTTCAGTTAAGCAAGACAGTGGAAATGCAGATTAGCGAGTCAATGTCCTAGCAAAGTTAGGGCTGAGGGTCTACAGCAGAGATGCAACAACTTCCCCAAACTACTGGGAAAACATTTCCAATGTCTTCCTAAGACTGTGTGTGTGTGTACATGCATTTTGAAAATGGAAATACCTCTGTCACTGAAAGGAAAACACTGAAAAATGTTGATTACGTCTAAGTGTTGTTAGTTTCTCAGTTATGTCTGATCTTTTGCATCCACATGGACCATACCCTGCCAGGCTCCTCTGTCCATGGAATCCTCCAGACAAGAATACTGGAGTGAGTAGCTGTTCCCTTCCCCAGGGAATCTTCTTAACCCAGGGACTGAACCTGTGTCTCTTATATCTCCTGCATTGACAGGTTACTGTCTTAGCCACCAGGGAAGCTCAAATAAGAATGATTGATCAAGGATTGTCAGGGTTACCATGAATGGATACACACAGTATGCACTGTGTATATGATGCAGGGCTACTTTGGTTGTTTTTCTTTTTTTTTTTTTTTTTTTAGTAAATAACATGAACACATGATGCAGTGCTTAGTCCTTCAGGATGGGATAATAAATGACAGAATAACAGCTAATTGTTAGTTCATTCCCTGCTTTAATGGTTATAATGTTTGATATAGATTATCATTCAAGACGTTTCTCTGCCTACCACTTGACTCTATGCAAAATCCAAGCCAGTGTGCTATAATGATTTCCAGTGTTAAATTTAAGGAACCCTAGACTTTGAGATAGAATTTTAAATCCTTGTTCCTCATTTACAAACTCACAGATATTGAACACACCACTTAAGCTCTACGCCTTCTTATCTTAAATAAGACAGTAATACTTAATGGACTGGCAGAGTGTCTCTGAGAATCAGTTCATATTTTATGTGATTACTTAAGAAACTATAGCTTTCAATAAATGTTAATTCCAATGGAATCCCACTTTGGAAATCTTAAATTCTATACCATTTAGCAAATATTAAATAAGTGCTAAATTTTCTAGTTACTCCTATTGCTCAGTGAGACAAGAATCCAAGCAAAGTATTCCTGACCTAAGGTTAGAATTCCTTTATATATTCAATCCAATTGAATCAGACTGTCTTGAGATCCTCAACAAATTAAACAAAAACTAATGGAAGCTTAGATTTTTCAATTCAAAATAAGTATTCTCCACTTAAACCATCAGATAGTTTCCAGTTATTTAACAGATTGAAAAGATTCCCTCTACTGCATGGATAATGTGAATAGATAAAAATCACACTAACTTTAACATCTATTATATTGCAACATAAGATTAATCTTTTAATGAGAAAGTTTCAAAACCCAAACTCATTTTCACAATTAATATAAATATATGAAAGACCTAAAACTATGCTTATATTTTCCAGAGTATGATTTATTGATTTTATACATATTTTATAAATGTGTATATATATATATGTATGTGTATATATAATATATATATATATATATAAAGTTTACAAAACCATTCAACATCAAGCCATTACTTTCCTAAAATCATGAGAATATAAACTAAGCTGATAGCATGTAATGATAAATGTGTGAGTTTCAGTTGTATGAGTTTTACAGTAAAATAAATAAAGGCTATTGGTGTGTGTTTATGTTGGATTTGATGTTTCTATCTGGAACACTAAATTCCCACCTGAAGATACACAAAATGAAACAACATGTCAAAAGAGAGCATTTATAGAAATACTTTAAAGGTATTGTGTCATCTTTGAGGAATAGAATTTTCTCAGTAAATCTATGCCCTTGCCAAATAAAGTTGCATTTGAAATACAGCACTGTCAGATGCTTTATTTGAAAAGAAACAGAAGATGAATGTTGCATAATGTTATGAAACCTTTGCTATAACATGGAAGTGGTCTTTCTCTCAGATAGATAGACAGACAGAGGGACTTAGTATTTGTTCTATCGAAAGTGAAAGTGGAAGTCTTTCAGTCATGTCTGACTCCTTGTGACCCCATGGACTATATATTCCATGGAGTTCTCTAGGCCAGAATACTGGAGTGGATAGCCTTTCGCTTCTCCAGGGTATCTTCCCAACCCAGGGATCGAACCCAGATCTCCTGCATTGCAGGCGGACTCTTTACCACATTTTGAACCACAAGGGAAACCCAAGAATACTTGAGTGGATAGCCTAACCCTTCTCCAACGCATCTTTCTGACCCAGGAATCCAACCAGGATTTGTTCTATTCAGTTCAGTTCAGTCTCTCAGTCATGTCCGACTCTTTGCAACCCCATAAATCACAGCACGCCAAGCCTCCCTGTCTATCACTAACTCCCGGAGTTTATCCAAACTCATGTCCATCGAGTCGGTGATGCCATCCAGCCATCTCATCCTCTGTCTTCCTCTTCTCCTCCTGCCCCCAATCCTTCCCAGCATCAGAGTCTTTTCCAGTGAGTCAACTCTTCGCAAGAGGTGGTCAAAGTATTGGAGTTTCAGTTTGATCATCAGTCCTTCCAATGAACACCCAGGACTGATCTCCTTTAGGTAGGACTGGTTGGATCTCCTTGCAGTCCAAGGGACTCTCAAGAGTCTTCTCCGACACCACAGTTCAAAAGCATCAGTTCTTCAGCACTCAGCCTTCTTCACAGTCCAACTCCCATATCCATACATGACCACTGGAAAAACCATAGCCTTGACTAGATGGACCTTTGTTGGCAAAGTAATGGCTCTGCTTTTTAATATGTTGTCTAGATTGGTCATAACTTTACTTCCAAGGAGTAAGAGTCTTTTAATTTCATGGCTGCAATCACCATCTGCAGAGACTTTGGAGACCCCAAAATAAAGTCTGACACTGCTTCCACTGTTTCCCCATCTATTTGCCATGAAGTGATGGGACCAGATGCCATGATCTTTGTTTTCTGAATGTTGAGCTTTAGGCCAACTTTTTCACTCTCCTCTTTCACTTTCATCAAGAGGCTTTTTAGTTCCTCTTCACTTTCTGCCATAAGGGTGGTGTCATCTGCATATCTGAGGATATTGATACTTCTCTCAGCAATCTTGATTACAGTTTGTGCTTCTTCCAGCCCAGTGTTTCTCACGATGTACTCTGCATATAAGTTCTGTTAGTTGATTTCAATTCTATATCTCCTCCTTAGATAGGGGTATTTGGGCTTCTCTGGTGGCTCAATGTTAGAACATTTTCCTGCAGTGCACAAGTCACAGGAAATTCAGGTTCCATCCCTGGGTGGGGAAGATCCCCTGGAGGAGGGCATGGCAACTCACTTCAGTATTTTTTCCTGGAGAATTCCCATGGATAGAAGAGTCTGGCAGGCTTAAGTCCCTTGGGTTGCAAAGAACTGGCACAACTGAAGCGACTTAGCACACACACACATGCATGCACATGCATTTGGAACACAGAGAGGAAAGAAGGTGCCTCTGTTCCTTCCTCCCTCTACTTGAGGTAGTAAAGTCAGTGATGGCATAATATTGTATTAAAACTGCTGCTGCTGCTGCTAAGTCTCTTCAGTCGTGTCTGGCTCTGTGTGAACCCATAGATGACAGCCCACCAGGCTCCGCCATCCCTGGGATTCTCCAGGCAAGAACACTGAAATGGGTTGCCATTTCCTTCTCCAATGCATGAAAGTGAAAAGTGAAAGTGAAGTCACTGAGTCATGTCCAACTCTCTGCGACCCCATGGACTGCAGCCCACCAGGCTCCTCTGTCCATTGGATTTTCCAGGCAAGAGTACTGGAGTGGGATGCCATTGCCTCTAGACTTGAATATAAAATCCGTCAAAAAGAATTTATTAAATATGTCTTGAGATATATTCATTGGCAAGTGTTAATTAAATATCTATCACTGGGTAGAACATGTTCTAGCCAATGGGGATATTATACTAGGGAAAGCACAAAAGTACCAGTCTTAATAGATCATATCATTGAGTGAGAACAGAAACAGAAGCATAACACCATCTAACATTTAACTGATGCTAAGAATTGAAAAAATAAGGCAATAGTCAGGGATATTAAACAGTTCAGCTTAGGAAAATCCCATGGATGGAGGAGCCTGGTAGGCTGAAGTCCATGGGGTCGCACAGAGTCAGACATGACTGAGCGATTTCACTTTTTACTTTTCCCTTCATGCATTGGAGAAGGAAATGGCAACCCACTCCAGTGTTCTTGCCTGGAGAATCCCAGGGATGGGGGACCCTGGTGGGGTGCCATCTATGGGGTCGCACAGAGTCGGACACGACTGAAGTGCAGCAGCAGCATGTTCTAAAAGATGTTAGAACACTTACAGAGGTCTGGAAATGGAAACATACTTGCCACCGCTAATAGGGACACTTTGAGGCCAATACGGCTGAAACATAATAAGTGAGAAAACATGTGGGAGAAGAAGTCAAGGAGGCAGGAGGAAGCCAGTTCATCTAAGGATGTATAACTCATGCTAAGTTCTTGAGTTTTTCACTAAGTGAGTTTAAAAATACTGGAATGTTTAAGCCGTGGAGTGATATCACATAGTTTAACTTGTGAAGGAACCATTGTATTTACACAGATGGAGTACTCTAGAGTATAAGACTGTCTTAATTTTTACCCTGGGGTTGAGTTGGACATTCATGTGATGAGAAATGGTCAAATTTTGACTATAATATGGATATAGAAGGAGCACAATATGTTAATGGAGTGAATGTGGAGTGGGAAGAAAAATAAAGTGTCGTCAATTGAAAGTGTTAGTCGCTCAGTGGTCACTCTTTGTGACCCCATGGACTATAGCCCATCAGGCTCCTCTGTACCTGGAATTCTCCAGGCAAGAATACTGAAGTAGGTTGCCATTCTCTTCTCTAGAGGGTCTTCCGCACTGAGGTTTCGAACCTGAGTCTCCTGCAGATGGAGTCTTTACCACCTGAGTCACCAGGGAAACCCAAAAGAGTAGTCAAGGATGATCTTAATCTGCGTGAATAAGTATAAGAATGGAGATGATATTTACAGATCTTTTTGGAAATATTTAATTGGGTATAAAATAGTAAAATTAAGGAGTAATACTAAAGATGAAGATTTGGGGTTGTCAGAATAATACAGCTATTTAAAGCCATAAGATTAGATGTGTTTACTTTGGGAAGTAGAAAGCTAAGAAAATGCCAACTATCAAATTGATTTCCAGAGCTCACAAACGTTCAGACCTCATTATAATAAAGACCAAGCAAAGGAATCTTAGAAAAGGCAACCTATAAGGCAAGAAAAATAAATAAAAATAATGTGTTATCTTGCAAGTCAAGTTGAACAAAGTATTTTAGGAAGGAGGGAATAGTTCAACCATATCAAATGCCCTATTGACCAAATCAGAAGATGTCTAAGAGTTGAGCAGTTTATTTGGCGAAATAAAACTATTTGTTTTGACCAGTATCTATTCCAATAGTGGAGATGAAAGCTTAATTAGAGGAGAATGAAGAAAATGTAAGAATGCAGTTCTTCTGGACCAAGATAGTGGCAGAAATATAGTTATGTGAATATCATGAATCATTCTGGAGGCAGAACCTAACAATCTAATATAATTTCAAGGATAACATCTTCAAAAAGTAGAGAGACCAAGTAAGCAAAAATTCAGATACTTCAGGTGAAAGAAATTTTGGTGGTTAGAATCTGAATGGTAACAAAAATACAATTTTTGCTGTTCAGTCCCAGTCAAATCATATCTGACTGTTTGCAACCCTGGGGGCTGCAACATGCCAGGCTCCCATGTCCTTCACTATCTCCTAGACTTGGTTCAAATTCATGTCCATTGAGTTGGTGATGCCATCTAATCATCTCATCCTCTGTCACTCTCTTCTCCTTTGCCTTCAATCTTTCCCAGCATCAGGATCTTTTCCAATAAGTCAGCTCTTCACATCAGGTGGTCAAAGTACTAGATATGATAAGAAATGTTTTGATCTTGATATATATTTTAAGAGAACCTAACAATATTTCCTGAAATATTGGATGTAGGGTTTGATAGAGAGATGTGGTAAAATGGCTCTGAATTTTTGAATGGAGAATCTAAGATAATACAGTTGCCTTAATTGAAATAAGAGTGATTTTTTCTTAATAGCAAGTTAAGCCATGGCACTAGTTGCTTAAAATCTTTCAATTTCTTAGTACTTTCCTCATTTAAGTTAAAATGAAACCTTAAGTACTTATTATGGTATATGTCATCACACTGTATTAACTAACCTCCTAGCCAATAATATAAATAGCTTAAAATTCTTATCTGACAATTATTTTATGTAACCATACTATGCTATGCTTATAATTATCATGTGTTATCCTTTTCTATTTACATATGGTTTTCTATATAAAATAATTTTAAGCCACCAAAATTAAAATAAGTCCCAGGATTTATCAGTAGTCTACATATATACATAGAAGATGTCTACATACATTGTTTTTAATTAAACTTGCTATTTTGTATTGGAGTGTAGCTGGTTAACAATGTTGTGATGGTTTCAGGTAAACAGCAAAGGGACTCAGCCATACATATACATGTATCCACTCTCCCTCAAACTCCCCTCCCATCCAGACTGCCATATAATATTAACTATACAATAGGTCCTTGTGCTATACTGTCGGTCCTTGTTGGTTATACATCTTTTCCATAAATAAAGAAAACAAGATAACAGAAATTTTGCTAACAAAAGGATAAGTGAGTGAAAGTCACTCAGTCGTGTCCAACTCTTTGTGACCTCAGGAACTATATAGTCCATGAAATTCTGTAGGCCAGAATATTGGAGTGGGTAGCCTTTCCCTTCTCCAGAAAAAGGAAATAATTTAATTTCTGAGTGTTCTGGAAATATGAGGATGTCTCTCTGGACACCAAATGATAGGTAAGAGACTGGTTAGATTCTCAGGAGTATGTTTTGCCCTCAGGAGTATGTTCGTGTCTGACTCTTTGGAGCCCCATGGACCGAAGCCTGCCAGGCTCCTCTGTCCATGGAATTTTCCAAGCAAGAACACAGGATTGGCTTGCCATGTCCTACTCCAGGTGATCCTTCCAACTTAGGAATTAAACCCGTGTCTCTTGTATTTCTTGCATTGGCAGATGAATTCTTTACCACTATGCCACCTGGGAAGCCCTCTCAGGGGTTTGATCAGTATATATATAGCAGTTTTATACTAATATGTATTATTGATCAGTATATAATTTTTATAACTAAAATTTTGTTTCAAAGTTTAGATTTTACTTGGCATACAAGATAGATGGTAAACTAAAATGATGATAATGATGTTTTTTCAGTGTTATGAGTAACTTACTGATAACAGAAAGAGTAGCAATATTGAAGACTTTAATGGCAAATGGCATGAACTAATAGAGATTTCAGAAATATTTCTATGAGGAATCTAAACCATTTGCACTTTATGGAACAAAAGCTAACAGGAAGAGATTGTTGATATAGGGAAAAAGCAAATTTTGATTCTCCATTCAATCCAAATCACTTACAGATTTATATTTTTATAAAAGTGATGGTTTCTGCAGGAATAACAAAGCTTCAAAAATCTTATATAGAATTGTCAGATGTTTTAAGCATAAAATCTTGACAGATTCAGCAAAGAGTTGTAAAAAGCAGGTGTTTGTTCTAAAACTAGACTACCAGAACAATGAAGACTTCCAAGATAAAAATTAATGAAAGGAAAACTCATAAATGTGTCGCAAAAAAGATAATTATTATCTCAAATATAATCCAGATGCTCTCCTGTGAACTGCATGTTAATATTCACTGATAGAAAATTTAGTTTAGAAGGAAAGCTTCTATTTGAGGGTTATATATGCAGTAGGTAGAGAAGTCAGTTTGTGAATGATGATAATTGAGCAATAGCAGAACCACAAGTTTCAGATTTGGAGATTTATTTAAATGTTGTTAATCTTATTTGGTTGCAGAAGTTGCTTTCCATTTTTAAGCATTAATGGTCAATTACAGTTTTGTTACTTATATAAATTATATTTCTGTAAAGTTATTCTTACTAGTAAAGTCTCTGTTTTTTACATGAATTATGATATCAATAACATTTATGTATGCTCTATATGGCCTTGCTGTATGTTCTATGGCCTTGAGATGTCCTGTGGTTAAAAAATAATATGTGATCCAAATCTTACAATTAATGATAAACTATTAATTATTTGAAGTTAGGTAAATTCTTTAGAATTGAATTCCATTTGATTAAATAGCTCTTTAAGTTTCTTAGTATGTGGCCTGAGAAAATGTTGAATAAGAGTAGCTCAGATCAAGGTAACCGATCAGTGATCCTAGGCAAATTAACCCATCAAAAATGAGCAAGCTCCCAAATAGTGACCAACCAGATGAACATGACTCAATCAACATCAAAATCAATGAGGTGAAAAGAGTCTGCCTTCAGTGAAAATCAATGGTGGTGAAAATGGACTTCCTTGAACTTGACTTTTACAGATTTGGTGCCTGACTTGAATAACAGAAATGTATTTTAATCACAATAGACTCTTGCATCTTTTTAGTCCTTTAAAATCCCCAAGAATTTTACAATAATTCCATGGTACAGCACTTGGAACTTCTTACTTTAAAAATCAGCTAAAGCCAGAAATGTCAACTATGAGGAATAGGAGAATCTCATATCTACTCTGAATGGTGATGACATCTAAAGAGGCATATCACTGGAGAATTCTTAAATAAGTAGTTTACCTGTTATTTTATTACCCAGTCATTTCCACCCTCCTGTTAACTCTGGAAAACACAGCAAACTATATTATTTTCCAAAGTAGCTCAATACAGTTGTTAGAAGACAAGTCTGTATAATACTGTTCTGGTACTCTATCTTTGTCATGAAACAAAACAGCTTTGTCTCATTTAATTATAGTCCTGATTTTCAATCTGAACTCTTGAAGAAAGTTTGAGATGGAAAGGGGTTTAGAGAATCTGTGTCCATTACTCAGTCTTGCAGACTGATTGTCAACAGTTATACCACTCACTCAATCATCTCCCTTTTCCCCCTAAAGTCAAACAGTACTGTTCCTTAATTCTTAATACAGAAACCTTGTCTTTTGCATACTATGCAAATGAAACTTCTTCCAAAGTTCCTACTTAGAGATGAGAGTTCTAATTGTCTTAATTGTGAGTCTTGAATAATGTTAGTGTCAAAATACAGTTGAATTCCAGATAACATACGCTTTTATAGAGGTTCTTAGAAAATTGTGACTTGTAATTCGTGGTCCTCTAAAGTAGGGGTCAAGAAATGTTTTTTGTGTGAAAGGACAGTAAATATTTTAAACTTTGTGGTCTTTGTGGTCTCGGATGAACTACTCAACTTGGCCACAGAAATACAGAGATAGCCATATACAATATATAAAAGAATAAGCATGGCTGTGTCCTAATAAATTTTAAACCTCATATAATTTTATGTGTCACAAATTATTATTTATGTGTAATTTTTCAACCATGTAAAACTGTGAAATGTATTTGTTGTCGGAAAAGGAGTACATCCAGGCTGTATATTGTCACCCTGCTTATTTAACTTACATGCAGAGTACATCATGAGAAACGCTGGGATGGAAAAAGCATAAACTGGAATCAATATTGCTGGGAGAAATATCAATAACCTCAGATATGCATATGATATCACCCTTATGGCAGAAAGTGAAGAGGAACTAAAAAGCCTCTTGATAAAAGTGAAAGAGAAGAGTGAAAAAGTTGGCCTAAAGCTCAACATTCAGAAAACGAAGATCATGGCATCTGGTCCCATCACTTCATGGCAAATAGATGGGGAAACAGTGGAAGTAGTGTCAGACTTTATTTTATGGGGCTCCAAAATCACTGCAGATGGTGACTGCAGCCATGAAATTAAAAGACGCTTACTCCTTGGAAGGAAAGTTATGACCAACCTACACAACATATTAAAAAGCAGAGAAATTACTTTGCAAACAAGGGTTCATCTAGTCAAGGCTATGGTTTTCCAGTGGTCATGTATGGATGTGAGAGTTGGACTGTGAAGAAGGCTGAGCGCCAAAGAATTGATGCTTTTGAACTGTGGTGTTGGAGAAGACTCTTGAGAGTCCCTTGGACTGCAAGGAGATCCAACCAGTCCATCTTAAAGGTGATCAACCCTGGGCTTTCTTTGGAAGGAATGATGCTAAAGCTGAAACTCCAGTACTTTGGCCACCTCATGCAAAGAGTTGACTCATTGGAAAAGACCCTGATGTTGGGAGGGAGTGGGGGCAGGAGTAGAAGGGGACGACAGAGGATGAGATGGCTGGATGTCATCACTGACTCAATGGACGTGTTTGAGTGAACTCCGGGAGTTGGTGATGGACAGGGAGGCCTGACGTGCTGCGATTCATGGGGTTGCAAAGAGTCAGACACGACTGAGCAACTGAACTGAACTGATAGAATAACAGGTTGTAGGCCAGATTTGGCCAGGGGCCTTAGTTTATCCACTATAGCTCTAAGCAGAAGATATTTCTATGCATTTGTATATATACACACTTTAATTACAGAAAGTGAAGAGGAACTAAAGAGCCTCTTGATAAGGGTGAAAGAAGAGAGTAAAAACCTAATTTGAGACTCAACATTCACAAAACTAAGATGGGGGCATCCAGTCCTATCACTCCATGGCAAAAGCGAGCGGGAAAAGTAGAAACAATTACAGACTTTATTTTCTTGAGCTCCAAAATAACTTCAGACAGGCAGCCAGAGCCATAAGGGCTGGAAAGCGGCAATCGCAGCCCCGGAGAGACTTTACCTACCAAACTGCAAGCAGACTTCTTTGCTAAGCCTTCTGGGGGTGCTGGACAGTTACCATCTGCCACACAAGGGGCACCAGCGGTACACCCAGAAAACTGAGCAGCAGAGACAAGAAAGGCGACAAGCGCAGCGACCGCACTTGGCAAACTCCTGAGCTACTCGGACCTGGGAAGGGCACAAAACGCGGTCCCAACTGAATCTGGGCCTCTGAGGGCCACCTGAGCACCGAACCTGAGTGGCTTAGACCTGGGAGGTACACGCAGCCTAGGGCCGACCTCAGACGGTTCCCGGCAGAGCATCGTAGAACCTGAGCGGTTTGTGCGTTGCAAGCAGGGACAGGTACAGCGGGGCTGAGACAGTGCTATTTGTTTGCAGCATCCCTCCCTCCCCACAGCACGACTGAACAAGTGAGCCTAAAAAAAAAAAAAAAATGTCCACCACCGCCCCCCTGTGTCAGGACCGAAAGCAGACACTGAAGAGACCAGCAAACAGAAGTTAAACAGAGAGAACCGCCTTGGAAGTGACCCCATACTGCCCACAACACCAGAGAAAGGGCCAGATATCTTTACTATTTTTACAATCATTCCTTTTTGTTTGTTTGTTTGTTTGTATTTTTTGTTGATGCTCTTGTGGGGCTGTTTTTTCTTTTCTTTTTCTTCTCTTTTTTTCTTTTTTTTTTTAAATTTTTTTTATTTTTTTAATTTTTTTTTTAAATTTTAAAATCTTTAATTCTTACATGCATTCCCAAACATGAACCCCCCTCCCACCTCCCTCCCCATAACATCTTTCTGGGTCATCCCCATGCACCAGCCCCAAGCATGCTGCATCCTGCGTCAGACATAGACTGGCGATTCAATTCACATGATAGTATACATGTTAGAATGCCATTCTCCCAAATCATCCCACCCTCTCCCTCTCCCTCTGAGTCCAAAAGTCCGTTATACACATCTGTGTCTCTTTCCTGTCTTGCATACAGGGTCGTCATTGCCATCTTCCTAAATTCCATATATATGTGTTAGTATACTGTATTGGTGTTTCTCTTTCTGGCTTACTTCACTCTGTATAATCGGCTCCAGTTTCATCCATCTCATCAGAACTGATTCAAATGAATTCTTTTTAACCGCTGAGTAATACTCCATTGTGTATATGTACCACAGCTTTCTTATCCATTCATCTGCTGATGGACATCTAGGTTGTTTCCATGTCCTGGCTATTATAAACTGTGCTGCGATGAACATTGGGGTACATGTGTCTCTTTCAATTCTGGTTTCCTCGGTGTGTATGCCCAGCAGTGGGATTGCTGGGTCATAAGGTAGTTCTATTTGCAATTTTTAAGGAATCTCCACACTGTTCTCCATAGTGGCTGTACTAGTTTGCATTCCCACCAACAGTGTAGGAGGGTTCCCTTTTCTCCACACCCTCTCCAGCATTTATTGCTTGCAGATTTTTGGATCGCAGCCATTCTGACTGGTGTGAAGTGGTACCTCATTGTGGTTTTGATTTGCATTTCTCTAATAATGAGTGATGTTGAGCATATTTTCATGTGTTTGTTAGCCATCCGTATGTCTTCTTTGGAGAAATGTCTAATTAGTTCTTTGGCCCATTTTTTGATTGGGTCGTTTATTTTTCTGGAGTTGAGCTGCAGAAGTTGCTTGTATATTTTTGAGATTAGTTGTTTGTCAGTTGCTTCATTTGCTATTATTTTCTCCCATTCAGAAGGCTGTCTTTTCACCTTGCTTATATTTTCCTTTGTTGTGCAGAAGCTTTTAATTTTAATTAGATCCCATTTGTTTATTTTTGCTTTTATTTCCAGAATTCTGGGAGGTGGATCATAGAGGATCCTGCTGTGATTTATATCTGAGAGTGTTTTGCCTATGTTCTCCTCTAGGAGTTTTATAGTTTCTGATCTTACATTTAGATCTTTAATCCTTTTTGAGTTTATTTTTGTGTGCGGTGTTAGAAAGTGATCTAGTTTCATTCTTTTACAAGTGGTTGACCAGTTTTCCCAGCACCACTTGTTAAAGAGATTGTCTTTGCTCCATTGTATATTCTTGCCTCCTTTGTCAAAGATAAGGTGTCCGTATGTGTGTGGATTTATCTCTGGGCTTTCTATTTTATTCCATTGATCTATATGTCTGTCTTTGTGTCAGTACCATACTGTCTTGATGACTGTGGCTTTGTAGTAGAGCCTGAAGTCAGGCAAGTTGATTCCTCCAGTTCCATTCTTCTTTCTCAAGATTGCTTTGGCTATTCGAGGTTTTTTGTATTTCCATACAAATCTTGAAATTATTTGTTCTAGTTCTGTGAAAAATGTGGCTGGTAGCTTGATAGGGATTGCATTGAATTTGTAAATTGCTTTGGGTAGTATACTCATTTTCACTATATTGATTCTTCCAATCCATGAACATGGTATATTTCTCCATCTATTAGTGTCCTCTTTGCTTTCTTTCATCAGTGTTTTATAGTTTTCTATATATAGGTCTTTAGTTTCTTTAGGTAGATATATTCCTAAGTATTTTATTCTTTTCATTGTAATGGTGAATGGAATTGTTTCCTTAATTTCTTTTCTACTTTCTCATTATTCGTGTATAGGAATGCAAGGGATTTCTGTGTGTTGATTTTATATCCTGCAACTTTACTATATTCATTGATGAGCTCTAGTAATTTTCTGGTGGAGTCTTTAGGGTTTTCCATGTAGAGGATCATGTCATCTGCAAAGAGTGAGAGTTTTACTTCTTCTTTTCCAATTTGGATTCCTTTTATTTCTTTTTCTGCTCTGATTGCTGTGGCCAAAACTTCCAGAACTATGTTGAATAGTAGCGGTGAAAGTGGACACCCTTGTCTTGTTCCTGACTTTAGGGGAAATGCTTTCAATTTTTCACCATTGAGGATAATGTTTGCTGTGGGTTTGTCATAGATAGCTTTTATTATGTTGAGGTATGTTCCTTCTATTCCTGCTTTCTGGAGAGTTTTTATCATAAATGGATGTTGAATTTTGTCAAAGGCCTTCTCTGCATCTATTGAGATAATCATATGATTTTTATTTTTCAATTTGTTAATGTGGTGAATTACATTGATTGATTTGCGGATATTGAAGAATCCTTGCATCCCTGGGATAAAGCCCACTTGGTCATGGTGTATGATCTTTTTAATCTGTTGTTGGATTCTGATTGCTAGAATTTTGTTGAGGATGTTTGCATCTATGTTCATCAGAGATATTGGCCTGTAGTTTTCTTTTTTTGTGACATCTGTGTCAGGTTTTGGTATTAGGGTGATGGTGGCCTCATAGAATGAGTTTGGAAGTTTACCTTCCTCTGCAATTTTCTGGAAGAGTTTGAGGAGGATAGGTGTTAGCTCTTCTCGAAATTTTTGGTAGAATTCAGCTGTGAAGCCATCTGGACCTGGGCTTTTGTTTGCTGGAAGATTTCTGATTACAGTTTCAATTTCCGTGCTTGTGATGGGTCTGTTAAGATTTTCTATTTCTTCCTGGTTCAGTTTTGGAAAATTGTACTTTTCTAAGAATTTGTCCATTTCTTCCACGTTGTCCATTTTATTGGCATACAACTGCTGATAGTAGTCTCTTATGATCCTTTGTATTTCTGTGTTGTCTGTTGTGATCTCTCCAGTTTCATTTCTAATTTTATTGATTTTATTTTTCTCTCTTTGCTTCTTGATGAGTCTAGCTAATGGTTTGTCAATTTTATTTATCCTTTCAAAGAACCAGCTTTTGGCTTAGTTGATTTTTGCTATGGTCTCTTTTGTTTCTTTTGCATTTATTTCTGCCCTAATTTTTAAGATTTCTTTCCTTCTACTAACTCTGGGGTTCTCCAACTCTTCCTTTTCTAGTTGCTTTAGTTGTAGAGTTAGGTTATTTTTTTGACTTTTTTCTTTTTTCTTGAGGTATGCCTGTATTGCTATGAACTTTCCTCTTAGCACTGCTTTTATAGTGTCCCACAGGTTTTGGGTTGTTGTGTTTTCATTTTCATTCGTTTCTATGCATATTTTGATTTCTTTTTGATTTCTTCTGTGATTTGTTGGTTATTCAGAAGTGTGTTGTTCAACCTCCATATGTTGGAATTTTTAATAGTTTTTCTCCTGTAATTGAGATCTAATCTTAATGCATAATGATCAGAAAAGATGCTTGGAATGATTTCGATTTTTTGAATTTATCAAGTTTAGATTTATGGCCCAGGATGTGATCTATCCTGGAGAAGGTTCCATGAGCACTTGAAAAAAGGTGAAATTCGTTGTTTTGGGGTGAAATGTCCTATAGATATCAATTAGGTCTAACTGATCTAATGTATCATTTAAAGTTTGCGTTTCTTTGTTAATTTTCTGTTTAGTTGATCTGTCCATAGGTGTGAGTGGGGTATTAAAGTCTCCCACTATTATTGTGTTATTGTTGATTTCCCCTTTCATACTTGTTAGCATTTGTCTTACATATTGTGGTGCTCCTATATTGGGTGCATATATATTTATAATTGTTATATCTTCTTCTTGGATTGATCCTTGGATCATTATGTAGTGGCCTTCTTTGTCTCTTTTCACAGCCTTTGTTTTAAAGTCTATTTTATCGGATATGAGTATTGCCACTCCTGCTTTCTTTTGGTCTCTATTTGCGTGGTATGTCTTTTTCCAGCCCTTCACTTTCAGTCTATATGTGTCCCTTGTTTTGAGGTGGGTCTCTTGTAAGCAGCATATAGAGGGGTCTTGTTTTGTATCCATTCGGCCAGTCTTTGTCTTTTGGTTGGGGCGTTCAACCCATTTACGTTTAAGGTAATTATTGATAAGTATGATCCCGTTGCCATTTACTTTATTGTTTTGGGTTCGGGTTTATACACCCTTTCGTGTTTCCTGTCTAGAGGATATCCTTTAGAATTTGTTGGAGAGCTGGTTTGGTGGTGCTGAATTCTCTCAGCTTTTGCTTGTCTGTAAAGCTTTTGATTTCTCCTTCGTATTTGAATGAGATCCTTGCTGGGTACAGTAATCTGGGCTGTAGGTTATTGTCTTTCATCACTTTAAGTATGTCTTGCCATTCCCTCCTGGCCTGAAGAGTTTCTATTGAAAGATCAGCTGTTATCCTTATGGGAATCCCCTTGTGAGTTATTTGTTGTTTTTCCCTTGCTGCTTTTAATATTTGTTCTTTGTGTTTGATCTTTGTTAATTTGATTAATATGTGTCTTGGGGTGTTTCGCCTTGGGTTTATCCTATTTGGGACTCTCTGTGTTTCTTGGACTTGGGTGATTATTTCCTTCCCCATTTTAGGGAAGTTTTCAACTATTATCTCCTCAAGGATTGTCTCATGATCTTTCTTTCTGTCTTCTTCTTCTGGGACTCCTATAATTCGAATGTTGGAGCGTTTCATATTGTCCTGAAAGTCTCTGAGATTGTCCTCGTTTCTGTTAATTCGTTTTTCTTGTTTCCTCTCTGATTCATTTATTTCTACCATTCTATCTTCTATTTCACTAATCCTATCTTCTGCCTCCATTATTCTACTATTTGTTGCCTCCAGAGTGTTTCTGATCTCATTTATTGTGTTATTCATTATATTTTGACTCTTTTTTATTTCTTCTAGGTCCTTGTTAAACCTTTCTTGCATCTTCTCAATCCTTGTCTCTAGGCTATTTATCTGTGTTTCCATTTTGATTTCAAGATTTTGGATCATTTTCACTATCAATATTCGGAATTCCTTCTCCGGTAGATTCCCTACTTCTTCCTCTTTTGTTTGGTTTGGTGGGCAACTCTCCTGTTCCTTTACCTGCTGAGTATTCCTCTGTCTCTTCATCTTGGTTATATTGCTGCGTTTGGGGTGGCCTTTTTATATTCTGATAATTTGTGGAGTTCTCTTTATTATGGAGCTTCCTCACTTTGGGTGGGGTTCTATCAGTGGCTTGTCAAGGTTTCCTGGTTAGGGAGGCTTTTGTTGGAGTTTTGGTGGGTGGAGCTGGGTTTCTTCTCTTTGGAGTGCAGTGGAGTGACCCGTAATGGGTTATGAGACATCAAAGGTTTTGAGATAATTTTGAGCTGCCTGTATATTGAGGCTCAGGGGAGTGTTCCTGTGTTGCTGGAGAATTTGGGTGGTATGTCTTGTTTTGGAACTTTGTTGGCCCTTCGGTGGAGCTTGGTTTCAGTGTGGGTATGAAGGCATTTGATGAGCTCCTATTGCTTAATGTTCCGTGAATTCAAGAGTTCTCTAATGTTTTCAGGCTTTGGGTTTAAGCTTCCTGCTTCTGGTTTTCAGTTTTATTTTTACAGTAGCCTCTAGACTTCTCCATCTATACAGCACCGATGATAAAACATCTAGGTTAAAGATGAAAAGTTTCTCCACATTGAGGGACACTCAGAGAGGTTCACTGAGTTACAAGGAGAAGAGAAGATGGAGGGGGTAGTTAGAGGTAACTGGAATGAGATGCGGTGAGATCAAGAGAGGAGAGAGCAAGCTAGCCAGTTGTCACTTCCTTATGTGTGCTCTATAGTCTGGACCGCTCAGAGGTATTTACAGAGTTATACGGGGAAGAGGAGAGGGAGGAAGTAGACAGAGGTGACCAGGAGGATAAGGGAGAGGAATGAGTAGGAGAGATACAAATCTTGCCAGTAACCAGTTCCTTAGGTGTTCTCTACCGTCTGGAACACACAGAGATTCACAGAGTTGGATAGAGAAGAGATGGGGAGAAAAGAGACAGAGGCCACCTGGTGGAGAAAAAGGAGAGTCCAGAGGAGGAGAGAGTGGTCAAGCCAGTAATCTCGCTCTCAGGTAAACTTGGGTAGTGAAGTTTGGGTTTTTAAATGTACAAAATTGACAACAAATACCTAAGAGCAGAGATTAAAATCTGGGGTAGGGGTTGGATTTTCAAAGATACAATATTAAAGAAAAGCAGAAGGTAAAAGGAAGAAAGAAATAAAAAAAGAATTATTAAAAAACAAACAAACAAAACAAAACAAAACAAAACACCAACAACCATCCAAAGAGTATATATGGTGTTTGCCTTAAAAAAAAAAAAAAGTCTTCTTTTTTTTTTTAAAAAAAAATAGTAATAGGTTATAGAAATAAAAATTAGAGGAGAAATAGAAGACTTAACAATTAAAAAAAGCTCGGAAAAAAAGAAAAAAAAGCAAAAAGCAAAAAAAAAAAGAATGATTTTAAAAATATTAAAAAATTAAAAATATATCTGGCTTTTCTCTGATGTTATGGGCCGTGTGGGCTCACTTCCAAGGTGGTTCCCTCTGATTAACTTCTTCTGTTTGCTGGTTTTTAGGCTCACTAGTTCAGTCGCGCTGTGGGGAGGGGGGATGCTGCAAACAAATAGCACTGTCGTGTGTACACAGTATCTCTGCCCCGCTTGACCTGTTCTTTCTCGCGCCGCACAAACCGCTCCGGCTCTACGATGCTCAGCCGGGAACCGTCTGGGGCTGGCCCTAGGCTGCGTGCACTTCCCCGGTCCAAGCCGCTCAGGTTCGGCCCTCAGGCAGCCCTCAGAGGCACAAATGCGGCTGGGACTGCGCTTTGTGCCCTTCCCAGGTCCGAGTAGCTCAGGAGTTTGGAGAGCGTGGTTGCCACGGCTTGTCGCCTTTTCCGCCGCTGCTGCTTAGCTCTCTGGGTGGACCGCTGGCGCACCCCGTGAGGCAGACTGTGACTGTCCAGCACCCCCAGAAGTCTTAGCAAAGGAGCCTGCTTGCAGTTAGGTAAGTAAAGTCTCTCCGGGTCTGCAATTGCCCCTTTCCAGTCCTTACGGCTCTGGCTGCCTGTCCCCGGCGGGGAATGGTCTGCAGCCGGCTTTTTCCGCTCCGTCCTTTGTTCTGTGCTCGGTCCTGGCGGGGTCTTATGTTCGAGCTTTTCGCGTGGTAGCTATCCCACAGTCTGGTTTGTTAGCCCAAGTTAGATCGTTCTGGTTGCGCGTGGGGCGTTCCTGCCCGATTCTTACAAAGCTCTGCAGCCCGCGCCTCCCGCGTGTCCCTGCCCTGCCCCCACTTCCCAATGGCGGATGCAGGCGTCTGTGCTGCTTTTCTGCTGGGGGAGTTACTGGTGGGCTTGTAATTTCTTGGTTTTAATTATTTATCTATTTTTCCTTCCTGTTATGTTGCCCTCTGTGTTTCCAAGGCTCGCCACAGACTCGGCAGGGAGAGTGTTTCCTGGTGTTTGGAAACCTCTCTTCTTAAAATTCCCTTCCCGGGACGGGCTTCCCTTCCCGGGACGGAGCTCCCTCCCCACCTCCTTTGTCTCCTTTTTTGTCTTTTATATTTTTTCCTACCTGTTTTTGAAGACAATGGTCTGCTTTTCTGGTTGCCTGATGTCCTCTGCCAGCCTACAGAAGTTGTTTTGTGGAGTTTGCTCGGCGTTGAAATGTTCTTTTGAGGAATTTGTGAGGGAGAACGTGATCTTCCCGTCCTATTCCTCCGCCATCTTTCTCTCCCTAAAATCTTTAATTCTTACATGCGTTCCCAAACATGAACCCCTCTCCCACCTCCCTCCCCACAACATCTCTGTGGGTCATCCCCATGCACCAGCCGCAAGCATGCTGTATCCTGCGTCAGACATAGACTGGCAATTCAATTCTTACATGATAGTATACCTGTTACAATGCCGTTCTCCCAAATCATCCCACCCTCTCCCTCTCCCTCTGAGTCCAAAAGTCCGTTATACACATCTGTGTCTTTTTTCCTGTCTTGCATACAGTGTCGTCATTGCCATCTTCCTAAATTCCATATATATGTGTTAGTATACTGTATTGGTGTTTTTCTTCCTGGCTTACTTCACTCTGTATAATCAGCTCCAGTTTCATCCATCTCATCAGAACGGATTCAAATGAATTCTTTTTTATGGCTGAGTAATACTCCATTGTGTATATGTACCACTGCTTTCTTATCCATTCATCTGCTGATGGACATCTAGGTTGTTTCCATGTCCTGGCTATTATAAACTGTGCTGCGATGAACATTGGGGTACATGTGTCTCTTTCAATTCTGGTTTCCTTGGTGTGTATGCCCAGCAGTGGGATTGCTGGGTCATAAGGTAGTTCTATTTGCAATATTTTAAGGAATCTCCACACTGTTCTCCATAGTGGCTGTACTAGTTTGCATTCCCACCAACAGTGTAGGAGGGTTCCGTTTTCTCCACACCCTCTCCAGCATTTATTGCTTGCAGATTTTTGGATCGCAGACATTCTGACTGGTGTGAAGTGGTACCTCATTGTGGTTTTGATTTGCATTTCTCTAATAATGAGTGATGTTGAGCATATTTTCATGTGTTTGTTAGCCATTCGTATGTCTTCTTTGGAGAAATGTCTATTTAGTTCTTTGGCCCATTTTTTGATTGGGTCGTTTATTTTTCTGGAGTTGAGCTACAGAAGTTGCTTGTATATTTTTGAGATTAGTTGTTTGTCAGTTGCTTCATTTGCTATTATTTTCTCCCATTCAGAAGGCTGTCTTTTCACCTTGCTTATATTTTCCTTTGTTGTGCAGAAGCTTTTAACTTTAATTAGATCCCATTTGTTTATTTTTTCTTTTATTTCCAGAATTCTGGGAGGTGGATCATAGAGGATCCTGCTGTGATTTATGTCTGAGAGTGTTTTGCCTATGTTCTCCTCTAGGAGTTTTATAGTTTCTGATCTTACATTTAGATCTTTAATCCATTTTGAGTTTATTTTTGTGTGCGGTGTTAGAAAGTGGTCTAGTTTCATTCTTTTACAAGTGGTTGACCAGTTTTCCCAGCACCACTTGTTAAAGAGATTGTCTTTGCTCCACTGTATATTCTTGCCTCCTTTGTCAAAGATAAGGTGTCTGTATGTGTGTGGATTTATCTCTGGGCTCTCTATTTTGTTCCATTGATCTATGTGTCTGTCTTTGTGCCAGTACCATACTGTCTTGATGACTGTGGCTTTGTAGTAGAGCCTGAGGTCAGGCAAGTTGATTCCTCCAGTTCCATTCTTCTTTCTCAAGATTGCTTTGGCTATTCGAGGCTTTTTGTATTTCCATACAAATCTTGAAATTATTTGTTCTAGTTCTGTGAAAAACGTGGCTGGTAGCTTGATAGGGATTGCATTGAATTTGTTAATTGCTTTGGGTAGTATACTCATTTTCACTATATTGATTCTTCCGATCCAAGAACATGGTATATTTCTCTATCTATTAGTGTCCTCTTTGCTTTCTTTCATCAGTGTTTTATAGTTTTCTATATATAGGTCTTTAGTTTCTTTAGGTAGATATATTCCTAAGTATTTTATTCTTTTCGTTGCAATGGTGAATGGAATTGTTTCCTTAATTTGTTTTTCTACTTTCTCATTATTTGTGTATAGGAATGCAAGGGATTTCTGTGTGTTGATTTTATATCCTGCAACTTTACTATATTCATTGATGAGCTCTAGTAATTTTCTGGTGGAGTCTTTAGGGTTTTCCATGTAGAGGATCATGTCATCTGCAAAGAGTGAGAGTTTTACTTCTTCTTTTCCAATTTGGTTTCCTTTTATTTCTTTTTCTGCTCTGATTGCCATGGCCAAAACTTCCAGAACTATGTTGAATAGTAGCGGTGAAAGTGGACATCCTTGTCTTGTTCCTGACTTTAGGGGAAATGCTTTCATTTTTTCACCATTGAGGATAATGTTTGCTGTGGGTTTGTCATAGATAGCTTTTATTATGTGGAGGTATGTTCCTTCTATTCCTGCTTTCTGGAGAGTTTTTATCATAAATGGATGTTGAATTTTGTCAAAGGCCTTCTCTGCATCTATTGAGATAATCATATGCCTTTTATTTTTCAATTTGTTAATGTGGTGAATTACATTGATTGATTTGTGGATATTGAAGAATCCTTGCATCCCTGGGATAAAGCCCACTTGGTCATGGTGTATGATCTTTTTAATGTGTTGTTGGATTCTGATTGCTAGAATTTTGTTGAGGATTTTGCATCTATGTTCATCAGTGATATTGGCCTGTAGTTTTCTTTTTGTGTGACATCTTTGTCAAGTTTTGGTATTAGGGTAATGGTGGCCTCATAGAATGAGTTTGGAAGTTTCCCTTCCTCTGCAATTTTCTGGAAGAGTTTGAGGAGGATAGGTTTTAGCTCTTCTCGAAATTTTTGGTAGAATTCAGCTGTGAAGCCGTCTGGACCTGGGCTTTTGTTTGCTGGAAGATTTCTGATACAGTTTCAATTTCCGTGCTTGTGATGGGTCTGTTAAGACTTTCTATTTCTTCCTGGTTCATTTTGGGAAATTGTACTTTTCTAAGAATTTGTCCATTTCTTCCACGTTGTCCATTTTATTGGCATACAACTGCTGATAGTAGTCTCTTATGATCCTTTGTATTTCTCTGTTGTCTGTTGTGATCTCTCCAGTTTCATTTCTAATTTTATTGATTTTATTTTTCTCTCTTTGCTTCTTGATGAGTCTGGCTAATGGTTTGTCAATTTTATTTATCCTTTCAAAGAACCAGCTTTTGGCTTTGTTGATTTTTGCTATGGTCTCTTTTGTTTCTTTTGCATTTGTTTCTGCCCTAATTTTTAAGATTTCTTTCCTTCTACTAACTCTGGGGTTCTCCAATTCTTCCTTTTCTAGTTGCTTTAGTTGTAGAGTTAGGTTGTTTATTTGACTTTTTCTTGTTTCTTGAGGTATGCCTGTATTGCTATGAACTTTCCTCTTAGCACTGCTTTTATAGTGTCCCACAGGTTTTGGGTTGTTGTGTTTTCATTTTCATTCGTTTCTATGCATATTTTGATTTCTTTTTTGATTTCTTCTGTGATTTGTTGGTTATTCAGAAGTGTGTTGTTCAACCTCCTTATGTTGAAATTTTAAACAGTTTTTCTCCTGTAATTGAGATCTAATCTTAATGCATAATAGTCAGAAAAGATGCTTGGAATGATTTTGATTTTTTTGAATTTATCAAGTTTAGATTTATGGCCCAGGATGTGATCTATCCTGGAGAAGGTTCCATGAGCATTTGAAAAAATGGTGAAATTCATTGTTTTGGGGTGAAATGTCCTATAGATATCAATTAGGTCTAACTGATCTAATGTATCATTTAAAGTTTGTGTTTCTTTGTTAATTTTCTGTTTAGTTGATCTGTCCATAGGTGTGAGTGGGGTATTAAAGTCTCCCACTATTATTGTGTTATTGTTGATTTCCCCTTTCATACTTGTTAGCATTTCCCTTACATATTGCGGTGCTCCTATATTGGGTGCATATATGTTTATAATTGCTATATCTTCTTCTTGGATTGTTCCTTTGATCATTATGTAGTGGCCTTCTTTGTCTCTTTTCACAGCCTTTGTTTTAAAGTCTATTTTATCAGATATGAGTATTGCCACTCCTGCTTTTTTTGGTCTCTATTTGCGTGGTATATCTTTTTCCAGCCCTTCACTTTCAGTCTGTATGTGTCCCTTGTTTTGAGGTGGGTCTCATGTAAGCAGCATATAGAGGGGTCTTGTTTTTGTATCCATTCAGCCAGTCTTTGTCTTTTGGTTGGGGCGTTCAACCCATTTACGTTTAAGGTAATTATTGATATGTATGATCCCGTTACCATTTACTTTATTGTTTTGGGTGTTATAAACACCCTTTTCGTGTTTCCTGTCTAGAGAATATCCTTTAGAATTTGTTGGAGAGCTGGTTTGGTGGTGCTGAATTCTCTCAGCTTTTGCTTGTCTGTAAAGCTTTTGATTTCTCCTTCGTATTTGAATGAGATCCTTGCTGGGTACAGTAATCTGGGCTGTAGGTTATTGTCTTTCATCACTTTATGTCTTGCCATTCCCTCCTGGCCTGAAGAGTTTCTATTGAAAGATCAGCTGTTATCCTTATGGGAATCCCCTTGTGTGTTATTTGTTGTTTTTCTCTTGCTGCTTTTAATATTTGCTCTTTGTGTTTGATCTTTGTTAATTTGATTAATATGTGTCTTGGGGTGTTTCGCCTTGGGTTTACCCTATTTGGAACTCTCTGTGTTTCTTGGACTTGGGTGATTATTTCCTTCCCCATTTTAGGGAAGTTTTCAACTATTATCTCCTCAAGGATTTTCTCATGATCTTTCCTTCTGTCTTCTTCTTCTGGGACTCCTATAATTCGAATGTTGGAGCGTTTCATATTGTCCTGGAGGTCTCTGAGATTGTCCTCGTTTCTTTTAATTTGTTTTTCTTGTTTCCTCTCTGATTCATTTATGTCTACCATTCTATCTTCTATTTCACTAATCCTATCTTCTGCCTCCGTTATTCTACGATTTGTTGCCTCCAGAGTGTTTCTGATCTCATTTATTGCATTATTCATTATATTTTGACTCTTTTTATTTCTTCTAGGTCCTTGTTAAACCTTTCTTGCATCTTCTCAATCCTTGTCTCTAGGCTATTTATCTGTGATTCCATTTTGATTTCACGATTTTGGATCATTTTCACTATCAATATTTGGAATTCCTTCTCCGGTAGATTCCCTACTTCTTCCTCTTTTGTTTGGTTTGGTGGGTAACTCTCCTGTTCCTTTACCTGCTGAGTATTCCTCTGTCTCTTCATCTTGGTTATATTGCTGCGTTTGGGGTGGCCTTTTTATATTCTGGTAATTTGTGGAGTTCTCTTTATTATGGAGCTTCCTCACTTTGGGTGGGGTTCTATCAGTGGCTTGTCAAGGTTTCCTGGTTAGGGAGGCTTGTGTTAGAGTTTTGGTGGTTGGAGCTGGGTTTCTTCTCTCTGGAGTGCAGTGGAGTGACCCGTAATGGGTTATGAGACATCAAATGTTTTAGGATAATTTTGAGCTGCCTGTATATTGAGGCTCAGGGGAGTGTTCCTGTGTTGCTGGAGAATTTGCGTGGTATGTCTTGTTTTGGATCTTGTTGGCCCTTGGGTGGAGCTTGGTTTTGGTGTAGGTATGAAGGCATTTGATGAGCTCCTATTGCTTAATGTTCCCTGAATTCAAGAGTTCTCTAATGTTTTCAGGCTTTGGATTTAAGCCTCCTGCTTCTCGTTTTCAGTTTTATTTTTACAGTAGCCTCTAGACTTCTCCATCTATACAGCACTGATGATAAAACATCTAGGTTAAAGATGAAAAGTTTCTCCACATTGAGGGATACTCAGAGAGATTCACTGAGTTACAAGGAGAAGAGAAGATGAAGGGGGTAGTTAGAGGTAACTGGAATGAGATGTGGTGAGATCAAAAGAGGAGAGAGCAAGCTAGCCAGTAGTCACCTCCTTATGTGCTCTCTATAGTCTGGACCGCTCAGAGGTATTTACAGAGTTATACGGGAAGAGGAGAGGGAGGAAGTAGACAGAGTTGACCAGGAGGATAAGAGAGAGGAATGAGTAAGAGAGAGACAAATCCTGCTAGTAACCAGTTCCTTAGGTGTTCTCTACCGTCTGGAACACACAGAGATTCACAGAGTTGGATAGAGAAGAGATGGGGGAGAAAAGAGACAGAGGCCACCTGGTGGAGAAAAAGGAGAGTCCAGAGGAGGAGAGAGTGATCAAGCCAGTAATCTTGATCTCAGGTAAACTTGGGTAGTGAAGTTTGGGTTTTTAAATGTACAAAATTGACAACAAAAACCTAAGAGCAAAGATTAAAAATCTAGAGTAGAGGTTGGATTTTCAAAGATACAATATTAAAGAAAAGCAGACGGAAAAAGGGAGAAAGAAAAAAAAAGTATTATTAAAAAACAAACAAACAAACAAAAAAAAACACCAACAACCATCCAAAGACTATATATGGTGTTTGCCTTAAAAAAAAAAGTCTTTTTTTTAAAAAATAGTAATAATAGGTTATAGAAATAAAAATTAGAGGAGAAAGAGAAGACAACAATTAAAAAAAAGTTTGAAAAAAAAAGAAAAAAGAAAAACAAAAAAGCATAAAAAAAAAAGGAATGATTTTAAAAATAGTCAAAAATATATCTGGCCCTTCTCTGATGTTATGGGTCGTGTGGGCTCACTTCCAAGGTGGTTCCCTCTGTTTAACTTCTTCTGTTTGCTGGTTTTTTAGGCTCACTAGTTCAGTCGCGCTGTGGGGAGGGGGGATGCTGTAAACAAATAGCACCGTCGTGTGCACCCAGTATCTCAGCCCCGCTTGACCTGTCCTTTCTCGCGGTGCACAAACCGCTCCGGCTCTACGATGCTCAGCAGGGAACCGTCTGGGGCCGGCCCTAGGCTGCGTGCACTTCCCCGGTCCAAGCCGCTCAGGTTCGGTGCTCAGGCAGTCCTCAGAGGCACAAATTCGGCTGGGACTGCGCTTTGTGCCCTTCCCAGGACCGAGTAGCTCAGGAGTTTGGCGAGCGTGATTGCCGCGGCTTGTCACCTTTCTGCCGCTGCTACTCAGCTTTCTGGGTGGACCGCTGGCGCCCCCCGTGAGGCAGATTGTGACTGTCCAGCACCCCCAGAATTCTTAGCAAAGGAGCCTGCTTGCAGTTAGGTAAGTAAAGTCTCTCCAGGTCTGCAATTGCCCCTTTCCAGTCCTTACGGCTCTGGCTACCTGTCCCCGGCGGGGGATGGTCTGCAGCCAGCATTTTCGGTTCCGTCCTTTGTTCTGTGCTCGATCCAGGCGGTGTCTTATGTTCGAGCTTTTCGCGTGGTAGCTATCCCACAGTCTGGTTTGCTAGCCCAAGTTAGATCGTTCTGGTTGCGCATGGGGCGTTCCTGCCCAGTTTTTACAAAGCTCTGCAGCCCGCGCCTCCCGCGCGTCCCTGCCCTGCCCCCACTTCCCAATGGTGGATGCAGGCGTCTGTGCTGCTTTTCCGCTGGGGGAGTTACTGGTGGGCTTGTAATCTCTTGGTTTTAATTATTTATCTATTTTTCTTTCCTGTTATGTTGCCCTCTGTGTTTCCAAGGCTCGCCACAGACTCGGCAGGGAGAGTGTTTCCTGGTGTTTGGAAACCTCTCTTCTTAAAATTCCCTTCCCGGGATGGGCTTCCCTTCCCGGGACGGAGCTCCCTCCCCGCCTCCTTTGTCTCCTTTCTTGTCTTTTATATTTTTTCCTACCTGTTTTTGAAGACAATGGTCTGCTTTTCTGGTTGCCTGATGTCCTCTGCCAGCCTATAGAAGTTGTTTTGTGGAGTTTGCTAGGCGTTGAAATGTTCTTTTGAGGAATTTGTGAGGGAGAAAGTGGTCTTCCCGTCCTATTCCTCCGCCATCTTTCCCTCCCTCTCCTCTTTTTTTTCCCTAACTTTTAAAAATTGTTAAGTCTTCTATTTCTCCTCTAATTTTTATTTCTATAACCTACTATTACTTTTCAAAAAATAGATTCTATTTTTTAAGTCAAACACCATATATAGTCTTTGTGTGGTTGTTGTTGGTGTTTTTTAATAATTCTTTTGATTTGCTTTTTTTTTGTTTTTGTTTTTCCTGTTTTTTTTTCTTTTTTTCCTTCTTCTTCATTTATTTAATATTGTAGTTTTGAAAATCCAACCTCTACTCTAGATTTTTAGTCTTTGCTTTTTGTTTTTTGTTGTACATTTAAAAACCCAAACTTTCTACCCAGTTTTACCTGAGAGCGAGATTACTGGCTTGACCACTCTCTCCTCCTTTGGACTCTCCTTTTTCTCCACCAGGTGGCCTCTGTCTCTTTCCGCACCCTTCTCTTCTCTACCCAACTCTGTGAATCTCTGTGTGTTCCAGACGGTGGAGAACACCTAAGGAACGGGTTACTGGCTGGATTTGTCTTTCTCCTTTTCATTTCCCTCTTTTATCCTCCTGGTCACCTCTGTCTACTTCTTCCCTCTCCTCTTCCCTGTATAACTCTGTGAATACCTCTGAGTGGTCCAGACGATGGAGCGCATATAAGGAAGTGATTACTGCTTAGCTTGCTCTCTCCTCTTTTGATCTCACTGCATTTCGTTCCAGTCACCTCTAACTACCCCCTCCCTCTTCTCTTCTCCATGTAACTCAGTGAAGCTCTCTGGGTGTCCCCCAATGTACAGAAACTTTTCATTTTTAACCTAGATGTTTTATCATCAGTGCTGTATAGATGGAGAAGTCTAGAGGCTACTGTAAAAATAAAACTGAAAACCAGAAGCAGGAGGCTTAAGTCCAAATCCTGAGAACATCAGAGAACTCCTGAATTCAGGGAACATTAAGCAAAAGGAGCTCATCAAACATCTCCATACCTGCACTGAAACCAAGCTCCACCCAAGGGCCAACAAGTTCCAGAGCAAGATGTACCACGCAAATTCTCCAGCAACACAGGAACACACACCTGAGCTTCAATATACAGGCAGATCAAAGTTACTCCAAAACCACTGATATTTCATAACGCATTACTCATCACTCTACTGCACTCCAGAGAGAAGAAACCCAGCTCCACCCACCAGAACTCCAACACAAGCCTCCCTGAAAAGGAAACCTTGACAAGCCACTCATACAACCCCACCCACAGTGAGGAAGCGCCATAATAAAAAGAACTCCACAAATTACCAGAATATAGAAAGGCCACCCCAAACGCAGCAATATAACCAAGATGAAGAGACAGAGGAATACTCAGCAGGTAAAGGATCAGGAGAAATGCCCACCAAACCAAACAAAAGAAGAAGAGATAGAGAATCTACCTGAGAAAGAATTCCGAATATTGATAGTGAAAATGATCCAAAATCTTGAAATCAAAATGGAATCAAAGATAAATAGCCTGGAGACAAGGATTGAGAAGATGCAAGAAAGGTTTAACAAGGACCTAGAAGAAATAAAAAAGAATCAATATATAATGAATAACGCAATAAATGAGATCAGAAACACTCTGGAGGCAACAAATAGTAGAATAACAGAGGCAGAAGATAGGATTAGTGAAATAGAAGATAGAATGGTAGACATAAATGAATCAGAGAGGAAAAAAGAAAAAAGAATTAAAAGAAATGAGGACAATCTCAGAGACCTTCAGGACAATATGCAATGCTCCAACATTCGAATTATAGGAGTCCCAGAAGAAGACCAAAAGAAAGAACATGAGAAAATCCTTGAGGAGATAATAGTTGAAAACTTCCCTAAAATGGGGAAGGAAATAATCACACACGTCCAAGAAACACAGAGAGTTCCAAATAGGATAAACCCAAGGCGAAACACCCCAAGACACATATTAATCAAATTAACAAAGATCAAACACAAAGAACAAATATTAAAAGCAGCAAAGGGAAAAAAAACAAATAACACACAAGGGGATTCCCATAAGGATAACAGCGGATCTTTCAATAGAAACTCTTCAGGCCAGGAGGGAATGGCAAGACATACTTAAAGTGATGAAAGACAATAACCTACAGCCCAGATTACTGTACCCAGCAAGGATCTCATTTAAATATGAAGGAGAAATCAAAAGCTTTACAGGCAAGCAAAAGCTGAGAGAATTCAGCACCACTAAACCAGCTCTCCAACAAATCCTAAAGGATATTCTCTAGCCAGGAAACACAAAAAGGGTGTATAAACCCATACCCAAAACAATAAAGTAAATGGCAACGAGATCATACTTGTCAATAATTTCCTTAAACGTAAATGGGTTGAATGCCCCAACCAAAAGGCAAAGACTGGCTGAATGGATACAAAAACAAGACCCCTCTATATGCTGCTTACAAGAGACCCACCTCAAAACAAGGGACACATACAGACTGAAAGTGAAGGGTTGGAAAAAGATATTCGACACAGATAGAGACCAAAAGAAAGCAGGAGTGGCAATACTCATATCTGATAAAATAGACTTTAAAGCAAAGGCTGTGGAAAGAGACAAAGAAGGCCACTACATAATGATCAAAGGATCAATCCAAGAAGAAGATATAACAATTATAAATACATATACACCCAATATAGGAGCACCACAATATGTAAGACAAATACTAACAAGTATGAAAGGGAAATTAACAATAACACAACAATAGCAGGAGACTTTAATACCCCACTCACACCTATGGACAGATCAACTAAACAGGAAATTAACAAGGAAACACAAACTTTAAATGATACATTAGACCAGTTAGACCTAATTGATATCTATAGGACATTTCACCCCAAAACAATGAATTTCACTGTTTTCTCAAGTGCTCACGGAACCTTCTCCAGGATAGATCACATCCTGGGCCATAAATCTAAACTTGATAAATTCAAAAAAATCAAAATCATTCCAAGCATCTTTTCTGACCATTATGCATTAAGATTAGATCTCAATTACAGGAGAAAAACTATTAAAAATTCCAACATATGGAGGTTGAACAACACACTTCTGAATAACCAACAAATCACAGAAGAAATCAAAAAGAAATCAAAATATGCATAGAAACGAATGAAAATGAAAACACAACAACCCAAAACCTGTGGGACACTATAAAAGCAGTGCTAAGAGGAAAGTTCATAGCAATACAGGCATACCTCAAGAAACAAGAAAAAGTCAAATAAACAACCTAACCCTACACCTAAAGCAACTAGAAAAGGAAGAATTGGAGAACGCCAGAGTTAGTAGAGGAAAGAAATCTTAAAAACTAGGGCAGAAATAAATGCAAAAAAACAAAAGAGACCACAGCAAAAATTAACAATGCCAAAAGCTGATTCTTGGAAAGGATAAATAAAATTGACAAACCATTAGCCAGACTCATCAATAAACAAAGGGAGAAAAATCAAATCATAAAATTAGAAATGAAAATGGAGAGATCACAACAGACAACACAGAAATACAAAGAATCATAAGAGACTACTATCAGCAATTATATGCCAATAAAGTGGACAATGTGGAAGAAATAGACAAATTCTTAGAAAAGTACAACTTTCCAAAACTGAACCAGGAAGAAATAGAAAATCATAACAGACCCATCACAAGCACAGAAATTGAAACTGTAATCAGAAATCTTCCAGCAAACAAAAGCCCAGGTCCAGACGGCTTCACAGCTGAATTCTACCAAAAATTTCGAGAAGAGCTAACACCTATCCTCCTCAAACTCTTCCAGAAAATTGCAGAGGAATGTAAACTTCCAAACTCATTCTATGAGGCCACCATCATCTTAATACCAAAAGCTGACAAAGATACTACAAAAAATGAAAACTACAGGCCAATATCACTGATGAACATAGATGCAAAAATCCTTAACAAATTTCTAGCAATCAGAATCCAGCAACACATTAAAAAGATCAGACACTGTGACCAAGTGGGCTTTATCTCAGGGAGGCAAGGATTCTTCAATATCCACAAATCAATCAATGTAATTCACCACATTAACAAATTGAAAAATAAAAGCCATATGATTATCTCAATAGATGCAGAGAAGGCCTTTGACAAAATTCAACATCCATTTATGATAAAAACTCTCCAGAAAGCAGGAATAGAAGGAACATACCTCAACATAATAAAAACTATATATAACATACCCACAGCAAACATTATCCTCAATGGTGAAAAATGGAAAGCATTTTCCCTAAAGTCAGGAGCAAGACAAGGGTGCCCACTTTCACCGCTACTATTCAACGTAGTTCTGGAAGTTTTGGCCACAGCAATCAGAGCAGAAAAAGAAATAAAAGAAATCCAAATTGGAAAAGAAGAAGTAAAACTCTCACTGTTTGCAGATGACATGATCCTCTACATAGAAAACCCTAAAGACTCCACCAGAAAATTACTAGAGCTAATCAATGACTATAGTAAAGTTGCAGGATATGAAATCAACACACATAAATCCCTTGCATTGCCATACACTAATAATGAGAAAGTAGAAAAAGAAATTAAGGAAACAATTCCATTCACCATAGCAACGAAAAGAATAAAATACTTAGGAATATATCTACCTAAAGAAACTAAAGACTTATATATAGAAAACTATAAAACACTGATGAAAGAAATCAAAGAGGACACTAATAGATGGAGAAATATACCATGTTCATGGATCGGAAGAATCAATATAGTGAACATGAGTACACTACTCGAAGCAATTAAGAAATTCAATGCAATCCCTATCAAGCTACCAGCGATATTTTTCACAGAACTAGAACAAATAATTTCAAGATTTGTATGGAAATACAAAAAACCTCGAATAGCCAAAGCAATCTTGAGAAAGAAGAATGGAACTGGAGGAATCAACTTGCCTGACCTCAGGCTCTACTACAAAGCCACAGTCATCAAGACAGTATGGTACTGGCACAAAGACAGACATATAGATCAATATAACAAAATAGAAAGCCCAGAGATAAATCCACACACATATGGACACCTTATCTTTGACAAAGGAGGCAAGAATATACAATGGAGTAAAGACAATCTCTTTAACAAGTGGTGCTGGGAAAACTGGTCAACCACTTGTAAAAGAATGAAACTAGATCACTTTCTAACACCGCACACAAAAATAAACTCAAAATGGATAAAAGATCTAAATGTAAGACCAGAAACTATAAAACTCCTAGAGGAAAATATAGGCAAAACACTTTTCGACATAAATCACAACAGGATCCTCTATGATCCACCTCCAAGAATTCTGGAAATAAAAGCAAAAAATAAACAAATGGGATCTAATTAAAATTAAAAACTTCTGCACAACAAAGGAAAATATAAGCAAGGTGAAAAGACAGCCTTCGGAATGGGAGAAAATAATAGCAAATGAAACAACTGACAAACAGCTAATCTCAAAAATATACAAACAACTTACGCAACTCAATTCCAGAAAAATAAACGACCCAATCAAAAAATGGGCCAAAGAACTAAATAGACATTTCTCCAAAGAAGACATATGGATGGCTAACAAACACATGAAAATATGCTCAACATCACTCATTATTAGAGAAATGCAAATCAAAACCACAATGAGGTACCACTTCACACCAGTCAGAATGTCTGCGATCCAAAAATGTGCAAGCAATAAATGCTAGAGAGGGTGTGGAGAAAGGGAACCCTCCTACACTGTTGGTGGGAATGCAAACTAGTACAACCACTATGGAAAACAGTGTGGAGATTCCTTAAAAAATTGCAAATAGAACTGCCATATGACCCAGCAATACCACTGCTGGGCATATACACTGAAGAAACCAGAATTGAAAGAGACACATGTACCCCAATGTTCATCGCAGCACTGTTTATAATGGCCAGGACATGGAAACAACCTAGATGTCCATCAGCAGATGAACGGATAAGAAAGCTGTGGTACATATACACAATAGAGTATTACTCAGCCATTAAAAAGAATATATTTGAATCAGTTCTGATGAGGTGGATGAAACTGGAGCCGATTATATGGAGTGAAGTAAGCCAGAAAGAAAAACACCAATACAATATACTAACACATATATATGGAATTTAGAAAGATGGCAATGATGACCCTGTATGCAAGACAGCAAAAGAGACACAGATGTGTAGAGTGGACTTTTGGACTCTGAGGGAGAGGGAGAGGGTGGGATGATTTGGGAGAATGGCATTGAAACATGTATACTATCATGTAAGAATTGAATCGCCAGTCTATGTCCTATGCAGGATACAGCATGCTTGGGGCTGGTGCATGGGCATGACACAGAGAGATGTTATGGAGAGAGAGGTCGGGGGTTGGGGGGTCCATGTTTGGGAATGCATGTACACTTGTGGTGGAATTATGTCAATGTATGGCAAAACCAATACAGTATTGTAAAGTAAAATAAAGTCAAAATAAAAATTAAAAAAAAAATAAAATAAAGTCACTTCAGACAATGACTGCAGCCATGAATTAACAGATGCTTGTTCCTTGGAAGTAAAGTTATGACAAACCTGGACAGCGTATTCAAAAGCAGAGATATCACTTAAGTGACAAAGGTCTACCTACTCAAAATTATGGTTTTTCCAGTAGTCATGTACAGATGACAGTTCAGTTCAGTCACTCAGCTGTGTCTGACTCTGCGACCCCATGAACCTCAGCACACCAGGCCTCCCTGTCCATCACCAACTGCCAGAGTCTTCCCAAACCCATGTTCATTTAGTTGATGATGCCATCCAACCATATCATCTTCTGTCATCCCCTTCCCCTCCTGCTCTCATTCTTTCCCAGCCTCAGGGTGTTTTCAAATGAGTCAGCTCTTCACATCAGGTTGCCAAAGTATTGGAGTTTCAGCTTCAACATCAGTCGTGAGAGTTGAACCATTAATAAGGCTGAGTGCCAAAGAATTGATGCTTTTGAATTGTGGTGCTGGAGAACTCTTGAGAGTCTTTTGGACTGCAAGGATATCAAACCACTCAATCCTAAAGGAAATCAACCCTGAATATTCATTGGAAGGACTGATGCTGAAGCTGGAGCTCTAATACTCTGTCCACCTGATGCAAAGAGCTGACTCATTGGAAAAGACCCTGATGCTGGGAAAGACTGATGGTGGGAGGAGAAGGGAATGACAGAGGATGAGAGGGTTAGATGGCTTGAGTTTGAATAAACTCCAGGAATTGGTGATGGACAGGGAGTCCTGGCATGCTGCAGTCCACGGGGTCACAACGAGTCGAACATGACTTAGGGACTGAATAATACAAGACATACATTTTGAGTCCTCATTACAAATGACTGAAATCCCTTACATATTTTCTGCTTCTGGCATATTTTCCTATTAAAAAGTTGAACTTTCAGTATGACATGTTGAACATTATTATTCCATAATTAGCATCACTGCCTTAAATTTTTTCAGTGGAAACATTGATTGTTTTACCATATTTTAATCACAATACATATCGAGTATCTAAGGATAAAGCAAAATAGTCACAGTTCTCAAAGATTTCGCATATTAAGCTTTGATATTCATAGTAGACTATTTTAGATAGATTTTTTTCAATCCATTTGTTATAGTGGAACATTAATTTAGTTCATCATAAACCAGCATGAATTCGTTGTCAAAGGTTGTCATTCTATTTTTTAATATACATTTGTGATTCTATAGTCTGTTGAATATTAAACAACTCATTCTAATTTAATATATGATGTATAATTATCAATTACTAGTATATATTTATATTTATTTAATAGAAGCATCATAAATTTTATGAATCCCCCTTTTATTTACAAATAAATTATTATTATGCTTTGCTTAATTTAAGAAGAGGTGGCAAGAATACACAGAAGAATTGTACAAAAAGATCTTCACGACCCAGATAATCATGATGATGTGATCACTAATCTAGAGCCAGACATCTTGGAATGTGAAGTCAAGTGGGCCTTAAAAGCATCACTACAAACAAAACTAGTGGAGGTGATGGAATTCCAGTTGAGCTATTTCAAATCCTGAAAGATGATGCTGTGAAAGAGCTGCACTCAATATGCCAACAAATTTGGAAAACTCAGCAGTGGCCACAGGACTGGAAAAGGTCAGTTTTCATTCCAGTCCCCAAAAAAAGGCAACACCAAAGAATGCTCAAACTACCGCACAATTGCACTCATCTCACATGCTAGTAAAGTATTGCTCAAAATTCTCCAAGCCAGGCTTCAGCAATACGTGAACTGTGAACTTCCTGATGTTCAAGCTGGTTTTAGAAAAGGCAGAGGAACCAGAGATCAAATTGCCAACATCCACTGGATCATGGAAAAAGCAAGAGAGTTCCAGAAAACCATCTATTTCTGCCTTATTGACTCTGCCAAAGCCTTTGACTGTGTGGATCACAATAAACTGTGGAAAATTCTGAAAGAGATGGGAATACAGACCACCTGACCTGCCTCTTGAGAAATCTGTATGCAGGTCAGGAAGCAACAGTTAGAACTGGACATGGAACAACAGACTGGTTCCAAATAGGAAAAGGTGTACGTCAAGGCTGTATATTGTCATCCTGCTTATTTAACTTCTATGCAGAGTACATCATGAGAAATGCTGGACTGGAAGAAACACAAGGTGGAATCAAGCTAGCCAGGAGAAATATCAATCACCTCAGATATGCAGATGACACCACTCTTATGGCAGAAAGTGAAGAGGAACTAAAAAGCCTCTTGATAAAAGTGAAAGAGGAGAGTGCAAGAGTTGGCTTAAAGCTCAACATTCAGAAAACGAAGATCGTGGCATCCAGTCCCATCACTTCATGGGAAATAGATGGGGAAACAGTGGAAAGAGTGTCAGACTTTACCTTTTTGGGCTCCAAAATCACCGCAGATGGTGAGTGCAGCCATGAAATTAAAAGACGCTTACTCCTTGGAAGAAAAGTTATGACCAACCTAGATAGCATATTCAAAACAGGGACATTACTTTGCCGACTAAGGTCCATCTAGTCAAGGCTATGGTTTTCCTGTGGTCATGTATGGATGTGAGATTTGGACTGTGAAGAAGGCTGAGCACCGAAGAATTGATGCTTTTGAACTGCAGTGTTGAAGAAGACTCGAGAGTCCCTTGGACTGCAAAGAGATCCAACCAGTCCGTTCTGAAGGAGATCAACCCTGGGATTTCTTTGGAGGGAATGATGCTGAAGCTGAAACTCCAGTACTTTGGCCACCTCATGCGAAGAGTTGACTCACTGGAAAAGACTCTGACGCTGGGAGGGATTGGGGGCAGGAGGAGAAGGGGACAACGGAGGATGAGATGGCTGGATGGCATCACTGACTCGATGGACGTGAGTCTGAGTGAACTCCGGGAGATGGTGATGGACAGGGAGGCCTGGCGTGCTGCGATTCATGGGGTCACAAAGAGTCGGACACGACTGAGCAACTGAACTGAACTGAACTAAATTAAAATAGTTTTTTTTTTTCTTTATTGGAACCAATACCTTATTTAAAAACTTGAATGGCAATTCTGTTCATTTTATTTAAAGTTATAAGTTCATTCATTCAGTAGATGTTTTCTCAGCTCCTACAAACAGCTAGGCAGCAGTCTAAGCATACTGATTTATAAAAACAGCCCTTTGCTCTTACTGTAGTTACCACTTCCACTCTGCCATCAAACTAGAGGTGAACAAACATTCATCTATATAGTAGGAAGAAAGTATTATGACAGTACAGTTTTGTGCACAGTTCTAGAAAATGGGGAGTTCACTGAGATGATCATTATGGATATTTTTGGAGTTTTCCTTGAGTAAATGACTTTTCACTTGGGAATTGAGTTCCCAGCTGGAGAAGTTATAATAGTGTCTAAAACAGTGTAGAGATAAGTAAGAACAGTAAACCATTAACAAGAGTAAAATTAAAGGGTAATGGCTGAGAATATACAGAAGACTACAGAGATAAGTTGGGAGTAAATTCTTGATTTTATTTAAATGTAAAAGTAGAATGAATTCAAACAAAAAATCTAGTTCCCAAAATACATAGAAAAAATTCTCGAACCAGCTATATTCCAATCAGTTTTTCTCTGTACTGCTTTCTTTAATACGTTTTTAAAATCACTGTGATCCAGGGGCTATATTGAAAAGCTTACCAAGTGACTTTCTCTGAAGAAAAAGGAAAATTATTTCCTATCAGTTCAGTTCAGTTCAGTCGCTCAGTTGTGTCTGACTCTTTGCAACCCCATGAATTGCAGCACGCCAGGCCTCCCTGTCCATTACCATCTCCCAGAGTTCACTCAGACTCATGTCCATCGAGTCTGTGATGCCTTCCAGCCATCTCATCCTGAGTCGTCCCCTTCTCCTCCTGCCCCCAATCCCTCCCAACATCAGAGTCTTTTCCAATGAGTCAACTCTTCGCATGAGGTGGCCAAAGTACTGGAGCTTCAGCTTTAGCATTATTCCTTCCAAAGAAATCCCAGGGTTGATCTCCTTCAGAACAGACTGGTTGGATCTCCTTGAAGTCCAAGGCACTCTCAAGAGTCTCCTCCAACACCGCAGTTCATATGCATCAATTCTTTGACGCTCAGCCTCCTTCACAGTCCAACTCTCACATCCATACATGACCACAGGAAAAACCATAGCCTTGACTAGATGGACCTTAGTCGGCAAAGTAATGTCCCTGCTTTTAAATATACTATCTAGGTTGGTCATAACTTTTCTTCCAAGCAGTAAGCGTCTTTTAATTTCATGGCTGCACTCACCATCTGCAGTGATTTTGGAGCCCCCCAAAATAAAGTCTGACACTGTTTCCACTGTTTCCCATTTATTTCCCATGAAGTGATGGGACTGGATGCCACGATCTTCGTTTTCTGAATGTTGAACTTTAAGCCAACTCTTGCACTCTCCTCTTTCACTTTCATCAAGAGGCTTTCGCTTTCTGCCATAAGGGTGGTGTCATCTGCATATCTGAGGTGATTGATATTTCTCCTGGCAATCTTGATTCCACCTTGTGTTTCTTCCAGTCCAGCATTTCTCATGATGTACTCTGCATAGAAGTTAAATAAGCAGGGTGACAATATACAGCCTTGATGGACTCCTTTTCCTATTTGGAACCAGTCTGTTGTTCCATGTCCAGTTCTAACTGTTGCTTCTTGACCTGCATACAGGTTTCTCAAGAGGTAGGTCAGGTGGTCTGGTATTCCCATCTCTTTCAGAATTTTCCACAGTTTATTGTGATCCACACAGTCAAAGGCTTTGGCAGAGTCAATAAGGCAGAAATAGATGGTTTTCTGGAACTCTCTTGCTTTTCCATGATCCAGTGGATGTTGGCAATTTGATCTTTGGTTCCTTTGCCTTTTCTAAAACCAGCTTGAACATCAGGGAGTTCACAGTTCACATATTGCTGAAGCCTGGCTTGGAGAATTTTGAGCATTACTTTACTAGCATGTGAGATGAGTGCAATTGTGCGGTAGTTTGAGCATTCTTTTGCATTGCCTTTCTTTGGGATTGGAATGAAACTGACCTTTTCCAGTCCTGTGGCCACTGCTGAGTTTTCCAAATTTGTTGGCATATTGAGTGCAGCACTTTCACAGCATCATCTTTCAGGATTTGAAATAGCTCCACTGGAATTCCATCACCTCCTCTATCTTTGTTCATAGTGATGCTTTCTAAGGCTCACTTGATTTCACATTCCAAGATGTCTGGCTCTAGATTAGTGATCACGTCATCATGATTATCTGGGTCATGGAGGTTTTTTTTTTTTTTTTTTGTATAGTTTTTCAGTGTATTCTTGCCACCTCTTCTTAATACTTTCTGCTTCTGTTAGGCCCAGACCATTTCTGTCCTTTATCGAGCCTATCTTTGCATGAAAAGTTCCCTTGGTATCTCTAATTTTCTTGAAGAGATCTCTAGTCTTTCCCATTCTGTTGTTTTCCTCTCTTTCTTTGCATTGATCGCTGAAGAAGGCTTTCTTATCTCTGCTTGCTATTCTTTGGAACTCTGCATTCAGATGCTTATATCTTTCCTTTTCTCCTTTGCTTTTCACAGCTATTTGTAAGGCCTCCTCAGACAGACATTTTGCTATAATTCTCCATTAAAATTCTCTTGTGTTTTACCAATGCCAACGAAGTAGATTCATATTTCTCTAACAACCCCTAGTTCCATGGGACACTATTCAGCTATTTGCTTAGGCTTCGGCTGTCCTAGCCAACCCCTGACAAAGATGTTACACACCACTGGATTTGGGACCTGGATGGTAACAAGGTAGTTACCTGAAGTCAAACCATAATACATCCGTTAATGGGTAAATGGTGACAAGTCAGCAAGTGGTAGCCATGCTACAGGAATTTGTCTTGTGAAGTGGGCAAGAATTCCATCAAAAAAAATTAAACAGAGAGTGACTGACTTTATACGTATTATATATATGGTATATAATGTAAATTATGTAAGGCATATATAAAATTATATAGATAGATAGATAGATGCTGCTGTTTAGTCACTCAGTTGTGTTCAACACTTTAGCAACCCCATGTGCTGTAGCCTGCTGGTAGTATGGAAATATATTTTAAATAACCTGATTTCAATATTTTAGCAACTTTATTGAGTTAATTAAAATGCCATATAATTGACTAATTTAAATATACAATTTGAATGATGCTATGAAGAACTCCAAGACATTCTAGAACTAACAACTAAAAAAGATATCATTTTCATCATAGGGGATTGGAATGTAAAAGAAGGAATTCAAGCAAGACTTGGAGTAGCAGGCAAGTTTGGCCTTGGTGTATAAAACTAAACAGGGCAAAGGCTAACAGAGCTTTGACAAGAGAACACACCGATCATAGCAAGCACCCTCTTCCAACAACACAAGAAATGACTCTACATATGTACATCACCAGAAAGTCAATACTGACAGAAGACTGAGAATCTCTATACAGTCAGCAAAAACAAGGCCTGGAGCTAACTGTTGATCATGAGCTTCTTATTGCTTAAAAATTCAGGTTTAAATTGAAGGAAGAAGGGAAAAGCACTAGGTCATCTAGGTATGAACTAAATAAAATCCTTTATGATTATACAGTGGAAGTGACAAATAGATTTAAGTAATTAGATGCAATAGAGTGTCTGAAGAACTATGGACTGAAGTTCTTAACACTGTACAGGAGTGGGTGATCAAAACTGTCCCCCCAAAAAGGAAATGAAGAAGGCAAAATGGTTGTCTGAGGAGGCCTTACAAACAGCCAAGAAAAGAAATGAAAAGGCCAAAGGAGAAAGAGAAAGATGCACCCAACTGAAAGCATAGTTCCAAAGAGCAGCAGGGAGAAATAAGAAAACCTTAAGTGGACAATGAAAGGAAAAAAGGAAAACAATAGAATGCAAAAGACTAGAGATCTCTTTAAGGAAATTGGAGATACCAAGGGAGCATTTCATGCACAGATGGGCAAAATAAAGGACAGAAATGGCAAAGACCTAACAGAAGCAGACAAGATTAAGAAGAGGTGGTAAGAATATACAGAGTAATTGTACTATTATGTCTTATAGACCTGGATAATCAAAATAATGTGAACACTCACCTATAGCCAGACACCCTGGACTATGAAGTCAAGTGGGCCTTAAAAATCATTATTACAAACAAAGGTATTAGAGGTGATGGAATTCCAGTTGAGCTGTTTCAAATCCTAAAAGATGATGCTGTTAAAGTGCTTCACTGAGTATGCCAGCAAATTTGGAAAACTCACCAGTGGCCACTGACTGGGAAAGCTCAGTTTTCATTCTAAACACAAAAGACAGGTGCCAAAGAATTTCAAACTACAGTAAGATAGTGCTCATTTCACCTGCTAGCAAGGTAATGCTGAAAATCCTTCAAGCTATGCTTGAGTCATACATGAACCAAGAACTTCCAGATGTACAAGCTGGATTTAGAAAAGGCAAAGGAACCAGAGATTAAATTGCCAAAATACATTGGATCACACAGAAAGTGAAGGAATTCCAAAAATATATCTAATTCTGCTTTATTGACTATGCTAAAGCCTTTGATTGTGTGGATCTCAACAAAGTGGAAAATTCTTTAAGAGATGGGGATATGAGACCACCTAACCTGCCCCCTGAGAAACTTGTATGCAGCTCAAGGAGCAGTAGTTAGAATGGGACATGGAGCAATAGACTGATTCAAAATTGGGAAAGGAATATGTCAAAGCTGTATATTATCACCCTGCTTATTTAACTTGTATGCGGAGTACATCATGTGACATGCTGGGCTGGAATACTCACAAGCTAGCACTAAGATTTCTGGGAGAAATATCAACAACTTCAGATATGCAGATGATACCACACTAATGGCACAAAGCGAAGGGGAATTAAAGAGCTTCTTGATAAGGGTGAAAGAGGAGAGTGAAAAATCTGGCTTAAAACTTAACACTCAAAGACAAAGATTATGGCATCCGGTCCCATCACTTCAAAGCAAATAGATGGGGAAACAATAGAAACAGTGAAAGACTTTATATTCTTGGGCTCCAAAATCACTGCAGTTCGTGACTGCAGTCGTGAAATTAAAAGACATTTTTGCTCCTTAGAAGAAAAGCTATGACAAACCTAGACAGCCTATTAAATATCAAAGACATCACTTTGTCGACAAATACCCATCTATTCAAAGCTATGGTTTTTCCAGTAATCATGTATGGATGTGAGAGCTGGACCATAAAGAAGGCTGAGTGCTGAAGAACTGATGCTTTCAAACTTTGGTGCTGGAGAAGACTCTTGAAAGTCCCTTGAACCGCCAGTAGATCCAATCAGTCAACCTAAAAGAAATCGAGCCTGAATATTCATTAGAGGGATTGATGCTGAAGCTGAAGCTCCAATATTTTGGCGACCTGATTCAAAGAAGGAATTCATTGGAAAAGATCTTGAAGCTGGCAGGATAGAAGGCAAGAGGAGAAGGAACTGACACAGAATCTTATTTTTAGATCACATCACCAAATCAATGGAGGTGAATTTGACAGACTCCTGGAGATAGTGAAGGACAGGGAAGCCTGTTGTGCTGCACTCCATGGGGTCAAAAATAGTTGGATGTGACTTAGTGACTGAACAACAAATATAAAATTCAGTAGCTTTTAGCATATTCAGAGATATGTGCAGTAATTACCACAGTCAATTTTATTAGATTTTTGTCAACTCTGGGAGAACCCTTACACTTTAGCTGCCTCTCTTGCCTTCACCACTTTCTTCTAAGTTCTAAGTGACCACTAATTTGCTTTGTGTCTCTTGATTTCCCAATTCTCAACATTTCTTATGAACAGGATCATATACTCTGTTCTTTTTGGAACTGGTTTCTTTCATTAAGTGTATTATTATCAAGGTTCATCTAAATTGTAGCAGTTTTCAGTACTTCATCTCTTTTTATGACTGAATGATGCTTCATTGTATGGATATATTTTATTTTGCCTACCCATTTGTTCCTGGATGGGCATTTGGATTGTTTGCCCCTTTTGGCAATTGCGAATAGTGACTCTAAACATTCATTCTCAAGTTTGTTAAAGCTGACTGTTTTCAGTTATATTAGGTATATACCTGGAGAGCAATTGCTGGATCATAAGGTACCTCAATGTCTAATCCTTCAAAGAACTGCCCAATTCTTTTCCAAAGTTGTTCCAGCTTTTTATATTCCCCACCCTCCCTCCACCCGCCCCCCCCCCCACGTAGTGCAGATGAGAGATCTGATTTTTCTGTATCTTCCTCAACATTTACTATCATGTGACTTTTTTCTTAGCTCTCTTAGTGTGTAGGAAGTGGTATCTCAGTGTGATTTTGATTCCATTGCTCTGATGGCTAAGGATGCTGAGCATCTTTTCATGTCCTTATTATCAATTTGTATATTTTGTATGGAGAAATGCCTATTCAGATAATTTTGATCATTTTATATGGGGGTTATTCTTTCAAAAGTTCATAGTCTCTTTAGATCACTTCCTTACAAAGTTTGGCTTAATTTTAAAAATTATATTCTAGTTAAGCTCTCAAACCCCAGTTGGCCTTCTTTTTAAAACCTGATCAAAATGAAAATAAGTTAATTCTATGCCTTTGTTAGATAATATTTTTCAAATATTTTACCTCACATAAACCTCTTAATATTCTCATGAGTTGGGTATTACAAATATCTACACATAACTTCAGAAGAACTGTACAAAAAAGATCTTCATGACCCGGATAATCACGATGGTGTGATCACTCCTCTAGAGCCAGACATCCTGAAATGTGAAGTCAAGTGGGCCTTAGAAAGCATCACTACAAACAAAACTAGTGGAGGTGATGGAATTCCAGTGGAGCTATTTCAAATCCTGAAAGATGATGCTGTGAAAGTGCTGCACTCAATATGCCAGCAAATTTGAAAAACTCAGCAGTGGCCACAGGACTGGAAAAGTTCAGTTTTCATTCCAATTCCAAAGAATGCTCAAACTACTGCACAATTGCACTCATCTCACATACTAGTAAAGTAATGCTCAAAATTCTCCAAGTCAGACTTCAGCAATATGTGAACCGTGAACTCCCTGATGTTCAAACTGGTTTTTGAAAAGGCAGAGGAACCAGAAATGAAATTGCCAACATCTGCTGGCTCATGGAAAAAGCAAGAAGCTCTAGAAAACCATCTATTTCTGCTTTATTGACTCTGCCAAAGCCTTTGACTGTGTGGATCACAATAAACTGTGGAAAATTCTGAAAGAGATGGGAATATCAGACCACCTGACCTGCCTCTTGAGAAACCTGTATGCAGGTCAGGAAGCAACAGTGAGAACTGGACATGGAACAACAGATTGGTTCCAAATAGGAAAAGGTGTACGTCAGGCTGTATATTGTCACCCTGCTTATTTAACATATATGCAGAGCACATCATGAAAAATGCTGGGCTGGAAGAAGCACAAGCTGGAATCAAGATTGCCAGGAGAAATATCAATAACCTCAGATATGCAGCCAACACCACCCTTATGGCAGAAAGTGAAGAGGAACTAAAAATCATTTTGATGAAATTGCAAGAGGAGAGTGAAAAAGTTGGCTTAAAGATCAGCATTCAGTAAACTAGATCATGGCATCCGATCCCATCACTTCATGGGAAATAGATGGGGAAACAGTGAAAACAGTATCAGACTTTATGTTTTTGGACTCCAAAATCACTGCAGATGGTGATTGCAGCCATGGAAGTAAAAGACGCTTACTCCTTGGAAGAAAAGTTATGACCAACCTAGATAGCATATTCAAAAGCAGAGACGTTACTTTGCTGACTAAGGTCCGTCTAGTCAAGGCTATGGTTTTTCCTGTGGTCATGTATGGATGTGAGAGTTGGGCTGTGAAGAAAGCTGAGCACCAAAGAATTGATGCTTTTCAACTATGGTGTTGGAGAAGATTCTTGAGAGTCCCTTGGACTTAAAGGAGATGCAACCAGTCCATCCTAAAGGAGATCAGTCCTGGGTGTTCTTTGGAAGGACTGATGCTGAAGCTGAAACTCAATACTTTGGTCACCTCATGTGAAGAGTTGACTCATTGGAAAAGACACTGATGCTGGGAGGGATTGGGGATGGGAGGAGAAGGGGACGCCAGAGGATGAGATGGTTGGATGGCATCACCAACTCGATGGACGTGAGTTTGAGTGAACTCCGGGAGCTGATGATGGACAGGGAGGCCTGGCGTGCTGAGATTGATGGGGTCGCAAAGTGTCGGACACGACTGATCCACTGAACTGAGCTGAACTGAATGGATCAAGCAAAAATCTCTTGGTATGATTTATATTTAATGCTCTTTAAGATGTGGTGTATATCTGAACATAGGCTTCTCTTTAGCTTAACAAACACTCACAGGCTATGCTTCAGTTTTGGTGATATCTCTCTCATTTCCATTTATTTGGCTTTTTCATCCTCTAATTCCAATCTGATAGCTGTCTGCAGCACCAACTACATAATTTGTGGGGTCTCTATTTCAAAATGCAAGTTAAAAGTGCTGTTAATAGAACTAAAATATAAAACTATTTTTTCCCTCTAATGGTCTTTCTGTAGACTTGTCAAGTTGCTTTTACTTCCATTTGATGCCATTCTAAGTGAAGAAAAATTTAAATGAAAATTTATTGGCAAGAATTCTTCCATTTATCGTTATATTGTGCTATGCCAGTTTTAAAGGCAAATAATAAGTTGAATCCCTAAAATCAGACATTTTATAGTTTGTAGCTCTTATATGCATATGTATCTTGTTCTTACTGGAACAGTAAAATAATGCACAAATTAGCTCAAAATTAGCTGTCTTTATTTCAATTCTTGTTGTATGCATATTGTACCATGCTACCTTCAGCCCACCAATGGATAAAGAAGAACTGAAATAAAGAAGTATGGGATGGGCTGTCTTTACATTTCTTTTTTTGTCATTATTTTCAGCATAAGTAGCTGGCTAATACAGAAAAATAACACATGTAATAACAGGTGTAAGGCTCTTTAACTCATTGTGTTTCTAGGAAAACCACCTCTTTCTTTCTGCATATGAATCAATATTTGATTCAGAGGGAAAGTGGGGCTATAAATGTGATACTCTTGCCTTATACTCACTGAGTCTTAATGAATTCTCACGCATCACAGGTCCACAGGTATCCTATGATCATGGGGCATGGTTAACACTATCTGGTCCAACTTGAATGACACTTGTTTTCTGTACGGTTTTACATTTACAGGCTAAGTGTAAACATGAAATCTCATAACAGATTGGATATATTTTTCATCTAGAATATTTGTTTTAGCAGAAAATGCTATTCAGAGTAAAGGAAAGATCTCACCATATTGTGTGAACACATTTAAAAATATTGTGTCACACAAATATTTTCAAAACACATCAGGCTGTTAACTTAAAATTAGGCCTGGTATGTGAAACTGTAAGTAAACACAGCTCTCATCATTCAGGTCTGTCCAAGTCTGGCCGTGCCTTGAGCTGCAGTTAGGCAAGCCACCTTGCCACTCCAGCCAAAGCCTTACCACCTTCCGTTTCTGCTCAAATGGAACTCATGTCTGGGTCCTTCTAAAACCAAGTTAAAACTCTTACCAAAATCAAGTGAACACTCCTTAAACCAGGTTGATCAGTCATTGAAATCATTTTCTCGAGGACTTGTTACCAAGTTACTACAGAAGTAGATACTAAATTGTGTTTTTGATGACTTTCCTCAAATCTTGACTAACTAATAACTAACTCTGACCTAGAAAGAAAGTTAGAGATAGATTTGCTTCTTTTTCATAAGATAGGGAAATAAGTTCTGATGGGGAGGGTAGAATTATATATATATCCTATTATGGCTATGTAGAATTTTCATTGGTGTTTTTCTAGTAACATAATGAAATAAAGTGAGGGCTTTACATTCAAGTATTTGAAAAAAAATAAAGTAACTGGGTAGAGCAAGTTTAGGTAGACTGTAGGCAGACAAAACAAGTATCCCATGACACAAGCAGTAGGTGTCAGGAGCTATAAATCAGGGACCCTGACACTCCTGATGCCCTTTACAGTCTATTTTTGGTTATGATTCAGCAGTGGAAGCCCCTCCCTAAGGCAGCATTTTGCTTTAGGTGTTCAGATTTCAGCAGTGATTTTAGTATGTTGTAAATTGTCTTTGCCAGTGTAGATCAACATTGCTGAATGGTTGCACATGCAGAATTGTAATGAAAGCCTGTTGTATAAATCCTTTCAGATTTGTCAAGACAAGCAACCTCCAGTTATATCTTAATACGAGTTGAAAGGCCCACCAATCTATATTCAAACACAATAATATTTTAATATATCTTTTAAATAAACAATGTGAAAAACCATGAATCAGTTAAAAATCCTAAATAAAAATTTTGGCTATTCCTCAAAGTATGGTTAAATTTCATTCAGTGCAATTTTAGGGCTGTGATCATTCTTCCTAATTTTTTAGAGTATGAATACAGAAAATTATCAAAAAATGTATTGCATTAAAGTAGTTGTTTTCTTATAATTTCCCACATTAAAAGGTGTGTGTATGGTGTATACACTAACAATAATATTCTAAACATTAACTTATCCAAATTCATTGAAACATATAATACTAAATGTGAAGGCTGCCAAGTACATTGAAACATAATGTTAACATATGTGGGAAAAAATTATGTTGGTATGGTGATGATATGTTATTAGGATGAAATGCTAGATCCTTCTGTAGTTGTTATTCACAGCCTTTGGAAAATTATAGATCTCCAAAGATATTTTTAGTTCAGATTCAGTAGAACTATATCTTCACACTCACACATCATCTTTCTTGTATCCAAGTGTTGCTTCAAATCATATGGTGCAATGAAATTATTATGTGAAAATCTCAGGTTTATGTTTTGATGGAAATAAGACCACAATATAAACTGTATTTCAAAAAGTATTAATTTTACATAAAATGCTAAAAATTATGAGTCAGAACTCGGGAAAGTCTATGCATTTAAAGTATTGTATATGTATCATACATATATCAAAATTAGATTTAAACTGATTTGAAAATTAATATCCTATAAACTCCATAGGAGCTGCAGCTGCACAGGTGCAGGAGGGCTTGGAAGACCTACTCCACTTTCAAGGTCAGGAGGGGTGACTATGAGGAGATACCCTCGTCCAAGGTAAGAAGCAGCAGCTCCACTTTGCTGGAGCAGCTGTGAAGAGATACCCCGCATCCAAGGTAAGAGAAACCAAAGTAAGACGGTAATGTTGTGAGAGAGCATCAGAGGGCAGACACATTGAAACCATAAATCACAGAAAACTAACCAATCTGATGACACCAACCACAGAGTTGTCTAACTCAAAGAAACTAAGCCAAGCCATGTGGGGCCATTAGGACAGGCGGGTCATGGTGGAGAGATCTGACAGAATGTGGTCCACTGGAGAAGGGAATGGCAATCCACTTCAGTATTGTTGTCTTGAGAACCCCACAAACAATATGAAAAGGCAAAATGATAAGATACTGAAAGAACTCCCCGGGTTGGTAGGTGCCGAATATCCTACTGGAGATCAGTGGAGAAATACCCCAGAAAGAATGAAGGGATGAAGCCAAAGCAAAAACAATACCCCGTTGTGGATGTGACTGGTGATAGAAGCAAGGTCCAATGCTGAAAAGAGCAATATTGCATAGGAACCTGGAATGTCAGGTCCATGAATCAAGGCAAATTGGAAGTGGTCAAACAGGATATGTCAAGAGTGAATGTAAACATTCTAGGTATCAGCGAACTAAAATGGACTGGAATGGGTGAATTTAACTCAGATGACCATTATATCTACTACTGTGGGCAGAAATTCCTTAGAAGAAATGGAGTAGCCATCATGGTCAACAAAGAGTCCAAAATGTAGTACTTGGATGCAATCTCAAAAACAACAGAATGATCTCTGTTTGTTTCCAAGGCAAATCATTCAATATCATGGTAATCCAAGCTTATGCCCCAACCAGTAACACTGAAGAAGCTGAAGTTGAATGGTTCTATGAAGATCTACAAGACCTTTTACAACTAACACCCAAAAAGATGTCCTTTTCATTATAGGGGACTAGAATGCAAAAGTAGGAAGTCAAGAAACACCTGGAGTAACAGGCAAATTTGGCCTTGGAGTACGGAATGAAGCAGGGCAAAGGCTAATAGAGTTTTGCCAAGCAAAAGCACTGGTCACAGCAAACAGCTTTTCCAACAACACAAGAGAAGACTACACATGGACATCGCCAGATGGTCAACACTGAAATCCAGACTGACTATATTCTTTGCAGCCAAAAATGGAGAAGCTCTATATAGTCAGCAAAAACAAGACTGGGAGCTGACTGTGGCTCAGATCATGAACTTCTTATTGCCAAATTCAGACTTAAATTGAAGAAAGTAGGGAAAACCACTAGACCATTCAGGTATGACCTAAATCAAATCCCTTATGATTATACAGTGGAAGTGAGAAATAGATTTAAGGGACTAGATCTGATAGACAGAGTGCCTGATTAACTATGGATGGAGGTTCATGACATTGTACAGAAGACAGGGATCAAGACAATCCCCAAGGAAAAGAAATGCAAAAAAAGCAAAATGGCTGTCTGGGGAGGCCTTACAAATAGCTGTGAAAGGAAGAGAAGTGAAAAGCCAAAGAGAAAAGGAAAGATATAAGCATCTGAATGAAGAGTTCCAAAGAATATTAAGGAAAGATAAGAAAGCCTTCCTCAGCAATCAGTGCAAAGAAATAGAGGAAAACAACAGAATGTGAAAGACTAGAGATCTCTTCAAGAAAATTAGAGACACTAAGGGAACATTTCATGCAAAGATGGGTTTGATAAAGGACAGAAACGGTATGGACCTAACAGAAGCAGAAGATATTAAAGAGACGTGACAAGAATACACAGAAGAACTGTACAAAAATATCTTTAAGACCCAGATGATCATGATAGTGTGATCATTCACCTAGAGCCAGACATCCTGGAATGTGAAGTCAAGTGGGCCTTAGAAAGCATCACTATGAACAAAGCTAGTGGAGGTGATGGTATTCCAGTGGAGCTATTTCAAATCCTAAAAGATGTTGATGTGAAAGTGCTGCACTCAATATGCCAGCAAATTTGGAAACCTCAGCAGTGGCCACAAGATTGGTAAAGGTCAGTTTTCATTCCAATCCCAAAGAAAGGCAATGCAAAAGAGTGCTCAAACTACCAAACAATTGCCCTCATCTCACATACTAGTAAAGTAATGCTTAAAATTCTCCAAGCCAGACTTCAGCAATATGTGAATAGTGAACTTCCACATGTTCAAGCTGGTTTTAGAAAAGGCAGAGGAACCAGAGATCAAATTGCCAACATCCACTGGATCATGGAAAAAGCAAGAGAGTTCCAGAAAAACATCTATTTCTGCTTTATTGACTATGCCAAAGCCTTTGACTATGTGGATCACAGTAAACTATGGAAAATTCTGAAAGAGATGGGAATACCAGGCCACCTGACCTGCCTCTTGAGAAACCTATATGCAGGTTAGGAAACAACAATTAGAAGTGGACATGGAACAACAGACTGGTTCCAAATATGAAAAGGAGTACGTCAAGGCTGTATATTGTCACCCTGCTTATTTAACTTTTATGCAGAGTACATCATGAGAAATGCTGGGCTGGAAGAAGCACAATCTGGAATCAAGATTGCCAGGAGAAATATCAATAACCTCAGATATGCAGATGATACTACCCTTATGGCAGAAAGCGAAGAACTAAAGAGCCTCTCAAAGAAAGTGAAAGAAGAAGGTGAAAAGTTGGCTTAAAGCTCACCATTCAGAAAACTAAGATCATGGCATCTGGTCCCATCACTTCTTGGGAAATTGATGGGGAAACAGTGGAAACAGTGTCTGACTTTATTTTTTTGGGGGCTCCAAAATCACTGCAGATGGTGACTGCAGCCATGAAAGTAAAAGATGCTTATTCATTGGAAGGAAAGTTGTGACCAACCTAGATAGCATATTAAAAAGCAGAGACATTACTTTGCCAACAACGGTACACCTAGTCAAGGCTATGGTTTTTCCAGTGGTCATGTATGGATGTGAAAGTTGGACTGTGAAGAAAGCTGAGCACCAAAGAATTGATGCTTTTGAACTGTGGTGCTGGAGAAGACTCTTAAGAGTCCCTTGGACTGCAAGGAGATCCAACCAGTCCATCCTCAGGGAGATTAGTCCTGGGTGTTCATTGGAAGGACTGATGATAAAGCTGAAACTCCAGTACTTTGGCCACCTAATGTGACGAGTTGACTCATTGGAAAATACCCTGATTCTGGGAGGGATTGGTGTCAGGAGGAGAAGGGGACAATAGACGATGACTTGGCTGGATGGCATCACTGACTCGATGGACATGAGTTTGAGTGAACTCCAGGAGATGGTGATGGACAGGGAGGCCTGGAGTCCTGTGATTCATGAGTTCGTGAAGAGTTGGACACTACTGAGCCACTGAACTGCAGTGAACTGAACTGAAACTGCCATAATATTTTTTTCTCCAAAAAAAAATAGATTAATAGCTTTGAGTAGAACAATTACCTAATAAAATAGTATAGAATGATCTTAATGTACTATATAAATATTTACACTTCAAAGAATAGCATAATATGGAATTGCAGAATATTATGTGCTATTTATGTTTTACTATGGGTTTTTTAAAAAAGTGAACAAGTGAGAGCTCCTTTAAAAAAATTCCCTAGGATAATATACATGAAAAATATTATTTGTCCACATTTAAGCCACCTGCTTTACATGCTGGTTTTCTCTTTTAGGAATGAAGCCATTCTGTATTTGGTTTAAACTATTCTGATGGCAAATGCTCTTTTCATTAAAACCAGCTGTGCTAAGTAAATGCATATATGTGTCATACCACAATTTACTGAAGGAACAGAGCCAAAAGCACAACCTTTGGCTGTGCTAATTAATTGTGAATCTGACCTTCATCAGAGACTATTGTGTAATACTCCATGAAAATCTTCTAGGTATATGAAGTAGTTTAACAACATGCCAGTTATATGAATCTAGCGATATGCAAGAGTTAATAAAGCACCAATAAACTACAGTCAACTGAAAATGTGGTCATTTTTAACTACCTGAAAATACTTCAGATTAAGAGCTTGCATGGTGTGAATTACAGATTAATCAGATATCAGATCTTACGGTCTTAAGTGGTGACATCATTAGTAGGACTTATTCATACAAGTGACTGGTAAATACACTTCTTGGTATTCAGTAAGTCATTTCAACAAAAATTGGCTTCTGTATAGTTTATAGGCAAGTTTTTAAAAATGGATAAGACACAATTTCTTTCCATGGTGATTTTTGCATTTTGTGGGAAAATACAGTATCAAGGTTCCCATGTTGCAAAGATTCTTCATTCACACAGGTTATGCTTATCACTCCTTTAATCATGATATAGCCTCTTCTGTGAAGGGGGTTCCCTGAGACTCTGCAGAACACACAGGGCTATATGTGTGTAGCTATATGTGGTGTAGCTATATGTGATGGCCTTTTGCAACAGGAAAAAAGTGAAAAACAACAAACTGTTAGAGAGGGCACAGTGAATATGCAGGGGTAGAAATGCAGGACCTAGTTTTTCTCTGGGATAAGTCAGAGAAAGCTTTACAGAGAAGGTCATCTTGTTTGAACTATAAAGTGGGTGTTTTACAGTGTGAGATGGGAAAGGCAGAAAGTACATTATATCCAAAGGCAAGAGAGCTGGATTTATCATATGTTCTAAAATTGACAAGATTTTTGGCATGACTCGAGCGGCAGAGAGTTAGGATAGATACTGAAATAAACCAGGCAGGGGCTAATTTTGAGGGACTTTGGGGGAAAATATAATTGGGAGAATGGGATCATCATTTTTGCAGTTTTGGAAAAAAAATCAGTCTGGCCAGTTAAAATGGAATGAAGACCCTAGATACCGTGAAACATATAAAGGTTGTCATAGTTGAAGCAATAAATGATAGGGGCAGGAATCTTTCCTATCTTTTTGATCATTATATTTCTAGTGACAAGACTAGTACTTGGGACATAAAGTTGAACTAATGAACAGACAGGAAAAGTATCCAAGATGCATTTAGAAAATAGAGCTGACAGCATTTGAAGTTTCTAAGGATAGGATCAGAACATTTCCCAAACCACATTTTATATAAAGCAATATTAAATGTAACTGATATGTTGCCCAGAGTCCAATTACGGTATTTTTGGTCAAATTACAATGGCCTAAACACCCAAACTGCTCAAATTGTGTTCATTTTACGCAAACATTTGCAATGACATTTCTGAGAGTAAACAAAAAGCGTAGGTACTTAAAGCTTCTTATTTGTCACCAGTGAGAACCCATCTGCCAATGTAGGAGACATAAAAGACTCCGGTTCAACCCCTGGGTCAAGAAGATCCCCTAGAGAGGGGCATGGCGACCTATTCCAGTAGTCTTGCCTGGAGAATCCCACTGACAGAGAAGCCTGGCAGACTACAGTCCATAGGGTTACACAGAGTCAGACATGACTGAAGCAACTTAGCACGGCATAGCAGTCTGGAATTACTGCATGCATCTCTGTGCTTTAGCCAGCTTCTATGGCTCATCCAAACTCTATGTTAAATTATTTCATGTTGGTAATCTGAAATCACCCCTGGTGGGGATATTTACACCATGGAAACTGGCAAATGCTACAAACCATCTTTTACTCTGAAAATCAGTTGTTAAACATTAATCAGCACATCACCAACTACACAGAATCTTCTGTGCATCTCTTTTCTTGCCACTCTTTCTGTTTTTGTTTTGTTTTTTTTTTTTTTTTCTTTCCAGCAATTTTCACAGACTAGGTAGTCTCAGCAACTATTCACCTAAAGATGTCGTATCGTATGGTACTGTAAAGCTGCCAACTTTACAATTATCACAACTGTGCTGGAATCTGTGTCAAGAAAATACATTTTTGTTGATTCTGTACTGCACCTCACATTCCCAAGTTCTGCTTCTTTCAAGATCTTTTGGAAGAAAATTTCATGAATCTTTGTCTGTCAAGTCATAAAGACTACAGCCTTTCTTACTTGCCCAAATGTGGGAAGGCATCATTGTGACCCCTGTTGTCCTTCTTTCTCACGACTGTGACTGAACAGTTACACTCGACAACCATGGTCACCACCACTACCATCTTCCACAGGAACAACAGCAAATCATATCACACCAGTATACAAAAAAATGCCCTAAGCATATTTTATGAATACAGATGATGCAGCAAGAGTGTAGTAGCTCTACTTCAAGCACCTAAGTGACTTGTTATGTTGTTACTATGAAGCTGTGTAGATAATGAGAAACATGTTTCGGACTAGAAAGAAAACCAGAGTAGGGATTCAGCTATATCCAAGATTTAACATGGTATCATGTACTGTAAACCTTGAGAAGTATTACTTCAATGAACAGGAAAGCTTTTTTTCCTGTGTCTGATAATATAAATGCTACTCCTCTCAGGTGGCTGAAATACAAAATAAAATTTTAGAAAACAATGTAAATTTTGCAAAATTAAGCCTTGGTGCAAGGTAGATCATGTGCTTGAAAGAAGAGAAAACCTTGAAATAAAAATGTCAGTTTTATTTCTGAACGTCTTTCAATATGTCAACATCTCTTCTTGCTTAACTATGAAAAGGTGGAAAGAATTTCCCCTTCTTACACTGATTTGGTGATCTTTATGAATAGGTATAGGTTAGAAATTCCATAAACCATAAGTAGCATGCATATAATAGCTTTATTCATTATAAAGTTTGTCAGGGAAAAATATTATTTTAGAGAAAAAAATATATAGCTTTAGCATATCATCTTAGGTATTCCAAATATATTTGACTTAAAAAAATATACTATGTGCAAATATGTTTGTTTTGCATCAAATGGAAAAAGTACCTTCTTTTATATAAATGGATATTCATGCCAGCATACAGATGACATACAAGATTTACCAATTGTCTGCTTAATCTTATCACTGCAAAAAGACATAAGAACCCAATATGTATGAACTTTATATTCATTGTTTTAATAATACAAATAACGGGAAATGCAAAATTCCCAAAATATTCAGGCATTTCAAAATATTCCTTGGTGGCTCAGATGGTGAAAAATCCACTTGCAATGTGGGAGACATGGGCTTAATCCCTGGGTTGGGAAGATCTCTTGGAGAAGGAAATGGCAACCCACTCCAGTATTCTTGCCTGGAGAATCCCACACACAAAGGATCCTGGGGGTGATGGGGTGTGGGGTACAGTCCATGGGGCCACTGAGAGGTGGACATGACTGAGTGACTAAGCATAGCAAACTTGAAACAAGGATTTGTAACCAGAACAGACCCCAAAGTTGAATAAGTTTCTCATTTGCTACCCTTGTGATCCAGGGAAAGGTCCTAAGTAAGCTGAAGATCCCCATTCTTAAAGTAAAGACAGTATTACCCTCCTCAAATATTTATTTGATGATAGGAGGAAAAAAAAACTTTTAAAATTTATCATAGTATTCCACATGTACCAGTTGCTGTGTATATTTAATTAACTTTTCACAAACACTCAAATAAAGATCAAGTCTATGTGCATATCTCACAAACACTTAAAATCTATATTCTGTTACAACAGGTCTGCAGTGTGATTTTCTGAATTAATAAATAAAGATCTTTACAAACTTGATTTTTTTTGGCTTATTCTTTTTACTACTGTAGTTCATCAGAAGAAACATGATCATTTTATGAATGGGTGAGACACTGAATGAATATAAAGTTTAGTTTAGGCACATCCATAAAAACATTACTTTTGGTTGGCTGAATAATCTTATGCTTATTAGATTTATGCCAATACTATCTGAACATTTGTATTGAATGTTTTCATATTTTACATGAGAAATAAAATATAGCTGAGGAAGAGACATAAAAAGATCTTCAGAACATGCTCTGAATATTTGTATGTACATATAATTTTTGGTAGTGTGTTTTCTTCAGAAATAAATTGCAACTCTCAAATTGAGATTTTAGCATATTAAAAGATAAAAGTGGTAAAACTCAATGATTACTTAAGCAGCATCTTTCATCATTGGACTTTGCATTCTGAGAACCACACACTATTTAATTTTCGATTGATATAGTTTAACAAAGCAACAAAAATAGCTTTTTCTTTTTTCTTTATCCTTGGCAGGTTGTCTGAGATGGCCATAAATCCAGATGATCAAAATCAAATGTCAAGGCCAGAAAAAAATACATTTAAGGATTTTGTGGATTTTAAAATTCATTCAATGTATTTCTCTTAATACATTGAATGAATTATAAGATACATAAGCTTGTATTCATCTCTAGGGCTTCTCTGGTAGCTTAGTTGGTAAAGAATCCACCTGCAATGCAGGAGATCCCAGTTTGATTCTTGAGTGGGGAAGATTCACTTGAGAAGGGATAGGCTACCCACTCCAGTGTACTTGGGCTTCCCTGGTGGCTCAGTGAGTAAAGAATCCAACCGCAACGTGGGAGACCTGTGTTCAATCCCTGGGTTGGGAAGATCCCCTGGAGAAGGGAAAGGCTTCTCACTCCAGTATTCTGGCCTGGAAAATTCCATGGACTGTATAGTTCATGGGGTCGCAAAGAGTTGGACATGACTGAGCAACTTTCAGTTTCTTTCACTTTTGGCTAAACATATTTTTCAGAGATTCATCCAATTCAATATAAGTATCAACAAAGTTTCATTGCAGTCTTCCATTATAAGAATGTACCTTATTCTTGTTTTTATGGACGTTTTAGTTGTTTTCCAAATCTCACTGTTATAAATAACACTGAATGAACTTTTGTCTTTTGGGACACTTGAGCGTTTCTGTAAATGTAGATCTAGAGTAGAATCCTTGGGTCATTAATTTACTTTGGAATAAAACTGGCAGTTTCCAAGGCTTCTAAATTAACTTACATTCCCACCATTCACAGTATCTGAAATTTCAGTAAATCCCAATCTTTGTCAATCTTCTTTATCTAGATATTTTGCTCTAATAGTATTTGATTGTAGTCTTTATTATAATTTCTCTTATGACCAATGGGAATGAACATCTATTTATATTCTTTTTGACCAATTATGCTTAATATAGAAATAGATTTTTATGTATTGATCTAATTTCTAGTAAACTTGTTATAGGCAATTAATAATTCTAATAGTTGACCCATAGAATTATTTTAATTTTCTATGTAGGCTCTCAAGTTCTCTGCTTATTATTATGAGAGGTAAATCTCTTCCTTTCCTGTCTATATACAATTATTTATTTTGATTGATTACTCTGTATACTCTCAAGAAAAATATAAATTTCAAAGGTAATAGCATATAATTGTTTCCATTTTTATTATCCAGGAAAAGACTTTTGTATTTTACCTTTAAATATGAAATTTAGTGTAGTTTGATTTTGTTGTGCTTTGTCAGATTAAGATATTACTGGTACTCCCTGTTTGGCAATAACTTTTATGATACATAGGAGTTTGTCAAATGCTTTCCTAAATCTCTTGAGATAGTTTCATATATTTTATGTTTTTTCTGTTAATATTGATTTTTATAATTAAAGCAACTATATTTATCTAAAATAACGGTCAAAACTGACATAAGGCTTTTAAAAAAATATTGATGCCTTTAAAATACTTATTTAATGTAAAGTATCAGTTCTTAGCTATATTAATACAATTACAAATTACTAACATTAATGCAATTAACAAATAAGTCTGTAGTCCAAGGCAAGAGATAAAAATATACTTCAGAATGAAAAATATATCCAAAGAATGACTCTGCTTTTTACTTTTCTCCATCAAAAGCAATGAAAATAAAGAGTAGTATTTCATCTTTGGACAGTGAGAGCTATTAAATAAAAAATATACTGAGATGCAAATGTCTATAGATATTAGTGATTAACTATGTGCTAAGGATGAGTACAAATGATAAATTTAATGTATTTCCTATGTTTCTTCTTTCAGTAGTTATAAGGAGAGTGAAGACATGGTTATTTTAATCCCATGATGTATTTCTGAGCCCCAAGATTTACAACACTAGTTGCAAGATTTCAGCTAGTATTGTATACTATCTTTAAAATATTTTGTTGAAATAAAATATTTCTATGCTTCTTAAGCTATAGAGACATATACCACTACAAAACATATTCAAGGAATGTTTATTCCAGTTAGAAAAAATATATAAATAAAGGAAAATTATTTGATACTAAATGTGGATTAATAATTTTCAGAGAAATTGAATATTAAAACATTTAACCCCACAATTGCATTGAATACATTATAATTTTTTGCCTACTAAGAAAAGCTTCTAGACTTAGGGATTATCAAAAATAATTATAATTAGCATGCTATAACTGAAAAGACATAAAGATAAGAACACTTTAATAGATGTTACATGACATAGATAAAGTGCCTGAAGAACTATGGACGGAGGTTTGTGTATTGTACAGGGGCAGTGATCAAGACTATCTCCAAGAAAAAGAAATGCAAAAAGGCAAAATGGCTGTCTGAGGAGGCCTTACAAATAGGTGAGAAAAGAAGAGAAGTGAAAAGCAAAGGAGAAAAGGAAAGATATGCCTATTTGAGTGCAGAGTTACAAAAATTAGCCAGGAGAGATAAGAAAGCATTCCTTAGTGATCAGTGCAAAGTAATAGAGGAAAACAATAGAATGGGAAAGACTAGAGATCTCTTCAAGAAAATTAGAGATACCAAGAGAACATATAATGCAGAGATGGACACAGTAAAGGACAGAATTGACAAGGACCTAAAAAAAAGCAGAAGATATTAAGAAGAAGTGGCAAGAATACACAGAAGAACTATATAAAAAAATATCACCATGACCCAGATAACCATGATGGTGTGATCACTTACCTGGAGCCAGACGTCCTGGAATGCAAAGTCAAGTGGGCCATAGGAAGCCTCACTACCAACAAAGGTAGTGGAGGTGATGGAATCCAATTGAGCTATTTCAAATCCTCAAAGATGATGCTGTGAAAGCGGTGCACTCAATAGGCCAGTAAATTTGGAAAACAGACACATTACTTTGCTTAAAAAGGTCCATCTAGTCAAAGCTAAGTTTTTCCAGTGGCCACAAGCCTAGAAAAGGTCAGTTTTCATACCAATCCCAAAGAAAAGCAATTCCAAAGAATGTTCATCAGTTCAGTTCAGTCTGTCAGTCGTGTCCTACTCTTTGCGACCCCATGAATCGCAGCACGCCAGTCCTCCCTATCCATCACGAACTCTCGGAGTTCACTCAGATTCACATCCATTAAGTCAGTGACGCCATCCAGCCATCTCATCCTCTGTCGTCCCCTTCTCCTCCTGGCCCCAATCCCTCCCAGCATACTACTGCACAATTGCACACATCTCACATGTTAGCAAAGTAATTCTCAAAATTCTCCAAGCGAGGCTTCAACAGTATGTGAACCCTGAAATTCCAGATCTTCAAGCTGGATTTAGAAAAGGCAGAGGAACCTGAGATCAAATTGCCAACATCCATTAGATCATCAAAAATACAAGAGTTCCAGAACAACAACTACATGTGCTTTTTTGACTATACCAAAGCCTTGGACTGCGTGTATCGCAACAAAATGTGGAAAATTCTTCAAGAGATGGGAATACCAGACCACCTGACCTGCCTCCTGAGAAATCTGTATGCAGGTCAGGAAGCAACAATAACTGGACATGGAACAACATATATGTTCCAAATTGGGAAAGGAGTATGTCAAGGCTGTATATTGTCACCTGCTTATTTAACTTATATGCAGAGTTCATTTCAGTTCAGTTGCTCAGTCATGTCTGACTCTTTGCGACTCCATGAACCACAGCACTCCAGGCCTCCCTGTCTATCACCAACCCCCGGAGTCCAACCAAACCCATGTCCATTGAGTCAATGATGCCATCCAACTGTCTCATCCTCTGTCATCCCCCTCTCCTCTTGCCCTCAATCTTTCCCAGCATCAGGGTCTTTTCCAGTGAGTCAGCTCTTCGCATCAGGTGGCCAAAGTATTGGAGTTTGAGCTTCAACATCCATCCTTCCAATGAATATCCAGGACTGATCTCCTTTATGATTGACTGGTTGGATCTCCTTGTAGTCCAAGGCACTCTCAAGAGTCTTCTCCAGCACCACAGTTCAAAAGCATCAATTCTTCTGCACTCAGCTTTCTTTATAGTCCACATCATGAGAAACACTGGGCTGGATGAAGCATAAGCTGGCATCAAAATTGCTAGGAGAAATATCAATAACCTCAGATATGCAGATGACACCACCCTTATGGCAGAAAATGATGAAGAACTAATAAGCCTCTTGATGAAATTGAAAGAGGAGAGTGAAAAATTTGTATACCTGTGGTGGACCCATGTTGATGTATGGCAAAACCAATACAATATTGTAAAGTAATTAACCTCCAATTAAAATATATAAATTTATATTAAAAATAAATAAAATTATAAAACATAATTTTAAAAATTTAGCTTAAAACTAGCATTCAGAAAACTAATATCATGATATCCAGTCCCATCACTTCTTGGCAAATAGATGGGGAAACAATGGAAACTGTGACAGACTTTATTTTCTGGGACTCCAAAATCACTGCAGATAGTGACTGCAGCCATGAAATTAAAAGATGCTTGCTCCTTGAAAGAAAAACTATGACAAACCTAGACAGCATATTAAATGCAGACACATTACTTTGCTAAGAAAGGTCCATCTAGTCAAAGCTAAGTTTTTTCCAGTAGTCATGTATGGATATGAGATTTGGACTATAAAATAGCTGAGCCCTGAAGAAATGATGCTTTTGAACTATGCTTTTGGAGAAGACTCTTGAGAGTCCATTGAACTGCAAGGGTAGCAAACCAGTCAATCCTAAAGGAAATCAGTCTTGAATATTCATTGTAAGGACTGATGCTGAATCTGAAACTTCAATATTTTTGTTACCTGATGCAATTAATTGACTTATTGGAAAAGACGCTGATGCTGGGAAAGATTGAAGACAGGAGGAGAGGGGGACAACAGAAGATGAGCTGGTTGGATGGCATCACCTACCCAATGGACATGAGTTTGAGTAAGCCTCAGGAGTTGGTGATGGATAGGGAAGCCTGGCATGCTGCAGTCCATGGGGTTGCAAAGAGCTGGACACCATTGAGCAACTGAAGTGAATTGAACCATATTTTGTTATTTGAGAATATATTTTCATTTGAATTTTGGAATCTTATAAAAAGTAAGTGTATTAATGGTACTGAGTTTGGGGAAAATATAGTAATTGAAATGGTAGACTTTTGAGTTATATTGTCTGTGTTTCAATTATAGCTACTTTGCTTGCCACCTTCATATTAAAGATACTTTATGTGTCTCCTAAATAGTTTCATTTGTAAAATATTAATTATTTCAAGAAATGTGCTTAGTACATTTCAGGGCACAGAATTAAATAGATCTTTGTTGAACAGAGAAATGAAATATATTCTAACTTCTCATTCTCTCCTCAGTTCAGTTCAGTCGCTCAGTCATGTCCAACTCTTTGCAACCCCATGAATCACAGCATGCCAGGCCTCCCTGTCCATCACCATCTCCCAGAGTCCACTCAAACTCACATCCATTGAGTCAATGATGCCATCCAGCCATCTCATCCTCTGTCGTCCCCTTCTCCTCCTGCCTCCAATCCCTCCCAGCATCAGAGTCTTTTCCAATGAGTCAACTCTTCGCATGAGGTGACCAAAGTACTGGACCTTCAGCTTTAGCACCATTCCTTCCAAGGAAATCCCAGGGGTGATCTCCTTCAGAATGGACTGGTTGGATCTCCTTGCAGTCCAAGGGACACTCAAGAGTCTTCTCCAACACTACAGTTCAAAAGCATCAATTCTTCGGTGCTCAGCCTTCTTCACAGTCCAACTCTCACATCCATACATGACTACAGGAAAAACCATAGCCTTGACTAGACAGACCTTAGTTGGCAAAGTAATGAAGAAAATATGATAAGAGCTCTCAAAAGCAGTTTTCCCTAACTGTTCTTATGATATACCAATGAAAGTGTTTTTATTAAAATTTCAAAATGTATCAATTTTGCAAGAATGGTGCTATATACAGAAACATTGTAGGTTTACTTTACTCTGTAAAATATCCCTAACATAAAGCATCTTTAGGTTGAAGTGGTTATGTACATCTTATTTATGATTACAATAGTAGGATGTTGGGAACCAAATTAGCTCTAAAGTTAAAAGAGATCTCTAACACTTATAGCAATATTGAAATTCAGAAGTGGAAAAATCAGTGATCTGTTCATGCATCCCATGAAACTATAATGCATTCATTAATAGAATCCATGTCAATATTAATATTTGTTTACACTACATTTATTGACTGAACCTAATGTCAGTGTTATAAAGTTGGTACTTTGAGCAGTATATGATGCTTCAGAAGTGGTTGATGCCTGGAAATGATTGGAAGAAGACAAAAGTCTATGAGCATAAAAATCTATATTGTGAAATCACAGCCATAATAGACCATTTTGATATATTGTATAATGTCACATGGATATGTGAAAATTAGCAGCAATTTGATAATTTTGCCATGTACAGTCAGTGGCATCAATTAGACAGTATTTTTTGAATTTTAACACTGTGCTTTTTGCTGTTGTTATTTTGCTAGACGTAATTTTCACAGAAAATTTGAGTTTTGGTCTTCACTACAAGTGACGTTAAAATTTGCAATGTATGATGTAGATTAAATTTGCATATACTTACCATTATATGTTGTTTGAAAACAATTTCATATGTCTTGTGTTTGAAATAGAATTAAAGAATCAATTGAAATTTTATAGTGCCATTAATAGATAATATCACTTCCCCTTACATATATACACATTCATTTTTTTATTCTTAATTAATAAGATAATTTGGCCAAGAAAAGTAAAAATAATACCAGATGCTACCTACGTTATACCTATCATGTCCCAAGAGCACTTTTCTTCTCACAACATCTTTACAGGTAGATATTATTAGACATCATGACAGATGAAGAAGGCCAAATGATATCAAGCAATTTAACCAGATCACATAAATTCTAAATGACAAGGTCTGTGTCATTTCCAGGTAGCCTCTTCGCTCTTCCAGAAGCTTTATGAATTGAGGGCAAAGCAAGAAACTTATGACACATTCAAATTGGTAATTTGAGGACAGTTTAATGAAGAGATTACTTTCAAAGAGGTGGATTGGTTTAGGACAATGGCAAGAGATGGGACAATAATTTTGGGTTCATGACACAAGAGAGAACTGTGTGATAAAGCCATCTGACAGGAGCTATAGTTACTAAAAGAGTAATACTTTAAACCTATGGTCAGATTAAGAGAAAGCTTGGAAAAGAAATGCCCTGAACTCCCACTTCTGCCAGCCTTGGTACCTCCTTCTTGTTTCTTATACTTGCCACACTGGAGAACAGACCAGACCATTGATGTGACGGAAGGATGAAGAGTGGACCTGATGAAATAAACGACAGCTCTTCAGAATATAGAATGTAACTAATGATGCCTAGAAAATAAAAATAGCCTAATGAGGAGGAACTATATTCTTATGTGCAAAGTATGAATCGTGTGTATTTTGACTCCTCAGATTATGAAAAAAAAATGGCTGATTGAATTGAAATGTCATACAAAGTAGTGGGTTTCAGTTATAGTTCAGTTTAGTCGCTCAGTCGTGTCCAATTCCCTGTGACCCAGTGGAGTGCAGCACGCCAGGCCTCCCTGTCCATCACCAGCTCCCGGAATCTATCCAAACTCATGTCCATTGCATCGGCGATGCCATCAAACCATCTCATCCTGTCACCCCCATCTCCGTCTGCCCTCAATCTTTCTCAGCATCAGGGTCTTTTCAATGGAGTCAGCGTTTTGCATCAGGTGGTCAAAGTATTGGAGTTTCAGCTTCAAAATCAGTCCCTCCAATGAACACACTGGGCTGATTTCCTTTAGGATGGACTGGCTGGATCTCTTTGCAGTCCAAGGGACTCTCATGAGTCTTCTCCAACATTAAAAGCATCAATCCTTCAGTACTCAGCTTTCTTTACAGTCCAACTCTCACATCCATACATGACTACTGGGAAAACCATAGCCTTGACTAGACAGGTCTTTGTTGAAAAAGTAATGTCTCTGCTTTTTAATATGCTGTCTAGGATGGTCATAACTTTCTTTCCAAGGAGTAAGCGTCTTTTAATTTCATGGCTGCAGTCACCATCTTCAGTGATTTTGGAGCCCAAAAAAGTAAAGTCATCCACGGTCTCCCCATCTATTTCCCATGATGTGATGGGACCAGATGCCATGATGCTAGTTTTCTGAATGTTGGGCTTTAAGCAATGTGTTTCACTCTCCTCTTTGACTTTCATCAGGAGGCTCTTTAATGCTTCTTCACTCTGCCATAAGGGCAGTGTCATCTGCATATCTGAGGTTATTGATATTTCCCCAAGCAATCTTGATTCCACCTTGTGCTTCTTCCAGCCCAGCATTTTTCATGATGTACTCTACATATAAGTTAAATAAGCAGGGTGACATAAAGAGCCTTGACATACTCTTTTTCCTATTTGGAACCAGTCTGTTGTTCCATGTCCAGATCTAATTGTTATTTCCTGACCTGCATACAGATTTCGCAGGAGGCAGATCAGGTCGTCTGGTATTCCCAACTCTTTCAGAATTTTCTACAGTTTATTGTGATTCACACAGCCAAAGGCTTTGGCATTGTCAATAAAGCAGAAATAGATGTTTTTCTGGAACTCTCTTGCTTTTTCCATGATCCAGCAGATGTTGACAATTTGATTTCTGGTTTCTCTGCCTTCTAAAACCAGCTTGAACATCAGGAAGTTCATTGTTCATTTATTGCTAAAGCCTGGCTTGGAGAATTTGGAGCATTGCTTTGCTAGTGTGAGATAAGTGCTTGTGTTTGAGCATTCTTTGGCATTGCCTTTCTTTGGGACTGGAATGAAAGGTGACCTTGTCGAGTCCTGCGGCCACTGTTGAGTTTTCCAAACTTGCTGGCATATTGAGTGCTGCACTTTCACAGCATCATCTTTCAGGATTTGAAATAGCTCAACTGGAATTCCATAACTTCCACTAATTTTGTTTATAGTGATGCTTCCTAAGGCCCACTTAACTTTGCATTCTGGGATGTCTAGCTCTAGGTGAGTGATCACACCATCATGATTATTGGGTCATGAAGAGCTTTTTTATACAGTTCTTCTGTGTATTCTTGTCACATCTTTTTAATATCTTCTGTTGGGTCCACACCATTTCTGTCCTTTATTGAGCCCATCTTTGCATGAAATGTTCCCTTGGTATCTCTACTTTTCTTGAAGAAATCTCTGGTCTTTTCCATTTTTTATTTTCCCTTATTTCTTTGCACTGATCACTGAGTAATGCTTTCTTATCTCTCCTTGCTATTATTTGGAACTCTGCATTCAAATGAGTATATCTTTCCTTTTCTCCTTTCCTTTTTGCTTCTCTTCTTTTCAAAGCTATTTGTAAGGCCTCCTCAGAGCCATTTTGCTTTTTTGCATTTCTTTTTCTTGGGGATGGTCTTGCTCCCTGTCTGTCTCCTATACAATGTCATGAACCTCTGTCCATGGTTCTTCAGGCGCTCTATCAATTTAGACACTTAAATCTATTTCTCAGTTCCACTGTATAATCATAAGGAATTTGATTTAGGTCATACCTGAATGATCTAGTGGGTTTCTCCACTTTCTTCAATTTAAGTCTGAATTTGGCAATAAGGAGTTCATAATCTGAGCTACTGTCCGTTCTTTTTTTTTTTTTTTTCTGACTATATAGAGCTTCTCCATCTTTGGCTGCAAAGAATATAATCAATCTGATTTCAGTATTAACTATCTGGTGATGTCCATGCGTAAAGTCTTCTTTTGTGTTGTTGGAAGAAGGTTTTTGCTATGACTAGTGTGTTCTCTTGGGAAAACTCTATTAGTCTTTGCCCTGCTTCATTCTGTACTTCAAGGCCAAATTTTTCTGTTACTCCAGGTGTTTTCTGACTTCCTAGTTTTGCATTCCAGTCCCCTATAATGAAAAGGACATCTTTTCTGGGGTGTTAGCTTTAGAATGTCTTATAGGTCTTCATAGAACCGTTCAACTTCAGCTTCTTCAGTGTTGCTGGGTGGGCATAGGCTTGGATTACTGTGATATTGAATTGTTTGCCTTGGAAACGAACAGAGATCATTCTGTCATTTTCAAGATTGCATCCAAGTACGGCATTTCAGACTGTTTTGTTGACCATGATGGCTGCTCCATTTCTTCTAAGGGATTTCTGCCCACAGTAGTAGATGTAATGGTCATCTGAGTTAAATTCACCCATTCCAGTCCATATTAGTTCGCTGATTCCTAGAATGTCAACGTTCACTCTTACCATCTCCTGTTTGACCACTTCCTGTTTGCCTTGATTCATGGACTTGACATTCCACGTTCCTATGCAACATTGCTCTTTACCACATTGGATCTTGCTTCTATCACCAGTCACATCCACAACTGGGTGTTTTTTTGCTTTGGTTCCATCCTTTCATTCTTTCTGGAGTTATTTCTCCACTGATCTCCAGTAGCATATTAGGCACCTACTGACCCAGGTTGTTCATCTTTCAACGTACTATTTTTTGCCTTTTCATACTGTTCATGGGGTTCTCAAGGCAAGAATACTGATGTGGTTTGCCATTCCCTTCTCCAGTGGACCATATTTTGTCAGAACTCTCTACCATGACCCATCCCATCTTGGGTGGCCCTACATGACATGGCTTAGTTTCATTGAGTTATACAAGGCTGTGGTCCATGTGATCAGATTGGCTAATTTTCTGTGCTTGTGGTTTCAGTCTGTCTGCCCTCTGATGCCCTATCTCTGGGCCTACCATCTCAGTGGGGTTTCTCTTACCTTGGACGTGGGGTATCTCTTCACAGCTGCTCCAGCAACGTGTAGCCACTGTTCCTTACGTTGGATGTGGGGTATCTCCTCTTAGCCACCACTCCTGACCTTGTACGTGAGGTATCTCCTCTCTGCTTCTGCTCCTGACCTTGGACATGGGGTACCTCCTCTCGGCCACTTGCCGCTCATTTCACGGTATCTTATTCTAGGGCTTTCAGTTCAATTTTCCCCTGGAGGCAAAGCTCCGCAGTTGCAGCGGGTTGGCTTCCCAGTCAATAAATAAAAACTGCTAGTGATTGGAGAAGAAAAAGGTCAACAGAAATCAATTGATTTCAAACAGTACACTGAAGGAATAAAAAAATATACCTTCTCTCCAGTGTTTGCATTTTCCATTTATTTTTACTTTTTTATTTATTCACAATCTATGAATTCCAGAATGCATCATTATGTTGAGATCACATTGTGAAGTTATGTCTTTTTATTTCAAGAAAATTTATAAACCTGTTTAGAAGGGGATGGAGTGAATCATGCCAGAATGTGCTTTTTTATTTTTATTTTTACTTTATTTTACTTTACAATACTGTATTGGTTTTGCCATACATTGACATGAATCCACCACGGGTGTACATGCGTTCCCAAACATGAACCCGCCTCCCACCTCCCTCCCCATAACATCTCTCTGGGTCATCCCCATGCACCAGCCCCAAGCATGCTGTATCCTGCATCGGACATAGACTGGTGATTCGTTTCTTACATGATAGTATACATGAGAAAATTAATTTATTTTAATCGGAGGCTAATTATTTTACTGTGCTGTGGTGGTTTCTGCCATGTATTGAAATGAACCAGCCATGGTTGTACATGTGTCCCATTGTCCTGAACTCCCCTCCCATCTCCCTTCCCACTCCATCCCTCTGGGTTGTCCCAGAGCACCAGCTTTGGCTGTCTTGCTTCATGCATTGAATTTGCCCTGGTCATTTATTTTACATATGGTAATATGCATGTTTCAATGCTACTCTCATATTGTCCCTCTCTCACCTTCTCCCAAAGAGTCCAAAAGTCTGTTTTTACATCTGTGTCTCTTTTGCTGTCTTGCATGTAGGGCCACCATTACCTTCTTTCTAAATTCCATATATATGCATTAATACACTGTATTGGTGTTTATCTTTCTGGCTTAACTCACTCTGTCTAATAGGCTCCAGTTTCATCCAACTCATTAGAACCGACTCAAATGTGTTCTTTGTAACAGCTGAGTATTATTCCATTGTGTATATATGTATCACAACTTCCTTATCCATTCATCTGCTGATGGACATCTAGGTTGCTTCCATTCTAGCAATTGTAAACAGTGCTGCAATGAACACAGGGGAACGTGTCTTTTTCAATTCTGGTTTACTTGGTGTGTATGTCCAGAAGTGGGATTGCTGGGTCATATGGCAGTTCTATTTGCAGTTTTTTAAGGAATCTCCACACTGTTCTCCATAGTGGCTACATTAGCTTGTATTCCCACCAACAATGTAAGAGGGTTCCCTTTCTCCACACCATCTCCAGCATTTATTTTTTACAAACAGACTTTTGGATGGCAGCCATTCAAACTGGCATGAGATGGTATCTCATTGTGGTTTTGATTTGCATTTCTCTGAAAATGAGTGATGTTGAACATTTTTTTCATGTGTTTGTTAGACATCTTTATGCTTTCTTTGGAGAAATGTCTGTTTAGTTTTTTGGCCCATTTTTTTGATTGGATCATTTATTTTCCTGATATTGAGCTGCATGAACTGCTTATATATTTTGGAGATTAATTCTTTGTCAGTTGTTTCAGTTTCAATTATCTTCTCCCATTCTGAAGGCTGCCTTTTCACCTTGCTTATAGTTTCCTTCATTTTGCAAAAGGTTTTAGGTTTAATTAGGTTCCATTTGTTTATTTTTGCTTTTATTTCCATTACTCTTGATGGTGAATCATAGAAGATCTTGCTGTGATTTATGTTCAGGTAGTGCTCTGCCTATTTTTTTATCTAAGTGTTTTATAGTTTCCAGTCATACATTAAGATCTTTAAACCATTTTGAGTTTATTTTTGTATATAATGTTAGAAAGTGTTCTAGTTTCATTAACAGGTCATTGACCAGTTTTCCCAGCACTGCTTGTTAAAAGGATTGTCTTTTCACCATTGTATATTTTTGCCTCCTTTGTTAAAGATAAGGCGTCCATAGGTGCATGAATTAATCTCTGGGCTTTCTATTTTGTTCCATTGATCTATATTTCTGTCTTTGTGCCGGTACCATACTGTCTTGATGACTGTGGCTTTGTTGTAGAGCTTGAAGTCAGGTAGGTTGATTCCTCCAGTTCCATTCTTCTTTCTCAAGATTACTTTGCCTATTTGAGGTTTATTGTGTTTCCATAAAAATTGTGAAATTATTTGTTCTAATTCTGTGAAAAATACCCTAGTAGCTTGATAGGGATTGTGCTGAATCTGTAGATTTACTTAGGTAATATGCTTATTTTTACTATATTGATTTTTCTAATCCATGAATATAGTATATTTCTCCATCTATTTGTGTTCTCTTTGATTTCTTTTTTTTTATTTTTTTCTTTAGCATTTGAACTTTTTCTTCATATGCTGCTTAGACTGGTGATTCCTGATAGTATACATGTTAGAATTTCTTGAGTCAATCCGGTGAATGAAATCAAATTCCATATATATTGTTAGTATACTGCTTTTCTTTTACTCACTCATTAGTTTCATATATCAGAATGATTCAAAATGAATTCTTTTAACGGCTTAATACTATTGTATATATTTCTTATCCATTCATCTGCTGATGGACATCTATTGTTTCCGTTGATTAGCTCTAGTAATTTTCTGGTGGTGTCTTTAGGTTTTCTTGCAAGGATCATGTCATCTGCAAACAGTGAGAGTTTTATTTCTTCTTTTCAAATCTGGATTCCTTTTATTTCTTTTTCTCCTCTGATTGCTGTGGCTAGGACTTTCAGCACTATTCACATGGTAGAAATCAAGTAAGCAAAATAAAAATTATCATTAATATAAAAATGCAATTATGTACTATATTCACAACTATATATCTATTAGCTCTCACTAAAAGTACAGTGAAAATGGCCTGATACCACATTAAAATAATAGAAAATAGAAAATCAGAATGTAACAGCATAATACATTTATATTTATTATATAATGAAGATATGCTATGAAGACCTTATATTGGCATGTTAAGATGATATTATCTAGATGTTGTGCTTTTAGCTTTGTATTATCTTGAGATATATTTTAATTTTCTATAATGTATGGATCTTTCTTTGCTAATCACAAATAGACATTTTATGAAATGAAATAATTTTTATGTCCATATAGGCATATACATATTTATAAGTATTTCCTACAAATAAATATACATATTTATAGGTATTTCTTACAAATGAAGTTTATTATTTAAAGCATAACATATTTCTCAAAACTACACTAAAGAAAATATAAAGTACATAGTTTATTGGGAAGTGATCAAATATAATTTTATATGTATACATATATACATATGTCTTATAATGTACTTATAGAGAGTTGTTATTCCCAAGTGTTATCATTAGCTTGATAACTTTTTTCCATCGTATTTGAAGTTAAATACAAATGTAAATGCTTGACCAATCACTTTTCTATGTTTTAAGGGCCAAAAATACTAAGCATTTTTTCTTTCTTTTTTTTTTTTTTAGATTGAGGATAATCTTATTTTTTAAATTAATTCTTTTTCTTTTACAGTAGGTCCATATTGGTTATCTATTTTAGCATTGTGTACATGCCATTCCCAAGCTGTCAATCTATCCCTCCTCCTCTCCCTCTCTTTCCCATTGGTAATCATAAATTCACTCCCTGAGTTTGATCTTGTTTTGTAAATAAGTTCATTTGAATCAGTTTTTTAAATTCCTTTTAAAAGTGATATTATACATTATTTGCCTTTGTTTGATTAGTTCACCTAGCATGATAATCTCTGGGTTCATTCATTTTGCTGCAAATGGTATTTATTATTGCATGCTTTATACTAAGTGAGTAATATTCCATTGTATATATGTACCACTTTTTTTTAATCCATTCATCCATCAATGTACATGTAGGTTGCTTGCCTCTCTTGTGTATCATAAACAGTGCTGCAGTGAACATTGGGGTTTATGTATCCTTTCAAACTATATTTTTCTCCACATAAATACAGAGTATTGGGATTACTGGATCATGTGGTAGCTCTATTTTCATTTTTTTAAAATAAAATCTCCATACTGTGCTCTATAGTGGTTGTATAAATTTACATTCCCATCAACCGGGTAGGAAAATTTTCTTCTCTCAACATTCCCTGCAGCATTTATTGTTTGTAGATTTTTTTAATGATGACCATTCTGAGTGAAATGAGGTGATACCTCATTGTAGTTTTGATTTGCATTTCTCTAATAATTAACAGTGTTAAGCATTTATTTTTATGTACCTCTTGGACCTCTGTGTCTTAGAGAAATGTCTATTTAGGTCTTCTGTCCACGTTTTATTTATTTATTTTTAAATATTGAGCCACACGAGCTGTTTGAGGCTAATTTCTTGATGGTTGCATTGTTTGTGAATATTTTCTCTCATTCTGTGGATTGTCTTTTCATTTTGTTTATTATTTCCTTTTCTGTGCAAAAGGTTTTAAACTGAATTAGTTCCATTTGTTTATATTTGTTTTTATTTCCATTACTCTTTGAGACAGATCAAAAAAGATATTGGTGCAATCTATGTCAAAGAGTGTTTTGCCTATGTCTTCCTCTAACAGTTTTGTAGTATCCTGCATTACATATAGGTCTTAAGTCCATTTTAGTTTATTTTTGTTGTGGTGTTAACGAATGTTCTAACTTCATTTTTTTACATGCAGCTGTCCAGTTTTTCCAGAACAAGTTATTGAAGAGACTGTCTTTTCTCCACTATATAGCCTTGCCTCCTTTGTAGAATAATTGAGTACAGGTACATGGCTTTCTATCCTGTTCCATTGATCTATATTTCTGTTTTGGTGTCAGTACCATAATGTTTTAATAACAGTAGCTTTGTAGCATGGTCTGAAATCAGGGAGCATGATTCCTCTAGCTCCATTTTTCTTTCTCAAGATTGCTTTGTCTATTCAGGGTCTTTCGTTTCTCCATCAATCCTCACAGCAACTGTCAGTTTCACAGTTAAAACTCAATGATATTAAAGTGAGGAAGCTCCATAATAAAGAGAACTCCACAAATTACCAGAATATAAAAGGCCACCCCAAACGCAGCAAAATAACCAAGATGAAGAGACAGAAAAATACACAGCAGGTAAAGGAACAGGAGAGTTGCCCACCAAACCAAACAAAAGAGGAAGAAGTAGGGAATCTACCGGAGAAGGAATTCCGAATATTGATAGTGAAAATGATCCAAAATCTTGAAATCAAAATGGAATCACAGATAAATAGCCTAGAGACAAGGATTGAGAAGATGCAAGAAAGGTTTAACAAGGACCTAGAAGAAATAAAAGAGTCAAAATATAATGAATAATGCAATAAATGAGATCAGATACACTCTGGAGGCAACAATTAGTAGAATAACGGAGGCAGAAGATAGGATTAGTGAAATAGAAGATAGAATGGTAGAAATAAATGAATCAGAGAGGAAACAAGAAAAACGAATTAAAAGAAATGAGGACAATCTCAGAGACCTCCAGGACAATATGAAACGCTCCAACATTCGAATTATAGGAGTCCCAGAAGAAGAAGACAGAAAGAAAGATCATGAGAAAATCCTTGAGGAGATAATAGTTGAAAACTTCCCTAAAATGGGAAGGAAATAATCACCCAAGTCCAAGAAACACAGAGAGTTCCAAATAGGATAAACCCAAGGCGAAACACCCCAAGACACATATTAATCAAATTAACAAAGAACAAATATTAAAAGCTGCAAGGGAAAAACAACAAATAACACACAAGGGGATTCCCATAAGGATAACAGCTGATCTTTCAATAGAAACTCTTCAGGCCAGGAGGGAATGGCAAGACATACTTAAAGTGATGAAAGACAATAACCTACAGCCCAGATTACTGTACCCAGCAAGGATCTCATTCAAATACGAAGGAGAAATCAAAAGCTTTACAGACAAGCAAAAGCTGAGAGAATTCAGCACCACCAAACCAGCTCTCCAACAAATTCTAAAGGATATTCTCTAGACAGGAAACACGAAAAGGGTGTATAAACCCATACCCAAAACAATAAAGTAAATGGTAACGGGATCATACCTATCAATAATTACCTTAAACGTAAACGGGTTGAACGCCCCAACCAAAAGACAAAGACTGACGGAATGGATACAAAAACAAGACCCCTCTATATGCTGCTTACAAGAGACCCACCTCAAAACAAGGGACACATACAGACTGAAAGTGAAGGGCTGGAAAAGATATACCACGCAAATAGAGACCAAAAGAAAGCAGGAGTGGCAATACTCATATCCGATAAAATAGACTTTAAAACAAAGGCGGTGAAAAGAGACAAAGAAGGCCACTACATAATGATCAAAGGAACAATCCAAGAAGAAGATATAGCAATTATAAACATATATGCACCCAATATAGGAGCACCGCAATATGTAAGACAAATGCTAACAAGTATGAAAGGGGAAATCAACAATAACACAATAATAGTGGGAGACTTTAATACCCCACTCACACCTATGGACAGAACAACTAAACAGAAAATAAACAAAGAAATGCAAACTTTAAACGATACATTAGATCAGTTAGACCTAATTGATATCTACAGGACATTTCACCCCAAAACAATGAATTTCACCTTTTTTCAAGTGCTCATGGAACCTTCTCCAGGATAGATCACATCCTGGGCCATAAACCTAAACTTGATAAATTCAAAAAATCGAAATCATTCCAAGCATCTTTTCTGACCATAATGCATTAAGATTAGATCTCAATTACAGGAAAAAAGTATTAAAAATTCCAACATATGGAGGCTGAACACACTTCTGAATAACCAACAAAATCACAGAAGAAATCAAAAAATCAAAATACGCATAGAAACTAATGAAATGAAAACACAACAACCCAAAACCTGTGGGACACTATAAAGCAATGCTAAGAGGAAAGTTCATAGCAATACAGGCATACCTCAAAACAAGAAAAAGTCATAAAATAATCTAACTGCAACTAAAGCAACTAGAAAGGAAGAATTGGAGAACCCCAGAGTTAGTGAAGGAAAAATCTTAAAAATTAGGGCAGAAATAAATGCAAAAGAAACAAAAGAGACCATAGCAAGAATCAACAAAGACAAAAGCTGGTTCTTTGAAAGGATAAATAAAATTGACAAACCATTAGCCAGACTCATCAAGAAGCAGAGAGAGAAAAATCAAATCAATAAAATTAGAAATGAAAATGGAGAGATCACAACAGACAACACAGAAATAAAAAGGATCAAAGAGACTACTATCAGCAGTTGTATGCCAATAAAATGGACAACATGGAAGAAATGGACAAATTCTTAGAAAGTACAATTTTCCAAAACTGAACCAGGAAGAAATAGAAAATCTTAACAGACCCATCACAAGCACGGAAATTGAAACGGTAATCAGAAATCTTCCAGCAAACAAATGCCCAGGTCCAGACGGCTTCACAGCTGAATTCTACCAAAAATTTACAGAAGAGCTAACACCTATCCTCCTCAAACTCTTCCAGAAATTGCAGAGGAAGGTAAACTTCCAAACTCATTTTATGAGGCAACCATCACCCTAATACCAAAACCTGACAAAGATGTCACAAAAAAGAAAACTACAGACCAATATCACTGATGAACATAGATGCAAAAATCCTCAACAAAATTCTAACAATCAGAATCCAACAACACATTAAAAGATCATACACCATGACCAAGTGGGCTTTATCCCAGGGATGTGAGGATTCTTCAATATCTGCAAATCAATCAATGTAATTCACCATATTAACAAATTGAAAAATAAAAACCATATGATTATCTCAATAGATGCAGAGAAGGCCTTTGACAAAATTCAACATCCATTTATGATAAAAACTCTCCAGAAAGCAGGAATAGAAGGAACATACCTCAACATAATAAAAGCTATCTATGACAAACCCACAGCAAACATTATCCTCAATGGTGAAAAATTGAAAGCATTTCCCTAAAGTCAGGAACAAGACAAGGGTGTCCACTTTCACCGCTACTATTCAACATAGTTCTGGAAGTTTTGGCCACAGCAATCAGAGCAGAAAAAGAAATAAAAGGAATCCAAATTGGAAAAGAAGAAGTAAAGCTCTCACTGTTTGCAGATGACATGATCCTCTACATGGAAAACCCTAAAGACTCCACCAGAAAATTACTAGAGCTAATCAATGAATATAGTAAAGTTGCAGGATATAAAATCAACACACAGAAATCCCTTGCATTCCTATACACGAATAATGAGAGAGTAGAAAAGAAATTAAGGAAACAATACCATTCACCATTGCAACGAAAAGAATAAAATACTTAGGAATATATCTACCTAAAGAAACTAAAGACCTATATATAGAAAACTATAAAACACTGATGAAAGAAATCAAAGAGGACACTAATAGATGGAGAAATATACCATGTTCATGAATCGGAAGAATCAATATAGTGAAAATGAGTATACTACCCAAAGCAATTTACAAATTCAATGCAATCCCTATCAAGCTACCAGCCACATTTTTCACAGAACTAGAACAAATAATTTCAAGATTTGTATGGAAATACAAAAACCTCGAATAGCCAAAGCAATCTTGAGAAAGAAGGATGGAACTGGAGGAATCAACTTGCCTGACTTCAGGCTCTACTACAAAGCCACAGTCATCAAGACAGTATGGTACTGGCACAAAGACAGACACATAGATCAATGGAACAAAATAGAAAGCCCAGAGATAAATCCACACACATATGGACACCTTATCTTTGACAAAGGAGGCAAGAATATACAGTGGAGTAAAGACAATCTCTTTAACAAGTGGTGCTGGGAAAACTGGTTAACCACTTGTAAAATAATGAAACTAGATCACTTTCTAACACCGTACACAAAAATAAACTCAAAATGGATTAAAGATCTAAATGTAAGATCAGAAACTATAAAACTCCTAGAGGAGAATATAGGCAAAACACTCTCAGAAATAAATCACAGCAGGGTCCTCTATGATCCACCTCCCAGAATACTGGAAATAAAAGCAAAAATAAACAAATGGGATCTAATTAAAATTAAAAGCTTCTGCACAACAAAGGAAAATATAAGCAAGGTGAAAAAACAGCCTTCTGAATGGGAGAAAATAATAGCAAATGAAGTAACTGACAAACAACTAATCTCAAAAATATACAAGCAACTTATGCAGCTCAATTCCAGAAAAATAAACGACCCAATCAAAAAATGGGCCAAAGAACTAAATAGACATTTCTCCAAAGAAGACATACGGATGGCTAACAAACACATGAAAAGATGCTCAACATCACTCATTATTAGAGAAATGCAAATCAAAACCACAATGAGGTACCACTTCACACCAGTCAGAATGGCTGTGATCCAAAAATGTGCAAGCAATAAATGCTGGAGAGGGTGTGGAGAAAAGGGAACCCTCCTACACTGTTGGTGGGAATGCAAACTAGTACAGCCACTATGGAGAACAGTGTGGAGATTCCTTAAAAATTGCAAATAGAACTACCTTATGACCCAGCAATCCCACTGCTGGGCATACACACCGAGGAAACCAGAATTGAAAGAGACACATGTACCCCAATGTTCATCGCAGCACTGTTTATAGTAGCCAGGACATGGAAACAACCTAGATGTCCATCAGCAGATGAATGGATAAGAAAGCTGTGGTACATATACACACTGGAGTATTACTCAGCCATTAAAAAGAATTCATTTGAATCAGTTCTGATGAGATGGATGAAACTGGAGCCAATTATACAGAGTGAAGTAAGCCAGAAAGAAAAACACCAATACAGTATACTAACACATATATATGGAATTTAGGAAGATGGCAATGACGACCCTGTATGCAAGACAGGAAAAAAGACACAGATGTGTATAACGGACTTTTGGACTCAGAGGAAGAGGGAGAGGGTGGGATGATTTGGGAGAATGGGAATTCTAACATGTATACTATCATGTAAGAATTGAATCGCCAGTCCATGTCTGACGTAGGGTGCAGCATGCTTGGGGCTGGTGCATGGGGATGACCCAGAGAGATGTTGTGGGGAGGGAGGTGGGAGGGGGGGTCATGTAAGAATTAAAGATTTTAAAATTAAAAAAAAAATAAAAAATAAAAAAATTCAATGATATTTTATGAGTAAGTGATTTAGTAAATGCAATATACATCAGTGTTATCTGTTATTTAGCAATAGTTATAAATATTTAAACATTTCAAAACATTATATATAATTGTTAATTGAAAGAGGATCATGTGTGTGGTAGTGGCACTGTGTATAAATGTATCTTTTTATTGGATGTTTCCCTGAGTATGTCTGAATCATAAAATAAATTAACTGCCTATTACTTTCCATTTCTAATCATAAAATGCCACCTATATTTTAAAACTTCAACAGAGGATTTCACATTACATATAACTATTCTCATAATTTATATTTCTGATTTCTTCCTGTTTTCTCTATAACTAAGGATATGAACTGTGTTTACAATTGAAAATTCTATTCGAACCTCATTTTTCCTAACCAAAGCTATAAAAGAAGCATCATATGTTACATTATATTCAAGACACTTTGATTGTATATCCTCTTCAAATTCCATATGCCTATGCACTTTCTATTGCCGCTAATGACAGCTTTGCATGTGTTTTGAGGGGAACTAGCATTCAATACTTTTCTGAAAATGCACATATTGTTAAGTTCTTCTTTTCCTGTCTTTTTTGGTCCCTTGTTGGTTTTTGAGGAAACAAATTCCTGGGGTATTACAATCTACATCCTTCCAAAGGAATTCTCATGGTGCTCTCAAGATCTAGTTATACGACACATGATGATAATGTAACCCATTACAAAACAGTTGGTTTAGTAGCTTATTTTTTGGTTTTAGTAGCTTATGATGAGCAATAGTGTCTCATTATCTGTTTCAAATTTAAAATCTCATTAAAGCCATCAGCAGCACTCTTATGGAAAACTTCTTAAGAATCACTTTTAATATCCCTTTTCTACCAACACTGAATTATTTTTTTATAAGGAAAGAAAAAATTTCAAGTGTAGCAGCAAAGAAAACAAAACTTTATGAAAGTTTTTATCCAGTTCTCAGTACTAGCGGCTCATCAGAATCAAGTGATCAGCTTATGTAAAATATTAATGCTGGGCACATGTACCTGACCAATTAAATGCATGCCTAAGATGGTTTTGCATGGGCAAACTCTGTTTATGAGTGCTCAGCAGGCTAGCTTGCAAAATATGTAGTGTGAAATTATATATTGATTTACTGTTATGTGAAAAGTGTCTACATGATAATAAAACATCTCTGTACTTGATTGTTGCATTCTTGCAATTCACAGATTACAGGTGGGGACCAAAAGCAAGTAACGGTCCTTTATATTTCCACATCATGATTTGAGCTAATACCAATATAGATATCTCACACACACACACAAAAAAAAACACACTTTATATAGATTGAAACATGGCCTGATTCTATCAGGCAATAAACTAAAATAAAGTTAAATAAATTTTTTTTAAAATAGCACTATTTTCCTTCCACTATTCTAAACATATATTGAATGGAAAGGTGTCTATTCAAAAACCTTGAGTTTCTCACCACTGGATCCAAATCTTAAATTGGTCATTTTTTTCTTTTTCAAAGAAGTTTTGCAAATTTCACTTTGTCCTTTTCATTCATACAGAAAGAACTGCTAATTAGCAATCCTATTTTAAAGTTAAAATCACATATATTAGTTAGAATCAGTTAAATTTATTATGATTAGCAAAATGTTTCCTTTCTCCTTTCTACTATGTTTTCATTTGACATGTCAGGCATAAAACTCAAGTTTTCCTGCTTACAGAACACATAAGGATTAGAAATGTTTGTATTGATGGAAGTTGTCAGTCTGTGCTCATAAAGTACTTCACTGACCTTTAATTTTGATATGAATAAAGTTTGTTGTCAGGTTCATGAAGATTAAGAGGCTTGTACTGTTGGAAGTTGAAGCTTTGTATTGATCTATAACATTTGGCTTCCTTGTACTGTTAAATTAACCCTTTTCTACTTTAGAATTTACTCGATCTATATTCCTATAATCAAAGATGATTGATACTTGCTCCTAGCAACTCAACATCTGTATCACATTTGTCTAAGACTTGCTTACCTTGACTGTTTCTCAATTTTTTTGGTAAAAAAATTATTTCAGGCAAATATTAAGTTTCAAGATATGAATAAAACTAGGGGAATATTAAAACAACTAGCTATTAATAATTTTTTTCTGGAAAAAAAATTGAGGACTATTAGGAGGCTTGCTCAAGAAACACTCACATGAAGGAAACCTCATATCTGGTACAACAGGAAATTTGCATTCTCTTCATGTTCTTTTCCATTCTGACTCTGACTAGGATACAGAATAGTGTTTCTTATACAAACTGCTCTTGATTGGCACCGTGACTGTAAATCTTCTCTTCAGTTTTTCATTTCTGACTCTCATTCCTGTTCCTGATTCCACCTCTTATATGTTGCATACACTCCAGGCTCCAACCATACATCCATTCCTGAGCATTATCCTTGTTGGTTGACATTTCTTTTCCATTTGAAACTTGAAGACAACTTCTGTTCTACAATTTTAATTATTTTGCATAAACATTGGAAAATTTTGCTATAATATTGAGTATTGCAACAAATATTTGCCAAAACTGTTGTGGTAAGGATGAAACCTAGAGAGTATTTTGATTTTGTTAATATTTATAATACAAATTTTGACTATAATACATTGTAGTTAAACGCAATTATATTTCAGTACAATATTTGTACTACATTTAATACCCATGCTTATCATATGACATAAGTACACAATGTAAAGCTACATATTGTTAATAGATTAAAATGCTCCTGTTTTATCCCCCAGAAAACCCAAGGGAAAGAAATATTATAACACATGTATGTTGAAAAACTTTCAGTTTTACTTTTAATTATCAAGATCTACGTTGGAGCAAGCAAGCAAAATGGAAGTATTGCAGCCCTATCATATGCTACATTATGTGAAAATTAATTAATATCTGAATCACAATAACAACTACAAAGACAGATTATTTTCTGGAAGAGAAGTAAAGAAACAACTAAGAGTGAAAACATGCTTTAGCAGAGTAGGGAAGGGAAACCAAAATATAGTCTGTGATTTATAGCTCTAGGTCTAAATACAAAAAGTAGATGCTTGCAAAAAGTAGATGCTTAGACTGAATAATAATACTGTCTAGAATCTTTAAGCAGCTATTTGTGGACTTCTATGGAGATAAATGAGAATATATAGAAAGGCCTTACTACCTTCTTGTAACAAGTATTTTTTTTTTTTTTTAATGAATGAGGTTACTGCTATTATATAAGCATATAACTTCTGGGAATTTATTTTTATAACTGCTACTAATACTATGTACAGTAATAATCACTCATACTTTATAAAGAGGGTGCTATCACCATTTGTTTTCACCTTTTAATTTGATTGTGCCAATCATATAAAATTAGAGAATAAATCTGTTAATGATAACAGGTGTGCTTGTTAGCATGCTTAATGGGTATTTTGATTAGTTCATATCCAAAGTATGCAAACATTTTTGATTACCTGTATACAGTGCTGCATTATAGCATAACTCTAAGATGAAGTTATAAAGAATTTCTGAATTGCAATCTGCAAAATATCTTTTAGGTTAAAGCAATGCCTCTAAGGAAATGGGGAAAATAAGATCTACAGTCTATGTCATATAGAGTTTAAATTAGAAGTCTGATTACCTATTTACAAAACTTGTCAATGAGCTCAGTCAGCAGCCATAGATGGAAGTTTGGAATTCTTGTTTTGTAATAAAAGTATTCACAGTGTTCTGTATGCTTAACTTCAAATTGCATGGTGAATTCAACAATATTTTCCAAGTCACATAATTAGGTAATACCATTAATCTTTTTTGACAGTAAAAATTCTACAATGATCAGCTTTTCACTGTGTTATATGAATAAATACTCTGAGATAATAAATACTCTATTCTTGAATTTATTTCTATATTACTTAAATAATACACTTCATACATTAAGGTTTCTAAGCAATTTTCAGTCTTTAGAAACATTTGTTGTTATGGCTTATGTGATTCTGAGTCTCCAGAGAGATGTGACAAACTCACTGTTATTATACACCTCTGCATTTATTGCTATATTAAGTGACAATACCATTGCTTATTTTAAAACATCAATCCATCACACTCAGAGGCAAATTTTTGGTGAAAAATTTCTTTTTCCTTTCCTTTCAAAAGAAACATATTCATTTGAAGAAGGATATGAAAATGTACTACAAAGGCTAAAACTTCTTTATGGGTTTTCAATTTTGCTATCTTGTTACCAGGGTGCTGCATTTCATTCATTCTTCATATAAAAATATAGAGCATTCAGTGAGAAATATATGTCATCAAAGAGTTTGCATCCTGGTAAGCACGTAGTGTGGCCTAAAGCTCATGGTTGAATATACTATGCCATGGTAGTGCTAGAGACAGTGTACTATGTCCAGTTTTAGAAATTTATAAGAAACATGTGGGCTGGTTTTTAAATTAAACTCTATTGATAGTATTTTCCATAAGAAAAGGTAGTTTTATTATAAACAGAAGACTAGAAAATTAAATTTTTTAAAACAAACCATTTCTATGTTAGAAATTGCAAGTCCTGATTTCTGCTCAACTATTATTCCTATAAATTGCATTAAGTAAAATTAAGAACTTATGCAAACGTATTTCATTATTGTTTATAATTATCCAAAGTTTTGTTTCTTTATTAGTTAATTAAAAAAAAACACATAGCTATAATGAGATAGAAAAACATGAGAACAATGGAAATATTAGAGTCTACCATTTTTCCAAATCAGAGAAGAAGAGTAAAATAAGTGAAGCAAAATTTTCAAATGATTAATGGACATCCTAGAGTAGCTTTAAATTTTTTTTTAGTAAATGCCAATCTCAGTTGTAGAAAGTCACTTAAAAGGGGAGATGGAGTGATAAGACATCAAAATTGTTACTTACACTGTTTCCTTTTAATGTTCACATCTGCATCAATAACTCCTACACATATTTTAAAATATCAATATTGTGATTATTCATTAATGTATAGTGCAATTTAAAACTTATCTGAAATTTTTATTACCATTTGAAAGAAAAACTATATTGGCTATACAGTAATGCATGGTTTGCTTTCCTCTATATGTGAAAAAAATAATAATCTAGACACTGAGAATGAAGTGAAATGACATGAAGTAAAGTAAAACTAAGTGAGGTGAAAGCAATCCTTATGTAACAGTGACCTAATTCTGGCTATTTTTTGCTATTCTTTTGAAATAGACCATTCAGGTATGGTCTAAATCAAATCCCTTATGATTATACAGTTGAAGTGAGAAATAGATTTAAGGGGCTAGATCTGATAGATAGAGTGTCTGATGAACTATGGAATGAGGTTCGTGACATTGTACAGGAGACAGGGATCAAGACCATCCCCATGGGAAAGAAATGCAAAAAAGCAAAATGGCTGTCTGGGGAGGCATTACAAATAGCTGTGTAAAGAAGAGAGATGAAAAGCAAAGGAGAAAAGGAAAGATATAAGCATCTGAATGCAGAGTTCCAAAGAATAGCAAGAAGAGATAAGAAAGCCTTCTTCAGTGAACAATGCAAAGAAATAGAGGAAAACAACAGAATGGGAAAGACTAGAGATCTCTTCAAGAAAATTAGAGATACCAAGGGAATATTTCATGCAAAGATGGGATGTATAAAGGACAGAAATTGTATGGACCTAACAGAAGCAGAAGATATAAAGAAGAGGTGGCAAGAATACATGGAAGAACTGTACAAAAAGATCTTCATGACCCAGATAATCATGATGATGTGATCACTAATCTAGAGCCAGACATCCTGGAATGTGAAGTCAAGTGGGCCTTAGAAAGCATCAGTACGAACAAAGCTAGTGGAGGTGATGGAATTAAAGTTGAGCTGTTTCAAATCCTTAAGATGATGCTGTGAAAGTGCTGCACTCAATATTCCAGCAAGTTTGGAAGACTCAGCAGTGGCCACAAGACTGGAAAAGGTCAGTTTTCATTCCAATCCCAAAGAAAAGCAATGCAAAAGAATGCGCAAACTACCACACAATTGCAGTCATCTCACATGCTAGTAAAGTAATGTTCAAAATTCTCCAAGACAGACTTCAGCAATACGTGAACTGTGAACTCCCTGATGTTCAAACTGGTTTTAGAAAAGGCAGAGGAACCAGAGATCAAATTGCCAACATCCGCTGGATCATGGAAAAAGCAAGAGAATTCCAGAGAGACATCTATTTCTGCTTGATTGACTATGCCAAAGCCTTTGACTGTGTGGATCACAATAACTGTGGAAAATTCTGAAAGATATGGGAATACCAGACCACCTAACCTGCCTCTTGAGAAATCTGTATGCAGGACAGGAAGCAACAGTTAGAACTGGACATGGAATAACAGACTTGTTCCAAATAGGAAAAGGAGTACGTCAAGGCTGTATATTGTCACCCTGCTTATTTAACTTCTATTCAGAGTACATCATGAGAAACTATGGGCTGGAAGAAACACAAGCTGGAATCAGGATTGCCGGGAGAAATATCAATAACCTCAGATATGCAGATGACACCACTCTTATGGCAGAAAGTGAAGAGGAACTAAAAAGCCTCTTGATGAAAGTGAAAGAGTAGAGTGAAAAAGTTGGCTTAAAGCTCAACATTCAGAAAATGAAGATCATGGCATCTGGTCCCATCGCTTCATGGGAAATAGATGGGGAAACATTGGAAACAGTGTCAGACTTAATTTTGGGGGGCTCCAAAATCACTGCAGATGGTGACTGCAGCCATGAAATTAAAAGACGCTTACTGCTTGGAAGAAAAGTTATGACCAACCTAGATAGCGTATTCAAAAGCAGAGACATTACTTTGCCGACTAAGGTCCGTCTAGTCAATGCTATGGTTTTTCCTGTGGTCATGTATGGATGTGAGAGTTGGACTGTGAGGAAGGCTGAGTGCTGAAGAATTGATGCGTTTGAACTGTGGTGCTGGAGAAGACTCTTGAGGTTCCCTTGGACTGCAAGGAGATCCAACCAGTCCATTCTGAAGGAGATCAACCCTGGGATTTCTTTGGAAGGCATGATGCTAAAGCTGAAGCTCCAGTACTTTGGACACCTCATGCAAAGAATTTTTCTCATTGGAAAAGACTCTGATGCTGGGAGAGATTGGGGGCAGGAGGAGAATGGAAACACTGAGGATGAGATGGCTGGATAGCATCATGGACTCGATAGATGTGAGTCTGAGTGAACTCCAGGAGATGGTGATGGACAGGGAGGCCTGGCATGTTGCGATTCATGGGGTCGCAAAGATTCAGACAAGACTGAGCGACTGAACTGAACTGAACCACTCAAATAAGGCATTTAATAAATTAATATAAAATATAATTTTTATATTTTAAGTATTACTTGTTTGTCAGTTGCTTCATTTGCTATTATTTTCTCCCATTCCAAAGGCTGTCTTTTCACCTTGCTTATAGTTTCCTTTGTTGTCCAGAAGCTTTTAATTTTAATTAGGTCCCATTTGTTTATTTTTGCTTTGATTTCCAGTATTCTGGGAGGTGGGTCATAGAGGATCCTGCTGTGGTTTATGTTGGAGAGTGTTTTGCCTATGTTCTCCTCTAGGAGTTTTATAGTTTCTGATAGTTTTATAGTTTTATAGTTTCTGATAGTTTATAGATTTAGATCTTTAATCCATTTTGAGTTTATTTTTGTGTATGGTGTTAGAAAGTGTTCTAGTTTCATTCTTTTACAAGTGGTTGACTAGTTTTCCCAGCACCACTTGTTAAAGAGATTGTCTTTTCTCCATTGTATATTCTTGCCTCCTTTGTCGAAGATCAGGTGTCCATATGTGTGTGGATTTATCTCTGGGCTTTCTATTTTGTTCCATTGATCTATATTTCTGTCTTTGTGCCAGTACCATACCGATTTGATGACTGTGGTTTTGTATTAGAGCCTGAAGTAGACAGGTTGATTCTTCCAGTTCCATTCTTCTTTCTCAAGATTGCTTTGGCTATTCAAGGCTTTTTGTATTTCCATACACATTGTGAAATTATTTGTTCTAGCTCTGTGAAAAATACCTTTGGTACCTTGATAGGGATTGCATTGAATCTATAGATTGCTTTGAGTAGTATACTCATTTTCACTATATTGATTCTTTTGATCCAGAAACATGGTATATTTCTCCATCTATTAGTGTCCTCTTTGATTTCTTTCACCAGTGTTTTATAGTTTTCTATATATAGGTATTTAGTTTCTCTAAGTAGATATATTCCTAAGTATTTTATTCTTTTTGTTGCAATGGTTTTGGAATTGTTTCCTTAATGTCTCTTTCTGCGCTCTCATTATTAGTGTATAGGAATGACAACTAATCTCAAAAATATACAAGCAACTCCTGCAGCTCAATTCCAGAAAAATAAATGACCCAGTCAAAAACTGGACCAAATAACCAAACAGATATTTCTCCCAAGAAGACATACAGATGGCTAACAAACACATGAAAGGATGCTCAACATCACTCATTATCAGAGAAATGCAAATCAAAACCACAATGAGGTACCATTGCATGCCAGTCAGAATGGCTGCAGTCCAAAAGTCTACAAGCAATAAATGCTGGAGAGAGTGTGGAAGAAATGGAACGCTCTTACACTATTGGTGGGAAATCAAACTAGTACAGCCACTATTTAGAACAGTGTGGTGATTTCTTTAAAAACTGGAAATAGAACTGCCTTATGACCCAGCAATCCCACTGCTGGGCATACACACCGAGGAAACCAGAATTGAAAGAGACACGTGTACCCCAATGTTCATTGCAGCACTGTTTATAACAGCCAAGACATGGAAGCAACCTAGATGTTCATCAGCAGATGAATGGATAAGAAAGCTGTGGTACATATACACAATGGAGTATTACTCAGCCATTAAAAAGAATACATTTGAATCAGTTCTAATGAGGTGGATGAAACTGGAGCTGATTATACAGAGTGAAGTAAGCCAGAAAGAAGAACACCAATATAGTATACTAACACATATATATGGAATTTAGAAAGGCAGTAATGATAACCCTGTATGTGAGACAGCAAAAGAGACAGAGATGTATAGAACAGTCTTTTTGACTCAGTGGGAGAGGGAGAGGGTGGGATTATTTGGGAGAATGGCATTGAAACATGTGTAATATCATATAAGAAATGAATCACCAGTCCAGGTTTGATGCAGGATACAGGATGCTTGGGGCTGGTGTACTGGGATGACCCAGAGGGGTGGTACAGGGAGGGAGGTGGGAGTGGGGTTCAGGATGGGGAACACGTGTACACCTGTGGTGGATTCATGTTGTTATATGGCAAAACCAATATAATATTGTAATATAATTAGCCTCCAATTAAAATAAATAAATTTAAATTAAAAAAGGGGAAAAAACACTTAAAAACAAGCAAAAAAAAAAAGAAAGAAACAAAAGTTGTTGACAATGAAGAGAAATTGGGACTCTTGTGCACTGTTGCATGAAATATAGAATGGTGCAGCCACTTTGGAAAATAGTATGATAGTTCCTCAAAAAAATTAAAAATGGAATGCCTATGTGATCCAGATTTTCATTTTGGGGTATGTAGCTAAAATAAATGAAAGCTGAATCTCAAATAAATATCTGGAAACCCGTATTCATAAAATCATTATTCACACCGCTAAAAGGTGGAGGTATTCCAAATATTAATGATGAAGGAATGGATAAACAAAATGTAGAATTAACAAAACGTGAAAGAAGCCAGTCACAAATAGAGAAACGCAGAATGATTCTGCCTGTAAGAGGTATCTAGAGTGGTCATGCTTGGAGAAACAGAAAGTAGAATGGGGAGTTGCCCAGATCTGGGAGAGAAATCGGGGAGAGGGGATTATTTTTTAATAGATATAGAGTTTCAGTTTCAGTTCAGTTCAGTCACTCAGCCATGTCCGACTCTTTGTGACCCTATTAATCACAGCATACCAGGTCTCCCTGTCCATCACCATCTCCCGGAGTTCAGACTTATATCCATCGAGTCAGTGATGCCATCCAGCCATCTCATCCTCTGTCGTCCCCTTTTCCTCCTGCCCTCAATCCCTCCCAGCATCAGAGTCTTTTCCTATGAGTCAACTCTTCGCATGAGGTGGCCAAATTACTGGAGTTTCAGCTTTAGCATCATTCCTTCCAAAGAAATCCCAGGGCTGATCTCCTTCAGAATGGACTGGTTGGATCTCCTTGCGGTCCAAGGGACTCTCAAGAGTCTTCTCCAACACCACAGTTCAAAAGCATCAATTCTTCAGCACTCAGCTTTTGCAAAAATCCTCACTTGGCTGTCTCATGAATAAATCCTGTATCTGCTGCAAAATTTGGCACCTATCTGGCAAATGAACCTGGCTCAGTAACAAAGGGACATGATTCTGAAGAACTAGTAACAGCATTTTTCAAAATTATTAAAGTGGTTATAATAAAATCAGCCTATTCATGAAGCAGACATCACATTAAAAAATTTAGTAGACTGTATTGTACTATAAAATAGATATCTACTAAAATTATGGTGCCATGTGTGAGATTGTTTTCTCAACAGTGTGAATGCATTAACACTGTACACTAAAATGTGATAAAGATGGTCATTTTTATGTTATGTGTATTTTAATTACAATTAAAACTTTTAAAATTAAAGTTCGATAACTAGCAAATATATATATATATATATATAATTTTTAAATATGGTATGCATGGTATTTACTTATGTGCATGTGTCCTCAGTCATGTCCAAACCTGTGACGCTATGCACTGTAGCTTGCCAGTCTTCTCTGTCCATTGAATTTTCCAGGCAAGAATACTGAAGCACATTGCCATTTCCTCCTCCAGGGAATCCTCCTGACCCAGGGATTGAACCTGCATCTCTCGTATCTCCTGCATTGGGAGGCGGAATCTTTATCACTGTGCTGCATGGGAAGCCTATTTACTTACATATAAGTATATAATTATTTAATAGCTTATGCTTCAAGGATTATTTTAATATAATGCAATATAACTTGCAAATAATATTTTTATAGTGTAGTCCACAAAGTAACATAATATAAAATTAATATCCATTTTATTATGAAGACAGGCCATATTTATTTTGATGAGAGCATTTCCATACATCTTTTTAATGAAACATATTGTGATTAGATCAATCAAAGTACATTCAGATCTTGGTGTTTAGTCTGTTGAGTCAGCACTTTTTTTGGTCTCAGTTGTCTTCTTAGGAGGACTTTGCCACCTTTGCTTGTTCACACAGGAATAGTTTTCAAGTGAGCCCTGGATGTTTTCACATTTACATGCTGACTAGCTAAAATAGTCACTTGAAAACTAGACTTAACCGAGCCCTTAGTGATCTATAAACATATTAATAAAGTTATACCTAAATGACCTAACTAATAATACTGCATCTCATTAATCTTGTTAAGACAGGCTTCTCCCGCTAAATTCCAAAATCCTTAGAACCTGTGCAATTTATTTTGTGACCTTAAAACAATAATTGTCCCTATACCCATACATTTTACCTTAAAATATTCCTTTTACTGTTTTGTTTATTACAAAACAATTAGGTATACTCATATCACTCCTTAAACTCCTAGTTTCATGCTGTTCTCAAATTTGGTTTAAAAGTCATTAACATCTGTCAAATGGTTGACAAAACTATATATTAGGAAGAGACCAGAGATACTATTCTTTTAAATTGAAATGATATATAAATTAATGAGAAAAATTACTAGCATTATGAGTGAATATTATATGTCAAACCCTACACTAAGTTTTCCAGATGTATTCTCAAGTTCTCACAATGATCCTTTTGGTTAATATTATTAGAATTCTCCTTTATAAATGAGGATACTGAGGCATAGGTAGGTGGGGTACCTAGGTGGTAATATTTAGATGGTGGCAGAGTAACAATTCAAATTACAGAAGTTGAGTTCCAAAATCAGTAATCATCAATTTTTGCCACCTTGACATGAGCATCCATAATATTCCTGATTATATTATCATTTAGAGCACATTTTCACTGCTTGTCTGAAAGAATATTATGAGAAGTTTGTCAGATCATGTGCTGAAATGTAGAATATATAAATGTGTGTATATATATATTAGACATGGCAAGTGTAACTTTTAGACATTAGCTTGTACATGTATTAATTTAGAACATGCTCAGCAATCACTTTAAAGAAATAAAAAATTGATCCATAAATGAATCATTAAATCCAAAGCATCATGGTTCAATGAATGACTCTGAAATCAGATAACTTGGTTGAGAAGTCAATTTTTAAACATTTCATTTTTCAGGAATTTATGATGCCTTTTCCTTCCTCCTTATGTTTAAACCATGCTTTTATTATCTTGGCCATAAATATTCACTGACTTTTGTACCTATTGCTTAAATCTGTAGTTCCTTTGATGTTTCTCTTAAAACCGGAACAGTTATCTATCTCCAGTTTTGCAGCAATTCTTCATTCTATATAGTTCTTCAAATATCATGAAGAACAGTTTAATACACTTGACTTTTCTCAGAACTCTGGGAAATAACTAATTTGAGTCAGGAGACAAACTCATTTAGAGCAGTTACCTGACTTCTTACTATCTCCTTATTTCAATCCCTTCTTCCCAAAGTTAGATCTTTGCTTTCAGTCTGCTGCTCATTCTCCTTGACAGAAAGACAGAGGTGAAATAGAAGTTCAGTAATTTGACTTTCTACTAACCTTATAGCATGAACTCTGCATAGCAGAACTGGTATTTCCATTATCTTTTTTACTTTGTATGCTCTAAATATCACTTTTAGAAACTCTTCCATCCTGTCACTAAGCATTCAACAATATATAGTATATATTAGGCACTGAATGTTATAGGGCAGAAAATCTTCATGCCTAATTGTGACATCACAGAACATACCTGAAGTAATTATATTACAAATTGAAAAGTTCAATTTATTCAGGATGCTGAACACATGTAAACCCATGGCTGATTCATATCAATGTATGACAAAAACCACTACAAAGTCTCCAACTAAAATAAATAAATAAAAAGGTAAACTAATACAAAGAAATCTTTTAAAAATAAAAAATTTAAATTAAGACAGAATTGGTATTGGAAAAAATGAATTAAATTTGAGAACGTGTATAGGAGGGAATGACTAACTCTTGTAAGAGCAATAGGAAGGTTTGAAAGGTGAGGTAGCTTTTGAATTAGATTTGAAGAGTTTTTCCATGTTTTCTTTATATTTGCTTTGACCTTTCAGACATTACTTTTTGCTTCGATTTTTATATTCATTCCTGGTTATGAGTTATAACCTCTGCTTGTACAATGGTTCTTTTGACCTCATTAGAACTTACTGTCTCCATATATTTCAGGACTCTTCACTCTACTTTTCTTCTTTTTAGTTCCCTAATTCATAACACTGGACTTTCACTCTCAACAGTACTCTTGATATTCTTGTCTTTTTGTCAATTTGATGAAACCTGTTAGTAAAATCCAAGCTCTGCAGGAATCAAGCCCAGGTGACTCAGTGGTAAAGTGGAAAAAATTCACCTGCCCATATAGGAGATGTGGATTCAATCTCTGGGTCGGGAAGAGCCCCTGCATGAGGGAATGGCAATCCACTCCAGTATTCTTGCCTGGAGAATCCCATGGACAGAGGAGCCTGGCAGGCTACAGTCCATGGAGCCACAAAGAGCTGGACGTGACTGAGCACCAGAAGTAAGAACGGCAAAAGTGTGCCTCCCGGTGTGTTGTGAAAATAAGTCTCACCTTCGGGCAGACTAGTGATAATAAATTTATTCAAAACATCTCTACTAGTTTTTTAGGACTTCCTTAACAAAGCACCACAAAATTTTGTGCCTTAAATAACAGAAATTGATTGGCTCACAGTTCCAGACTATATACGTCCAAAATGAAGCTGTCAACAGGATTGGTTTCTCCTCAAGGCTGTGAAGTGAGGATAAGTTCCAGGCCTCTCTATTTGGCTTGTGAATGGTTATTATCTCCTGGTGTCTCTGCATGCCATCTTCCCTCTACATGTGTCTGTCTCTTCCTCCAAATTTTCCCTTTTTACAGAAAGACACTGGTCATAGTAGACAGAAGCCGACTTTAATGACCTCATTTCAACGTGATTCCCTTTTAGAGGTAATCACATTGCCTGTCTTCAAATAAGGTCACATTTTTAGGTACTGACAATAAGGACAATAGCATGTCTCTTTAGAGGGAATTCAATATAATACAATTCAATACATAACATTACCTTAATTTTTTTCCCTTTTTACTATGTTTATCCATTTACAAATTGTTCTACCACTATCAAAAATATTTTAAATATTTCTACTTTTTTTAAAAATTCAAGACCTTATCTAAATCACCACTGCAGCATTTTTACAGATCATCTTTATTCATTCTTCAAAAAAAATAAATAAAATAATTAAAATATTACAAAAAAGGTCACACCTATCCAAATCAACAATATTTTTCACTTATATTTTTATATTAAAAATAAAGGTTGGATTTATTTCTTCTCCATATAAGCAATCTGTCCATAGCTCTAAATGATATTTCTTTGCACTTTTCAAAGACTCCTTGTTATTGATTACAATCATCTTATTTTCAGCCTTCCCTTTCTGTTGATTTTTTCCTATTTACTATGATCTCTCTCTTATTAAAATAGACAATTCCGTTAACTAACTAGTTGTCTTTGTTCCAACTTTCTACCAACTTTCTGTTCAGTTCTAGTTCCAAGTTATTTTTTCTAACTGACCGTATGTATTGGATTTTGTTCAGTGTGTCTTTCTTGATCTTGTGACTTTTTATTTCAAACTTTCTTACTGAGGATGGGGGTGGGTGTTGGATCTGGATCACTCCCATGGCTTTGATTACCAACAATACATCTACTCAGTTCTGAACTCAAATTTGAACCTTTTAAATTCCTCCCCTTGATGCCCACTGGAGTCTAATCCACTTGATCCATGGCTTTGTCAGCCTTCACATGCATGAACTCCCCAAATCTGAAACCCCCTGCCCTCTGCCCAGTTCCTCATCACATGAAATGCTATTATCATTTACCCCACTGATCAAGTAGAATGTATTGATTGAGACTGTATTAGTCATAACCATTTGGCATTTCCTTATATCCCCATTGGCTTTGCAGGGGGAAAGAATTTTGAGCACTGTAAAACAACAACAAAAATGGTATTAAATTAGAAAGATGAATTCCCTTTCATCCTCACTCTTAAGAAATAACTTGAGAGAGTTTACTTTTGTAACCTGATTTAGAGAAGCCTTATTAGACAGGTAGACATATTTACAGAACAAATCCCTATGTCTTTTCAAAGTGATTTATACCTTTCCTCACATCATTCACTTTTTTGTTATCTTCATTGTACTGCAGTTGTACCTCTGAAATAACACATTAGAATTTGATTTTTCTCACACTGTTAGAAAAACATGGGATAAGACATCTTCCCATCCCTTAATATTAACTTTGGGTTTTGGCTTCCAAAATACCCACACATTTCCACTCCTCTCTCTTCCTACTAATGTTACTCTAGTTAAAACCATTCCCTTTGCTTACAAGGAATATTATCATGGTTATCTTAATTGTTCTCATATCAACGTTTTCCACATTCACCTTTTTCAACTTTTCCCCAGAAGTAAGACTTATCTTAGTAAATTTCATATTTGCTTTTCAATTCCTCTGCCTAAAATTTGTTGAAAACTTGACACTGAACTTAAAGTCCAAACATCTTTGGAATAGCCTATACCAAGGCTTTGCTAAGTCTTACCTCTGCTATCTTTCCTTCCCTCATTTCATACAATTCTTTTTCTTAACTATGCTCCAGCCATCCTGCTCCCCTCTAGGTTCCCTCCCAAGCAGTATATTCTTGTGCTCTTTTCTCTGTTTCAAGACTGTTTCTCTGGTACGGCTCTCTTCCCTCCTCTTCTTCATCAAACCACACCTAGCTCTTACTTATCATTCATCTTTTAGTTCAGATATAACTTCTACCAAATTTTCTTAACATCCTGTTATAATTTCTTGTGGTATTCTCAAAAGAGTGTTACATCTCAAGATTTTCCAAGCTCATAGCAGAGGTTTTGGGGTGTGTGTGTATCAAATCCCCTTATCATTGGAACATTTTTTAATTTAATATAATATTGTTTTCACTATCTATTTGGATAAACACATATTGCCAATGCTCCAAGTTTTATTGTCTGATTTTCACAAGCTTTAAGATGATATAGGTATGTTTTGAATTGTTCTCATACCTAATCAAGAATTTATCTCTTGCTGTTAATAATTTGTTAACAGATTATCTTGGCTTAATGCTTTTTCTGCCTTCTGAAAAATGAAATGTCCAATTGTTAAATACCTTTGATTCATTTATATATGTTTCTAATCTTTCATTGATCAGAATACAGTATCTATAAAAATATATTTTATACTTATTTTTAAAACTCTGCTACATCTCAGTGTGATGGCATCAGGAAACAATAAAACAGTTATTAAGATGTCCTACTCTTTATATATCTTAAAAAATCAGATAAAGAGAGTGCTTACAAAATAAGTTAATATGTTATGAAACTGACAAAGCAGTACATAAGCAAGCAAGTGAAAGATTTAAAACAGCTTTGGTTTGGAACTGCAGTCCCTAGGTGGTCTAATTTGAGCAGAACTTTGCCACAAGGCACAGGACCCCGGCAATGTTAGAAACCACTCAAGTCATCTGCCATTTTGTCAAATGGAGGAGCTTCCCTACCTCGTAGATGAAGCTCATCACTGCCTTGACAACGTTGGGTTCCACATCATTAGTTGCCATTTGATTCTATAGCAAGAAAATAAGAGAAAATTAATTATAGGAGATGCTGGAAACCAAATAGTGGAATTAAAATCCCAGCATTCTCATTTAATGGCCAAAAAACAAATTGCACTATTACAGCAGAACAGCTTTCTTAACCTCCTGTTCTGGTTTCTTCATTTTGCATGAATGTGGATCTTATACTCTGAAATAAGCAATTTTATTAAAAATAAATCCTGAAACATTACTGTGGGGAGTTCAGTCAGGGATTCTCTCCAATGTGTGGGTGCCTAGAAAGAAACCATGTCTACATTTCTGGGAAAAATACTGCTTGCCTTTCTCTGTTTGCTTGGTAAACAAAGTAACCTTTTTACATCAAAATCATCTGTTAGATAGACCCAACCTGGTGAGAAAGACTGGCAAACACTGGCACCATCAAATAATTATGCAACCCATTCCAGCTCTAGTCTAAGGCTGATTAAAATAAGAAGGTATATAAACAGATCCCATTTTAAGTGGAATTGATCCAAATTGCTGGCCCAGGCTAAGGTCAAAATCAGAAAGGGCTTAAAAGGGGAAGTCTGTAGGTATATAATATTCCCAGAGAATCTCCTTCAACAGAGATGAGTCCTAAAGTTTCCACCATAACTATGGACAAATATTTCAAGAAAGTACTTCTTATAAATGACTTGTTGTTTTCATTTCCCACCCTTTATTCTCTAATAGTACTCTTCATTATGAGAATGTAAGCTTTATTATCAATTTGAACACAAAAAGGTTATGCTAAATGGTGAATAATGTATTCAAAAGTGCTTCCAAGCCTTCCACTTTCTTTCCAGTTTTATGTTTAACAGAAAATATAACAATCTCCAAATGACTGAAATCAACAATATTTTCATTGCTCTTATTATGTATTATATATGTATACATTATGTGGCACATGGGCAGGAAGATAAATAGAAAGATCCAACTTTCAAATGCTATCATGTAAAGTACTACATGGTAACCTGGAAAAAATATATTCAATTATTACATAGTCTTATTTTGTCATTTCCTATCATCTCTGTGCTTTTCTTTTTATTTATTTCCTTCTTTCTTGTTTCTCTTATAATCATTTATCTCAGAGATGTATATTGATTTGTGTACAACCTACTTATCTACATTATATAGGGGAGGGGGGTGTGTGGTAATAAATCTACTGCTGTATGACTTTCTGAAGAGTTATTTCTGTTGAAAATCAGTTATCAAATATCTCCTTCTCTCTCTCTCTTTTAATAAATTACTTATTTTAATTGGAGGCTAATTACTTTACAGTATTGTATTGGTTTTGCCATACATCAATATGAATCCTACACAGGTATACACGTGTTTCCCATCCTGAACCCCACTCCCACCTCCCGCCCTGTACCATCCCTCTGAGTCATACCGGTGCACCAGCCCCAAGCATCCTGTATCCTGAATCGAACCTGGACTGGTGATTCGTTTCTTATATGATATTATACATGTTTCAATGCCATTCTCCCAAATCATCCAACCCTCTCCCTCTCCCACAGAGTCAAAAAGACTGTTCTATACATCTCTGTCTCTTTTGCTGTCTCGCATACAGGGTTATCATTACCATCTTTCTAAATTTCATATATATGACTTAGTATACTGTATCGGTGTTTTTCTTTCTGGCTTACTTCACTCTGTATAATAGGCTTCAGTTTCATCCACCTCATTAGAACTGATTCAAAAATATTCTTTTTAATGGCTGTATATGTACATTGTGTATATGTACCACAGCTTTCTTATCCACTCATCTGCTGATGGACCTCTAGGTTGCTTCCACGTCTTGGCTATTATAAACAGTGCTGCAATGAACATTGGGGTACACGTGTCTCTTTCAATTCTGGTTTCCTCGTTGTGTATGCCCAGCAGTAGGATTGCTGGGTCATAAGGCAGTTCTATTCGCAATTTTTTGAGGAATCTCCACACTGTTCTCCATAGTGGCTGTACTCGATTGCATTTCCACCAACAGTGTAAGAGGGTTCCCTTTTCTCCACACCCTCTCCAGCATTTATTGCTTGTAGACTTTTGGATCACAGCCATTCTGGCATGGTATTGTAACTCATTGTGATTTTGATTTGCATTTCTCTGATAATGAATGATGATGAGCATCTTTTCATGTGTTTGTTAGCCATCTGTATGTCTTCTTTGGAGAAATGTCTTTTTAGTTCTTTCGCCCATTTTTTGATTGGGTCATTTACTTTGATACGCATGTTTATTTTCTTTGCTTGATGTTGTGCCGAGAAGGAAAAGCATGAACATCATTTCATGTATTCCTTGTGCTTACTGTATTAATTGCTTATTTATTTCATGAATAACCCTAAGGCATATGCTTTAACAGAGTCCACAATAGACATGGTCTGACAACTCACATACACACGTATTCAAACACAAGCATTTTCAAGTTAGCTATAAATATATTCATACTATTTTTGAGAGACTTTAAATTATCTTAACCAATTCTTCATTATAATTAATATCAAATGGATCCTAACAATCACATGGTATTTCATAGAATGTAAAGTACTATCCCACACATTAATAAATCTGATTTTCATGAAACTCTGGAAATTGTGTTCACACGTGTAAATGTGTGTATATGAATTATAGGTGAGGCAACTGGGGCATCATGAGATAAAAGGTTACAGAGCACAGCTGATATACTAATTCACCTCTCCAGATTTCCAGTTCACAGTAATTTATTTTTAAATACTCTGAGTTTAGTTTTTAACCTTTGATTTTTAGAGACTACAAAATAGTAGAAACAAAATTGAAATCACTGGAAATCTCACTTGTACCTACCTCTAAAAAATATGTGTATTTTAAGTTTCCTACACATAATTCTAAGGGAATAAAAAGAGCTTCAGATAACATATAAATGTACAGCTTTTAATTGGAAATAACCTAAGTATCTAATATCTAGCAGACATTTATTGACTTTGGCTACCCAAATTCTATTTTTTGTTCTCTCATAGCACTCTAATTTCTTGTGTGAAACCTTAGAGGTGTTGATAAATCAGGGACTCACTCAATCAGTGAAAATTGAGAAATCTTAGACTTTTCATCATCAAGGTGCATCAAACAAGAGCACATGAACAGAGCTTAAAAAAAATTAGTCCTTTCTCAAAGCATTTTAAACTCACTTTAGTTGTTTACAGTCATTTCTTTAAATGATGAGGAGTATTAATTTACTGAAAATGTGATATGAGTCTTGCACTTCTAGGAGAATGGCACTGCAATACAATTATTAAGTACAACACAGCTTTTAGGATTGTAAGAAAGCAAAGGAGGGACTTCCCTGGTGGTACAGTGGATAAGAATCCTCCTGTCACTTCAGAGGACATGGGTATGATCTCTGGTTCAGGAAGATTCCGCCTATGTGTCAAACTATGGAGTCTGCAGTCTAGAGTTCAAGAGCTGCAACTACTGAGCCCACACACTACAACTACTGAAGCTCTTGTGCCTACAGCCTGTGCTCTGCAAGAGAAGTTTCAACAATGAAACTTCAACATGCACTGCAACAAAAAGTAGGCCCCACTTGCTGCAACTAGAGAAAGTCCACGCACAGCAACAAAGACCCAGTGCAATCAAAAAGACATTAATTAATAAATTAGAGAAAAAATGGATCTAATAGAGAGCCTGCTTAAAAAAAAATAAAAACAAGCAAGCAAGCAAAGGAAAGATTCTCTGAAAGTCAAAAAGGTTTTCTTCTTCTTCTTCTGTTTTTTTTTTTTTTTTTTTTTTTTTAACAGAAAGGACAATTAACTGGAAACCAGGGCAATGTTTTGTGAGCAATAAGTGAACCTAAAAGTAAGGAAACTTCAATGATTAGGAGCTATGTAGGAAAGAAAGTTATGACCAACCTAGATAGCGTATTCAAAAGCAGAGACATTACTTTGCCCACAAAGGTCCATCTAGTCCAGACTATAGTTTTTCCAATAGTCATGTATGGATGTGAAAGTTGGACTGTGAAGAAAGCTGAGCACCAAAGAATGTATACTTTTGAACTGTGGTGTTGGAGAAGACTCTTAAGAGTACCTTGGACTGCAAATAGATCCAACCAGTCCATCCTAAAGAAGATTAGTCCTGAGTGTTCATTGGTAGGACTGATGCTGAGGCTGAAACTCCAATACTTTGGCTGCCTCATGCAGGGAGTTCACTCATTGGAAAAGACCCTGATGCTGGGAGGGATTGGAGGCAGGAGGAGAAGGGGACAACAGAGAATGAGATGGCTGGATGGCATCACTGACTCAATGGACATGAGTTTGGGTGAACTCCGGGAGTTGGTGATGGACAGGGGTGCTGTGACTCATGGGGTCGCAAAGAGTTGGACACAACTGAGCAACTGAACTGAACTGAACTGACTGAAGCATGGTGACTGTGTCACTATAGTACCACTACATGAGAGCACTCTCATATTAGACACATATTCCTGGAGTATTCAATAATAAACCCAGCATCCAAGCAGAAACATATGTAAATCTTCCCTGAAGAAAAGCATTCAGAATGTAGGCCCTCGATATTTCTACAAGTTCAGGAAAATTTGAACTATTGATTAAAAAAAAGAAAAAAGCAATCATAGAGGAAAAAGAGTTACCACAGAGGGGATATTAAATTAATAGCAAAAAATATTTCATATTTTGGTAATACTCAGATATAGTCCTTAAAATGGGCTTCCCTGATAGCTCAATTGGCAAAGAATCTGCCTGCAATACACGAGACCCTAGATTGATTCCTGGGTCAGGAAGAGCCACTGGAAAAAGGATAGGTTACCAACTCCAGTATTTCTGGCTTTCCCTTGTGGTTCAGCTGAAAAAGAATCCTCCTGGAATGCAAGAGATCTGGGTTCGATCCCTGGGTTTGGGAGATCCCTTGGAGAAGGGAAAGGCTACCCAATCCAGTATTTTGTCAAGAGGATTCCATGGACTGTATAGTCCATGGGGTTGTAAAGAGTCGATATGATTGAGCGACTTTCACTTCAGTCCTTATAATGATGATATAGGCAATATTTTAAGAAATAAATAGAAAAAAATTTCAGTAATGAGAATCTGTCAAAAATAATCAGGTATATTAAAAAAAAATAGGACTTAAACAAATGTAAACTAAATCATGGATATAAAATTCTCAAAAGTTTAAACAGTAGATCCAATGTAGCTGAAAAGAATATTAGCAAACTGGAAGACAGAGTTGAACATATGATACAGGTATACCAGAAGACCACAGTTAGACAAATTTTTTGTCAAGCCATGTTGGGCTTACAGACTTGTTGCTGGTGTTGTTCTTCAGTCACTAAGTCATGTATGATTCTTTGCGACCCTGTGAACTACAGCACACCAGGCTTCTCTGTCCACCACTATCTTCCAGAGTGTGCTCAAACTCACTTCCATTGAGTCAGTGATACCAACCAACCATCTCATTCTGTCGCCTCCTTCTCCTCTTGACCTCAATCTTTCCCAGCATCAGGTCTTTTTCAGTCAGTTCTTCTCATCAGGTGGCCAAAGTATTGGAGCTTCAGCTATAGTATCAGTCCTTCCAATGAATACTCAGGGTTGATTTCCTTTAAGATTGACTGATTTGATCTCCTTGCTGTCCAAGGGACTCTCAAGAGTCTTCTCCAGCACCACAGTTCAAAAGTATCAATTCTTTTTTATCTACCTACCCTCAGTTTTCCCCACCTCAGTTTCCAGCCTAATATAATGTAGTATCCTTGATCTTACCTTTAAATTTCAGACCCATATGTTTTCAGCTGTATATTTCCCTCAGCTACTTGAATCATTTGGAAGCATCTTGAATCCAAACTGATGCTCTTGTCCCTTAAATTTGTTTCTTAGGTAATTTAATAACATTAACTTTTTTACAATGATACAAGTGAGAACCCAGAGGATTTTCTGACCAACTGTGCACACTCTTTCACCCACACTTGCAATTTGACCCCATATTATATTGCTGTTTCACTTGAATAAAACTTGAATCCTTCTTTGTATTAACTGTTACCTTCTCGTTGATGAAGGTGATGATTACTTCAGCTGGACTACTTCAGTGGACCCTTTTGATATTTTCATTTTAATAATTTCACTCCTGGCCTGAAATCCTCTAATAAATCAGTCACATTGCTTGCAGAGTAAAGATCAGTATATTAATACGAACAAGATTTGTTATAATCTGCTACAATTATCTTACCTGTCTCAACTTGTACTCCTTCCTCGCCTGACTTCATTTTAATTGTTTCAAATGGGCACTGCCTACTGATTCAGCAACTTCACATAAGTGTTTGCTTCTAATGTTTGTGTTCCCTTCTTTACATCTAAGTAATTTCTCCTCAACCATCGGATCTTAGTTCAAATTCCATTTTCTTAGGGAATGTTTTCTTTCATTCCAGACCAGATGAGCTTACCTGTTACAATCTTTCATAGCAAATAAACTATACATTTTTGTCATAATTCTTATAATCTCATTTTTAATATATGACTAATATTAATGTTGAGCTTCCCTCGTGTCTCAGTGGTAAAGAATCTGCCTGCAATGCAGGAGACGTGGGTTCAGTCCCTAGGTAAGGAAGATCTTCTGGAGAAGGAAATAGAAACCCACTCCATTATTTTTGTTTGGGAAGTCCCATGGACAGAGGAGAGGAGTCTGGAGGGCTATAGTCCATGTTGTTACAAAAAAGTCAGCAACAATTTAGCAACTAAGTGACATTAATATCCATGTCTTACCCATCTCTAAGAAACTCATATCATCGTTATTGACTAAAACCTCCATGAGAACACGAGTATTTGTAATCTACTTTGTTTTATTCCTGGTATCAATCACATTGCTTGAAACATAATAGATTTTCAATGAATGAATTGATTAAATAAATTGAAAAATGAGGAAAGAATATCAGCAATAAAGAAAAGTTAAAGCTGGCCATTTGAGAAAAGCAACTCTTTTATAAAGAGATAACAGAAAATGAAACAATGTCTAATGTAAATGAAAGGATCAGTACTAAGAGAAAATAAAAAAAATCCACTTTTTACAGCAAAATATTGCTCTTAAAAGTAAATGTATGGAGACTTTACTCCCACAATATACTGAAACAATGTTTTATCCATATACAGTGATGTAAGTCTGCATCCCTTCAAATCATGGAGAAGCAGAGTGTCACTGAAATAGGAACTTATTAATATGGGTAATTACCTTAATGCACCTTTGATATTATTGAAGAACATCATCACATATCACTTTTGCCCTTGAGATACAGTTAAACATGTTAATCCCAGGACATATACAATACAACATTAATGAAGTTTCATTGCATCAAAAAATAAATACAATTTATAGCATAGTACAAAGCATCAAAATAAAATTACCTTGAGAATAACATACCAAGTGTACTTTCAATAGAATGATGTCAGAGAACAGAAACAACTGACATTCAATATGTATGCATTTGAAAACTCTATTAAAGTAATATAAAATTATAAAGTGTGGAGTTACAAAGTGGGAATGCCTATTATTATTGTAACTGAAGAAAATTTGAAATCCAGTGTGTTAGTTGAAAGTAAAAAATAATGACATATTCTATGAATCTATCATAATATTTATTTATAAATGTTCAAAAAGTATTTAATTAAAAATACAACCCAATATGAATATCCATCCACTTTAGATTAACAGAAACTTTAAATACTGGTACACTTCAATTTGAAAATTTATATTGCCTTTGACAAAGAGTTTCACAAATATCAGCCAGAATGATTTTTGTTTCTTACATATTATTTCTGGATTTGTATTTCTTTTATAAATATTTTTTAATTCCTTATATCTTTCTTATTCTATTTTTTTAAACTTAAAGCTCTTGATGTTAAACCAATTTACAAATGTATTATAAAAGAATATTTTTTAATTTTATTTTTTATATTAATATACAGTAATATTAAAATTTTATAGCAGAATTTATAGTGCTATGAAGTTTCAATACATCTAGAGACACATGTAATTACAACCACCAAGAAGATATAGAACATTTCCATTACCCCAAAGTTCTCATTCTTTTGTCCCCTTAAATCATACCTTTCCTGTATTCTCTATACTGACAGCCACTGATCAGTTTTGCTACTGTCAGTCAGTCATTCAGTTCAGTTGCTCAGTTGTGTCCTACTTTTTACGACGCTATGGATTGCAGCATGCCAGGCCTCCCTGTCCATCACCAACTCCCAGAGTTTACCCAAACTCATGTCCATTGAGTCCATGATACCATGCAACCATCTCATCCTCTGTCATCCCCTTCTCCTCCTGCCTTCAATCTTTCCCAGCATCAGTCTTTTCAAATGAGCCAATTCTTTGCATCAGGTGGCCAAAGTATTGGAGATTCAGCTTCAGCATCAGTCTTTACAATGAATATTCAGGACTGATTTCCTTTAGGATGGACTGGTTGGATCTTTTTGCAGTCCACGGGATTCTCAAGAGTCTTCTCTAACACCACATTTCAAAAGCATCAATTCTTTGGTGATCAACTTTCTTTATAGTTCAAATCTCATATCCATACATGACTACTGGAAAAACCATATATTTAACTAGATGGACCTTTATTGGCAAAGACATGTCTCTGTTTTTCAATATGCTGTCTATATTGGCCATAACTTTTCTTCCAAGGAGCAAGCATCTTTTAATTTCATGGCTGCAGTCACCATCTGCAGTGACGTTGGAGCACCCCCCCCCCCAAAAAAAAATAAAATCTGTCACTGTTTCCACTGTTTCCCCATCTATTTGCCATGAAGTGATGAGACCAGATGCCATGATCTTAGTTTTCTGAATGTTGAGTTTTAAGCCAACTTTTTCACTCTCCTCTCTCACTTTCATTTGTTGCTGTAGTTTTCCTTTTTCATGATTCTATAGCACGCAATCCTTTTAAACTGTTGGTTTTTCATATAGTAAACATATAGTATCTTTGCTATCTGTTAATGCTGAATGTTATTAACAGTTTTTTTTTTTATTATGTAACATTATATGGTATGAATGTACTACATCCATACTTTAGGCATTCACCCATTAAAGAATTTTGGATTGTTTTCATTTTTTGAGAGGTGGGCAATTTTATAGAGTTGCTATAAACATTAATATGTAGGTTGTTGTATAAATATAGATTTAAATCTTTTAAAAGTAAATACTAGAAATATCATTGCTATTTCCTACAAATGCAAATTTAACTTTATGAGAATATGCCAGAATATTTTCCAGAGTAACTGCTGTACCTTTTTGTTTCTCCAGCATTTCTCTGGATCCTTGCCATACATGGTATCAGTATTGTAAGGGTTCTTTTCTTTTTTATTTTTATTTTAATAATTGTGTGATAATAGCTCACTATGTTTTTGCTTCACATTTTCCAAAAAGCTAATAATGTTTCTTTTCATGTGCTTATTTTTCATCTGTCTATCCTTCTTTATAAAGTGTCTTTTATCATTTATCATCCATCTACACTGCTTGTGTTTTTAGTATTGAGTATTGAGAAATACATAGCCCCACAAACAAAAATTTGAGCAAGTTGAAAAGGATATACCTTTTCATTCTTTAAGGACATGGTATTTAAAATGGTCAACTTGGTTTTTGTCTACTTAAATTGATAGATTCTTAAACTAACCTGATAATCCCTTTAACAGATGGACACTTGTAATATTTTAATAAAAAAGAAATTACTAATTCCCCACCAAACTCCTAATCCATGAAGAGGGCTGAAAGATTGTCCTTCTTTAGCTCTACAAATTATAAGGATACTAAGGAAAAACTTTATAGCCTATCTGTGGAAAAATTTATTTGTGAATTTAGGAAATAAGAGTTTATACTTTGATACACAAATTGTGGCTATGATTAATATCTTCTCTCTAGACATATATGTGTCTATTTATTATAGATAAAATAATTTCCCATTAAAAATTATTCAAAAGTATAGCTCTAACAGCAACATAATATTCCCTTAGGGTTTATATGCATTTCATTAATGTAAGTAATCTTACTATTTCAATATTTGCATTATTTCTAGTTTAATTTATTTTGTTTGCTATTATTAATAATCATAAACCAATAAATACATTTTACTGTTATGTCTGGTTTTGTTTCTGCGTATAGACTCATAGAATGCTCCAGGCAAGAATACTGGAGTGGACTGCCATTCCTTTCTCCAGGGGATCTTCCTGACCAAGGGATCGAACCCAGGTCTCCTGCATTACAAGCAGATTCTTTACCATGTGAGCCATCAGAGAAGCCCCATAGACTCTTAGAAATGGAATTATCTTAACAAATAGACAATTGATCTAAATAATCTGTTATCGCTGTAGTGCAATATGGACTATTTCATCAAAGGATAGAATCAGATATCCTTTATTCTTTTAAATTTTGAGTGCTTAAACTCCATGAGGAAACAAGGGCTAAGGGAGAAAGAATACATGTCCAATTCATCACCATCTACCAGATACGTACTTTTAACTTTTAACTTCTTTAAAAATAATAGTCTTGTATGTGTCACTTATTTTTTAAATTAGTTAAACCCATGAATATCAATCTCTACTTCAGAGGCTTATAAAACTGATTAATAGGATCTGGAGGCAACCTGGAATGATTTGATTCCCTTCTTTATTGAATAAAAAGGAAACAAAATAAAGATCATTCTAGTGCTAGAGGACAAATGCTTGTTTCAGTGTTGTTTTCTTTTTGAAAGTGAAAGTAATAGTGTTGGTGGCTCAGTTGTGTTTGACCTCATGAATTGTAGCCCAGCAGGCTCCTCTGTCCATAGGCAAGAATACTGGAGTAGGTAGATGTTCCCTTCTCCAGGGGATCTTTCCAGCCAAAGGACTGAACTCAGGTCTCCTGCATGGCAGGCAGATTCTTTACTATCTAAGCCACCAGAGAAGCCCTATTGACATAGCTCTGAGGTTTTTCAAACATTCAATAGGGGAACAAATGGTACTACAGTACACAATCAAATGGCACTCCGTTTGTTTCTCACTATAACCTCACAATTTTGTTTTTTCTTCATTCCCTAGATCCATGCCCCTCACATCTAATCTGTGATATTTGAATTGCAAGATCTGCAATTTATGTTTGAATTTGTGTTAATGTCTGTATTGAATTTATGGATGTGTCAAAAAAACAAAACTAATCTTATTCTTTCCTCTTGATAGTTTCCTTGGACTGTAGCCCACCAGGCTTCTCTGTATTGGAACGTATTTCCATTCCCTTTTCCAGGGGATCTTCCCAACCCAGGGATCAAACCAGGGTCTCCTGTGTTGCTGGCAGATTATTTCCTGTCTGAATCACCAGGGAAGCCAAGTTATTGATACTTTCCTTACACTTAAGTTATGCAAGATAAGTGATATCTTAGATTTACAAGTGCTTTATTTACTAATAGCTAACTCTGAAAGCTGAGATCAGGATTCAAAGTTTCAGAACACTGCTTGACTAAAATATTTGAGGCTCTAGGGTTTCAGAACCAAAACCTGTATGTTGAACACCTATCCTACTCAAACTCTATTGCAGTTCTTTCTATGAGGCACCATCAAAATTGCAAAGATGTCAAGCGCCAATATCTCTGATGAACATAGATGCAAGCAAGAATCATTTTCATACACCATTGGGGCTTTAGATGCAAGGATTCTTCATATCCAGTGTCCTATGATTATCTCAATAGATGCATCTATGACAAAACCTGTTAAAATTCAGCACATGTCCACTTTTCAGACTATTCAACATAGTTCAAGATGTAAAACCTATGTGAATACTGCTTGACTAAAAATATTTGAGGCTCTACAATAAACTTTCATGTGGCTACTGAACATTTTTCACCTGTAATTCAGCACATAATTTCAGAAGCATCTGGGATTCTATAAATCTATATGAAGAATCACAGTGTGTGTAAACAGATGTCTATGTGAGTATATTCTCTCATGGATAGATATTATGGAGGGATTTTCTTTAGCTTGTTTGATTTGCCATAAATTTGTACAATACTTCATTATGGATAAATAGATATAATTAAAACAAGCATGTGAATACCATCAACACTCTTTTACATACCAAATCTTAAACACAGCATTAATATACCATTATATCTGAAAAGGGAATGTAAGGGGGGAAAGGGGAATTTAAATCCATGTAGTCCATGGATTTATGTTTATGTTATCACATAAAGAAATTCCTCTTAATCCAGTGTTGTTGTTCAGTCACTAACTTGTGTCTGACTTTGTGATGCCATAGACTGCAACATGCCAGTCTTCACTGTCCTTCACTATCTCACAGAGTTTGCTCAAATTCATGTTCATTGACCTAGTGGTGCCATCTAACCATCTCATCCTGTCACCTGATTCACTGCCCTCAATCTTTCCCAGGATCAAAATCTTTTCCAGTAACTCGGCTCTTCATGTCAGGTATTCAAAGTATTGGAACTTCAGCTTTACATCAGTCCTTCCAATGAGCATTCAGGACTGATTTCCTTTAGGATTGAAGGGTTTGATTTCCTTGCCATCCAAGGGACTCTCAGGAGTCTTCTCTAGCACTAGAGTTTGAAAGCATCAATTCTTTGGTGCTCAGCCCTCTTGATGGTCCAATTCTCACATCCCATATATAACTACTGGAAAAACCATAGCTCTGACTCTACACACCTTTGTCAGCAAAGTGATGTTTTTTGCTTTTTAATATGCTGCCTACGTTGGTAATGGCTTTCCTTCCAAAGAAGCAAACATCTTATAATTTTGTGGCTGCAGTCACTCTTCAAGTGATTTTGGAGCTAAAGAAAATTCACTATTTCCATTTTTTCCACATCTATTTGCCATGTAGTGATGGAACCAGATGTCATGATCTTAGTTTTTGAAAGTTGAGTTTTTTAAGCCAGATTTTTCACTCTCCTCTTTCACCATCAAGAAACTCATCAGTTCCTCTTCATCTTCTGCCATCAGAGTGGTATAATATGAATACCAATGTTGTTGATGTTTCTCCTGGCAATCTTGATTTCGATTTGTGATTCATCCAGCCTGGCATTTTGTGTGATGTATTCTGCATAGAAGTTAAATAAGTTGGGTAAAAATGTACAGCCTTGACATACTCCTTTTCCAATTTTAAACCAGTCTGTTGTTCCATGTCTGGTTCTAACGGATGCTTCTTGACCTGCATACAGTTTTCTCAGGAGGCTTCTCAGGAGGCAGTTAAAATTGTTCAGTATTCCTGTCTCTTTAAGAATTTTCCACAAGTTTGTTGTAATCCACACAATCAAAGACTTTAACATAGTCAATGAAGTAGAAGTAATTTTTTTTTCCTGGAATTCCCTTGCTCTCTCTGTGATCCAGCAGATACTGGCAATTTTCTCTCTGGTTCCTCTGCCTTTTCTAAATCCAGCTTATACATCTGGAAAACCTTAGTTCACAGTCTTCTGAAGCCTTGCTTATAGGATTTTGAGCATTACCTTGCTAGCATGTGAAATGAGCACAATTATTGGATAGTTTGAATGTTCTTTGGCATTGCTTTTCTTTGGAATTGGAATTGACTGACCTTTTCCAACCCTGTGGCCACTGTTGAATTTTCCAAATTTGCTAATGTATTGAGTGCAGCACTTTAGCAGCATCATCTTTAACTCAAATGCCAGCTCCAGTTTTCACGTTAATTTGATTTTAGACTGATTTTTCATCCAATAGCAACTAAAAGTGTTCAATATTTTCAGTTGTGTGGTTGACTTTTGCAATATGCTCCATTTTTTTCTTATGTTCAATATTTTTTTTCACACAGTGAAAACCAATATATCAATGTATCACCAAAAAAGTAAAAAAAAAAAAAAAAAAAGAACATTGACAGAACCCCAAAGACTCTTCATGTAACACCCTGATCACTCATACTCCTACCTTCTCCAAAATGCAGTTACTATCTTGACAGTCAGGATAATCATTTCCATATCCATTTGAAAAAAATTTATATAACAAAACCATGCATCATGTGCTCCTGATTTACATTTTATTCACTCATCATTGTATCTGTAAGACTTATCGATCCTTGGGTTTGAAGCCAGATATATGTGGTCCCCTGTTTCCTGTCATTACAGGAATTCAGATTGTAGTTAACTTTATCCTTGGTTTTGTGTATACTTAAACATGTTGAAGTGCAGTTTATATGTAAAATGCACAAAACTCATGTGTTCAGTCTGATACATTATAACCTTTTACATGTCTAAGTAGCTACCACCCTACAACAAAGTAAGTGCCATTCCTATACCAGAAAATATGTTTGTGTTCTTTGCCGGTACTATCCTACCTTCAGGAAGTAACTACATTTGCACTTCTGTGTTCATAGCTTAATTTTGTCTTATATTTAATTTCTATAGAAAGAAATAATATTATTCTGTTATGTCTTTTTCTGCTCAACATAATGTTCTTGACTTCATCAATATTATTTTTAATTAATTTTTATTGGAGTATAGTTGATTTAAGATGTGTTCATTTCTGCTGTACAGCAGAATGAATCAGTTTTACATATACGTGTTGCTGCTACTTAACTGCTTGAGTCATGTCCAACTCTGTGTGACCCTATGGGTGGGCTGTAGCCCCACAGACTCCTCTGTCCATGGGATTCTCCAGGCATGAATACTGGAGTGGGTTGCCATGCCCTCCTCCAGGGGATATTCCCAGCCCAAGGATTGAACCTGGGTCTCTTGTATTGCAGGCAGATTCTTTACCACTGAATGACCAGGGAAGCCCATACATGTACATATATCCACTCTTTTTTAGATTCCCTTCTCATATAGGTCATTACAGAGTATTGAGCAGAGTTCCCCATGCTATACAGTAGTTAACTTTACAGTAGGCCCTTATTAGTTATCTTTTTATATATAATAGTATATATGTGTTGAGCCCAATTTTCCAATTTTATCCATCCCCCCTCCTTTTCCTTTGTAACCATAAATTTGTTTTCTACCCCTGTGACTCTGCCTTGTAAATAGTTTTATGTGTACCATTTTTTTTTAGATTTCACTTATAAATGATAATATATAATGTTTGTCTTTATCTGACTTACTTCACTTAGTATGACAATCTCTAGCTTCATCAATGTCACTGCAAGTGACATTATTTTGCTCTTTTATGGCTGAATAATATTCTATTGTGTATATATGCCATATCTTCTTTATCCATTCCTCTGCTGATGGACATTTAGATTGCTTCTATGTCCTGGCTATTGTAAATAGTGATTCAATGGATATTGGGGTACATGTGTCTATTTGAACCATGTTTATCTCCAGATATATGCCCAGGAGTAGGATTGCTGGATCATATGGTAGCTCTTTTGAGTTTCTTAAGGAACCTATTAATAAATACTGCTCTGCAAATAGTGAGGGTTTTACTTCTTTTCCAATTTGGATTCCTTTTATTTCTTTTTCTGCTCTGATTGCTATGGCCAAAACTTCCAAAACTATGTTGAATAGTAGTGGTGAAAGTGGGCACCCTTGTTTTGTTCCTGACTTTAGGGGAAATGCTTTCAATTTTTCACCACTGAGGATAAGTTTGCTGTGGGTTTAGCTTTTATATAATTTTGTATAGCATATATAGCTTTTATTAAGTTGAGGTGAAGTGAGTAAAGTTGCTCAGTTGTGTCTGACTCTTTGCGACCCCATGGGCTGTAGCCTACCAGGCTCTTCTGTCCATGGGATTTTCAAGGCAAATAGTCCTGGAGTGGATTGCCATTTCCTTCTCCAGGGGATCTTCCCAACCCTGGGTTCGAACCAGGGTCTCCCACGCTGTAGACAGACACTTTACCGTCTGAGCCGCCAGGGAAGTATGTTCCTTCTATTCCTGCTTTCTGGAGAGTTTTTGTCATAAATGGATGTTGAATTTTGTCAAAGGCTTTCTCTGCATCTATTGAGATAATCACATGGCTTTTACTTTTCAGTTTCTTAATGTGGTGTATTACACTGATTGATTTGCGGATATTGAAGAATCCTTGCAACCCTGGGATAAAGCCCACTTGGTCATGGTGTATGATCTTTTGAATGTGTTGTTGGATACTGATTGCTAGGATTTTGTTAAGGATTTTGCATCTATGTTCATCAGTGATACTGGCCTGTAGTTTTCGTTTTTTATGGCATCTTTGTCAGGTTTTGGTATTAAGGTGATGGTGGCCTCATGGAATGAGTTTGGAAGTTTCCCTTCCTCTGCAATTTTCTGGAAGAGTTTGAGTAGGATAGGTGTTAGCTCTTCTCAAAATTTTTGGTAGAATTCAGCTGTGAAGCCATCTGGACCTGGGCTTTTGTTTGCTGGAAGATTTCTGATTACAGTTTCAATTTCCATGCTTGTGATGTGTCTGTTAAGATTTTCTATTTCTTCCTGGTTCAGTTTTGGAAAGTTGTACTTTTCTAAGAATTTGTCCATTTCTTCCACGTTGTCCATTTTATTGCCATATAATTTCTGGTAATAGTCTCTTATGATCCTTTGTATTTCTGTGTTATCTGTTGTGATCTTTCCATTTTCATCTCTAATTTTATTGATAAGTCTGGCTAATGGTTTGTTAATTTTATTTATCCTTTCAAAGAACCAGCTTTTGGCTTTGTTGATTTTTGCTATGGTCTCTTTTGTTTCTTTTGCATTTATTTCCTCCCTAATTTTTAAGATTTCTTTCCTTCTACTAACCCTGGGGTTCTTCATTTCTTCCTTTTCTAGTTGTTTTAGGAGTAGAGTTAGGTTATTTATTTGACTTTTTCCTTGTTTCTTGAGGTATGCCTGTATTGCTATTTAACTTTCCCTTTAGCACTGCTTTCACAGTGTCCCACAGGTTTTGGGTTGTTGTGTTTTCATTTTTATTCATTTCTATGCATTTTTTATTTTTTTAAATTTCTTCTGTGATTTGTTGGTTATTAGGCAGTGTATTATTCAGCCTCCATATGTTGGAATTTTTAATAGTTTTTCTCCTATAATTAAGATCTAATCTTACCACATCGTGGTCAGAAAATATACTTGGAATGATTTTATTTTTTTTTTGAATTTACTAAGGCTAGATTTATGGCCCAGGATGTGATCTATCCTGGAGAAGGTTCCGTGTGCACTTGAGAAAAATGTGAAACTCATTGTTTTGATGTGAAATGTCCTATAGATTTCAATTAGGTCTAACTGGTCTATTGTATAATTTAAAGTTTATGAGATGATCCTCCACATAGAAAACCTAAAGACTCCACCAGAAAATTACTAGAGCTAATCAATGAATATAGTAAATTTGCAGGATATAAAATCAACACACAGAAATCCCTTGCATTTCTATACACTAATAATGAGAAAATTGAAAGAGAAACTAAGGAAACAATTCCATTCACCATTGCAATAAAAAGAATAAAATACTTGGGAATATATCTACCTAAAGAAACTAAAAACCTATATATAGAAAACTACAAAGCACTGGTGAAAGAAATCAAAGAGGACACTAATAGATGGAGAAATATACCATGTTCATGGATTGGAAGAATCAATATAGAGAAAACGAGTGCATTACCCAAAGCAATATATAGATTCAATGCAATCCCTATCAAGCTACCAATGGTATTTTTCACAGAGCTAAAACAAATAATTTCACAGTTTGTATGGAAACACAAAAAGCCTCGAATAGCCAAAGCAATCTTGAGAAAGAAGAATGGAACTGGAGGAATCAACCTGCCTGACTTCAGGCTCTACTACAAAGCCACAGTCATCAAGAGAGCATGGTATTGGCACAAAGACAGAAATATAGATCAATGGAACAAAATAGAAAGCCCAGAAATAAATCCACGCACCTATGGACTCTTAGCTTTGACAAAGGAGGCAAGAATATACAACGGACAAAAGACAATCTCTTTTACAAGTGGTGCTGGGAAAACTGGTCAACCACTTGTAAAAGAATGAAACTAGAACACTTTCTAATACCATACACAAAAGTAAACTCAAATGGATAAAAGAGCTAAATGTAAGACCAGAAACTATAAAACTCCTAGAGGAGAACATAGGCAAAACACTCTCTGACATACATCACAGCAGGATCCTCTATGACCCACCTCCCAGAATACTGGAAATCAAAGCAAAAATAAACAAATGGGACCTAATTAAAATTAAAAGCTTCTGCACAACATAGGAAACTGTAAGAAAAGTGAAAAGACAGCCCTCAGAATGAGAGAAAATAATAGCAAATGAAGCAGCTGACAAACAACTAATCTCAAAAATATAGAAGCAACTCCTGCAGCTCAATTCCAGAAAAATAAACGACCCAATCAAAAAATGGGCCGAAGAACTAAATAAACATCTCTCCAAAGAAGACATACAGATGGCTAACAAACACATGAAAAGATGCTCAGTGTCACTTATTATCAGAGAAATGCAAATCAAAACCACAATGAGATACTATTGCACGCCAGTCAGAATGGCTGCAATCCAAATGTTTACAATTAATAAATGCTGGAGAGGGTGTGGAGAAAAGGGAACCCTCTTACACTGTTGGTGGGAGAACAGTACGGAGATTCCTTAAAAAAACAGAATTAGTTCTAATGAGGTGGATGAAAGTGGAGCCTATTATACAGAGTGAAGTAAGCCAGAAAGAAAATCACCAATACAGTATACTAACACACGTATATGAAATTTAGAAAGACGGGAACGATAACCCGTATGCGAGAGACCAAAAGAGACACAAATGTATAGAACAGTCTTTTGGACTCTGTGGGAGAGAGAGAGGGTGGGACGATTTGGGAGAATGGCATTGAAACATGTATAATATCATATATGAAATGAATCAGCAGTCCAGGTTCGATGCAGGATACAGGATGCTTGGTGCTGGTGCACTGGGACGACCCAGTGGGATGGTACTGGGAGGGAGATGGGAGGGGGTGCAGGATGGGGAACTCGAGTACACCCGTGGCAGATTCACGTTGATGTATGGCAAAACCAATACAATATTGTAAAGTAATTAGCCTCCAATTAAAATAAATAATTTTTTTAAATAAAAAAAAAACAAAAAAGACATTTGTATAAAAATAAATAAATAAATACTGTTCTCCGTAATGGCTGTACCAATTTACATTCCCACCAAATGTGTAGGAGGGTTTCCTTTCCTCCACATCTCCTCCAGCATTTATTGATGATAGATTTTTTGATGATAGTCGTTTTGAGTGGTGTGAAGTGAAACCTCATTGTAGTTTTGGTTTGCATTTCTCTGATAATTAGTGATGTTGAACTTCTCTTTATATGTCTCTTGGTCATCTGTATATATTCTTTGGAGAGATATCTATTTAGATCTATGGAATAGTGTTCTTGTGTTGGTTTTTTTTTTTGTTTTTTTTTAGATTTCACATCCTGAACATCCAGGATGTGAAAAACCCTGGATCCTGGTCCCAAGATAGCTGAGATTCAGATTAAAGGAATGATTTCAGTGAGACCAGACTTTTGCATCTTCCCATACCTAGAAAAGTGCTAAATTCCTTAACTTGGGGTATCTGGCTTTAATTAATAATCATATTTTGATGTTTAGATTACCCATCTTTTGTTGCAAAACTTCTGTTTAACCTGGCTCCTCTCCTCACTTCCTTGGAGCAATTCTCAGAGTTACTTAAGATTCTGTCCCCTGAGTGTAGAGCTCTAAAAATTCCTAACAAATAAAACCTGACTCTCAACTATTAGGCTGTGACTATTTTTAAATTTAACATATGTCTAACATTGTATATGACATAATTTTCTTATTGATATCTTTGATGAAGTTTAAAATTATTATGTCAATTTTATTGTTAATGAGTAATTTTTATCTTAGATCAAACATTATTTGCTTATTACACAATGATTTTTTATCATTTGTATTGAAATTTTTAATAAATTCAGCTCTTACATTTTAGTATTTTAATTTATTACAAATTAATTTTTGCAAATACAATAAAAAAGGGGTTAAGATTACTTTTATTCTATATGGATATCCAGTTTTTCAGCACATATTGTTAAAAATGTTTTCCTTTACTTATAAAATTGGCTTGATACATATATCAAAACTATTAATTTATATATGGCTGGTCTATTTCAGAAAAATACTTAGTTGCATGATGTTTATCTATCTTTACGATAATAGCAATCTCTTTGTATTGTTGTAGCTTTGTAGCAATTTTGAAATCAGGTAAATCCCACTTTATCCTTTTCTAAAACTGTTTTGATTAATCTAAATCCTTCACACTTCTGCGTAAATTTTAATCAGCTTGAATTTTCAAACATAATTTCCAACAAACAGACACAATAGCCTTTTGATATTTTGCTTCTTGGATTTTTTGTTGTTGTTCTTTCCATGTGTTCTTTCTATTAAACTGTTATTAGAGCACAGCTAATTTACATTGCTGTGTTAATTTCAGGTTTACAGCAAAGTGAATCAGTTATACATATATGTGTATCCACTCTTTTATTTATTTATTTTTAAAGTCTTTTCCCACATAGGCCATTACAGAGTACTGAATAGAGTTCCCTGTGCTATGCAACAATAGATTCTTATTAGTTATCTGTTTCATATATGGTAGTGTATATATGTCATTCCCAGTATCCCAAATTTTCTGCCCCTCACTTATCCCCTGATAACCTTAAGTTTGTTTTCTATATCTTTGACTCCATTTCTGTTTTTTAAATAAATTGATTTATATCCTTTATTTTAGATTGCATGTATAAGCTATATCATATGACATTTGTCTTTCTGTGTCTGACTTCACCCAGGATGATAGTCTCTAGTTTTATCCATGTTGCTGCGAATGGCATTCTTTTTTCATGGCTGAACAGTATTTTATTGTATATAGATACCATATCTTCTTTACCCTTTCCTCTGTTGATGGGCATTTAAATTGCTTCCATGTGCTGGCTATTGGAAATAGTGCTGTAGTGAACACAGGGGTGCATGCATATTTTCAAATGATAGTTTTCTGAGATATGTATCCAAGGGTGGGTTTGCTGGATCATATGTCCACTCTCAGAACTATTATTCAACATAGATTTGGAAGTCATAGCCAGTGCAATGATAGAAGAAAAAGAGGTAAAAGGAATCCAAATTATGAAAGAAAAAGTAAAACTATGCCAGATGGCATGATGCTATACATAGGAAAGTCTTAAAGACACTATCAGAAAACTATTAGAGCTCATCAGTGAATTTGTTTAAGTTGTGGGATACAAAATTAATACAATGAAATCTCTTGCATTCCTGTATGCTATCAACAAAAGATCAGAAAGATAAATTAGTGAAATTATTCCACTTACTATTGCAACAAAAAGTATAAAGTGCCTAGTAACAAACCTATGTAAAGAAGAAAAAGACCTGTACTGAGAAAACTATAAGATATTGATGAAAGAAATCAACGATGACACAAATGGATGAAGAGATTACCGTGTTCTTATACTGGAAGAATCTATTAATATGTTATGAAAATGACTGTTCAGTTCAGTTCAGTTGCTCAGTCATGCCCGACTCTTTGCGATCTCATGAACCGCAGCACACCAGGCCTCCCTGTCCATCGCCAACTCCCGGAGTCCATCCAAACCCATGTCCATCAAGTCGGTGATGCCATCCAGCCATCTCATCCTCTGTCATCCCCTTCTTCTCCTGCCCACAATCCCTCCCAGCATCAGGGTCTTTTCCAATGAAAAGATGCTCTCCTGATGCTCTTCGCATCAGGTGGCCAAAGTATTGGAGTTTCAGCTTCAACATCAGTCCTTCCAATGAACACCCAGGACTGATCTGCTTTAGGATGGACTGGTTGGATCTCCTTGCAATCCAAGGGACTCTCAAGAGTCTTCTCCAACATCACAGTTCAAAAGCATCAATTCTTCAGCCCCCAAAATTTATAGATTCAGTGCAATCCCTATCAAATTCATAACCTCATTTTTCACAGAATTAGAATAAAAAAAATTCTAATTTGTGCAAACAAATGGGATCTAATACAATTTAAAAGGTTTTACCCAGCAAAGGAAACTATTAAGAGACAAATAAAGAAAACCCTCAGAATGGGAGAAAATAGTTGCAAACAAAGCAACTGACAAGAAATTAATCTCCAAAACATACAAACAGCTCACACAGCTCAATATCAAAAAACAAACAACCCATTCAAAGATGGGTAGACAATCTAAATAGAAATTTGTCCAAAGAAGACATATAGATGATTGAAGAGCAGAGGAGAAAATGCTCAATATCACTAACTATTAGGGAAATGCAAAGCAAAATACAGTAAGTATCACCTCATTGGCCAGTCAGAATGGCCATCATCATAAATCTACAAACAATAAGTGCTACAAGAAGTGTGGAGAAAAGGGAACACTCCTACATAGTTGGTGCGTGTGTAAATTGGTACAGTCACTATGGAGAACAGTATGGAAGTAACCTAAATAGCTAAAAACAGAACTGCTTCTTCGTATTTTGATTGGATTTCACTGAATCAAAATGAAATCGTAAAAATTTTGAGTCAGTGTACTCAGCATATCTTTTAAATTTCAATTAAAAGTTGTGTTTTTTTTTAAATTTTGAGTTGTGATTGACATGTAACATTAGTTTCAGATAGGACCCACGATGATTTAACATCTGTATATATTACAAAGCAATTCTCACAGCAAATAAGGTTAACATCTGTCACTATTAATAGCACATATTTTATGATGAAGAATTTTAAGATCTCTTAGCAACTTGCAAAATACATTTTAATACATTTTAATGCTCTATTATTTTTTATATTAGTCACGTTAACATAAATATTATATTAGTGCATTCTCCTGCTCTTTGAAATTTACTCATGTTATGGCTTTTAACATAATTATGAAAATATTATACTATGTGTACATGTTTAAAAATAGGTATATAGAAAATAACTATTAGTCACTCAGTCATGTCTGACTCTTTGTGACCCCCATGGACTGGAACCCACTAAGCTTCTTTGTCCATGGAATTCTCCAAGCAGAAATATTGGACTGGGTTGCCATTTCCTTCTCCAGATATAGAAAATAAAGCATAAATAAAACAGAATAAATTCTTATTTCCTACAAGTTGAATTGGTGAATTTGTCTGTGTAAAAACTAAAATTGAAACGATGTATTCTGGTAAAATAAATATATTAATGTAGTCATTCTAATATTTTATTTGTAATATTTATTAAATATATAAATTAACATTCTGATATATTTGTGTTGAGGAAATAGGAAAAGGGAATTGTCATAGATTAAAAAATACAAAGAAATTTTAGGCAGTTTTAAAAAGCACATCATGTATACTTTCTATAACTGTTATTCCAGATAGCCTCACACACACACACACACACACACACACACACACACACACACACACACACACACACACACATATTGTTCTCACTTTTTAATAGCATTTGGTGACATTTTTAAAAAATGGGATAATGTTCTTCTACATTCATGCTTATAATCTATTTTCGTTTCAAAATATAAAATAATAATCATTCAAAAACAATGAAAGTCTTTCAAACTAAGTAATGCGAATGATGTGCATAATGTTTATTCCACTTTCCTCCATTAGATGTTAATAATTCATTGTCAGCCTTAAATATGAGCACAAGAAGAGTTTCTTAAATAAATGAAATCAAAATTAGTAACTGGTATCATCACCCTCATAGCTTTTGAAGCTCTAATAATTAGTTGACTGCTGCTGCCTGATTTCATAATTCCAAAGGCAATGGCACTGATAACAATTACAAATTTTTCACAACTTAAATTAATTAATTACTGAATGTGATTGACAGAATGAGGAAAGAGTATTGTCTATACTGGCTTTTGTTGCCAGGCAAAAAACCACAGATCCTAGGCCTCAACAGAAGGGGAGAAAGTAAAGACAAATGAGTTGAAATGGTTTTAATTAGGCTGTAGATATATTCTGCTTCTAATAAATTCTGTTAAAAAAAAAGCACCCTTTAATTAGAGAAAGTACAAGCACAGTGAGGAACATTTAGTGATTCTCAAAGATTTCAGAAAATAATTCGGGAGTGTTGTACCATAAAGAAGGCAGACCATGGAAGAATCGATGCTTTTGAACTGTGGTGTTAGAGAAGAATCTTGAGTCCCTTGGACATCACGGAGATCAAACCAGTCCATCCTAAATGAAATCAACCCTGAATACTCATTAGAAGGACTGATGCTGAAGCTGAAGCTCCAATACTCTGGCCACTTGACTGAAAAAGACCTTGATGCTGGGAAAGATTGAAGGCAGAAGGAGAAGTGGGCAACAGAGAATGAGATGGTTGGATGGTGTCATTGATTCAGTGGACATGAACTTGGGCAAACTTCAGGCGATGGTGAGGGACAGGGAGGTCTGGTGTACTGCAGTCCACAGGGTTGCAGTCAGACATGACTTTGCGACTGAACAACAACAACAAGCACAATGAAAAACATACAATGATTCTCAGAAATTTCAGAAAACTCTTCAGGATAGTTGGAGAAGGAAATGGTAACCCACTCCAGTGTTCTTGACCAGAGAACCCCATGGACAGAGGAGCTGGGCAGGTTACAGTCCATAGGGTCACAAGGAGTCAGATATGACTGAAGTGACTGAGCATGAGCATTCAGGTTAGTATTTCTGTCTCTGCTCCTCATAAGTTCATGTCTATATTGATATAGTATATATCACTATGATCTGATATTTAGGCCTTTTAATAAAACAGGCTGCTTGAAGCAGATTTGGGAGGTAAGAAGTGGTGGAAGTGAGATCGGAAAGAAAAACAAAATTCTCATTTTAAATTGTATGTTTTGAGTAATAAGAGTTCTATTCAAATTAATCCTGAAGTATGGTGGTGGTGGTTTAGTCGCTAAGTTGTGCCCGACTCTTGTGGCCCCATAGACTGTAGCCTGCCAGGCTCCTCTGTCCATGGGATTCTCCAGGCAAGAATACTGAAGTAGGCTACCATTTCCTTCTCCGGAGGGGGGGGGGGGTTCCCATCCCAGGGATTGAACTCACGTCTCCTGCATTGCAGGCAGATTCTTTACCAACTGAGCTATGAAGGAAGCCCTAATCCTGAAGTATAGATTATTATTTAAATTTTTATAGAGGTTATTTTTTTTAATTTTTATTTTTACTTTATTTTACTTTACAATACTGTATTGGTTTTGCCATAAATTGACATGAATCTGCCATGGGTGTACATGAGTTCCCAAACATGAACCCCCCTCCCACCTCCCACTCCATATCATCTCTCTGGATCATCCCCGTGCACCAGCCCCAAACATCCTGTATCCTGCATCGAACATAGACTGGTGATTCGTTTCTTACATGATAGTATACATGTTACAATGCCATTCTCCCAAATCATCCCACCCTCTCCCTCTCCCTCTGAGTCCAAAAGTCCGCTCTACACATCTGTCTCTTTTGCTGTCTCGCATACAGGGTCATCATTACCATCTTTCTAAATCCCATATATATGTGTTAGTATACTGTATTGGTGTTTTTCTTTCTGGCTTACTTCACTCTGTACAATAGGCTCCAGTTTCATCCATCTCATCAGAACTGATTCAAAAGTATTCTTTTTAATGCTGAGTAATACTCCATTGTGTAAAAGTACCACAGCTTCGTTATCCATTGATCTGCTGATGGACATCTAGGTTGTTTCCATGTCCTGGCTATTATAAAAAGTGCTGCAATGAACATTAGGGTACATGTGTCTCTTTCAATTCTGGTTTCCTCAGTGTGTATGCCCAGCAGTGGGATTGCTGGGTCATTGGCAGTTCTATTTCTGTGTTTTTAAGGAATCTCCACACTGTTCTCCATAGTGGCTGTACTAGTTTGCATTCCCACCAAGTTTAAGAGGGTTCCCTTTTCTCCACATCCTCTCCAGCATTTATTGCTTGCAGACTTTTGGATTGCAGCCATTCTGACTGGTGTGAAATGGTACCTCATTGTGGTCTTGATTTTCATTTCTCTAATAATGAGCATCTTTTCATGTGTTTCTTAGCCATCCGTATGTCTTTGGAGAAATGTCTATTTAGTTCTTTGGCCCATTTTTTGATTGAGTCGTTATATTTAATGTTGTCTTGCTATCTTATGTGTAGGATACATTTTAAGGGCTTTGATTCTCTTAATATTTGATTCCTTTGCAACAGCAACAACAAAAAAACCTTAATTAAGGAAATATACAGATTCTCTGAGGCAGTGCAGTGGTAAAGAATCTGTCTGCTAATGCAGGAGAACCTAGAGATGTGGGTTTGATCCCTGGATTTCCTCTGGAGTAGGAAATGGCAACCCACTCATTTTCTTGCCTGAAAAATCCCACCAGAGGATCCTGGTGGACTATAGTCCATGAGTTTGCAAAGAACTGGACATGATGGAGCAACTGAGCACACAGATTCTCTGAAAGCCAGTATAGGTAATTCTTTTTCTGATTTTTTTCTTTCCTGATAATTTTCCTCAAACTCTCGGTAAGTCCTAGGTCCAGGATGACATGGCTTTTGCTCAGTGGATGTACCCAAAGAGAGAGATATAAAGCTTTCTAGTATCTCTTCTTATAGGAACACTAAATCCATCAAGAGGAACCTAACTTTGTGACCTCAGCTAAACCTTATTATCTCCCAAAGCTGCATCTCCAAATAACATCACATTGTGATTTGAGGCAACAATTTAAGAATTCTGAGAGATACAATTCACTACATAGCTCTATGACTCTATTTCATGAGCGTGTATTTATTTCAGAATTTAATCACCAATAGTATCTATTGAAAATGTTAGATTTACTAAAATTACTTTGAGGTACCTCTGCATAGGCAATGAACAATACAACTATAGTGTGGCAGTGTTAAGAGATCAATCTCTTCCAGTTCAAAATTCAAAAGACTATTTTAGTATTATAGCGGATATGTTATTTCAGCATTCAGTTCAGTTCAGTTCAGTCGCTCAGTCATGTTCAACTCTTTGCGACCCCATGAATCGCAGCAAGCCAGGCCTCCCTGTCCATCACCAACTCATGGGTTGGTGTTCACTCAGATTCATGTCTATTGAGTCAGTGACGCCATCCATCTCATCCTCTATCATCCCCTTCTCTGCCTGCCCCCAATCCCTCCCAGCATCAGAGTCTTTTCCAATGAGTCCACTCCTTGCATGAGGTAGCCAAAGTACTGGAGTTTCAGCTTTAGCATCATTCCTTCCAAAGAAATCCCAGGGCTGATCTCCTTCAGAATGGACTGGTTGGATCTCCTTGCAGTCCAAGGGACTCTCAAGAGTCTTCTCCAGCACCACAGTTCAAAAACATCAATTCCTCTGTGCTCAGCCTTCTTCACAGTCCAAATCTCACATCCATACATGACTACTGGAAAACAATAGCCTTGACTAGATAGACCTTAGTTGGCAAAGTAATGTCTCTGCTTTTGAATATGCTATCTAGGTTGGCCATAGCTTTTCTTCCAAGGAGTAAGCGTCTTTTAATTTCTTGGCTGCAGTTACCACCTGCAGTGATTTTGGAGCCCCAAAAATAAAGTCTGACACTGTTTCCAATGTTTCCCCATCTATTTCCCATGAAGTGGTGGGACCAGATGCCATGATCTTCGTTTTCTGAATGTTGAGTTTCAAGCCAACTTTTTCACTCTTCTCTTTCACTTTCATCAAGAGGCTTTTTAGTTCCTCTTCACTTTCTGCCATAAGGGTGGTGTCATCTGCATATCTGAGGTTATTGATATTTCTCCTGGCAATCTTGATTCCAGCTTGTGTTTCTTGCAGTCCAGAGTTTCTCATGATGTACTCTGCATATAAGTTAAATAGGCAGGGTGACAATATACAGCCTTGACGTACTCCTTTTCCTATTTGGAACCAGTCTGTTATTCCATGTCCAGTTCTAACTGTGGCTTCCTGGCCTGCAAACAGATTTCTCAATAGGCAGGTTAAGTGATCTGGTATTCCCATCTGTCTCAGAATTTTCCAGAATTTATTGTGATCCAGACAGTCAAAGGCTTTGGCATAGTCAATAAAGCGGAAATGAGTGTTTTTTTTTCTGGAATTCTCTTGCTTTTACCATGATCCAGCGGATGTTGACAATTTGATCTCTGGTTCCTCGGCCTTTTCTAAAATCAGCTTGAACATCAGGAAGTTCACGGTTCACATATTGCTGAAGTCTGGCTTGGAGAATTTTGAGCATTACTTTACTAGCATGTGAGATAAGTGCAATTGTGCGGTAGTTTGAGCATTTGAGTATTCTTTGGCATTGCCTTTCTTTGGGATTGGAATGAAAACTCATCTTTTCCAGTCCTGTGGCCACTGCTGTTTTCTCAGCATTAGTGGGTATAAACAAGGATTATACACATTCTTAAATGGATTCTTCATGATAGCCACAAAATTTCTCTGATTATTACTCTGATTCATACCTTAATTTGATGGTTTAGTTGCTAAGTCGTGTCCAACTCTTGAGACCCATGGACTGTAGCCTTCTAGGCTCTTCTATTCTTGGAATTTCCTAGGCATGAATACTGGAGTGAGTTGCTATTTCCTTCTCCAATTTTATTTATTTATTTATTTATTTATTTTAATTTTAAAATCTTTAATTCTTACATGCGTTCCCAAACATGAACCCCCCTCCCACCTTCCTCCCCATAACATCTCTCTGGGTCATCCCCATGGACCAGTCCCAAGCATGCTGTATCCTGCGTCAGACATAGACTGGCGATTCGATTCTTACATGATGGTATACATGTTCTCCCAAATCATCCCACCCTCTCCCTCTCCCTCACCCTCTGAGTCCAAAAGTCCATTATACACATCTGTGTCTTTTTTCCTGTCTTGCATACAGGGTCGTCATTGCCATCTTCCTAAATTCCATATATATGTGTTAGTATACTGTATTGGTGTTTTTCTTTCTGGCTTACTTCACTCTGTATAATCGACTCCAGTTTCATCCATCTCATCAGAACTGATTCAAATGAATTCTTTTTAATGGCTGAGTAATACTCCAGTGTGTATATGTACCACAGCTTTCATCTGCTGATGGACATCTAGGTTGTTTCCATGTCCTGGCTATTATAAACAGTGCTGCGATGAACATTGGAGTACATGTGTCTCTTTCAATTCTGGTTTCCTCAGTGTGTATGCCCAGCAGTGGGATTGCTGGGTCATAAGGTAGTTCTATTTGTAATTTTTTAAGGAATCTCCACACTGTTCTCCATAGTGGCTGTACTAGTTTGCATTCCCACCAACAGTGTAAGAGGGTTCCCTTTTCTCCACACCCTCTCCAGCATTTATTGCTTGCAGATTTTTGGATCACAGCCATTCTGACTGGTGTGAAGTGGTACCTCATTGTGGTTTTGATTTGCATTTCTCTAATAATGAGTGATGTTGAGCATCTTTTCATGTGTTTATTAGCCATCCTTATGTCTTCTTTGGAGAAATGTCTATTTAGTTCTTTGGCCCATTTTTTGACTGGGTCATTTATTTTTCTGGAATTGAGCTGCATAAGTTGCTTGTATATTTTTAGATATACCTAAATTAAAGTTTTTATGGCAGTATAGCTCATCGAGATAATTTAGCAGAATTATCCTAGGAGATAAGTTCTGGGTGTTCATTGGAATGACTGATGCTGAAGCTGAAACTCCAATACTTTGGCCACCTCATGTGAAGCGTTGACTCATTGGAAAAACCCTGATGCTGTGAGGGATTGGGGGTAGGAGGAGAAGGGGACAACAGAGGATGAGATCACTGGATGGCATCACTGACTTGATGGACATGAGTTTGAGTGAACTTCGGGAATTGGTAATGGACAGGGAGGCCTAGGGTGCTGTGATTCATGGGGTCTCAAAGAGTTGAACACGACTGAGCAACTGAACTGAACTGAACTGAACTGAAACTAAAGTATTTATGGCAGTATAGCTCATTGAGATAATTTAGCAGAATTATCCTAAGCTTCTCAGAATACAACTATCAAAATAAACTAATCAAGATGGTGCAGAGAAAGAAGCTGAGATACATGGCAGAAACTACAGAGACCTCAAGCAATTTCTTGACAGCTTCAAATCTGGAATGTCCTTTCAGAGTTTTCCCAGATTGAGTAAGGGACCCCAGGCTATGGGGAAAATCCCACATTGACCATCTGCGGGATGCAGGCTTCCTCTAGGGAGGGACAGTTATTTTAAGCAAGCCATATCTCTTCATCAGATGCTGATACCTGGAGAGTAATTCAGCTGTGAATTTTTGGCCAACAACACTGGCAGTAGATGAGAGAACGAGTGACTGAACTTGAAAGGGATAATAACTGTTGAATCATTGTTGCTGTTCAGTCAGTCAGGTCTGACTCTTTGCAACCCCATGGACTGCAACATGCCAGGCTTACCTGTCCTTCATCATTCCCAGAGCTTAAGAATGCATGCTCAAATTCATGTCCATTTAGTCAGTGATGCCATCCAACCATCTCATCCTCTGTTGTTCCCTTCTACTCCTGCCTTCTATCTTTCCCCAAATCAGGGTCTTTCCCAGTGAGTCAGCTCTTCACATCTATGGCCAACGTATTGGAACTTCAGCATCAGTCCTTCCAATGAAATATCAGGGTCTATTTTCTTTAGGACTGACTGGTTTGATCTCCTTGCAATCCAAGGATTCTCAAGAATCTTCTCCAACACCACATTTCAAAAGCATCAGTTCTTCAGTGCTCAGCCATCTTTATGGTCCAATTCTCACATCCATACAAGAATTCCCAAGAATCTTCTCCAACACCATATTTCAAAAGCATCAGTTCTTCAGTGCTCAGCCTTCTTTATGGTCCAATTCTCACATCCATACATGACTATTGGAAAAATCATAGCTTTGACTATATGGACCTTTCTTCACTAAGATTGAACCTTATTTTTATTTTCTGACAAGACTCGCTTTTCCTTCGAGAGAAATTGGCTTTTGCTTGTTTTGTTTTTGGCCATGTGGCATGGATAATCTTAATTCCCTCACCAGGGACTGAACCCATGGCTTCTGCAGTGGAAGTGCGGCATCCTAACCATTGGACCACCAGGGAATTCCTGACTTTGGCTTGGATTAAAAACTCTTTTAACAGAGGAAAATTATCTTAAACCAACTTATTTTTTTAGAGACAGAATTTCACTCCAAATAAGTGCTCTGTATCTGGAACCAGAGAGCTAGTCTAAGTTCTGTTGCTAATTTTTTCACAAGGGTGTTGATCTGCAGTTACAATGGTTGTTATTTGCCAATACTATTTAAGGAGAAGGAAATAAATTTTTTAAAAAATGCAGGCCTAATAAGATAAAAGTATCAGATAGCTGACCCAAAAAAGTCAGCCAACCAAGTAGAGAAAAAATGAAATGCAAATTCAACAATTCTTCAATAGAACAAAAGTAACAAATCCTAGAACAAATGAACAGGAAGGATCTACTCACAATAGAAAAATATCTATTGTGTATGTTAGATTATATAGAATATAATCTGCAATAGTACAATATCTAGGGAAACCTAATAAGAAATATGTAAGACATATGAGGATAACAATAAAACTTTATTGAAATATACTAAAAAAAGCATGAATAAATGGAGAGGCAGCTCATGTTTCTGAAGAGAGTGTGTTATAAAGATGCTGGAACTTTGTGAAGCTATGTAAATAAACTGAACTTCTTATCTCTGTCTTTCCCTGCATGGCAAGAAATCAGGCTTTAGTCAAATATGGGTATTAAATTGGGGATCATCTTATAGTTTGCATGAAAAGAGGAAGAATCGGAGAGTTATTAAGAGAGTCATCTGAAACAAAGGTGTAAGGTACTCCTCCAAAGCAAATTCAGTGGGAAATGCCATATACATTATTTGAAAAAGTGAATACAGAAAATACACAGTGGTTTCAAATCTGTACTCTGAAGAAAACATTGTCAGGACAGAAAATTATGAACTTTAGGCTTGATTTCCAATTGAACTATTTCTCATATAAGCAATTGTATGTGATCTACTTCAACATCAATAGTTGCAAGGATTTATTTATTTATGCAATCTGGATTAATAATTTTTGGGGCTGATAAGGAGTTAATTTGTACTCTTTCTCTACAGTGCCAATGAAAACCTTATCAAAAATTTTAGAGGAATCAACCAGACAGTTTGTTAACAGTTTTTTCGTTGTTGGGTTTTTTTTTTTTTTGTTTTTTTTTGTTTTTTTCGGTTTGCTAGATAATGAGTTAATAGGGCTATACCTTTCTTTTCTCCCAATTGAAAGGTTTTCCCATTGTCTTTCTCTGGGTATATCTTGCATGCTGCTTGTCTGCAGTTCTCCTATTTGTCTGACATTCAATTTCAGAGAATTTTTAGCATTTGCCCAAGACCACTCATAAGGAATTACAAAATAATGAGAAGAAGTGCCCCTTTCTGGAACACAGACACAGAGCACATGCAAGTACATCACGGCCCATGTGACCTTCAGGATGGTAGATGCATGCATGTCTTTGACTTATGACTGTTTGCTTGTAAATTTTCTTAATAATACTTCCTTTTTCTTTAATAAATTCTACTTATAGAATGGCGAATCCTTGAATCTCTACAGTCTACTGTTATGAACATTAAAAAAGAGCTTGATTTTTTCTTGAGGGATATAACAAATCATATTTCTAGAAAATGAACAAATCCAGTCTTATGAACAAATAGAGGGATGAACAATCACTTTTACTCTCCAGTCTAGATAGGCACACGCCAGTTAATGTATGGCCCTAAAGGAAGGCTTTTGATGATTATCCTATATTAGGGGAAGGCAAGTAGGTCTGTTGTCTAAATAACTCATGAGGTTTCCTCCTGACTTTTGGCACCAGTGATTCTTCTCCCGTACATCCCAGTGATAGTAACTCAAAGATACGAGTGTTCTCTAAAGTCTGCAAATGCTGTTACTACTGTTGCACAGCTCCATGGTGTGTGTTCATGACTCCCCTAAATAACTGACACTCAACATGTAGATAAGCACATCACAAAAGAAGGTAGTGAAAATGAAGAGCAAAAGGCAAGGTATTTTGCTGGAGCACAGAATCATAGTATTTCCATCTGCATGAAGCTTTAAGCATAGCTTTCCACAAATGCCTAAAGACTAAGGGACTCAAACTTCATCTTGCTGACCCTCTGCTTAAAATTTTTCCCTAATTAGTGGATTTTTCCTGAACATACATGTCATTGTATTGTTTGCCTTCCCTCATAACAATGCAACACTTTATTATACTAAAATTTATTTTGGAGACTATATTAGTTCTCTACTGCTCTGTAACGAATTACAACAAATAATGGCTTGTTGTTGTTCTTCAGTGACAAAGTCCTGTCTGACTCTTTGAGATCCCATGGACTGCAAAACACCAGGATTCCCTGTCCCTTACCATTTCCTGGAGTTCACTTAATTTTCATGTCCATTGAATTGGTAATGCCATCCACCCATCTCATCCTCTACCATTCTCTTCTCCTATTGCCTTCAATCTTTCCCAACATCAAGGTCTTTTCCAGTGAGTTCACATCAGGTGGCTAAAGTGCTGAAGCTTCAGCCTCAGCATCAGTCTTTCCAATGAGTACTCAGAATGTGATTTCCTTAGGACTGACTGGTTTTATCTCTTTGCTGTCCAAGGACCTTTAAGAATCTTCTCCAGTAGCACAACTTGAAAGTACCAATTTTTCAACAAAATTCAACCAGAATTTTGAATTTACCAGAATTCAACAAAACAAATTTACTATCTTACCATTTCTTTAGGTCAGAAGTGTCGGCATAGCTTAGTTTTAGTTTAGCCGGGTCCTCTGCTCAGAGTCTTACAAGGCTAAATCAGAATGTTGGCTGGGATGTATTATTATCTAGAGGCTTCCATGGGGAAGATTTAGCTTCCAAGACCATTCAGGTTGTTGGCAGAATGCATCTCCCATGTCTGTTTCCTTACTGACTGCAGGCCAGGTGCCACTCGTAGTTTCTAGACACAGTAAAGTAAGGACAGAGTTCCTTACCACCTGGCCCTTTCACAGGTCCTTTCATAACACATGACCTTTGCCATATTCTTTTTAGGTAAAAACAAGTCATTGCTTCCATTGTCTCTCCAATGGAGAGAGTTATAAAAGATCATGAGTTATCAGGGTTCTATTTAAAGTGTGCCTGCCAGAGAGAAGAAAATGAACAAATAATCAATACATTTTTAAGAAAAAAAGGAGTCATAAAGATATTGTCCTACCAAATATCAAAATATACAATAGGATTTTATCAACTAATCTATTGTGGTAATAGCAGCAGAAGTAGCAGAGCAGGGGAAATAACGGAATAGAATTGAGAGCTTATAAGCAGATTTACATTTATCTTGATATAAGGAATTTCGCTTATGATAATATTGAAAAATACTTGTTCAATAAGTGATATTGGGGCAATAGAATGTTGCATTGGGGAAACAATAAGTTAAAACATCTTACAAGTAAATATCTTACTAATGTAATAAATATAAGTGAATGAAATATAAAATCAAATAAATAATGCTGATTCAAATTAACAGAGAGATTAATTTGAAAATAAACCTTAGGAAATATATATGGAATAGTAGCTTAATATGACCTGCCATCAATTGTGTGAATATTTCCATGTGGACCTATGATTCATTTTCCATCTTTATTTTCCATACTGAGGTTCTACTTCTATTCCATTCAGAGAACTTTATACAGCATTAATCAAATAATTTACTTCATTTCATTAATTTGCTAAAGAGATTCTTGTTAATCTAGATGTCTATTTGTAGACTACTTTATTTCTACCCTTTTTATATCATGCCTTATCTAAGTCTAATGTCACTGAATTACATTAATTAAATATATTTTTTAACACTTGTTTGACTATTTTTGTTACACTCTAGAGTTAGTCCTAGAAGGTATTAGTCAATTGATTGATAGTCTCAAGAACTTTTATTCTCTGCTCTTATCACAGATTTTTTTATGAGTGCAATTTATAATCAAATAATTATTAGACTACAGTGGAACTATAATGTGACCAAATATAAAGCTGATGGAGTAGTTATTCTTTCTTTGAACACAATGAATTCTATTATTCAGTGGAAGATACTGGCTGCATAAAATAAAAAACAAATCTCATTGAGCATCTTTGGAAAAAAATTTATCCTATAAATACAATTTATCATTAGTTCTGTGAATTTGTTGTGCTCCATGATCACTATATCCCAGTTAATCTAATATGAACATATACTCTCCTCTCCCAACTCATGCACATTCATATCTATTCATATCTTATTGGGTTTCCTATGTGGCTCAATGATAAAGAATCTGCCTGCCAAGCAGGCGACTCAGGTTCAATGCCTGGGTCAGAGAGATCTGCAGAATGAATTGGCAATTCACTCCTGTATTTTTGCCTGAGAAATCCATGGACAGAGAAGCCTGGTGGGCTACAGTCCATGGGGTTGCAAAAGGGTTGGACATGACTTAACGACTAAACAAGAACAAATAATACTCTTATATATACCCCTTCACTTATACACGAAGTCACGTACATACAAGCATATATACATATACATCCTCAAAGACTCATTTTTTTAATGTAGTTGAAAGGAAGCAGATATACAAAAACTCTGAGGTAAGGACATTCTTTGTAACTAAAAGCCCAGTTGTAAACGACTCTGTTGGCAACAGAAGAAATCAAGTTCATGTAAAGCACACATAAGCAATGAGGTTGCTACTTTTTATGAAACATACTGGCTTCATCTCTGTACATTCAATTATCTGCTAGTCTTTCAAAGGTCTCAAACTGAAAATAAAGAAAAACAAAGCCACCAAAGGTAAAGCCTTGCTTATCATCCATGGACTATACAAATTAAACACAAAAGATTTCAAAAATACCAGAGCTCTCAAAAGCACTCCATCACAAAAATATTTAAAAATCAGCAATGAATTAAATCAATCGTGCTCCCCTGTCACACTGATGAAGGAATTGTGTGCTCTATTTTCATGACAAACGCATCATTAGTGTACATACATTTAAATTGATTATTTCATTCAGCACAAGGGACATTAGGGTTAGAGTTATATAAAAACTCAAATCACACTTGATGTTTCCCAAATATCGTGCTTTGTGTGGCCTAATCAAGATTTCATCAAATGTTTTATTAAGCTCTGTCAGAGAAACCCAGCTGAAGCCAGATGATCCCTTATTATTAAACAAAAGTAAATTGCATTCATTTCTGGTTTGAATTTCAATGAAGTGGTTCCTAAAATACTTGGGAAATATAAGAAAGTCACTTGTAATACCACCAAAGTACTCCTGTGCATTCACGTAGCTAGTGAGCTGAAAGAAATGATCAAGTGTAAAAATGGGACTTAAGCAAAAATTATCAGAGCTATTATGCATATGCAAACATCTGCATATCACAAACATGACAGTTATTAGGCAAAGATGCAACCACAAAATAGGGGAAATAGCAAGCCAGCCAATTACCATTAAAAATTAGTTTATGATTTTTAAGGTAAATTTAACTGTTGTTTATAATATGAAACAGCATGATCATTAAACATACCTTCCAATATCAAAATATACCATAGTGATGGCAAACAGACAGTATTTTAACAATAATCACTGGCACTCTAGAGAAGGATCAGAATCAAAGAGAAGTTCTGGACCAAGGTCTGGAAGACAGGCTCATGTGTAACCATGCAACCCAGTTTCCCTTGGACAGTTCCATTTTACACCTGGTATTTTGTTGTTATTATTCCTAATGTTTCTTTCACCTTTCTAGGTGTTTTTGTTTTCTTATAACGAATTGTGTAAGCATTTTTTTCTTGATTCTGATTAATACAGGTACACCAGAGCATGTTTTTTCAACTGACCGTGGGAGTAATAGGTCTTTGTTTTCTCCAGACTGTTTCCTTCCTTCTTTCCTTCACAGCCAAGGGAAAGCAAAAATATCTTGACATCCCCATAACATGATGCTAGTCCATACAGATATGCTATGCGTATTTTATGTCAGATAATTTTGCCTTCTTGTTGCTTATATAAAGATGTTATGATTAGAGTTTCATTTAGGAGTATTGCTAAATTGATATCACAACTGTTGAAAGGTAGTTGACCTATGTCATCTGTATTGGAAAAGAATATTGTCTTGTGAACAAAAGATAGGAGTAAAGACAGAGTGGTAAAAAAAAAAAGTTTTTTTGGATATTCTAGGTCTTTGTAAGTCATCTATTTTTTATATTTATATTTATATTTATTTTTTTAATTTTTATTTTTACTTTATTTTACTTTATTGGTTTTGCCATACATTGACATGAATCTACCACGGGTGTACATGTGATCCCAAACATGAACCTTCCTCCCACCTCCCTCCCCACATCATCCCTCTGGGTCATCCTCGTGCACCAGCCCCAAGCATGCTGTATCCTGCATCGGACATAGACTGGTGATTCGATTCTTACATGATAGTATACATGTTTCAATGCCATCTATTTTTTAAATTAATTAATTTATTTTAATTGGAGGGTAGTTACTTTACAATACTGTATATGTTTATCCCAGCTTGCTAATTTATTCCTCCCTACATATTCCTTTCCTCATTGGTATCCATAAGTTTATTTTCTGTGTTTGAGTGTCCCTTTCAGTTTTGGAAATAAATTCATGACTTTTTCTTTTAGGTCCATTTATAAATGATACCATATGATATTTTTCTTCCTCTACCTTTGTATAATTGAATTGATGTGCTGTATACTTGAAACTTAAATGATATTATAAATCAACTACACTTCAATTTAAAAACTAAATGAAAACAAAAAAAGGCAATTGCCATATAATGATATTTATAGGTAAATGAAAAGAACATATACAGAATTCTCATTTAGGTATAACAGAAGAATAGAAAGATAAATTAGATGTAAATTGAGCATACATTGGAAAGTGATGGTTAGAATATCAGTCAGGCCAGGCACATATCTTTGAATTACTGTCAATCCTACAACTTTATTCTATGATATTCTGAAATACCTAGGGTATGTAGCATGTTTGATTGTTTGATTATGAGCATCTCAAGCTGAAGTAATATTACTCCATTTGATAAGTGCCAGAGAAAGGTTATAGATGGTTTATAATGAAATATTTTAGGATATATTATAATAGACATGTTAATAAAGAGTATGCTAGTGCTTTAAACAAAAAAGTAATCAACTGACCCCATTATTTTTAAAATAATGAAGAAACTTTGGACTTCTGACTCATCATAGCTGGTCACTGTCACTGGTCTGTCATCTGGTATCATTAAAGTTATAGTTATATAACATAACTGCATAATAACATAGCTCTATATATCGTAATTGTATCAGCAAGTTAGTATTTTAGTAATTATTCATATATACATTTAGGAGACAAATAATTTTCTAAATGGCAGTGTCAATAAAACAATATATTTCATTGTGATTAAGCTTCTTTTCTAAATTTCATGATTATCTCCATTCTGATATCATTAAAGTGATGGAAATTATTCAGTATCATGAAATTGTCTGTCTGAGACACTGTTAAGCATAATGCTTTGGTTGCTATGTTTTCAATATTTGGCCCATTATATTCAGCTATGGATATAATTCATTATATTTATATGGCAGTTACACATTCATTCATATAGTAAGCTTCATCAAAAATAGAAAATAAGAATATAGTATCAGATTAATTCCTAGTACCACTCTGCTAGAATTGACATTATGCAAAGGATATGTGCCCAAATTTTTTTAAAAAATGAGGTAGATTTTGTATTCTAAATTATATTTAAAACTAGACATATTGATCTATTAAAAAATATTTTTATAATCCCATTCTAATTGTTTACCCTATATTTAAAAGTTTCACTTAAAATGGAAAATATTAGCAGTCATATAGCAATCAAAGGCAGATACATTTTAGTGTTAATAGAAGTAAACTCCAGTATACCACTTTAACATCATATATTAAAATAAAACTCCAATACTTTGGCCACCTGATGTGAAGAGCTGACCCACTGGAAAAGACTCTGATGCTGGGAAAGATTGAAGGTGAGAGGAGAAGGGGACGACAGAGGATGAGATGGCTGGATGGCATCACTGACTCGATGGACCTGAATCTGAGTGAACTCCGGGAATTGGTGATGGACAGGGAGGCCTGGCATGCTGCAATCCATGGGTCGCAAAAAGTCGGACACGACTGAGCGACTGAACTAACTGACTGATTTAAATTAAAAATTCCTAAATGAATTCTGTGTTCATATTTTCAAGAATAATTCAGCAGTGAAAGGATGCCCACCAAAAATGGTAGGACATCATTGTTGCAATTTCCATGGCTATTTTATACCTTCCACATATAACACTAAAACAAAGCTTTTCATTTCTTAGAGTGGTATTATTCATAAAGAATGAGTCAGTATGTAGGCAGATTTTCAAATTTTGTTATATTCATGGTATTTACTTTTGTTTATTAAAAACACCACAGCAAACATATAGAAGTATATTATAGATGTGATTTGAGTATAGATTCCTTTCTCTCTAAAACTAATATACCTTTTTTTAGGATGTATTTTAAAATTTTTATTTTATTTTATTTATTTTTTAAAATTAAAATTTATTAATTTAATTTTATTTTTTTAATTTAATTTTATTTTTTTTCATTTGTTTCTATTTTTTTTTAAATCTTTAAAATATTTAATTCTTACATGTGTTCCCAAACATGAACCCCCCTCCCACCTCCCTCCCCATAACATCTCTGTGGGTCATCCCCATGCACCAGCCCCAAACATGCTGTATCCTGCATCAGTCATTTTAATTGGAGGATAATTACTTTACAATATTGTATTGGTTTTGCCATACGTCAACATGAATCAGCCACGGGTGTACACGTGTTCCCCATCCTGAATCCCCCCTCCACCTCCCTCCCCATACCATCCCTCTGGGGTATCCCAGTGCACCAGGCACAAGCATCCTGTATCCTGCATCGAACCTGGACTGACAATTCGTTTCTTATATTATATTATACATGTTTCAATGCCATTCTCCCAATCATTCCACCTTCTCCCTCTGCCACAGAGTCCAAAAGACTGTTCTATACATCTCTGTCTCTTTTGCTGTCTCACATACAGAGTTATCGTTATTGTATAATTGTCTGAGTAGACCATCCTGAATCAAGAATCTGTATTCATTATGTAAAGTTTACTATATAAAATCCCCCCATATCTTTATTTTGTTCTTGACTCCTTCTTTTCTTTCATTATTATCTGAGATAGATTTTTTTCTCCAATTAGGTGATTCTTCTAAAATGAAAGATTATTCTAGTCTCAGTGAATTTTCTTTTTATTCTTTTCTCTTACCTAAAATGGCTTACAATCTTACCTCCTACGCTGCAGATTTCACTAGCGAAACTTCCATGCAGAATCACCTGTTCAGTGAAATCCTACAGCTTAAGTTCTGAAAGTGTCACAAAAATGACTTCTGTATGTTAACTGCAATAGCAGCTGTACTGTGAAAATGAAAGTCTGACTCTTTATAACCCTATTTCTAGTAGTCCACTAGACTCCTCTGTCCATAGAATTCTCCAGGCCAGAATACTGCAATGGGTAGACATTCCCTTCTCCAGGGATCTTCCTGACTCAGGGATGGAACCTAGGTTTCCTGCATTACAGGTGGATTCTTTACCATCTGAGTCACCAGGGAGGCCCCAGCAGCTATATTAATTGCCTCCGTATATAGTATTCACATTCTTAACACTACAACTGACTGCCCACCCCTTCTGGAAAAGGAAGAAAGCTATGGTATTTACCCACCAACTATTGATAGACTGAGTCCAGGTATATTAACACCCTGACATGTTTCATCTTTCTCAATCTGAGCAAGTTCCTGTAGTATAGCAAAGCCTTCAGGGAAAAAGCTGAAGGTGGTTGGGGTAGGATGCTATCAAGCAAATATGCAAACATGACATAATGTGGCTCTTCACATGGTATACTCAGGCATGTATACAGTCTGCTGAAGTTCCCAAGGAAGATTGAGTCAAATTGTTCAAAAACAATTTTTGAGATCAACTAAGCAAGGTTTTCATATTACCAAAAGTATTTATTGTTTTAGAGGAAAATTATTGGAATGAAATACAGGGGTAAACCTTGATTTATGATACTTGATTCATATTTTTGCCAGTATGTTAACTGTTCAAGAATATTGAAACTGGTCCCTGACACTTCTTTCCCTTTTCCAGCTGATTTCTCTGGACAGGAGATTAGTAAATTAAAGCACAACTTGCACTTTAAGCTGAAGTGTGAGCATGATCCGAGCCTTTACAGGAGGGATATGTGGTGAAAACTGAATCTCAAGCAAGGGAGGAAGACAGGTCCTAGCTTAACTGCTACTAAAATGACTTTCAATGAATTAGTCAAACTTTTTATTCATTAGCTACTCCCTTGTCAAAGTAAGCAGTTAAGAATATATGACTACCAGTCATGTATGGCCACAGTGAAGACATATAGAAACATTTGAACCCTAAGACATGGAGATTTGCTGTGGGAATATTCCATGAATGTAGAAATTTTAATTGTCTGCAGTGTTTTCTCTGATTGAGCATCAGTGGGTGATATTTAGTATTTTGTCAGTTTTGAATTGTTGTTTAGTCTCATGCAAGACTGTTTCACAAAACTGATTAGATTTTATATCTTTCCTCTTAAAGGAAGCAGATAGTTACATGGCTGGTTTCACCTAATGGAGAGATTTATTGTCATGCTGAAGTGAAAATGTGATAAATGTATTTTCTAATTCAACCTTTTCCCAATCTGCATATTTCATATTTCAATCACATCCAAACGACTGCCAGGAAATGACTATACTCACTTGAATTACATCAAAAATGGTAGAAATATAAATATTAAGAAGATTAAACAGTAGTAAAATAAAACATTAATTCTGGGAATCAACTACTTAACTTTTGCACTATTAAATTGAAACTAAAACCAAAAACAATACGGAAAACAGCCATTTCTTTCAGAGATGAAGTGTAGCATGTATCGTCACTAAATGAGTAAGGAAAAGTTAACACAAATTTAGAAAGTAAAAAGAGCAATTACTTAGGTTCAAATATCATGAAATAATTCTATTGCATCTTTACTATTTTTTGTCTTTCTTACTTTCATCTATGGTTCATCGAGTCAATGATTAAAATTGTTCAAAGCTTGCGTTATCAATTCTATGTACAATTTAATTCTTCTGGTATGGACTCTAGATAAAAATTAAGGTAATATCTATTAGATACAAGAGGAAGGATGAAGTTAGTACACTTCCTGGAGATAAGAAGAGTCCATGTATGAAATTATTAATTACCATGTACTTAAAATCAATAATATGACAGAATAATGTTAAAGAAATATGAACTAGGGAAACTAGGAAGTTGGGTAATTGTCTAAGTCCTTTTAATAGCTGGTTCCCTGGTTTCACTTAACCTAAGACAAAGTTTGGAAATAAACGGTCTGTAAGTTTTTTTCAACTCTAAGATTCCATGATTTTTCTATCTTGTTATTCATTTGCTGTAGAAAATTCATGAACATACTCCTGGTAGTTTAAATTTGAGAAGAGGCCACCAATTTGTCTGGATTTATGGAGAGGACAGAACTAGTGAACACTGGTTCCTTTTGTGGGTCTCTCAAAATTTGACTATTTAAATTTTATATATACAGGGAGGGTAGATATTCACAAAGACATTGTCTCTTGAGATTTTACTGTTACTACTCATTGTTTCATATCCTCAAAAAACATAGAAAAAGCATTCAACCTGAAACCTTGTGGCCAAAGGGGATCGCATTCAATCATATCTGGCAATTTGAAGCTCCTGTTCTGGAAAGATCTGTTCCTTCTAGTCAACTTCTTATTAGCAAGTTCCCAGTGGATCGAGTTCAGTGTTGTTTTAGAAAAAAGTCTAGACTATACTATGTTACTTGCGTACTAACTTGCTTTAGCCCTTTCCAGCTCTTTGAGACCCAGGGGACTATAGCCCGCCAGGCTCCTCTGTCCTTGGGGTTCTCCAGGCAAGAATACTGAAGTGGGTTGCCAAGCCCTTCTCTGGGGGATCTTCCTGACCCAGGAATGGAGCCCAGGTTTCTTATGTCTCTGGCATTTGCAGCTGTTTTTTTTTTTTTTTTTTTTTTACCACCAGTGCCACCTGGGAAACCCTCTAAAGTTAATTGTCAATACAAATATTTGAAAATTTTTAAATAAGAATATTTTTCTAACTCGCTTCCTATTATATTAATAAATTCATCAAGTAATTGTGAAATTCTTAACTTCAACTGTGTACCCATTGAAACAAGTGAAATTTGATGTAGTAACCACCTGGCTATTAAATTTTAAGTCTCTTAACGATCATGAATCAAAAATAATCAAATGAGATTAACAAAAGCTTAGCATTTTATAATGCTCCATATAAAATCTACAGTGAAATCACCTGTATGAAAAATTGGAAAACTGCAAAGTGCTGCCTAATTTTAAAATTTTTCATTCATTAAGAAAAGAAAACAAATATACAGATCTAAAATAAACTTGAGTCTTCCCTGGTGGCTCAACAGTAAAGAATTCACCTGCAATGCAGGAGATGTGAGTTCTATTTCTAGGTCAGGAAGAGTCCCTGGAGAAGGAAATGGCAACCCACTCCAGTATTCTTGCTTGGGAAATCCCATGGACAGAGGAGCCTGGCAGGCTGCAGTCCATGGGTTCACAAGAGTCCTGATATGACTTGTATGACTTAATGATAAAACCACCATCACCACCAAACTAAAGTAAAAAACATCTGCAGTTTTGAAATTCTGTGATTTTCATTTGTTTTGTTTGGGTATGTTTAAAAAAGAGATTACCATACTTATTTACAGAGTAAGGAAAAATGCATCAAAAAGTATTAGATAAAATATATAGTACTTTAAAATTTGCTACAAAATTAGCATAATTGCTTTTGAAACCTAAAATGAGTAAGGACACAGTAAAATAAGAATCAGCTAGTTGGAATGAAGTAGGTAAACAAAGTATATAGTATCAATTCTTCTATCACCCTCTTGTTAATTTCAGTATAAATTCTAAAGAACTCTGAGTTAAATGAATACTGAAAAAATCCCAATATGGCAGAGTTTCTGAGGAGTTTTCAGCCACTTTATAAGCAAGTACCTAGGTCCCTCTTCAATTTAATATTTATTTATCTTTTATGCAACTGAAAACTTAGGTCTACTAACACACAAGCACAATCAACCAACAAAATATCAAATCAAATCAAAACAAGCCAATAAAACTAAGGAACAAAAAGCAAAGTCTTCCTAATATAGTTTTAAAAAATTGAATAATGCAGACTATTAAGTGTACACATGTAAGGGTGCAGATATCCAGAAATTTTTAAATTAAAAGATAGAAGGATGCAATTTTCCTCCTTATTTCAGGACTAATGAAACAAATCAAGGAACTTTTTTTCTAAGAAAAACTAAATTTAATTACTCCATTTAGAATCCAAAATTGCACAGAAAGAGATGTCAAGAATAATTTTATAACAAAAATATTTTATTTATATAATTGTTCCTTATGTATAAGGAATCCCTATACAAAGGTCTCATTCTAAACCTAACACATTAAGAAAAGAATTTTTTTTCAAACTATCATTTGTGATTGAAAGATTGTATAGAGTTTGTTAAATCATTTACATGTCCCTTGATAAATGCACACCTTGGTTATTTGGGGAAAGAAAAAACTTCTAGAGCAGAAAAGAGAAAAAGGAAAAAGAAGTGAAAATATTAGTATTTTTCCTCAACTTCTAGGTAACACTGGAGAATGGAGCAAAAGGAAATGAATACTGTTTTCCTAGATTCCTGGATTAAGTGATGCTTTTGCAAATTATAATCTGAGTTCTATGCTTTATAGCTAAGAACAACAACAAAAGGAAAGACTCCGAAAAGGCTTCCTCAGGCTTTAGTGTCCACAGGAGTCAACAAGTTTGCTCAACTAACAGAAATAAATGGGAAAAAAAAGTTTTTTTGCAAGGGTCAGTACTGTTTTTGACTATATGTAATCTCAGCATTATGATAAATTATTTTGTTAACTAGCATTTTCACTTAGTTATACTTACTATTAAATAAAGCAACCCCATCTGCATTGTAGTAATATAAATCTAGCTATTCCCCAATGCATGCAAAAAGCTTCACTGCTTGCAATAGCATGACTCTCCAAGTCCAATCATCCAGGCTGTTTGCTGCAACATTCATCTGACTAGTATTAAAGACAATGATTATAAAAATAGTGGTAACCTACAGTTACAGAAAGCTTTGGTGAATGCCCCACATTGTGAATTTTTCATTCATTGTTGAAAAGGATGCATTATAATCAGAACACCTGGGGATTTCTGACAATGCTGCTGGAAATATAAAATGGTACAAACCATTTTGGAAAACAGTTTGGCAGTTTCTTAAAAGGTTAAACATATACTTATGACATGGCCTAGCAATTCAACACTTGTTATTTACCTGGAGAAATGAAAACATATGTTCACAGAAATACTTGAACATGAATTTTCATCGTAGTTTTATTTGTAATATCCCCAAACTTGAAACAACTTAGATGGACATCAAGAGGTGAATACATACAAAGGGACAAGACTGAACAGTATAAGAAGGAACGGAATAGATATACAAGCAACAAAATGTATGAGTCTCAGAAACATCATGCTGAGCAAAAGCTGCCAAGCACAAAAAACTAGATATTTTATGATTCCATTAATTTCAAACTGTAGAATAGGAAAAAAATAATCAATAGTGAAAAGCTGATTCGTGGTTCTCTGGGGCCAGTGATCTTAGGAAGAATTTACTGCAAAAGCCCAGCTGTGAACTCTTTGAGACTGATGACCATATTCTGTATCTGTACTTGCTCAAAGTTGCACAGGTGCATATCTGCTGAAGCTCATGTAAAATTTCTCCACTAAAATGTTTTTATTATATGTAAAACTACCCCCAATGTTTTTTAATGGACTTAAATATTGTGATAGAATTTTCTTTTCTAAAGAGAAAGAATATGACTTTTAACGCAAAGTGATCATTAAAACTATTACTCAGATTTGTAGCTTACACTAACTGTGATCTATTATTAATTGTCCCCACAAAGGAAGAACTACAGAAGGTAAAACCATAAACAGTATATTCTTCACCATTTTAGTGTTCCAAAAAATTGACAGATCTACAAAGTAAACATAGAGAATATTTTAAACATCTTTGACAGAGTATTTAATTTTGTTAGAATTAATATAGAAATTATTATAGATAACAGAGGGGAAAACCTCACAAAAATTCATAAAATAATGTTGCAAACCTCTTTGATCAGTTAACAGTTTTTACTATGTTCATGTAATTCTAAAATCATAAAGCCATATATGTTCTTCTACTTCATTTAAGATATTTTGATACCTGGAATTAGCACAACATTGTAAATCAACTACACTCAGATAAATCTTTTAAAAAGTTATTTTGATTCAAAAATGTCACTGGTATACATAATATCACCCATGAAATTAAAAGATGCTTGCTCCTTTATGACAAACCTAGATGGCATACTAAAAAGCAGAGACATTATTTTGCTGACAAAAGTCCATATAAACAAGGCTATGATTTTTCCAGTAGTCATGTATGGATGTAAAAGTTGGACAATAACTAAAGCCGAAGCTGAAGAACTGATGCTTTTGGACTATGGTGTGCAGAAGACTCTTGAGAGTCCCTTGGACTGCAAGAAGATAAAATCTGTCAATCCTAAAGGAAATCAGTCCTGAATATTCATTAGAAGAACTGATGCTGAAGCTGAATCTCCAGTACTTTGGCCACTGGATATGAAGAACTAACTCACTGGAAAAGACCCTGATGCTGGGAAAGATTGAAGGCAGGAAGAGAAGGGGAAGACAGATGATGAGATGCTTGGATGGCATCACCAACTCAATGGACATGAGTCTGAGCAAGCTCCAGGACTTGGTGATAAACAGGGAAGCCTAGCATGCTGCAGTTCATGGGGTCACAAAGAGTTGGACACAATTGAGTTACTGAACTGATGCATAATGTCATAGAGTTTCTATTTCATAATGCCAAAAATTTAGTCAACAATAATTTTTAGAGTAAATATCATGTTCCCAAACTATACACAGGCTCCCCTTAATTCACAATATGAATTTAGAAAGTTCATTGTTTTCCTAATGCCAATCCTTTTCTATACCATATTTCTGACTTTTCAAGCAAAAAAAAAAAAAAAATCAGAAACAGTACAGAACTTTCAGAATCAGCAAAACTCTTTTCCTAAGGAACATACTATTAAACCCAACTACGCTGAGTTCCAGTAGTAGACTTCCTCCGTTTCACAAGTTCAAATTGCAAGACTACTAGACAAGCTCACTGTAAAAGAACATTGTCATTAGTCAACAAGTGTATTAAAACACACACACATAACAACTGCTGAAAACCACATATAATTGGACTACAACATTTGTCACATTTTAACAGCTGAAATTAGGGTATATCTTGTAAGTGATGGTATTGTACAGTCACTAGTGGATGGCAGTAATGACAAAGAAGCAAAGAGAAAACAAAGTGAACATAAAACAGAGTATAAGTGACTATCGTATCAGTATACTCTATATATTCATATATATAGAATGCAGTGTAAGATAGATTTTAAAGTGTAAAAAATACAGAGGGTAAATAAGTAATGTTTAAAAGTTCAATCTCTTCAATAATTTATAATAATTGTAAAGTAAAAAAATAATAATAAATAAATAAAAATAAAAAATAAATAAAATAATTATAAATAGATATAAACCTGAAAAAAAACTCAAAATTTATCAATCAAAGTTATATTTACAAAACAAAGCAAAGAAATCAGTAATGGGAGAAGTTTGACATACTTCCGTAGTTACCTGCTAAAGAAAACCTCAGGAAAAATAAGATTTGAACAGGAAAATGAGCAAGCTTGATATAGATGTCTTATACAGAATATTGCATCAATAATAATTGAATTCAGTTTAGTCTCGAGCACACATGTAATACTTATAAACACTTATATCATAGGATTGGTATTATATACTTCATATTTTCTTTTATTTTGGAAAAAAGAAAGATACCAAGAAAAATCCCAATGAAGTTGAAACTTTAAACAGTAAACAGCTAAATAACTCATAAATAAAAGAATAAAAGAAAAAAATTATAGTAGATATTGTAAAGTAAGACTGAAAGTAAATAAAAATAATACCTATCAAATTATTGGAAATATAGTTAAATTAGAACTTTCAGAAATATAGCCTTAAATGACTAATATTTGGAAAGAAAAGAATAATAACATTTATTGAGCTATATGTGTAACATTAATAATTAGAAAGAGAAAGTTAAGATAAATTTTGGGAACCAGGAGAAAAAAAGATGACTTAAGAATAGAAATTAATGAATTGAAAAATCTAGTACTTGACATAGTCTGTGTTTTCATTTTGATCATCCTGCCATTCTGTTGGTATATACTTGTATCATATCATGGGTTTAATATGTTTATTACTGATGTTAATTAATTATGCTGACACTTTTTAATATATTAATTGACCATGGTTTCTTTAGTAAAATTCCTGTTTAAGTCATATCCACACTACCCCACTTATCTTTTATAAACTGAATTGTCTTTTTCTTATTAATTTGTAGATACCTTTATGTATTATGAATAAGTGCCTTCTATATGTTGGTATACATATCACACATAGTTTTCATTCTCTTAATTTTATTGGACATAAAATTTTAATTTTATTGCAATCTCATGTATCAATATTTTACTTTTATGCTTAGCAAAACTTGAGACTTATTTAATCAGTGCTCCTTAAAAGAAAAGCTATGACAAACCTGCATACCATATTAAAAAGCAGAGACGTTAATTTGTGACAAAGATCTGCATAGTCAAAGGTATGGTTTTCCAGTATTCATATATTGATGTGAGAGTTGGACCATAAAGAAGGCTGAGAGCTGAAGAATTAATGCTTTTGAACTGCAGTGTTGGAGAAAACTCTTGAGTCCCTTGGAATGCCAGGAGATCAAACCAGTCAATTCTAAAGGAAATCAATGATGCTGAAGCTGAAGCTCCAATACTTTGGCCATCTGATGTGCAGAGCTGACTCATTGGAAAAGACCCTGATGCTGGTAAAGACTGAAGGCAGGAGGAGGAGATGACAGAGGATGAGATGGTTGGATGGCATCACTGACTCAATGGACACAAGTTTGAGCAAGCTCCAGGAGATGGTGAAGGACAGGGAAGCCTGGAGTGTCTGCAGTCCATGGGTCACAAAGTGTTGGACATGACTGAGTGACTGAAGAGCAGAAACCATGTTTTGCCTACTGTAAGGTCATAAAGATGTTCTCCCTGGTATCTTCTGTAAGCTTTATTGCTTTATCATTCACACTCAAATTTACAGTCTATCTGAGATTGGTTTTTGTGTATGGTGTGATTATTAGGTGGAAATAACTTTTTTTCTGTTTGAATATTGAGTTTTTGCATTTATTAAAATAACCATACTTTTCCATTTTAATGTGTAATAGAAATTTTCTTAAGACTCAGGTGATCATAGAAGTAGTGATCTCTTTACAGAGTCTCTATCCTATGCCTTTTCTTTTTGCTTCTTCTCATGCCAATAACATATTGTCCAAAAACATTTTGATATTAGACCTTAGTATCTGAGAGTGTATGTGAGTTTTTCTTATTCAGCATTGCTGCTGCTACTGCTAAGTCACTTCAGTCGTGTCCGACTCTGTTGCGACCCCATAGATGGTAGCCCACCAGGCTCCCCCATCCCTGGATTCTCCAGGCAAGAACACTGGAGTGGGTTGCCATTTCCTTCTCCAATGCATGAAATATTAATGTGATTTTTGGTTCTTTGCCTTTCATATATATTTTTAAATAAATTTATCAACTTGCACAAATAGTGCTATGATATTGACAAGAATAAAATTTATTCTCTATATCAACCTTGGCATATTGGCATCTTTATGCTATTTAGTCTCCTAGCTCATTAATAAAGTATACCAGTAATTCAATTAGGCCTTTAAAATGTTTTCTCTATAATATCTGTAAAGAGTTTTATTTACAAATCATATATTTTCATTTGTTTTATTGACAGCTTTTGTTATCATATAACATGTCTAACATGTGGAATGCATTGGAATATATTTGACTTTTATATGTTGTATATCCAGGGACCTAATTATCTGCCTTATTATGTATGAAGGCTGTCCATACCTTCTTTTCATATTTCTTTGTACACAATCATGCCTTTTTGGGTGCTCAGTCACTCAGTTGTATCCAACTCTTTGCTCAAAATTAAGCTTTATATTTTGTGTAGATATTTTGTAGATAGCTTTTATTACAAATTTTTTTCCAATATCAGGTAACAGATTCACAGATTCTGGCGATTTAGGCATGGATATCTTGGGAGATATTATTCTGTATTACTTTGTTGCATAGGTGCTAAGTCATGTCTGACTTGTTTGCAACCCATAGACTGTAGCCCTCCAGGCTCCTCTGGCTATGGAATTTCCCAGGCAACAACATTGGAGTGAGTTGCTATTTCCTTCTCCAGGGGATCTTCCTGACCCAGAGATCATATCCATGTCTCTGGTGTCTCTTGAATTGCAGGCACTTTTTTACCACTGCACCACCAGGAGAATTCCATTATTTTGTCTACCACAAGCGATTGTGGATATCAGAAGCTAAATCAGCATCTAGCTATGCTTTTCAAGTACTGCATCTTTGCTGAATTTTTGTCTCTTTTTCTATTATTTACTTAGAAAGCTAAGCTAAATATTTAATTATGATTTTAAATTTATCTCTTGGTTCTGTCAATTTTAGCTTTGTATGACTTGAGGCTGTGTGATTGATGGATACAATTCTATTTAATGATTGGATTCACTCTTTCATTTTATGGAATGCCTTGCCTTTACTCTCATAGGACTTCTCTGTGGCTCAAATGGTGAAGAATCTGCCTACGATGTCAGCGACCAGGGTTCAGTCCCTGGGTTGGGAATATCCTCTGGAGGAGGGTATGGCAATGCAGTCCAGTATTCTTGCCTGGAGAATCCCATGGACAATGGAGCCTGGCAGGCTACAGTCTGCAGAGTCAGACAGAACTGAGGGACTGACTGCCTTTACTACTGCTGAGACAATATATACACTTTACAATATTTAACTCCTCCACCTGACTACACATGAGGTTTATATTATTGTTCTCATTCATTTTAATATGAAATGATCCTCTTCCTGAGATATCATGCTTCCTTGTGGAATAATTTTCTTTCTGCTTTGATATTTTTTTAGAATATTTTGGAAATTTTGTTCTAATGATTATAAAATCCCAAGTCCCATGAGTTTAAAGTTGTCTTCATTTTGACTTCAGTTTTGAAGTGTATTTTCTACAATTTAGAGTTTTACATAGATAAGTTTCTTTCAACATCTTCAAAGTTTTAATTGTTGGATTTAATGTTCCCTCATTCCTCTTGGCAAATAGCTCTCTTAATAATACTGTATATTAGAAGATGATTTTTAAAATTGGTGTTTTTACATTTTTCAGGTATTTTTAAAATGATATTTCCATGTGTGATCTTTTTTAAAAATAATTCTGATAGGTTTTTTTCCCCTTTTATTAATTTTTCAGTGTCTTTAGCTTACATGTCTTCTATTATTGCCCTTGCATTACCTGTTTTCCTTTTTCTAGCACTAAAATTACTTAAACTCTGATGATTATCTTCTGGATCTCATATATCTTTTATATTCATTTATATCCTTTTTTCTTCTGTATGCTTCACTCTGGATATTTTCTAATTGCATATTTTCTGTTGCAAAAATATTTCTTCCCATTTAAATATCTTTGCTGCTGTGACTGACCTGCTTTTCAAACCATCTCTGGAGTTCTTAATTTTTTGTAATATTATTTTAAAGTTGTACTTGATTATTTTATAGACTATGGAATGGTTGTTTACACTCTTATCCTGTCAACCTTTTACATACATAGTTAAAACAAGTTTATTTTATTTTTAAGCTCCATTGAAATCCAACTGATGCATAACATTGTGTAAATTTAAGGAGACGTGATAATTTGAGACATTATATATATATATATATATATATGTATATATTGCAAATGTGTATATATATTCACTATGTATATAGATATATTGCAAAATGATTACCACAATAAGATTAGTTAACACATTCAGCACCTCACATAATTAATTTTTGTGTTTAGGTTAAGAACATCTAAGACTCACTCTCAATATATCAATAATTCATCATTATTTTTATTTATTTTTAATTTATTTTTTACTGTGGTAAAAGTCACATAGTATAAAACATACTATTTTAAACACATTTACCAGTACAGTTAGGGGTATTAAGTACATTCTCATTGTTGGGCAACTCTTCTGAATTGCTATCATCCATCCCCTAAATTGTTCACCTTCCTAAACTGAAACTTTGTTCCCATTAAACACTAACTCCCCAAACCCCCTCCCAACCCTAATCCTCTACCCCTGGCATCTGCCAGTGTATTTTCTGATGGTATGAATTTGACTAGGTTATTATAAGTGGAATCCACCAGCATTTGTCAGCACCTACTGTATATTGGAATGCATTTTTAAGATTAACTTAAAAACAAACAAATTGTTAACTTTATCTCCATGTTCTATGCAGTAGGCCCTCACCAGCCCTGGTACCTCAGCTGTGAAGAATCTGCATGCAATGCAAAAGAACTTGGTTCGATTTCTGGGTTGGGAAGATACTCTGGAGAGGGATAGGCTAACTACTCCAGTATTCATGGGCTTACCTGGTGGTTTTGACAGTAAAGAATCTGCCTGCAATATAGGAGACCTGGGTTTGATCCCTGAATTGGGATGATCCCCTGGAGAAGGGCATGGCAACCCACTCCAGTATTCTTGCCTACCCATGGACAGAGGAGCCTGATGGGGTATAGCTCATGGGGTCACAAAGAGTCGGACACGACTGAGCAAATCAGCACAGTGGAGCACAGCGCCAGCCATCTGCTCCGTATGTGGTAGGGTACATGCATCAGTTCCAATCTCCCAATCCATCCCACCGCCATCCTCACCCCTCAGTGTCCATAGATTTCTTCTCTACTTCTGTGTTTCTGTTTCTGTTTTGCAGATAGGTTCATCTGCACCATCTTTCTAGATTCCACTGCTGCTGCTGCTGCTGCTGCTGCTAAGTCGCTTCAGTCGTGTCCGACTCTGTGTGACCCCATAGACGGCAGCCCACCAGGCTCCCGCATCCCTGGGATTCTCCAGACAAGAACACTGGAGTGGGTTGCCATTTCCTTCTCCATCTAGAATCCACATCTATACTTATTTTTCTCTTTCTGACTTACTTCACTCTGTGTGATAGTCTCTAAGTCCATCAATATCTCTGAAAATGGCACATGCCTATTCTTTTTTATGGTTGAGAGATCCCACTCCTCTGTTGATGGACATTTATGTTGCTTTCCTGTCCTGTTATTGTAAATAGTGCTGCAATAAATGTTGGGGTTCATGTATCTTTTGGAATTATGGTTTTCTCCAGATATATGCCCAGGAGTGGAATTGCTGGATCATATGTTCATTCTATTTTAGTTTTTTTAAGAAATTTCCATACCATTTACATTCCACCAACAGTGTAAGCAGGCTCCCTTTTCTCCATACCCTCTGCAGCATTTATTGTTTGCAGATTTTATAATGATGTCTATTCTGACTAGTGTGAGACGGTACCTTGTTGTAGTTTTGATTTCCATTTCTCTAATAATTAGTGATGCTGAACATCTTTAATGTACCTCATGGCATTCTGTATGTCCTTTTTGAAGGAAACTCTATTTAGGTCTTCTGCTCATTTTTTGATTGTATTGTTGTGTTTTTCGATATTGAGCTATATGCGGTGTTTGTATATTTTGGAAATTAATAATTTGTTAGTTGCTTCACTTGCAAATGGACTTCCCTGATGGCTCAGACAGTAAAGCATCTGCCTGCAATGCGGGAGACCCAGGTTTGATCCCTGGGTCGGGAAGATCCCCTGGAGAAGGAAACAGCAATCCACTCCAGTACTCTTGCCTGGAAAATCCCATGGACGGAAGAGCCTGGTAGGCTATAGTTTGTGAGGTCGCAAAGAGTCAGACACGACTGAGCGACTTCACTTTCACTTTTCATTTTCACTTGCAAATATTTTATCCCATCCTGTGGATTGTCTTTTCACCTTGTTTATTGTTTTCTTTGCTGTGCAAAGGTTTTAAGTTTAATTAAGGTTTCATTTGCTTATTTTTATCTTCATTACTCTAGGAGCTAGGTAAAAAAAGACCAGCTATGATTTATATTAAAGAGTGTTCTGCCTATGTTCTCCTCTAAATTTTATAGTGTCTGACCTTACATTTAGGTCTTTAATATGTTTGGAGTTTCTTTTTGTGTATGATGTTAAGGAGTGTCCTAGTTTCATTGTTTTACATTTAACCGTCCAGTTTTTCCAGCAGCACTTATTGAATAGACTGTCTTTTCTCTATTGTATATTTTTGCCTCCTTTGTCATGGATTAGGTATCCGTAGATGCATGGGTTTATCTCTGGGCTTTCTATCCTATTCCAATGATCAACATTTCTGTTTTTGTGCCAGTGCCATACTGTTTTAATTACTGTAGCTTTGTAGAATAGTCTGAAGTCAGGGAGCCTGATTCCTTCAGCTCTGCTTTGTTTTCTCAAGAATGTTTTGGCTATTTGGGGTCTTTTATGTTTCCATACAAATTATAATTCTTTTTTCTAATTCTGTGAGAAATGCCAGTGGTAATTTGATAAGGATTCTATTGAATCTGTATATTGCTTTGCATAGCATAGTAATTTGAACAATATTGATTCTTCCAACCCAAGAACATGGTATATCTCTCCATCTGTTTGTGTCATCTCTGATTTGTTTCATCAGTACCTTATAGTTTTTTGTGTACAGGTATTTTGCCTCCTTAAGTAGGTTTATTCCTAGGTATTTCATTCTTTTTGTTGCAATGGCAAATTAAATTATTGTTTTAATTTCTCATTCTGATCTTTCTCTAATAGAGTATAAGAATTTGTCATTATTTTTAAATAGAAATAATTTTGTTCTATAAAGGAGATAAAGTAATCTGCTGCTGCTGCTGCTGCTGCTGCTGCTAAGTCACTTCAGTTGTGTCCAACTCTGTGCAACCCCATAGATAGCAGCCCACCAGGCTCCGCTGTCCCTGGGATTCTCCAGGCAAGAACACTGGAGTGGGTTGCCATTTCTTCTCCAATGCGTGAAAGTGAAAAGTGAAATTGAAGTCGCTCAGCCATGTCCGACTAGTAGCAACCCCATGGACTGCAGCCTACCAAGCTCCTCCGTCCATGAGATTTTCTAGGCAAGAGTACTGGAGTGGCTTGTCATTGCCTTCTCCAGTATAAAGTAATCTACAAGGATACCAAGAAAGTTGTGTCCTTACCATCGAGTGTATGGTAAAAAAAATGATGTAGGAAAACCACAACAAATATTATCAATAGATGTGGAAAATACCTTTAAATACCACAAATTCTAAGCACTTAAAATTAAAGTTGATGATATTATTCTTAATGAAAGACATCTCAGTTCAGTTCAGTCACTCAGTCGTGTCCGACTCTTTGCGACCCCATGAATCGCAGTCCGCCAGGCCTCCCTGTCCATCACCAACACCCGGAGTTCACTCAGAGTTGCGTCCATCAAGTCAGTGATGCCATCCATCCATCTCATCCTCGGTTTTCCCCTTCTCCTCCTGCCCCCAATCCCTCCCAGCATCTAAATCTTTTCCAATGAGTCAACTCTTCGCATGAGGTGGCCAAAGTACTGGAGTTTCAGCTTTAGCATCATTCCTTCCAAAGAAATCCTAGGGTTGATCTCCTTCAGAATGGACTGGTTGGATCTTCTTGAAGTCCAAGGGACTCTCAAGAGTTTCTCCAACACCACAGTTCAAAAGCATCAATTCTTCAGCACTCAGCCTTCTTCACAGTCCAACTCTCACATCCCTACATGACTACTGGAAAAACCATAGCCTTGGCTAGATGAACCTTAGTCAGCAAAGTAATGTCTCTGCTTTTGAATATGCTATCTAGGTTGGTCATAACTTTTCTTCCAAGGAGTAAGCGTCTTTTAATTTCATGGCTGCAAGTCACCATGTGCAGTGAGACATCTAAATCTCCTATAAATAAGTCAAATTTAGATATCAAAACATGAAGAGTGGTTCAGCAAAATTATTGTAGGTCATTAAAATTTGATGTGAAACTTTAATATCTAAAAAGAAATTTTAGCAACATTAGTGAAATATGGAAGAAAATGAAATATCATCTTTGCATAAAATAATGTATAAACCATATACAAGGAATTAAATAAATGTACATGATTAAAGTTACATGATTGAAAATTTCATGTAACATAATACTTGTATACTCTCTAAAATTTTTTCACTTTGGAAAATTTCCTCCAATGTAATTTTAAAGTAAGCTGCTTTAGATATACTTTGTTTAGTATGTATACTGAATAATTGTCAGTGAAAAAATAATCAAGAATTTCATACTAATAAATATTCTTAGAAGAGCTTATGTTTCAAAAGTATTGTGACTTTGTTCCTTTTTTAATTTTCATAATTCATTTTTACTGATTTATTGCTATTTCCTAGACAACTACACCCAAAATATCATTCCTAGTTTCAATAGTACAAGATAAGCATCTTTGTAAGTGAAGACAGTCTCCTTTTAACACTTCGAAAGTACTTTACCAAGTGCAACTACATTGAAGACAATAGCTACGTACTATAATATTTATGAAGATGAAGATGACACTTATGAAAACTTAAAGTTATGGAGTATTTATTATATTCCAGGCATTATACTAAATGATTAACATTTATTATCCATTATCCACAATAGTCCTGTAAAAATACTGCAGTTTGAACATGTAATTTGTTCAATATTATTAATTAGTACTTGTGTTAGTTGGGGCTTCATGTAGCTTGTCATAATTTAGAAATGGCCTCCTAAAATATTTCACAATATGCCTCTCATTGTGTAATATTTGATACTAGCATATACATGAATTTAATTCTCTATCAGGAAATCTTAAAAATTAAGCTGAGAGGTATTTTGAAAAAAATTTATTTGGTTTTTGAGTAACCCAAGAGAACAAAATAAAGTACATTTCTAAATATGTAATGTTATCAAATGTGTTATACTAGATATTAAAAGAAGAATAATTACTAGTTATACAAATTCAATGCCTGTTAAATAGGCATTTTGCTAAACTGATATTGTTCTATTTCCATCAGTTAGGTTCCTCAATGGGTCAATTTATAACTACCTAATAGTTAATTTTCCAAGATATTTTTAGTCATGTGTTGTCTATAGAATATTTTAATTAGCCTTATGAACTTCAATTAATATCTAAACATGATTCTAACCTCATTTATATTTTAATTTAATAAAATCACCATGAACACCATCAGGTCATAGAATTATATGATTGAAATTGTTTCTGGCAAGTGCTATCCCCCAAAATCCTTAATTAATTTCCCTTGAGAGTCCCTTGGACTGCAATGAGATCCAACCAGTCCATCCTAAAGGAGATCAGTCCTGGGTGTTCACTGGAAGGACTGATGCTGAGGCTGAAACTCCAATACTTTGGCCACCTCATGAGAAGCGTTCACTCATTGGAAAAGACCTAATGCTGGGAAAGATAGGGGGCAGGAGGAGAAGGGGATGACAGAGGATGAGATGGCTGGATGGCATTGTCAACTTGATGGACATGGGTTTGGGTAGACTCCGGGAATTGGTGATGGACAGGGAGGCCTGGCATGCTGAGATTCATGGAGTCACAAAGAGTGGGTCATGGCTGAGCGACTGAACTGAACTGAACTGAGCATCCAGTTGTGGAATCTCAGTATGAAATGAACAGCAAAAACTGATTATCTGAGAACTGTCCTTAACTTTTGTGTAGATTTTGTGTGTGTGTTCATACACTGAATAAACTAGAATCAAAATATGTATGCCTCCTTATTATCATTAGCCTAAGTTTGTTATGCCATAAAATGCCTATAATGTCATTCTTTGATGAAAGGCCTTATCTTCATGGGTTCTGGACTTTACCCAAGTTATCTGAAACCCAAAAGGGGATATACATAAAACTTTTTGATTATATGTGGGATTCTGATGTGAAGCTGTGGTATATAAAAGAATGTTCAAGAACAAAATTGATAGGTAGGGAGATAATACATTTGCACAACAAAATGTAAATCAGTGTTTTCAAAAGAATTAAACATTAAAAGAGAACAGTGATTAGCAATCATTTCCTTACAAAATGAAAATACAGAGCGTATATATATTTGGTTTAAATTCTGTAAGAGCATCCCTATTGATGGCTATTTTCCCAAAATTTCTGAGAAAAAGATGTGAATTTCCTTGACATAATTGTCAAAATGTCAAAGAATGTACTGTCTTCTAGGTATGTATAATACTTTATATAAACTATTTTTTAAGATATTGTTTTCAGAGATACTTCGGGTCACAGCCTTCTGTAATTTAAGTACATTTTCTTCCTCATTTATCTGTTTAATGTTGTTCCTTCTTTTCTACACATGTACAATTAGATACAAATTCATTTTTCTCTACTTAAAGTTAGTTGAAATATAGATATTTGAATTTAAAACCTGGACTAATGGAGTCAGAAAAGTTAGCAGATTGTTTCTGATGAAATTTCATGGATCAAATTGCTTTGCTAACACTGATATGCTTTAGATTGCTGTGCATTGCCATTCACCTATTCCACTTGTAATCTGCTCTTTAGAAATGGTGCTAAACCTGGAAGTCTTTGCTCTCTCCAGTGAAAGAGAAATATCCCTTAGCTTAAAGATGTGAACTGAGTGGTTGTCAGTTATAAAGAAATAAATGCTCTACTGACATATCAATGGCTTTTATTTTTAAGTGTAAAATATACCCAGAAGCAAACACATCTATTTTACATATGGGGACAAAATCAGTGTTCAGAGGAAGCTACTTGCAGTTTATTCCAAAGATCATGAATTATAACAAAAATATAAGTGAAAAGAAAAAGAACTTATGATAAAACCACTGTAACATTACAGTGAATTTTAATAACAGAGCAAGTTTTTTTTTAAGAATACCTTATATTTTATGTAGGACAATCATATTTACTGTATAAAATACTATTTTATTTCATAATAGGAAATTCACTCTATCGCTACGGCAGATACACTATGTTTCATCCTTAAAATCATTCTATCCCAGCTGAATATACATTTAAAATTGAAGCTTTAAAATATAGTATATGTCAGCCTATTACAAGTGTTTTCTTCAGAGGAGAGTGGTTGGTTTTTGTAGACACAATGTAAAATCTTTATGTTCTTTACTCATATTCTTCAGTGACTTTTAAAAAGCATGTACACTAGATATAGACTTATCTGGTGCCTCAGAGGTAAAGAATCCACCTGCCAATGCAGAAAACGTGAGTTCAGTCACACTGGGAAGATCCCCTGGAGAAGGGAATGGCAAACCACTGCAATATTCTTGCCTGGGAAATCTCATGGACCAAAGAGCCTGGTGGGTTACCATCCATGAGGCTGCAAAAGAGTCAGACAGGACTGAGCGACTAAACAATAACAGCAATACTAGAGACAGAGAAATGGTGGAAAGAATTACTACAATAAGGAAGCAACAAGGTGTATCATTTTCCAGACAATCTGTAAGTGGTAACATACTCCAAAAAGTGATATGATACTTTTACCTACAATCTTTAAATATTCTATTAAAGTTGGAAGAAAAAGGTAATCTATCTATCCTTTATTCAGTTAACCAGATATTTATGTTTTGTTTTGATTTTAACGTAATTTGGTGTGTAGAAACCTCTGGAACTAGGATTTTAATGTGATTATGTCAGAAAGCAGTCTCCTTATGTAGGAGCCATCTGAGGAAAGAAGAACCAAGCACATCCCCTGTCCCTTCTCTGGCTCCATCCTAGGGCAGGTATCCAAAGACTACAACCTGTTTACAGTATCTGATGCTGCCCTTCCTGTCAGAGCTCCATGATCTGAGCCATCACTTCTCTTAGTGACACATTTCCTCATTACCTCTGGTCTTTCATTGCACTGCTACTAACAACAACAATGACATTAAACTTTTTATCATGACTTATTTAAAGACATTTTTGCATATGTTCCAAAAAAACCTATATCCTAGAATCTCTATAAAGGAGACTCAGCAAATGCAGACTTCTAGTACTATGGAGATGTGGTCTCAGGAAGAGATTTAGGCCTGTGTAGAACCTATAACTGAAGGAAGAATGGTTAACCACACAGGAGTCACAAGAGATCTTTGTTCCTCTGGAAAAAGGCCTAACTTAAGATGTTTTCTTGATTTCTAAATTTTTTGTCTACATTTTTGGTCATGGATGACCAGAATCTGAGAATGCAAGTGGTCAAATGGTCAAGGCACTCTTGGATTCCAGACAACTATTATATGCAGATAGATGGAGATACTCCCTAGAACCAAGCTCCTTAGCTTAGAGCATTTCAGTTACATGACAGAAAGTAATCCAAAGACTAGTGGATGTTATGGCTATATATTGTTTCAAAAAATCTTTTCAAAACAAAATAATTAAAATACTCATCCTAGAATTTTTATAGAATATCTAAGATCCTAAAACTGCATTTCAAGGTTCGGTTCAGTTCAGTTCAGTTCAGTTCAGTTGCTCAGTTGTGTCCGACTCTTTGTGACCGCATGAATCACAACACGCCAGGCCTCCCTGTCCATCACCAACTCCCAGAGTTCTCCCAGACTCACATCCATCGAGTCAGTGATGCCATCCAGCCATCTCATCCTCTGTCGTCCCCTTCTCCTCCTGACCCCCATTCCCTGCCAGCATCACAATCTTTTCCAATGAGTCAGCTCTTCACATGAGGTGGCCAAAGTACAGGAGTTTCAGCTTTAACATCATTCCTTCCAAAGAAATCCCAGGACTGACCTCCTTTAGAATGGATTGGTTGGATCTCCTTGCAGTCCAAGGGATTCTCGAGAGTCTTCTCCAACACCGCAGTTCAAACGCATCAATTCTTCAGCTCTCAGCCTTCTTCACAGTTCAACTCTCACTTGCTCAGATATTAAATGACGGGTAAAAACTTGAGAGTCCTCCAAATTTGTATTGTGCATTGAAAACCAGAAATGATGCTACTTATATTGGTGCTGAAGCCATTGATATTAATAAAAACTAATGATATCATTTGCATAGTTTTGCTGTATTATAGGCACGATCCTACTCCTAAAAACACCAAGATAAGAAAAACACTATTGCATATATATATATATGTTTTGGAAATCGAGTCAGAAAATTGGTTTGCCTAAGTTTCAAAATGAATGAAAGGGGACTCAGAATTTGCACTAATGTCTGCATGACTGTAACATCTGTGTTTTTTTTTTTTACCACAATAAATAGAACATTGAGCATTAGGACATAAATGTTTGCCCTTCTGAAGATATACTTCATCCTTCAGAGACAATGTGCCTTTCTCTAACAATGTATCATTAAAGCAAAAAGAGTTTCAGGGGATCTTTTAAAACTAATGAAATTTGTGAGGTCAATATATAAACTTCTTTTCATGCTTATTAATGTCCAATGCTATTTTTAAATATACTGTATACAGTATATAATTGTATACAAAATTGTATACAATACACAAAATTACAGATTGCACTTTCTAGGCTTCCCTAGTTGTGCAAACAGTAAAGCATCTACCTGCAATGCAGGAGATCTGGGTTTGACCCCTGGGTTAGAAAGATCCCCTGAAGAAGAAAATGGCAACCCACTCCAGTATTCTTGCCTGGAGAATTCCATGGAGAGAGGAGCCTGGTGGGCTACAGTCCATGGGGTCACAAATACTCGGGCATGACTGAGTGACTAACACAATCTTCCAAATGAAATTAAATATTTTGTATTTTCTATAAGTTAAATAATGCGAGATTGGCAAAGCAGTTGTCTCCTAATTTTTATTTTGAATAAGGAAAAGTTTGTTTCTACATTTGGCTGTCTATGAATTTCAAACTCTTAAATTTGTGTTGTAAGATATACTACCTTATTCATATGGGGTCCCCATTACAAATCATTTCACAGATTTATTTAATTCATAACATTGCAGTTAGTCTTACTGAAGAAACTATTTGGGACAAAATATGATTAGCTAATCCAAAAAATCTCCTTTTGGACTTTTATGCATCTTTTTAAAATTCTAATTTGTGCGTACATTTAGAAATATAAAGCTTCTTGACAAATTTATCTTTGTCCAGGAAAAGTTTTCCCCCCAAATGGCAGTATTTTTATACAGTCTAAAATGTTTTTAAATAAAAATTCTGAAAACTCTAACAATTATATCTAGTTATCAGATTTCTAGAACCTAAAAACATAACTGTGTTCCAGCCTTTATACCAGTTTTTTGAGTTAGAAATTGAAATAAGCCACAAGATTGCTGGACATTTTATATGGCCAGGGCAAACACAGGGGAAAGCTAAAATTAAAGAGTTAAAAGTAGTAAGAAAACTTTGTCCTTATGGGCCATGATCTCTCTCCACATCATTTTTTGCCAAACCACAATAAATGACACATAATGTATCTACCTCATCTTTTTGTGCTTTTACCATATCCAATATTTATAAACATTTTTCTAAGCACCAAGATGTTATGGCTTTTTCTCTCCAGGGGTACATGGTTAGGTAGCCTGGAAAAAAACTGACACCAAAGAGGAAGCGATACAAAAACACTATCACGGAGGAAAACTCAAAGTTCTATTGGAACTCTGAATCCCCAAAAGGGATAGATGTTGGCTTGGGCAAGGAAGGTAATGAGAGCTAAGTCATAAGCTATTTGACATTAGACAGATGGAGAAAGAATGAAAAAACTAAGAATATTGATAGAGAAATCTCTGTTTACAAACTCAAGGGAGTTTGGGCAACTGTATATTAAGTATTACTTGAAACAAAGATAATAAGCAAGAATGAGGAAGGTATTTGATGACTTGCCAAAAATATGACTTGATTCCAAAACTGGTGCAGAAACAATTGGTTGGATTTTATTTAGTAGGGGAACAAGCATTCATGTATTTCCAGATACTCCTATGTCAGTTTCTACTCTTCCCATTCTCTCTCAGATCTAGTTATTAATATTAGTAATAATAAGTAAGGTGTTATGTGTCCATTTACCAGTTGTGATCTGGGTTTTCTGAAGTTCTCTAAAGTATACAAGGCTGATTTTCTAATGGTGTAAAAAATTAGATCATAATAAATATTGAAATAAATTTTGGAACAGCTGGATGACTTGTCCACAAACTAACTGACTCACAGGCGATACATGTCACCTATCTTGTTCACTTACGTGGTCATCTCTACTTTTATATTTACATAGAAATATGAAGGTTATGTTGAATAGATTCTTAATGTCAGTTCATGCTATCAGATTTTAAATGTTAAGGCTCATTCAATATTTTGATTATTGTATAACCAAATGAAAAGTAATAGAAAAAATAAAAATTGGAGGTAATTGAGTTGAAAATGCTTACTCTTGTATTCATTGCATTGGAAAGGTTTCTGGATTAGACTATAAGAGAATAATATAACTTCTGATGATTATCAAATACATACAATTTAAGGGAAAAACTTTCCCTAAAAATATAGTGTGGGGGGGGGGATAATTTCTATTTTTCTGAATTCTTGTTTGAGACTACTGTGATAAAATATTCACAAGTGACATTAATATGAGACTAACTCCTTAGCATGACTTAGAATTCAGGATTAAATATTACCTTAATTGGGAAAGGGAAAGGAATAATGTAGGTCTTTTGGAGGAGAATCAATGATTTTCAGGAAAGAGGAATAGATGGAAGGTATGAGTTTGTGACAAAGTATGCTTGGATATGGTATCAACTGTTAGTTTCTTCTTCCATGATGAGAGTTAGTCTTTCCAGGCTGATGAAATTTCCAGGGGGGAGATTTTGGACAGTTGAGTTTCATTTGAAAGATGTGCCTTTAGGCAGATAATAAGCATTCTTCGGAGAAAGTTTCTGCTTCCATTTGCTAAGTTTTAAGTACTTTGTTGATTAGTGGTTCAGTGATATCTGACTCTTTTGAAATCCCATGGACCATAGCCTGCCTGGCTCCTCTGTCTATAGGATTCCCAGGCAAGAATACTGGAGTGGGTTGCCATTTTCTTTTCTGGGGAATCTGTCCACACCAGGGATCAAAGCTGCATCTCCTGCATTGGCTGACAGGTTCTTTATCACTGAGCCACCCAGAAAGCCTTTTTAAATGCTTACAGATGAAAATAATATACCAAACCAGCATATTCCAGGGTGACATATTCTGCCCCTGATTGCTGTACAAAAGGGGACACAGTGTTTTTAATATAGCTTCAATACATACAGTGATTATAAGGAGTAATAACTTTATATCTGTTTAGTTATGTGATTGTTAAACACTGAGTAGAAATATCTAGAGAAATTGTAACAAAATATATAAAGCTAGTATAAATGTTTTATACCTGTTATCAAGTATAAATATAGTATAGAAATACTAAGCTACTAGAAAAAAAACACATAACTTCTTATTTTAATATGTTTAGTAAAAGAACAGTGGGAAACAGTCACACATAGAAAATGAATATAGTGAAGAGTCTTCCTAATAGCAAAATTGTAGAAGAAATCGTTCAACTCACAAAAGCGATCACTGACTTTTTAAAAACAATGATTCATACTTGAATGCCCATTTGAGCCGGCATGAAGGATTTTATAAAGAGATGATGTGCATAAATAGCCTCTGATGAGAAGAAAGCATATGAGTGTGTGTATATGTCTTCAGAATTTGGCAGTTGTTTAAAAATTATGTTTATATGTAGAATACTTTTATTTAGCAAAAATGCACTTGAAATGTGTCTAGTATGATAAACTAAAATTTTAATTAATTTTAATGACAATATAAAAGTGAAGCCGTGTGTTATGAGCTGTATTATGTCCTTCCAAAACGCATATACTAAAATTCCAACCCCTAGCACCAATATCCATGAACTGTATTTGGTGACAGGATCTTGAAAGAGGCAATTAAGTTATAGTAAGGTCATATGCTGCTGCTGCTGCTGCTGCTGCTGCTGCTGCTGCTGCTGCTGCTGCTGCTGCTAAGTCGCTTCAGTCGTGTCCGACTCTGTGCGACCCCATAGATGGCAGCCCACCAGGCTCCTCTGTCCCTGGGATTCTCCAGGCAAGAACACTGGAGTGGGTTGCCATTTCCTTCTCCAATGCATGAAAATGAAAAGTGGAAGTGAGGGCTCTCAGTCATGTCCGACTTTTAGAGACTCCATGGATCACAGCCTACCAGGCTCCCCTATCCATGGGATTTTCCAGGCAAGAGTACTGGAGTGGGTTGCCATTGCCTTCTCCGAAGATCATATGGATGAGCCCTAATCCAAGATGACTGGTGTCCTTATAAGAAGAGGAGAATAGAACACAGACACATTATGGAGGGGAGATCAAGTGAAGACATAGGGAGAGGATAAAGCAACAAGAGAACCCGGACTAAAACCAATTCTCCTAACACCTTGATCTTGAATGTCTAGCTCCCAGATCTATAAGAAAACAAATTTTCATATTGTTTAGGCCACCCAGTCTCTGATACTTTTATATAATAGCACTAGAAAATTAACACACAGTGTAAAATATAGCTTTATCTTTTTATGGGACAATTGAAAATCTAACATCCAAATTGAGATATACTGTAAGTTTTAGATACACCCTATATTTCAAAGCATTCCTTTGCAGTAAATAATATGAAATGTATATAGCTGTAGTGTATGCAGCTGTATGTATGTGTATGTAATGTGTATGTATGTAGTGTATATATGTAGCTGTAGTGACTACATGTAGAAATCACAATATTCTCCATATGTTGTTTTCTATACTTATTAGATTGCTTTAAATATGCTATTAAAATTAAGGTCACTTTGTTTTTCTTTTTTAATGTGATATTTTTGCCCTTTTTAGTATATCTAACAGTAAATTTAAAATCATTTATATTGCTTATATTATGTTCCTATTAGAAAGCTACGTTCTAGACATTCCTCTGGCTGTAATATAAGGAAATAGGAAAACTAGTTAGATGGAAGGTAAGATCATATGAGCTCAGATCACATATTTTTAGACTTGGCATGGATCTTAAAGTAATAACTTGCCACTGATTTTAAGCATTCTGGTTAGACATAGATGCTACCATAGATACCTCATTTTCTATAAAACTTTTCCCTGATTCTGAATGATGGTCACTATATGTATTTTTCTAGCATTTCTTTCTGATGTATATCATAAAGAGATTTTAAATGTTATGTTTCTGACTTCTTAACCAAATAATTAAGTTTGAAATTTTTTTTATTCTAAGCCTGTTGTTGGTTTCTGAATCTTAAAAGATGTATTAACGTAAGAATGGAATTTTACATGTCTTTTTGCCAAAAGCATAAACAGTATGCTTTTTTAAATTATTTACAACATCAAATGTCTCTATGGAATCATTCCTTTATTACAGTTACATTCCTTAAAAAGTGGACTGAAATAGAATGAAAGTAAATTTTTCTACTAACATATAAGATTGGTAGGACATAACTATAATGAAAGAAAATGATCTCTTGATTTTCGAGAGTAAACTTTACCACTTAAAAATAAAAGATCTAAGAATGAGGTTTAAAAAACTATTATTTAAAAGCAACACATTGCCCATCATATGCCATAATTCAAGACTTCTGAATAAAAGACAAATTCTCAAAATAATTTGTATATAAGTTACTGTTTTTAACAAAGGTAATGTCTCAAAGTAAGAGGAAAATTTAAGTGTTCGTTCTTTCTGCAAGATAATCCAATAAAATATCATGAAAATTGACTTTTATCCATTCATCATTAGAGAGTAGAACAAGGTAAGGTATACAGAGCAATTATGTCTCATCATCTTATGACATTATGTTCTATTAATTTAAGAAGATTGCCTTCTCTCTTCTTGATAAACTCCACACAGTGGCCTGTTTTAGGCCTACTGAAAATTTTACATTGATAAATCAGGTGTAATGAATTTTGGTTCACAGATACAGTCTTGGGCTCTTTGGGCACATTTCTTGAAAAGATCATCAGTTATGATACAGATAAAGAGACAGTAAGTCATTTCTTGATGCCTTCCTTTTGGAAACTCAGGAACTATACCTGTCTGCCTAAAGATTCAGAAAATTTCCAAATAAATACTTTATGTTTCAGAGCATTTAATGATATAGAAAACATATTTAAGGTTTAGCTGTATTGCTATGAAATACGTAAGAGGAAAGCAAGTCATTATAGCCCATTAGTCTAGAAATTGCTTAAGTCTGTTTCTATGAGTTACCTTACAAAATCTCAAGTCCTACCTACTGTTATAGACTCAGTGGTTATTAATGAAGCTCTGTGAACAAAATAACAATACAAAAGCTATCTGGCAAATAGTATATTTAAAATTATGAGACTTAAAAAATAATATTTTCATAAGAACAGTCCTTGAGGGTAGTGATGTAGGCACCTACTGATCAAGATGAACTACCTTAGACTTGGCTGTGAATAGCAGTGAATTCATATTGTTGTTCTGTCATTAAGTTCTATCTGACTCTTTGCAACCCCATGGACTGTAGCATGCCAGGCTCATTTTCTGAAAGATAAGTTTAGTCACAATATTTTATATGAATGTAAATGCTTTACAGAGAAGTTGCCATTCTTGTTCTGTACATTACTGACAAAGGTGAATTTGTATCTTAGGAAGAGAGGTAAAGTTAATGAAACAAGTACCTGTAAGCAGTGATAATTATTGATAAACCCATAGATTAAGAAGACTAGCTTTAAGTACTGAAGATATGTGTTCAGTCCCTGGGTTAGGAAGGTCCCCTGGAGAAAGAAATGGCAACCCACTCCAGTTTTCTTGCCTTGGAAAGCCCATGGACAAAGGAACCTAGCATGCTGTGGTCCATGGAGTCACAAAGAGTTGGACATGACTTAGTGACTAAACAGCAACAGCAAATAGCTCCAAGTGAAGGGATACAATAAGACATTCCACACATCACTAATCATCATGGAAATGAAAATCAAGTCCACAATGATATGTAATCTCACATCTATTAGAACAGTTGTGTATCATCAAAAAGACAAGGGAAAACAAATGTTGGCAAAGATGTACAGAAAGAGGAACAATTGGGTACTCTTGATGGGAATGTAAATTGGTATTGTTGTAGTTCAGTCACTCAGTGACGTCTCACTCTTTGCAACCCCATGGACTGCAGCATGACTGGGTTCCCTGTCCTTTACCATATTCCGGAATTTGCTCACACTCATATCCATTGAGTTGGTGATGCCATCCAACCACCTCATCCTTTGTCACCACCTTCTCCTCCTGCTCTCAGTCTTTCTGCTCTCAATCTTTCCCAGCATCAGGGTCTTTTCCGATGAGTCATCTCTTCACATCAGATGTGCTGTTGGTGGGAATGTAAATGTCACTATGGAAAATAGTATGGCAGTTCATCAGAAAATGACCCAAGAATCCTTGTTCTCAGTATTTATTTATCCAAGGGAAATGAAAACAGAATCTCAAAGAAACATCTGTAACTCCATGTCCATTGCAGCCTTATTCACTACAGTCAAGCTATGAAAACAACGTAAGTGTTGTCTGTTAAAGAGGGAATAGATAAAGATGTGACATATACATGCAAATATGTGATGTCCAGATAGATAGATAGATAGACAGATATTATATTCAATGATGAGAAAGAAGGAAACCACACTGCTTGTGACGATATGGATGGCATGCTTGAGGGTATTATATGTAGGGAAATAAGTTAGACAAAGATAGGATATGATATCACTTATATGTAGAATCTTAAGAAGCTGAACTTTGAGAAACTGAGAAGAGAGGGGTGGTTGTAAAGAGCTAGGGGCAGGGTGCAAATGGGTAGATGCTGATCAAAGAATACAAGTGTTCATTTAGGAGAACTACATTCTGGGAAGCTAAAACAGCATTGTCAATATAGCTAACAGTACAGTATTATACACATGAAAGTTGGTGGGGGGGGATCAGAGTTTTGAAGTATTTGCTTCTTATTTTCATTTCTAGCATATTCTATATGAAAAACAAAAGCAAATTATATATTTTCTATTATTTTTTTCAGAATACAAATATTCTCAACGTTAAGAAAAACTAATCTTACTGGTAAATTGAATTATAATGTAAATTAATTAAAGGTGCTTACTAAAAACATCATACCATAAATACAATGAAGCTGACCATCTATTCTGAATATTTGAATGTGATATACTCTGAGTTTCTCAAAGCAGAATACATCTGTATTTCTATTAATCATTCATTAAGCATAAAATGATTCCCAAGCTGGTCAAAACAGGACTACCTAAGGGGTAATTGTTTGAAGTTTCAGACTTTCCTGGCTTTACTACTGTACTCTCGTGTCCTCTAGGAGAGGAAAAGAGTCATAATTATTGAAATGGTGATGCATTCTGTCAACTTCACATCCACCAAGGAACTGATAAATTGTAATATAGGGTTTTAGCCATAAGATTAAAACAGAAAAAATTCACTATTGATACTGTGTCAGAAGTAAATAGAGATTTATTTAATCCAATGTCTAAGAGAAGAAAGGTGAAATGAAGGATCCTTGAGGTCAAAAATATACTCATTGGTTAGTGTTCAAAAGACAAAGATCATGGCATCTTGTCACATCAGTTCAGTTCAGTCGCTCAGTCATGTCCGATTCTTTGCAACCCAATGAATCGCAGCACGCCAGGCCTCCCTGTACATCACCATCTCCCAGAGTTCACTCAGACTCACATCCATCGAGTCAATGATGCCATCCAGCCATCTCATCCTCGGTCGTCCCCTTCTCCTCCTGCCCCCAATCACTCCAAGCATCAGAGTCTTTTCCAATGGGTCAACTCTTCACATGAGGTGGCCAAAGTACTGGAGCTTCAGCTTTAGCATGATTCCTTCAAAAGAAATCCCAGGGTTGATCTCCTTCAGAATGGACTGGTTGGATCTCCTTGCAGTCCAAGGGACTCTCAAGAGTCTTCTCCAACACCACAGTTCAAAAGCATCAATTCTTTGGTGCTCAGCCTTCTTTACAGTCCAACTCTCACATCCATACATGACTACTGGAGAAACCATAGCCTTGACTAGACGGACCTTAGTCGGCAAAGTAATGTCTCTGCTTTTGAATATACTATCTAGGTTGGTCATAACTTTTCTTCCAAGGAGTAAGCATCTTTTAATTTCATGGCTGCAGTCACCATCTGCAGGGATTTTGGAGCCCCTAAAAATAAAGTCTGACACTGTTTCTACTGTTTCCCATCTATTTCCCATGAAGTGATGGGACTGAATGCCATGATCTTCGTTTTCTGAATCTTGAGCTTTAAGCCGACTTTTTCGCTCTCCTCTTTCACTTTCATCAAGAGGCTTTTTAGCTCCTCTTCACTTTCTGCCATCAGGGTGGTGTCATCTGCATATCTGAGGTTATTGATATTTCTCCTGGCAATCTTGATTCCAGCTTGTGTGTCTTCCAGTCCAGTGTTTCTCATGATGTACTCTGCATAGAAGTTAAATAAGCAGGGTGACAGTATACAGCCTTGATGTACTCCTTTTCCTTTCTGGAACCAGTCTGTTGTTCCATGTCCAGTTCTAACTGTTGCTTCCTGGCCTGCTTACAGATGTCTCAAGAGGCAGGTTAGGTGGTCTGGTATTCCCATCTCTCTCAGAATTTTCCACAGTTTATTGTGATCCACACAGTCAAAGGCTTTGGCATAGTCAATAAAGCAGAAAGAGATATTTTTCTGGAACTCTCTTGCTTTTCCATGATCCAGCGGATGTTGGCAATTTGATCTCTGGTTCCTCTGCCTTTTCAAAAACCAGCTTGAACATCAGGGAGTTCACGGTTCACGTATTGCTGAAGTCTGGCTTGGAGAATTTTTAGCATGACTTTACTAGCATGTGAGATGAGTGCAATTGTGCGGTAGTTTGATCATTCTTTGGCATTGCCTTTCTTTGGAATTGGAATGAAAACTGACCTTTTCCAGTGTCACATCACTTCATGGCAAATACACAAGGAAGCAATGGACAGTGACAGACTTTATTTTCTGGGATTCCAAAACCATTGCAAATGGTGACTGCAGTCATGAAATTAAGACACTTGCTCCTTGGGAAAAAAAAAAAAGCTATGACAAACCTGGACAGCATATTAAAAATAAAGACATCACTTTTCCAACAAATGTCCATCTAGCCAAAGCTTTATTTTTTCCAGTAGTCATGTAAAAATGTGAGAGTTGGATGATGAAGAAGGCTGAGTAGTATGGAATTGATGCTTTTGAACTGTGGTGTTGGTGAAGACTCTTGAGAGTCCCTTGGACTACAAGGCCATCAAACCAGTCAATCTTAAAGGAAATCAGTCCTTAATATTCAGTGGTGGGATTGATCCTGAGGCTGAAGCTCCAGAACTTTGGCCACCTGATGCAAAGAGCTGGCTCATTGGAAAAGACTCTGATGCTGGGAAAGATTGAAGGTAGGAGGAGAAGGGGATGAAACAGGACAATATGGTTGGATGGCATCACTGACTCAGTGAACATGAGTTTGATCAAGCTCTGGGAGTTGATGAAGGACAGGGAAGCCTGTCATGCTGCAGTCCATGGGGTCACAAAGTGTCGGATAGAATTTAGCAACTGAACAAACAATAACAACAAATATGTGTAGCAGCTCCTTAAAGCTTTGGCATTATTTTCCCATTTTTAAGTCATTTCAAAGAAATTTTGAAGGGATGAAGTAAATATATGAGCTAAAGTCCCCCTCATTGCTTCTAGGATATGATTCAAATCAAAGTGAGGCTTAAAATGTTCTTCCTGCCTGACATCGTTATTTCATCTACTCTTACACTCCTCTTTCAGGCTTGGCTTACTTTAGTCACTCAACCATGCCAAGATCTTTCAACTCTTTGTTTTTGAACCTGCAGCTCTCCCTGCCAAAACCCACATGAATCTTATTCATCACTGATTAACTAAAACAGGACAATGTCTAGTAAAATGAAACTATTCAATAAAAAATATTAACATTTTATGTAGACTTTAAAAAATACAACAGCATAAAGTTCCCTCAGTGAAGTGTTCTACTAGCATAAATATAGCCAATACTCCCATGACTTTTTTTTTTTCATTTTAACCAAAATATGTGACATGAGCTACAGTATAAAGTATTTTATGAAATAGAACTTAAATGAATAAAATATATTGGCAAAACCACACATGAAAATCAGTTATATTACCATTTCTCCCAGAGACAAGTCTACCTTGGGCTCTTTCCATGAGAAATTAATTACTTATCATATTTTAAGACATTGTACTTTATACAATATGTTCATTAGTATGACAGTCCTATAGTATGTGCAGCCATAAGCTGTGCTTCCCTTTGAACATCAATTGATTTTGGCTTAATGGTGTACTGTTAATTTATTCCCCAGGCTGCTGTTTCTCACCTCTGCCAGGTCATAAATATGGACTGGTTGCTTTTCTATGTATTTTGATCCTATTCTCAATTAAATTCCCCATATCTACAATCCTAGGAAGGGAATGCATTTACTATACATGTATTTTCATGATAGTCACCTCTGCAAGTTGGTGAGCTGAACTCTTGAGACTCTCAGTATACTTATCTTTGTATGGGAAATATCCAAATATAACTGATACGTATGTTCAGACTTCCATTATATTTTCATAAGCCACACTAGGGGAAAAGAAGAGACTGAAAATGTACAAGGGTTTTAGCCTTTGAAGAACTTTTGTTTTCTTTTTTTCTATGTTAAAGAATGTGCATTTTTTTCATATAATAAGTAAATATTTTTAGGGACTAAGACAAAAGCTTTTATTAGCTGTATAAGCTTTCACAAAGGATCAGCCACAGAGAAATACAGTCTAAGACCTTTTTATTGACTGGCCTTTACATAGCACTGATTAAGTTCTGTTTGTACTTTTAAGTTGTTTGACTATATTAAATAATATAATCCTCACAATTGCTCCAAAAGTTGGTTGCTGTATTTATCTCCATTTTACTATCCATTTTATTAATGAGAAAGTAGACCCCAAAACTAACAATAGATATTTCATGCCATAGAGGTATTTGAACCCAAGTCATCTGTTTCCCTGGTGGCTCAGGGGTTAAAAGCATCTACCTGGAATGTGAGAGGCCTGGGTTCAATCCCTGGGTCGGGAAGATGCCCTGGAGAAGGAAATGGCAACCCACTCCAGTACTCTTGCCTGGAGAATCCCATGGAGGGAGGAGCCTTGTAGGCTACAGTCCATGGCGTCGCAAAGAATCGGACACGACTGAGTGACTTCACTTTCACATCTGTTTCCAAAGTCCATATTCTTTGCTACAAAGTTACAAAGGCTTGATTGTTCATTGACAATGTTTTAAATATAGACTTTTTAAAAAATAAACTGAGATATCAATACATAAAGTTACTGGGAGCTTGTATTTGATGCTTCTGTGTATTAATATTTGTTGACCTCAAATGATTATATAATAATCACTTCTACAGAAGCAACCAGACTCCCAGTCCTGGCTCTTCTCCACCTCCAAACTTTACCTTTCAGCTTGCTTCTGCCTGCATTTTTGCTTCAATCATGCTTAAAATGGCATGCTACTCCTATCCTTACCTTTAGCCTCTGCTATGACCCTCCATCACTGACGATGGACATGAGTTTGAGTGAACTCCAGTTGGTGATGGACAGGGAGGCCTGATATGCTGCAATTCATGGAGTTGCAAAGAGTCGGACACGACTGAGCGACTGAACTGAACTGATGACCCTCCTGGTGAGTACCAAACTTTAAGATTCACTCATAGGTACTTTTATAAAGTACTTAGTGACCTTCCAGATTGAATTGATGCCTTTCTCTTTTGGATCTCATGTATAGAATATTATCATAGTGCCTATTACATTTTATTGCACTCATCTTTTTTCATACATCTATCTCTATCAATTTTACTGTGAACAAATGAGGACTGGAACTCTGTCTCATTATATTTTGTATTTCTAGCACAATTCCTAACATAGAGTGGTAGGCAAAAAATTCTAGGCCAATGCATGAACAAATGAGTGAATATATGTTTAATACATATGTCCAAGATACTGTCATGGGGACATAAGAGAGTACCCCAAGTGTGCAAATACAAAATATGGATTATTGATGGCACCTGCTCTACTTTAGCTTAAATGGTTGGCCCCATTGATATTATTTATGCTAGTAGGGCTCAAGCAGTTCTATAGACTCTGTTTTGTTAGAAAGGTTCTTTTAACAGGGGCAAATAACTGTCAAGATCACAATTGTTACCTGCGTGTAGCATCATGAGCTCACAGAACATGGACAGTCACTTCTATCACTGCCTCAATAATCACCTAACCTCCCTACTGGAAACTGACACTACCAGTAGAAAGGCAGAAGCTGTTTTTGTAATCTGTGCCATTATTAAAGTGATATAATCCCAGGCAAGAGCAGAATAGTAAAGGAATGTTCCTTAGAGTCAGGAAACAACTCAGATCGGCTAAAAGAGTGCATTAGTCTTGCTCCAGCTAAATTCAATTAGAACCCCTGTGTGAAGTTCTAACTATTATAGAATTTTCTTCTTACCAGATTAACTTCTGGTAGATTGTTTCTTCCAACAAGGTGAAAATAAGTACATTGTTGTTTACTTAGGTAGTGTTTAATAAAAGCAATAGATACTCAACAGATTTTAATATAAAATTTATATCTAACAAATTTCTTATCTGGAAAAGTTTTATGGAAATTCAGTCTAATGCATGTAATGTAATATTTAGGGTGCATCAGTGTTCATATTTCTTGATCAAAACAAAACATAAAACTGAGGACTTAGACTACATAATAAAAAAATTCTGAAGCTGCTTTAATACAAATAAAAGTGTATTGGAAAAACACCAACTTAGTTAATTGCATTCTGCCTTCCAAAATTTTGGTGATTGTTAAAAGTAAGGTACTTTAGAAAAAAAATGTTTTCATTAAATAGTGATTCATGAGATTTAGAACTGAAATTAAATCAGCAATAATAATTTCCAAATGCCAGAATTTCCATATCCATATCAAAGTAATTGGTTTTTACTTTTCTTTTGTTAGTGCAATGCCTCTTACTTTTCAATGTGAAATTTAAGAGTACACATTCTTATCGTCACAGAGGTAATATGAGTAATGCAGTGACTATAAAGATGACATCTGCAATAACATGGCTATCAGAGTATTCTTAAAATCTCTCCAACCCCATTTTACTTAACAAAAATTTGAATGTAATTTGCTTATTTTGCCACAACTTCAACCAGTGTTTTTTCTTAACTTATCATCAAACAGTTGAAAGAACAACTTGTGATTACTTGTTTCTCTCCTTTTGTTCTATTATACAACTGATAACTATCTGGCTTCAGCGTCTGAAAGTCCTAGGAAAAATTAACACTATCATCACCAATTACAACATGAGGGCTAACTACAGTAGCCTCATCTTGAATTCTATTTTACTTGGTTTATATATGATAATTCCTTTTTAATTTTTTAAAATTTATTTTAATTAATTAATTTCAGTCTTCCTTGCTGAGAAGATTTTTCTCTCATTGTGGCAAGTGGGGGCTACTCTCCAGTTTTCTTGCTTGGGCTTCTTTCAATGTAGAGCAGGGGCTTTAGGGTGTCCAAGCTTCAGTAGTTGCAGCTCCCAGGCTCTGGAGCACAGACTCAGTAATTGTAGTGCAAGGGCTTAGTTGCTCCATGCATTGTGGGACACTCCCAGACCAGGGATCAAACTCATATGCAAAGAATTGGCAGGCAGATTCTTCACCACTGAGCCACCAGGGAAGTCCCAATAATTTATTTTATTTTGCAATCCATGTTTCCCTTGTTTGACATTACTAGTTCCTGTCATTTTAGGCAGGATAAGATAGACCATGTTTCAATAACAAATGAACCCTAAAATGAGAGTGGATTAACATGGTCAGGTTTATTTTTGCTTATGACAAATTCAGTGTGAGTTTTGGAGGCGTTTTCTCTATTATGGCTCTGGATATTTGGTCTCCCAGTTTATGCTGATGAGAAGAAGTACAAAGGATGAAATTTATTGGCTCCTGACTTTCTTAGGTCACTGTTAGGTTCGGTTCAGTTCAGTCACTCAGTCGAGTCCGACTTTTTGCGACCCCATAAATCGCAGCATGCCAGGCCTCCCTGTCCATCACCAACTCCCGGAGCTTACTCAGACTCACATCCATTGAGTCAGTGATGCCATCCAGCCATCTCATCCTCTGTCGTCCCCTTCTCCTCCTGCCCCCAATCACTCCAAGCATCAGAGTCTTTTCCAATGGGTCAACTCTTCACATGAGGTGGCCAAAGTACTGGAGCTTCAGCTTTAGCATCATTCCTTCCAAGGAAGTCTTAAGGCTGATCTCCTTCAGAATGGACTGGTTGGATCTCCTTGCAGTCCAAGGGACTCTCAAGAGTCTTCTCCAACACCACAGTTCAAAAGCATCAATTCTTTGGTGCTCAGCCTTCTTTACAGTCCAACTCTTACATCCATACATGACTACTGGAAAAACCATAGTCTTGACTAGATGGACCTTAGTTGGCAAAGTAATGTCTCTGCTTTTGAATACGCTATCTAGGTTGGTCATAACTTTTCTTCCAAGGAGTAAGTGTCTTTTAATTTCATGGCTGCACTCACCATCTGCAGGGATTTTGGAGGCCAAAAGAAGTCTGACACTGTTTCCACTATTTCCCCGTCTATTTCCCATGAAGTGGTGGGACTGGATGCCATGATCTTTGTTTTCTGAATGTTGAGCTTTAAGCCAACTTTTTTACTCTCCTCTTTCACTTTCATCAAGAGGCTTTTTAGTTCCTCTTTACTTTCTGCCATAAGGGTGGTGTTGTCTGCATATCTGAGGTCATTGATATTTCTCCCGGCAATCTTGATTCCAGCTTGTGTTTCTTCCAGTCCAGTGTTTCTCATGATGTACTCTGCATAGAAGTTAAATAAGCAGGGTGACAATATACAGCCTTGACATATTCCTTTTCTTATTTGGAACCAGTCTGTTGTTCCATGTCCAGTTCTAACTGTTGCTTCCTGGCCTGCATACAGATTTCTCAAGAGGCAGGTTAGGTGGTCTGGTATTCCCATCTCTTTCAGAATTTTCCACAGTTTATTGTGATCCACAGAGTCAAAGGCTTTGGCATAGTCAATAAAGCAGAAAGAGATGTTTTCTGGAACTCTCTTGCTTTTTCCATGATCCAGGGGATGTTGACAATTTGAACTCTGGTTCCTCTGCCTTTTCTAAAACCAGCTTGAACATCAGGAATTTCATGGTTCACGTATTGCTGAAGCCTAGCTTGGAGAATTTGGAGCATTACTTTACTAGCATGTGAGATGAGTGCAATTGTGTGGTAGTTTGAACATTCTTTGGCATTGCCTTTCTTTGAGATTGGAATGAAAACTGACCTATTCCAGTCCTGTGGCCACTGCTGAGTTTTCTAAATTTGCTGGCATAGTGAGTGCAGCACTTTCACAGCATCATGTTTCAAGATTTGAAATAGCTCTACTGGAATTCCATCACCTCCACTAGCTTTGTTCATAGTGATGCTTCCTAAGGCCCACTTGACTTCACATTCCAAGATGTCTGGTTCTAGATGAGTGATCACACCATCATGATTATCTGGGTCATGAAGATCTTTTTTGTACAGTTCTTCATTACTTAGAGTCTATTGGCCAGAATTATTCATGCGGTCCCATCTAATGGAAAGGGATTGTTTGGTGTCATATCTGGGTGAACTAACTGTCTCTGCTATCCTTGTTTATTTGTTTTTTTTTTTTTTCAATATAAATGTATTTTTTTAATTGGAGGTTAATTACTTTACAATATTGTATTGGTTTTGTCATACATCAGCATGAATCTGCCACAGGTATACATGTGTTCCCCATCCTGAACCCCACTCCCTCCTCCCTCCCCGTACCATCCCTCTGGGTCGTCTCAATGCACCAGCCCCAAGCATCCAGTATCATGAATCAAACCTGGACTGGTGATTCATTTCATATATGATATTATACATGTTTCAATGCCATTTTCCCAAACCATCCAACCCTCTCCCTCTCCCACAGAGTCCAAAAGCCTGTTCTGTACATCTGTGTCTCTTTTGCTGTCTCGCATACAAGGTTATCGTTACCATCTTTCTAAATTCCATATATATGCCTTAGTATACTGTATTGGTGTTTTTCTTTCTGGCTTACTTCGCTCTGTATAATAGGTTCCAGTTTCATCCCCCTCATTAGAACTGATTCAAATGTATTCTTTTTAATGGCTGAGTAATACTCGATTGTGCATATGTACCACAGCTTTGTTATCCATTCATCTGCTGATGGACATCTAGGTTGCTTCCATGTCCTGGCTATTATAAACAGTGCTGCGATGAACATTGTGGTACACGTGTCTCTTTCAATTCTGGTTTCCTCAGTGTGTATGCCCAGCAGTGGGATTGCTGGGTCATAAAGCAGTTCTATTTCCAGTTTTTAAGGAATCTCCACACTGTTCTCCATAATGGCTATACTAGTTTGCATTCCTGCCAGCAGTGTAAGAGGGTTCCGTTTCCTCCACACCCTCTCCAGCATTTATTGCTTGTAGACTTTTTGATTGCAGCCATTGTGACTGGTGTGAATGGTACCCCTGGTTTTTAACCTAACACATTAAAAAGTCCCTTTCCATATCCTGGTCCTCCATTCAAATCAAGATCTGTTGTCAGTTGTTTTCTTTCAAACTGAAAATATTTTCTGACTGATGCACTTCCTTTATCTGGCTTAATATATGTCTTCTAATGAGTTCCATTATACATCCTTTACTTTTGCCATGTTTCTAATGTTTTGACATATATCCCCATGCTTTGCCAATGACAGAATCTGAAAATACCATACACCGGTCAACAAATTCAAGATGTTTAAGATAAATGATCTTCCTATATCCCAAACACCCTCCTCTTTTTTTGTACAGATTCAGTGAAGAACTGATGCTTTCGAACTGTGGTGCTGGAAAAGACTCTTGAGAGTCCCTTGAACAGCAAGGAGATCAAACTTGTCTGTCCTCAAAGAAATCATCCCTGAATATTCATTGGAAGGATTCATGCTGAAGCTGAGGTTCCAATATTTTGGCTACTTGATGTGAAGAGCTGAATCATTAGGAAAGACCCTGATGCTGGGGAAGATTGAGGGCAAGAGGAGAAGGGGGAGACAGAGAATGAGAAGGTGGGATGGCATCACTGACTCAGTGGGCATGAATTTGAGCAAACTGAGGAAGATAGTGAAAGATAGGGAAGCCTGGCATGCTGCAGTTCATGGGGTCACAAAGAGTTAGCGATTGAACAATAGTCATCTAGATAATTTTTTAATTCATAGTAAATTCTTTCTGTCCTACTCCCCACAAATCAAGTCAAATATAATTCCTAAATTGGGAGTTCCTGGGTGGCTCAGTGGTAAAGAATCTGCCTACCAATGCATGAGACACAGGTTCAATCTCTGGGTTGGGAGAATCTCCTGGAGGAGGAATGGCAACCCAATCTAGCATTTTGCCTGGAAAATCCCATGGACAGAGGAGCCTGGTGAACTGCACTCCTGGGGTTGCACAAAGTGTAAAATCAGACACAGGTGAGCAACTGAGCATGCATGCACCCATTGTCATATCTTAAGTCACCATTTCTCACCTAGACTTTTGAAAAGCCTCTTCATCTGATTTTCTCTCTGCTTGTCTTCCCATTCTTCTTGAGTTATTCTGATTCATATGCCATGCTTGTATATTAATTTCCTTAAATTTTATCAAGGTAAACAATAAGTTCTAAAGGTATAAATGGCCTATACTTCACAGGACTTTTTCATATGCTAAAGAACATGCATTTTATTGTTGGAATGAATAGTTTTGAAGACTTAAACATTAGCAGATTTTGCTTTTAAAATGATGGTGTTAACAAAAATTTTTAAAAAGCTGCCTTAAGAGAAGAAAAAAAACAAAAGAAAGAGAAAAGTTAGGAAGTTATTTCAAAAGAGTAGGTGATACAGGGAGGCTATAATTATCTTTTAGTAAACATTTTTTTTGAAGTTTCAGATTTTAAGGTCAGTGTTCCACAAATCAAAGGCTGTCATTACTAAATGATTCTTCATTACTTATATTCATATATTTTAAAAATATACTTTTCAGAATATAAAACTTTCAGAAAGAACTCAACAGCAGTTAACATCTATGGCAGGAGATAATACTATCTTTTAAATGTAGCATTATGCTTAGGTTCCTTTGAAATAAGGATGTTTATAATGATTCCTTATTAAAACAACCTCTTTTTTTCAAACCAAAATAAATAAGTCAGCTGACCTTTGTTAGTCTTATGATATCCTCCTTATGAAAAACATAGAACATGTTTCATAAACAAAAGGTTACAAATCTTAATGGATTATTTCTAATTTAAATTTTAAGAGAGACTAAAAATCTGTAGTTTTCCCCTGCTGTATATACTTTATTACTCCAAGCAGATTCTCTTTTTGAAATGAATTAATTTTGAAAGTTTCAAAATTTTGTTTTTGTTTTTTTTATATAAAACTGATACAAAGATTTAGATTTATTCAGTTGATGTTTTTATAGTAGAATAAATTAGGGAATATACTAAAAGAAATCTAAAATCATCTGCTCTACTATGAGCCTAGAAAGATCACCATGTTCTACTCAAAAGAATGCTAAAGATTAGAATATCTCCATAACAGAAGAATATAAAAATTGTATAGTCTGATATAATCAGAAATTTTATAAAAGCAGCTAACAGTTTATAGTTTGAGATGGAAAATAACAACACATATAGGATTATTTTGAAAATAAATGCCACTGCAATTTAAAAATTATGTTAAAAGGAGGTTGGATAAAAGGTAAAATGTTATAGATGATACTTGTCTAGGACATTTTTTCACACATCAGTTCAGTTCAGTCATGTAGGACTACTTATGACTTCCATAGACTGCAGCTCACCAGGCATCCATGTCCATCACCAACTTTCAGAGCTTTCTCAAACTCATGTCCATCAAGTCAGTAATACCATTCAACCAGCTCATCCTCTGTCATCCCCTTCTCCTTCTGACTTCAATCTTTCCCATCATCAGGGTCTTTCCCAATGAGTTAGTTCTTCGCATCTGGTGGCCAAAGTATTGGAGTTTCAGCTTCAGCATCAGTCCTTCCAATGACTATTCATGACTTATTTCATTTAGGATTGACTGGTTGGATCTCCAGTCTTCCCCAACACATTTCAAAAGCATCAATTCTTTGGTGCTCAGCTTTCTTTATACTCCAATTCTCACACCCACGACTGAGCAACTTTTCACTTTCACTTTCTTTTCTTTTTCACATCCATATATGACTATTGGAAAAATCATAGCTTCGACTAGAGGGACCTTTGTCAGAAAGTAGTGTCTCTGCTTTCTAATATGTTGTCTAGGTTGGCATTGGGCTTCCCGGTGGCACCAGTGGTAAAGAACCTGTCTGCCAATGCAGGAAACACAGGTTCAATCCCTCAGTCAGGAAGATCCCCTGGACAGGGATATGGAAACAAACTCTAGTATTCTTCTTTGGAGAATCCCATGGACAGAGGAGCCTGACAGGCTATAGTCCATAAAGTCCCGAAGAGTCAGACATGACTGAAGTGACTTAGCATGCATCCAGGTTGGTAATAACTTTTCTTCCAAGGAGCTAGTGTCTTTTAATTTCATGGCTGCAGTCACCATCTGCAATGATTTTGGAGCCCCAGAAAATAAAGTCTATCACTGTTTCCATTGTTTCTCCTTCTGTTTGCCGTGAAGTAATAGGACTGGATGCCATGATCTTAGCTTTCTGAATGTTGAGTTTTAAGCCAACTGTTTCACTCTCCTCTTTCACTATCTTCAAGAGGCTCTTTAGTTCTTCTTTACTTTCTGCCATAAAGGTGGTATCATCGGCATATCTAAGGTTATTAATGTTTCACCTAACAAAGTTTATTCCAGCTTCTATTTTATCCAGCTGAGCATTTCACATGATGTACGCTGCATATAAGTTAAATAAGCAGGGTGACAATATACAGCCTTGACATACACCTTTACCAATTTGGATCCAATATGTTGTCTGTCACATGTCCAGTTCTAAATGTTGCTTCTTGACTTGCATACAGATTTTTTTCAGGAGGCAGGTAAGGTAGTCTGGTATTCTAATCTCTTTAAGAATTTCCCACAGTTTGTTGTGATACACACAGTCAAACTAAAGCAGAAGTAGATGTTTTTCTGGAACTCTCTTGCTTTTTCCATGATCCAGCAGATGTTGGCAATTTGATCTCTGGTTCTCCTGCCTTTTCAAAATCCAGCTTGAACATCTGGCAGTTCATGGTTCATGTACTGTCGAAAGCTGGCTTGGAGAATTTTGAGCATTACTTTGCTAGCATGTGAGATGAGTGCAATTGTGTGGTAGTTTGAGCATTCTTTGGCATTGCCTTTCCTCTGGATTGGAATGAAAACTGAACTTTTCCAGTCCTGTGGCCACTGCTGCATTTTCCAAATTTGCTGACATATTGAGTGTAGCACTTCCACAGCATCTTCTTTTAGGATTTGAAATAGCTCAACTGGAATTCCATCACTTCCATTAACTTTGTTCTTAAGCTTTGTTCTTAAGGCCAGCTTGACTTTGTATTCCAGGATGTGTGGTTACCTTGGTCAGGAAGATTTTTTTTGTACAGTTCTTCTGTGTATTCTTGCCACCTCTTCTTAATATCTTCTGCTTCTATTAGGTTCATACAATTTCCATCTTTTATTGTGCCAATTGCATGAAATGTTCCCTTGGTATCTCTAATTTTCTTGAAGTGATCTCTCGTCTTTCCCATTCTATTGTTTTCCTCTATTTCTTTGCACTGATCACTGAGGAAGGTTTTTTTTATCTCTCCTTGCTATTTTTTGGAACTTTGCATTCAGATGATATATCTTTCCTTTGCTCCTTTGCCTTTAGCTTCTCTTCTCTCCTTAGCTATTTGTAAGGCCTCCTCAGACAACCATTTTGCCTTTTTGCATTTCTTTTTCTAGTGTATGATCTTGATCACTGCCTACTGTTCAAAGTTACAAACCTCTATCCATTGCTCTTCAGACTCTCTGTGTATCAGATCTAACCCCTTGAATTTATTTCTGACATCCACTGTATAATCATAAAGGATTTGATTTAGGTCATACCTGAATGGTCTAGTGGTTTTCCCAACTTTCTTCAACTTTAAGCCTGAATTTTGCAGTAAAGTGTTCATGATCTCAAGCCACAGTCTTATTTTTGATGACTGTATAGAGCTTCTCCATCTTTGACTGCAAAGAATATAATCAGTCTGATTTTGGTATTGACCACCTGGTGATGTCCATGTGTAGAGTCATCTCATTGTTATTGTTGGAAGAAGGTGTTTGCTATGACCAGTTCGTTCTCTTGGCAAAACTCTGTTAGCCTTCGCACTGCTTCATTTGGTATTTCAAGGCTAAATTTGTTACATCAAGTATCTCTTGACTTTTGCATTCCAGTCCCCTATAAGGAAAAGGAGATCTATTTTGGTTGGTAGTTCTCGAAGGTGTTGTAGGTCTTCATCAGTTCAGTCGCTCAGTCATGTCCGATTCTTTGCAGCCCCATGAATCGCAGCATGCCAGGCCTCCCTGTCCATCACCAACTCCTGGAGTTCACCCAGACTTGCGTCCATCGAGTCAGTGATGCCACCCAGCCATCTCATCCTCTGTAGTCCCCTTCTTCTCCTGCCCCCAATCCCTCCCAGCATCAGAGTATTTTCCAATGGGTCAACTCTTCGCATGAGGTGGCCAAAGTACTGGAGTTTCAGCTTTAGCATCATTCCTTCCAGAGAAATCCCAGGGTTAATCTCCTTCAGAATGGACTGGTTGGATCTCCTTGCAGTCCAAGGGACTCTCAAGAGTCTTCTCCAACACCACAGTTTAAAAGCATCAATTCTTTGGCGCTCAGCCTTCTTGTAGGTCTTCACAGAACCATTCAAATTCAACTTCTTCAGTATCACTAGTGGGGACATAAAGTGGATTGCTGTGACATTGAATGGTTTGCCTTGGAAACAAACAAAGCTCAATCTGTCATTTTTGAGACTGCACCGAAGTACTGCATTTCGGACTCTTTTGTTGATTATGAAGGCTACTCCATTTCTTTAAAGAGTTTCTTGTTTATGATAGTAGATACAATGGTCATCTGAATTAAATTTGCCCATTTCAGTCCATTGTAGCTCACTGATTCCTAAAATGTCAACATTCACTTTTGCCATCTTCTCTTTGATCTCTTCCAATTTACCCTGATCCATGGACCTAACATTCCAGATTCCTATGCAATTTTCTTTATGGCATTGTACTTTACTTCCATCACCAGTCATGTCCACAACTGGGTGCTCTTTTTGCTTTGGCTCCATCTCTTCATTTTTTTTCTGGACTTATTTCTCCACTCTTCTCCAGTAACATATTGGGTACCTACAGATCTAGGGATTTCATCTTTCAGTGTCATATCTTTTGCCTTTTCATACTATTCTTGGGGTTCTCAAGGCAAGAATACTGAAGTGCTTTGCCATTCCAGTCACCAGTGGACCACATTTCATCAGAACTCTCTACCATGACCTGTCTGTCTTGGGTGACCCTATTCTGTGTAGCTCATAGTTTCACTGGAATGTGGAATGAAGCAGGGCAAATAATAATATTTTTTCCCAAGAAAATGCACTGGTCATAGCAAACACCCTCTTCCAACAACACAAGAGAAGACTCTACTCATGGACATCAGCAGATGGTCAACACCGAAATCAGAATGATGTTATTCTTTGCAGCCAAAGATGGAGAAGCTCTACAGAGTCAACAAAAACAAGATCAGGAGCTGACTGTGGCTCAGATCATGAACTCCTTATTACCAAATTCAGACTCAAATTGAAGAAAGTAGGGAAAACCGCTAGACCATTCAGGTATGACCTAAATCAAGTCCCTTATGATTATACAGTGGAAGTGAGAAATAGATTTAAGGGCCTAGATCTGATAGGTAGAGTGCCTGATGATCTATGGAATGAGGTTCGTGACATTGTACAGGAGACAGGGATCAAGACCATCAAGAGCAAAATGGCTCTCTGGGGAGGCCTTACAAATAGCTGTGAAAAGAAGACAGGTAAAAAGCAAAGGAGAAAAGGAAAGATATAAGCATCTGAATGCAGAGTTCCAAAGAATAGCAAGAAGAGATAAGAAAGCCTTCTTCAGCGATCAATGCAAAGAAATAGAGGAAACCAACAGAATGGGAAAGACTAGAGATCTCTTCAAGAAAATTAGAGATACCAAGGGAACATTTCATGCAAAGATGGGCTCGATAAAGGACAGAAATGGTATGGACCTAACAGAAGCAGAAGATATTAAGAAGAGATGGCAAGAATACACAGAGTAACTGTACAAAAGAGATCTTCACGACCCAGATAATCACGATAGTGTGATCACTCATCTAGAGCCAGACATCCTGGAATGTGAAGTTAAGTGGACCTTAGAAAGAAACACTACGAACAAAGCTAGTGGAGGTGATGGAATTCCAGTGGAGCTATTTCAAATCTTGAAAATGCTGCACTCAATATGTCAGCAAATTTGGAAAACTCAGCAGTGGCCACAGGACTGGAAAAGGTCAGCTTTCATTCCTATCCCAAAGAAAGGAAATGCCAAAGAATGCTCAAACTATGACACAATTGCACTCATCTTACATGCTAGTAAAGTAATGCTCAAAATTCTCCAAGCCAGGCTTCAGCAATACGTGAACTGAGAATTTCCTCATGTTCAAGCTGGTTTTAGAAAAGGCAGAGGAACCAGAGATCAAATTGCCAGCATCTGCTGGATCATGGAAAAAGCAAGAGAGTTCCAGAAAAACATCTATTTCTGCTTTATTGACTATGCCAAAGCCTTTGACTGTGTGGATTACAATAAATTGTGGAAAATTCTGAAAGAGATGGGAATACCAGACCACCTGACCTGCCTCTTGAGAAACCTGTGTGCAGGTCAGGAAGCAACAATTAGAACTGGACATGGAACAACAGACTGGTTCCTAATAGGAAAAGGAGTACGTTACAGCTGTATATTGTCACCCTGCTTATTTAACTTCTATGCAAAGTACATCATGAGAAACGCTGGACTGGAAGAAGCACAAGCTGGAATCAAGATTGCTGGGAAAAATATCAATAACCTCAGATATGCAGATGACACCACCCTGATGGCAGAAAGTGAAGAGGAGCTAAAAAGCCTCTTGATGAAAGTGAAAGTGGAAAGTGAAAAAGTTGGCTTAAAGCTCAACATTCAGAAAACGAAGATCATGGCATCCGGTCCCATCACTTCATGGGAAATAGATGGGGAAACAGTGGAAACAGTGTCAGATTTTATTTTGGGGGGCTCCAAAATCACTGCAGATGGTGATTGCAGCCATGAAATTAAAAGACGCTTACTCCTTGGAAGAAAAGTTATGACCAACCTAGATAGCATATTCAAAAGCAGAGACATTACTTTGCCGACTAAGATCCGTCTAGCCAAGGCAATAGTTTTTCCTGTGGTCATGTATGGATGTGAGAGTTGGACTGTGAAGAAGGCTGAGCGCCGAAGAATGGATGCTTTTGAACTGTGGTGTTGGAGAAGACTCTTGAGAGTCCTTTGGACTGCAAGGAGATCCAACCAGTCCATTCTGAAGGAGATCAGCCCTGGGATTTCTTTGGAAGGAATGATGCTAAAGCTGAAATTCCAGTACTTTGGCCACCTCATGTGAAGAGTTGACTCATTGGAAAAGACTCTGATGTTGGGAGGGATTGGGGACAGGAGGAGAAGGGGACAATGGAGGATGAGATGGCTGGATGGCATCACTGACTCTATGGATGTGAGTCTGAGTGAATTCTGGGAGTTGGTGATGGACAGGCAGGCCTAGAGTGCTGTGATTTATGGGGTCACGAAGAGTCGGACACGACTGAGTGACTGAACTGAACTGAACTGAGAGAAGGCTGTGGTCCACGTGATCCATTTGATTAGTTTTCTGTGATTGTGGTTTTCATTCTGTCTGCCCTCTGAATGATAAGGCTAAAAGGCTTCTGGAGGCTTTCATATTGGAGAGACTGACTGAGGGGGAAACTGGATCTTGTCTTATGGGTGGGGCCATGCTCAGTAGATCTTTAATGAAATTGTCTATTGTTTGGGAGGGTTGTGTTCCCTCCCTGCTGTTTGACCTGAGACCAAACTACGGTGAAGGTAATGAAGATAATGGTGACCTCCTTCAAATGGTCCTGTGCACTCACTGTCACACACACTGCCCCTGACCCAGCAGCAGGCTACCACCAACCCAAACCTCTGCCAGAGATTCCTGGACACTAACAGGCAACTTTGGCTCAGTCTCTTTTGGGGTCACTGCTCCTTTCTCTTGGGTTCTTGTTTGCACAATATTTTGTTTGTACCGTCCAAGAGTTCTATTTCCCCAGTCCTGTGTAAGTTCTGTAATTGAATCCCACTGGCCTCCAAAGTCAAATTCCCTCGGGGTTCTCAGTCCCTTTGCCAGATCTCCAAATTGGGAAATCTGTTGTGCATCCTAGAACTTTCTTTACAGCTGAGAATTTATTTGGTATGGTTATTCTGCAGTTTGTGGGTTGACTGCTCAGGGGCTCTATGGTGGGGTTAATGTGACCTCCTGAAAGAAGGCTTACGCCACATGCTGTGTAAGGTCTGCTTACACCCAGAGGTGTGAGGTCTGCTGCACCCAGAGCCCTTGCTCCTGCAGCAAGCCACTGGTGACCCATATCTCCACAGAAGACACTCAGACACACAAAGGCAGGTCTGGCTCAGTCTGTGGGGTCTCTGGGTCCTGCTGTGAACAAGGTTTTGTTTGAGCCCTCCAAGTATCACTAGTGGGGATGGAGTTTGATTCTAAATGCTATTTCACCCCTCCTACAATCATATTGGGGCTTCTACTTTGCCTTTGGAAGTGGAGTATCTTTTTGGTGGGAGCCAACATTCTCCTGTTGATGTGTTCAGCAAAGAGTTGTAATTTTGGAGTTTTTGCAGGAGAAGATGAGCACACATCCTTCTTCTCTGCCATCTTGTATTTGCATTTTTCCCACATATGTACTCTTTTCTGCCAGTTATACCTAAGTATGAGACTCTCCAGATGGAACTGAAAAACTTTTTAATATATTGTTTTGTGTATCATACATTCATTTCTTGTTTTATTTTGCTTTATATTTAGAAATTAAATTTAGGTAGAATAAATATACATTTGGGCTTCTCAAGTAGCTCATCTGTAAAGAAGCTTCCTGCAATGCAAGACCAGGCTTGATCCCATGGTCAGGAAGATCTCCTGGAGAAGGGCATAATAACTCCCTCCAGCATTCTTGCCTGGAGAATTCTTTGGACAGAGGAGTCTAGACGGCTACAGTACATAGGGTCACATAGGGTCAGCAACTATTACAAGCAACCGAATATGCAATATATAGTAAGCTGTCCTTATTTAAAATATGTAATTTGATAACATTGGGTAATGTATACACACTGTAAAACATTGTCACAATCAAGACAGCGATCATAGACATCCCTCCAAAAGTTCTCTACCATCCTTTGTGGTCCTCAGAATCAACACCTCCCTGCTTGAGTTTATATCAATTCACTCAATCAGTCATGTATGACTCTTTGTGACCCCATGGACTCTTGCATGCCAGGCTTCCCTGTCCAACACCATCTCCTGGAACTTGCTCAAACTCATGTCTGTCGAGTTAGTGATGTCATCAGAACATCTCATCCTGTTGTCCCCATTTCCTCCTATCTTCAAACTTTCTCATCGTAAGGTCTTCTCCAATGAGTCAGCTCTTTGCATCAGGTGGCCAAAGTATCGGAGTTTCAGCTTCAGCATCAGTCCTTTCAATGAATATTGAGGATTGATTTCTTTAGTATTGACTAGTTTGATCTCCTTGCAGTCTAAGGGACTCTCAGGAGTCTTCTCCAACACTACAGCTCAAAAGCATCTATTCTTTGGTGCTTAGCTTTCTTTCTAGTCCAACTCTTGCATCCATACACGACTACTGGAAAAACCATGGCTTTGACTAGATGGATGTTTGTTGGCAAAGCAATGTCTCTGCTTTTTAATATGCTGTCTAGATTGGCCATATCTTTCTTCCAAGGAGCAAGTGTCTTTTAATTTCATGGTTGCAGTCATCATTTGCAATGATTTCAGAGCCCCAGAAAATAAAGTCTGTCACTGTTTCCACTATTTCCACATCTACTTGCCATGAAGTGATGAGACCAGATGCCATGATCTTCATTTTCTGAACGTTGAGCTTTAATACAGCTTTTTCACTCTTCTCTTTCACTTGAATCAAGAGGCTCTTTAGTTCTTCTTCACTTTCTGCCATAAGGGTGGTGTCATCTGCTTATCTAAAATTATTGATATTTTTCCTAGCAATCTCGATTCCAGCTTGTGCTTCATCCAGCCTGGCATTTTTCATGATGTCCTCTACATATAAGTTATATAAGCAGAGTGACAATATACAGCCTTGACATACTCCTTTCCCGGTTCAGAACCAGTCTATTGTTCCATGTCTAGTTCTGTTTCTTCTTGACCTGCATACAGAGTTTTGAGGAGGCAGGTCAGGTGGTCTGGTATTCCCATCTCTTGAAGAATTTCCTCTGCCTTTTCTAAATCCATCTTGAACATCTGTAATTTCATGGGTCATGTATTGTTAAAGGTAGGCTGGGAGAATTTTGAGTGTATATATATAGAATTTAAAAGCATATATTCTTTTTTTTTTGCCTAGTTTTTTTTTTTTTTTTCTCAACAAATTCTAAGATGCATCCATGTTGAGGGAAGTCTCCTCTGTCTATGGGATTCTTCAGGCAAGAATACTGGAATGGGTTGCCAGTTCCTCTCCTGGAGATTTTCCTGGCCCAGGGATCAAACCCACATCTCTTATTTCTTCTGCATTGGTAGACCGGTTCTTTACCACTGGTATCATCTGGAAAGCCCCAAGTATCAAGAGATGTTCATATCCCCACCCCCCTCACTTTTGCTGAGCAGCATTCTGTTGTAAAGATACACCATATTTTCTTTATCCATTCAACTGGTAATGGACATTTAGCTTGTTTCTAGGATTTTTGCCTAAAATGAAGCTGCTAGATACATTTGTGTGTATGGAAATCTTTGCATGGGCATATGATTTCACCTCTCTTGGGTTAAAAGCCTAGCAGTGAAATGCCTAGATCTTGTGGTAGGTGTTATGCTTAACTTTTGCAGAAAGTACTTAACTATGTTCCAAAGTGGCTGCATAAGTTTTCACCTGCAATAGCAGTGTATAAAACTGCCAGTTTTTCCACATCCTTGCCAATTCCTGGTAAGGTCAGTTTTTGTATTTTAAACATTCTGATAGGCATATATTGTTATCTCCCTTTTGTTTTACTTTCTATTTCCCTAGCAACTAATAATGTTGAGCATCTTTCATATGCTTATCTGTTACCCATCTATCTTTTTGCTGAAATATCTGTTCAAATACATTGCCAATATTACTATGTGCTTAGTTGCTCAATCGTTTCAGACTCTGTGACCCCATGGACTGTAGCCCAGCAGGCTCCTCTGTCTGTGGGGATTCTCCAGACAAGAATACTGGAGTGGGTTGCTATGCCCTCCTCCAAGGATCTTCCCAATCCAGGGATCAAACCCAGGTCTCCTGCATTGCAGGTGGATTCTTTACCATCTGAGTCAGCAGGGAAGCCCAATGTTTTTATGGGACGGTTGTTTTATTAAGTTTTGCTAACTTTTATACATTCTAAATAGGCTTCCCAGGTGACACTAGTGGTGAAAAACCTGCCTACCAGTTTAGGAGACCTGTGAGATATGGTCCAATCTCTGGGTCTAGAAGATCTCCTAGAGGAGAGCATGGCAACCCACTCCAGTATTCTTACCTGGAGAATCCCATGGACAAAAGAACCTGGCAGGCTATAGTCCATAGGGTCACAAAGAGCGAGACATGACCAAAACAGTTTAGCACATACACGTGCATACATTCTGAATACAAGTCGGATAGCAAATATATGCCTGGAAATGTATTATTTTCAAACTGCTTATTTTTCTTTTCATTTTCTTAACGATGTTTTTAGCAGACCAAGCTTTTTTAAAAAAAATAAATAAATGTATTTATTTTAATTGGAGACTAATTACTTTCGGTATTTAGTTTATCATTTTTTTTTTGTTCAGATGGTAAAGAATCTGCCTGCAGTGCAGGAGACCCAAATTCGATGCTGGGCTGGGAAGATCTCCTGGAAAAGGAAATGGCAGCCCACTCCAGTATTCTTGCCAGGAGAATTCCCATGGACAGAGGAGCCTGGCGGGCTACAGTCCACAGGGTTGCAAAAAGTTGGACACACTTTCACTTTTCAATTATGCATTATTCTTTTTGTTTCATCTCTAAGTAATCTTCAGCTAATGTGGAGTTATTACAAGAAATATTAAAAAGTGAGTTTTATAGTTCTAGAGTTTATGTTTGTGCCTGTGATCCATCTGAATCCATTTCTGTGTATACTCATGGTATGGATTGAATATTTTTTTACTTACAAATGTCCAATTGTTCTAGCAGCATCTATTGAGAAGGTTACTATCTTTTCTCCAATGAAATGTCTGAACTTTTGTTGCAAATGATTTCTACACATATGCCTGGGTCTGCTTTTAGACTTATTTTTGTATTCTATTGATATGTTTACCTGTCTTGACCTCACTACCACAGTTTCTGTAAAACGTGGCATTGAAAATGTGCCTTGAAAATACACAGTATTATTCCCATAATTTTTTTCTTTAAAGTTACTTTGGCTGTTCAGATTCCCATTTGCCTTTTAGAGTTAGCTTTACAATTTGAACAGAAAAGTAGACTAAGAATATTGATTTGCATTGCAGTGAATCTATGATCAAATTCTGAGAACTGGGATCATAAGAATATTGAGTCTTCCCGTCCAGGTATTTGATGTGGTTCTCCAATTATGTAGTTTTTTGGATTTGTTTGTTTGTTTGTTTTTTATAAACAAATTTTAAGCATTTTTTGGTTGTATTTTCTGTGTATAAGTATTGAACATCTTTTGTGGATTTTATTCTTATATACTTGATATGTTATATGTCATAGTATAAAGACTTTATTTTTATTTTGGTCATTTGTTGCTGATATTAGGAACAACAATTAGTTTTGTAAGGTACTGAAAACTTGCAAAACTCGTGTATTCATTTAGGTGGCTTTTAAAAATATAGTCTCATAGGTTTTCTAACTAAACAACCATGACATTCGGAAAAAAAATTTTTTTATTCTCTAATATTTCTCTTCAATTGTTTCTCTGACTTTTATTTCATTGATTTCCAACATGATCTTGTTTTTTAACTTTCATCTGCAAATTGGTGTTTAACTTACCCTTAAATGGTTATTTCTTAAGGTGGAAGTTGAGCTTACTATGTTAAGAACTTATTTTCTAATAGAGAATAATAGTATTATAGATTTGCCCACATCCATTATGCTGTTGGCATTCTACAGGAGGTTATGTGGTGTATTTTCATTTTTGTATAATTCAAAATAATTCCTAATTTCAAATTTGATTTATTTTTTGACCTGTGGTTTTTTCTTTGATAATGTTAATTTCTAAATAATTGCAAATTTTTCAGAGATTTTCAATGATTTATTTCTAATTTATTTCATCTGTGATCAGAAAACATGCTTTTACAGATACGTATTCTAGGCTTCAGTCCACGGGATCGCAAAGAGTCGGACACAACTGAGCAACTTCACTTTCACTTTTCGCTTTCACGCATTGGAGAAGGAAATGGCAACCCACTCCAGTGTTCTTGCCTGGAGAATCCCAGGGACAGGGGAGCCTGGTGGGCTGCCGTCTATGGGGTCACACAGAGTTGGACACGACTGAAGCGACTTAGCAGCAGCAGCAGCATTCTTAAGTTTATTGCAATTAATTTTATTAATCAGAATGTCATATAGTGTGTTAAATGTCCTATTGCACTTGAAGAGAGTGTGTACTCTGTTGGTTTTGGTGTGGAGTGTACTGGTCAAATGGATCAAGTTGCCAAATAATTTGGCCAAAGTCTTACTTGCTTTTCTTTTTTCTTTTTTTCCTGATTCTTCAATCAGCATTTGAGAGGAAATTACACTTGCTGAATTATGGATGTGTCTAGATCACCTTTCTGTTTTCTCAACTTTTGATTACCTTATCTTGAAACTCTGTTATTAAGTGTATTAATGTTAAAGATCATTATGTCATCTTAATGAATTAACCTTCTTAACATATACAATAACTTTTATTATTTTTAATATTATATGTTCTCAAATTTGCTTTGACTGATACTACTATAATCATTCCAAATTGCTCTTGATTTGTGCTAGCATCATATTTTTTTGCCTTTTCTTGCTATTATATATTTTTTTAATTTAATGTGTGTTTTTCATAAGTAACATGTGCTTCTTTCTTTCTTTTATATCCACTCTGGCAATTTCTGCCTTTTGATTGTAAAAATAATTACATTTAAAGTTAATATATAGTTAGTTTCTGGTCTTACATTTAGATCTTTAATCTGGTTATAGTTATATGGTTAGGTTTCAATTAATTTTCTCATTTTTAAAATATACTTTCCCTTGTCTTTGTCCCTCTTCTCCTGCTTTTTGGTCTGCTTTTGTATTGGCTACTTTTATGTTTATATTTATGGATCTTTATTGTCTTAATTAAAACTCCTTGTTTTGTTATTTTGGGGGCTACATTATTTTAGGGTTCATCTTATGCATCTTCAAATGATCATAGTCTTCCTTCAAGCTGTAGTAAACAAGTTGATATTTAGTATTGTCTATGTGCTTATAGCTAAGAATCTTAAATAGTATGTATGCTTCAATTTCTACTCTTTCAGATTATTTATTGTTATTAATATTCTAATCACATGTATGATAGTTCCCATATTGCATTTTTATCTAAAGTCTAATATTTTTATCTAAAAGTCTAATATTTCAAAAATAATTTAAATTATAAGAAATTATTATATTTTCCCCTATATGGTTACTATTTTCAGTGCTCATCTTCATTCTTTTGTGGTGATCTGTATTTATATCCAAATATCATTAGCATTTCCTTTGCATTTCTTACAATGGTGCAAATCTGCTTGTGGGGAATTACTTGAACTTTTTTATACCTGAATAAAAACATGAATTAAACCTTTGCATTCTGAACCTATGTTTCCTAAGTATAGAATTCTAGGTTGATTGTTTTCCCCAATGTCAATACTTTAAGCACATTGCAACATTATTGTTAGGCTGTTAGAATAGGAAAAAGGAGTCCAGAATGGCGGTGGCTAAAATACAAGGAAAGGAAAAGCCTGTGAAATTAGAATAAAGGAAGGTCTGAGGACTGGAGTCAGGACCTCAGGTAAAACAAACAGCACTCCTGGCTAGCCCAATTTACATAGGGAGGCCCAGGGGGAGGATAAAAAAACATATAAAAAGAGGAGCCAAAGGACCAAGGGTCTCTCTCTCTCTCTCTTCTCTTTGCGTCTCTTTGGTTGCCATGCCCTCATGCCTCTTAACATGGAGCTGTAACACTGGTCCATCCTAGGTCTGTAATGCTGGCCCATTGCTTCAAATTTTTGTTATGATGAGATAAAACCTAGGAAATTACACAACCACCTGACATTATGATCTAATTTTCAACTTTTATTGTTTCTGAAGAGAAATTTACTGTTACCTTTTTCACTATTTCTTTGTATATAATACATGTTTTCTCCCTGTATGCTGTACAGATTTTTCCTTTACCACTTGATTTGAGTGACATTCAGTTCAGTTCAGTCGCTCAGTTGTGTCTGACTCTTTGTGATCCCATGAACTGCAGCATGCCAGGCCTCCCTGTTCATCACCAACTCCTGGAGTTTACCCAAACTCATGTCCATTGAGTTGGTGATACCATCCAACCATCTTATCCTCTGTTACCCCCTTCTCCTCCTGCCCTCAATCTTTCCCAGCATCAGGGTGTTTTCAAATGAGTTAGCTCTTTGCATCAGGTGGCCAAAGTACTGGAGTTTCAGCTTCAACATCAGTCCTTTCAACGAGCACTTAAGACTGATTTCCTTTAGAAGGACTGGTTGGATCTCCTTGCAGTCCAAGGACTCTCAAGAGTCTTCGCTAACACCACAGTTCAAAAGCACCAATTCTTCAGTGCTCAGCTTTCTTTATAGGCCAACTCACATCTATACATGACTACTGGAAAAACCATAGCTTTGATGAAATGGACCTTTGTTAGCAAAATAATGTCTCCGCTTTTTAATATACTATCTAAGTTGGTGATAACTTTTCTTCCAAGGAGCAAGCATCTTTTAATTTCATGGCCGCAGTCACCATCTGCAGTGATTTTGGAGCCCAAAAAAATGAAGTCTGACACTGTTTCCACTGTTTCCCCATCTATTTGCCATGAAGTGATGGGACTGGATGCTATGGTCTGTTTTCTGAATGTTGAGCTTTAAGTCAACTTTTTTCACTCTTCTCTTTCACTTTCATCAAGAAGCTCTTTAGTTCTTCACTTTCCGTCATAAGGGTGGTGTCAAGATTCCACTGGATTACTGGACTTTATCTGTATTTCTTTGTGTGATGTTCTTTTATGCTAGACTTTGGCCAGGATACTCTCTATCTGGGACACCTGTGGGATCCACATTATACTCCCCTCCACCAGTTATCATTAGTATTCACTGCTTGGTGTTTCACATCTTGAAATCATTGCCTCACGTCTTTTTGTCCATCTTTTGTTTGCTTGTTTTTGTTGCAAGTTTGAAGCTAAATTTAGTCTTCTGTGACTACATTTTAGACAGAAGAGTAAATCTTTTATAAGATATTTAGTTTCTATTTAACTAGTAAAAATACTAGATAACAATTTTGTACACTGTCCCAAACAATTAACTACAGTACATATAACCAACAAGTCACTGGTGAAGTCTCAGTTTCAATGAAATGTATCTTTACTTTCTAAGTACTCTGCTCAACAAAAATAAACTACCTTGATTAAACACAGAGTCAGAAATCTCTACACTAAGATCATACATTATGCTAAATGCCACATATAGTTTATTATAAAAAGATCAAATATAGAACTTTTGTGTTTATTGTATTAAGTAGAACAAATCAGATTTTGTTTCATGTAAATAAAATTCTCCCTAGTAAACCTTTTCACAATCATGGATGTATTCTCCATTTTCTTGATAAGCAAGCTAAAAAATCTAATTGAGTGATTCAGGCATTTGTTAAAACTTTCTCTCTTTACCACATACACATTGGATCGATCACAAAGAAAATAAAGCCAAACTGTCTTTATGACAAGCAGAATTCTGGAAGAGTTTGGACTAAAATCATCTGCCTATATCAATTCACTCTCATATCAAAGAGAGGAACCTCCAAATTGCAACAACTCACAGCTTTCAAGTTGTCCTGCCACTAATGCAGAACAAAAGAACCAAACATCTGACAGTTACTTACCATCTCTTATTCCTAGGTCTTTGGAAGCCTTATCCAGAACTGCTGTTTCTCCTTTCTCATAGTGAATATTGAGGTTATTCATACTGGCCCATATAATGACAGTCTTAAAGTTATTGTGATAGCTCCAAAAGAGCAAATATTAATTTTATTTAAAAAGAAGCAGGTTTGAAGTCCTTTGTAACTTGAAATATAAGTGACAGTGAAATTTTCCTCTGTCTGAATCCATCTCATTTATTTTGTTTCTATCATTTAAAAAAATTTTATTTTCTTTGTATAAAATCTCCCTATCATTTAAATCTAGTTCATATCATATCTTTCACAGATTTTTTGAAGTTTATTAACTGTATATTATCACATCTATTTGTCAAGTGTCTTTTTTTACCCATTCTGAATTTAGGCACTTGCATCTCATACTATTTTGGTAGAACTGAGTCACAAGTCTGATAGTTAAAGCTAAGGTTGTAACACCTCTTACTTTTCCCAAGATAATTTTAGTTAACACCTGACATGCTGATGTAAACTGCACTATCTTCAACTTTCAAGATTATTTTGGCTGATATATGTCAACCTAGTTTCACCAAATAGTGATTTAAAAGTAATGCAGAAACATTGAAAGAAAGACATGAAGTCACTCAATCATGTCTGAGTCTTTGCAACCCCATCAACTGTAGCCTGTCAGGCTCCTTTGTCCATGTGATTTTCCAGATTAGAATACTGGAGTGGGTTGCATTTCCTTCTCCAGGGGATCTTCCCAATCCAGGGATCAAACCCGGGTCTCCCACATTGCAGGCAGAAACACTGAAGACTCAAATAAAACAGGGAATCCAACATTTAGCAAATATCCAGACTTGGAAGGGACATAGACAAGCACAAATAACCTTGTTTAGAGTTAAAATAAAACCTTTGTTTTCCACAGTCAAATCTCCTTCTCCTCATTATCCTCATCAGCATGCTTCTGCTCCCGTTCCTCTTCTTTGTCTCCCTCACATATTTTAAAATTAATTTTTAAGTGTTGGGATATATTAATACTCCAAGAAAAATAAATGATTTTTCTTAAACATATTCATTCTTTTTTAATTAAAATTTATAACATAACAAAAATGACCTTTCAGTTATATTCTGATTTAATTTTTTGGTCTTAACACTTATTTCAAGTAAAACATTTATGCAGAAATTTAAGATGTGTTTGGAAAAGAAAAATACCAAAGTTCAAAGAATACTTGATCACTACCATGCTAGCTTAATGATGATATAATCTTTTTAGATTATCTCATTGAGCACGTGTATTCAAATGAAGCTAAATGGAATCTAATTGCATAGATTTAGGAATTCTAGAATTCCTATCATAGAGACATCTGAATGTTAAATATATAACTATCGGTGTAGTATTAAATCATAATATATATATGGCATAAAATGATTCATAAGAAAATAAAATATGATAACATTTAAAAAATAAACTTATTTTAGAAATATGGGTTATTTCTGTTTACCTTGAGTTGCCTGTTATCAGGCTTAAAGAAAATGTAGGTGCATTTTCCAGCTTTGGGAGTTGAAAGAAAAGAATGGCTTGAAAACAAATCCCTTGAATTGTATATTTGTTTGCACCTGTTTAAAAGTGATATTCTTCCCAATGCTTTGGAATAACAAATTAGTAGGAATGTAATTTAAATAAATGAATACAAAATGTAAATATTTAATTTTACAAACTGAAATTGCAGCTTTTGGTGTTTCTTTTTCTCTTTTCTTCGTGCCTATACCTGCGAAGACCCCTGTGGTTTAAATAACCAGTGTGTGTACACTAATAAAAATCCCATTAAATTAAATGGCCAGTAGACATGTAGAATGTCCTGCCGCAATTTCAGGAGACAGTTTGTTACCAGACACCCTGCTATGAACATTTTATTTTATCAGGGTTAAGAAAAACATTTATGAAATCTATTTATTTATATTTTAAAAGTTTAGAGAATCCTGGCAATGGTGGCTTTATTATTATTATTATTTTTTCTCTTCATCGAATGAAATGGTTGGGTGGATTCCCCATCAGGCAGTATGTAGAATGCCCTACAGCAAATGTATATAATCAACACAATCGGTCAGTAATTTTCATTCCTGTGCTATTATTTCTTTCTTCCATTTGTGAGCAATAAAAGTGGCAATTCAGTGCATATTGTATTATGGGAAAGTGTTTACAGCACACACTGTACCTGTGTTCTAACAAAAATAATTTCAGAAATATAGAAGTATTTTTTCTTGCAAATGTTCTCTGCCTTACTTTAGCTCTCTTATTTTTAAATATGAGCATGAGTTCACATTTTTTGGAGGTGGGACTTCTTATAACAGTTTGAGGTAGCACTGTCAATAATGGTTGAAACCAGGGTAATAATTAATAGGGAAAAGTTTAGAGCCTGTGAGAAGGGAAGAGAGTGAGTGGCATGACGGTGGGAAAACCAATCAAAGAGAAAGGAAGATAATGAGAAAATGGCAGAAGTTTTCTGGTGAAAGAGAGGAAAACCACAGAAAGTGAGAAATCAAAGACACTCGTAAAATCAAAGAATCAAATTCTCTATCTGGAAAAGATATGGTGAAAATTTTTGCATCATTTAGGAAGCGCAAGTAGCAGATATGCACTGGCCTCTGTGTTCTCAGAAGCCCAGTGCAAAGTAGAATATGGTTAAAGCAATTTGGAAAGTATAAAGCAGGTGTTAGCATGGCAGTTTAGCTGTACCCAATGAGCAGGTACTCTTGCTAACTCACAGACTCCATGCGGGTTACATCTTGAGGTTGGTACTAGATGAGTAATACATATTATTTAGTTTAGAACCATAAAGTTGGGACTGAATTGGGATTGGAGTCTACAGACAACTGGGAAACTCAAAAGACTGAGGAGAAAAACTATTGCTCTTATAAGATTCATCTGCCAGGCTTCAGAATAGAAAATGTTTAACACTTACAGGCAAAATGAGAGATTTCCAGACTAAACCCAAGAATTCTTAACATTCAGGTTAAATCTTCACAGAATTATTAATGTATAATACTTAAAAGTAAAACCTCTTACAGAAACTCTATGTACAAATCTATTTGACTATATTTCTAGTATTTTCACCAATACTAGTAAAGGAGAAGGAGGATATTTCGACTAGAAATCAGTGAAATATTACGTCTCAGGGATTTATGTGAACACCACATAAATGAAGTATTACTGGTAGGAAAAAAAATAAAGCTTTGTTGAATGAATCATCCGGGTTATTCGGTAAGCCATACCACCAACATTTAGATTTTGGTTTTAAAGTCTGTTTCATTTCCACTGAGTTAAAGTTTAGAAGGGTTACTTAAAAGTCTCACATATCATCTAGATACACTGCTTTTTCTCCTTGAGGTGAGCCATTTTATTTTACTTTATTGAAATTATATTTGAGAAATAATATTGTTTAATTTTAAGGAATACCACATGTTGATACATTTAATATTGCAATATATTTCCTTTGTAGCAAGAGTTAGCATCTCTGTCTTGTCAGGTAACTGCCATTTAGTGTTTGAAATAGTTAAGATCTAGTCTCTTAGCACACTTGATGATTGTAATACAATGTTGTTCTTTATTTTCACTATAGTATACATTAGATATTGAGGACTTAATTACTACTAGTTACAAGTTTGTACTGTTAAGCAACATTTGTCTAACACCCCTACCTTCATTTCCTGGTAACCATTATTTACTCTTTATGAGTTTGGCTTTTTTAGAGTCTACATACATGTGATATTATAAGTTTTTGTCTTTCTTTGTTTGACATATATTTTCCCCAGTATAATGACCTCAAGATCCCTCCATATTATTGCATATGGTAGGATGCCCTTCCCTATGGCTGAAGTATATGTGTGTGTGTGTGTACTATATATATAATATATATTATATATATATATGTATTATATATATATAATTCTGTATCCATTCATCTGTTCACAGATATTTGTTATTTAAATATCTAAGATTACTATGAATAAAGGCATAAAGATATCACCTTGTACTAATTTCATTTCCTTTCCTCCTTATACTGAGAAGTAGGGTTGCTGTAGTTCCATTTTTTGTTTTTTTCAGGAAACTACACTGTTTTCCACAGTGTCTGTATCAATTTGCATCCCCACAAGGGTTCCATTTTCTTCACATCTTCAACCCTTATTATCTTTTATTGTTTTTATTTCTATAATAACCTTTGTAACAGTTGTGAGTTAACACTATTTTCAAATTTATTGAAAATGTATTGAATTCTTAATATGTACTATCTCATGTTAGGTTTAGATACCAATTACAATATAAATAAAACAGATGTGTCTCCTCAATGCTACTTACAATCTGAGGATATTGACAGAATAAGTATGCAATAAATATTACCTGATGGATGGTACAGGGCATGTTTTACTCTAGATACAACCACAAAGGACCATATATTATAATTATAACTGAATTTTTCCCTTAAAAATAAAAGGAAAAAATCTGAAATCCTATGTGTGCTAGTTAGAACACTGATCTAATAAATTGAATGTAGGAAACCCCAAAATTTACATCTGGACTTTTAGATACTTTCCAGTTACATAATCTATGCATAGTGAAACCCAAGTCTAGCATCTATTCTACCACTAATCCACAGCAGGAACTTCGTCAAGAAACTTAATGTCTATGTGCCTCTGTTTTATTATTTTGAAAATGAACTTTAAAATTTCTAAAAATAACTTTGTAACTTACTGAGAGAGAATGAAGTTCCATTACTGAATGACCAGATCCAGTGAGGAGTATATAACCTGGACATGAAGAAATGAACCTGTGAGCTTGCATTAGGCTAGAGTGGATGACACTGTCAGATAAAGATGGATATCTGTATGTGATGGAAGGCTGCCTTTCCAGCCTTATCTAACGCTGGCTGGGTTGGAGTCCATTTTTTTCCAATGGTTGCTTTACCATGGAAACCTCACCCACATCTCTGCTTTACTCTGCCAGGATTACAGTTTCCTCATTTGCTTCACCCCACAGAATACCTTAAGTGTCTGACCCTTTTTGCTCTTTTGTCATAGGCTCCTAGTTAACTTTGTCCTGGAGACTCAGAAGTCAAGATTAAGCCATTTCCCAAATATACTTTATGTATTGCAATAGCTGTTATGTAAGCAGAAATATGGACTTCCCTAGTGGCTCAGACTGTAAAGAATCTGCCTGCAATGCAGGAGACCCAGAATGAAAAGTGGTAAGAGTGGTGGGTGTGATTCTCATAGAACAGTGAATCCAGAAGTCTGGGATGTCATAATTAGTTTTACCATTAACCAGCTGCGGAAACTCACGTAGGTCGCTTATATTCATTTGGCTGCCATTTCCTTAATGGAAACAGTGCTGATGTTGAGTTCGATTAGGACCAAAATCTCTTTGGTTTTGCAGTTGTCACCATACCTATGCTATTGTGTAAAATTTTTTTTGGCTTTAAAAGATTTTGTTTATCAAAGCCAGATAGAGAGCTAGCAAGAGAAATTTCTGTTTGTACTGTGATTCAAAGCACATCAGGAACTGCCAAGGAAGCTAATTTGCTCTCTAGAGACCTACTAATAAATCAAATGGATGCTTCTCACTGATGAGGCATATAAATTAATTAAGGATGAATGACCCTTAGGTAGTTGGGATATATGAGCTATTCTAAGCAGATATTCATGCCAGAAGATATAGTGTTGATTTCATACCATGACAACAGAGTCATTCTACCAACTCAGATTTTTTAAATAGAGTTAATAATGATTACTTCTATAGAAGGCTGTCAATAGGTACTTGTTCTTTTCATTACTTATAGATACTAATATAATTTCTGAAATGCCTCTTTTGAAGAACTGGTTTTTCAACTCTTCTTTTTAAATTAGGGCTTCCCTCATATCTCAGTTGGTAAAGAATCTTCCTGCTAGAGCTAATCAATGAATATAGTAAAGATGCAGGATATAAAATCAACACACAGAAATCCCTTGCATTCCTATACACGAATAATGAGAAAGTAGAAAAAGAAATTAAGGAAACAATTCCATTCACCATTGCAACAAAAAGAATAAAATACCTAGGAATATATCTACCTAAAGAAACTAAAGACTTATATATAGAAAACTATAAAGCACTGATGAAAGAAATCAAAGAGGACACTAATAGATGGAGAAATATACCATGTTCATGGATCGGAAGAATCAATATAGTGAAAATGAGTATACTACCCAAAGCAATCTACAAATTCAATGCAATCCCTATCAAGCTACCAGCCATATTTTTCACAGAACTAGAACAAATAATTTCAAGATTTGTATGGAAATACAAAAAACCTCGAATTGCCAAAGCAATCTTGAGAAAGAAGAATGGAACTGGAGGAATCAGCTTGCCTGACTTCAGGCTCTACTACAAAGCCACAGTCATCAAAACAGTATGGTACTGGCACAAAGACAGACATATAGATCAATGGAACAAAATAGAAAGCCCAGAGATAAATCCACACATATGGACACCTTATCTTTGACAAAGGAGGCAAGAATATACAATGGAGTAAAGACAATCTCTTTAACAAGTGGTGCTGGGAAAACTGGTCAACCACTTGTAAAAGAATGAAACTAGATCACTTTCTAACACCGCACACAAAAATAAACTCAAAATGGATTAAAGATCTAAATGTAAGACCAGAAACTATAAAACTCCTAGAGGAGAACATAGGCAAAACACTCTCCGACATAAATCACAGCAGGATCCTCTATGATCCACCTCCCAGAATTCTGGAAATAAAGCAAAAATAAACAAATGGGATCTAATTAAAATTAAAAGCTTCTGCACAACAAAGGAAAACTATAAGCAAGGTGAAAATACAGCCTTCTGAATGGGAGAAAATAATAGCAAATGAAGCAACTGACAAACAACTAATCTCAAAAATATACAAGGAACTCCTGCAGCTCAATTCCAGAAAAATAAACGACCCAATCAAAAAATGGGCCAAAGAACTAAATAGACATTTCTCCAAAGAAGACATATGGATGGCTAACAAACACATGAAAAGATGCTCAACATCACTCATTATCAGAGAAATGCAAATCAAAACCACAATGAGGTACCACTTAACACCAGTCAGAATGGCTGTGATCCAAAAATCTGCAAGCAATAAATGCTGGAGAGGGTGTGGAGAAAAGGGAACCCTCTTACACTGTTGGTGGGAATGCAAACTAATACAGCCACTATGGAGAACAGTATGGAGATTCCTCAAAAAATTGCAAATAGAACTACCGTATGACCCAGCAATCCCACTTGTGGGCATACACACTGAGGAAACCAGAATTGAAAGAGACACATGTACCCCAATGTTCATCGCAGCACTGTTTATAATAGCCAGGACATGGAAACAACCTTGATGTTCATCAGCAGACGAAAGCTGTGGTACATATACACACTGGAGTATTACTCAGCCATTAAAAAGAATTCATTTGAATCAGTTCTGATGAGATGGATGAAACTGGAGCCGATTATACAGAGTGAAGTAAGCCAGAAAGAAAAACACCAATACAGTATACTAACACATATATATGGAATTTAGAAAGATGGCAATGACGACCCTATATGCAAGACAGGAAAAAAGACACAGATGTGTATAATGGACTTTTGGACTCAGAGGGAGAGGGAGAGGGTGGGATGATTTGGGAGAATGGCATTCTAACATGTATACTATCATGTAAGAATTGAATCGCCAGTCTATGTCTGACGCAGGATACAGCATGCTTGGGGCTGGTGCATGGGCATGACCCAGAGAGATGTTATGTGGAGGGAGGTGGGAGGGGGGTTCATGTTTGGGAACGCATGTAAGAATTAAAGATTTGTAAATTAAAAAACTAAAAAAAAAAATGCAAGCAAAAATTCTAACACACACACACACACACACACACACAAATAAAAAATAAAAATTAAAAAAAAATCTTCCTGCAATGCATGAGACCTAGGTTCAATTCTTGGGTCTGGAAGATCTCCTGGAGAAGGAAATGACAACCTACTGCAGTATTCTTGCCTGGAGAATCCCATGGACAGAGGATCCTGGCAGGCTACAGTCTCTGGGGTTGCAAGAGTCCAACACGACTGAGCAACTAAGCACACATACACACATTTTTAAATTAAAACAGCAAATTTAGCTCTTTAAAAATAGCTCATAAGGACAGGTGAGTTGGCTACTGTTTCTTCTGCAGCCCTGCATTATAGAGTTGATTTGGTGATCTGTGTATTGTAATTGACGGAATGTGTGCACTATTACTATCTAGTGGGTGAAGTCCAAATCACAGGTGTTAAATCTCTAGAGGAAAAAATACAGAAACATGTACATATCCTGGGGTTTGTGAAATTACTCTATAGTGTTCTCCTGCAAGTATTTTAATTTTTGTCCTAAGAAATACTATTGTTGTTCAGTTGCTCAGTCATGTCTGACTCTTCGCAACACCATGGAATGCAGCTGGCCAGGCTTCTCTATCCTTCACTATTTACCAGAGTTTGCTCAAACTCATGTCCATCGAATCGGTGATGCCATCCAGCCATCTCATCCTCTGTCGTCCCCTTCTTTTCCTGCCTTTAATCTTTCCCAGCCTTTAATCTTTCCCAGCATCAGGGTCTTTTCCACTTCACATCAAATGGCCAAAGTATTGGAGCCTCAGCATCAGTTCTTCCAATGAGTATTCAGGGTTGATTTCCTTAGGACTGACTGGTTTGATCTCCTTGCTGTCCAAGGGACTCTCAAGAGTCTTCTCCAACACCACAGTTCGAAGGTATCAATTCTTCAGTGCTCAACCTTTTTTACTGTCCAGTTCTCACATCTGTACTTGACTGCTAGAACAACCATACTATAAATATTGTATTATAAAACTTTCAACTCAAAATATGAATTTGGACCTGCAGTCTCAGCATAATATGAGACTTTGTTGGAAATACAAATCTCAAGCGTATTGAATCCTAATCTGTTTTTTAAAGATCTTTAGGTGATTTGTGTGCACATCAAATTTGAAAAGTACCAGTAAATACAATATTATATTTGTACCATGTTATTTTTTTTTAAATTTAAAGCTGTAATTGTTAAACTTCCAATCAAATAACACTCTAAGAAATTACACTATTGTTCACATGCAATTTTTGAAACCCCACACCACTCCAGTTCCCCAATCCCTGTCACACATGCAAACTGAAAAGCCATGGAGTACAGATGAAAAATCATAGCTAAAAGATGTAGTAGTGGCACTTTGGTAGTTGCTTTAATTCTTTAACCTGACGGAGTCTAATCCTAACTCTTTCCATCTCCCCACAAAGCTTGCTTGCTCTATCCCAGATTCTCAAAAACTCCTTCCTTTAGGGTTCCTGCTTTAGAGCCTTTGCACCTGTTGTTCTTCTGTCTGGATATTCTTCCAGATACACATATGGTAAACCTGCTTCCTTATTTCCATTAATTTCCTTTTAAAACATATTTAATCACAGAAGGTCTCTGGATCCTACATCTCTATCTACCATTCACTTGGTTGTAAGTTCCTAGAGACCAAGAAGTGAAACTAGCCATCTTTGATCTTTATCAGTGCTTAGTGTCAATTAGATCTCATAATTATTCTTTGCTTATGAGAAAAGTAATCACTATGAGGATGAGTAAGTAACCTGAGATATGAAATGTTATTGAAGGAATCTGAGTTGTACATTCTGGAAAAGAGAATAATTGCAAATAGTCACATACAAATGATGATACTCATGTGGTACATAATCTAGTGTGGAAACGTGCACATGGTTAAAATTTAATAAGGTCATTTACCTAAATTCAAGTTCAGGACCAAGAGCACATTAAATTATTTTCATTATACATCCCTTCATATTGTTATGGGCTTCACAGATGATTCAGTGGTAAAGAGTCTGCTTGCCATTACAGGAGATGCAAGAGATGAGGATTCAATTCCTGGCCTGGAAAGATCTCCTGGAGAAGGAAATGGCAACCCGCTCTGGTATTCTTGCCTGAAACATCCCACAGAGAGAGGAGTCTGATGATCTACAGTCCATGGGGTTGCAAAAGAGTCAGACATGACCTAGCAACTAAGCAACAACAATATTATCATATTTCACATACAATAAAAAAAAGTTTTAGGTCTGGTGGCATAAAATATATCTTCACATATTCAAGATGATGTCTCATAGAGAGTAGCAGGTCTCCACAGCAGTAGAAAATAAAGACATGTTGGAAAAGGAAGAGATTTAGTTTGAGATAATAGTAGATGTTTTGTGGATAATATCTTTTATGCCAAAACACATTAAAAAATCTAGCTATGCCTATTGGACTATTTCAAATATGTATTTAATCTGTTCAGAATGTCAGCAAAGACAAAGAAAGGAAAGGACCACAGATCTAGAAGACAAGTGCTACCCATGGAGTGAAGGTTTAGAAAACAGAATAAGCGTCAGAATATTATGACCCAGAGAGATGTTATGGGGAGGGAGGTGGGAGGGGGGTTCATGTTTGGGAACGCATGTAAGAATTAAAGATTTTAAAATTAAAAAAAAATAAAGTTAAAAGTAAGTATATACTATTCATTTTAAAAGAAAAAAACTAATTCTAGCTCAGCAATAATTGAGTAACTTCTCTAAGAAGTAGGAACGAATCGTCTGGGTTGATTTAAAGATTTGCATGTGCAGTATGTATTTTCCAACATAGCATCTAAGACACATGCTAAATTCGAGAGTCTAGAAGTCCATGCTTCCATTTAAGTGGTTCATATGAATTTTGTTTATTTTTGTTCCTCTTGGTGAAATTTTAATAATTGAGATTACTAAACCCTGGCCTTTGCTTTAATTGGGATTGAACTATACTTTTGCATGTTTCATCACTCAACCTTGTACCCAAAGATGTTGAATAATTTCTGTTGACTGAATAATTTGCATAGTTGTGATATGGTTTTTCCAGTAGTCATGTATGGATGTGAGAGTTGGACTGTGAAGAAGGCTGAGCACCGAAGAATTGATGTTTTTGCACTGTGGTGTTGGAGAAGACTCTTGAGAGTCCCTTGGACTTCAAGGAGATCCAACCAGTCCATTCTGCTAGAGATCAGTCCTGGGTGTTCTTTGGAAGGAATGATGCTAAAGCTGAAACTCCAGTACTTTGGCCACCTGATGTGAAGAGTTGACTCATTGGAAAAGACATTGATGCTGGGAGGGATTGGGGGCAGGAGAAGAAGGAGACAACAGAGGATGAGATGGCTGGATGGCATCACGGACTCAATGGACATGAGTCTGAGTGAACTCCGGGAGTTGGTGATGGACAGGGAGGCCTGGCGTGCTGTGATTCATGGGGTCACAAACAGTAGGACATGACTGAGGGACTGAACTGAACTGAACTGAACTGATATGGTGAGGCATATGACAGCAGTAATTTAACCTACTCCAAGTTCTGAGCTCGAATTTAACTGAATAACCTTATTCAGTTATAACCATATGCAAGTTTCCATACTACATCATGCACCAACAGGAGCTGTGCTATTTGCAAGTCACTTCCAAGCATAGGCTATGAGGGCTTTATCCTTCACTTCTTCCTTCTCTTCGAGGATTTCAATCTCTGTTTAGGGGCTGGAAAGTGTCCTGAGTTATTGTAGAGATCGCTGTTGAATATAGATATTTTCGGTGGGCTCAGCAATGTCTGAATTATTTAGATAGTTGTCAGATTTTCTTTTTCCTTTTTTTTTAAGGTTTTTTTTATTTTGTAATTCATGTAGTTGATTAACAATGTTATGATAGTTTCAGGTACAGCAAATTGATACAGTTGATATATATATGGGCTTTGCTGGTGGCTCAGAAGGTAAAGACTCTGCCTGTAATGTTGGAGATCTTGGGAAGATGCCCAGGAGAAGGGCATGGCAACCCACTCCAGTATTCTTGCCTTGGAGAATTCTCATGGACAAAGGAGCCTGGGTAGGCTACAGCTCATGGGGTGGCAGTCAGACACGAGAGCGATTAAGCACAGCAGAGAGCAGCATATGTATACGTACATATACATATACATGCATGCACACACACACAGATACACACACACACACACATACCTATCCTTTTTCAAATTATTTTCCCACTTAAGCTATTATATAATATTAAGCAAAGTTCTCTGTGCTATATGGTAGGTCCTTGCTGTTTATCCATTTTAAATATAGCAGTTTGTATATGTCAATCACCAAATCCCTGACTACCCCTTCCTCACCCATGCTTCCTGTCTGATAACCATAAATTTATTTTCTAAGTCTGAGGGTCTGTTTCATATATAAGTTCATTTATATTATTTCTTTTTAGATCTCAGAATATTTTTCTTTCTCATCTAAGTTACTTCACTTAGTATGACAATCTCTAGATCTATCCATGTTACTGCAAATGGCATTATGTCTCTTTTTAATGGCTGAGTAATATTCTATTGTATATATGTATCACATCTTCTTTATCCAGTCCTTTATTGGTAGATGTTTAGGTTGCTTCCATGTCTTGGTTCTTGTAAACAGTGTTTCAATGAACATTGCGGTGTATATATCCATTCAGACCATGTTTCCCTGGATATATGCCCAGAAGTGGGGTAGTAGGATCATGTGGTAGCTCTGTTTTTAACTTGTTAAGAAGCCTATATACTTTTCTCCATGATAGTGCTACCAATTTACTGTCTACCAACAGTGAGGAGGGTTCCCTTCTCTCCATAGCACCTCCAGCATGTATTGTGGTTTTCTTGATGACAGTCATTGTGACTGGTCTGAGGTGATATCTCATTGTAGTTTTGATTTACATTTCTCTAATAATTAGCAATGTTGAGCATCTTTATGTATACCATGTGGTCATCTCTATGTGTTCTTTGGAGAAATATCTATTTACATCTTCTTGCAGTTTCTTTATGGTTGCTATTAGCATGATGATATTAGTAAGTCTTTTACCAAGCTGTTATCAGAAAAAGAAAGGTAATATGGTTCCTCATCACAATTCACCTTTGCAGCTCTCTTGTATGGGCACTACTGTGGGAAAATGAAGTTTCCATACAGCTTATGATATTATTCCACTTTTTGCTTTGCCTCTCTTCCATGGCCTTAAAACCTCCTTTAGAGTAGCTTCCATCATATTCTTTTACTCAATTTTGTTCAACTGAGACAAGGGACACTATTTTCAAGCCCTAACTTTGCTGGTTAATTTGTTTGGCATATTTTTTTGTTTCCTTTCTTAACAAAACAAATTAAAGACTACCAATAACCAAACTATAACATCTGATTGGGCTCCAAGAACCCATTTGGGAAGTCAAATTAAATATTATCTAACTTATCTAAATATTTACATTTAAAGTTTTACCTTCCCATTAAAACAATACTAATCTCTCAAGTCCTATAGACACTTCTGAATAAGAAAAATATCATGTATAAGGAATCACTAAAAAGAAAAACTCAAAGAGCAACTACTTTTAATGTAACTTTAATACCCAGCTGTGGCTGATGCTGGGAGGGATTGGGGGCAGGAGGAGAAGGGGACGACAGAGGATGAGATGGCTGGATGGCATCAATAACTCAATGGACGTGAGTCTGAGTGAACTCCAGGAGTTGGTGATAGACAGGGAGGCCTGGCGTGCTGCAGTTCACAGGGTCGCAAAGAGTCGGACACGACTGAGCGACTGAACTGAACTGAACTGATAGATCTTAATATGAAAACATCGAAAGCATGAGAAATTTATTTTTCTCATTGCATTCTTAGCAGATTGCTTCTTGGCCTTTTGGCTAAGATCAAGTGTAGGATTCTTAGAAGAAAACTTATTTTGTAGTGACAGAAGACAGAGATTTGCTCAGTAGTGTCTGATTCTTTGTGGCTCCACATACTGTAGGAGACTGTCTGCCAGGCTCCTCTGTTCATGGAATTCTCCAGGCAAAAATACTGGAGTGGGTTGCCATTCCCTTCTCCAGGGGATCTTCTTCATCCGGGGATTGAACCTGGGTTCCAGCATTGCAGGCAGATTCTTTACTGTCTGAGCCACCAGGGAAGCCCTATTTTGTACTGAAGTGAAGTGAAGTGAAGTGAAGTCAAGTTGCTCAGTCGTGTCTGACTCTTTGCGACCCCGTGGACTGTATCCCACAAGGCTCCTCTGTCCATGGGATTCTCCAGGCAAGAATACTGGAGTGGGTTACCATTTCCTTCTCTAGGGGATCTTCTCGACCCAGGGATGGAACCCAGGTCTCCCACATTGGAGGCAGACGTTTTAACCTCTGAGCCACCAGGGAAGCCTGAAGGCTTTTTTTTTTTTTTTTTTGTACTGAAGGCTTCATAATTATGTGTTGCCAAAATAAACCATTTAGCTAAGTATGAAAGGTTAGTAGTTAGGAAAAAATCATAGTTTAAGCCAAAAAATTAAATAATAAAAATTAATACTCTTTTTAAATAACATAAGAATCTCTGCAGTGTTTACTCATGAAATTTGAGTGTGATAGATCACAAAAAATGTAAATCTAATTGATACAGTATATAAAATTACAACTTATATTTAGTAGATAAGACATTTCAAAGTATGTTCAGAAATCATGTTACCATGTTCAGAAAAAAAGATGTCACATATATTTTTCCTTTAGTTATGATTATAAAGGTAGAATAATAAAAGGCAATACAGGAAAATAAAAGTTTATCATTGAATTGGTTTATGAATATAATTAGGTTTAAATTACATTAAACATGTATCCTTGATGAGTCTGCATATAATCTCAACTGTTTTCTAGTTATAGCTTACTGCTAAGGAGGAAGGGATCTTAGACAATGAGCATGTACCACACAGACATTTAATTCTTTCCTAGAGAGTGACTAGCTAAATGTACAACTTATATACTAGTTTATTGCTAAAAGCATTTTACAGTACTTGCTATTTGAGGTGTGGCTTGATATTTAAACTATAACCTCCTCCATATCCAGAGGCAATTTTTTCATTAAGTATGAAGCTTCAGTTTCAGATCTTGTCACTCATAAAGAACCATTGGATAATGAACATGTTCTATGGATCTGGTACTTGGAATATGAGGGTGGTAATAACTGAAGTTTGAAACATGTGAGACAAGAGATGTCTGAAAAAAGCTTATAATCATTCAATGCATAAACCTATAAATGCAGGCCTCAGTTATCATTAAACTCCATCAGAATATCAGTGATGAACACTTTATGATCAATCTAAGAAAAAAGGCTAAATTTCTTCTTTTTTCCCTTAATGTAAAATTTTTTATAATTTTTATCATAATTTACTGATTTTCGTGATTTTGCTGATATTTGTCAGTATATTTTTTCTTTTTTTTCTTTTAACTTTATTTTAATTTACAAGACTGTATTGGTTTTGCCATACATCAACATGAATCCGCCATGGGTGTACACGAGTTCCCAATCCTGAGCCCCCTCCCATCTCCCCCAACATACCATCTCTCTGGTTCATCCCAGTGCACCAGCCCCAAGCATCCTGTATCATGCATTGAACCTAGACTGGTGATTTGTTTCTTACATGATATTATACGTGTTTCAATGCCATTCTCCCAAATCATCCCTCCCTCTCCCTCTCCCTCAGAGTCCCAAACTCTGTTCTATACATCTGTGTCTCTTTTGCTTTCTTGGACACAGGGTTATCGTTACCATCTTTCTAAATTCCATATATATGTGTTAGTATACTGTATTGGTATTTTCCTTTCTGACTTACTTCACTCTGTATAATAGGCTCGAGTTTCATCCACCTCATTAGAACTGATTCAAATGTATTCTTTTTAATGGCTGAATAATACTCCATTGTGCATATGTACCACAGCTTTCTTATCCATTCATCTGCTGATGGACATCTAGGTTGCTTCCATGTCCGAGCTATTATAAACAGTGCTGCGATGAACATTGGGGTACATGTGGCTCTTTCAATTCTGGTTTCCTCAGTGTGTATGCCCAGAAGTGGGATTGCTGGGTCATAAGGCAGCTCCATTTCCAGTTTTTTTCAGGAATCTCCATACTGTTCTCCATAGTGACTCTACTAGTTTGCATTCCCACCTGCAGTGTAAGAAGGTTCCCTTTTCTCCACACCCTCTCCAGCATGTATTGCTTGTAGACTTTTTGGATGGCAGCCATTCTGACTGGTGTGCAATGGTACCTCATTGTGGTTTTGATTTGCATTTCTCTGATAATGAGTGATGTTGAGCATCTTTTCATGTGTTTGTTAGCCATCTGTATGTCTTCTTTGGAAAAATGTTTATTTAGTTCTTTGGCCCATTTTTTGATTGGGTCGTTTATTTTTCTAGAATGGAGCTGCAGGAGTTGCTTGTATATTTTTGAGATTAGTTGTTTATCAGTTGCTTCATTTGCTATTATTTTCTCTTATTCCGAAAGCTGTCTTTTCACCTTGCTCATAGTTTCCTTTGTTGTGCAGAAGCTTTTAATTTTAATTAGATCCCATTTGTTTATTTTTGCTTTATTTCCAGAATTCTGGGAGGTGGATCATAGAGGATCCTGCTGTGATTTATGTTGGAGAGTGTTTTGCCTATGTTCTCCTCTAGGAGTTTTATAGTTTCTGGTCGTACATTTAGATCTTTAATCCATTTTGAGTTTATTTTTGTGTGCGATGTTAGAAAGTGATCTAGTTTCATTCTTTTACAAGTGGTTGACCAGTTTTCCCAGTACCACTTGTTAAAGAGACTGTCTTTAATCCATTGTATATTCTTGCCTCCTTTGTCGAAGATAAGGTGTCCATAAGTTTATGGATTTATCTCTGGGCTTTCTATTTTGTTCCATTGATCTATATTTCTGTCTTTGTGCCAGTACCATACTGTCTTGATGACTCTGGCTTTGTAGTAGAGCCTGAAGTCAGTCAAGTTGATTCCTCCAGTTCCATTCTTCTTTCTCAAGATTGCTTTGGCTATTTGAGGTGTTTTGTATTTCCATACAAATTGTGAAATTATTTGTTCTAGCTCTGTGAAAAATACCGCTGGTAGCTTGATAGGGATTGCATTGAATCTGTAGATTGCTTTGGGTAGTATACTCATTTTCACTATATTGATTCTTCTGATCCATGAACATGGTATATTTCTCCATCTATTAGTGTCCTCTTTGATCTCTTTTACCAGTGTTTTGTAGTTTTCGCTATATGGGTCTTTAGTTTCTTTAGGTAGATATATTCCTAAGTATTTTATTCTTTTCGTTGCAATGGTGAATGGAATTGTTTCCTTAATTTTGATTTCTACTTTCTCATTATTAGTGTATAGGAATGCAAGGGATTTCTGTGTGTTGATTGTATATCCTGAAACTTTACTATATTCATTGATTAGCTCTATTAATTTTCTGGTGAAGTCTTTAGAGTTTTCTGTGTAGAGCATCATGTCATCTGCAAACAGTGAGAGTTTCACTTCTTTTCCAATTTGGATTCCTTTTATATCTTTCCTGCTCTGACTGCTATTACCAAAACTTCCAGAACTATGTTGAATAGTAGCAGTGAACGTAGGCACCCTTGTCTTGTTCCTGACTTTAGGGAAAATACTTTCAATTTTTCACCATTGAGGATAATGTTTGCTGTGGGTTTGTCATATATAGCTTTTATTATTCTGAGTTATGTTCCTTCTATTCCTGCTTTCTGGAGAGTTTTTTTTTTTTTTTTTCTTAATCATAAGTGGATGTTGAATTTTGTCAAAGGCCTTCTCTGAATCTATTGAGATAATCATATGGCTTTTACTTTTCAATTTGTTAATGTAGTGAATTACATTGATTGATTTGCGGATATTGAAGAATCCTTGCAACCCTGGGATAAAGCCAACTTGGTCATGGTGTATGATCTTTTAATGTGTTGTTGGATTCTGATTGCTAGAATTTTGTTAAGGATTTTTGCATCTATGTTCATCAGTGATATTGGCCTGTAGTTTTCTTTTTTTGTGGCATCTTTGCCAGATTTTGGTATTAAGGTGATGGTGGCCTCATAGAATGAGTTTGGAAATTTACCTTCCTCTGCAATTTTCTGAAAGAGTTTGAGTAGGATAGGTGTTAGTTCTTCTCTAAATTTTTGGTAGAATTCAGCTGTGAAGCCATCTGGACCTGGGCTTTTGTTTGCTGGAAGATTTCTGATTACAGTTTCAATGTCCATGCTTGTGATGGGTCTCTTAAGATTTTCTATTTCTTCCTGGTTCAGTTTTGGAAAGTTGTACTTTTCTAAGAATTTGTCCATTTCTTCCACGTTGTCCATTTTATTGGCATATAATTGCTGATAATAGTCTCTTGTGATCCTTTGTATTTCTGTGTTGTCTGTTGTGATCTCTCCATTTTCATTTCTAACTTTATTGATTTGATTTTTCTCCCTTTGTTTCTTGATGAGTCTGGCTAATGGTTAGTCAATTTTATTCATCCTTTCAAAGAACCAGCTTTTGGCTTTGTTGATTTTTACTATGGTCTCTTTTGCTTCTTTTGCATTTATTTCCTTCCTAAATTTTAAGATTCTTTCCTTCTACTAACCCTGGGGTTATTCATTTCTTCCTTTTCTAGTTGCTTTAGGTGTAGAGTTAGGATATTTATTTGACTTTTTCTTGTTTCTTGAGGTATGCTTGTATTGCTATGAACTTTCCCCTTAGTACTGCTTTTATAGTGTCCCACAGGTTTTGGGTTGTTGCGTTTTCATTTTCATTCGTTTCTATGCCTATTTTGATTTCTTTTTTTGTTTATTCTGTGAGTTGTTGGTTTTTCAGCAGCGGGTTGTTCAGCCTCCATATGTTGGAATTTTTAATAGTTTTTCTACTGTAATTGAGATGTAATCTTACTGCATTATGGTCAGAAAAGATGCTTGGAATGATTTCAATTTTTTTTTAAATTTACCAAGGCTAGATTTATGGCCCAGGATGTGATCTATCCTGGAGAAGGTTCCGTGAGCACTTGAGAAAAGGTGAAATTCATTGTTTGTGGGTGAAATGTCTTATAGATATCAATTAGGTCTAATCGGTCTATTGTATCATTAAAAGTTTGTGTTTCTTTGTTAATTTTCTGTTTAGTTAATCTATTCATAGATGTGAATGGGGTATTAAAGTCTCCCACTATTATTGCATTATTATTAACTTCCCCTTTCATACTTGTTAGCATTTGTCTTACATATCGCGGTGCTCCTATGTTGGGTGCATATATATTTATAATTTTTATATCTTCCTCTTGGATTGATCCTGTGATCATTATGTAGTGTCCTTCTTTGTCTCTTTTCACAGCCTTTGCTTTAGAGTCTATTTTATTGGATATGAATATTGCTACTCCTGCTTTCTTATGGTCTCTATTTGCATGGAATATCTTTTCCAGCCCTTCACTTTCAGTCTGTATGTGTCCCTTGTTTTGAGGTGGGTCTCTTGTACACAACACATATAGGGGTCTTGTTTTTTTATCCATTCAGCCAGTCTTTGTCTTTTGGTTGGGGCCTTCAACCCATTTATGTTTAAGGCAATTATTGATTAGTATGATCCTGTTGCCATTTACTTTATTGTTTTGGGTTCAGGTTTATACACACTTTTTGTGTTTCCTGTCTAGAGAATATCCTTTAGGATTTGTTGGAGAGCTGGTTTGGTGGTGCTGAAGCCTCTCAACTTTTGCTTGTCTGTAAAGTTTTGATTTCTCCTTCATATTTGAATGAGATCCTTGCTGGGTACAGTAATCTGGGCTGTAGGTTATTTTCTTTCAACACTTTAAGTATGTCTTGCCATTCCTCCTGGCCTGAAGAGTTTCTATTGAAACATCAGCTGTGATCCTTATGGGAATCCCCTTGTGTGTTATTTGTTGTTTTTCCCTTGCTGCTTTCAATATTTGTTCTTTGTGTTTGATCTTTGTTAATTTGATTAATATGTGTCTTGGGGTGTTTTGCCTTGGGTTTATCCTGTTTGGGGCTCTCTGGGTTTCTTTCACTTGGGTGATTATTTCCTTCCCCATTTTAGGGAAGTTTGCAACTATTATCTCCTCAAGGATTTTCTCATGGTCTTTCCTTTTGTCTTCTTCTTTTGGTACTCCTATAATTCGAATGTTGGAGCGTTTCATATTTTCCTGGAGGTCTCTGAAATTATCCTCATTTCTTTTAATCATTTTCCTTTTTTCCTCTCTGATTCATTTATGTCTACCATTCTATCTTCTATTTCACTAATCCTATCTTCTGCCACTGTTATTCTACCATTTGTTGCCTCCAGAGTGTTTCTGATCTCATTTATTGCATTATTCATCATATATTGATTCTTTTTTATTTCTTCTAGGTCCTTGTTAAACCTTTCTTGCATCTTCTCAATCCTTGCCTCCAGGCTATTTATCTGTGATTCCATTTTGATTTCAAGATTTTGGATCATTTCCACTATCATTATTTGGAATTCTTTATCAGGTAGATTCCTTATCTCTTCCTCTTTTGTTTGGTTTGGTGGGCATTTCTCCTGTTCCTTTACCTGCTGAGTATTCCTCTGTCTCTTCATCTTGGTTATATTGCTGCATTTGGGGTGGCCTTCCTGTACTCTGGTAATTTGTGGAGTTCTCTTTATTATGGAGTTTCCTCACTGTGGGTGGGGTTGTATCAGTGGCTTGTCAAGGTTTCTTGGTTAAGGAAGCTTGTGTTGGAGTTCTGGTGAGTGGAGCTGGATTTCTTCTCTCTGGAGTGCAGTGAAGTTTCCAGAAATGAGTTATGAGATGTCTATGGTTTTGGTGTAACTTTGAGCTGCCTGTATATTGAAGCTCAGGGGTGTGTTCCTGTGTAGCTGGAGAATTTGCCTTGTATATATTGCTGTGGAATTTGTTGGCCCTTGGGTGTTGCTTGGTTTCAGTGAGGGTATGGAGGCGTTTGATGAGCTCCTATCAATTAATGTTCCCTGGAGTCAGGAGTTCTCTGATGTTCTCAGGATTTGGACTTAAGCCTCCTGCTTCTGGTTTTCAGTTTTATTTTTATAGTAGTCTCAAGATATCTCCTTATATACCACACCGTTGATAAAACATCTGTTTTTGAAGACAATGAGCTGCTTTTCTGGGTGCCTGATGGTCCTCTGCCAGCATTCAGAAGTTGTTTTGTGGAATTTACTCAGTGTTGAAATGATCTTTTGATGAATTTGTGGGGGAGAAAATGGTCTCCCCGTCCTATTCCTCTGCTGTGTCCTTTTGTCAGTATTTTTAAGTGTAAATTTTTTTGTAATTTCTTTTTGTATTCTAATTAAATATTCAACTTTATGCCTAACTTTATATTCATAGTTTTTTTTATTATTATTATTATTTTCCTAAAGGCCAAATCCTCAAATTGTTTAAACTTTAAGCTTCACAAAAGCTTGATTCATCCCTCTGTAATAAATGGATGTTGACAAGAATAGGCTCTTTGGAGATAAATGATAAGCTTACTAAAAATTGTTTTCATAGAGAATATATATATTAAGTACACACAATTACTACATACATATAGTGACTCATACTCACATTAGAGGCAATATAAATAAATATGGGTGCATGTGTGTATATATATATGTGTGTGTGTGTGTGAATAAGTGTGATTTCTAATACACCAGATTATAAACCCTGTCCTACAATCTGTTCTATATGTAGCTGTGAACAGGTATGTTCATTTAATTGTTTTTGTTCACTGCTATGTCGCTATGTTTTCCCTTATTCCTTATTTCTTACATGGAACCAAGTGATCTGTTTGGTATAATATGAATTGCAAATGCCCTTCAGAGGAAAAGTCATTTTTATTTAGTAAATAGAGAGCAAGAATAATGAACAATACAAGAAAATTGTAAAATAATTAAGAAGTGGTTCAGAGGTGCTCATTTACAACTGAGGAAATTAAAAATGCAAATGCATTATTATCATAAAGGTAGTTAACAGACAAGTGAGTAAGAAGAGCCTTCCTTCTAATTCATCATTGTTTAAAAGACACCTGCGAGTTCTAACTAGAAAAGACAAGACAGATAAATGCAGATGGTCACATTTTGCATTATATCTTTCACATTTTTTTGTACTCTAATTAGAGGAGAGATTCATTCTCTACAGAAAAAATATACTGCTTATTTGAATATTTGAATAAAAGCCACTAGGTACAGTATTCAAAATACTGGCTGTGTTTCTGTGTCTTTGTGATAGTAGTGATGCAATATTTATTTTCTTTGACCCAAGGAAACTGCTGGCAGTCTGCCCAAAGAGATCTATATTTGGACTGAGAAAATTAAATGAATTTGAATTTCCTCTTTGTTCCAAGGCTGAGTTTATTGCTACTGAGTTACAATGTGGTATCAAAATATATTAACCTACAGGCCAATTGTTTGCAGTATCAGATTGTTTGGTCTAAAATTAGATGCTTACTTTAGAAAGATTTTGTGATATTTATTTTTAATTGTTTTCTTAAACACATGATTATTTCAATACCGCCATCCTAAGAGTAAAATCTGGTTTAAACTTTATGTTCAGTAAATATACAATGTCATGTTTATAGTGACTGGAATCACAAGCATGCAGGAACATAGACATAGTTTTTTAGTTTTTAAGTCTGAATATGCAAAAAGAAATATAAATATCATGTCAAACACATTAAGGAACATCCAAATGTAGAGAGGAAGAAAATGCACATATTTATAAACAATATAGAGAGATTTAAAAGTTCATATTCAGGCAGTTAGAGATGGATAAGGACAATTGTACCTGTTTAACTACAATAACTCAGCCATTTAAAATTTTCCCTTTTCTCTACTCCAATCTCATTTTAGAATCAAACAGAATGTGATACAAATTATGCAATGATTTTATATAGTCTGATAAATATAATTGCACAGATATTTTTTCTCCTTGTTTCTTCACAGGGGCTGTTTATTTGATCTCCTCCATTTCTCTATTCAGGCCACAGGAAATGGAAATCTGATCAATTATGTTTAGCACATCAAGATTGTGCAGATTGTTTTGTACCTCAATGCCTAGTTCAATTCCTGGCACACAATAAATTGCTGTTCAATTGAATTTTAGTGTAATCTACGTAAGTGGCAGGCCTTTAAGATTCCTGTTTGGCTATTTGAAGTATTAGATTAAAGTAATAGACCGTGCACTCCCCTAAACTAACTATTAATATATAGAGGAAGGTATGTTTATGGCTAACTAATATGTTTTAATGTATTTCTCATCATAGACTCAACCATGGTATTATAAGTGTACCTCTTTGCACAGAATTGATAGAACATACATCATTAAGATAGATTATTAGTAGCAGAAAGAAATATGTATTAATTAAATAAAAAAATGATTGGACAGGATCATAAGCAACAGAAATTATTTATTTAGAAGATCTCTCCACAATTTGCTAACACAAGACAGATTGAGGACTACATTTCATTATTTCAATAAAGATATAAAATCCTCCAATTCCTTGCTATCTGATAAAGCCTGTTCTAAGTCATACACAGCTAAACTTATCAAATGTAACCTATTTTTAAAAAACCAAGCCACTAGACCACTCAGGTATGACCTAAATCAAATCTCTTAAGATTATACAGTGGAAGTGAAAATTAGATTCAAGGGATTAGATCTGATAGACAGAGTGCCTGAAGAACTATGGATGGAGTTTCTTGAGACGGTACAGGAGGCAGTGATCAAGACCATCCCCAAGAAAAAGAAATGCAAAAGGCAAATGGCTGAGGAGTCTTTACAAATAGCTTAAAAAAGAAGAGAAGCTAAAGGCAAAGGAGAAAAGGAAAGATATACCTATTTGAATGCAGAGATTCAAAGAATAGCAAGGAGAGATAAGAAAGCCTTCCTCGGTGATCAATACAAAGAAATAGAGGAAAACAAAAGAATGGGAAAAATTGAGATCTCTTCAATAAAATTAGAGATACCAAGGGGACATTTCATGCAAAAATGGGCTCAATAAAGGACATAAATGGTAGGGATCTAACAGAAGCAGAAGATATTAAGAAGAGGTGGCAAGAATAAACAGAAGAACTGAACAAAAAAGACCTCCATGACCCAGAGAACGATGATGGTGTGATCACTCACCTAGAACCAGACATCCTGGAATGTGAAGTCAAGTGGGCCTTAGGAAGCATCACTAAGAACAAAGCTAGTGGAGGTGATGGAATTCCAGTTGAGCTATTTCAAATCCTTAGAGGAAATCTTTAGATTGCAAATCCAAGATGATGATGTGAAAGTAGTGCACTCTATATGACAGGAAATTTGGAAAACTTAGCAGTGGCCACAGGACTAGAAAACATCAGTTTCATTCCAATCCCAAAGAAAGGCAATGCCAAATAATGCTCAAATGAAGTGAAAGTCATTTAGTCGTGTCCAATTCTTTGCAACCTCATGGACTATACAGTCGATGGAATTCTTCAGGCCAGTATACTGGAGTTGGTAGCCTTTCCCTTCTCCAGGTATTCTTCCCAACCCAGGTATTGAACCAAGGTCTCCCACATTGCAGGTGGATTCTTTACCAGATGAGCTATGAGGAAAGCTAAACAATGTTCAAACTACCGCACAGTTGCACTCATCTCACATGCTAACAAAGTAATGCTCAAAATTCCTCAAGCCAAGCTTCAACAGTATGTGAACTGAGAACTTCCAGATGTTCAAGCTGGATTTAGAAAATTTAGAGTAACCAGAGAAGGTGATGGCACCCCACTCCAATACCCTTGCCTGGAAACTCCCATGGGCGGAGGAGCCTGGTAGGCTGCAGTCCATGGGATCGCAAAGAGTTGGACACGACTGAGCGACTTCACTTTCACTTTTCACTTTCATGTGCTGGAGAAGGAAATGGCAACCCACTCCAGTGTTCTTGCCTGGAGAATCCCAGGGATGGCAGAGCCTTGTGGGCTGCCATCTATGGGGTCGCACAGAGTCAGACATGACTGAAGCGACTTAGCAGCAGCAGCAGCAGAGATCAAATTGCCAACACCCAGTGAAAAAGCAAGAGAGTTCCAGAAAAAAACATCTACTTCTGCTTTATTGACTACGCCAAAGCCTTTGACTGTGTGGATCACAACAAACTGGAAAATTCTTCAAAAGATGGGAATACCAGACTACCTTAACTGCCTCTGGAGAAATTTGTATACAGGTCAAGAAGAAACAGAACTAGACATGGACCAACAGACTGATTCCAAATCACGAAGGCTGAAGTGACAATCAGTATATTGTCACTCTGCTTATTTAACTTCTGTGCAGAGTATGTCATGTGAAAATGACATGGGCTGGGTGAAGCACAAGCTGGAATCAAGATTGCCAGGTGAAATATCAATAACCTCAGATATACAGATGATACCACCTTTATGGCAGAAAGCAGAGAACTAAAGAGCCTCTTGAGGATAGTGAAAGAGGATAGTGAAAAAGTTGGCTTAAAACTCAACATTCAGATAATTGAGATCATAGCATCCAGTCCCATCACTTCTAGGCAAATAGATGGGGAAACAGTGGCAACAGTGAGAGATTTTGGCCTCCAAAGTCACTGCAAATGGTGGCTACAGGCATGAAATAGAAAGATGCTTGCTTCTTGGAAGAAAAGTTATGACTAACCTAGACAGCATATTAAAAAGCAGAGACATTACTTTGCCAACAAAGTCCATCTAGTCAAAGCTAGGTTTTTTTCCAGTAGTCATGTATGGATGTGAGAATTGGACTATAAAGAAAGCTGAACACCAAAGAATTGATACTTTTGAATTGTGGTGTTGGAGAAGACTCCTGAGAGTCCCTTGGACTACAAAGTGATCCAACTAGTCCATCCTAAATAAAATCAGTACTGAATATTCACTGGAAGGACTGATGTTGAAACTGAAACTCCAATACTTTGGCCACCTGAAGCCAAGAATTGACTCATTTGAAAAACACCCTGATGCTGGAAAAGATTGAAGGCAGGAGGAGAAGGGGACAAGAGAGGATAAGATAGTTGGATGGCATCACCGACTTGATGGACATGAGTTTGAGTAAGCTCCAGGAGCCTGTGATGGACAGGGAATCCTGGCATGCTGCTGTCCATGGGGTTGCAGAGAGTTGGATACAACCGAGTGGCTGAACAAAGCTGAAATAAAATATCACTTGTGCATAGCTGAGGAACTAAGTATAAAGCAGTTCCTTCAAAGACTAATTTAATTACATGGGCTGGACTCCAAGATTCTCCTCAGATTATTCCAAAGGGCCCTTCAGTGATAACTGGTGCTTCTGTTTTCCTTCCTGTAACTCCAAGGTGTCTTACAATAACTATTCAGGACAGTGAGGCCCATCTCTTAAAGCTTTCTCCAGCTTTTCCCAAGTATTTCCCTTAACTTTCCACTCTCCTATCAAGGGTAGCCATCGCCCTCCCATACAGCAGATGACAACTGCCTTATTTTCCCACAGAGTTTACTTCACCTCTTTGAATTCTTTTGTGCCTGTGGAATTTCACCATTAAACTGAGGAGACAAAGAGAGAGAGAGCACTTTGTAGCCAATACATTTCAAATTCCTTTCCAACATGTATCTTCTTGATCATCCTCATATTTCAGTTGCTTGTATCATATAAGCACACTCTACTAAGTGTGCATCCCTTATTAACAACAAATTCTATACCTTAGCTGCTTTTCAGTGTTTATTGTCAGACATATTTCCCAATACCTTCGTAAATTTCACAATTATTTTCCAGTTCTAAAATGCTCAGACAACTTGGGCCTTCTTGACATAATAAAAATATTTCCTACTTACTTAAAGCCTTCAATTTTCCTGTAGTCAGTGGACAGTACAAGAATAGTAAATCTCAAATGCCTGTTTTATCATATTAATTAACTAATAATAATTTTAAGTGTACCTTACTGTCTGTTTAAAACCCATACCAAAAAAAGAAGAATAAAATTGTGAAATGAAAAAATAATTTTAGTAAAATAAATGATACTCATTAATGACATAGCCATAAATGAAAAATCTATGTTACATGAAAAATTCTTAGAAAATACAATTTACAAACTCAATTAAAAATAGTTGAACATGAAGAACCTTGTATATTTTAAATAAATAATTCAGTAGCTAAAAAAAGAAAAAAAATACAAATGCTCATATCACCATGACTTTTTTCAATGATTTCTCAATTTGAGAGAACAAATAATCCCAATCTTATTTAAACAATTTCAGATAAGAGGGTAAAAAATGATCAGGTACCTCATCTTTCATTGCCTTGATCCCAAACTCTGAAAAGAACAATATTAAATGTTTATCCTCACTCAGAACATAAACAGCAACCCTCTTCCCTTCTTCAAGAAATGAGGCAAAATGAATTGCATAACAAAAACATAATGAATATGATGTATCATGACCTACCTACTGAACGTAAACTCCATTTATTATATATTATGACAATCACAAAATAAAGAACAAAAATCACATGAGCATCTTAATAGATGCAGAAACCATCCTTGATAATATGCAACAGGTGTTAAAGATGTAAACAAATGCAAACTCTTAGAAAAATAGTAAGAAAGATATTTGCTAACATCATATTAAAGGGGAGGCAGGACTAGATACCAAATATCATAATTAATGTGAAACATGGAAAACTTTTTCTTTGAGAGCAGAAATAAGCAAATAATGATTGCTATCACCATTCCTATTTAGCATTAGTACTAAAAATAATTCTAGTTATCATGTAAGCCAACATAACCATGTGAAGAGAATAAGGAATAATAAAAATCTCATTATTCAAGGAGAGCATAAATCAAAAGAACTTACAAATGAATTAGTAAAATCTTTCTGTCAGATACTCAATTAATATTTTGCAGAACCAGTTGACATTTTGTTGGCCTATAATAAACAGTTAGAAAACAAAGCTTTAAAATACAATACTATTTATATTGATATCAAATATATGTCTTAGTTGGACATATGGTATATGGCCAAGGTGGTGTTGCAGATGAGTGGGAAAAGATGGAATTCTCAATACATGTTACTGAAACAACTAGCCATCCATCTGAGAACACAGCTTAAAAGAATGTTTAAGAAGGAAGGGAGGGAGGAAGAAAGGAAGGAAAACAGGAAAGGGAAAGTAAAGGAAAAGAAAAGAAAGAGAAGAAAAAAAAAAAAAAACCCTCAATACAATTGGTTCCAAATGTTACATAAAAGAATACAAAATCAGTACCAAGTGGATTAAATCTGAATTGTGAAAGGCAAATCATAAAGTTTTTTGTTATTCTCCCAGGTATTTTCTTCATACCTCACCGTGTTGTATTTTTGCCAGCTTCCATCTGCCAGTTGCAAAGACCTTTTCCACAATTGTGTAAGGGAGTCTTTCTTGCACTTGTGACCAGCTGAAAGTGCTTGAAAGTTGACAACCCCCAGAATTAGACTATACCCAAGGATTATCAGGGGTTGGTACATAAATACTCAGGCTTTCTCTCTCCTTGGGTACAATGATTCAAGGGTGTGGATTTTGCACCATATCCTGTTAGGATTAAACTACTGTTCACCATGAAGCTGGCTTAGTAACACGCAGGTTATTGGCAGCTTTCTCTTTCTGTCTCCTTTCTCTAGTTTCCTACTGACTTACCTTGTTGCTTAGTCGCTAAGTCCTATTTGATTCTTTTGTGACTCCATAGTCTGTAGCCCGCCAGGCTCCTCTGTCCTTGGGATTTCCCAGGCAAGAATACTGGAGTGGGTTGCCATTTCCTTCTCCAGAGTATCTTCCCCACCCAGGGATCGAACCCCAGTCCCCTGTATTTCAGGCTAATTCTTTACTTCTGAGTCACCAGGGAAGCTCAGTGTACTCTGTACCTACCAAATAAACTGCTTGTACTCAAATTCTCCCCATAAGGTCTCCTGGGAAAACCAGAATAGCAGTGTCAGAAAAGTCCCTAAGAAGCAGATATCAGGATGAAATTCTGGAACTGGATAATTCCCCAGCAGGTGGCAACGAAAATCTAATTTCTTTAGATAAGTGACATGGTGGATTACTCCTTGAATGCAGTAGCATCATAAAGACTATGACTTTACCACATGTGGCAAACTGGAAAGACAAGTGGAGGGCACCAATTGGTTTATGCAGTCTCTCTAGACTTTGAGAGATATGATGGCAATGATAATTACAAGAGCTACGAAGTTGCATAGTAAAGTGCCCTCATTGTGTTCAGGAAAGAAAATGGTGCACTTAAATCAGCTGACCACCAACTCAGAGCAAGATGTGAAAATCAGTATTCCTCTGTAACAATGTATTAAGGGACTCTGTTCTTCTGCAGTTGGATGTAAGGAGCTAACTGTGAAAATAATTGAACTGGAGACTTTTTTCACTGCTTCAGCAAGTTTTCTGTGGCAGAATCAGGGTCCTTACAAGGAGGTATATTGACACCTGGCTGTAGGACACCTGAGTGAATAGGATAAGAAATCTGGAGCATCCAGTGTTCCCTGGAGCCTTTGAATATTCCTATTTCACTTTGCTATCTCCATGAAAGAAGCTAATAGCTTCCTTTGCTTAAAAAATCTTTCAGGGGTTATTTCATGTGAATTCCATTCAAAATAATACTTGAAAGTCTTTAGGATTTGTTTCTACTTTTTCCCTTTATTGACTTTTAAACTGATAAGATTTCAACCTGACCAAACCAGACAAGTATTATTTGTGTTTTACAAGGAAAAGAATTGATGTTCAGAAGAGCTGTCAGATCTGAAAAATTTGTATCAATGCTTTAGTGAGTTTGCCTAGCAATAGATTTCGAGAGTGGTGGTTAGAAAGGAGGTGTTGCAAAATAGAAGACTTAGTAAAAGTTTAGTGATTTGAAAACATTCTCTGGTTTCTTGTGGTTTAATATCCTTGTGAAGAAAACTGCAGTCATTCTTACCATGATTCTGTGATATCTCACTGAAGCTAGAATATACAATGGCTCATAGCAAATGAGATGTCTTTGGCTCTCAAGAAGACTCAGTGAGCTTAAAGATATAGGCGTACTAAAACAGACTTTTTTTTTTTTTCTTTTTTTGTGCTTCTCTGGTAACTTAGTGGTAAAAAAGAATCCACCTACCAATGTAGGAGACATGGTTTTGGTCTCTGGGCCAGGGAGAGGCCCTGGAGGAGAAAATGGCAGTTCACTGCAATATTCTTGCCTGGGAAATCCCAAGGACAGAGGAACCTGGCAGGAGACCATGGGGTTGCAAAAGAGTCAAACATGACAGCATCTAAACAACAAGAACAAAATAGATTTTTAAATTAAGACCAGAGAATCTATTGACTGACTACATCCCTAAGACAATAGATCAGCATTATACATTAATAATCTTACCCCTGGGTTAAGTTAATTTTCTTAGTCTCTCACACAACATAGTTACAGGGAGCTTGACTGGACATTCTCAAGAACATCAAATGCGGACTTTAAATTAAAATCATCATGTTACTTATACCCTGGTAAGAGGGAGTCCACTTTTTCTCATTGTTCTAGTAAGATTTATGAGTGTCACATAGTGGAAAATAAGTCTGAAAAAAGTTTAGTGGCTTCCCATAATGGGGATAATTTAGACGTCCAGTGATCTAGGGTATTCCAGAACAAATCCCCCAAGTAAAATAACAAGTTAATAGCACTTTGCATCTTCTATTAGTAAGGAGTGGTGGTGATCGTTTTGTTGCTAAGTTTTGTCTCACTCTTGCAATCATATGGACTATAGCCCACCAGGCTTCTCTGTCCATATATTTCTCCATGCAAGAATACTGGAGTGGGTTCCTATTTTCTTATCCAGGGTATTTTCTTGACCCAGGGACTGAACCCAGGTCTACTGTATTGCAGTTGGATTCTTTACCAATTGAGCCACCAGGGAAACCCACAAGTAAGGAGGGACAATGCGTCTCTTGGATTCTAGATAAAATATGTAACACATTTGGGGATATCATTTCAACTAAGTTTCTAATTTTGAGTGGGCCCCAAAGCAAAAGAGAACTTTGTGGCAGGTTCAAGCTGTTGTGCAGTTGGCTGAATCCATTGAAACTGGCCTATTTCACTTGTTAAAGTATTCACTGTTGATAAAAATAAAATATAGAAACTCTCAAAAGCCATCCTACCAGAATCTTAGTGAATATCCTTGGAGTTCTGGAACATGACCATGTTATCTTAAAAAAACAAAACAAAACAAACAAACAAACAAAAACTTACTGGAGTATAATTGCTTTATAATGTTGTATTAGTTCCTCCTGTACAGCAAGATGAATCAGCCATATGCACACATATACGCCCTCCCTTTTGGATTACCTTCCCCTTCAAATCACCACAATGCATTAAGTTGACTTTCCTGTGCTATACAGTATGTTCTCATTAGTTATCTGTTTTATACACAGTATCAATAGTATATATGTGCCATCCCAATCTCCTAATTCCTCCTACTCCCCACTTCCTCCTTGACATCCATATATTTGTTCTCTACATCTGTGTCTCTATTTCTGCTTTGAAAATAAGGCCATACCATCTTTCGAAGAAAATTTTCCACTGTGCATAAAGTGGACATTCAGTTCAGTTCAGTTCATGAAGACCAAGTAACATACAATATAATATTTAGTAATTTTGAGACTGGATGTGCTCACCAAATAGCTGGTTATCATCAGACCAACTGAGTCATAAGATCAGCTGAAAACAGAAATCCAGTGCATATTGGAATGGCAACTTTGAGGCTGAGTCTGAGCAGCCCAGGAATTGCAATTGTTTCACAAACACATGGCCCAAATCCTCATGTTACTTGCCTCTAATGCACTGTCACCCTTTATTGAGAATCTCCATAGCTAGCTGGCTATGGAGAAAAATGAATCATACTTGACCTGGTTCATGGATAAATAGTTCCATGTGTTTGTGTGATACAAAAATAGACTGTAGATGTCTCTTCCCCTCCACTCAGGGTGACAATGAAAGAGTGGTGAGGGAAAATCCTTTCTGTGAGTGTAACTTCAAGCACTACATCTGGTAATTGATTTCAGTTGGTGGGAGATATGGCCTGAGATGAGATTATGTGTGCATGTGTGCTAAGTTGCTTAGGTCCTGTCTGACTCTGTAAGAGTTTTGCCATGCCCTCTGGCAGAGATGAAGATATACATTGATTTTGGCGGCTGCAGAATATGACTTAGCTATTTTTTTCATGGACCTTGAAGGAACAGAAAAAGAAGATCCACTATAAGGAATCCTAAGGAAAGGCATGTAAATGGACCTATGGGAGTGTAAAAAGGAGTGAGAATCTTTTCAACCAGAGATTATCACTACATATGAGGCTCTCACATTTGCTTGGTTTCCTATCCATTTGTTGGGAGTTAATCTCTGCCCTTGGATGGATTGTGTATTGGGGGGTATGTGTGGGTCCTATGACCCAAGCCTAAGTCTGATCCAGTCATTCCACTGATATACCTATAATGAAGAGAAACATTTAGATCCCAGTATTGTACCATTTTGATGGAACAACCTACTGGAGAAGAGCACAGTAGTGATGTAGGATCATTTTCATATTGAAAGAATGGGCATCCTGTTTGTTACTGGGATATATATATGTATATAAACTGGGATTTATATATATACATATATATATATATATATATATATAACTTAGGTATATAGCTAAGATAGCTAAGCTGCATCATCTCACCTTAGAATATTCTATATATTTAAGCTCTCTTTTTAAAAACAAATTAACAGAGTTACTTTTAAGTCATTGCTGAAAACATTTTCCTTCCAACTACACTAAATTTTAATAATAATAAATAGGACACTCTTTCTGTTATGATAAGTGAAATTGAAAATGCATACATGTTTCTGTAGCCCCAGTGTAAGCATGAGGCAAACACATAAACAGATTAAATTGTCCTGGTTTTATTACTGATCTTGTCAAAGAAGACCACCTGAAGGGATAATGTTGCTCTAGTAAAACAAAACAAAAGAAAAAATAGGTGTAAGCCCCAGGTATCTAGAAGCTGTGGTGAAGTCACAAATAAATTAAGGAGATGCATTGCCTGCTTCAAGTAAAGTGTAGTCCAATGATTTGCCTAGTATAGCTGACACTTGGAACAGATAATATTTTAAAATCCAAATCTCCATAAGAAAAAAAAATATTTTCAATAAAAATCACAAAATTATACAAATTATATAATGTTTAGAAAAGAAATATAGTCAGAGAAAATTTATCTTTTATTGAATTGTGTAGGTATTCATGTCTATAAAAATATTAAAACATAATAGTACATAGAGTAAATATTACATGAAGGAAAGGGAAAATTTAATGACAATACATTTTAATAACTGTTTATACATTTAATTACTTCAATGTATTTTTAAAATATTGACTTAGTCATAATAATAAATATAAACATGGTAGTATTTTATCTCTAACTTCTGTGAATGTGTCAATGATTTCAAGAAAATGTATCTTCCTATGTTAAATAGAATATATATATCCAGGTCTGTCAATTCACCTTCACTCATACTTAATTTAAAGGCTTCCCTGGCAGCTTAGATGGTAAAGAGTTTGCCTGTGATGTGGGAGACCTGGATTTGATCCTGGGTCAGGAAGATTCCCTGGAGGAGGAAATGGCAACCCAGTCAAGTACTGTTGCCTGAAGAATTCCATAGACAGAGCAGCCTGGCAGGCTAGAGTCCATGGGGTCACAAAAGAAGCAGACACAACTAAGTGACTAAAATATACATAATTTAAGACCCCTCTTATTAGTTTTATTCTCAAATGGTTTGTCTTTCACATGAGGAAATGATATGCCAATAGTTAGGAAAAGTCTAAAACATAATAATGAGCTTGAAAGATCCTAAATTTCAGAGTTAGCAAGAACATCACACACACACACAAAAGCAGCAATTGCAATAATGTTCCAATCTAACAGCTTTCAAATGTCTATGCAGACAAAAGGTTGATAAAAATAAAAATTCCAAGTCGGCACATAGAATGCCAAAATTATAAAAGCTCATGTTTGCAATCACTGCAGTATCGTTTTAATTTTGAATGTACTGTTAAAACATAGTACCACAGGAGTAGAAGACAAAAACTTGTAGCCAAAGAGAACTTGAATAATTTTTAAATTTTATAAACTTTTTATCCATGCATGGTGCTGGGCCTGAGTGTTAGGGATGAATGTATAAATGGGAGTACTCCAAATGAAACTTCCGTGTTAACTATAATTTCAGTAACAATTTTCTGTTTATTAAAGCAAAATTAACAAAAATATGCTAATCTGAAGATTTCCTATCTAGTGTCATAGTTCAGCAATAATGGGAGCAACTGTTTGGAACTCAGAAGGAGAAAAAAAGAAATACTCTACAAAACACATTGCATAGAATGGCTGATGAAGGAGGATGATAATGAAAAGCAGACTGTCTTTGAGTTCAGTTCAGTTGCTCAGTTGTGTCCGACTCTTTGCAACCCCATGAATCACAGCATGCCAGGCCTCCCTGTCTATCACCAACTCCTGGAGTTTACCCAAACTCCTGTCCATCGAGTAGGTAATGCCATACAGGCATCTCATCCTGTGTTGTCCCTGTCTCCTCCTGCCCCCAATCCCTCCCAGCATCAGGGTCTTTTCCAATGAGTCAACTCTTTGCATCAGGTGGCCAAAGTATTTGAGTTTCAGCCTCAGCATTAGTCCTTCCAATGAACACCCAGGAGAGGTCTCCTTTAGAATGTACTGGTTGGAGCTCCTTACAGTCCATGGGACTCTCAAGAGTCTTTTCCAACACCACAGTTCAAAAGCATCAATTCTTTGGCGCTCAGCTTTCTTCACAGTCCAACTCTCACATCCATACATGACCACTGGAAAAACCATAGCCTTGACTAGATGGACCTTTGTTGGCAAAGTAATGTCTCTGCTTTTTAATATGTTGTCTAGATTGGTCATAACTTTCCTTCCAAGGGGTAAGTGTCTTTAAATTTCATGGCTGGAATCACCATCTGCAGTGATTTTGGAGCTCAAAAAATAAAGTCTGACACTGTTTCCACTGTTTCTCTATTTCCCATGAAGTGATGGGACCGAATGCCATGATCTTCATTTTCTGAATGTTGAGCTTTAAGCCAACTTTTCCACTCTCCTCTTTCACTTCCATCAAGAGGCTTTTTATTTCGTCTTCACTTTCTGCCATAAGGGTGGTGTCATCTGCATATCTGAGGTTATTGATATTTCTCCCGGCAATCTTGATTCCAGCTTGTGCTTCTTCCAGCCCAGCATTTCTCATGATGTACTCTGCTTATAAGTTAAATAAGCAAGGTGAAGATATAAAAACTTGACATACTCCTTTTCCTATTTGGAACCAGTCTGTTGTTCCAAGTCCAGTTCTAACTGTTGCTTCCTGACCTGCTTATAGGTTTCTCAAGAGGCAGATCAGGTGATCTGGTATTCCCATCGCTTTCAGAATTTTCCACAGTTTATTATGATCCACACAGTCAAAGACTTTGGCATAGTCATTACTGTCTTTAGTTGGCTTTAATATCGCCTGACTCCCTGTATGTGTCATGTGTCACTTGACAGTTTTTTAAATATCACTCACTCTTAGTATAATCTGCTATTGTGGTACAATGGGGGATGGGGAGGGAGTGGTGAATCTCCAAGAGTTCTTTTGAAGCATCTGATTAAAGAATTCATCATTTTTAAATACTAGTCAAATCTAAGGATGAAGCTGCCAACTCTGGACAAGAATGTGTGTGTGTTCAGTTGTTCAGTTGTGTCCAACTCTTTATGAACCCATGGACTCTAGCCTGCCAGACTCCTCTGTCCATGGGATATTCCAAGCAAGAATACAGGAGCAGGTTGTCATTTTCTTCTCCAGGCGATCTTCCCGACCAAGGGATTGAACCCATGTCTCTTGAGTCTCCTGCATTGACAGGTGGGCTCTTTACCACTGCACAAAATGAGAAGCCCATGGACAAGAATAGTTAAATAGAAACATTCTTGCCTCTTGCCCCCTCTTTCTCCTCTGCTACCTTCAATCCTGGATATACAGCTTAATGGGTAGCAGAGAAGAGAGTATAAGTAAAAGTGCAAAGTGGATAACTAGAAGGCAAGATGCTAAACCCTTCTCCACAGCAGAAGGCTAGCCTGAAGCAGAGCACAGCACGGGATAAGTGGGGAGTGATGTGTGGGGGTGGCTGGATAAGGAAGTTGCTGCTGCTGCTAAGTCGCTTCAGTTGTGCCCAACTCTGTGCTACCCCATAGACGGCAGCCCACCAGGCTCCCCCGTCCCTGGGACTCTCCAGGCAAGAACACTGGAGTGGGTTGCCTTTGCCTTTGCCTTCTCCAGTGCATGAAAGTGAAAGTGAAATCGTTCAGTTATGTCCGACTCCTGGCGACGCCATTGACAGCAGCCCACCAGGCTCCCCCATCCCTGGGATTTTCCAGGGGAGAGTACTGGAGTGGGGTGCCACTACCTTCTCCAGGATAAGGAAGTACTATAGGCTAAATTGTGTCACCCCATATTAATATTGTGACATCTTACTTAGCAGGGTTTTCTTTTTTAATTAATTAATTACTTTTAACTGGAGGCTAATTACTTTACAGTAGTGTAGTGGGTTTTGCCATACATTGACATGAATCAGCCATGGGTGTACATGTGTCCCCCATCCTGAACCCCCCTACCACCTCTTTCCCCACCCCATCCCTCAGGGTCATCCCAGTGCACCGGCTCTGAGGGCCCTGTCTCATGCATCGAACCTGGACTGGCAATCTATTTCAAACATGGTAATATACATGTTTCAATGCTGTTCTCTTAAATCATCCCACCCTTGCCCTCTCCCACAGAGTCCAAAAGTTTGTTCTTTATTTCTGTTTCTCTTTTGCTGTCTCACATACAGGGTCATCATTACCATCTTTCTAAATCCCATATATATGCATTAATATGTTTTTCTTTCTGACTTACTTCACTCAGCAGTTTTTAAACTTTGATTTAAAAAAAAAAGTTCACAGCCTTTAACCTAGTGATCATTCTCTAAGACATGTATCCTATAGAGACAGCAAAAACTAAAGATACTGATATTCTCTACTAGTAAAAGCTTAAATCCTTAAGGGCAACAATAGACAAACTACTAAATATGACATGTCCATAGGATAATATATTTTTCATCCATTAAAATATTTATAAATATACCAGTGTTCACAAAACAATCACTAGCTGGAGGAGGGAGATAGGAGGGGAGGTGGGACTATATGTGATTAGTAATTTATATATATATTTTCCCTTACTTTTTAAGTCAAATCATAATTTCAATAACTCAAAGATGTTGTAAAAAGAAAAACAACTAAGCAAGCTTTGAGACTTTAAAATTATGTGACAGTTAAAGAGGGATAAAATGGCACAAGAAAGAGAACATTTATTTAGTTAGAATAAAGCCTTTTATACTGAACTAGATTCTCCCAGATAATTAAAAATTATTTTGGCAATTTAGACTCACTTAAGGGAGTCCTGTTGTGGTGAAAGAGATTGGATAGCTCAATGAAGTTATGAAACATCTCAAGAAGGGCTACCTAAGACAGATGGGTCATAGTGAAGAGTTATGTCAAAACATGGTCCACTGGAGGAGGAAATGGCAAACCACTCCAGTATTCTTGCTGCAAGAACCCCATGAACAGTCTGAAAAGGCAAAAAGATATGACATGGAAGATGAGACATCAAAGTCAGAAGATATCCAATGTGCTACTGGGGAAGAGTAGAGGGCAATACCAATAGCTCCAGAAAGAATGAAGCAGCTGGGCCAAAGTAGAAATGACAAGTAGTTGTGATGGGTCTGGTGATAAGTAAAGTCCAGTGCTGTAAAGAAAAATATTACATAGGAACCTGGAATTTTAGATCCACTAATCAAGGTAAATTGGACATGGTCAAGCAGGAGATGGCAAGAGTGAACATAGACATCTTAGGAATCGGTGAACTAAATGGATGAGAACAGGGAAATTTAATTCAGATGACCTTTATATCTACTACTATGGGCAAGAATCCCTAAGAAGAAATGGAATAGCCCTCACAGTCAATGAAAGAGCCTGAAATACAGTAATTGCATACAATCTCAAAAATGACAGGATGATCTCAGTCCACTTCCAAGGCAAACCATTCAACATTGCAATAATCCAAGTCTATAACTCAACTGTTGACACTGAGAAGCTGAAATTGACTGGTTCAATGAATACCTAAACACCTTCTAGAATGAAAACCAAAAAAGATATCCTATTCATCATAGGGGATTGGAATGCAAAAGTAGGAAGTCCAGAGATACCTAGAGTAACAGGAAAGTTTGCCTTTGGAGTATAAAATGAAGCAGTGCAAAGATTAACAGAGTTTTCTCAAGACCACACACCAGTCACAGCAAACACCTTTTCCCAATAACCCAAGAGATTACCTACACTTGGACATCATCATATGGTCAATACTGAAATCAGATTGATTACATTCTTTGCAGCTGAACATGGAGAAATTATATAGAATCAGCAAAAATAAGACATGGAGTTGACTATGGCTCAGATCATGAGCTTCGTATTGCAAAATTTGGTTTCAGTTGAAGAAAGTAGGTAAAACCACTGGGCCATTTAGATATGACCTAAATCAAATCCTTTATGAATACACAGGGGAGGTGATGGATAAATGTCTACTTATCTGGTAGACAGAGTACTTGAAGTTCTTAACATTGTATGGAAGAAAAAACAGGGTACGGAAGATGGAAGTTCAGAACCTCATACAGGAGGCAATGACCAAAACCATCCCAAAGAAGAACAAATGAAAGACGGTAAAGTATCTGAGGAACTCTTACAATAGCTGGGAAAAAAGAGAAGCAAAAGGCAAAGGTAAAAGGTAAAGATGCACCCAATTGAATGCAGAGTTCCAGAAAACAGTTAGGAGCAACAAGAAGACCTTCTCAAATGAATAATGCAAAGAAACAGAATGGAAAATACTGGAGATCTGTTTCAGAAAATTAGAGATACCAAGGGAACATTTCATGCAAGGATGGGCACAATTAGGACAGAAACAATACAAACCTAACAGAAACAGAAAAGATTAAGAGGAGTAGCAAAAATACCCAGAAGAATTAAACAGAAAAGGTCATAATGACTCTGATAACCATGATAATCACTCACCTAGAACCAGACATCCTGGAGTATGAAGTCAAGTGGACCTTAGGAAGCATTGCTATGAACAAACCTAGTGGAGGTGATGGAATTCCAGCCAAGCTATTTCAAATCCTAAAAGATGATTCTGTAAAAGTACTGCACTCAATACCTCAACAAAACTCAGCAATGGCCATGGGACTGTAAAAAATCAGTTTTTGTTCTAATTCTAAAGAAGGGAAATCGCAAAGAATGTTCAAACTACAGCACAATTGCACTCATTTCACATACTAGCAAGATTATACTGAAAATCCTTCAAGCTAGTCTTCATCAATATGTGAACTTAGAATTTCCAGATGTATAATCTGGGATTAGAAAATGCAGAGAAACCAGAGATCAAATTACCAACATTCCCTGGACCATAGAGAAATCAAGAGAATTCCAGAAAAAAAATCTACTTCTGCTTAATTGAATATGCTAAATCCTTTGACTGCATGGATCACAATAAATTGTGGAAAATAATTAAAGAGATGTAAATATCAGACCATCCTACCTGTCTCCTGAGAAACCTGTATGTGCTCAAGCAGAGCACAGGAGAACTGGACATGGGACAATGTACTAGTGTAAAATTGGGAAAGTGGTACCACAAGGCTGTATACTGTCACCCTACTAATTTAACTTTTATGGAGAGTATATCATATGAAATGCTGGACTGGATGAATCATAAGCTGGAATCAAGATGGCCAGGAGAAATATCAAAACCTCAGATATACAGATGATACCACTTTAATGGCAGAAAGTGAAGAGGAACTAAAGAGCCTCTTGAAGAGAGTGAAAAATCTGGCTGGAAACTCAACATTCAAAAAAACTAAGATCATAGCATCTGGTACCATCACTTCATGGCAAATAGAAGGGGAAAAAATGGAAACTGTCACAAATTTTATTTTCTTGGGCTCTAAAATCACTGAAGACAGTGACTGTAACCATGAAATTAAAAAAAAAAAAAACAACACACACTTGCTTCTTTGTAGAAAAACTATGACAAACATAGACGGTGTATTAAAAAGCAAAGATATCACTTTACTGACAAAGGTCCATATAGTCAAATTATGGTTTTCCAGTAGTCATGTATGGATGTGAGAGCTGAACCATAAACAAGGCTGAGCCCTGAAGAATTTATGCTTTCTAACTGTGGTGCTGGAGAAGAGTCTTGAGAGTCCCTTGGACTGCAAGGAGATCAAAACAGTAAATCCTAAAGGAAATCAACACTGACTATTCATTGGAAAAACTGATGCTGAAGCCGAAGCTCCAATACTTTGGCCACCTGATACAAAGAGCCAACTCATTGGAAAAGACCCTGATGGTGCAAAAGATTGAAGACAAAAGGAGAAGCGCACAACAGAGGGTTTGATAATTATATAGCATCCCTGACTTGAGCATGGATTTGAGCAAACTCCTCGACATAGTGAAGGACAGAGGAGACTGGCATTATCTATGGAGTCTCAAGGAGTCAAGCACAACTTAGTGACTGAACAGCAACAATGGAATGGTTTCTGAACTTTGACTTACTTAAAAACTATTTTATCAACTTTCAGTTAATATGTGGGAATTGGATTGTAAAGTTAATAGGAAGGTCAAAAAGGAAGCAGCATCCTTTTTTGCATAAATAGTTTAATTTTAATGAATAAAAGCCAGCCTAATGAAAGATGGTCAGTTTGCTTCCCAGATCTTGATTTTTTAAAGCCTCCTGCTTAACCCTCAGTCCAGAGACAGAAATAAAAATCAAGTTATGCACCTCTTCTCTCATTGTGCTTCTCTTCTTCATCCTCTCAGAAAGAGACAACACAAGCTTAAAAGAATCATGCAATTTATACAGACTGGAAATAGGTTATGCATAGAAACACAGAAGTCAGCTATTGAAGAAATTTTTCTGGCACGCCATAAAAGGAGTGCCTTCAGACCCCATATTTGTGTTTATTTAACCACTTCTTATTGAATTATTCAATAATGTTCGACTCTTTGCCACTCCATGAACTGCAGTACACCGGGCTCCTCTGTGATGGAACTTCCCAGGCAAGAATACTGGAATGGGGTGCCATTTTCTTCTCCAGGGAATCTTCCTGACACAGGGTTTGAATCCACATCTCCTGAAAGCCTCATGCATTGCAGGCTGATTCTTTATGTCAAGACACCAGGGATCCCATTCAGTCACTACTTTAATACAAAATATCAACCAAAGTTAACTGCTACACCCTGTTTCTTTCTGAGATTGTATGTGTGCTTTGAGATTACTGTCATGTATCAGTTTTAAAATTTGAATCAGGTTCACATTATTTGCTTAGTACAGGATGGTATGCTATGGGCAGGGTTATAAAATGGAGCCTGCATAGCACAGTCTTTCTGTTTTGAATTCAATACTGTTGAAAAGTGCTGACTCCTCTGCTTGGGGCAGCATCAGCTACATCAAACACCAACAGTGAAGGCTGCTGAATGAAGTGTAATGGTGGTAATGATGTGTCAGTTTGTGAGGATTTAATGTTTAATAAATGTAAAGTCTATCAAGGTGATCAACCAAAAAACCTTTGCAAAAGTAGAGATTGCTTCTTTGATCTGAAAAGAGAAAACCCAAACTGAGAATATAAGAAATTCAGATTCCTCAGGTAAATTGCTTCTCAGATAAAAGAACCATAAGTAGACTTGAAAGAAAATCAAGGCATACATCCTAAAAAAAATGTTCTCTCCTTGAATATATGTGTACGTTTCTAGGATGGTAAATTAGATGACTACTAGAAAGAAAAGTTTCATTCTTTGCCCTCAGAAATGTATTGTCTTTGTGCAAACCATCTTACCATTAATATATTACATTATGAATTGTATATGGCTAAAATCAGTCTCTCTTTTGAAATTAGCCTTTCTTCTTTGATTATGGTCTAGTCTTGCCTATTTATCCTTTTCTATGTTGTTTTTTTCTTTTTCTTTAATTGGAGCCATCTTTTCTTGCATTCACTAAACCCATTTGCATCAAAAATGTATCACAGTACCATAAAAACCTACTAATTTAGTAATCATAAAAAACTGTAATTTAACAATCATACAATGCATTTCCCAAGTATCTAAAAATTCAAAAAATATGCATAAGAACAGAACTAATTAAAAAAAAAAGCAGGACTGACAGATTCAAAGGTCTCTGCACTGTCTCTTGAGCTTCTCACATAATTATGATGAATTCTGGTTCTGTTAACTGGGTCTCACACTTAGTTCCTCTTGTCCAAATCTCTCCCTGGAAACATTATGCTTAGACCATGAGTGAGGCCCTAATCCATACCTGCTGGGACCTCTTTGGGAACTGAGTTCTGTGTCCCCATCTACTTCTTGAATCCACTGCCCTCATCATTAACTACCACGTGTTCATAGTTGCTCTATACTTCTTTTACTTCTGTTTTGCCTCTCTACCTTAAAAATATTTTCCCCAGGAGTCTATAGAATCACTTAGAGAGAGCTGGCTCTCTGTTCTAGCATGTCCTTCCCACTCAGTCTTACTACAATAAATTTCACCTCTCTCAAAATATAACTCTTTTAATTTCCTTGAGTACTTTTCTTTCTTACAGGAAGATCATGGCCTACTATCAATCACTATGTTTTCTGAAAGTTACATGAAAGAACTATTAAAACATCATTTCATTTTGCCCAGTTAATAAAGATCAATCTTGAAGAGATTACTAAAATCACTCATTGATTTAGGGCATGTCTTCAACTGTGTAGCTTCAATTTGCTGAGATTTCCTCTCACACAACAGAGTAAAATCAATCTAAGAGCATCATAAGTGCTCCAATTTGGTAATTTTCTGTTCCTAAATCTGCTACATGTGATTCAATGGCAAACAGCTGTTTATTTTAGTATAAAGGCATCTGACTGACATTTAGAACTTCATGAAAGAAAGGTTTCAATAAAATAAAGCTTCTAATGTTTTTTTTTAATAGTTAATCAAGAAAAAGACATTCATCAGGGAAAGATATTCAAAATGTTACTGAAGTCTAAGGGTTTCTATTTCAGGCTTCATTCCCTAGCTTTCCTTTGGAAAACCAGCAGGTAGATGTCCTTTTTCTTAGACAGACATGTGGTTCAGGAAGTAGAAAATATAATTTCCAAATCTCCAAAAGAAGCGGTTCCTTCTTCCAGGGTGACCACAATTTGCTTCTACGGCATGCTTTCTCGTGAAGAGAGTAATATTACCCTTATTGTGAATGCTTAGCAAATTAAATTATTTCACTCATCACTGAATAAATACAGTGATTCCAAAGACCTTTAAGTAAATGTGTCTGAGATGAATTATTAATTGGATCTCATATATACTGATTTGATGATGTATAATTGCTTAATTTAGAACATTGGCCTGATTGATAAAATTAATCTCTCTACATTTTTTAAAAACTCCTAGTAATGCCACTCGATTGCCTTTTATTTGACAAGAAAGATGTCACAGAGCTTGTGCCTAATTCAATTTTCCATATCAAGTCTATACCACATGGGATAAATGCCTTTTAAATAACATTATAATAATGTAACTACTCAGATCAGTTTAGTTCAGTCATTCAGTCATGTCCGAAACTTTGTAACCTCATGGACTGCAATAGCCAGGCTTTCCTGTCCATCACCAACTCCCGGAGCTTACTCAAACTCCTGTCCATAGCATGAGTGATGTCATCCAAGAATCTCATTGTCTGTTGTCCTTTCTCCTCCCACCTACAGTCTTTCTCAGCATCAGGGTCTTTCCCAATGAGTTGGTTCTTCACATCAGGTGATCAAAGTATTGGAGTTTCAGCTTCAACATCTGTTCCTCCAATGACTATTCAGGACTGATTTACTTTAGGTTGGACTGCTTGGACTTCCTTGCAGTCCAAGAGGCTTTCAAGACTCTTCTCTAACACCACAGTTCAAAAGCATCAATTCTCTGCTGCTCAGCTTTCTTTATAGTCCAACTCTCACATCCATATATGACTACTGGAAAAACCACCATTTTGACCAGATGGACGTTTGTTAGTAATGTCTCTGCTTTTTAATATGCTGTCTAGGTTAGTCATAACTTTTCTCCAAGGAGCGAACGTCTTTCAGTTTCATGGGTGCAGTCACCATCTGCAGTGATTTTGGAGCCCAGAAAAATAAATTCTCTCACTGTTTGCATTGTTTCCCCATCTATTTGCCATGAAGTGATGGAACCAGATGCCATGATCTTAGTTTTCTGAATAGTGAATTCTAAGCCAACTTTTTCACTCTCCTCTTTCACCTTCATCAAGCGCCTTTTTAGTTCTTCACTTTCTGCCATAAGGGTAGTGTCATCTGCATATCTGAGGTTATTGATATTTCACCTGCCAATCTTGATTCCAGCTTGCTCTCCATCCAGCCCAGTGTTTTGCATGATGTACTCTGCATATAAGTTAAATAAGCAGGGAGACAATATATAGCTTTGACATATTCCTTTCCTGATTTGGAGCCAGTCTGTTGATCCATATCCAGTTTTAACTGTTGCTTCTTGACCTGCAGAGAGATTTCTCTGGAGGCAGGTCATTTGGCCTGGTATTCCCATCCCTTTCAGAATTTTCTGCCGTTTGTTTTGATCTACACAGTCAAAGGCTTTGCTGTAGTCAATAATGCAAACGTAGATGTTTTTTCTGGAACTGTCTTGCTTTTTTGATGATTCAGTGCTTGTTGGCAATTTGATCTCTGGTTCCTTTGTCTTTCTAAATCTAGCTTGAACATCTGGAAGTTCAAGGTTCACGTACTGTTGAAGCCTGGCTTGGAGAATTTTAAGAATTACTTTGCCTGCGTATGAAATGAATGCAATTGTGAGGTAATTTGAACATTCTTTGCCATTGCCTTTCTCTGGGATTGGAATGAAAACTGAGCTTTTCCAGTCCTGTGGCCACTGCTGAGTTTTTCAATTTTGCTGGCATATTGAGTGCAGTACTTTCACAGCATCATCTTTCAGGATTTGAAACAGCTCAACTGGAGTTCTATCACTTCTACTAGCTTTGTTCATTGTGATGCTTCCTAAGGCCCATTTGACTTCACATTCCAGGATGTCTGGCTCTAGGTGAATGATCACACCATCATGGTTATCCAGGTCATGAAGATCTTTTTTGTATCATTCTTTTGTGTATTCTTGCCACCTCTTCTTAATATCTTCTGCTTCTGTTAGGTCCATACCATTTCTGCCCTTTATTGAGCCCATCTTTGCATGAAATATTCTCTTGGTATCTCTAATTCTCTTAGAGGTCTCGAATCTTTCCCATTGAATTATTTTCCTCTATTTCTTTGCATTGATAACTGAGGAAGACTTTCTTATCTCTCCTTGCTATTCTTTGGAACTCTATATTCCAATGGGTGTATCTTTCCTTTTCTCCCTTGCCTTTAGCTTCTCTTTTCTCAGCTATTTGTAAGGCCTCATCAGACAACTATCGTTATAATATTAATAATAATTAATACAATGTTATTGAGCATTTTGTGACAGATATTATAGTAAATGAAAAATACATTGGGTTTTCTATTGTTATCTTAACAAAATTATGTGAATTAGCTTTTTTGGTATGCCCATTTCACCGATGCAAGAAATAGGTTTAAGGAGACCCAGCATCACAAGATCATTTGGATACTTTTAGCTGTATGGGAGCTTGAATTATTATGTCTCATGGCAGTACTTTTTTATTAAAAATGTTTCTTTTCTATTCTTTTATGATTTAATTAAAGATATACCTCTGATCCATCTTTAAGGAGTTATAAGCCACTAATTGTTGTTTTCAAATAGCAATCTAATCATCTCATCACTATTAAAATGTTTCTATTTTTTTCCACTGTTTTGAAATGTCAACCTTATTTTCTCATCTATTTCCTTTCATTTTATTGTATCTACTTCTGAAATCTCCAATCCAGCCTACTTACTTTTCTGCTTATCTGACATTGTATTGTGCTGTCTTATTTACTAGCTATTATTGGAAATTAATAATATATTCAAATGGGTAGTAAGAGCAATTCACTCTTTTAAATATTTTTGTTTTGAATTATCCTCAGTATTCTTTACAAGTGATTGGCTTGAATCTCATTGGAGAAGAAATAACATTTTTATTTTATTGAAGATTCTTAACACTCTGTGTGTGTGTGTGTGTGTGTGTGTGCATGAGCACTCATAAGTGTGTTTCCTAACCATAATTCTGAGCTCACTTGTATTAGGGCACATTCATATGGTTTCTTCTGGGACTTCAGTTGTGAGTAGAAATGATACTCAGATTGGCACTTTTAACTTATAAGACTATTTTTTCCTCCTTGCTGTGGTCATTGGGAAGTTTTGAATCGGTTGATTCAGGGACTTGAATCTGAACAAGGAGATTGATAACTGTTCACCAAATGAATTGCGATGAATTTATCACCATTTCACCATGTGAAATATACATCCCTTGACAAGTTACTAAGTGTCCATGAGGATTTTTTTTAATGCCAGGATATTTGTAGTTCCTTAGTAAAAACAATTGTTCTATGAAGTTTCCCTTTAAACTATGTATGCCTGGTTCTGCTAAATTTATACTAATATTGGAATACAATTGTAGAAGTTTCCCTTTTAACCTATTTCTCTGTAAGATTATTTTAAACATAGAATCTAACATTATTAGAAGTTTGAATAAAATTTGCTGTAAACCTAGTTAGGTAAATTTTTGAGTGCTGATTAAATTATTTAAAGTTTTAGATTTTTTTTTCAATTTTGTCATATCTATACTTTTATTTTCAATCAGCAATTTTATATAGATTTTAAAATTTATTAGCAAATTTGAAGTGTTATGTAAATATTATTTAATCCCTATTTTTTAAATTAGATAAGGTTCATGCTCCTAATCTTCATTAGTTTCTTCTCTTTTTAGTTCTTTCCTTTGATAGCATCCACATTATCAACATTTTTTACTTGTGATATTTGTTTCAAGTATGTTTTTTTTTATATTCAATCATTTTCTTTATATTTGTTTCTTCTTTCCTATATCTAAGCATAAGGTAAAGGAATTCCTATCTGGTCAAGTCTTTAAAGATATATGTACTAACTTGTTTCAAGCATAAATTGTTCCTATTTTTTTTATCTTTGTGGGGGAGATTTATTAATTCTCTTCTGAGAAACATACACTGCATACAATGAATTTTATTAACGATTTTTAATATTGAATATTTGGGGAATTTTTATTCATTGTATTAAAAGACACAATTCTCTTAATGAAAATCTGTACTCAGCTTGGTGGTTTCTTTTAATTGAATTCATTTTTCCCCCTGATATTCAGGGTTATTTTTATCTATAGTCTTTCCTAAGGGCTTGTCAGATGACTCAGCAGGTAAAGAATTTTCCTCCAATGCAGGAGACCTGGATTTGAGTCCTGGGTAGGGAAGATCCCCTGGAAGAGGAAATGGCAGCCCACTCCAGTATTCTTGCCTAGAGAATCTCGTGGACAGAGGAGCCTGGCGGGCTACAGTCCGCAGGGTTGCAAAGAGCTGAAGTAACTGAGCACATACACAGTTTTTTCCTTATGTATTCTTTGACACTAGCGTTATGAATCCTCTCAGCAGACTTTAAGAAACCAGCTTCTATTTACCATTTTGGATGAAAGGGGCAAAATCACTACTAGAGAAAAGTGATAGCTCTGTTTTCATTTTGTATATTTATCAACAGAACTCTGAGAAACAAAAAAACAGACAAGTGATACTGCAGCTATCAATAGCTATTCTTTCCACTTTGGCCTAGAACACCATAGAATTTCATCCTGTTACTCATTTTAATAATTAGATTTGGAGTGTGCTACGTTGCACATGCACATTTATTATAGTCATTACAATACCAAATGGTGTTCTATTCTTTTCTGCTCCAATATTGCTGTTTACTGTGTATTGACATAACATTTGCAAAAGTCCTTGTACATTCTCAATTTCAAAGACAAAACAGAATTACAGTCAATAAAACGTGAAGAACAGAGTCTAAGCCAGATGATAAAACAAAAGGGTGAATGAGACATAAACACAGAGAGGTTATTGGGAAAAAACTGTTTAATTTTTCCTTTAAAAGGAAGTCCTCTGAGTAGAAAAAATCAGATTAGCATATTGGAGAAATAAAAAAAAAAGTTCATGTTTCTATGTTAAGCTTAATGTTTTATTTCAGAACAGATTTTAGCTCTACATGAAAATGAGAACTTTAAGCTCAAATGGCCTCACATATTCAAAACTATGACTGCTTTTACTATAAGAACCTGATTTTAAAATATTTTTAATTGAAGTATAATGACCTGTGATACTATGTTAGCTTTAAATTCACAATACAGAGATTAGGTATTTCTGTATGTTAAGAAACAATCTGATAAGTCTAGTCATCACTGAAATTGACTCTTTTAAAAGCGTTAATATCACTTGATGGCAAAGTTGTTATTTAGTAAGTTTGCTAATGTTTATCCACTATCCTGTTCAATGATGTTATTTTGATTGGTCTGTTTTCTTCTAAAGCAGTATAACCATATCTTTCTTATTACCAAGAGAGAGAAATTTCTATAGTTGGCCATCTGTAAGAAAGTTCTCTGTGAGAAAGAGATTCATAAGATGTGAAATCAAGTAACATAGATACGTATCTTCTGGTGGCATAAGTAAGTTAAAGTCGCTCATGACATAAGGAAGTAAAGTAGCTCAGTCGTGTCTGACTCTTTGAGACTCTTTGGACTGTAGCCTACCAGGTTCCTCTGTCCATGGGATTTTCCAGGCAAGAATACTGGAGTGGGTTGCCATTTCCTTCTTCAGGGGATCTTCCCAACCCACGGATTGAACCCAGGTCTCCAGCATTGTAGGCAGATGCTTTACCGTCTGAGCCACAAGGGAAGCCCCTGGTGGCATAACGTTCCTTCAAACAATATTGGAATTAAAGATGAGTTGAAGAATCCAGATCTTTGTTGAATGTGTTAACTTAGATTGCAAATTGCATCATATGGTTTGCAACCTATGTTACTGTTATGTGAAATTGTGAAGTTGCTCAGTCGTGTCTGACTCTTTGGGACCCCATGGACTGTAGCCTACCAGGCTCCTCTGTCCATGGGATTTTCCAGGCAATAGTGCTGGAGTGGATTGCCTTTTCCTTCTCCAAAGGATCTTCCCAACCCAGGGATCAAACCCGGGTCTCCCACATTGTAGACAGACGCTTTACCATCTAAGCCATCTAATGCTTTATTAGCTACTGATTTTAAAGGGTCAGTTTATCTATATGGAAGCTAAGATTTGTTCCTTAAATGCTAAGAAATAATTGTTATACATATAGTTTAAATGGTTAGAAAAATCTACATACTATCTTCACATCATACAGGAGAACAGTCTATCAGTAATCCTAATGTATAGAAACAATACAAACCTATAGATGCATTCTGATCAATAGAAAATACTTAGGAATGTTTGCATTTGTTATAAGGTAAGAACCAAGATCTTTTTGAACTGTGGTGTTGGAGAAGACTCCTGAGAGTCCCTTGGACTGCAAGGAGATCCAATCAGTCCATTCTGAAGGAGATCAGCCCCGGGTGTTTTTTGGAAAGAATGATACTAAAGCTGTACTGTCCAGTATTTTGGCCACCTCATGCGAAGAGTTGACTCATTGGAAAAGACTCTGATTCTGGGAGGGATTAGGGGCAGGAGGAAAAGGGGACGACCGAGGATGAGATGGCTGGATGGCATCACCGACTCAATGGACTTGAGTTTGAGGGAACTCCGGGAGTTGGTGATGGACAGGGAGGCCTGGCGTGCTGCAATTCATGGGGTCGCAAAGAGTCGGACATGACTGAGCGACTGAACTGAACTGAAGAACCAAGAGGTCTTGAAGATAAACTATATTTTAATGATATTTTCCTAATTATAAATTAATATTTATTATAAAACATGCAAATACAAAAATATTTTAAATAGGAGATAAAGTGTTCCTATAGAGAAACCTGCCATGGGTATCACATTTAGATTATCATTAATATTATGTGCACCGTCTATATGCTATAGGTCACATGTTTACGGACATTCTATAAAAACTACATTGAAAATAAATATCCTTCTAAAATAGAATTTTTATGGCTTCATAGTATTCCATCAATGAATGTTCTCTAATTTAACTACCCCTTTGTTGAGGATATTTCCCATTTTTCATTAATATTTTTCTATGAAATCTTATTGAAAATGTTTGACTAATTCATCCTAATGAATTTCAAGAATTAGAATTATTTATGTTGCTCAATATATTTAGCCAAATTTTACAATTTTTTTACCTGCCTTAATTCTACTAGATATAAAATAGGGTACATTTACTTATATATTCATCATGTTTAAGTATTATAGTTTTAATAGCTGTCACTTTTATAAGGAGAAAATGTCTTGTTTTTATTTTAATTTTATTTTTTAACAGGGAGACCAGTGCATGTTAAAATTTTAAAAACTTTTATAACTAAGTATCATAGTTTCAAATCAATTTTTCTTAATTATTGTTTTTCAATAGGGATTTTACATAAATCTTGCTTTTACTATAATCATGACTGAATGACTTCACTTTGAATTTTCACTTTCATGCATTGGAGAAGGAAATGGCAGCCCACTCCAGTGTTCTTGCCTGGAGAATCCCAGGGACTGGGCAGCCTGTTGGGCTGCTGTCTATGGGGTTGCACAGAGTCGGACATGACTGAAGTGACTTAGCAGTAGTAGCAGCAGCAAAAAGTCTATCCTACTGAAATTCTTTCTCTGTCATTTAAATTCAACCTTCTGCTAAGTCACTTCAGTCGTGTCCGACTCTGTGCGACCCCAAAGACGGCAGCCCACCAGGCTCCCCCATCCCTGGGATTCTCCAGGAAAGAACACTGGAGTGGGTTGCCATTTCCTTCTCCAATGCATGAAAGTGAAAAATCAAAGTGAAGTCGCTCAGTCGTGTCCGACTCTTCAGGACCCTATGGACTGCAGCCCACCAGGCTCCTCCGTCCATGGAATTTTCCAGGCAAGAGAGCTGGAGTGGGCTGCCATCGCCTTCTCCATAAATTAAGCCTAGACTTATATAAATCAAATCTGAAAATAACTGCTATTTTAGATTACCATACTATAGTCCCACAACTTTTTAAAGGAAGAGATTGCATCCTACTACTTTCTGTTATTATTCAGTAAGAATGGTGGCACTAGTGGTAAAGAATCCAGCTACCACTATAGCAGATATAAAATACTCTGGTTTGATCCCTGGGTTGGAAAGATCCCCTGGAGAAGAAAATATCAATACACTCCAGTATTCTTGCCTGGAGAATCCCATGAACAGAAGAGCCTGGCAGTCTACAGTTCATGGGGTGGCAAAGAGTTGGACATGACAGCCTGTCTGAGCAATAATAATATCAAAAAGAATGTCATTTAAATTTCTAAAAACTATAATCTTTCAGAGCCTTCTGGCTCCATATGTTATGAAAGAAAAGAGAAATGTGCCAAAAATATTGTTATATTAATGTAACTTAAAAAATATTATTAATATATTTAGTACGTATTGCTGGGTGAAATTTTGAGGATTCATAGAAATTTGGGACTTTTCAGATGTGTGAGATGTTGTCTATTTTAAAAGAATCTCTGAGTATTTTTACAACAATGACAAATCTTTGTAGTTAGACATTGATATATTAATACAGGCACTTTCTGATTAATCTACCGCATCATTTTAATCATCCTCTTCATTAAAATTATTTCCCCATTATGATTTAAGTCTTTCACCAAAAGATAATGACAGAAAAGGGAATATGAGACTTACTTCTAATGTTTAGAGATGAAGCTCAGACAAAGTATGTTTTACTATCTAGAGATATTAGGTATTGATAATACCACCTTTAAGATGGCTTATTGAGTATGAACAGAATTATTGGTCAAAGAGATAATATAAAGATAGAAGTGAGAAGAAACTACTTTCTTGATGCTTCTGTGAGGCTATGGAGAACAATAAGGGAGAGATGATAGAAAGCAATCAATCTTCAAGTAAAACTGGAGGTGGGGAAGTTGAGACACATAGTTCACCTATGAAATCTTTTTCACTGAGGCATATCTTGAAGAAGCACTAAGTTCTGATGTCTGATCACTCCTCTGCTGCTGCTGCTGCTGCTAAGTCGCTTCAGTCGTATCCAACTCTGTGCGACCCCATAGACGGCAGCCCACCAGGCTCCTCCGTCCATGGGATTCTCAGGCAAGAACACTGGAGTGGGTTGCCATTTCCTTCTCCAATGCATGAAAGTGAAAAGTGAAAGTGAAGTCACTCAGTCGTGTCTGATTCTTTGCCACCCCCCTGGACTGCAACCTACCAGGCTCCTCTGTCCATGGGATTTTCCAGGCAAGAGTACTGGAGTGGGTTGCCATTGCCAAAGAGTATTTTACCATATACTTTAGTCTTTTATTTGGAATATGGCCTATATTTGTCCTTAAATTTCCCTTTTCAATATTGGCTACATTTTCTGGGGCTTCTGTTGTAGCTCAGTTGGTTAAGAATCTGCCTGCAGTGCAGGAGACTCAGGTTCGATCCCTGGGTCAGGGAAGATCCCCTGGAGAAAGAAATGGCAACCCACTCCAGTATTCTTGCTTGGAAAATCTCATGGACACAGGAGCCTGGTGGGTGGCAGTCCATGTTGGCAGTCATATATATATATATATATATATATATATGAACATTGATTTATCTTATAAAATTTTTCATAGTATATAAAACAAAATCAGCTTATGATATTATTTTCCACACAAATTGTAGATTACCTTCCATCTAATTGGAGTAAATTTCAGTTTTCTTACTTTGTTTTATGGCCCCAGTGATTGTACTTCCACAGACTTGCCTTTCTGGGTCCATAATGGCAAACTCTCCCTTTGTTCACTCGTGCCAGCCACACTGACCTCCTTACTAACTATTCTTTGGATATGCTGAACACTTTCTTACCTCAGAACTCTTCTTCCTCTTGCCCAGCATATTCTTCTGTTAACAACTACATGCCTTACCACCTTACTTTCTCTTGTTCATTATTCAAACATCACATTATCAGAGAGGTTTTCTGTGATAAATAGGGTGCATGCATGAATTCTAAGTCTCTTCAGCCATGTCAGACTCTTTGCAAACCCATGGACTGTAGCCCACCAGGATCCTTTGTCCATGGGATTCTCCAGGCAAGAATACCGGAGCAGGTAGCCATGCCCTCCTCCAGGAGATCTTCCTGACCCAGAGATCGAACCCACGTCTCTTACATCTCCTCCATTGGCAGACAGGTTCTTTATCATTAGCGCCACCTGAGAAGCCAGATCTAGATGTATACATACCAAATTATTTTCAGATTATCTCTGAGTCTTAGTAAGGGAGAAAGAGGCAGCTTTCATTTCTACTACTTTTTATAAAGCATGTGCTATTTTGCAATAAAATTAAAATACAGAAATTAAAGACAAATAGAAATCATACCATAGTGTGTCTTTGCCTCTGTCAATCATTTATTCTAGTTTTCTCCTTATAATAGTCTTCTTCTATAAAATATAGGAGAGTACAGTGTGAAATATTTATGTCTAAGATCCATGCAATCTGTTATTTAAAAACTGCAATTTTCTAGGTGTATACAAATGTATCTTTAGTATATAGAGAAAGGATATACAATTAAGGTCCCTGGTATTTCCACATATGTTAAAAAAGCACATTAAGATACTTAAAATAGCATCATTGGCTATTTAGAGTCCAGATGATTATATGTTGGAAAACATGCACAAGTTCCGCTTCCTGACTAATGGATGTTATCGTCCAGATGGATTGGGCTATAGATAGAACTGTTCTCCCAAGGATAATCAGTGCCTTTTGATAAAACATAAAATTACTTCTTGGTTGAAATAGTTACCTCATTTCTGGGTAGCTTCAGTCTCTTTCCAAAATATCTTGGCAAAAGAGTAGAGTAAGGAATATGTAAGAAAAGTATGCATTTCTTTTAAGTGGACCATCTTTGGCATGAAGAATTTAATGGCAATAGAATTGGCTAAACTAATAGGACAGCCATCTGTCAGGGGCAGCTTTGGAATGCTGCTTTCTATGATTTACAGGATGTTGGTTTTTCTTTAGAAATACATAAATATGTGTATATATATGTGTATATGTATGTATGTATATATATGTATATATGTATATATGCATAGGCTTTCCCAGTAACCCAGCAGTAAAGAATCTGCCTGCAATGCAGGAGACTCAGGTTCAATCCCTGGGTTGGAAAGATCCCCTTGAGGAGGGCATGGCAACCCACTCCAGTAGTCTTGCCTGGAGAATTCCATGGACAGAGGAGCCTGCTGGGCTGTATAGTCCATGGGTTTGCAAGAGTCAGGCATGACTTACTGCCTAAACGATCACCACCAACATATAAATATGGTATTTTAATTTCATGATAATGTAGTGGGTTTAATCTTTCTTCCTGCATTGTACTAGAGACTTGCAAATATTCTATAAATTCATATTTTCTGGAAAATTTTATATTATTATTATTTCTAATTTTTATTATATCATTTCTTTGCTACATCCTTTCTATTTTTTTTAAATTTTGTATGTGTGTGTATGTGTGTGTGTGATCTATGAATCTGATAATAAATTTGTCAGAATGTTTCTCTACTTTTATGTTTCTTACTCTATATTTATTCCCTGTGAGATTTCCTCAAATTTGAACAGCAAACTATTAGCTGTTAACTTAGAATTCCATATCTTTGATTTCTAGGACCATTCTCTTGACCTACATTGCTTTAATTTTTTTCTCAATAGTACTTCATTTTGTCACGATGCAGTATCTTCTCCTATCTGTAACAGTATATAAAGGACTTTCCTCTGTTTTTCTGTTCTTTCCTCTGACTTCTTTCATTCTATTTATTACTTTTATTTTTACTGTTTATGTTAAAGGTGATCCTTGACTGCCATTTATATTTGATGTGTTATGTTACCAACTTGTGCTTCCCTGGTGGCTCTGACTATAAAGACTGCCTGCAATGCAGGAGACCCAGGTTGTGTACCTAGGTTGGACAGATACCCTGGAGGAGGGCGTGTCAACTCACTCTAGTATTCTTGCATGGAGAATCACATGGACAGAGGAGCCTGGTGGGCTATAGTCCATGGGTCACAAAGAGTCGAACACAGCTGAGCAGCTATCACTTCCCCTTTCATTATCAACACACAGATATTACAGTCATGGCATTTGGACAGGGTTAGGGTGGAGAGGTCTGGTTGACTGGTGTACTGTTTTGTTTTCCCTGCTTCAATAGTCCATTTACCACAAACTGGGTCAAGATTTTTGCCTTATGAGTTTAAGTTTAGCTATCAACATATTTGGATTGGAGAATGGTCCTTTGGTTGCAGAAAAGTGTTTTCTCTCTCCCTAACCTGTTCCTGGTTTTATTGACTACAAAGACTCCAGGGTAACTTCTCTAGCATGAAAGCCTCTTGCCTTCTGCAAGAATTAGAGAGGAATAGAAACCTGGCTACTTGGGTGGATGAAAGAGATCTTGGGGTCTAACAATTCCATAGACATCCAAACATGCTCTTAGTCTTAGTCCTACCATGTGCCTTTGCCTTCAAAAATCCCTGACGAGTTGAATTTCTGAGCTCTTATTGGAGAACCAGACAGCTTTTTGTTATCTGCACTGGTCTCTAATAAAGTTTCCTCCCACACTCACACATACTCTGTGGAGCAGTAAAACTTTAACTTTCCCTTTCCATATTCCATGGCATCATTTTTGTCAGCTCTTTCTCTGTCTTTGAAGCTCCATATGTGCTTTATCCCATTATCCCATATGTGCTTTTCCCCATTGTTCTAGTAGGATTTGGGAATGGTTCAGAGACAGACATACGTGCTTGATTTTTCAGTTTTAAAACTAAGCCTATAATGTTGATTTTTTTTTTAAAAATTCAGGAACAAGTTATATGTTTCCATTTATTCAGGATCCCTGTTGTACCCCTCAATAGTGTCTAAAAATTTTCTTTGTATCATTTCTACATATTTTTTGTTATTTTCCTAGTTTTTTTTTTTTTTAACATTTTGGAAGTTCAAAACACAAATTTTTAAAATGTTCATAGTCTTTCATTTGAAATTTTCATTTCCACAGATCTGTCCTTAGAGAATAATCTAAAACTCACATAATGGATTATGAAAACAATGGCACAGTTTTCTTTTACAATAGTATATTTATACAACTTAAATAGCCAAGGAGAAGAGTATTTCATAAGTATGTTACATGCATCAGTAACATTAAGGTGATTTCTATAATCCTTCTATAAGCCTTCTATAGGCTTTCAATGTCTTGAGAACACGTCTTGGATATAATTTAAGTTGATCAATTCACATGGAAGATTAGAGGAATAGTGATAAAATCTTAAACATCTTTATCTTTGGGTATAAAGATAATGGTTGTTTTATCCATTTTGTCTGTCTTTTTCCAAACTTCACACAATGTAAAAACAGGTTTCTTTTATTTTCTAAGCAGAAAAAAAAAAGTGTTCATATTATGCAACTGATACAATGAGGAAATAAACAATGAAAAAAAATTTTTTCCAGATGGCTGATTTTTAACCATTAAAGCACTGAACATAAATTAACAAAGGAAAGTTTCCAAAATGACACCTTTCTTGTTTTTTAAAACTGATCTAAGATATTCATTATAAAAATTAAAGTGTGTAATAACAAATGTATAGGATATTTATAGTTTATATATAATGCATATATTTTTATATTTATTTATAGATATAATTAAACAGAACATAATGATTTTATAAATGTAAGGGTGAATGTAGCTCACTCTGTAAAGAATCTGCCTATAGTGCAGGTGACCTGGGTTTGATCCTTGGGTTGGGAAGATCCCCTGGAGAGGGAAATGGCAACCAACTCCAGTATTCTTGCCTGGAAAATCTCATGGTCAGAGGAGCCTTATGGGCTGCAGTTCATGGGGCCACAATGAGTCAGGCATGACTCAGTGACTAACACTAACACTAAGGGTGAATCTCAGAGAAGCCTTATGGCCCTTGCAGGTGGAGTCTCTCATACCTTCAGAGATTTAGGACATTCCTCTTTGTTTGTACAGAAAAAGTCACATTCTGAGAGCTTTCCAAAGATGGGATCAAAAATTTATAATACATATTGAGAATTTCTGATTGTTCCAAATGATTGATTTGAAACATAAAATTAAAATTATAAAAATGAGTTATTTAACTGTAATCTGTAAATTTTGGTAGTAATTACAAATATAACTTTAAATTGTATTAATTTTTAGGGAGTAATTTTCCTGAGAAAACTAAATGATAGTACTCTATTTGTAATTAACAATCTGAAGATTAGGAGGATCATTTTTGCAAGAATTTTCAAGGACCCCTTCATTAAAATTCCAAAATACTCCCCTATCTTTTGATATTCAAATCATTCTCTCTTAAAAGATCTATTTTCTTATCTTTTACATTTCTCATCTTCTGCAGTTAACTGGGATAGCTCTGCTAGAGTCTTCAATTCTTAATAGCTTTGTGTTTATTGTATTAATTCTCAAAAAATCACTTTACTAAATTTCATGAAATCTTGGAATTTTTATAAGAATCAGAAATTTCCTACCTTTTTTGCTTAGCATTTTTGTGAATAGACTTTCACAGTATCTGAAAAGAAAGTAAGACACGACAGAGATAAAGCAATAGATTTAGTTCAAATGGAGTATTTTAATAATCAGTTCATAATGAATATATTCATTAATGAACATGTCTTGTTAACTATTAGCATTGGAATGAATGGCTTTCCTGTGTGCATGTTTATTTGTCCCTCTTCTAAACTGCCATGAGCTTTGCTTTTGTTTGATGTTTACAATAGTTCATTGGTCTCCAGTGTCAGCATTAGCTCTTCCTGGCTTGTCAGGTCTTGCTGGTACCAGTGAATCTGACTATGGCCAATTCTCCCTCACTCTTAACACCCCATGTCTCAATACAAACACATTGCCTCCACTTACTGATTTTTTACAATAGCAGAAGGTAAGTTCCAGACACCTGGGCTTCCCAGGTGCACTAGTGGTAAAGCACTTGACTGTGAATGTAGGAGATATAAGACACTCAGTTTCAGTCCCTGGGTTGGAAAGATCCCCTGCAGGAGGGCATGGCAACCCACTCCAGTATTCTTTCCTGGAGTCCCAGGGACTGAGCGGCCTGGTGTGCTACAGTCCGTAGGGTCAAACAGAGTAAAATATGGCTTAGCAAGATATGCAAGCTATAGACAAGATTTAATGGGCCATCTTGTAAGTGATATGAGCTGTGGGATGCAGATTTTGTGACTTTATTTTAACTGCTTAAAATGAACTTGAAGAATTCTGTCATATTTCTGTGAGAAGTTATATATTACACACACACATACACACACATATATTCCAATGGTATATATTTGCAGTTTCTTTCTTTTTTTTTTTAACTGCAAGACATCTTAGAGCCTTTTTTAGGCAAAATGACTCTTCAGTGTGAAGATGTAATATGTAGCATGTCTCTGAATCTGGTTAGCTTCAGATTTATTCATTTTTAATATATTGATGGACTACTCATTTCAGTTCACTTCACTCGCTCAGTCGTGTCTGACTCTCTGCGACCCCATGAATTGCAGCACGCAGGCCTCCCTGTCCATCACCATTTCCCGGAGTTCACTCAGACTCATGTCCATTGAGTCAGTGATGCCTTCCAGCCATCTCATCCTCTGTCATCCCCTTCTCCTCCTGCCCCCAATCCCTCCCAGCATCAGAGTCTTTTCCAATGGGTCAACTCTTCACATGAGGTGGCCAAAGTACTGGAGCTTCAGCTTTAGCATCATTCTTTCCAAAGAAATCCCAGGGCTGATCTTCAGAATGGACTGGTTGGATCTCCTTGCAGTCCAAGGGACTCTCAACAGTCTTCTCCAACACCACAGTTCAAAAGCATCAATTCTTTGGTGCTCAGCCTTCTTCACAGTCCAAATCTCACATCCATACATGACCACAGGAAAAACCATAGCCTTGACTAGACAGACCTTAGTCGGCAAAGTAATGTTGCTGCTTTTCAATATGCTATCTAGGTTGGTCATAACTTTTTTTCCAAGGAGTAAGAGTCTTTTAATTTCGTGGCTGCAATCATCTGCAGTGATTTTGGAGCCCCCCAAAATAAAATCTGACACTGTTTCCACTGTTTCCCCATCTATTTCCCATGAAGTGATGGGACTGGATGCCATGATCTTCATTTTCTGAATGTTGAGCTTTAAGCCAACTTTTTCTCTCTCATCTTTTACTTTCATCAAGAGGTTTTTTAGCTCCTCTTCACTTTTTTGCCATAAGGGTGATGTCATCTGCATATCTGAGGTTATTGATATTTCTCCTGACAATCTTTATTCCAGCTTGTGTTTCCTCCAGTCCAGTGTTTCTCATGATGTACTCTGCATAGAAGTTAAATAAGCAGGGTGACAATGTACAGCCTTGACATACTCCTTTTCCTGTTTGGAACCAGTCTGTTGTTCCATGTCCAGTTCTAACTGTTGCTTCCTGACGTGCATACAGATTTCTCAAGAGGCAGGTTAGGTGGTCTGGTATTCCTATCACTTTCAGAATTTTCCACAGTTTATTGTGATCCATACAGTCAAAGGCTTTGGCATAGTCAATAAAGCAGAAATAGATGTTTTTCTGGAACTCTCTTGCTTTTTCCATGATCCAGCAGATGTTGGCAATTTGATCTCTGGTTCCTCTGCCTTTTCTAAAACCAGCTTGAACATCAGGGTGTTTACAGTTCATATATTGCGGAAGCCTGGCTTGGAGAATTTTGAGCATTACTTTACTAGCATGTGAGATGGACTACTATTGAGATAATATTTTGAGAAACCCAGCTTACATCTGCTTTGTTCTCACTTACTTTTGAATCTTATTTCATTCCCCAAAACTGAGAACACCACATAGCTCATACTTATAGAAACAAAGTGTTATATTTGGCATTTTAATCTTATCATGGGACTCTGTGTACTGGTATTTTTCTTAAAGCCAAGTTCAGTTAAAAATACCAACTCCTCGTTGAAACTTTCAAGGCATTTTCACTTTCTTTTCTTTTTTACCACCAGAGGTAGTGAGCCACAGGCTCTCTTGGCTTTCTTATAGACCAGAGGTGCTCAGTGAAGAATGGGAGATGTCTGGGTACATTCTTGGTTGCTACTGCTGGCATCTAGTGGGCCAGGCCAGAGATGATGTTATATGTTCAGCACTGCAAAAGAAAGAGCTTAAACTAATTATGAGGAAGGCCCAGACTGCTATAGATGGCTCTGCTTTCCACACACCCTTTTCACAAATCTCTGAAGTGATATTATGTTAAAAAATCTGGAAGTGCCCAGGTTAAACTAAAAACCAGAAAATATATTAATATGGATTTCTTCTCTTTCAGGTAAAATAAACATTAACTGAGAAAAGGCAACTTTCTCAAATCCCAAAAGTGCAAGGCTAATTATAAACTCTTACATAGTCTAAAACAAACACTAACTGAACTTGATAGGTAAATTAATGCTGGGGGCCAATCTCTTGCAACACTCATGCTTTGACACTTAACGTTTTCCCTCCTTTCTAATACTTGGACTGAAAGTGCATTTCTAATTCTTATTCCAGTCATTACATAACGGGAACACCGAGGTCACTGCAAATAAAGCAGTATGAGTTAATGAGAACAGCTTTAGCCAAAGAGGAGGTAGTTCTCCAAGTACATCAAGTGCTTCACATATATTAAGAAACCCCAGCTGAATCGATTTAATAATGTTGGGATTTACACAATTATTAAAGAACCTTCATTATTCACCCAGTCTGCACATACCACAGCACAAATGAACATCTCAGTCTGGTGGTATTAACATTGCCATTTTCTCACCCATTCCCAGACCATCTGCTCCAAGCTGATCATTCACTGCTTTAACATTTAACAGTTACCCAACTGCAACTTAGCAGATTTGTGTACTTTTGAAAACAGCTGGTTTAATAACTGCTTCAGAGCTTCTGGATAAAGAAATTATTTTGTAGTGCTTTATAATAGTCTTTTTTTTATCGGTGCCTCTGAGGAAACAGTATTATACTTGCTCCATTTATGCATCTGCAATCGCTCGTAATATTTCTTGTCACATTTGGAAACATATTTTCAGTATTTATAGCACAATAATGTAAGAAGTCTTTATTACTCTCCTTGTTTCTGCTGTTTGTTTTTTTTAAATGTCTCTGAGGGCTAGAGTGAACCTTTTGCATGGAATAATTTAGCCTGGCACAAAGGTATAAATTTAAGTTGTCTCTGTCTCCACTCCTTTGCTGTGTCTTGTGAATTTGTTTCTACTTCAGTGATGTTCCTTTTTCCCCTCTTTGTTAAAGACAAGGCAAGAAAGAAAATAACTACTTGTTTCAATCTTCTGGGCCTCCAACTAGATATATTACCTCTGGGGAGTTTATTAGGTAACTTTTTGAATTGGCTGCCCTGTTAATGGCTGGAAGTGGCCTAAGGGCTGCTTCCAGGATCTGGCACTACTTTGATTTCTTGATCTGGGTAGGGATTACTTGTGCATGTTGACTTTGTGAAAGCTTATTGAGGTGTACATTTTGCATATTCTTTTGTAGGTATATTATATTTCAAATAAATTTTCAATTAGTAAATATACCAAAAGAAGAAATTGTTTCACTGGGTTCTTTTTCTTGTCTGGACTAGAATCCTAAACTCTTCATTATGGCATAGAAGGTCTTTGGTCCTGACATGACTGTGACCTCAGTCTAATATCCTACTGTTCCTAACTTTACACATTGTATTCAGCTATACAGAGCTGTTTGCATTTGAAATACAACTTGCTGTTTTCCACCCTAAGGCTTTGCCACTGATTCTATTCCCTGGTAGTGGTAAAGGAGGAGAGTAAATTTTTGTTTGTTTTGTGTGTTTTTTAATTTATTTTTTATTGAAGGATAATTGCTTTGCAGTATTGTGTTGGTTTATTTTTTTCAGTTAATTTATTTATTTTGATTGAGGATAATTAAAATATTGTGATGGCATTTTGCCATACATCAACATAAACTGGCTACAGTACACATGTGACCCCTCATATTGAACTCCACTCCCACTTCTCCCCCCACCCTATCCCTCTGGGTTGTCCCAGAGCACCAGCTTTGGGTGCCCTGCTTCATGCATCAAACTTGCCCTGGTCATCTGTTTTACATACTGTAATTTACATGTTTCAGTGCTATTCTCTCAAATCATCCCACCCTCTCCTTCTCCCACTGAGTCAGTCCAAGAGTCTGTTCTTTATATCTGTGTCTCCTTTGCTGCCCTGCATGTAGGATCATCAGTACTGTCTTCCTAAATTTCATGTATATGCATTAATATATAGCATTTGTCCCAGGTTCATCTACCTCATTACAACTGACTCAAATGTGCTCCTGTTTATAACTGAGTAATATCCCATTGTGTATATGTATCACAATGTCTTTATCCATTCGTCTGCCAGTGGACATCTAGGTTATTTCCATGTGCTAGCAATTATAAATAGTGCTGCAATGAACATTGCGGTACATGTGCCTCTTTCAATTCTGGTTTCCTCAGTGTGTATGCCCAGCAGTGGGATTGCTGGGTCATATGGCAGTTCTATTCTGTTTTTTAAGGAATCTCCACACTGTTCTCCATAGTGGCTGTGCCAGTTTGCATTCCCATCAACAGTGTAGAAGAGTTCCCTTTTTTCCACATCCTCTCCAGAATTTATTGTTGTGCTAGTTTCTGTGAAACATCAACATGAATCAGCCATAGGTATATATACATATATATATATATATATATATATATATATATGTCTCTACCCTCTTGAACTTCTCTCTTACCTCCCTCCCCATCCCAACTCTCTAGGTTGTTACAGAGCCCTGGCTTGAATTTCCCAAGTCATACAGCAAATTCCCATTGGCTATCTATTTTACTTACAATGATGTATGTTTCCATGTTACTCTCTCCATGCATCCCAACCCCCAGCAGATGTTTTCACTTTAATGCATCCTCTTGTTTACTATAAATTCAGTGTCAAAAAATAAGCACTAATATTTGTATACTGACGTATCAATATGATCTAATCAAATTTTTTAAAAATCATATTTTCATGGGTATTTATTTTATCTTCCTTCCCTAGTCTAAGGCATGGTGTACAAATGTATTTTCTAATATAGTATTTTTGCTTAAATTTTTTGTTTAAGTTTCCTAACATATACTACTGTTTTAAAGAACTTGAGCTTTTGTTATATGATTCTTTTTTTCTCAAATGGAAGTTAAGTCAAAACCTACATTTTATGGGTGTTCCCTTGTGGCCTAGTGGTTAAGATTCTGGGCATTCATTGCCGAGGCCTGGTTCAGTCCTTGGTAGGGGAATTGAGATCCCATTAGTCACATGGAATAGCCAAAATAATGCCTACATTTTTAGATACATTAAAACACAAGGGAAGAGCCCTCTGCTTTCAATCAAGAGGAAATAAGATAACTGGATTTATCTTCTCATCTGAAACAAACACACAGCAATAAATAGATAAAATATAAAATTATAGCATTCAAGGCACTAGACATCAGACAGTAAAAGAAAGGAACCCCTGAGAGATAGAAAATGAAGAATCAAGGTGGCTACAATTTCCCATACAGAATAGCTGTGAAAAGAACTACATAGAAAGAGAATCCCAGAGATATACAGAGTCCAAATGTAACATTTAGCATAGCAGTGATCAAAGCATGCAAGCAAGGAAACTGTCTGAATCTGTAGAAAGAATCATATGAAAGTATAATGAGAAAGAAGTCAGCACTCACATAGAAACTGGAATAATAGCTATTTTAACCAGCCAGACTAGAACATGTCAAAACTCACAGGGAATTGGCTAGAGTGCTAAGAAGGTAAGAGATAATTACATCTAGATTAAATGATGCTCTGTTCCTAACAGATCAATTTACTTCTTTTTTTTAACAAGTAAATTAAGTGCATACTTGAGTAAAGGTGATATGCATATAGCTAATCTAAGCATACTAAACAGTAAGTGTATATATGTATTGTTGTTATTGTTTAGTCACTAAATCATGTCTGACTCTTTTGTGACCCCATGGACTAGTCTGTCAGACTTCTCAGTCTATGGAATTTCCCAGGCAAGAATATCAGAGTGGGTTGCCATTTCCTTCTCCAGAGGATCTTCTTGACCCAGGGATCAAAATCAAACCTGTGTCTCCAGCATTGCGGGTGGATTCCTTACCTCTTAGCCACGTGTGTGTGTGTGTGTGTGTGTGTGTGTCTGTGTGTGTGTATACACCAGGAATACAAAAATATCAAGCCCCCAACAAGATTCAGTTTACAATACCTGATACCCATAGAAGAGCAGCATCTAAAGAAATAGGAGACCACAAAGTTTAAAGTAATGAAAGAAATAATACTGTGGCATAATATCACTTGAAAATAGATTCTTGTATAGATATCTGCAATAAACTCTAAAACTATACTACCTGCACAACAAGTTCTAGCTAATGACTCAATAAACAAGGTAAAGGAACAACAGACTGGTTCCAAATAGGATAAGGAGTACTTCAAGGCTGTATATTGGCCACCCTGCTTATTTAACTTATATGTAGAGTACATCATGAGAAACACTGGGCTGGAGGAAGCACAAGCTGGAATCAAGATTGCTGAGATAAATATCAATAACCTCAGATATGCAGATGACACCACCCTATGGCAGATACTGAAGAACTAAAGAGCATCCGGTCCCATCACTTCATGGAAAATAAATGGGGAAAAAGTGGAAACAGTGTCAGACTTTATTTTTGGGGGGCTCCAAAATCACTGCAGATGGTGACTGCAGCCATGAAATTAAAAGATGCTTACTCCTTGGAAAAAAAAAGTTATGACCAACCTAGGTAGCATGTTGAAAAGCAGAGACATTACTTTGCCAACTAAGGTCCATCTAGTCAAGGCTATGGTTTTTCCTGTGGTCATGGGATGTGAAGAAGGCTGAGTGCCGAAGAATTGATGCTTTTGAACTGTGGCGTTGGAGAAGACTCTTGAGAGTCCCTTGGACTGCAAGGAGATCCCACCAGTCCATCCTGAAGATCAGTCTTGAGTGTTCACTGGAAGGACTGATGTTGAAGCTGAAACTCCTATACTTTGGCCATCTGATGCAAAGAGCTGACTCATTGGAAAACCCCCTGATGCTGGGAAAGATTGAGGGCAGGAGCAGAAGGGAATGACTGAGGATGAGATGGTTGGATGGCATCACAGACTCAATGGACATGGGTTTTGGTGGACTCTGGCAGTTGGTGATGGACAGGGAGGCCTGGTGTGCTGTAGTTCATGGGGTTGCAAAGAGTTGGACATGACTGAGTGACTGAACTGAACTGATTTGAAAGTGAAATTATAAAAAATAATATATCCAAAGAAAGCAAAAATAAGGAACAAAGAACAGATGGGGGAAATAGAAAACAAATACCTAGTAAATGATAATAGCCATAAACTGGAAGAACATATTTGCAAATCAAATATCTGAAAAAGCAGTCATATATAGTTTAGTAAAAGATTTCTAAAATTCAATTGCTTAAAAAAAGAGAAATATTTGAACAGATACTTTCCATTAGATAAAATAAATAAATGGCAAATAAGCATATGGAAAGATCCATAACATCAAAATCATTAAGGAAATGCTTACTGCAGATAAAACTCTACTTGCCCTAAGTAGAAAAGGTAAAATTGAAATTGACCATGCTGAGTGTTGGTGAAGAGGTAGAAGAATAGGAATTATCTGACATTGATGATAGGAATGTAAAATGGATTTTAGAAATCCTTTACTGTTCTGTATACAACTACTTTTTTTCCAGATATTTGATTTGCAAATATGTTCTTTGCGAAAAAAGGAAAAAAAAAATGTTTTGGCAGTTGTTTTTTTTTTTTTTTTTGGACTTATACTTGTCATGTATTCCAATTACAGTTCTACTTACCAAAAAGAAATAAAAGCGTAAGCCCAAAGACTTGCACTCAGATGTTAACATAAGTTTTATTTGAAATGTGTCCAAACTAGAAATAACTTCAAAGCCCAATAATTTGCCTGCAATGCAGGCAACTCGGGTTGGATTCCTGGGTCAGGAAGATCCCTTCGAAGAGAGACTGGCTACCCAGTCCAGCATTCTTGCCTGGAGAATTTCATGGACAGAAAATTTTGATGGGCTGTAGTCCCTGGGGTCACAAAGTGTTGGACATGACTGAGGGACTAACATACACTTCTTTTCAAAACCCTTCAGCATGTGAATAAACAAATTAAGTCATACCCATACAATGCAGTGCTATTCAATACTAAAACTTAATGAACTATTGTTATATGAAAAAACATTTGTACATTTCAAAGTAATTACGCTGAGTGAAAGAAGCCAGACAAAAAGGTATATATACTCTACAGTTACATTTATACAAAATTCTAGAGAATCCCGTAAATCACATCTGTGTTTGCCTGAGATCTAATGGACTGAGAGTAGGAAAACAGAGGGATTGAAATGGGATATGAGGCAATTTTCTTGAGGCAATCAACATATTCTTATCTTGATGTTTACCATAACTGCCCAGGTACATGCAAATATCAAAACCCTTTGTACACTTTAAATATATTCAACTTATTGTATGTCAATTATAAAGAGTTCTTAATACAAATTAATGTTAGCTGTTCTGTTTCTTTGCTTTTCTATAGATTCAACAAGTATAAAAATCTTTTTCTGGTTTTTAAGAAAAAATACTATTTTAACAATTATAGAGTCATACTTAGTATATACTACAAATTTGTAAAATAGATTATTTTGACAATTAGGTTAAAACAACTGCATAGATGATATGTTAGTAAAGTGGAAATTCTTATTTATTGGACATGATAAGATTCAAGTCTCATTTGTTTTGTCCATTCTTCTCTGTCCTGTGTAGTCCAGCTTTAAAACGTGTGACGATTGTAATGCACAGAAACATTAGTATTCAGTATTGTTCAGTGGAATTCAATCAGTTAAATAGACAAAACCTTGTATTTATGTGCCCACAGAGTGAGGATTCGTGGTGGTTTTTAAAGACTTCTTCTCTCACACAGCCATCAATCAAAGTGACAGCATTCTTTAGATTAACTTTGGATTCCCCAGCACAAATTAATTAATCTGTCCAATGCTTCCTATCTCAGTGTTTCAATCAGCCAACAAATAAAGCCAATCAAGATTTCAATTCTTTGCTGATTAGCCAATAAACTGCGACAGTGGACTTGTGGCAAGACCTCTGGGACTCTCACAGAAGCTTATTTATAGATGTAGCAGTGCTGTGATCAGTCTCTAAACCACAAATAAGAATATTGTGTTTTCTTCCCTGTTACTTTCATCAAGGCAAAAAATCCTGTTTCAGGTAGAAATAAAACTGTTATAACAACCCGTTGCAAAGATATTCTCCTTGAGGTTATATTAAGGACATGTTTGGTGCTGCTGCTGCTTTTTTAGTATCAGATTGTATAAATGCCATGGAATTTAAAGAATTGCTTTTGTTCAAATGAAAGGACGCATGCTAAATCTGTCACCATTTCCTCACTGTCAAGTCCTTATCGATAAGAATCCTAAGTATTTCTTATGCCAAAAGAGAATCACTTTCTGCTTTTTAAATATTTATGAAGGAAAAAAATACTGTGTGTCCTAAAAATTAATCAGGTACATACACTGTACCTGAAAAATTGTTCTTAGAGAAGAATAAGCCTGCCTAAAGCAAAGGATATAAACTGGGAGTTAGGAACCTAGGATTAGTAAAGGCTTGGCTAGTAACAAGCGTGTGAGCTTGAAAAAGTCACTTAGTTTAAAAAAAGCTTTGGTTTTCTCTCATGTGAAATGAATGGTATAGACTAAACCTCTAAAATTTGATGGCTCAACAAAGCATGCTGGTAACTTTTTTCTTATAAAGACTAAATTGAGAGTTTTTTTCTTTCTTTTCACCACCACCAACACTTTTTGAAGTTTATCCAAATATCAGTGACCTCATGAACTTGACACTGAGCAGTAAGCAAACATGAGGTTGGTGACCTTCTGGTTCCACATGTGACATTGTATTCAAGTTCTTCATCTCTTTCGTGAGCAGCCAGAGGGGAAGGAAATAAATGCAGTTAATCCTGTTCCTCAAAATATATGAGTGCCATCTATCCCTCTTGACAGTCCATGACCTTTACCATTCTACTTCTTTTCTTAAAGAGTTTGGCCTTGTATAGCTATCTTTATTTTAATGCCTACTTCTATCATCTTGGAAGGAGACCTCTCAGTTCCTTGACTTCTTTACTCCTTGATGTGCTTATTTCTAATGATATTTTTTACCATATCACCTCAGTTGGTCATTTCCAATTTTACACCCAAATGTGAATTCTTTCTAAAAATCTCTATTTCAAATATTTCATCCTTTATACCAATCATCTGTCCTTTCACATGACTTTTTCCAGGATATATACAACTAAAAGTCTCTGACTTCTTAACAATATTAATTGTTCATCATTTTAGTCACATCCTTGAAGAATTCTTACTTCTCTCACTCACCTCATTTTCTTGTGTGTGCCAAGTCGCTTGAGTCATGTCTGACTCTGAGACTCAATGGACTGTTGCCTGCCAGTCTCCTCTGTCCGTGGGATTCTCCAGTAAGAATATTGGAGTGGGTTGCGATTTCCTTCTCCAGGGGATCTTTGCAACCTAGGGAGCGGACCCATATCTCTTATATCTCCTGCCTTGGCAGGCAGGTTCTTTTACCACTAGTGACACCTAGGAAACCTGTAAAAACTCTGACTTCATAATGACATGAACACATGTTATTTGTGTTCATAGTTATTTGGTTCACAAAACACTACCTGAAAAGCCAGCCATTCTCTAAACTCTCGAATTTGATTTCTCACTTTCTATGATGGCACTTCATCATAATCCATTGAGAGAATGTAAGCTGGAAGTCTGAAACTCCCTCATCTTTCCACTAATAAATTTACTTTTTTACTTTTAAAAGTACCAAACTTCTATTTTCTCCATTTCAATTAAAAATATATATATATATTTCTACTCTTATTCCTAAAGAAATTATGTTTGTTTCCATTTCAGTCCTGAGCCTAATTTTCTGTCTTCTCTGAATGATTCTTATATTTTTGACAATTTCCCTTACTTTCTGCATCTTCACTCACTTGTCCTCTACTTAGTTCAACAAAACCCATAAATTCTTTATCTCTTATAAAATCAAAGCAAAAAATGTTAAATTTGGAAACACTCTTTCTTCAACAAACTCACCAGTGAAACACTGACATGATGTCTTTGTTCTCTTTCATATCATGCTTTTTCCAAACTTCTTCAATTTTCATACGTTTCAAGATATTCTAGTTCATTATTTAAAAATTCTTTCAAACTTCTCTCTTTAAAACTTCTCTTAAATCATCAAGTAACTCTATTTTGCCAAATCCAAGGACACTTCTGTCTCCACCTTGCTCAACGTCTAAGCAGCTCTAAGACTTTCATATCCAAATTTCAGTTTAATAGCAGTAATGGAAATATGCCATTCAGATCTCTATTTGAGAAAGAAATTGTCATTTGACTGCAAGTAATGAAATCAGTTGACAGTCTTCAGCTTCACTGTCTTTAAGATCTGCTTCTGATTTCAATCACAGACAATCTCTTCCCAGGCAGCCCCCAGACAATGGCTGTGGAAGCAAAAGTACCAGAGTCTGTCTATTTGTGCCAAAAGTAGATCTCTTCAAGTAGGTAGCTCATTATACTTTATTACAGGGTTATATTTTTGCCTTTGCATCACTGATAAGATGGCACAATTATTTTATTTATATGGGTCTTCCAAATAGATAGCAACTATCACTAAAGACAAACCTCTTATAAAATCCCAGTGAATGTTCAATTTATAACACAGCATTCATAATATATTCTAGATAAAGGTTTATTAACTTGATGAATGATAAGCAAGCTAGTTCTCTTTCAAACATTAATATTTAATTTATCCAAAATTTTAGTATCTGCTGATAGCATGATAAAATAATCCAGACTGAGATACAAATTGTAGTAATCCTGACATTACCATCTTCAGGTTTTACTCTTTTGGCTTTAGTTATTTTATTGATTTTTAAATTTTACTTCTGTTTTATTAGTAAGCATAGTAGAATTTTAAATGTTTTAAAGATCTGCAGCTCACTTATATGAAAGATAATGAAGAACAACAAACATGTAAAAATTAATCACATGGTTAACTTAGTTTAGTAACTTAATATGGTCTCCTTTCATCACACACACACACACACACACACACACACACACAGAATTAGTTTTGTCTCAATGACACAGCTGTATAAACTTAGAAAACTCAATTTTGAAAATATCACAACTATTAAGAAACAATTCTAGACTCCTGAATTGTGAGACAGTTTCTGTTGTTTAAGCCATTCATTCTGTGGCACTTTGTTATAGCTGCCCTATCAAACTATTATAATATACCCACTTAGTTAAGAAATACATTGAATATTAATGAGATGAATAGATCAGAGTACTAGCTACCATGGCAGGGTTTGCCAACCTTTTTATGAAAAAATCCAAATAGTAATTATATTAGGTTTTGCTGGTGTCCATAATGGTCTCTGTGGTCCTACTCCATTCATGTCATTGTAACATTAACACAGTCTTAGATGATGCATTAAAAAAAATGCATGGTTATTTCCCAAAGCACAGAGTTTACAAATATAAGCAGTGGGCTGAACTTAGCTCCTGAGTTAGAGTTCACTGACTCCTTTATGAGGAAATTAAATAAGGTTTAAGTTTGAAAGAGATCAGAGGTGGCACTCTTGATAAAGCAGTGCTCCTGGGGAAGATTTAAGTCATTTGAAAGGCAGAGATGCCCTTATGATTCTTGATAATGAAGAAAAAGAAAGAAAGAAGTATTGAATGACATATCCCCCATGCTCTCAGTAAAATAACCCATCTCTTAAAGAAACTGAATATATTAAATCAATACAATAGATACAATCAATAGAAGAGGGTGTTATGATTTAAGAACTTACAAGCTACCTAAGTTTTTCACCTCTCTCTGCATACAACTGTCATTTCTAGCCTGGGGGTGGGTATTTTAAACAAAACAAAATTTGTATTATGGAATTTGTAATATGAAAAGCAAAGTGCTGTAATCTGAGGCTTGGCAAATTTAGAAAATGCAATCTTAACAAGTAAGACTTGTGCTTCATTGTACAAAGTGATGAACCTGTTAAAGATGGAATTAAATATTTCTTTCCTGTCAAAGCCTATTACTTCAGAAGACTTTGTGGCATGGGCCAATAAATTATGAGGGATAAAGAGAAAAAGCCCTGAAGCTAGTAAGTAAAGATCTGAGACATTAAGTTAAAAATTACTTCCTGATAAAGCTTATAGTTATTCAAACACATAATGAAGAAAAAATATAGACCCCAAGTTTCCTAGTTTTTTGAGGAAACTGTATTATAAAGGAAACACCAATCCTACCTGTAGAAGCTTGTCTTGGCTCCTTTTACCAAGACGAGATGAGCTGCTAAAGTTAAAATCAACACTCCAGTTTTGATATGGCACTGGAAGATAACGCACCAGGAATAACATTCTGGGGCCCAAAGCTGAGGTCTAAAGAGATAACTTATGCTTGATGCAGCCTAACTACTGTTGGCCAGAAATCAGGGACTGCTAAATATTACCTACTTGCCCCTTTTATGGAGAGGAGTTTTAATGAGCTGTGTTGTTCCTTGTTCATCAATGTGAAGTGAGTAAGTTTCAAGCAGATGAATTACCATTCAGTTTATAGCTTAGCGAACCAGGAGGAGACACATATGAACCTAATCTGGGGGGCTGAACTAGTCCAGATGTAGATCTAATAGTAAATTAAAGAGAATTTGGGGTTATGAGAAGTAAAGTGTGTCTACATATAGAAATAAGGATGTATGTGAATGAGGTCAGGTAAAGGGACAGACTGTGGCTAATTCATCATTTAATAGCACACCCATATAGATTTTCCTTGCTTTTCCTTTGCCTAGAGGAACTGAACATGATGGCTGTGTTGTCTGTATGTATTAGTCTATACTCTGACCTTGAGTCCATAAGTCAGACTAGCAGAAAGAAGTTAAATGACTTTACAGAGTTTGCATATTGTCTAGGAAGTCTTGTTTTTTGTTGTTGGTGGTGGTGAGGCGAGTTGTTTTGTTTTTGTGACGTTTCCTTTCTTTGATGATATTTCTTTTGTTTTCATTTTCATGTGAGAGAATAAATTCTAGTGTGTTTAATTCAATTTATTATTATTGTTATTATGTGTACTTGAACCTAACCCTCATTTACATAAATGTCCATATATTTTTTGAACACTTTAAAAAATTATTTTTAATTGGAAGATAATTGCTTTACAATGTTGCATTGGTTTCTACCATACAACAAAGTGAAACATATAAATGCTCAGAATTATTTTCTTGATGGGGCTTCAGTACATGGAATTAGAAATGTTTCCAAAATGTTTCTTGATTTTTCCAAGGACCATTAGTTATGATAAGAAGTAATTGTAAGTTCCAATCCCAAAGAAAGGCAATGCCAAACAATGCTCAAACTACCGCACAATTGCACTCATCTCACATGCTAGTAAAGTAATGCTCAAAATTCTCCAAGCCAGACTTCAGCAATACGTGAACAGTGAACTCCTTGATGTTCAAGCTGGTTTTAGAAAAGGCAGAGGAACCAGAGATCAAATTGCCAACATCCGCTGGATCATGGAAAAAGCAAGAGAGTTCCAGAAAACCATCTATTTCTGCTTTATTGACTATGCCAAAGCCTTTGACTGTGTGCATAACAATAAACTGTGGAAAATTCTGAAAGAGATGGGAATACCAGAATACCTGACCTGCCTCTTGAGAAACCTATATGCAGGTCAGGAAGCAACAGTTAGAACTGGACATGGAAAAACAGACTGGTTCCAAATAGGATAAGGAGCCCGTCAAGGCTGTATATTGTCACCCTGCTTATTTAACTTCTATGCAGAGTACATCATGAGAAACGCTGGGCTGGAAGAAACACAAGCTGGAATCAAGATTGCCGGGAGAAATATCAATAACCTCAGATATGCGGATGACACCACCCTTATGGCAGAAAGTGAAAAGGAGCAAAAAAAGCCTCTTGATGAAAGTGAAAGAGGAGAGCGAAAAAGTTGGCTTAAAGCTCAACATTCAGAAAAAGAAGATCATGGCATCCAGTCCCATCACTTCCTGGGAAATAGATGGGGAAACAGTGGAAACAGTGTCAGACTTTATTTTTTGGAGCTCCAAAATCACTGCAGATGGTGACTGCAGCCATGAAATTAAAAGACGCTTACTCCTTGGAAGAAGAGTTATGACCAACCTAGATAGTATATTCAAAAGCAGAGACATTACTTTGCCAACTAAGGTCTGTCTAGTCAAGGCTATGGTTTTTCCAGTAGTCATGTATGGATGTGAGAATTGGACTGTGAAGAAGTCTGAGCACTGAAGAATTGATGCTTTTGAACTGTGGTGCTGGAGAAGACTCTTGAGAGTGCCTTGGAGTGCAAGGAGATTCAACCAATCCATTCTGAAGGAGATAAGGCCTGGGATTTCTTTGGAAGGAATGGTGCTAAAGCTGAAACTCCAGTACTTTGGCCAACTCATGCGAAGAGTTACTCATTGGAAAAGACTCTGATGCTGGGAGAGATTGGGGGCAGGAGGAGAAGGGGATGACCGAGGATGAGATGGCTGGAAGGCATCACTGACTCGATGGACGTGAGTCTGAGTGAACTCTGGGAGATGGTGATGGACAGGGAGGCCTGGTGTGCTGCGATTCATGGGGTCACAAAGAGTCGGACACGACTGAGCGACTGAACTGAACTGAATTGTAAGTCACTAATTGTAAGTTAGGTAGTAATTGTAACTAGAACATTTCTCTGAAAGGATTGCACATGTTTCATAGGAACAAGCTATCTTTTCTTCAGCATTTTGCTAAATATCTAAAGTGAAGGTGAAAGTGTTTGTTGTTCAGTCATTCAACTGTTAGCAATCCCATGGACTGAAGCCCTCCAGACTCATGTGGCCATAGGATTCTCCAGGCAAGAATACTAGAGTGGGTTGCCATTTCCTTCTCCAGGGGATCTTCCCAATCCAAGAATCGAACCCCGGTCTCCTGCATTACAGGCAGATTCTTTACCATCAGAGCCACCAGGGAAGCCCTAAATTGTCTAATAGTAAAGAACTGTCCATTTATATATGCACCTAATTCAGATTTAAGACATCAGTATCCACCAGCTGATGGACTCTTACTTGGGTCCTGTAATCTTGAACTGCCCCAATTGAAAAATAAAATCATTCTGGATAGGTAAAAAAGTAATCTCAGATACTTTATGCTTTATCAAATTATTTGCCCTATTAATTTCTCAAGCTTAATATCACAATGAACTTAAACAATTGTACACTGCTAGTGTTCACCATTGCAGAAGGCAGTGGCAACCCACTCCAGTACTCTTGGTTGGAAAATCCCATGGACGGAGGTGCCTGTTAGGCAGTCCTTGGGGTCACTAACAGTCAGACATGACTGAGTGGCTTCACTTTCACTTTTCACTTTCACAAATTGGAGAAGGAAATGGCAACCCACTCCAGTGTTCTTGCCTGGAGAATCCCAGGGATGGGGGAGCCTGGTGGGCTGCCGTCTATGGGATCACACAGAGTTGGACACAACTGAAGCAACTTAGCAGTGTTCACCATTATTAAAAATTACTCATTACTCACTGAACTGCTATAAACCTTTGATTTACTAAAATGAACTAGATTTAGACATATAGGAGGGTGGTGGAGATACAAAATATCAACACTAGGGTCAAAATATATTAAGAAACGATTTCCCTTTTCTATCATAGAGATCATGAAGAGTTATGAAATATCTCTCACTGTGATCTAAATGGGCTATTTATTGAATCTATAAAGAATAACTCTAGAATTTTGTTAGAATCTCCAAATGTTTGGCTCTGTAGTTTATCAGACATCTGGGTGAAAACTACTGATATATATGCTGGTATATCTGTGTTTTCTTAAACACATACTTTTTTTTGTTAAACACATGCTTTTCTCAGTTTTCATCAGAACTTCAATTCATATATTTTATAGGAAAAATAACAAATTTTAACCACACTTTGGACTTTTGATAGATCCATCTTGGTTAGAAAGATCAAAGACTATTTTAATTGCAGTTGTCCAGATATTTTTTATTCTCTTTCTAATATCTCAGTAGGTGGTCTCAGATATAAAAAATAGCTATTTAGCTACAAAATTAAAAAATGATAAATAATATTTCATCCAGAAATCTTCCCATTTAATTTTACATATAATGGAATAGTTGAGTGCAAAGAAAGAAAATCTGCTCATGAGGAAGAGAGAGTAAGGATAACAACTCAATGTTTCTGATGAGAAAAATTAAAATTCTATACAATCATAAAAATGATAGATTAAAAATATCAGAAACCTGACAATATTAATGACTGTTCCAAACAGTTATTTTAAATAGGGTTAAGTAGAACTGATTATAAAAGAGAACACTGAGAAAATATGCTTCAGGGAATCCTTTTCAGAATAATAATCAACATATATAATAAAGAATTGCATCCAATGATCATAAAGTGCTGCCAAAACTCAGTTATAAGAACAAAAAAGTCTCATAAAAAGATGAGTCAAGGATTTAAATGGACGTATCAGCAAACAATATATACAAATGACAAAAAAGTATATGAAAAGATGCTCAGTATCATTATTTATTAAACCCAATTAAAACCACACTAAGATTCTTCTGCATATCCACAAGAATCTCTAAGTAAATAGACAAGATATATATTGTAACATTTATGTGGAGATTTGGAGAAAATGGAACTCTCATTTGTTTCTACCAGAAATACAGATGACATGATCACTGTGGGAAACAGTTTGGTAGATTTTTTTTGGGGGGGCGAAAATTTATGTAGTTAAATATTGACCTAGTAATTCAACTTCTAGGTATTTACTCAACAGAAATTAAAAGAAAAAAAATAGAAGTTGACCAAAGCAAAAGCAGAAAATCCTAAGCAAAATATTAGCAAAGCAAATCCAGTTTATGTAAAAGGACAAATTAATTCCAGAAATTTCACAACCAAATGTGAATGGTAAAACAAGAGCACTTTGGAAGAAAACAGAAGATCTTCACAGACTTGAAGTAGAAAAATATTTTTACATGATAAAAATCTAACTAAGGGAAAACATTTTAAATTGGAAATCTTTCAAAATTGATTATTTCAAGGTCATCATGCCACTGGGGCTTCCCAAGTGATACAGTGTTAAAGAATCCAGCTACAATGCAGGAAACATAAGAGATGAGGGTTTGGCCCCTGAGTTGGGAAGATCTCCTGGATCAGGAAGAGGAAATGGCAACCCACTTCAGTATATTTACCTAGAGAATCCCACGGACAGAGGAGCCTGGTGGGCTACAGTCCATGGGGTCTCAAAAGACTTGGGCATAGTAACTCAACAACAACAAAGAAACCATTAATAATATAAAGAAAAGACTGTCTGTCAGGGATGGATAATTTTAATGTGAATGTCTTACTAAGCACTCATTCAGAGCAAGTCTTATAAATAATCTATAAGTCAATAAGGAAGGTAGACAATCTAACAATAGTTTGGGCAAAGTAACAAACAAGTATTATACCAAAAAAGATATATGCAAAATACCAGTGAATATATTTTTCAAATGTTTTATTTTTACTAGGTCATCAAGGAACTAAAAATTAAAATGTAATGTGATACCACTGTCACTGACAAGAATGGCTGAAGTAAAAAGCATGAAAATATCAAGTTGGTAGAGATATAGAATTGAAACCCTTTTATATTACTGATGGTAGTGCTGGAATATATATGTATTATGTTTTGATCCATGTGGGAGCACGTATCTATATACACTCAATATAAAAGTAATATCTACCAAAAGATATTTCTATAATGTGCATATTTATATTATTTGAAATATTCCAAGACTGAATATGTGCACATTCTCAACAAGGATAGAATGGATAGGTAAATAGTTGCATATTCAGAAATGAAATAGGACACTATAGCAATGAGAATGAACATAACTATAAGCAACACCATACATAAATCTCATAAATACAGTTGGGTGAAAGGACCCAGATACAAAATAATGCATAGTATAAGATTTCATATTTGTAAAGTTCAAAAACATGCAGTGGTAATCTGTGATATTAGAAGTGAGGGTAGTATATATTTTCAGGGTGACAGGAGAAGGACATAAGGGAAGTTTCTTGAAGTGATTCTAAGATGCTCTTTTCTTTTCTTTAAAAAAAAATTAATTGGAAGATCATTACTTTACAACATTGTGATGCCATACATAAACATGAATTAGCCATAGGCATACACGTATCCCCTCCTCCTGAATCCCCCCATCACCTCCCTCCCTATCCCATCCTTCCAGGTTGTCAGAGCACTGGCTTTGGGTGTCTGCTTCATACATCAAACTCCCACTGGCTATCTATTTTGCATATAGTAATGTATATGTTTCAATGCTATTTTTTTTCCAGATCATCCCACCCTCTCCTTCTCTCACTGAGTCCAAAATCTGTTCATTATGTCTGTGTCTCCTTTGCAGCCCTGCACTCATGTGCTGTGCTGTGCTAAGTTGCTTCAGTCATGCTTGATTCTTTGCGACCTATTGGACGGTAGCCTGCCAGGCTCCTCTGTCCATGGGATTCTCCAGGCAAGAATACTTGGAGTGGGTTGCATGGCCCCCTACAGGGAATCTTTCTGACCCAAGAACTGAACCCAGGTGGAGTCTTTACCATTTGAGCCACTGGGAACCCCTCTAGATTCAATATATATGCATTAATATACTATTGTCTTTCACTTTCTGACTTATTTCACTCTGTATAATAGGTTTCAGTTTCATCCACCTCATTAGAACTGACTCAAATGTTCTCCTTTTCATAGCTGAGTAATATTCCATTGTGTAGGCTAAGTTACTTCAGTCATGTCCGACTCTGTGCGACCCCATAGATGACAGCTCACCAGGCTCCCCTGTACCTGGGATTCTCCAGGCAAGAACACTGGAGTGGGTTGCCATTTCCTTCTCCAGTGCATGAAAGTGAAAAGAGAAAATGAAGTCGCTCAGTTGTGTCCAACTCCTAGTGACCCCATGGACTGCAGCCCACCAGGCTCCTCCATCCATGAGATTTTCCCGGCAAGAGTATTGGAGTGGGTTGCCATTGCCTTCTCCTCCATTGTTCATATATACCATTATTTCTTTATCCATTCATCTGCCAGTGGACATCTAGGTTGCTTCCATGTCCTCAACATTTTGAATGAACATTGGGGTACATATGTCTTTTCATTTCTGGTTTATCAGAGTATATGCCCAGTAGAGTGATTGCTGGGTCATATGGTAGTTTTATTCCTAGTTTTTTAAGCAATCTCCATACTATTCTCCATAGTGGTTGTGTCAGTTGGCATTTCCCAAAAGCAGTTTAAGAGCACTCCATTTTCAAATTCTGTCCAGCATTTACTGTTTGTAGACTTTTTGATGATGGCCATTCTGACTAGTGTGATATGATACAAGGTATGCATTTTGATCTGAATATTAAGACAGGAGTGCTACACTTTTTGAAAATTTATATTCTTATGTTTTTCTTGAACTCTCTTGTTTTTTCAATGATCCAACGGATGTTGGCAATTTGATCTCTGGTTCCTCTGCCTTTTCCAAATGCAGCTTGAACATCTGGAAATTCACGGTTCATGTACTGTTGAAGCCTGGCTTGGAGAATTTTGATCATTACTTTGCTAAAATGTGAGATGAGTGCAGTAGTTTGAACATTCTTTGGCATTGCCTTTCTTTGAGACTGGAATTAAAACTGAACTTTTCCAATCCTGTGGCCATTGCTAAGTTTTCCAAATTTACTGGCATATTGAGTGTAGCACTTTCACAGCATCATCTTTCAGGATTTGAAATAGCTCAACTGGAATTCCATCACCTCCACTAGCTTTGTTCATAGTGATGCTGCTCAAGGCCCGCTTGACTTCACATTCCAGGATGTCTGGCTCTAGGTGAGTGATCACACCATCATCGTTATCTGGGTCATGGAGATCTTTTTTGTTCAGTTCTTCTGTGTGTTCTTGTCACTTCTTCTTAATATCTTCTACTTCGGTTAGGTGAATACTGTTGCTGTCCTTTATTGAGCCCATCTTTGCATGAAATATTCCCTTGGTATCTCTAATTTTCTTGAAGAGATCTCTACTCTTTCTCATTCTATGGTTTTCCAATATTTCTTTGCGTTGATCACTGAGGAAGGCTTTCTTACCTCTCGTTGCTATTCTTTGGAACTCTGCATGCCAATGGATATATCCTCATTTTCTACTTTGCCTTTCACTTCTTTTCTCAGCTATTTGTGAGGCTTCCTCAAACAAACATTTTGCCTTTTTGCATTTCTTTTTCTTGAGAATGGTCTTGATCACTGCCTCCTATATAATGTCATGAACCTCTGTTCATAGTTCTTCAGGCACTCTATCAGATCTAATTCCTTGAATCTATTTGTCACTTTCAATGTATAATCATAAGGGGTTTGATTTAGGTCATACCTGAATGGTCTAGTGATTTTCCCAAATTTCTTCAATTTAAGTCTGAATTTGGCAATAAAGAGGATCACAAGAAACTGCGATCACAACAAACTGTGCTCTTGTGGATAACAACAAACTGTGGAAATTTTTTAAAGATATGGGAATACCAGACCACCTGACCTGCCTCTTGAGAAATCTGTATGCAGGTCAAGAAGAAACAGTTAGAACGAGACATGGAACAACAGACAGGTTCCAAATCAGGAAAGGATTATGTCAAGGCTGTATATTGTCACCCTGCTTATTTAACTTGTATGCAGAGTACATCATGCAAAATGCTGGGCTGGATGAAGCACAGGTTGGAATCAAGACTACTGAGAGAAATATCAATAACCTCAGACATGCAGATGACACCACCCTTATGGCAGAAAGTGAAGAAGAACTAAAGAGCCTCCTGATGAAAATAAAAGAGGAGAGTGAAACAGTTGGCTTAAAACTCAACATTCAAAAAACTAAGATTGTGGCATCCAGTCCCATCACTTCATGGCAGATAGATGGTGAAACAATGAAAACAGTGATAGGCTTTATTTTCTTGGGCTCCAAAATCACTGCAGGTGTTGACTGCAGCCATGAAATAAAATGATGTATGCTCCTTGGAAGAAAAGCTATGACCAACCTAGAGAGCATATTAAAAATCACAGAAATTATTTTGTCAACAAACGTCTGTCTAGTCTAAGCTATGGTTTTTCCAGTAGTCATGTATGGATGTAAGAGTTGGACTATAAAGAAAGCTGAATGCTGAAGAATTGATGCTTTTGAACTGTGGTGTTGAAGAAAACTCTTGAGAGTCCCTTGGACTGCAAGGAGATCCAACCAGTCCATCATCCTAAAGGAGATCAGTCCTGGATATTCATTAGAAGAACTGATGCTGAAGCTGAATCTCCAATACTTTGGCCACCGGATGCGAAGAATTGACTCATTGGAAAAGACCCTCATGCTGGGAAAGATTGAAAGTGGCAGGAGAAGGGGATGACAGAGGATGAGATGGTTGGATGGCATCATTGACTCAATGGACTTGAGTTTAAGTAAGCCCACCGGGAGTTGGTGATGGATAGGGAAGCCTGGCGTGCTGCAGTCCATGGGGTCTCAAAGAGTCAGACATGACTGAGTGACTTTACTGAACTGAACTGATACTTGTGTTTTGTGTATTTTTCTGTATCTATGTTATAATTCAATTATTTTTAATTAAATAACCACTAAAATTCTACAAAGTTAAATGTATAAAAATCTAGAAACCATAATAATAAAATAATTGAAAATTTCTTGTAATCAAAGAACAGCTTATTGTTGCTATCCAAGGCAGATATTTTACCATATTTTACCCACAAAAATGTTAATTAAAATAAATAATATATTCTTTCCTTCTAAAAATACATATTACACATTAACAAAATAGCTTTACTCTTTTTGGAAAAACTCTTCTTTACAAAAGAGTGCCATCCAATAAATGTGAAAGTAAGAAAGCTTTAGGAAATCACCATTTTTAGAGCTACTGGGTAGAAAGTTGATTGTCCAATTTTTCTCAGGATTTAAAAATATTACACCATCCAGTATTTCTAGTCTTGGGGAAGAAAAAAATGTTTGCAAAGAATAAATAAAGCTATCCTCACCCTCACTTGGTGATTAAATATAGCATCATTGTGAATAAAAAGATAAAGCATTATGTACCTACCCACGTGCTATAAGTAGAAGCTCCACACCACTTATGAAATGTTCTTGCCAAAAAAGATTCACCTGAGTTAAACAGAGTCTAGAAATCAAATTTTCAGCTTATAAGAAATACAAATGTTGAGATTGGATGTGTGTTTCACCCCTGAATTCATATGTTGAAGCTCTAACATTCATGTGATGATATTAGTTCGGTGAGGTCTATGGGAGGTGTTTTTTTTTGTTTGTTTGTTTTTATTTTTTGTTTTGGTACATTATTAGGGCAGAGTTCTCATGAATGAGATTAGTGCCCTGATAAGGAAATCCCAGACACCTCTCTCACCCCAGACTCCTTTCTCATCCCAGACACTTTTCTCACCTCAGACATCTCTTTCACTTCTTCTGGCATGAGAGGATATAACAAGAAGACAGCTGGCTATTTATGTACCATTAAATGGTTCCTGACCCTCAGCAGACACCAAATCTGTGAGTGCCTTGATCTTGGATTTTCTCGCCTCCGGAGTTATGAGAAATGAATTTCTTCTTTTTTTAAAATAAGCCACACACTATAGTATACTTTGTTGTAGCAGCTTGATCTAAGGCAACAGGGGTAAAGAAACAATAATGTGGCAATCTGGGAATTTGAATGCAAGATGTATCAATATATTAGATTTTTAAATAAATAATTACTTCAATGTTGTAATAATTGTTAATTTTTAGATGTAATATGATATTACTTTTAAGTGATACAATGCACTGATTTTATTTAGAAAAACATAATAAACTATTTCACAGTGAAGAGTCTTAATATCAATCATTTACTCAAATATTTTAGCAAAAATAGAAGACATAAATATGGAAAAAATTTGATTATCTAATCAGGATAATGGGCATGTGGGTGTATATTATATGATTTTCCTGTATTTATGCATAATATTCTGCTATGTGTATAGAATATGTAGCTAAAGATTTAAGCAAATTTCTAATATACAGTTAAGTATATTATCATATATAAATCTACCAAATTATAGATTTTCATATTATTTCTCCCTAGAGTAGGAAATGCTCTGGAGCCCTGTAGAGTTCATCTTGACTTTCTGTGGTGAGATGTGCATGGCAGATTGCTTTTAACATTTCATTATTTATATTTTGGATGTACAAATCTGAGGTGTTTTTGATATAGAAGGTGTTATTGATTACAATTCAGATACATTTTCCACAGTGAAAAGAGTCTCATCTCCATGAATTATACGCTATTTTTTACTTATATAACTACTGACTTTTAGCCTATGTTTCCTTAATATTTCACAAAGCAACTAAACTTGTGGAAACCAATACTATATTTTGTTGGATTTCTCATTTGTTTCCATAGCTGTATGACAGGCCAATTCTATCATCAATGAGTGACTTGAATAATTTATTGATGAAATCAGTGCATTGGTAAAAATATAATGAAAGGTTGCTTAATTGCCGACTACTCTGCTGCTTTAATTTTAATATATTGGTGGGCAACTGCCTATATTTCTTTTCATTTATTATCAGCAAGACTGATGGATAATACCACAATCCATTGTGGAGTAATATAAAAATGAATTTTTCAAGATAATAGTACACTTTATTTTAAGCCAAACATTAGGTGAATAATTGTGTGTTTTAGTATTACTGCTAAGGATCAATTTCATTGGAAAATATCTTTCTCTCTTGATCTCTGATGATCCAATGTCTGTGACCTCTCAGGAGTCTCTAGTGTGTTTAATTTAGGGAGTTGGATACCATGACTGGCTAAAAGAAGAAGGTAGTATGCTTCTGAGGCAGTCTGAAATAAATAGGGACAAAAATAAAGCAACTTATGGTTATATTTGCTAAGGCTGTAAATTTTCTCAGACTCAGGTTTCTTATTTTCACATTAAAATTTTGCTAAATTCATAGTCCTAGTCATATCTTGGATTTATTTTTGGTGTCTGGAAGAAATCCTGTGCAAAATGTATTTTGTTTTGCATCATTTACTGCACATTTAGTGTGAGAACATAAAAGTATTTCCTTTATATATGTGTGTATGTATGTTTGTGTTTTCATCTTCTGTTACTCATTAGCTTTCACTGTTTTAGGAGAAAACTAACTAAAAGAAAAAAATCTTGATCTGCTACATTAACTTACATTGATTCAGTGGTAGCTACAGCCAAGGTTGTTAAAGTGAATAGGGAATTACCCCATTATGCATCTTTCCAAAACAAATGTCTGCACACCCAGAATAGGCTGACCAGCCCACTAGGCGGATGCTCTGGTTTTCAAAGATCTTAGAAGTGCTGAGTTCTCTTATATGTTGCTCAGAAGATTATTAGTGTTTAACTTGAATAAAAATGGTTATTTGGCTTTCTATGCTATATTATCCAATCCCTGCTGTATAAATGAGTTACAGTATTACAAAGAAAAACTAGTGGCTGACTACAGAGGCAAAATACAAGGTAAGATAGCCATAGCTAACATCTAGGTATATAACACCTACTGTATAGGCAATGTGATATATTAAGGAAGTTGACAATAAAATAATACTCTGAAGTGAAAAAGCAGTGTCTACATGTATGAGGTGCCAGAGACCAAAGCATTTAAATAAATAACCTAACTTTATATTACTCAACCAGGATACTTATGTGTCATGTCATTTTTACTCTAACCCTTTTGCTCTCAAAATCGTAAATATTAGTGAAAATTCAAATAATTAGACATTATAAACAGTCATACACTATCTTTTAGTTTAGATAGGCATACATCAAATATCATAATTTCGTCACTCATTTTGTATCCTAGGTACACAAGAGGAAACATACACTCCTTGCCTGTGAGGTGACTCATACTACAGTACAGAGGAAAATCAGCTAACAAATGATTATACCAGTCTTCACACCATACTAGCAGTTAGGTGAATGGTGACTAGAAAGAAAGAAGCATGTAAATGAATTGGCCTGGAGAGTCAAAAACTGATGCAGTGATCTCTAAGTGAGACCATTAGTGATGAAAAACGTGTCTGTTGTTTAGAAGAAGATCTGAAGGAGGTTTCCAGACAATTTCAAGCCGTAGCACAGAGCATGAAATCACCTGATTCCTCTGTAACCCAACTGATGGGGGCACATGATGAGATGTTTTATTGAAATCAGGCAGGGTCCTGAGAAATGGGGCTTATCCATAGACTTCAATCTGCAAGTTAAGAGAACTATTGAAAAATGTCATCATGGTATTGGTGTACAAAAATTGTCATTTCAGAAGCTTAACTCGAACAGTGATATGGATGAAGGGATGAGTTCACTAATGGCAGTGAGATCACTGGGGAGGCTATAAAAGGTCATTTTTTATTTTATTTATGTGTCAACATCATTCGTTGTCCTTTCCACAGTATTTAACACTGTTGTCAAACAGCATTTATCTTTAAAACAATTCATCTTCTTTTTGTTCCTATGATCTTAGCTAAGGCTTTTTTAAGATGCTAACTGGAGAGGGAAAGTTGGGAGGTGAGTAAAAGAAGCCAACACATATAGGATATTTTCAAGAGGCTTGAATAAAGGAGAAGAAAAAGTTCAGGGAGTGTTGACAAAGGTTAGGAAAGCGGGTGAAGAATGGTCATACTCTGAGAAATCTTAAGGAAAGGAAACTGTGGAGAAAGGTGAGCACCTCAAGTAAATTAGGGGATGAGAATAGAAACCATAAAACAGGTTAAAAATATTTTTTAAATAATCCAATTTTAAAAGTGAATAATCTGTCTTCCATGATGTCTAAGACTAGAGCAATCACTTTGTTTTTCAAGATTCAAGAAGTGGGTACACGTTAAACTGAGACTCTAAGAAGCCTGGTGCTCTTCTGAACTCCACCAAGAGCCATGGAACAACAGGTTTGTATCTAACTTTTTGTGAAGAATTAAAACAACGACTCTAGACAGTGCTTATGTAAAAGGAGAAATGGCTGGTTCAGTACTCAGTGTTTGTGAAAAAGTGTTCATAATCTCTGGTGTACAAGTCCTATGCACACAAATAGTACATCAGAGAAATTAATAGCATACATACCACATACTTAATTGTAGAATTTGCAAAATTAATACAGCATAATTTAAGCTAACTATGTCAGTTCAAATATTTTGAATATTTTACCTGTTTTTGATTTTTTATTGGGAGAGATAACCTAACAAAGTTTGGTATAATTGTAAAAGTTGTACTCACAGTCGTTTACAAATCTTTTGCGACCCCATAGACTGTAGATCACCAAGCTCTTCTGTCCATGGTATTTTCCAGGCAAAAATACTGGAGTGCTTGCTATTTCTTTCTTCAAGGGACCTTCTAGACCCAAGGATCAAACCCACGTCTCCTACATCTCCTGCATTGGCAGGTAGATTCTTTACCACTGAGCCACCTGGGAAGCTAGTGTGTATGAGCTAAATGTATGAGCTAGAATTTCTTGTGAAGATTTTGAGAGGGTTTTTCTTAAAAATATTATCTTTTCAAGGTTTTAGAATAAACAATTTAGGAAAATATTTCTTAGCTTCCCTTTCCAATAGAATTTCTAAAATCTATACTTTATTATTTTTTTAGATGATGTTGTCTATTTTTAAAAATTGTGTATTGAATTGTTCTAGTGTGTTGGGTAGAACCTAGGTGATTAGGATGAATCTTTTAGTTAATCCACGTATCAACTTTATATGAGGTATTAGCTAAGTAGTTCAAGTTACTGTTTAGGATCATGCAGTTTAAAGGGGGTATATCTTATAAGATGATTTTGTTTTGATAATTCATGCTTTATGAGTGACTTGTATTTTTCCATATAGTGAAATTAGACACAATAATTTCTTTGTTTTACTTATTCAGTCAACATATTTTTATTAAAAGTGAAAGTGAAGACTCTCAGTCGTGTCTGTCTCTTTGCAACCCCATGGACTGTAGCCCACCAGGCTCCTCAGTCTATGGAATTTTCCAAGCAAGAGTACTGGAGTGGGTTGCCATTTTTTTCTCCAGGGGATCTCCCCAACCCAGGGATCAAACCCTGGTCTCCCACACTGCAGGCAGATGCCTTACTGTCCAAACCACCAGGAAAGCCCATATTTTTATTGAGTGCCTTCTATGTGCCAAGCAGCATGCTAAGTTCTGGTATTTAGTGGTGAGATATACACGCATGGTCACTCTGTGGAAGAGCAATCCTTATGCAGCACTTTACACTGGGTCATGTGTGACAGAAGCCAAAGACACTGACATCCAGGACTGATGTAGCAATTGTCATCACAGACATAGGCATGTTCATAAAGGTGAGAGAATAAAGGTGCAGTGGACAATTTCATCTTTTGGAACCAGAGTGTCCTTTATATCTGTAGAATAAAATTCCCTGGGTTATTCATGAAAATAAATCTAATTATTATAACTTTTCCCCCAAGGCACTTTTAGCAATGTTTGATACTCAGAAGCTAAGCATTTTGGCAAAATTGGGGCAGGGCTCAAATATATGTATACATTACTGAGTTCTCTGAGAATAGTAAATTCCAGATAGCCAGCTGCTGGTTTTGTTTCTGACTACCTACTTTGAGTCTGTTGTAGACTATAGCATGTAAAAAGAAGAGGGGGCAAAAACTACAGGACAGCCATAAGCCCACTGGAAGTTTCCTAAGAATTTTTTTGTGTGTCTAGGGAGAGAAAATGTCATAAAGGAATTTATGATATTTTAACTTTGGGAGTGAAAAGTTATTAAGTGATACTGTGCAGTGTATGAAATGGCATTGTGACTAAAAATCAGAGGGCAGGGATCCATGTGCGAATTTTACCACTTAATAGCTGTAGACTTTCAACCTCACTTTAATCACTTCAATATTCCTTAGGATATATAACAATGCCTGCCCTTCTAATTAAGAATATGAGGGAAAACTAAGTGAAACAAAATGTGAAATTTGAGTATTAAGAGGATGAGATGGTTGGATGGCATTACTGATTCAATGGATGTGAGATTGAGGAAACTCAGGGAAATAGTTAAGGACAGGGAATCCTGGCATCCTGAAGTCCATTAGGTAACAAAGATTTCAACCCAATTTAGAGATTGAACAACAAATGTAAATCATGAGCAAAATTATACTAGAGATAGTGGTGGTTCCCAAATAGTCCATCTACTCTTCCAATTTGTCAACATTTTTCAGGTAAAGATGATTAGCTCTAGTCAGATGGTTTGAATAGAAGCAATGTGTGTCATTCAGAGGCAGGAACATGAAGAGACTGCATATAACCATCTAGTTATCCATCTCCCTTTCATAATCCCTTATTGATTCTTATTTTGATATGAGATATGATACTGAAGGGTTGATGACAAGATACATGCCATAAGAATTTAGAAGAATAGATCTGTTAACAATTAAGATGAGAAAGGGCTTCCCCATTAGCTCAGCTGGTAAAGAATTTGCCTGCAATGCAGGAGAAGCTGGTTCGATTCTTGGGTCAGGAAGAGCCACTGGAAAAGGCATAGGCTACCCACTCCAGTATTCTGGCCTGGAGAATGCCAGAAGTTGAACACAGGAGTTGACATATGGTTAGCATCTAAGTCTGTCAGACTGAGATTACCTAAGGATGGAATGTAAATACAGAAAAGGAACAGGAATAGGGCACTAGGTCAATTCAATATTACGAGGTTAGATAGAAGATGAAGAATTAGCAAAGGGGACTCAGAAAACAATCAGAAATATAAAGAAATCTCAGAAGTGTGTGATGTGTTAGAAGTCAAGGAAATAAAATATACCAGAAAAATAGGGAGTTATCAAATTTATCAAATGATGCTGATTGATAGCATGATGAAAATAAGGAGTAAGAAATCTGGACCATTGAATTAGAAGATGAGATTCCCACTATGTGTTGTGATAACAATCCATCCTAAAATTTGGGGCTAAAATTGTGAATCCATTATTATATCTTCTGGTTCTATGTGTTGACTCATCTCAGTTGAGTGATTCCCTTGTGGGGTCCCTCAGGCAGTGGCAATTAGGTGTCAGTTCAGCTGTAGTCATCTGAAAACCCAAACATCTGTAGTATGAACATCCCTGATGGATCACTCATATGGCTAGCAGTTGAAGCTGTCAGTTTGAAGCTTAGGCTGAGGCTGTATGATAGGTAGGAAAGTGACCTCTCAAAGATGTCTGTTTTAATCCCCATAAGCTGAGGATTAACTGTGATATATGGTAAAGAAAATCAGCTGATGGAATTAAGGTTGCTAATCACCTGATCTTAAGATGGGGAAAATGTCCTGCATTATCCCATTGAAATCAGGGTAATCACAAGGGTCCTTACATACAGAAGAGGAAGGCAGAAGACTCAATGTGAGGCAAAACAATACGAGGAAGGCTCAATGCTCATTAATGTCTTTGCAGGATGAAGAAAGTGTTTACCAGTCAAGGGATGCAAGTGATGTCTAGAAACTGGCAAAGACAGAAAAGCAGATTCTCTCCTTGAGTCTCTAGAAGAAAAATATATTCCTGCCAACACTTTGATTTTATCTGCAGCAGCTATTAATAAGTTTCAGGCAGACCTGAAAGATAACTATTTTATTTTATGATTCTAAGTTTGTGGTAATTTATTATGACAATCGGAAGCTAATACAGGCTGCCAAAAACAACAATATAAAACCAAAACATTCATCTGTCACATCTTCATCTGGATTAAGTGCCTTTGATCACGAAGGCTGGATTCAGAGGCAGCACCTTAAGAAAACATTATTCAAGAGATTCAAATAGAAGCTTCCAGCCTTCTTAAAATACAATCTTGATGTCTCAAAATGTCACTTCTGCTTCATACTGTTGATGGAATAACTAAGGTGAGCCCAAATTAAGGGGTAGTTGAGGTAAACTATACCTATTAATGTGAGGGGAAGCATGCTTGTATAGGAAACAAGGGATTGATGACAAGCTTATTGAAAAATATCTATCACACTGAATGAAAAGGAAAACAATATCAATACCTGGGGAGGTTGGAAGCCTGTGGGGAGTGAGTTGAAGAAAGAATCAGAGGAGATAAATGGGACATGTTTAGATATTACTTTGAGAAAACATATGCAAAGAAGAGCAAAAAGTAAGTAGCAATGGGAAGAGAAGCAACATCAAAGGAAAAAAATGTATAAGAATAAGAAAAAAAAATCTTGTTTCTTTACTAAATAGTAACAATTAGTTACATTCAAATTTTATCATAATTTTTGTTTATATGTGTATGCATGCCATAATATTACAAAATTATCACCGTACACACCATACAAAAGTGTTCAAATATATTTTGAAGGGATCTAGTTGTAGTTTTGGTTCCAAGGAAGCAGATTTTGAGGCAAACATTTTTGTGTTATTATTTATGGATATATGATAGGGGTTGACTTGTGTCCATCCAGAATTTATATGCTGAAATTTTAACCCCCGTGTAACTATATTGGAGATAGAGTCTCTAAGGAGGTAACTAAAGTTAAGTGATATCATAGGGTAGAGTCCTGATCTGATGGAACTAGTCCCTTATCAGAAGAGGAAGAGAGACCCCAGAACTCTCTCTCCCTCATGCAAGGACACAATGAGACGGCAGCTGTTTGCAAAGCAGCAAGAGACCTCTGGCCAGAATCTGACCATACTGCCCTGATCTTTGATTTCCAGGCTCCAAAACCAAGAGAAAATACATTCCTATGCTAGGGTGACTCAGTCTATGTTATTGATATCTTATTATGGCAGCCTAAGCTGATTAACAGGGCTTTCCAGGTGGTGCTAGTGGTAAAGAACCTGCCTACCAATGCAGGCAACATAAGAGACGGGGTTCAAACCCTGAGTCGGAAAGATTCCCCTGGAGGAAGGCATGACAGCCCACTCCAGTATTCTGGCTTGAAGAATTCCGTGAACAGCCTGGCCTGGTGGGCTATAATCCACAGGGTCACAAAGAGTCAGACACAACTGAAGTGACAGCACAGTACAGCACAAGCTGATTAATAAGGCATTGCACACCCAGAAATGCAGGAGTAAAGGAAGGGGAAAATGAGTTAGGGAGAGAGGAAAAAAATAGGAAGTTGGCCATTAAGCATAACTTATTGACTACTATATCTTAAAAATTCCTACAAGTGATAGTCACTCAGTCGTGTCTGACTCTGTGGCCTCATGAACTATAGCCATCAGGCTCCTCTGTCCATGTGATTCTCCAGGCAAGAATACTGCAGTGGGTTGCCATTCCCTTCTCCAGGGAATTTTCCCTATCCAAGGATCAGACCCAGGGGCTGAATCTGGGTCTTCTGCATTACAGCAGATTTTTCACCCTCTGAACCATCAGGGAAGCCCTGGTACACAATAAAATAGAAATGTCAGAACTTACTATAATTCAGTTAGACAATCTGAGTAACTAAGACAAATGCATAATTGCATTTTCTTTTTAATGTGCGTAATGCCCCAATCTACCTAATTTGGAGGATATGTGAAACTGGACCATAATACTGAGTGAGTAAAGGTGATGGAATTCCGGTGGAGCTATTTCAAATCCTGAAAGATGATGCTGTGAAAGGGCTGCACTTTATATGCCAGCAAATTTGGAAAACTCAGCAGTGGCCACAGGACTGGAAAAGGTCAGTTTTCATTCCAATACCAAAGAAAGACAATGCCAAAGAATGCTCAAACTATCACACAATTGCACTCGTCTCACATGCTAGTAAAGTAATGCTTAAAATTCTCCAAGCCAGACTTCAGCAATATGTGAACCATGAACTTCCAGATGTTCAAGCTGGTTTTAGAAAAGGCAGAGGAACCAGAGATCAAATTGCCAACATCCACTGGATCATCAAAAAAGCAATAGAGTTTCAGAAAAACATTTATTTCTGCATTATTGACTATGCCAAAGCCTTTGACTGTGTGGATCACAATAAACTGTGGAAAATTCTGAAAGAGATGGGGATACCAGACAGCCTGACCTGCCTCTTGAGAAATCTGTATGCAGGTCAAGGAGCAACAGTTATAACTGGACATGGACCAACAGACTGGTTCCAAATTGGAAAAGGAGTACATCAAGACTGTATATTGTCACTCTGCTTATTTATCTTATATGCAGAGTACATCATGAGAAATGCTGGACTGGAGGAAGCTGGAATCAAGATTGTAGGGAGAAAAATCAATAATCTTAGATATGTCGATGACACCACCCTTAAGGCAGAAAGTGAAGAGGAACTAAAAAGCCTCTTGATGAAAATGAAAGAGGAGAGTGAAAAAGTTGGCTTAAAGCTCAACATTCAGAAAATGGAGATCATGGCATCCCGTCCCATCACGTCATGGGAAATAGATGGGGAAACAGTGGAAATGGTGGCTGACTCTATTTTTCTGGGCTGCAAAATCAACGCAGATGGTGACTGCAGCCATGAAATTAAAAGACGCTTACTCCTTGGAAGGAAAGTTATGACCAACCTAGATAGCATATTCAAAAGCAGAGACATTACTTTGCCAACAAAGGTCCATCTAGTCAAGGCTGTGGTTTTTCCAGTGGTCGTGTATGGATGTGAGAGTTGGACTATAAAGAAAACTGAGCACCAAAGAATGGATGCTTTTGAACTGTGGTGTTGGAGGACTCTTGAGAGTCACTTGGACTGCAAGAAGATCCAACCAATCCATTCTAAAGGAGATCAGTCCTGGGTGTTCATTGGTAGGACTGATGTTGAAGCTAAAACTCCAATACTTTGGCCACCTGATGAGAAGAGCTGACTCATTTGATATGACCCTGATGCTGGGAAAGTTCGAGGGTAGGAGGAGAAGGGGATGACAGAGGATGAGATGGTTGGATGGCATCACTGAATCAATGGACATGGATTTGGGTGAACTCCAGGAGTTGGTGATGGACAGGGAGGCCTGGTGTGCTGTGGTTAATGGGGTTGCAAACAGTCAGACACGACTGAGTGACTTAACTAAGCTGAACTGACCCTCTCCCAATATATAAACTCCCTAATAAAAATAAATTAGATTTCTTTAATGTATTATATATTTCAGAATAACAAAATATGCCCTTCTTCCAGCCACCTCAGACCTTTTCTGCCTGCCCATGTACATTTTTGGGTCTTTTCAAGATATTCCTTGAATGATGGCCTTCACATAAATTTGAGTACTTAAACAGATTTAATCAGCCTCTTTATCAATGACAAAAGTAACTTTTATGAACACATTTTGTCCTCAAGCCCCAAATTTAATAAGCATAAAACATAACCTATTCTATTGAACACTCTTGCTACTCATGTAATGTCATTACTTATAATGCTAAACATACTTGTAGCTGTCCTGTTTTTGCATCTTTAGGGAAAAAAATAAGAATGGATTATTCAAATGATTTAAATCCCTTTGAGACATGGGGGTTATAGTATTACTATAAATTGTGTTTCCCCTCCAAGGTTAGTTGCGATGTTGGCCTTGATTTAAAGCCCAAGATCCTGTGGGAAATGGCAATGATATTGAGTTCTGACAAATTGAATTGGTCTCAAGGTGTTGGAGGATGACTAATAAATCTGCAAGCTGATCCAAAAAATATTCTATACAAGACATTTTTTCTTCTTGAAATATATGTGGCATCTTTAAGTGTTAATACCACTACCTGTTTGGTTTACTTAAATTGTGTGTTTGGGAGTGATTTCATTCTTGCTAAGATCAACACCCACCTGCATATGACAATTGCTTTGGATAAAGATACAAAGGAGTATTATTTTGTTTCGTTTTCCATGTTGTGTAGCATTTTATGTCTAATATCATTTATTTTAATTCTTGCATCTCCTAGCATGACTTGGCAAGGTACGGTTACTATATTCTCTGTAGTTTGTCATGCCATGAAAGGGAATGCCAGGTTTGCATAAGAGTGTTTCAGTAATGTGACTTAAAACTTGCCATTTTACTACTGTACATCAAAATACATAAACACTTTTACCAATACTGGAAAGAATAAAACACCATATCTAAAACAAAATTGGAATTTTTAGAAATTTGTTCAAGAGAGTCAAAGATGGAATTAGAGTTTGAATATAAATCTCTTAACCCAGAATTTGACAACAAAGCTTTTTAGAGGGCTATTTTAAAATATTATTATCTGTCAGGATATTTTCATGGATTATTTCTTCTTAAAAGTGTTCTAAACACATCTCAGAAACTTTATCACTTTTGTTTATTAATTTGTTGTTATATTTATAGATATTGGAGATGTAAATATCTTATTCACCAGGTCTGAAAAGAACTCTGAGACCCAGCTCAGATGCCTTCTCTCTCACAAATGCTCCCTTGTTGCTTCATCCCACATGAATCTCTCCTTTATAGACTTCAGCCTTTAACTGCACAATTACAGTTTTATTTTATTGAGTCCTAATTTTTGTTTTGCATCACATAAATGGTTTTAAGAATAGATAATAAGTCCCATATATCATGCATAATATTTCCTAAACCACATATTCTATCTTCTCAGTGAAGTTTTGCTTAACCACACTAAATTGTATTATCTGTTTACAGCCTCAAAATTGGGTAGCTTTTGATATTAGTATCAGACTTTATATGTCCCATATTATTCATATTGTAAATCCATTTTTCATATGTACCTATTTTATTCCTATACTTCTTTTGAAAGTCAAATGAGGGTAGGTACTAAGACTTATGCATTAAATAGAAAGTCCATGTGGCTCAAAGGCTATTGAAATTATTCTATTGAATAGATTGTTATGTATATACTTTGATTAAAAATCATATTGCAATAAGTTATAACTATGCTATGGCTTCAAAACAAATTAAGTCATTGAATTCACAAAATAAATTAGCCTCTAGAATTATAAAATTTTAAGTCATGATTATGATAACATAAAAAACATCTCACAACTGAGTCGAAGATTTTAAAATAAATGCTTTTAATCTTATAAGAAAAAAATGAAAAAAAGATATCTAAGGTTAGATGATTGGTTAAATTGGGTGTGTAGTGTGTGCATGTGATGAGCATACTATTAAAATACTGAAAACTAAAAGGAACATGCAGTGAATTTAGAAAATTTTTATTCAGGAGCTATTAAAATAGAAAAGCAGATATTTTTTAAATGAAGAAAGGAAAAATTAAGAGGTAACAGTCTTCTTTTGCCTAAACAAAAAGTGTCCCAGGATAGAGGACTACTAGTGCTAAAACCAGGGAAGTTCCAGGAAAACTAGGATGGATTTATCACCTTATAAGAGACCTTACTTATTTTTAAAATTAATTCATTTTTGGCTATGCTGGATCTTCATTGCTCCTTGCAGGCTTTCTCTAGTTGCAGTGCATGGTGAATACTGAACCTGAAGATCCAATACTTCGGTCACCTGACACAAAGAGCTGACTCATTGAGAAAGACCTTGATGCTGGGAAAGATTGAAGGCAGGAGGAGGAAGGGACAACAGAAGGTGAGATGGTTGGATAGCCACCATTGTGGTAGCTACTCTTGTTGTGGAACACAGGCTCCAGGGCACATGGTCTTCAGTAGTTGCAGCTCACAGACTTAGTTGCTTGCACAAGTGAGATCTTCCTGAACCAGGGATTGAATGCATGTCACTATATTGGCAGGCAGATTCTTAACCACTGGACCTCAGGAAAGTCCCAGAGACATATTTTAAATCTATATGTAATTTATTCAATACATAAGCACACATACAAACACGCACAGTATTTTTGCATAACCTATACGTATCCTTGGAGAAAACGACGGCACCGCACTCCAATACTCTTGCCTGGAAAATCCCATGGACAGGGGAGCCTGTTGGGCTGCCATCTATGGGGTCGCACAGAGTCGGACACGACTGAAGCGACTTAGCAGTAGCAGCATACATATCTTTAAAATACACATAGTGTATGCATACTCATACTGAGAGATATTTTTTTAAATGGATACTTAGAAGAAAATATGCCAGAATGTATGTATATATGTATGTGTGTATAGGTCTGTACATACATACATGCATACATACAAATACCCAAACGTAAAATCTCCATTGAAAGGTAGGTACATAGGTCAACTTTGCTGTGTATCAGCATTCTCAGAATCTCAAAGGTTTATTGTTGTTGTTCAGTGGCTAAGACATGTCTGACCCTTTGTGGCTCCAGGGACTGCAGCACACCAAGCCTCCCTGTCCTCAACCATCTCCCAGAGTCTGCCCAAGTTCAAGTCCATTGAATCGGTGGTGCTATCCAACCATCTCACCTTCTGTTGTCCCTTCCTCCTCCTGCCTTCAATCTTTCCCAGGATCAGGGTCTTTTCCAATGAATCAGCTCTTTGCGTCAGGTGACCAAAGTATTGGATCTTCAGGTTCAGTATCAGTTCTTCGAATGAGTATTCAAGGTTGATTTCCCTATGGATTAACTGGTTTGATCTCTTTGCTGTCCAGGGGACTTTCAAGAGTCTTCTCTAGCACCACCATTTGAAAGCATCAATTTGTTTATATTAAGAGATTTACTTCAGGGTCAAAAAATGGCCAGCTGGAACTTGGCTAGATCTGGTTTGGATTGGATAAGCATTTTTACTCTAAGGAGGAATATGCTTCCCTGGTGGCTCAGACAGTAAAGCATCTGCCTACAATGTGGGAGACTGGGGTTCCATTCCTGGGTCGGGAAGATGCCCTGGAGGAGGAATTTGAAACCATTCCAGTACTCTTGCCTGGAAAATCCAACGGACTGAGGAGCCTGGTAGGCTACAGTCCATGGGATCTGAAAGAGTCAGACATGACTGAGTGACTTCACTTTCACTTTCAAGGGGGAATATATACTACTCTAAGGAGCGGTGGCTGTGTGGTAAGGGAGCCAGAGTGACTGTGTGGACATACCTCACGTCCAAGTGCAGAGAAGCCCCAGCAAGATGGTAGGAGGGGCAAAATCGTATTTAGAATCAAACCTCATCCTGCCAGAAAAGCTCAGAGGGCTCAAATAAACCTTGTACACACCAGGACCCAGAGACCACACAGAGACTGAGACAGAACTGTGTTTGAGTATCTCCTATGGGAGTACTGGTCAGCAGTGGACTGCCACAGGGGCAGGTGCTCTGGGTGCAGCAGACTTCGGTATGGCATAAGCCCTCTTGGAGGAGGTCACCACTAACCCCACCATAGAGCTGCTAGAACTTACACAGGACTGGGAAACAGATTCTTGACAGGCAAAAACAGAACCTTGTGCGCACCAGCACTGGGGAGAAAGGAGCAGTGATCCGACAAGAGACTGGCTGAGACTTGCCCTTAAGTGTCCAGGAATCTCCGGTGGAGGCCTGGGTCAGCGGTGGCCTGCTGCAGGGCTGGGGGCACTGAGTGTAGCAATGCATTCATGGGACCTATTGAAGGAGATTGCCATTATCTTCATTACCTTCATCATACTCTGGCCCCAGGTAAACCTATATGCAGGTCAGGAAGCAACAGTTAGAACTGGACATGGGACAACAGACTGGTTCCAAATAGGAAAACGAGTAAGTCAAGGCTATATATTGTCACCCTGCTTATCTAACTTCTATGCAGAGTAAATCATGAGAAATGCTGGACTGGAAGAAGCACAAGCTGGAATCAAGATTGCCGGGAGAAATATCAATAACCTCAGGTATGCAGATGACATGAACCTTATGGCAGAAAGTGAAGAGGGACTAAAAAGCCTCTTGAGCAAAGTGAAAGAAGAGAGTGGAAAAATTGGCTTAAAGCTCAACATTCAGAAAGTTAAGATCATGGCATCCGGTCCTATCACTTCATGGCAAATAGATGGGGAAACAGTGGAAACAGTGTCAGATGTTATTTTGGGGGGCTCCAAAATAACTGCAGATGGTGATTGCAGCTATGAAATTAAAAGACACTTGCTCCTTGGAAGGAAAGTTATGACCAATCTAGACAGTATATTAAAAAGCAGAGATATTACTTTGTCAACAAAGGTCCATCAACAAACGTGAGTTTGGTTAAAATCTGGGAGTTGGTGATGGACAGGGAGGCCTGGCATGCTGAAATTCATGGGGTTGCAAAGAGTTGGACACAACTGAGCAAGTGAACTGAACTGAAATAATAGGGAGGGAACACAGCTCCATCCTTCAACAGAAAATTGGATTAAAGATTTACTGAACATGGCCCTGCCCATGAGAATAAGACCCAATTGGCTCAGAGGTTAAAGTGTCTGCCTGCAATGCAAGAGACCAAGGTTCAGTCCCTGTATCAGGAAGATTCCCCTGGAGAAGGAAAAGGCAACCCACTCCAGTGTTCTTGCCTGGAGAATCCCATGGACAGAGGAGCCTGGTGGGCTACAGTCCACGGGGTCGCAAAGAGTCGGACACGACTGAGGGACTTCACTTTCACTTTCACTTTCACTTCCCCCCCTCAAGCAGTCTCTCCCATTAGGAAGCTTCCATAAGCCTCTTATTCTTCCATAAGCCTCTTTCATAGCTCTCTTATCCTTCTCCATAGGGTGACAGACTTAAAACCACAGCCTCAGGAAACTAACCAATCTGATGACGTGGACCACAGTTCAGGTCAGTTCAGTTCAGTTCAGTCACTCAGTCGTGTCCGACTCTTTGCGACCCCATGAATAGCAGCAAACCAGGCCTCCCTATCCATCACCAACTCCTGGAGTTCACTCAGACTCACGTCCATCATGTCAGTGATGCCATCCAGCCATCTCATCCTCGGTCATCCCCTTCTCCTCCTGCCCCCAATCCTTCCCAGCATCAGAGTCTTTTCCAATGAGTCAACTCTTCGCATGAGGTGGCCAAAGTACTGGAGTTTCAGCTTTAGCACCATTCCCTTCAAAGAAATCCCAGGGCTGATCTCCTTCAGAATGGAGTGGTTGGATCTCCTTGCAGTCCAAGGGACTCTCAAGAGTCTTCTCCAACACCACAGTTCAAAAGCATCAATTCTTTGGCGCTCAGCCTTCTTCACAGTCCAACTCTCACATCCATACATGACCACAGGAAAAACCATAGCCTTGACTAGACGGACCTTAGTCGGCAAAGTAATGTCTCTGCTTTTGAATATGCTATCTAGGTTGGTCACAACTTTTCTTCCAAGGAGTAAGTGTCTTTTAATTTCATGGCTGCAGTCACCATCTGCAGCGATTTTGGAGCCCAGAAAAATAAAGTCTGACACTGTTTCCACTGTTTCCCCATCTATTTCTCATGAAGTGATGGGACCAGATGCCATGATCTTCGTTTTCTGAATGTTGAGCTTTAAGCCAACTTTTCCACTCTCCTCTTTCACTTTCATCAAGAGGCTTTTTAGTTCCTCTTCACTTTCTGCCATAAGGTTGATGTCATCTGCATATCTGAGGTTATTGATATTTCTCCCGGCAATCTTGATTCCAACTCGTGTTTCTTCCAGTCCAATGTTTCTCATGATGTACTCTGCATATAAGTTAAATAAGCAGGGTGACAATATGCTGCCTTGATGCACTCCTTTTCCTATTTGGAACCAGTCTGTTGTTCCTTGTCTAACTCATTGAAACTATGACCCATGCTGTGTAGGGCCACCCAAGATGGATGGGTCATGGTGGAGAGTTCTGACAAAGTGTGGTCCACTGGAGAAAGGAATGGCTAACCACTTTGGTGTTCTTGCCTTGAGAACCCCATGAACAGTATGAAAAGGCAAAAAGATAGGACACTGAAAGACGAACTACCCAGATCGGTAGGTGCCCAATGTGCTACCAAAGATCAGTGGAAAAATAACTCCAGAAAGAATGAAAGACCCAGTTGTGGATGCAACTGGTGATGGAAGGAAAGTCTGATGCTGTAAAGAACAATATTGCATAGGAACCTGGAAGGTTAGGTACATGAATCAAGGGAAATTGAAAGTGGTCAGACAGGAGATGGCAAGACTGAACATCAACATTTTAGGAGTCAGCAAACTAAAATGGCCTGGAATGGGTGAATTTAACTCCGATGACCATTATATTTACTACTGTGGGCAAGAATCCCTTAGAAGAAATGGAGTAGCCATCATAGTCAAAAAAAGCCCAAAATGTAGTACTTGTGGATGCAATCTCAAAAAACAATAAAATAATTTCTGTTCATTTCCAAGGCAAACCATTCAATATCACAGTAATCCAAGTCTGTGCCCCAACCAGTAATGCTGAAGAAGCTGAAGATGAATGGTCCTATGAAGACCTTCAAGACTTTCTAGAACTAACACCCCCCAAAAAATGTCCTTTTCTTATAGGGAACTGGAATGCAAAAGTAGGAAGTCAAGAAATCCCTGGAGTAATAAGTAAGTTTGGCCTTGAAGTACAGAAAGAAGCAGAGCAAAGGCTAATAGAGTTTTACCAAGGGAATGCACTGTCCATAGAAAACACCCTCTTCCAACAACACAAGAGAAGACTCTATACATGGACATCACCAGATAGTCAATACTGAAATCAGATTGATTATATTCATTGCAACCAAAGATAGAAAAGTTCTATACAGTTGGCAAAAATAAGATCAAGACCTGACTATGGCACAGAACATGAACTCCTTATTTTCAAATTTATACTTAAATTTAGGAAAGTAAGGAAAACCACTAGACCATTCAGGTATGACCTAAATCAAATCCCTTATGATTATACAGTGGAAGTGACAGATTTAAGGGATATCTGTTAGACAGAGAGCCTGAAGAACTATGGATGGAGGTTCATGACATTGTACAGGAGGCAGAGATCAAGACCATCCCCAACCAAAAGAATTGGAAAAAGGCAAAATGGTTGTCTGAGGAGCCCTTACAAATAAGTGTGAATAGAAGAAAAGCAAAAGGAAAAAGATAAAAGGAAAGATATACCCATTTGAATGCAGAGTTCCAAAAAATAACAAGGAGAGATAAGAAAGCATTCCTCGGTGATCAATGCAAAGAAATAGAAGAAAACAATATAATGGGAAAGACCAGTGATCTCTTCAAGAAAATCAGAGATAGCAAGGAAATATTTCATGCAAAGGTGGGCACAATGAAGGACAGAAATGGTATGGACCTAACAGAAGAAGATATTAAGAAGAGGTGGCAAGAATACACAGAACTATACAAAAAAGATCTTTATGACCCAGATAATCACGATGGTGAGATCACTCACCTAGAGCCAGACATCCTGGAATGTGAAGTCACTTGGGCCTTAGGCAGCATCAGTAAGAACAAAGCTAGTGGATGTGATGGAATTCCAGTTGAGCGATTTCAAATCCTAAAATGTGATGCTGTGAAAGTGCTACACTCAATATGCCAGCAAATTTGGAAAACTCAGCAGTGGCCACAGGACTGGAAAAGGTCAGTTTTCATTCTAGTTCCAAAGAAAGGCAATGCTAAAGAATGTTCAAACTACTGCACAATTGCACTCATCTCACACACTAGTAAAGAAATGCTCAAAATCCTCCAAGCCAGGCTTCCACTGTACATGAACCATGAACTTCCAGATATTCAAGCTGGATTTTGAAAAGGCAGAGGAACCAGAGATCAAATTGCCAACATCCACTGGATCATCAAAAAAGCAAAGGAGTTCCAGAAAAACATCTTTACTTTACTGACTATGCCAAAGCCCTTCACTGTATGGACCACAACAAACTGGAGAATTCTTAAAGAGATGGGAATACCACACCACCTGATTTGACGATTGAGAAATCTGTCAGGATTTCTGACAAATTTCTGACAGATTCCTGATCTGAGAAAGCAGGTTAGGAAGCAACAGTTAGAACTGGACATGGAACAACAGACTGGTTCCAAATCAGGAAAGGAGTATATCAAGGCTGTATATTGTTACCTGTTTTATTTAACTTATATGCAGAGTACATCATGCAAAATGCCAGGCTGGATGAAGCACAAGCTGGAATCAAGATTGCTGGGAGAAATGTCAATAACCTCAGATATGCAGATGACACCACCCTTATGGCAGAAAGCAGAGAAGAACTAAAGAGCCTTTTGATAAGAGTGAAAATGTTGGCTTAAAACTCAACATTCATAAAACTAATATCATGACATCTGGTCCCATCACTTCATGGCAAGTAGATGGGGAAATAGTGGAAACTGTGACAGACTTCAGTTTGGGGGGCTCCAAAAATCACTGCAGATGGTGACTCTACCATGAAATTAAAAGATGCTTACTCCTTGGAAGGAAAGTTATGACCGACCTAGACAGCATATTAAAAAGCAGAGACATTACTTTGCCAACAAAGGTCCATTTTGTCAAAGCTATTGTTTTTCCAGTAGTCATGTATGGATGTAAGAGTTGGATATAAAGAAAGCTGAGTGCCGAAGAATTGAAAACTGAATTCAAAACTGTGGTATTGGAGAAGACTTTTGAAAGTCTCCTAGACTGCAAAACGATTCAGCCATTCCATCCTAACGGAAATCAGTCCTGAATATTCACTGGAAGGACTGATGCTGAAGCTGAAACTCTGATACTTTGGCCACCTGATGGGAAGAACTGACTCATTTGCAAAGACCCTGATACTGGGAAATATCGAAGGCAGGAGAAGGGGACAACAGAGAATGAGATGGTTGGATGGCATCACTGACTTAATGGACATGAGTTTGAGTAAACTCTGGGAGTTGGTGATGGACAGGGAGTCCTGGCATGCTGTACTCTATGGGGTCTCAAAGAGTCGGACACGACTGAGTGAATGAACTGAACTGAACTGAACTGAACAAGAAATGGAGTCTTTGCTGAGATAAGTCTAATAAGCCAGTGTGGGATTTTGAATAATGTTTATTTTTTTCAATTATGTATTTTTTTCAATTTTCTAAACTAAAGATGTATTACTTTAATACTCAGAAAAATATATAATTTAAAACTAATAACAACAACAACAAAACACCCTGAAGTCTCATTAAACATTTCCTACACAGCATAGTAAAGAGACAAATAGTACCTATTGTCCATACAGAAAATATCTTTCTTCCATATCTTATGCAAATAAAAGAGATGACTATATGACTTTAAGGTATGGAACTGAGGATGAAAATTAAATGGTCCTGGAAACAGCATCTGCATTTGAAAGGAAGCTGGAATAATTTACACTGTGATGTCAAATGAGTGTCCCAAGGATGTGGCTATTTGTTAGTTTTAAGGCCCTTTTTTAAGATAATAGGAAGAGAATTGCATAGGAACATTTTCATCCCTAGCAGAGGGAGAAACCTCAAAGAAGAAGCCCCGTTCTTCACAGAGTCAACAAAAAATACACTGCAACCTTTATTTGTCTGATAAGTCTCTGAGAAAATATTCAGACCAACTCTGATGATTTAAACCTCTTTAGTAGTAGCAAGTATCACTGGTTTAAAGATATATCCCTGGTCAAAAAGATGGGCTACCCTAATCCATTCCCAAGCAACTCAGTCACTATAAAGAATCATATATTTTGGGGGGAATATGTCATAAAAGAATTCTTATAGCACCCAAAGTGCCTTCTACCCACCCACTTATTTGTACTTGTTAGGCAAACAATAATAAAGAATTTGTCCCTGACAGTACATTTTGTGATTTAACTTCTAATGTGTCAGGCTGCCAGTGGTAGAAATGCATTTTTTGGCTTCCATTCTTTTAGTTACTTATAATAATTTAATTACTGAACCATAAAACAGACAAAACTAATTAAGAGATTGGATTCGAGGTCAAAGACTCTTGAGAGTCGCTTGGACTGCAAGGAGATCCAACCAGTCCATTCTGAAGGAGATAAGCCCTGGGATTTCTTTGGAAGGAATGATGCTAAAGGGGATGCTAAAAATCTATGATCCAGTACTTTGGCCACCTCATGCGAGGAGTTGATTCATTGGAAAAGACTTTGATGCTGGGAGAGATTGGGGGCAGGAGGAGAAGGGGGCAACAGAGGATGAGATGGCTGGATGGCATCACGGACTCGATGGACATGAGTCTGAGTGAACTCCGGGAGTTGGTGATGGACAGGGAGGCCTGGCGTGCTGCTATCCATGGGGTCTCAAAGAGTCAGACACGACTGAGTGATTGAATTGAAATGAACTGAACTGAACTGAAGTGCAGGTTCATATTTGTCATGACGATTGCCTGTGGTGGTCTCCCCAGATCACTTTAGCGAAGACTTGGAATCGTCACAGCCACAGAGAGTCTAAAAAGGCTGCCTACATGCAACACAGATGCCTCTGCATCCATCCAGCAGACCCCTTCTTCCTATTTTGTGAGGTAATGCATGGAATACACACTCGGTTTATCCTTTAGGAAATCCCAAAAAATGTTGTGCATATTTTTCTTCCCAAGAATATAGAAAGATAAATTAAAAGAGTGAATATAATATACTTGAGTCCACTTTGCCATAGTTTTACCTATAAAAACAAAAGCATTCAAATTTGTTTTCTGGTATATGCATTTATTGATTGGTCAAAATAAAGTACCAACTACAGTTCACATATTAATTTCCATGCAAGGAATGCAATTTCAAAAACTTTTTCAAAAGTAACACAAAAGAAATTTACATACAGCAGTGTGCAGAATAAATTGTATGTGCATTGGCCTATCTGAGTCTGACTGAATCACTGTGAGTAGGTCAAAAATATAAAAAGCAGGTGTTAGTATTTTTGTACCAGTGAGGACCTAGAAGCAGTTTTTAAATGAAAGATAAGAGAAAATAAATTCAAGAGCTGGTTGTTTGAAATCACCTACACAATTGTTAAAATCTAGCAAGACTGATAGGGAAACATAACAGAGAAAAACCAAAATATTGTGTCAATTATAAGAAATATAACTGATTTACAGATATTAAAGTTGTGATAATACTTGGATTTACTTCATGGCATAAACATAGCAATTTTAATGAAATAGAAAAAAAATCCTTAAATGATACAAACTAGTAAATTTTACTCAAGAAGAATTAGGATACTAAAATTGCCAATATTCATTGTGGAAGTTGAATCTGTATTTAAAACCTTTCACAAACAAACAAAAATCACCTTATGTTCAAATGGCTTTGTAGGTAACTTCTTCCAAACATTTAAAGAAGAAAAAATATCAAAAATCCATTAGTCCTTCCAGAAAATGGAAGGGAATAAAACAGTTCCAAACTCATTGTATGAGACCAGTAAAAATCTATGATCAAAGCCAACACATGTAAAGACCATATTGTTCATGAATGCAGATGCAAAAATTCTAAACAAAGTTAACTAAGTTGAATCTCACAATACATAAATATTGATAAATTTGTAACCAAATAGAATTTATTTTAGGAATTCATTTTTTCTTAACATTTGAAAAATCAGTAAAATTAATTGTATTAAATTAAAACAAAAGTCATACGATCATCTCAATAGACACACCAAAAATTCATTCAACAAAATTCAAATCCATTTATGAGGAAAAAAAAAATACCCAGCAAACTAGGAAACTTTTTTTCCTTTATTGTATTTAATATATGCATTTAATTAAATGTATCATGTGAACAGTAGATACTGAGACAATTTGTATTTATTCCTAGAAATAAGACTGGCTCTTCCTTTGTCGAACTTCTGGCTTAAAGCACTGAGTCATCTGGTCAGGAGTTGAGCAGAGTGTGGGTTTCATGGATGCTATTGTTATTCTTAGTGCAGAATTCAAGTTCTTCTAGTGGTTTCTTATGTTTAGGGTGGGAGTTAAGCTACCAGAGGTTTTCTTTTTTTTTTTTTTTCCCCCATGATCCTGCTCCAACCTCAGTTTCAGCCATCCTTGTCTAACTGCAACATAGATGGTCTCTCTTTAACAAGGATGCTTGCTCCTTCCCCAGGAAAGAACATTATTGCATGTTACTACTTGCTGGGCTTCAAGACAGAAGCTATTCTCTTTTGGCCTGGTCCAGTATAATAAGTCTTAGTTAGATTCTGTATGCCTGGGCTTTATAACTTTCTCACTATTGCTACACCTGCTGCCCATGATAGCAAGTCTCTAATTTTACTTGTATGTAGTAGGTCTCTTGAAGGATTTTTGTAGATCTTGTAGATTTTCCTTCTACATTGTGTGCATGGATAAGTGTACTAAGTCATCCAGCCATGTCCAACTCTGTTCAACCCCATGGTCTGTAGCCCACCAGGCTCTTCTGTCCATGGAATTCTCCAGGAAAGAATACTGGAGTAGGTTGCCATACCCTACTCTAGGGGATCTTCCCAACCCAGGGGTTGAACCTGAATCTCTCACGTCTCCTGCATTGCAGGTAGGTTCTTTATCACTAGTACCACCTTCTACAGTTGTTGTTCAGTCACTCAGTCATGTTTGACTCTGTGACGCCATCAACTGTAGCACACCAGGTTTCCCTGTCCTTCGCCATCTCCCAGAACTTGCTCAAATGCACGTCATCTCGTCCTCTGTTGTCCCCCTCTCCTTCTGCCTTCCAATTTTTCCCAGCATCAGGGTCTTTTTAATGAGTCAGTTCTTCACATCAGGTGGCCAAAGTATTAGAGCTTCAGCTTTAGCATCAGTCCTTCCAATAATATTCAGGATTAATTTCCTTTAGAATTGACTACTTTGATGTCCTTGCAGTCCAAGGGATTCTCAAGTGATCAAGAAAATCTCAAGAGATTCTCTTCTTCAACACCACAGTTCAAAGCATCAGTTCTTCAGTGCTCAGCCTGGTGGGCTACAGTCCATAGGGTCACAAGAGTTGGACACAACTGAGCAACTAAAACAACAAAACAACCTTCTTTATAGTCCAACTCTCACATCCATACATGACTACTGGAAAAACCATAGGTTTGACTAGAGAGTCCTTTGCCGGGAAAGTAGTGTCTCTGCTTTTAAACCTTCTACACTGCTGAAATTCTCTTTCTTTCTTTTTTTTTTTTTTTTTTAGTTTTGAAATTCTTAATGCTATTGACATAAGATACTGTATGGAATTCTTCCTGCCATTTCCCTAGGGGTATAGGTGTGTTTCTACTTCCCTTTCCACAGCAATAATGGGATCAACCTGTGCTTTGAGGGCTTCCCTGGTGGCTCAGTGGGGCTGAGCCTAGAGGGCTACATCCATAGGGTCACAAAAGAGTTGGACACAACTTAGCAACTAAGCAACAAAGACAACCTATGCTCTGAGAGTGATGAGTTTGTTGTTTTTCCACAAAAGTCTCAAGGTTTTAATTTTATATGAGAGAGGGTACAAACAAGACCCTTCATGCCTTTTCTATAGTAATAAACAACTCCTTCCATTGTGCCCCCACCACCCATGGGAGCCTTTCTTCTGTCTCCTGTACTTACACAAGCTTTCTTATGAGTCTCTTATTCTTCAGTGGAGGTGCATGGAGAAGAGCCACCAAGTGAGTGAAGATTCCCTTGCATCTGAGGCACCCAAGGATTCTATGCTTTTGGCCTAGCCCCTGTTCATCTTGTAAAAATGTGATGGAATTCTAATTTCCTCTTACCTACTGGAGCTGCACTTTCTTCTTTTGTATTCTGTCTCTCCTGCTTGGACTTCTCTGGACTGAAAACATAATGCTTCTCCAGCTCTTCAATGGAATAAAAACATGTTAATTTTGTAGCTTATATAGTTTATTCTTTTGTTGTTAGAGCAGGAGTGATGCTCTTGTCTAGCTTTATATATCCTAAGTAAGAGTAGAACCCCATCATATAAGTAATATATCCTTTACTTCTGCAAACATATGAAACACACATTTTTAATTTTAACTCATGCCATCTTCATGGGTCTTTTTCTACAGGTAGTTCCACCACCAGGGTAGTATCCCACCCTGGGATAATTTTTATTCACAGTGGTTTTATTTCTTTAGGGCTTTTTAAAAAATTGCAAACAAAGTTTTTTTGAAATTTAGTCTGTGGGATTATTTAAATGTTTATGTTTTATGTTCCAGTTGCATTCCTTCTAATATAATTTGCATTACTTTTAACTGATAAACCTTTTTACTAATAAATTATTGGTGAGGGAAATATGAATTAACTTTTTCTTCTTAATGAATCATAACCTAAAATTCAGCCAAGATTAACACTGGAACCGTGACTTAAATTTTTTTAACATGAGAAAAAAAACAAAAACAAAAAACAACTTATCCAAACCTGAACCAAACTGTTGTCTTGAGTTTTAGCTTCTATCTTCAAATATCAAGCTTGAAGACAAAAAAAAAAAAAAAAAAACAAACAACATAGGAATACTGTGTTTAGTGAGTGAGTCTCCTTAAGCAAAATGTAAAAATACCATATAAACTTACGTTGTTCTATAACAAGAATGACTGACGATTAGCTTATATACCCAGACCTTAAAATAAGACATTTAAGAAACTCTGATGAGATTAGTGAATATAGCCAAGGGGGAAACCATTTTACTTTATGACAGAATGTTCAGTTCTGTCACTCAGTCCTATCCGACTCTTCGTGACCCCGTGGACTGCAGCACACCAGGCCTCTCTGTCCATCACCAACTCCCAGAGCTTGCTCAAACTCATATCCATCAAGTCGGTGATGTCATTCAACCATTTCATCCTCTGTCATCTCCTTCTCCTCCTGCCTGCAATCTTTTCTAACATCAGGGTCTTTTCCAATGAATCCATTCTTCATATCAGGTGGCTTAAGTATTGGGGACTTCTCTTGTGGCTCAGCTGGTAAAGAATCCGCCTGCAATGTGGGAGACCTGGGTTCAATCCCTGGGTTGGGAAGATCCCCTGGAGAAGGGAAAAGCTACCCACTCCAGTATTCTGGCCTGGAGAATTCCATGGACTACAGTCCATGGAGTCACAAAGAGTCAGACACGACTAAGCGAGTTTCACTTCCACTTTCACTAAGTATTGGAGCTTCAGCTTCAGCATCAGTCCTTCCAATGAATATTCAGGACTGATTTCCTTTAGAATTGACTGGTTTGAACTCCTTGCAGTCCAAGGGACTCTCAAGATTCTTCTCCAACACCACAGTTCACATTCTCTCTTTATGATTCAACTCTCACAACAGTACACGACAGAACTATGCCTTTAGAAAATTCATTTGTTTGTATGGTGGTGGATCTCTGTCAAATAAGACTGTCTATTAATCCTCAGAGTGTTTCTTTTTCTGTTTTCAAACTCTCAGTTTATAACTAACGAAGAACCCTGTATTCCACTTACTCAGTCATGTATTCATTGGCTAAAGTTAGGTTTGACTACTTTTTTAAAAATTCTTTTTACTTTTTAAAAATATAAATTATTTATTTTAATTGGAGGTTAATTACTTTACAATATTGTATTGGTTTTGCCCATACATCAACATGAATCCACCATGGATATACACGTGTTCCCCATCCTGAACTCACCTCCCTTCTCCCTCCCCGTACCATCCCTCTGGGTTGTCCCAGTGCACCAGCCCCAAGCATCCAGTATCATGCATCGAACCTGGACTGGCAATTTGTTTCATATATGATATTATACATGTTTCAATGACTACTTTTTAATACACAGATGTATTACAGATACATTTGGTTCTCAGTCTCTGACATTTGCAATTTTATTGGGTCAGAGGGTAAAGCATCTGTCTGCAATGCTGGACACCAGGGTTCAATCCCTGGGTTGGGAAGATCCCCTGAAGAAGGAAATGGCAACCCACTCCAGTATTCTTCCTGGAAAATCCCATGGACTCAGGAGCCCTGTAGGCTACGGACCATGGGGTTGCAAAGAGCTGGACACGACTGAGCAAATTCACTTTCATTTTCTCTGACATTTAAAATTTTATTTAGATTCTGGACTATTCCAGTAATTATTTTAAACTGGAAAAACAAACAAACAAACAAAAAAACCCTGCTGCTTTCTTGTTAATGATATTCTTAGTAAACTGAGAAATGAACTATTATTATGAGTATTTATGTGGCTATTTCACACCTCTTTTGCTGTAATGCTTGGTTTATTCTTAGATGAATACTATCATTTGGAATAACTTCAAAACATGATTAAGGACTGTGATAATGCTTGATCTGGTCTTCTAAACTATTCCTAACTGTCTCCTTTCCTGAGTTAGAATATAATAGTGGAAGAGTAGAAGGCATTTGTACTGAATGACAACAGTTGAAAATAAGCCAAAAACAAACCAAGAAAAAACCTGATCTCTCTCCAGTGAAAATAACTGGAATTAGAATGCCAAATAATTGTACAATAAAGTGACTTAGAAATATGGTTATACAGAAGGCCTACATCCTTAATATTGCAGAGTTTTGAAAGAGCAATGTGGTGGACAGACTCTGTATCCAACAACATGGCAGAGGTTGTAATGTCATGATCAGGCAAACAGAAAAATTGGTTAATGTAATATCTAATGGAGGAGGTTTTCCTTAAAAATGACTCAGATTTTACAAAAGCCCTAAGAGGCAGAAACAAGAAAGGCAAGTTAAGGTTCTGATATTAGTGGAAAGCATAGTATTATCTGCTTACCCTACATAATTCAAATATATTCCCCTTTCCCTTCATATGTTAAATATTCTATTTGTCAGCTCTTGAGACCAAAGGGATTAAATCAGAAACACTAAACCACTAACAATGTTTGGGCAGTATAGGGTCTCTCTCTCTAGGTAGGCTTTTGGGTCTACCTGGATGTAGCCCCAGAACCATTGGTCAGATCACATTTCTTGATTTGAGATTTGGCAAATAAAGTAATCATAACCAAACAAGTTATGTGCATTTTCTACTTTTAAATAATACAATAAGAAACACTTAGCACCAAAATAACCTTGACATCTTTTTCATAATACAAAAAATCTTTTGAGGTCACAACATCAAACTGAGGAAAAAAAAAAAAAAAACTATTACAATGTTCATGTGTAATAAGACTGGCCAGTTGATCAAATTGTAATTGACAGAATAGAAAGTAAACAAGATGAAGCATTCTTTTTTTTTTAGTGTTTTTAGCTATTATCTGATAGACTTAGTCGTTGGAGAATTAAGCAGAGCACCTCAAAAACTAATTCATGTTTATTCAGGAAATCAAAATTTGTTTTTTCAGCACAGACCAATGAAAGAGGATTAGCAGTTTTATAAGAGAGAAAAAGCAACTTATGGAAATTATAACAGTGGGTTCAATATGTTTACTGAACTTAGTGAAGTGAGAACAAAAGTAATTTTGTTTGTTCTCACATTTGTTCTCTTTGAACACATTCTGAGGGATTGTTCTTTCCTACTCCTGGATAAAATTTTGATAGATTCCATAGCATTCTCTATGATTTACAGGTATTAAAGAAAACTCTCATTTTCTAAGGTATTAAAAAGTCCAGTCTGATCTAAGATATCCTTATCCATGTCATTCAAAACTTTTCCACTCTCCTCACCTCTCTTTCCTCCCAGCTCCATAGCATCCACCTGAAACTCACTGTGGGGAAGGGAAGGATGAGGTTACTTCACTCTCTTTTCCCAGCTGCATGCATCCCTTACTGGCTACTACTGCAATTCTCCACTTGAAGACTGTGCCTGAAGAGAAGGGCAGGTGAGAGTCTGATGAGAAAAATTAAGCCTTACATGGGTTGCATTATCACGTGTGATCCTTTGTGACCACATGGACTGTAGCCCACCAGGTTCCTCTGTCCATGGGCTGTCCCACACAAGAATACTGGAGTAAGTGGCCATTTTCTCCTCCAGGGCAATCTCCCCTATCAGGGATGGAAGCCTTATCCCTTGTGTCTCCTTCATGGACAGAATAATTTTTTTTTTTTACCACTGTAAAGCTTATGCAGCTATAAACCAGTATTGGTATCCTTTTCAGCAGATTATCAAACACTGTTTTTTTCATTCACTAGGTATGCACCCCCCACCTTTTTTATTTTTTCTTTTTCTTTCATTCCCACCCCCCCTTTTTTTTTTAAAGAAACACTTCTATAATGGAATATTTCATCCCAGATCCCTAGTTTCAGGTACAACCTCACCTAAGTGATGGTTTAGCACTACCCTGTCAGCTCCTTGCTCCCAGGGATATATTTTTACTTCAGGATATTTTACTCAGCTGATATTCCACTATCCTTCAATATATTATTTTGCAAATTAGAAAGGAGAGTCTCTTGAGTGATGTTAAGAGCTCTCAGAAATGCCATTGGGTAAGACTGTGGGTGAGTCCTGGGAAATATAATCCTTACCACAGTTAGCTGTGTGGTGTGAATGAAGTCCTGGCCAACTGGCAGATATGTGATTGGAGGAATGAGCTGCTCCATGTTTTCTGCTTCGAATTTTACCATGGGCAGTGTCCAGCTCTCAGGATGATTAAAGCAGAACACTTCTGTGGGGCTTTGGTAGGTGTCTTCACTGATCCAAGCCCAGGGCACGGAGGGGAGAGTGGAAGCTTCGCCCGCACAAGGTCCAGACATCCAGCTTCAGGCAAGAACCTGGGACAGACTCATGGCAAGTTAAATAAACACTAGAACGGGGAAAAGCAGAGAGCAAGTGACATAAAGTGGAGGGGAGCAAAACTGAGGTATCCTGTACAGCTGAAGACCCAGGTTTCAGTTTCTTTAGCATGTCAAGATCAATACCACCAGACATCATTGGCCTTGCTGTTCTCTCTGCTGTGAAATGTTCTCTCTTCCCTAGATGGTTCCCGTGGCTGGCTTGTATTCATCCTTTCAACTACAGATGTCACCTCCTGTAAGACAACTTATCTAAAGTAGCCTCCCCCCCCAACTCCTTCCGCTTCTGTCATATCATCCTATTTATTTCCTCTATAGCAGTTATAAGTCCAGGGCTTGTCTTATCTGTTTGGTGTTCTCTCCCTCTATTAGAATACAGAGGCATGAAGACAGAGAATTTGTTTTAAGCACTGCTGTGTGAACAGTGCCTGGCATATAGTTGGTACTTGATAAGTTCTGGCAGTCCCAGGTGGCTTAGTTGCAAAAGAATCCACCCACCAATGCAGGAGACTTTGGGAGTCAGGAAGATCCCCTGGAGAAGGAATTTACAACCCATCCCAGAGCTCTTGCCTGGAAATCCCAAGGACAGACTGGCTTGGCAGGCTACAGTCCAGGCAGTCTCAAAGAGTTGGATGCAACTGAGCATGCATGTAGCCACAATAAGCATTTACTGATTGATCAAAATGCTTGGTGGCAATTCAACAAAATAAATAATTTTAAAAATCACTATCTTGATTTTTCGGTTAGAAACTTCCTCATCGTAATTTTTTGTTCTCAGGCAGGTCCCTCAAGCCAGCCTCTCTCAGGCCTCGAGATTTTAAAACAAGTCAGATAGCATTTCTTGTATTCTACCAACTTGAAAAGATGAATGTCAGTGTCTTCAAAAGGGGCTTTTGGATGTCTGTCTCCCTAAATACTAACGAGAGGGCTTAAGGTAAGTGAGAAATCCACTGCCCACCTAATGTCTAATAATCAATTAGGAAGGAGAAGAATGTTGACTACGGCCTTCTAAGAAATTCTTACTCCTAGCCATTTCAACCTCCTCTTATATTCAGACCAGAAGAGCTGAAATTGGTGAAGTAGGATTGCTAATTTCATAGCGTCATTAAAAAGTCCTGCTTAACACAGGCTCCCAATCTTTGTGGTTTGGCTAAGGCTGCTATAAAATGAAAAATTACCTAAACTTCACTTTTAGTTGAATTCCATCCTTTTTTAAGGTGTTTGTGAGATACAGAGAATTGCTGCTCTTGTTGTTCAGTGGCAAGTCACATCTGACTCTTTACAACACCATGAATGTAGCCAGGCTCCTTTTTCCAAGGGGTTCTCAGAGCAAAAATACTGCAGTGGGTTGTCATTTTCTTCTCCATGTATGGAGGGTTGGCCAGGAAAAAGATAACCTAATAAAAGTTAGTCAGACAATAGGCCATAGGTACAGAGATCAGCCAGTGCACATAGAAGCAAGTGAAAAGGATTATGGTCTGGAAGCTAGATGGAATGATTTGTACTAGTAAACAGCACATTGGGGTATCAAAATAATGTCCAATGAGTTAAGGATATAATGTTTGCTATTAAGTTTTATAATGTACTGTTTACTGCATGTACAAAAGGGTATTGTTCATAATCAAAACTGAAATGAAATCGAAACTATGGTTAAAGAGTTTCACATTAAAATCATCTCAAGCAATAAATTTAAAATTGAATATGTTTTAGAAACCATTAAAGTCACAAAAATTTTCACTGGTCTTGGTATGGTAGAATTTTAAAAGCAAGATGTATCATTTTCCAGCCAATCATGAGCCATTTATTGAATGCCAACTGTAAGCATCATTCAAAATTAGGCACTGAAGGAAAACTGTTTGGTTTAGCCAAGGTCGCAAGGCAGAGAGGGAAAGCTTCACTGAAACATGCATTGTGTGCTGAAATCACAATCAGAACAATATTTGAAACCTTTCTTAGTATCAGTGGATTTAATATGCTTGCATGAAGAAATCATCTCAAAAGTCAAAGGTAAAGTGTATTTTCCTAATAATTTTACATAATATTAACATACAGTGTTCCAACCAAGTGTGTTAAGTAGCATACTTCAAGTATTTCAGTATGCATTCACAAAAGCATATGTTTGGAGATGCCAGTACATATGAAAGCTCATTCAGTAGAAACTAATGGTGTTGGGCAGAGAATAAAGTAACTAACAGAATTTTGTAATGCAGCTGGTAACATGATTTTCAGAGTATGAGATATTTGCAGTCAAAGTGCGTTATTTTCTATAATGTCAAGAGAGATCACCTAAAAGAGGACTTAGATCTCCTTTCATAAGTTGCTTTCTTCATGACTGCTAATGGAGAATGGATATGCTTTAATGCTTTTGATGTAAACATTTTGAGTGACATTTTCCTCAGCTTTCTCTTTGTACCCAGCAGAAGTTATTGCTGATTTACAATGATGACAGTGAGATAGGAGAATATCTTGCATTATTGGAAAATATGTAGATACTTCATGATATTGGAGGAATTCAGAGACTAAGACTCTATCCAGATCTGTATACCTCATTGTGATATTAGGCAATTCTTTTAACTTACCCATAACAGTTTTTCTTTCTATGTAATGGAAGTATCTATATCTACACTATATTATCCCTTCAAAAAACCTAAGCAAATACAAAACTAAATAAAATTAGTGTCTATATATAAATGGTTGTAGAAATTTATATATGAATAGCTATAAAATCAATATATAAATATATGTAAAATTAATCTGCACTATGTCAAAAGTCTAAGATTTTTACCCTACTTGCAAATTACCCTGCTTTATTTCATAGATGCTGATAGAAGAAACAGGACTCATGCATTGCTAACAAAGGAAAGTTTAGAGCTCCAGAAATAGCATGATCCAGGGTAGAAGCAATTTTTATTTATTTTTTATTGAAGAATAATATTTTATTGAAGACTTTTGCTGTTTTCTAACATCAACATAAATCAGCCATATGATTCATATTCATATGAACCCTCCCTTTTGAAACTCCCTCCCATCTCCCTTCCCATCCTACCCCTCTCAGTTGATACACAGCCCCTGTTTCAGTTTCCTAAGCAATAGAGGAAATTCTTGTTGGCTATCTATTTCACATATGGTAATGTAGGTTTTCATGTTACTCTTTCCATACATCTCTCCCTCTTCTCCCCTCTCCCCATGTCCATATATTTATTCTCTTTATCTGTTTCTCCAATGTTGCCCTTTCTGACTCACTTCACTCTATATAATAGGTTCTAGGTTCATCCGCCTTATTAGAACTGAGTCAAATGCATTCCTTTTTATGGTTGAATAATATTCCATTGTGTATATGTACCACAACTTCTTTATCCATCTGTCAATGGGCATCTGGGTTGCTTCCGTATTTTAGCTATTGTAAATAGTGCTGCAATGAACAATGGGATATATGTGTCTCTTTCAATTTTGGTTTCCTCAGGAAATATGCCTAGGAGTGGGGTTGCTGGGTCTACGGTGGTTTTAGTCCTAGTTTTTTAAAGAGTCTCCATACCATCTTCCATAGTGGCTGTATCAATTTACATCCCCACCAACAGTGCAAGAGTGTTCTCTTTTCTTGACACCCTCTCCAGCATTTATTGTTTGTAGACTTTTTGATGATGGCCATTCTGACCATTGTGAGGTGATGTCTCATTGTAGTTTTGATTTGCATTTCTCTAATAATGAGAGTTGGATTGTGAAGAAGGCTGAGCACCGAAGCATTGGTGCTTTTGAACTATGGTGTTGGAGAAGACTCTTGAGAGTCCCTTGGCTGCAAGGAGATCCAACCAATCCATTCTGAAGGAGATAAGCCCTGGGATTTCTTTGGAAGGAATGGTGCTAAAGCTGAAACTCCAGGACTTTGGCCACCTCATGTGAAGAGTTGACTCATTGGAAAAGACTCTGATGCTGGGAGGGATTGAGGGCAGGAGGAGAAGGGGACGACAGAGGATGAGATGGCTGGATGGCATCACTGACTTGATGGATGTGAGTCTGAGTGAACTCCAGGTGTCGGTGATGGACAGGGAGGCCTGGCGTGCTGCAATTCATGGGGTCGCAGAGAGTCGGACACGACTGAGTGATTGAACTGAACTGAACTGAATAATGAGCTATATTGAGCATCTTTTATGTGTTTATTAGCCATCTGTATGTTTTCTTTGGAAAATTGTCTGTTTAGGTCTTTTTCCCACATTTTGATTGGGTTGCTTGTTTTTCTGGTATTGAGTTGTATGAGCTGCTTTTATATTTTGGAAATTAATCCTTTGTCAGTTGGTTGATTTGTTATTATTTTCTCCCATTATGGGAATTGTCTTTTCACCTTGCTTATAGTTTCCTTTACTATTCAAAAGCTTTTGTGTTTAATCAGGTCCCACTTGTTTACTTTTGTTTCCATTTCCATTACTCTATGAGGTGGGTCATACAGGATCTTGCTTTGATTTATGTCATCAAGTGTTCTGCCTGTTTTCCTTTAAGAGTTTTATACTCTCTGGTCTTACATTTAGGTGTTTAATCTATTTTTGAGGTTACCTTTGTGTATGGTTTCAGGAAGTGTTCTAATTTCATGTAGCTGTCCAGCTTTCCCAGCACCATTTATTGAAGAGGCTGTCTTTGCCCCGTTGTATATTCTTGCCTCCTTTGTCAAAAATAAGGTCTCCATAGGTGCATGGGTTTATTTCTGGGCTTTCTATCTTCTTCCTTTGGTCTATATTTCTGTTTTTGTGCCAGAACCATACTGTCTTGATGACTGTAGTTTTGTAGTATAATCTGAAGTTAGGAAGGATGATTCCTTCAGCTTCATTCTTCTTTCTCAAGGCTTCTTTGGCTATTTGGGGTCTTTTGTGTTTCCATATGTATTGTGATTTTTAAAATAATAGTTCTGTGAAAAATGCCATTGGTAATTTGATAGGGATCACATTAAATTTGTTGATTGCTTTTGAAGTATAGTCATTTTCACAATATTGATTCTTCCTACCCAGCAACATGGAATATCTCTCCATCTGTTTATGTAGACTTTGTTTTTTCATTAGTGTCTTGTAATTTTCTCTGTACAGTTATTTTGTATACTTAGGTAAATTTATTCCTAGATATTTAATTCTTTTTGTTGCAATGGTGAATGGGATTGATTCCTTAATTTCTCTTTCTGATTTTCCATTGTTAGTATATAGAAATGCAATTCATTTCTGTGTATTGATTTTGTATCCTGAAACTTTGTTAAATTCACTGATTAGCTCTAGTAATTTTCTGCTACTGTCTTTAGGGGTTTCTATGTGTATATCATGTCATCTGCAAACAGTGAGGGCATTACTTCTTTCTTTATATGGATTCCTTTTATTTCTTTTTCTTCTCTGATTGCTATAGCTATGACTTCCAGAACTATGTTGAATAGTAGTGGTGACAGTGGACACCATGTCTTGTTCCTGATCTTAGGGGGAACGTTTTCAGTTTTTCACCATTGAGAATTATGTTTGCTGTGTAGACTTACCATATATGGCCTTTAGTATACTGAGCTAAGTTCATTCTGTACCCATTTTTTGAAGAGATTTAATCATAAATGGGTGCTGAATATTGTTAAAAACTCTTTCTGCATCTATTGAGATTGTCATATGGATTTTATCTTTCAATTTGTTAATATGGTGTATCACATTGATTTATTTGCATATATTAAAGAATCCTTGCATCCTTGGAATAAACACAATTTGATCATGGTGGAGAAGCTTTTTGCTGTGTTGCTGAATTCTGTTAGCTAAAATTTTGTTGAGGATTTTTGAGGATTTTTACATCTATGTTCATCAGTGATATTGGCCTGTAGTTTTCTTTTATGTGTGCTGTCTTTGGTTTTGGTATCAGGGTGATGGTGGCCTCATAGAATGAGTTTGAACTGTTGCTTCCTCTGCAAAGTTTTGAATGAGCTTTAGAAGGATAGGCATTAGTTCTTCTCTAAATGTTTGATAGAATTCTGCTGTGAAGCCATCTGTCCCTGGGCTTTTGCTTTTGGGGAGATTTTTGATCACAGCTTCAATTTCAGTGCTTGTAATTGGGTTGTTCATAATTTCTATTTCTTCCTGGTTCAATCTTGGGAGATTAAACTTTTCTAGGAATCTGTACATTTCTTCCAGGTTATTTAATTTGTTGCCATATAGTTTTTCATAATAAGACTTCCCTGGTGGTGCAGAGCTTAAAGCATCTGCCTGCAATGTGGGAGACCAGGGTTCGATCCCTGGGTTGGGAAGATCCCCTGGAGAAGGAAATGACAACTCGCTCCAGTATTCTTGCCTGGAGAATCCCATGGTATAATCCTTTGTATATATGCATTGTCTGTTGTAACCTCTCCTTTTTCATTTCTGATTTTGTTGATTTGATTCTTCTCTCTTTTATTCTTGATGAGTCTGGCTGAAAATCTGTCAGTTTTTTTTTTTTTTTTAATCTTCTCAAAGAACCAGCTTTTAGTTTATTAATCTTTGCTATTTTTTTTTCCATTTAATTCTGCTCAGATTTTTATGATTTCTGTCCTTCTGCTAATTTTTTTTTCCTTTGGTTCTCTTTTTCCACTTTTTTTAGGTATAAAATTAGGCTCTCTATTCACTGTTTTTCTTGTTTCTTGAGGTAGGCTTGTATTGCTATAAACTTTCCTCTTAGAACTGCTTTTGCTGAATTCCATAGGTTTTCAGTTGTCATGTTTTCATCATTATTTCTTTTTAGAAATTTTGTGATTTCCTTTTTGATTTCTTCAGTAACCTGTTGGTTATTTAGGAAATGTGCTGTTTAATCTCCATGTTTTTGTGTTTCTTACAGTATTTTTCTTATAATTAATATCTAGTCTCATATTATTGTGGTTGGAGAAGATGCCTGATACAATTTCAATTTTCTTAAATTTACTAAGATTTGATTTGTGGCCCAAGATGTGGTCTATCCTGGAATATGTCCCATAGGCACTTAAGAAGGTGTATTCTTCTGGATTTAAATGGAATGTCCTGAAGATATCAGTGAGATTGAGCTCATTTAATGCATCATTTAAGACTTGTGTTTCCTTATTCATTTTCTGTTTTGATGATCTGTCTATTGGTGTGAGTGGGGTGTTAAAATCTTCTACTATTATTGTGTTACTGTCAATTTCTCCTTTTATGTCTGTTAGTGTTTGTCTTATGTATTGAGGTGGTCTAATGTTGGCTGCATAGATATTTACAATTGTTATGTCTTCCTCTTGGATTTATCCCTTGATCATTATGTAGTATCCTTTCTTATCTCTTGAAATCTTCTTTATTTTAAGGTCTCTTTGGTCTGATATGAGGATTGCTACTCCAAATTTCTTTTGCTTCCCATTTGCATGGAATATATTTTTCAGTCCTCTCACTTTCAGCCTATATGTGTCTTAAAGTCTGAAGTCTGTTTCAGCATACATATGAGTCTCATTTTTGTATCCATTCACCCAGTCTGTGTCTTCTGGTTACAGCATTTAATCCATTTACGTTTAAAGTAATGATTATATCTTAAAGTACATTTAAAGTAATTATAAAGTAACTATTTCTATTTTCTTAATTGTTTGGATTTCACTTTGTAGATTTTTTTTTCTGTTGTATTTCTTGACTATATAAGTCCCCTTAACATTTGTTGTAAAGCTGGTCTGGTGATAATGAATTATCTTAACTTTTGCTTGTCTGAGAAGCTTTTGATTTCTCCATCAATTTTGAATGAAATCCTTGCCAGGTACAGTAATCTTAGCTGTAGATTTTTCCCTTTCAGTACTTTAAATATATCCTGCCGTTCCCCTCTGACCTGCAGAGTTTCTACTGAAATATCAGCTGTTAAGCATATGAGGTTTCCCTTGTATGCTACTTGCTCCTTCTCCCTTGCTGCTTTTATTTTATTTTTTTAATTTTTTATTTTTTTATTTTTTATTTTTTTAATTTTAAAATCTTTAATTCTTACATGTGTTTCCCAAACATGAACCCCTTTTGTGTTTAGTCTTTGTTAGTTTGATTAGTATGTGTCTTGGCATGTTTCTGCTCAGGTGTCCTCTGTATGGGACTCTTTGTGCCTCTTGGACTTCATTGATTATTTCCTTTTCCATGTTGGGGAAATCTTCAATAATAATCTCTTCAAAAATTGTCTTGGGGGTAGTCTTATGATGGCAGAGGAATAGGATGAGGAGACCACTTTCTCCCCCACTAATTCATCAAAAGATCAATTGAATGCTGAACAACTTCCACAAAACAACTTCTGAATGCTGGCGGAGGACACCAGGAACCCAGAAAGTCAGCCTCTTCTCTGCAAAAGGAGGTAGGACAAAATATAAAAGACAAAAAGAGAGACAAAAGAGTTAGGGACAGAGACCTGGCCCAGGAAGGGAGTCGTGAAGGAGGAGAAGTTTCCAAACACCAGAAAACCCTCACTAGCAGATCTGTGGGAAGCTTTGGAATCTCAGAGGGCAACATAACTGGGGGGGGGGGGAAGGGAGGGGAATACATCCCACAGAATACAAACCTAATTGCAACTCCTAGCAGAGAAGTAGCCCAGACACTCACCTCTGCCACCAGCAAGCAGGGGCAGAACAGAGCGAGCTAGCTGGCTGCAGATAAGCCCATCTCCCTGCCAGAGGCAGAGAGGCAGGCAGGGGACAGCCAGAGCCAGAAGGCAAGGGGCAATCTCAGCCCTAGTAATGACATCCTCCACCAAACTGTGAACAGCTCCAAGTTGCAAACCAAGTCTTCCTGGGATCCTGGATGGCTGATATCTGCCAGGAGGGTCGCTGCCACAGATCAGCTCCCCAGAGGAGACACATGGCACACCTGAGATGGCATTCTTGTGGTGCACCCAGGAACATGAGTAGCAGGGACTGGGGAGGTGTGCATGCCAAGCACCTGGTCACCTGAATTCTTTGGACTTTGGAAGGGCACAAAACACGTGCCCAAATAAGTTTGTGCCTTTGTGGAGTAGCTGAGGGCATGAAATTGAGCAGCTTAGACCTGAGAAGTGTACGAAACCCAGGACGATCTTTGGACAGTTCCCCTGCAGAGCAACCTGAAGCCTAAGCAGTGTAGACCGGGAAAGCACACACATTGTGAACTGGGGCAAATCCAATGTTGTCCATACACTGTGAGCACTCCCCACACATGCCAGTGATATTTGTTTGTAGTGTTCCTCCCTCCTCACAGCACAACTGAACAAATGAGACTAAATAAGTGACCACCTTTGCCCCCTTGTGTCAGGGCAGATATTAGACACTGAAGAGACTTGCAAACAGAGGAAGCCTAAATAAAGAAGAGAGAACTGCTTTGGAAGTGACAGTTGCAACAATTGAAAACCCTGTAGTTAGCATTTACTAAGCAAACGGGTTTTAGAAAAGGAAGAAGAACCAGAGACCAAATTGCCAATATCCGCTGGATCATGGAAAAAGCAACAGATTTCCAGAAAACATCTATTTCTGCTTTATTGACTATGCCAAAGCCTTTGACTGTGTGGATCACAATAAACTATGGGAAATTCTTCAAGAGATGGAAATACCAGACCATCTGACCTTCTTTGCGAGAAAACTATATGCAGGTCAGGAAGCAACAGTTAGAACTGGACATGGAACAACAGATTGGTTCCAAATAGGAAAAGGAATACATCAAAGCTATATATTGTCACCCTGCTTATTTAACTTATATGCAGAGTACATCATGAGAAACGCTGGGCTAGAAGAAGCACAAACTGGAATCAAGATTGCCGGGATAAATAGCAATAACCTCAAATATGCAGATGACACCACCCTTATGGCAGAAAGTGAAGAGGAACTAAAAAGCCTCTTGACGAAAGTGAAAGTGGAGAGTGAAAAGTTGGTTTAAAGCTCAACATTCAGAAAACGAAGATCATGGCGTCCAGTCCCATCACTTCATGGGAAATAGATGGGGAAACATTGGAAACAGTGTCAGACTTTATTTTTCTGGGCTCCAAAATCACTGCAGATGGTGACTGCAGCCATGAAAAGAGGCTTGCTCCTTGGAAGAAAAGTTATGACCAACCTAGATAGCATATTCAAAAGCAAAGACATTACTTTGCCAACAAAGGTCCGTCGGGTCAAGGCTATGGTTTTTGTAGTGGTCATGTATGGATGTGAGAGTTGGACTGTGAAGAAGGCTGAGCACTGAAGCATTGATGCTTTTGAACTGTGGTGTTGGAGAAGACTCTTGAGAGTCCCTTGGACTGCAAGGAGATCCAACCAGTCCATTCTGAAGGAGATCAGCCCTGGGACGTCTTTGGAAGGAATGATGCTAAAGCTGAAACGCCAATACTTTGGCCACCTCATGTGAAGAGTTGACTCATTGGAAAAGACTCTGATGCTGGGAAGGATTGGAGGCAGAAGGAGAAGGGGACGACAGAGGGTGAGATGGCTGGATGGCATCACGGACTCAATGGACGTTAGTCTGAGTTAACTCCAGGAGTTGGTGATGGACAGGGAGGCCTGGCGTGCTGCAATTCATGGGATCATAAAGAGTCGGACACGACTGAGTGACTGAACTGAACTGAACTGACCTGAAGCATTGAAAGGGCCTATAGACCTTTAGAAGAAGTATAAGCTGGAACAAGGAACTATCTGAAACTGAACTGACCCCACACTGCCCTCAACAGCTCCAGATAAATTCCTAGATATATAGTTACTATTATCATTTTTAAATTTTTTTAAATTTTATGTTCTTTATTACTCCTTTAATTTTCATTAATAACCTAATATTATCTTGCCAAAAAAGACCCTATTTTTAGAGCAAATTTCATATATGTGTATATTTTATAATTTTTGTGATTGATTTTGTTTCGTATTTTAATATTGCATTTTTGAGAGTCTAACCTCTACTCTAGATTTTCAGTCTTTGCTTCTTGGTATTTGTTATCAGTTTTGTACCTTTAAAAATCTAATCTTTAGTACCTGTTTTTACATAGAGGTGTGGTTACTGAATTGATTGCTCTCTCCCCATTTGACTCTCCATTTTCTCCCCCCGCCCCGTCACCTCTATCTCCTCCCTCCTGCTTCTCTTCTCTATGTAACCTTAAGAATTTCTCTGAGGATTCCAGGTTGTGGAGATCACTTAGGGAAATGATTACTGGCTGGATTGCTCTCTCCCCTTTTGACTCTCCTCTTCTCCTCCTGGTTACCTCTATCTCCCTACTCCCTCTTCGCTTCTCCATGTAACACTGTGATCCTCTCTGGGTGTCCCTCACTGTGGAGAATCTTTCCACCATTAACTTGTATGGATGGAGAAGTCTTGAGGCTACTGTAAGAATAAGACTGAAAGCCAGAGGCAGGAGGCTTAAATCAAAAACTTGAGAACACCAGAGAACTCTTGACTTCAAGGAACATTAATTGAAAACAACTCATCCAAAAGCCTCCATACTTAAGCTATGCTGCTGCTGCTGCTGCTAAGTCACTTCAGTTGTGTCCGACTCTGTGTGACCCCATAGACGGCAGCCCACCAGGCTCCCCTGTCCCTGGGATTCTTCAGGCAAGAACACTGGAGTGGGTTGCCATTTCCTTCTCCAATGCATGAAATTGAAAAGTGAAAGTGAAGTTGCTCAGTCTTGTCTGACTCCTAGCGACCCCATGGACTGCAGCCTGCCAGGCTCCTCCATCCATGGGATTTTCTAGGCAAGAGCACTGGAGTGGGTTCCCATTGCCTTCTCCATACTTAAACTATACTTAAACTGCAAGCAAGCTCCACCCAAGAATCAACAAGTTCCAGAGCAAGACATAGCATGTTTATTCTCCAGCAACTCAGGAATGCAGACCTGAGCCCTGAAATACAGGCTGCCCAAAGTCACAACAAACTCAGAGACACCTCAAAACTCACTACTGGACACATCGTTGCACTCCAGAGAGAAGAGATCCAGCCCCACACACTAGAACACAGACGGGAGCTTCCCTAACTAGGAAACCTTGACAAGCCACTAGTCCAACCCCACCCACAGGGAGCAACCTCTACGATAAAGTGGAACCACAAACTTCCAGCATACAGAAAGGCCATCCCAAACACATCAATATAAACAAACTGAAAAGGCAGAGAAATACTCAGCAGGTAAAGGAACACAATAAATGCCCATCAAACCAAACAAAAGCAGGGGGCATAGGGAGTCTACCTGAAAAAGAATTCAGAATAATGCTGGTGAAGATGATCCAAAATCTTGAAAACAAAATGGAGTTACAGATAAATAGACTAGAGACAAGGATTGAGAATATGCAAGAAATGTTTAGCAAGGACCTAGAAGAAATAAAAAAGAGTCAGTCAATAATGGATAATGCAATAACTGAGATCAAAAGCCCTCTGGAGGGAACCAACAGTAGAACAACTGAGGCAGAAGATAGGATAAATGGGGTGGCAGATAGAATGATGAAAATAAATAAACAAATGGGGCCTAATTAAAATTAAAACCTTCTGCACAACAAAGGAAACTATAAGCAAGGTGAAGACATACGGATTGCTAACAAACACATGAAAAGATGCTCAACATCATTCATTACCAGAGAAATGCAAATCAAAACCACAATGAGGTACCATATCACACCAGTCAGAATGGCTGCAATCCAAAAGTCTACAAGCAATAAATGTTAGAGAGGATGTGGAGAAAAGGGAACCCTCTTACACTGTTGGTGGCAATGCAAACTAGTACAGCCACTATGGAGAACAGTGTGGAGATTCCTTAAAAATTGCAAATAGAACTGCCTTATGACCCAGCAATCCCACTTCTGGGCATACACACCGAGGAAACCAGAATTGAAAGAGACACATGTACCCCAATGTTCATTGCAGCACTGTTTATAATAGCCAGGACATGGAAACAACCTAGATGTCCATCAACAGAGGAATGGATACGAAAGCTGTGGTACATATGCACAATGGAGTATTACTCAGCCATTAAACAGAATACATTGGAATCAGTTCTAATGAGATGTATGAAACTGGAGCCGATTATACAGAGTGAAGTAAGCCAGAAAGAAAAACACCAATACAGTATACTGACACATATATACGGAATTTAGAAAGATGGTAATGATGACCCTGTATGCGAGACAGCAAAAGAGACGTAGATGTATAGAACGGACTTTTGGACTCAGAGGGAGAGGGAGAGGGTGGGATGATTTGGGAGAATGACATTGAAACATGTATACTATCATGTAAGAAATGAAGCGCCAGTCTATGTTCGATACAAGATACAGGATGCTTGGTGCTGGTGCACAGGGATGATCCAGAGAGATGATATGGGGTGGGAGGTGGGAGGGGGGTTCAGGATTGAGAGCTTGTATACACCCGTGGTGGATTCATGTCAATGTATGGCAAAACCAATACAGTATTGTAAAAGTAAAATAAAGTAAAAATAAAATTAAAAAAAAATGAAGCAGAGAGGAAAAAAGAAAAAACATAATTAAAAGAAATGAGGACAACCTCAGAGAACTCTGGGACAATATTAAATGCCCCAACATTTGAATCATAGGAGTCTCATAAGAAGACCAAAAGAAAGGCCATGAGAAAATACCTGAGGGAATAATAGTTGAAAACTTCCCTAAAATGGGGAAGGAACTAGCCACCCAAGTCCAAGAAACCCTGAGAGTCCCAAAGAGGATAAACTCAAGGTAAAACACCCTAAGACATATATTAATCAAAGTAATGAAGATCAAATGCACACACAAAAATATTAAAAACAGCAAGGGAAAAGCAATAAATAGTACACAAGGGGATTTCCATAAGGATAACAGTTGATCTTTCAATAGAAACTTTTAAGGTCAGAAGGAATTGACAGGACATACTTAAAGTGGTGAAAGAGAAAAATCTACAATCCAGATTACTATACCCAGCAAGGATCTCATTCAAATATGAAGGAGAAATTGAAGCTTTACAGACAAGCAAAAGCTGAAAGAATTCAGCACCACCAAATCACTTCTTCAACAAATGTTAAAGGGTCTGCTCTAGACAGGAAACACAGAAAAGGCTTATAAACTCAAAACCAAAACAAAAAAAAAGTAAATAGCAATGGGCTCATACTTATAAATAATTACCTTAAATGTAAATGTGTTGAATGCCCCAACCAAAAGACAAAGATTGGCTGAATGGATACAAAAACAAGATTCTTATATACGCTGTCTACAAGAGACTTACCTCAAAACAATAGACACATATAGACTGAAAGTGAAGGGCTGGAAAAAGATATTTCACAAAAATGGATACCAAAAGAAAGCAGAGGTAGCAATACTCATATCAGATAAAATAGACTTTGAAATAAAGACCTTGAAAAGAGACAAAGAAGGACACTACATAATGATCAAAAGATCAATCCAAGGAGAAGATATAATAATTATAAATATATATTCACCCAACATAGGAGCACTACAATATGTATGGCAAATGCTAACAAGTACGAAAGGGGAAATTAACAGTAGTACAATAATACTGGGAGACTTTAATACCCCACTCACCCCTATGGATAGACCAACTAAACAGAAATTGGCAAGGAAACACACACTTTAAATGATATAATGGAAAAGTTAGAATTGACAACTATAGGACATTTCACCCCAAAACAATGAATTTCACCTTTATCTCAAGGTAACATGGACCATTCCCCAGGATAGATCACATCCTGGGCCATATATCTAGCCTTGGTAACTTCAAAAAAATTGAAATCATTTCAAGCATCTTTTCTGATCACAATGAAGTAAGATTAAATGTCAACTACAGGAAAAAAAAAAGCTATTAAAAATGCAAACATATGGAGGTTAAACAACATGCTTCTGAATAACCAACAAATCACAGAAATCAGAAAAGAAATCAAAATAGGCATAGAAATAAATGAAAATGAAAACACGATGACCCAAAACCTCAGGGATTCCATAAAACAGTACTAAGGGGAAAGTTCATAGCAATACAAGCTTACCTCAAGAAACAAGAGAAAAATTAAATAAATAACCTAACTTTACATCTAAAGCAACTAGAAAAAGAATAAATGAAGAACCCCAGGGTTAGTAGAAGGAAGTGAAGTCACTCAGTTGTGTCCGACTCTTTGTGACCCCATGGACTGTAGCCCACCAGGCTTCTCTGTCCATGGGATTCTCCAGGCAAGAATACTGGAGTGGGTTGCCATTTCCTTCTCTAGGGGATTTTCCCAACCCAGGGATCAAACCCGAGTCTCCTGTATTGCAGGCAGACACTTTACCCTCTGAGCCACCAGGGAAGCCCCCCAGTAGAAGGAAAGAAATCATAAAAATTAAGGTAGAAATAAATGAAAAGGAAACAAAGGAGACTATAGCAAAAATCTACAAAACTAAAAGCTGGTTCTTTGAGAAGATAAATAAAATAGACAAACCATTAGCCAGATTCATCAAGAAAAAAAAGGGAGAAAAATCAACTCAACAAAATTAGAAATGAAAATGGAAAAATCGCAACAGACAACATAGAAATAAAAGGCATCATAAGAGACTACTGTCACCAACTATATGCCAATAAAATGGAAAACTTGAAAGAAATGGTCGAATTCTTACAAAAGTTTAGCCTTCCAAAACTGAACCAGGAAGAAATAGAAAATCTTATCAGACCAATCACAAGTATGAGAGTAAAACTGTAGTCAAAAATCTTCCAACAAACAAAAGCCCAGGTTCAGATGGCTTCACAAGTGAATTCTACCAAAAATTTAGAGAAGAGTTAACACCTATCCTACTCAAACTCTTCCAGAAAATTGCAGAGGAAGGTAAAGTTCCAAACTCATTCTATAAGGCCACCATCACCCTAATACTAAAACCAGACAAAGATGCCACACAAAAAAGAAAACTACAAGCCAATATCACTGAAGAACATAGATGCAAAAATCCTTAACTAAATTCTAGCAAACAGAATCCAACAACATATTAAAAAGATCATACATCATGACTAAGTGGGCTTTATTCCAGGGATGCAAGGATTTTTCAAATTTCACAAATCAATCAATTTGATACACTACATTAACAAATTGAAAGATAAAAGCAATATGATTATCTCAATAGATCCAGAGAAAGCCTTTGACAAATTCAACATCCATTTATGATGAAAAACTCTCCAGAAAGCAGGCAAAGAAGGAACATACTTCAACATAATAAAAGCCATATATGATAAACTCACAGCAAACATTATCCTCAGTGGTGAAAAACTGAAAGCATTTCCCCTAAAGTCAGGAACAAGGCAAAGGTGCCACTCTCATCACTACTATTCAACATAATTTTGGAAGTTTTAGCCACAGCAATCAGAGAAGAAATGGAATAAAAGGAATACAGTTTGGAAAAGAAGTAAAATCACTGTTTGCAGATGACACAATCTTCTACGTAGAAAACCCTGAAGACCACCAGAACATTACTATAGCTAATCAATGAATATAGTAAAGTTGAAGAATATAAAACTAACACACAGAAATCCCTTGCACTCTTATACACTAATAATGAGAAAGCAGAAAGAGATATTAAGGAAAAAATTCCATTCACCATTGCAATGAAGAGAATGAAATACTTAGGAATAAATCTACCTAAAGAAACAAAAGACCTATATATATATAAAACTACAAAACACTGGTGAAAGAAATAAAAAATGACACAAATAGATGGAGAAATACACCATGTTCATGGATCAGAAGAATCAATATAATGAAAATGAATATACTACCCAAAGCAATCTATAGATTCAGTGCAATCCCTATCAAGCTAACAACAGTACTTTTCACAGAACTAGAACAAATAATTTCACAGTTTGTATGGAAATACATAAAACCTCAAATAGCCAAAGCAATCTTGAGAAAGAAGAATGGAAGTGGAGGAATCAACCTGCCTGACTTCAGGCTCTACTACAAAGCCACAGTCATCAAGACAGTATGGTACTGGCACAAAGACAGACATATAGATCAATGGAACAAAATAGAAAGCCCAGAAATAAATCCACGCACCTATGGACACCTTAGCTTTGACAAAGGAGGCAAGAATATACAATGGACAAAAGACAATCTCTTTAACAAGTGGTGCTGGGAAAACTGGTCAACCACTTGTAAAAGAATGAAACTAGATCACTTTCTAACACCACACACAAAAATAAACTCAAAATGGATTAAAGATCTAAATGTAAGATCAGAAACTATAAAACTCCTAGAGGAGAACATAGGCAAAACACTCTCCAACATAAATCACAGCAGGATCCTCTATGATCCACCTCCCAGAATTCTGGAAATAAAAGCAAAAATAAACAAATGGGATCTAATTAAAATTAAAAGCTTCTGCACAACAAAGGAAAATATAAGCAAGGTGAAAAGACAGCCTTCTGAATGGGAGAAAATAATAGCAAATGAAGCAACTGACAAACAACTAATCTCAAAAATATACAAGCAACTTCTGCAGCTCAATTCCAGAAAAATAAATGACCCAATCAAAAAATGGGCCAAAGAACTAAATAGACATTTCTCCAAAGAAGACATACGGATGGCTAACAAACACATGAAAAGATGCTCAACATCACTCATTATTAGAGAAATGCACATCAAAACCACAATGAGGTACCATTGCACACCAGTCAGAATGGCTGCGATCCAAAAATCTGCAAGCAATAAATGCTGGAGAGGGTGTGGAGAAAAGGGAACCCTCCTACACTGTTGGTGGGAATGCAAACTAGTACAGCCACTATGGAGAACAGTGTGGAGATTCCTTAAAAAATTGCAAATAGAACTACCTTATGACCCAGCAATCCCACTTCTGGGCATACACACCGAGGAAACCAGAATTGAAAGAGACACATGTACCCCAATGTTCATCGCAGCACTGTTTATAATAGCCAGGACATGGAAACAACCTAGATGTCCATCAGCAGATGAATGGATGAGAAAGCTGTGATACATATACACAATGGAGTATTACTCAGCCGTTAAAAAGAATTCATTTGAATCAGTTCTGATGAGATGGATGAAACTGGAGCCGATTATACAGAGTGAAGTAAGCCAGAAAGAAAAATACCAATACAGTATACAAACACATATATATGGAATTTAGGAAGATGGCAATGACGACCCTGTATGCAAGACAGGGAAAGAGACACAGATGTGTATAACGGAATTTGGACTCAGAAGGAGAGGGAGAGGGTGGGATGATTTGGGAGAATGACATTCTAACATGTGTACTATCATGTAAGAACTGAATCGCCAGTCTATGTCTGACGCAGGATGCAGCATGCTTGGGGCTGGTGCATGGGGATGACCCAGAGAGATGTTATGGGGAGGGAGGTGGGAGGGGGGTTCATGTTTGGGAACACATGCAAGAATTAAAATATTAAAATTTTAAAAATTAAAAAAAAGAAAATATTCTCTATTTTAACAAATAAAAATCATAATCTTTATAAACATATAAAAAAAAAAGAATAGCACTGAAACATGCATATTATCATATGTGAAACAGATTGCCAGTCCAGATTCAATGCATGAGACACGGCACTCCGGGCCAGTACACTGGGATGACTCTGAGGGATGGGATGCGGATGTAGGTAGGAGAGGGGTTCAGGATGGGGGACACATGTACACCAATGGCTGATTCATGTCAATATATGGCAAAAAATGCTACATTATCATAAAGTAATTAGCCTCCAATTAAAATAAATTAATTAATTAAAGATCTTTCTTATACTCTTTCTTTTTCTCTTCTTCTTGTGGGACCCCTATAATTTGAATGTTGGTGCATTTGATATGCTCCCAGAGGTCTCTGAGACTGTCCTCACCTCTTTTGATTGTTTTTACTTTATTCTGCTCTTCCGAAGTTATTTCCACCACTTTATCTTCCACTTCATTGATTTGTTCTGATTCAACCGTTTTGCTATTGATTCCTTCTAGAATATTTTTAATTTCAGTAACTGTGTTATTTGTCTCTGTATGTTTATTCTTTAATTCTTCTAGGTTTTTGTTAATTGATTATTGCATTTTCTCAACTTTGTTTTCAACGTTTTTTATCAACTTTACTATCATTATTCTGAATTATTTTTTCATGTAGATTGCCTATTTCCTCTTCATTTATTTGGACTTCTGTGTTTCTAGTTTGTTTCTTCATTTATGCATTATTTCTCTGCCTTTTCATTATTTTTTAAAAGTTACTGTGTTTGAGGTCTCCTTACCAACCTTCAAGGAAAGTTGAATTCTTCCTTTGAAGAAGGTTGAATTCTTTCTTTCTTTTGGTTTCTTCCCTCCTAAGATTGGTCCAGCGGTTTGTGTGAGCTTCATATAGGGTGAAATTTGTTCTGCGTTTTTGTTTGCTTGTTTTCCTATGAAGGGCAATGCTGTGTGAGGTGGTAATCTTGTCTGCTGACTATTGGGTTTGTATTTTGTTTCGTTTGTTGTTTAGATGAGGCATCCTGCACAGGGTGCTACTGATGGTTGAGTGATGCAGGGACTTGTATTCAAGTGGTTTCCTTTGTGTGAGTTCTCAATATATGGTATTCCCTAGGGTTAGTTCACCCATTCCAGTGTTCTTGCCTGGAGAATCCCAAGGATGGCAGAGCCTGGTGGGCTGCCATCTATGGGGTCACACAGAGTCAACATAACTGAAGCAACTTAGCAGCAGCAGTAGGGTTAATTCTAGGTCTAGGGTCTTGGAGTCAGTGCTCCTACTCCAAAGGCTCGGGGCTTGATCTTTGGTCAAGAAGGAAGATTCCACAAGTGGTTTGTTATGGCATTAAGTGAGATTAAAATAAATATCCAAATATGAGAAACCAAAGATGAACCCCAGACAAGTGGCAGTTACAAAATCAGGCAAACAATAATTAAAATAATGGAATATACACATATACATATACACCCTTGAACAAAGTAAAAGCAGTCCAGCAAAAACAAAGTGTAGTAGATTGACCTGGTAAACAAAGAATATCAAAAATTATATTTACCAGTTAAGAACAAACCTAACAAGCAGAAACTGGAAAACAAAACTAAAGCAAGGTGCCAAGTGGGGAATAAAGCAATGAAAACAAAGCTAACAAATAGAGGAAACAAAAGAAAAAAAGAGTAGATATGCAAACTAGAGGTAGATAGAGAAGATTTATATACATTAAAGAGTAACTGCAAGGTGAAAAGAACAGTAGGAAAGACAAACAAAGGAATAAATGTAGAAAAATATAATAGGCTTAAATAATTAAAAAGTAAAATTATTAAAAAGATGAGGTAGAAGCATTAAAAAAGAATTCTGACTTTCTATGCTCCAATTCCCACTGGGAATCCTATAATTTTTACTTAATATTTGATATTTCAATTCATTATGAAGTTCCAGTTATCTGCTTATGAGGCTAGATCAAGCTCTATTTAATAGAAAGTTAGCTTGATTTGTAACTTTTAAATATTTAGTAATACAAGTATTGGTACCTTTATGTGTACTTTGCACAGGGTGCTTCAAATCTTAGGGGAGGTTCCATCCAAAGAATTTCAGATCTATAGCTGAACATATGTATAAGCAACCAACAATAATATAAGAAAGAAAGAAAGAAGTCCCATAGCAGGTCAATGAATCAATCATTAGCTGAAATGCTATGGAAGCAACAGGATTATATTCAGTTATATTACACACACACACACACACACACACACACACACACACACACACACAAAAAAAAAAAAAACCTTTGGACATCCTGGTGGCTCAGATGGTAAAGAATCTGCCTGAAATGCAAGAGACCTGAGTTGGATCCCTGGATTAGGAAGATCCCCTGGAGAAGAGAATGGCAACATACTCCAATAATTTTTCCTGAAGAATTCCACAGACAGAGGGGACTGGTAGACTACATAGATCTTTATAGATGATATATTTATAATCTCTCTATATATATATAAATAGAGAGATAATACATTTATACTCACTATATATCAATTTATAATATATATTATACCAAACATAAGGTTACCAAAAGCTTACCACTTTGAAGTTAATACCCAAGAGGCAAGGATGGTGGAAAGAAAAATTTTCTTTATTCTGGAGGCTGGCAACCTATGTGTGTTGAAGGAAACTTGTGCCCAAAGGCCTACTCTCCTACCCTACTGCCAACAGTCAGTGGACAAGAACTTTTAAAGGGGAGTTTGGGGTGTATAAGCAGAAGAGCAGAAAGAGGGGGCTACATGAAGAAACAGCATGGTTTACATTATAAATTTGCCATGAGGTAGTCTGATCAGGTCATCTTGATGGTTTTAAGGACACTTAATCTTCAGTTCCAGAGTTTATTTGTTTCCATTTCTGAGAGGTCACTTCACAGAATTGTGGCAGCCTGCATCGTGGCTCAGAGAAGGCGATGGCACCCCACTCCAGTACTCCTGCCTGGAAAATCCCATGGACAGAGGAGCCTGGTAGGCTGCGGTCCATGGGGTGGCAAAGAATCAGACACAACTGAGCGACTTCCCTTTCACTTTTCATTTTCATGCACTGGAGAAGGAAATGGCAACCCACTCCAGTGTTCTTGTCTGGAGAACCCCAGGGACGGGGGAGCCTGGTGGGCTGCCGTCTATGGAGTCACACAGAGTCGGACACAACTGAAGTGACTTAGCAGCAGCAGCAGCAGCATCGTGGCTACTGTCTGGAAACCATGTAATTAACTTCTTCCACCCAGCGAGGGTTTAATTATCTACAAAACAGCTCAGAAGACATGGCTCAGTATATTATGTGTAGCCCTTGTGAAGTGAGTGAACGTTGTTCAGTTGTGTCCAACTCTCTGTAACCCCATGGACTCTACATCCATGGAATTCTCCAGGCCAGAATACTGGAGTGGATAGCCTTTCCCTTCTCCAGGGCATCTTCTCAACCCAGGGATTGAACCAGGTCTCTAGCATTGCAGGTGGATTCTTTACAAGCTGAGACACAAGGGAAGCCCATTGAGAAGGAACTAAAGGTCTTTGACTTTGTTTAAATGACCAGATTATGGACTTCCCTAAAATTCTTACAGAGATGGAAATATCAGATCACCTCTCATGCCTCCTGAGAAATTTGTATGTAGGTCAAGAAGAAACAGTTGGGACCAGACATTGAACAACAGACTGGTTCCGAATTGGGAAAGAAGTACATCAAGGCTGTATATTTTCACCCTGCTTATTTAACTTATATGCAGAGTACATCATGAGAAATGCTGGGCTGGATGAAGCACAAGCTGGAATCAAGATTGCCAGGAGAAATATTAATAACCTTAGATATGCAGATGACACCACCCTTATGGCAGAAAGTGAAGAAGAACTAAAGAGCCTCTTGATGAAAGTGAAAGAGGAAAGTGAAAAACTTGGCTTAAAACTCAACATTCAGAAAACTAAAATCATGGTATCTAGTTCCATCACTTCATGGCAAATAGATAGGGAAACAATGGAAACTGTGAGAAACTTTATTTTTCTGGGCTTCAAAATCACTGCAGATAGTGACTGCAGCTATGAAATTAAAAAATGTTACTCCTTGGAAGAAAAGTTATAACCAACCTAGACAGCATATTAAAAAGCATAAACAGTACTTTGCCAGCAAATGTCCATCTTGTCAAAGCTCTGGTTTTTCTTGTAGTCATGTATGGATGTGAGAGTTGGACTATAAGGTAAGCTGAATGTCAAAGAATTGATCCTTTTGAACTGTGGTGTTGGAGAAGACTTTTGAGAGCAGTTCTCCTGGGTTCCCTTACTCTACTGCTCTCCACCCGGGTGCCCTTTCCTAATAAAATCTCTTGCTTTGTCAGCAGATGTGTCTCCTCAGACAAGAGCCCAGTTTGGGGACCTGGAAGGGGTCCACCTTCCTGCAACAAATGGTGACTCTGGCGGGACTCTTCCTCACTGAGACTGACATCCTGACCACTCGGGGTACTCAGGGGCCAGCTTGCCTGCCAATGGACGAGACCCAGTGGCTGCAACGGCGACCCTTTTGTCCCTGGTCTCCTCCTGATGCGGACAACTGGCCAGAGTGCCCCGACCGGTAAGGAACAAGAGACTTTATTGAACTCTATCCCCTTCTGTCTCTCTTTCCTCTCCTTAACCTTTCCTATCCTTCCTTGTTTTTCTAGTCCCCCAGTCCTGGATGCAGGAATCTTGTCAAAGGGCCCTCAGCCTGAGCTGAGGATTGGAGACTGATCACCTCCTCTTGGCAGAGAACTCGAATTCTGGTTCTGGTCTGGTCTTATTTCTGGTAGGGCTGAGTTCCAGTCCTCCCTTCTCTAGAGGCCCAGGGAATATCCCATAATGCCTGGGCATCTGTAGGTGGCAGGAGACATCTGTAAGGCCATCCCTTTAGCCCTCCTTCTCCCACCTCCTCCCCCTTCTTCTTTCAACCTGGCTTCCTTTCCTCCCTTGAAATCTTTGATGTTAGTACTTGGATTCTTGTATTTAAGGGCTTCCCTGGTGGTGCAGAGGTTAAAGCTTCTGCCTGCAATGTGGGAGACCTGGGTTCGATCCCTGGGTTGGGAAGATCCCCTGGAGAAGGAAATGGCAACCCGCTCCAGTATTCTTGCCTGGAGAATTCCATGGACGGAGGAGCTTGGTGGGCTAAAGTCCACGGGTCGCAAAGAGTCAGACACGACTGAGCAACTTCACTTTCACTTGGACTGCAAAAAGATCCAATCAGTCCATCCTAAAGGACATCAGTCCTGAATATTCATTGGAAGGACTGATGCTCAAGCTGAAACTCAAACACTTTGGCCACCTGAAACAAAGAATTGACTCACTGGATGAGACCCCAATCCTGCAAAAGATTGAAGGTGGAGGAAAAGGGAATGAAATAAGATGAGATGGTTGGATGGCATCACTGACTCGACAGACATGAGATTGAATATGCTCTGGGAGTCAGGGACGGACAGGAATGCCTGGTGTGTTGCAGTCCATGGGTCTCAAAGAGGTGGACATGACTGAGCAACTGAACTGAACTGAATTGTTGGCTCAGACAGTAAAGAATCTGACTACAATGTAGGAGACCTGGGTTTGATCTCTGGTTTGGGAAGATCCCCTATAGAAGGAAATGGCAACCTACTGCAGTATTTTTGCCTGCAGAATCCTCATGGACAGAGGGGCTTGGCGAGCTACAATCCATGGGGTTGTAAAGAGTCGTACATGATTGATCGACTAACATACCATATTGATTAAATTATTATTATTTTGTCCTGTTTGTTTTCTTTTGCTCTGCATTTTTTAAACCTCTTTCATTAAGTTTATTCTTTACTAAAATTTTTCCACAGACAAAAGGCAAAGGCAGAAATGGAGATGGGGGAGGACCATAGAGTCCTGCTCCATTTCAACAACACATAGGCTTCAAAACTGACTGTATTAAAAGTTTACCTATCAGTCATATTACATAAAATAATGCAATGTGCCTGAAAGTTTCCTAGAGAATATTTATATTTATCACTATCTTCATATTGTATATGACATAGTACATAGAAGCACTTGAGGAGAACTGGAAAATTCAAGTTTTACTTTTTTGTCAGAAACAAGACTACTTAGTTATTGCCCACATTTTATAATTTTCCTGTGACAAAGGGGCAAAATTCGAGTTTTTAATTGAAATTAAACCAATTGCAAAATAAAAATGAAAGTTGTAAAGCTTTGAATAATTCCCCTAAAGGGGAACAACTTTTTAGCATCCACTCATAAATTAAGAATTGAATATTAGCTATATTAAATTTATAGTCTAGTTTAAAAAATGTGTTTGGAACACATTTCATAATAATATAGCTTCTAACCTGAAATGACATTCAAAGAGAGAATTTTTAATATTGGACCTTAGACTATGTCCAACTTTTACAGAGCTTACCTAGTATAAAAACCTAATATATTTTGATTGAATTTGTTTTACAGTCAGCTTATCTACCCTAATTTTTATTAAAAATGTTGTCAATTTTTAAATATGCCCTACTTACTTATTATATCTAACAAAACCATAACACATGAGCTGTCACATCAAATCTCATTCTGTGAATGGAAAAATAGACTGAGCAACTACTTTTTCTATGCTACACATTTAAGAGATTGGTTAATCTTACCTTTCCAAATCAGAATTATATTTGAAATAAAATCTCAGTAAGCCATTGCTATCAACTTCTTCAACCTTCAAATTGTCTCTGAAAGAATAACTGGTATCTTCTCTCTTCCTTTTGATTTAATGCACAATGAGAGTTTCTTTAACCAGTTTTACTTTTTGAAGATTAATATATATTTATCCAATTGAAAAATATAAATATGCATTTTGAATGGAGATTTAACAGTGCAATAATATCTTATAGTCACTACCATCAAGTTGCTTTCAGTGAATAATCTATAGTCTGGAATTAAGTTCTTCTTTCCTTTCTTGTTTTTGTAGTTCTCGATGATGATGGTTTTAAAATGAATCTTTCAGCAAATTGTGGATATTAGTATTGCAATGGTTTCTTCCTTATATGTGAGAGAGCATTAACTAAAAAACCTGCTATTCAAAGGGAGTGCAATACTTGCTTGAGTTCTTATTAGTACTTTTGAAAACTATTTTGTATAGGTAGCTAAAAATAAATGCTATGTATTTATATCATCAGAATTTATAGTACCTTAATTTCACAGACTGCATTTGGAAGTTAATTTCAATTATTATTTTTCACTTCTTAAATGATATCTTAAAATATGAATGTATAAAAACTATATATTTGCATAAAAAGGAGTTCCCTTGCTTTATCTATTATAATATAGATAGGAACACTTTCTGATTTGCGGGTGGTGTTGAGAATGAATAAAACATTTGTTTCTAACTTATTAAGAAAAATTGCAAAAAGATTTAATTGTGTTAAACTTAGTATGTCATATATAGGCTCCTAGTAGAATATATTAAAGGAAACATACAATGATTTAATAAGTATATATTTAAATTTTAAAATAGCAGGTGTGTTAATTTTTGAAAAAAAGGGAATTCAAATTTCTGTCCTAGTACCTTCTTTTACATTATCTCATAGCAAACTTGTACATTAACTAAAATATTATTTCAATGTTACCAGTTTAGACAATACACGAACTTTGCTTTCCACTTGTTTGAAATATGGATTTGAACTGCCACCTTTTCAATTGTAAAATATACTTTTTCTTCACCACTGTTTTCATTTTACTGTCACCTGAAAAGGGGTAAGAGTGAGGAAACTTAAAATTCATGGTGTTCAAATAATGTATATGTTGACTTATTAGAAATGTAAAACTAATAATAGCTCATAAAAGTTAGCATAATTATTTGCTAATCAAATTATAGGGCATTTACCTCTTTCTCACATTTTTTCTTTCACCTACAGAGCTATTGTAAATAAGCATACCCCATGTAGGCTTTATAATACATTTGAAATACAAAGGAAAATCAAAGAAAAATCAAGTAGGCATCTACTTCTTAAGCAAGTTACTGAATTTATTTTTTCCTTATACTTATCTTCCAGACTTTCTTTTACATTTCTATCAACAGTATACCATGCATGTTTTACCATAGAGAATAATTTTTTGATACTTCCTCCTCTACAGAACAAAATTAGTTTTCATTATAATCATACAGTACAATAAACAATAATAAGTGTGCAGAAAAGAATCAGTGGAACTTCTTATATTTTACTGTATATACGATCAGGTAAATAAAAATATATATTATTGTACAAAAAGGGAAAATTAATAGATTAATATTTTAATATCATAAATCTTTTTAAAATAAAATTATACTTAAATATTACTCTGCCACAGTAATGAGTAGCAACACTCAAGTTCATGTTTAAGAATTTTAGTTTCTGTCATTTTATCAAGGACTTTGTGAAAATGGATTGGTTTGCACATCCCTTTCAATAAATATTTTAACCAGATTCGTTAGTGCTAGTTTGCACTTTATTGAATAATATTTTTTCTAAAGCTTAACTTCAGAAGTTTCTTACACATGATGCAACAGATGTATAAATAGTTTAAAATGTCATAAATAAAAGTATACTTTTAAACTTCAAAAAAGTAATTTCTCAACAAATTCTAAGAAATGCAACCCAAATAATCATTTCAAATGGTCCATGTAATAGTAGAATTAAATTAATTCCAGTCTATTTCCACACAACGATTGGGCTATTGCTTATTACAAATCTAAGTCTAAATGTAAGAACATATGATATGACCTGACATCCCAGGTTCCTATGCAATATTGCTCTTTACAGGATTGGACCTTGCTTCCATCACCAGTCACATCCACAGTTGGGCATTGTTTTTGCATTGGCTCTATCCCTTCATTCTTTCTGGAGTTATTTCTCCACTGATCTCCAGTAGCATATTGGGCACCTACTGATCTGGGGAGTTCCTATTTCAGTATCCTATCATTGTGCCATTTCATACTGTTCATGGGGTTCTCAAGGCAAGAATACTGAAGTGGTTTGCTATTCGCTTCTCCAGTGGACCACATTCTGTCAGACCTCTCCACCATGACCTGCCCATTGTGGGTTGCCCCACGGGCATGGCTTGGTTTCATTGAGTTAGACAAGGCTGTGGTCCTAGTGTGATTAGATTGACTAGTTTTCTGTGAGTATGGTTTCAGTGTGTCTGCCCTCTGATGCCCTCTTGCAACATCTACCATCTTACTTGGGTTTCTCTTACCTTGGGCATGGGGTATGGAGCTGGAATGTCAGGTCCATGAATCAAGGCAAATTGGAAGTGGTCAAACAAGAGATGGCAAGAGTGAACGTCGACATTCTAGGAATCAGCGAACTAAAATAGACTGGAATGGATGAATTTAAATTAGATGACCATCAGATCTACTGTTGTGGGCAGGAATCCCTCAGAAGAAATGGAGTAACCATCATGGTCAACAAAAGAGTCCGAAATGCAGTACTTGGATGCAATCTCAAAAACAACAGAATGATCTCTGTTCGTCTCCAAGGCAAACCATTCAATATCACAGTTATTCAGTCTATGCCCCAACCAGTAATGCTGAAGAAGCTGAAGTTGGACAGTTTTACGAAGACCTACAAGACCTTTTAGAACTAATACCCAAAAAAGATGTCCTTTTCATTATAGGGGACTGGAATGCTAAAGTAGGAAGTCAAGAAACACCTCGAGTAACAGGCAAATTTGGCCTTGGAATGTAGAATGAAGTGGGGCAAAGAATAGTAGAGTTTTGCCCAGAAAATGCACTGGTCACAGCAAACACCCTCTTCCAACAACACAAGAGAAGACTCTACACATGGACATCACCAGATGGTCAACACCGGAATCAATTGATTATATTCTCTGCAGCCAAAGATGGAGAAGCTCTTTTGTTGACTATAAGTCAACAAAAACAAGACCAAGAGCTGACTGTGGCTCAGATCATGAACTCTTTATTACCAAATTCAGACTTAAAGAAAGTAGGGAAAACCGCTAGACCATTCAGGTATGACCTCAATCAAATCCCTTATGATTATACAGTGGAAGTGAGAAATAGATTTAAAGGCCTAGATCTGATAGATAGAATGCCTGATGAACTATGGAATGAGGTTGGTGACATTGTACAGGAGACAGGGATCAAGACCATCCCCATGGAAAAGAAATGCAAAAAAGCAAAATGGCTGTCTGGGGAGGCCTTACAAATAGCTGTGAAAGGAAGAGAGGCGAAAAGCAAAGGAGAAAAGGAAAGATATAAGCATCTGAATGCAGAGTTCCAGAGAATAGCAAGAAGACATAAGAAAGCATTCTTCAGCGATCAATGCAAAGAAATAAAGGAAAACAACAGAATGGGAAAGACTAGAGATGTCTTCAAGAAAATTAAAGATACCAAGCGAACATTTCATGCAAGGATGGGCTAGATAAAGGACAAAAATGGTCTGGACCTAAGGGAAGCAGAAGATATTAAGAAGAGGTGGCAAGAATTCACAGAAGAAATGTACAAAAAAGATCTTCACGACCCAGATAGTCATGATGGTGTGATCACTAATCTAGAGCCAGACATCCTGGAATGCGAAGTCAAGTGAGCCTTAGAAAGCATCACTATGAACAAAGCTAGTGGAGATGATGGAATTCCAGTTGAGCGCTTTCAAATCCTGAAAGATGATGCTGTGAAAGGGCTGCACTCAATATGCCAGCAAATTTGGAAAACTCAGCAGTGGCCACAGGACTGGAAAAGGTCAGTTTTCATTCCAATCCCAAAGAAAGGCAATACCAAAGAATGTTCAAACTACCACACAATTGCACTCATCTCACATGCTAGTAAAGTAATGCTCAAAATTCTCCAAGCCAGGCTTTAGCAATACATGAACCGTGAACTTCCTCATGTTCAAACTGGTTTTAGAAAAGGCAGAGGAACCAGAGATCAAATTGCCAACATCTGCTGGATCATGGAAAAAACAAGAGAGTTCCAGAAAAACATCTATTTCTGCTTCATTGACTATGCCAAAGCCTTTGACTGTGTGGATCACAATAAACTGTGGAAAATTCTGAGAGAGATGGGAATACCAGACCACCTAACCTGCCTCTTGAGAAATCTGTATGCAGGTCAGGAAGCAACAGTGAGAACTGGACATGGAACAACAGACTTGTTCCAAATAGGAAAAGGTGTACGTCAAGGCTGTATATTGTCACCTTGCTTATTTAACTTCTATGCAGAGTACATCATGAGAAACGCTGGACTGGAAGAAACACAAGCTGGAATCAAGATTGCCGGGAGAAATATCAATAACCTCAGATATGCAGATGGCACCATCATTATGGCAGAAAGTGAAGAGGTACTAAAAAGCCTCTTGATGAAAGTGAAAGAGGAGAGTGGAAAAGTTGGCCTAAAGCTCAACATTCAGGAAACGAAAATCATGGCATTCAGTCCCATCACTTCTTGTCAAATAGATGTGGAAACAGTGTCAGATTTTATTTTGGGGGGCTTCAAAATCACTGCAGATGGTGACTGCAGCCATGAAATTAAAAGACGCTTACTCCTTGGAAGAAAAGTTATGACCAACCTAGATAGCATGTTGAAAAGCAGAGATATTACTTTGCCGACTAAGGTCCATCTAGTCAAGGCTATGGTTTTTCCTGTGGTCAAGTATGGATGTGAGAGTTGGACTGTGAAGAATGCTGAGCGCTGAAGAATTGATGCTTTTGGACTGTGGTGCTGGAGAAGACTCTTGCGAGTCCCTTGGACTGCAAGGAGATCCGACCAGTCCATTCTGAGGGAGATCAGCCCTGGGATTTCTTTGGAAGGAATGGTGCTAAAACTGAAACTCCAATACTTTGGCCACCTCATGCAAAGAGTTGACTCATTGGAAAAGACTCTGATGCTGGGAGGGATTGAGGGCAGGAGGAGAAGGGGACGACCGAGGATGAGATGGCTGGATGGCATCACTGAATCGATGGACATGAGTCTGAGTGAACTCTGGGAGATGGTGATGGACAGGGAGGCCTGGCGTGCTGAAAATCATGGGGTCCCAAAGAGTTGGACACGACTGAGCAACTGGACTATGATATGACCAAGCTTGAAAACACAAAATCTGCCCCCCAGAAGTTCAGATATTTTTGATATGTTATAAATTTTCAAAATAATGTATGTGTAAGGGGAAGCACGCTGACTGAAACCGCCCATCCTGGCCAGGCAGCATCATAACCATTTGCATGAGTTGTTTTACAACAGGAGGTCTTAATAAGGAACGGGGAACTAATAAGCCACCACCAACTGGAAGAGTTCAGGAAAGGTCAAGAAGAAATACCACATGTCCCACCACCTCCCAGAATCCTTTCTGGCATCTATCTTGGCTGAAAAGGTGTGCACCACCAAGAAGGACTCTGAGTCAGAATGATCGGCTAAAGACAAATCGGAAACTAATCCTATCACCATAAAACCCGAGACTGCAAGCCATGTGGCAGAGCTATTCTCCTTACCCTATTGTTCTCCAACCAGACACCCTTTCCCAAAAAAAATCTCTTGCTTTGTCAGCACATGTGTCTCCTCAGACAATTCATTTCTGAGTGTTAGACAAGAGCCCAGTTTCAGGCCCTGGAAGGGGTTCTCCTTCCTGCAACATATGTAGCCAAGTCCTTAGGTGTGACAGTCAACTATATTACTAGGATTTCTTCAAATTAGTTTCCTTATAGCACATAATATTTATTAAATACATAAAATAAGCTAAAGCTTAAAATATGAGTCTTAAAAATGTATTATTAAAACTCACCTGTAATTCAGTAAATATTTAGAGGTTATACAAACCAAGGATTATTTCAAGCAGGAATAGTGTACTTTTGATTGTTTAGAATCATGATGATAATAAAAAGCAAATCGACATTTAGTCAGTTTTATTGGTTTATGACCTCAGGAAACCACTAATCACAGCCCAGCTTTGTTTCAGGGGCATGACTGGATCTTAGTGAATTCATAGTGGGACAGTGTTTGATGTCATTCTAACACTCAAGAAGGAACTTAAAACAATTAAGAAAATCAGAATTCTGTAAGAATTTTAAGGAGTATGAGTAAAGAAATATTAAACAAATGATTTTTGTCTTTTTTACTTTATTAGGGACAGTAATAACTTTTTAAGTATATAAGGAATTTCAAAATACATAAAAATAAATTGTGGCATAAAAATAAACAGCACAATTTTTGAAAAACCATGTATTTTCTGTGTCTCAAGACGATTTGGATGTTTAGTGAAAAATTGAATCTATTTTTAAAATCTAAGTTTACATTGGGTAACTGTCATTTTTTTAACAGACATTAATAGCTACTTTTTTTTTTTTTTGTCAAAAACTTACTGCTTGGAAGGAAAGTTATGACCAATCTAGACAGCATATTAAAAAGCAGAGACACTACCTTGCCAACAAAGATCCATCTAGTCAAGGGTATGGTTTTTCCAGTGGCCATGTATGGATATCAGTTGGACTATAAAGAAAGCTGAGAGCCGAAGAATTGATGCTTTTGAACTGTGGTGTTGGAGAAGACTCTTGAGAGTCCCTTGGACTGTAAGGATATCCAACCAGTCCATTCTGAAGGAGATCAGTCCTGTGTGTTCACTGGAAGGACTGATGCTGAAGCTAAAACTCTAATAGTTTGTCCACCTGATGGGAAGAGCTGACTCATTTGAAAAGACCCTGATGTTGGGAAAGATTGAAGGCAGGAGAAGAAGGGGACAACAGAGGATGAGATGGCTGGATGGCATCACTGACTCGATGCACATGAGTTCGGGTGAACTCTGGGAGTTGGTGATGGACAGGAAGGCCTAGCATGCTGCGATTCATGGGGTCACAAAGAGTCGGACACGACTGAGCGACTGAACTGAAGATTCAAGACAACTAATGTAATTGGAATCTTTTGACACAATACAATTTGGCCTTTTTAAACTTGGTTTTGAAAATGTAAGTGATTGCAAAGGTTAGTGCTAAAGTAACTCCAAATTCTTTCCATAAATTAAATGCATTAAATAAACCTTGTTCCTGAGAAGCAGATGATACAGGCTCTTAGTTTATTTCATTCTGAGAGAACATGGCCTTTAGAAGGACTATTATCAATGAATTTGAAATGACTCCAAAGTTCAAACATCAGTGAAGCATGACATTGTATGTTCAGATCAGATGACCGTTTGACTAGGCAAATGCCATTCGTATTTCAGGAGACATCCATGTTATAATCAAAAATGAATTAGCAGACATGGAAACTTCAAGCACCATTTGTCATCTGGAACTCATGTGCATTAATATGCCTCATATCTGTGAATCTGAGAAAAGCTAAGTCAACTCCAAAATTACCATAACATTGAAAACTAAACAGTAATGTATTTTAAAGTGAATGTATTGAAAATTGAATGTCAACAGAAAATAAATGATGGTACCACTTAAAATTAAATTACAAAAAGCTTTCTCCTTGTCCTTTACCCTGTTGTCATCCTCAGTTAGCATAGCTGTCACATTTCTACCACTTATATTCTATAGCAAAAATGGTTTAGAATATAAAAGGAGACAAAATACACACTTAATTCTATTTAAGTCAACACCTAATAAATATACTTGGTTTCTTATGAAAGAAAGATCTAGTATTATTCTACTATTATAATTGACTTGAATCTTCTACACAGGACCCCCTTACCAACCTATCTGTATTTTATTTTGATAATTTTTACTTCCAGTGTACAATGTTCCCTAAATGCATTTGCATTTATGTAAGAAGAGGCAGAAGAAAACTAATCACTAATATGTTAAAAAACATAAGATATCACGAGGCAACATATACTTTATGTAAAAATGAAGTTATGCAGTACATATTTTTTGTCCTTAACAAGCCTTAAATATGAACACATAAAATTGAATTATGTTTTAAGTTTAAAAGCAAATACAAATCAAAGACAGCTGAAGATGTATTTTGCCAATAGATTATTCTCACTTTGTGCACAGATGTGCATATGTGTTCTATTAAACAAAAAACCCTGCTAGAATACATGAATCATTCTCATTATGCTAGAAGGAAAATTGTAAAGACAAAACATAAAACCCTAAAAATAAAGTACTGTTAACTAAAACTAATTTACAGAATTTCACATTTTATGAACTAACAGGGTAATGGAACTAAAGGGGCTATGGTTTTTCCTGTGGTCAAGTATGGATGTGAGAGTTGGACTGTGAAGAAGGCTGAGCGCCGAAGAATTGATGCATTTGAACTGTGGTATTGGACAAGACTCTTGAGAGTCCCTTGGACTGCAAGGAAATCCAACCAGTACATTCTAAAGATCAGTCCTAGGGCTTCTTTGGAAGGAATGATACTAAAGCTGAAACTCGAATACTTTGACCACCTCATGGGAAGAGTTGACTCATTGGAAAAGACTCTGATGCTGGGAGGGATTGGGGGCAGGAGGAGAAGGGGACGCCCGAGGATGAGATGGCTGGATGGCATCACTGAATCGATGAACGTGAGTCTGAGTGAACTCCGGGAGTTGGTGATGGACAGGGAGGCCTGGCGTGCTGCGATTCATGGGGTCGCGAAGAGTCAGACACGACTGAGCAACTGAACTGAACAGAACTGTAAGGGGTAATACTCAAGCTTGCAACAAAAGCAACTTTATTGCTATCTCAAAATATTATTATAGCACCTCAGTGATAGTATAGTATTATAGTTACTTATATATATAAAAGCAGAGACATTACTTTGCTAACAAAAGTCCGTCTAGTCAAGGCTATGTTTTTTTTCCAGTGGTCATGTATGGATGTGAGATTTGGACTGTGAAGAAAGCTGAGCACCGAAGAACTGTTGCTTTTGAACTGTGGTCTTATTGAAGACTCTTGAGAGTACCTTGGACTGCAAGGAGATCCAACCAGTCCATCCTAGAGATTGGTCCTGGTTGTTCATTGGAAGGACTGATGCTGAAGCAGAAACTCCAATACTTTGGCCACCTCATGTGAAGAGTTGACTCATTTGAAAAGACCCAGATGCTGGGATGGATTGGGAGCAGCAGGAGAAGGGGATGACAGAGGATGAGATGGCTGGATGGCATCACCGACTCGATGCACATGAATCTAGGTGAACTCTGGGAGTTGGTGATGGACAGGGAGGCCTTATGTGCTGCGATTCATGGGGTCACAAAGAGTCAGACACGGCTGAGCGACTGAACTGAACTGAACTGATATATATATTTATATACACATGTAAATATACATTATATATTGGTTTTCCCAGGTGGATCCGTGGTAAAGAATCTGCCTGCCAATGAAGGAGATACCGGAGACATGGTTTTGATCCCTGGGTGAGGGATATCCCCTGGAGGAGGGAATGGCGACTCACTATTGTATTCTTGCCTGAGAAATCCCATGGACAAAGGAGCCTGGCAGTCTACAGTCCATGGGGTAAAAGGGTTGGCCATGACTGAGTGTCCATCTATAGACAGACAATATATATAGTGTCTATCTATACATGAATATATGTATATTGTATGTAAATCAGTTCTAGCACCACAGTTCAAAAGCATCAATTCTTTGGCACTCAGCTTTCTTCACAGGCCAACTTTCACATCCATACATGACCACTGGAAAAACCATAGCCTTGACTAGATGGACCTTTGTTGGCAAAGTAATACCTCTGCTTTTTAATATGTTATCTAGTTTGGTCATAACTTTCCTTCCAAGGAGTGAGTGTCTTTTAATTTCACAGCTGCAGTCACCATCTGCAGTGATTTTGGAGCCCCAGAAAATAAAGTCTGACACTGTTTCCACTGTTTCCCCATCTATTTCCCATGAAGTGATGGGACCAGGTACCATGATCTTCATTTTCTGAATGTTGAATTTTAAGCCAACTTTTTCACTGTCTTCTTTCACTTTCATCAAGAGGCTTTTTAGTTCCTCTTCACTTTCTGCCATAAGGGTGGTTTCATCTGCATATCTGAGGTTATTGATATTTCTCCTGGCAACCTTGATTCCAGCTTGTGTTTCTTCCAGTCCAGTGTTTCTCATGATGTACTCTGCATAAAAGGTAAATAAGCAGGGTGACATTATACAGCCTTGATATATTCCTTTTCCTATTTGAAACCAGTCTCTTGTCCCATGTCCATTTCTAACTGTTGCTTCCTGACCTGCATACAGATTTTCTCAAGAGGCAGGTCAGGTGGTCTGGTATTCCCATCTCTTTCAAAATTTTCCACAATTTCTTGTGATCCACACAGTCAAAGGCATTGGCATAGTCAATAAAGCAGAAATAGATGTTTTTCTGAAACTCTCTTGCCTTTTCCATGATCCAGAGGATGCTGGCAATTTGATTTCTGGTTCCTCTGCCTTTTCTAAAACCAGCTTGAACATCTGGAAGTTCATGGTTCACATATTGCTGAAGCCTGGCTTAGAGTTATATATGCAATAATTATATATATTATTATATATTATATTACATATATATATATATCCATCATGTATATAATGGATATATAATGCAATTCTATTGTGTTCTTTGTAGGCAATAATTATATCTTACATCTTTTATTTCTAGTGTAAGGCTAAGAATACTGCTTGAAATAGTAAACATACTCAAAATCTCCTTATGCATTACTGAAATTTTTCAAGTGAATTAATACCATGTTGTAAGACTTGGCTCTTAAATCATAATAGCTACCATTTAGAAAACACTTTCTCTTTGTCAGGCACTGTACTAGGAATGGTATATACCAGGTTTTACATTCTCAAACAACTTGTCAGCAGAGTATTGTATTATATGCCCTGTTTATATAACAAGAGCTACAGGTATATGGTGAATATTGTGCTGGGATTTTATAAATCTACTTTAATCCTCATAACTGAGTTTAATAGGGTCATGCACACATTAGGGATGATAAAACAACACTCAAAGGAGTTAGTAGCTCTATCAGAATAAGACAGGTGTTTCTGAGTTATAACAAAGTGCCAGTTTAGTATGAAATAATGATTAAAATCTATGGTCTTTTTATTATATGTTGCAGCATCTCCTGTGTTTATATAATTAGTATGCAAAGCAGAGGAACATGCCCATGTACTCTAAACAGAGATTTGTACTAAATGTACATTTGTACTATGTACATACATTCATGCATATATATAATAAATATGTACATACATAAATATATGATAAACGTACATACATATGTGTGTATGTTCAGTTCAGTTCAGTCATGTCCTACTCTTTGTGACCCCATGAATCGCAGCACACCAGGCCTCCCTGTTCAACACCATCTCCCAGAGTTCACTCAGACTCATGTCCACTGAGTCCGTGATGCCATCCAGCCATCTCATCCTCGGTCATCCCTTTCTCCTACTGCCCCCAATCCCTGCCAGCATCAGAGTCTTCTCCAATGAGTCAACTCTTCGCATGAGGTGGCCAAAGTACTGGAGTTTCAGCTTAGCATCATTCCCTCCAAAGAAATCCCAGGACTGATCTCCTTCAGAATGGACTGATTGGATCTCCTTGCAGTCCAAGAGACTCTCAAGAGTCTTCTACAACACCACAGTTCAAATGCATCAATTCTTCGGCACTCAGCATTCTTCACAGTCCAAGTCTCACATCCATACATGACCACAGGAAAAACCATAGCCTTGACTAGACGGACCTTAGTCGGCAAAGTAATGTCTCTGCTTTTGAATATGCTATCTAGGTTGGTCATAACTTTTCTTCAAAGGAGTAAGCATCTTTTAATTTCATGTCTGCAGTCACCATCTGTGGTGATTTTGGAGCCCCCAAAAATAAAGTCTGACACTGTTTCCACTGTTTCCCCATCTATTTCCCATGAAGCGATGGGACTGGCTGCCATGATCTTCGTTTTCTGAATGTTGAGCTTTAAGCCAACTTTTTCACTCTCCTCTTTCACTTTCATCAAGAGGCTTTTAGCTCCTCTTCACTTTCTGCCATAAGGGTGGTGTCATCTGCATATCTGAGGTTATTGATATTTCCCCTGGCAATGTTGATTCCAGCTTGTGTTTCTTCCAGTCCAGCGTTTCTCATGATGTACTCTGCATAGATGTTAAATAAGCAGGGTGACAATATACAGCCTTGACGTACTCCTTTTCCTATTTGGAACAAGTCTGTTCCATGTCCAGTTCTCACTGTTGCTTCCTGACCTGCATACAGATTTCTCATGAGGCAGGTTAGGTAGTCTGGTATTCCCATCTCTTTCAGAATTTTCCACAGTTTATTGAGATCCACACAGTCAAAGGCTTTGGCATAGTCAATGAAGCAGAAATAGATGTTTTTCTGGAACTCTCTTGTTTTTTCCATGATCCAGCAGATGTTGGCAATTTGATCTCTGGTTCCTCTGCCTTTTCTAAAACCAGTTTGAACATGAGGAAGTTCACGGTTCATGTATTGCTGAAACCTGGCTTGGAGAATTTCGAGCATTACTTTACTAGCATGTGAGATGAGTGCAATTGTGTGGTAGTTTGAGCATTCTTTGGCGTTGCCTTTCTTTGGGATTGGAATGAAAACTGACCTTTTCCAGTCCTGTGGCCACTGCTGAGTTTTCCAAATTTGCTGGCATATTGAGTGCAGCCCTTTCACAACATCATCTTTCAGGATTTGAGAGAGCTCAACTGGAATTCCATCACCTCCACTAGCTTTGTTCGTAGTGATGCTTTCTAAGGCCCACTTGACTTTACATTCCAGGATGTCTGGCTCTAGATGAGTGATCACATCATCATGATTATCTTGATCGTGAAGATCTTTTTTGTACAGTTCTTCTGTGTATTCTTGCCAGCTCTTTACATACATACATATAATAAATACCTCTTAAAGAAAGAGATTATCAGTTAATGAGCAACCAAGGATTTTGGCAATATGCATGTCTAGTCAAAACGTCTAGCCTCATAGCCTTAGTGTTCAGGAAAGTAAAACAGAAACATAACAGACTATATTGTACTGAAGTAGAGCAGGATCCCAGGTCTTTGCCCCTGTATACTCAGCCTGCCATTTGTCTGTAGAAGAATTTTAGCCAGAGAATAAGTTTAATCACAGAAGTGATAAAATGCAGAAACAAAGGAAAACAGTCAAAGGAGACCAAATAATAATAGTTTAGTCATTAAGCAAAGTTAAAGACCTTTAGTTCGTCCTCATGGGCTGTATATAATCTTCTGAGCCATAGCCACTAAACTGTCTTATAAATACTGAAACCTCCCCACCCCCCACCAGGTCAAAGAAGCTACCTATGATAACCAGACTGTAGCCCTGAAATAGGCTGCCACAATTCTGAGAACTGGCCTCAAAAAAATAAATGGAAACAAACTGACCCTGGAACTAAATGCTGCACAGTTGTGTCCAGCTCTTTGCGATCCCATGTAATGTAGCCTCTGTCCACAGAATTTTCCAGGAGAGAGTACTGGAATGGGTGGCCGTCTCCTCCTCCAGGCAAGTCTTCCTGACCCAGGGATTGAATTCACTTTTCTTGTGCCCCCTTCATTAGTAGGCAGATCCTTTTCTACAGCTTCACCTGGGACTCCCTACACTTAAAGCAGTCAAGATGACACTGATCAGACCACTACATGACTAATTTCAAGATGATTGTCAGCAGACTGTGCTGTTTCTACATGTAGCCCACTCCTTCTGTCTGTAAAAAGCTCTTTCCCACTGATTGTTAGTGAGGGGGTTAGTCAGCCTTTGAACAGAAGACCTCCTTTCCCTAAACCCACCCTAACCCCGCCTTGGTTGCTGGCTTCCAAAATAAAGCAGACTTTCCAATTTTCCTTTTTATTGGCCTTTGAGTGGCAGCAGCTGGGCCAGTTTTTTGTTTGTTTGTTTTGTTTTGTTTGCATCCAACCTGCTGCTGTGCTTCCGAGATATCTGGTTCCTCGAGTAGAGCAGCTGGCCATGACAACAGCATGGGATGGCTGCAAGGGACTCACTGCTTTTGGTGAACTGGTTCTGAGCGGAGCATTTGACGGCACATTCCCAGCAGCTACTCAAACCATTTGTTTGGGGGACCCTCCCTATTTCTCCCCTGCTTAGTGGCCTTGGTGGAACAGAAGCATGCATCTGGAAGAGCTGAGCTCCAGGGGATCTTCCTAACCGAGGGATCAAACCTGCATTTCTTGCATCTTCTGCATTGGGAGGAGAGTTCTTTTCCTCTAGCGCCATCTGGGAAGCAGCGAAGCCTAGGGGAAAGCTTAAAGTTAATTCTTATCATATCCTTGAAATACAAATGCAGCCCGTTTTGCCTAGGACTTCAGCCTTGGGTATACGACTTCCCTGGTGGCTCAGATAGTAAAGCGTTTGTCTACAATGAGGGAGACCTGGGTTCAATCTCTGGGTCGGGAAGATCCCCTGGAGAAGGAAATGGCAATCCACTCCAGTACTATTGCCTGGAAAATCCAGGCAGACAGAGGAGCCTGGTAGGCTATAGTCCATGGGGTCACAAAGAGTCGGACACGACTGAGTGACTTCATTTTCAGCCTTGGGTAAATTAGTAGAAATTCAAAAGATGTTTGGGTTCATTAAACATGCATCTTGTATATTAAAGAGAAATTTTTCTATGAGAAAAATGTACACTTTTAGAGGTTATGGAATATGTTCTTTAGTTTGCCAATAAGAAATTGCTGGTATAATAGTCCTATCATTTGCTTCTTGGTATTTTTAAGGCCTTTAATGGGCTAAAAGTTGTAGTATGCAATTAAAGCTACTGCATTGACAAAGGAAACATTTCAGTGTGTAAAGCAAATAGCATGTGTGTTCTCAGAGAGAGCAGGTATAAAGACTAGAGGTATTTTGTTGAGGAAAAAATGGAGAATAATATCCTATAGCTGGCTGCTTGTGTATGGGGAAAATAAGAGACATTAATATGGATCCAATAAGTGACAACGGTTTGTGAGAAATGAGCTTTGGGAAAATATTTTTGTACATTGTCAGGATAAAGATTAGACTGAATTTAAATAGATAAGTGAATTTTGTTATTAATAGTAATCGTGTGCTAGACTAGAACTTGTTTTTCTGTCTCTGTTAAGGGAACAAAGCTTTCCTGGAAAAATGAATTGGTTATTATAACAGACTGTAAGTTTCTTCTCTAAGTAACTTTGAGTACTCCAAAAGGCCCCTGAGGCATCTCAGAAAGAATACTTAAACAAGTAGGATTATTCAGAAAATTAAATTATATTTATATTTATATTACATTAAATTATACAGAAAACACTGTGAAATAATAATTATGAATATTCTTATGTTATACTGTATGGATAGCCTCCTCTAGTGTTCTGGAAGTTACATGGAGTTTCTAAAACTTGAGTATGTTCTGGTATTATGTTGTCAATCATACTTCTAGGTATAAATTGTCTAGCGAAGTTGTCACAGAGCATAGCTACTTATGATGTGTATCACTGCTGGTTTTAAGTCCACTGCTTGAAGCACACACACAATGTTTGTGTGATAGCTGGATATAATTTATAAAATGTATAGCCTGTAAAATGTGTCCCCATCAGCATACCTCTGTACTTGTTTGTTATGTCTGATTAGCTTGCCCCCAATATGGGTGACTAGGCAGATATATAAACAAAAAAGTAGGGACACAAACTGATCAAGAGCAGGCAATTGAGTCATTCTGGCAACACTGGGAAAATGTGTATCTCGAACTTGTTGTCATTAGCGTGCAGGAAATAATACATGCCTAGAAATATTATCCTAAAGATTAAATGTGATTGTTCAAAACATGTACACTTTACATTGTTCTGGAAAGGGGAATAATTGAAACTTGCTTTTTCTCAACTTCCCACTGGAAAGAAAATTCTCAACTCTGCAAGAAAATTATTATTGTGAAATTACTTTTGTTAAAGCATTAGAATAGCAAAAAAATTCATTAAGATAGAAAACAAAATAATTTTCTCAAATGTCCTGTGGTGGAGAATATTTTTTTTAAATCTCAGTAAGCCTCTATGTGGGTGTGAAATTTTAGAGATGTTAGCTAGTCCTGTGCTTTTGAACTGTGGTGTTGAAGACTCTTGAGAGTCCCTTGGACTACAAGGAGATCCAACCAGTCCATTCTAAAGGAGATCAACCCAGGGATTTCTTTGGAAGAACTGATGCTAAAGGTGAAACTCCAGTACTTTGGCCACCTCATGAGAAGAGTTGACTCATTGGAGAAGACTCTGATGCTGGCAGGGATTAGGGGCAGGAGGAGAAGGGGACGACCAAGGATGAGATGGCTGGATGGCATCACAGACTCGATGGATGTGAGTCTGAGTGAACTCTGGGAGATGGTGATGGACAGGGAGGCCTGGCGTGCTGCGATTCATGGGGTCGCAAAGAGTCGGACACGACTGAGTGACTGAACTGAACTTAACTGAACTTTTGTGGGTACTCATTTTGCAATATATAGGTTTATCTAATTCAACACACGACTCTTAAAATTAAAAAATGTTAAAGGTCAATCAGATACCAATAAATTGGTGGAAAATGTTTTTTAAAATTTATTGAAGCTTTAATGTGATAGACTCAGATGTTCCAGAATATCTATTGATTATTATTAATATATCATTTGTGAATATAATGGTATCATAAATTTGTCAAAGAACTAATTTTGAAGCGTATATTATGTGGATAAGAATAGAAATGCAAAGAATGCGTTTTTTTATTAAGTCCATATTTACTTGACAAAAATGTGGATAAGATGTTACATAAAATATTTTCATTGATTCTAGTAATTCAGAAAAATTACCAATTTTAAAACAGACTCATCTGTTATAAACATTAATCATTTATTGATTTAGCCAATACACATGAAACACATACTATAAAATACTTACATATGTAGTCCTTATGATTACAATGAATATCGTCTCATAATAACATATATTCATATCATACTTATACTAATTTCAACTAGATTTTTTAACTTAATAATAATTAAGTCAATTTGATTTTTCAGTAAGTTACTGTGATCCTTGTCTCAGAGGATATGGATGTTTGAAGTCTAATACAAGTTTTGGATAAAGCAACAGATACTGTCTTATTATCATGTCCCTCCACTTGTATTTTACTATTTTAGGAGTAAAATTATATGTTTAGAACCACAGTCAGAAAATTTGAGATGAGTTAATATATTTTTAGTCAGTGGTGCCACTTACACATAGCAATAGCACTTGTTTTCAGGTTTTTTTTTTTTACACGATTAGTGACATTATTATTTATGATCAGACATTTTACACTTCAGAGTGCATGACATATCTGAGAGTAATAGGGTTCCTGCTTTGAGGGGATTCTAATTCATCATCCCTTAATTGCCTGCTTGGAGCAAAGTCAAACTGATTCCCATCTTGCCTGACCAAAGCAGAGTTCCTTTTAGCCTTGAACACCTGACTCTCACTTCTCTTTGTAAGAAAACTCATGCCAATTTGAAAAATATTCACTGCAAAGAGAGGGTAAGGAAATAAAATACGCTAAGAATATTCTTAGTAATGTCATTGTTACCTTCATTTTTAGGGTTGTAAGGCATTACAAAATAAGACCTTGTTGGATCCCTCAAACACCCTTAAAGCCTTGCTGGCAAAACACAAACTAGGATTGATTCATGCCTAGAATCACACTAAGTAATGAAAAGTAGAATGTAGTACTTAGAAAAAAAAAATTTTCCCTGACAGAATTCCACAAGTTCTAACATTGTTCTAACATTGGGGCATAGATCCAGTATTATTTATTTTTATGCATCAAAAGAAGACTAAACAATAACAACATGAAATGGTGTTTTTACTGCTTCCTGTAAACACACAAACAAGTACCAATACAAGGAGGGTGGAGTTTCAGAGAGGGTAATTGCTAAATACAGTGAAATAAAAAATCAAATCAAAATAAGAAGGATCATTCATTGGGATCATTTCGTTTTATGTTGTCAAATGCCTTTTTAAAGTAAATTGCAAATATTTGCTGGGAAAACAAAATAGTCTGTTGACTAAGAGTGTGTCCTTAAAATATAACTTAATGCCTTTAAAAAAAAACAAAAACAAAAACATAAGGAATGACATAGTCTCTAATTGCATTGCTGCTTTCTTTCATAAATACTCTCAGGAAGTCACTAAAGAGACAGAGCACATAACTTGCAGTTTTCAATATTCATTTCAGGGTTTAGGCTAAGTTTGTGTTTGAGTTCTTGCTGTCTATGGAGAAAGAGTATTATCTGCCTTCAATATCAGAATGACTGCCAAAAAAAAAAAAAAAAAAAAAAAAAACCAGTCAGAAGGCCAGGCAGTCTCTACTGATACACCATGCTGACTGCTTCTGGGGTGTTGATGAATCCACTGACTCCACCCCCACTCACTCTAAATGTTTCACTAGAACAAAGATGGCACTCAGAAGAGAGGTCAGCAAACCAAACTATAACCCATGGGCCAGAACTCTAATTATCTGGGCTTTTATAACAGTATCTTCTGTCCCATGCCTCTTGATATCAATATTACTAATTACTGGGTGTCATCTGTGTTCTGAGAGAACACTTCTTCACATATCTCAATGTTTGTTCATCATCAGAACAACCTTATAATGTAAGCATTCTTGAAAGAGATTGTGTAGATTAAGAATCAAAATAGTTTTTTTTTTTTTTCCCTATAAAGTTCATAGTATTTCCTGCTTTTCAGATCATACAACCTCAATGGCTACCACTCAGCTCCACTACATGTAGACTAATGGGTGTTGCTGGGTTCCACTAAGACTTTATTTACAAAGTCAAGTAGCAGGCTGGATGTGGCCCCAGGGTAAAAGAAACAAATTCCAGTTTGGATCATAGAACTAGGTTTGATTAATTACAAAGTTTGCGTAAGTATAGCTACACAGAAAGCACTTAAGTTTGACACATGATTTTTTAGTTATCAAATGAAGGTTAATTACCTCCGCAAATCCCCAGCATACATATGTAATTTTTATTTCATGAAATTAAATTCACTCCATCTATTTCTCACTTCATCACAATGATCTGGTATCATTGTTTCATTGTGGAATCTGGTATCAGTGGTTTGAGAAACTAAGAGAAAAGAAAATATATAAAAATTCTGTGCAGCAGTTAGAACCAAAGAATGCTACACTTTTTTAATTTTTTTTTTTAGGAAAAAGATTATGCTCCATTCATTGTTGATACAGGAAAGGATATGCCCAGAGAGATTTATGGAAATAAAAGATGACATAAAATCAGGTTCTGTGTGGAGGGAAAGTCAACCCAGTGATACTGTTGAGAAAGGTTAACCACAAAAGGAACCTTACACCAGTGTTCAATATAAGGACAATTAAAAAAGAAGCCAGTGTCTATTACCCTAAGGATATGATCAGATTTAATTGATAGTATGTGCATTAAATAGGAAAACTCTAATCATAATGACTTTGTTTGTAATAATATGTCTTATTATATGGACTAATACTCTCTCCCAATAGGCAGCAAGAACTCAAACACAAACTCCTAAACCCTGAAATGAATATTGAAAACTGCAAGTTGTATACTCTCTCTTGTGACTTCCTGACAGTGTTTACGAAAGAAAGCAGCAATGCAATTAGAGACTGTCATTCCTTACGTTTTTGTTTTTATAAAGGCATTAAGTTATAAGGACACACTCTTAGTCAACCGACTTTATTTTGTTTTCCCAGCAAATATTTGCAATTTACTTTTAGAAGGCATTTGACAATAAAAAATGAAATGATCCCAATGAGTGATCCTCCTTATTTTGATTTGATTTTTTATTTCACTGTATTTAGCAATTACCCTCTCTGAAACTCCACCCTCCTTGTATTGGTACTTGTTTGTGTGTTTACAGGAAGCAGCATAGCAAGGTGGCTAAAAACACCACTTCATGTTGTTGTTGTTGAGTCACTAAGTCGTGTCCGACTCTGCAACCTATGGACTAGAGCCTGCTAGGTTACTCAGTCCATGGGATTTTTCAGGCAAGAATAGTGGAGGGGGTTACCATTTCCTTCTCCAGTTGATACCAACTCCATAGCTTTTCAGTCTTGTGACTCGCCTGACCCTTAATTCCTCATATGAGAAGTGGGAATAATTGGCTACTACCTGAAAGGGAAAATGGTGATGATTATTGAATTAAATATATAATTGCTGAAGAACTTTTTTATTCTGTCCCTATCATCTCACGCCTGGTGACAGAGATTGTCTCTAACTGATCATTATTCCTATTTTACTTCCTATTTAGTCTACTCTCTGAGCAGTAAAGAAACTGATCTTTTACATGTGCACTAAATTATGGGATCCCCTTGCTCAACACCGTCAAATGGCTTGAGATCATGTTTAGAATAAATGTTAAAGTTCTCACTGTTACCATAGGTCTCTTTTTCAAATATCCCACCACTGAATCACTTGCTCATTCTAGTAAGGCCACAATGGTTTTCTTGTTTTCCTAAAATACAGCAAACTCTGCTTGCATTATGACCCTTGTTCTTCCACTGGCATTCACCTGACTCTACTCTTTCCAGTTCTCTGATGAAATGTCACTTTTTCATAGAAGCTTAGTCTAAGTATCTTGTCCCAAATTGCTCAAGCTCAGTGCATATTTTAGTTCCTCTTCTCTCTAGGCTCTTCTTATTTCTCCTCCCTTGGTCTTCCCTCCTACCCCTTCTAGCTGCATTGATGTTCTTTCGATTTTCTTTATACTTGCTTCCGATTACACATAACAGGAGGTAAGCCTCAATTTTAGTTAGTGATGTGAGGTAGGGAGCTAGGTTAAAATATGAGAAACAATGAGGGATTATTTTTGGAAAGAAATTATTGTCCTCACTAAATTACATCAAAGTCTTTGTTGAAGATAATTTGACTATGTATGTGTGGCTTAATTTTTACACTTCTACTCTGTCCTTTGATGTATTTGCCTATCTTTTGCCAGTACCATGCTATCCTGAATACTGTTGTTTTATGTCAAGAGTTGGCAATTTTTGTTTCATAAAGGACCAGATGATACATATTTTATGCTTTAGTGGCCACATTATATATTATTTGTTTATTTTTATAACTCTTTCAAATGTAAAAACTATTCTCAGCTCTTAGGCGATACAAAAACAAGTCACAGTAGGGGTTGGCCCACAATTTAGTAAAAATTAAATTATTATACTAATAATTAAAATTAAGTAACATAAGTTCGAGACCCCAGTTCAATACCTGGGTGGGGAAGTTCCCTTGGCAAAGGGATAGGCTACACATTCCAGTATTCTTGGGCTTCCCTGGTGGCTCAGATGACAAAGAATCTACCTGCAATGCGGGAGACCTGTGTTCGATCCCTGGGTTGGGAAGATCCACTGGAGGTGGGCATGGCAACACACTCCAGTATTCTTGCCTGGAGAATCCCCATGGACAGAGGAGACTGATGGGCTAGAGTCCATGGGGTCGCAAAGAGTTGGACATGACTGAGCAACTAAGCACTGTACAACATAAGCTCTCTAATTTTGTTCTCTTAAAATTTTGTTTAGCAATTCTAAATACTTTAGTATGATATACACAATTTAGTATTGGGGTTATTATTGTAATTGGGTTGGATTGCATTGATTTTACAGACTAATTGGGGAATAATTTATATTTTTATGATTTCAAAATATTATACTCAAATGCCTATACTAGTTAACTTTATGACTGAAAATGACAAAATAGAATAACTTAGCATTCAGACTAAGACAAATTCAGCTGAGACAGCTCCCTGAGATAATTTGCTCACTTGATGACACAGTCCTAGTGTGTGGGTAGGTGGGTGAGCGGGTGCGGTGTGGCATGGTGTGGCGTGGTGTGGAGATGAATGTATGGTTCCATACCACTGTGAGGTAAAGTTCTGAACTCCTTCCAATTCCCATAACCAATCAGAAGTGACAAAGAGTCTTACTCAGATTAATTTTGCCTAGAAGTTGCAAGAAAGCATGGGGAAACTATGGTTATGATCCATAGCTTTTCATACTAGATATCACCAATCTTCTGTAACAACCAATTCAGGAAATTGGTGTCTAATGGTAAACCACAATAATAATTGGCAGATAGCACAGTCAAATGGTTGATTTTATTTGTCTTAGCGGCAAAATAAAAATGGCTATAAACTCAGTCTGGATGCCCACATTTATATGAGTCATGGAGACCACACTTTGATGGCAGGGGTAGCGGAGGGGAGGGCAGCTCCTGAATGAATAGATCCCTATGTCCATGAATGAAGAACTGCTTTAAAAAAAGTTACTCAAGAATTTTTTTGACTCTGTGGTTCACCTTTCTGTAGGTGTCTTGCTATGCTTTCACACTTTTATTTTGTGCTCTGTGCATTTCTGTATCTTGTCTTCTTTCCAAAGTACATATTCAAGCAAGTTTAGCATAATTTTGAACCATTAAAAGAGAAGTTCTTTGAAATATTTTTTTAACAGCTCATTAGTTTTAGTATTAAACTTCCCAGTACTACATTTGTCATCTGTTAGCCTTATTATTGACCACACTGTTCCTCATTATTTACTGATCCTCTTAATTTAGAACCACAAGGAATCATAGTTTTGGGAACATTTTCTTATTCAGTATGGCAAAGATTTGAGAATAGCACAGCAGCTAATTGGAAGCTCTCTTTCACTTTGATGCCAAACCTTTCCACTATTTTATTTTTATCCTTAAGAAAATACCTAATAATTATCTTTTTTGTTTCAGAAGTTTTAAGATAGCTATCACAAAGAAATTCATGACTTCAATTAGATTCTAAGGTCAATTCAATTATTAAAAAAGGGAAAAATCTCCCACTTCTTTTTTGAAAGAATCTTGGCTGAATGGGAATTCAAGTATCAAATAGAGAATACATTTTATGCACTAAAGTTCTGGCAGCAGGGTTTGAAAAATAACTTGTTTAGCTACCACAGTGATAAGTTTTATCAGATAATAAGACACATAACTATCACATTGTGCCATGCTGTGCTTAGTTTTTCAGTCGTGTCCAATGCTGTGCGAGCCCACGGACTGTAACCTTCCAGGCTCCTCTGTCCATGAGATTCTTCAGGCATGAATGCTGGAGTGGGTTGCCATGCCCTCCTCTAGGGGATCTTCCCAACCCAGCGATCGAACCCAGGTCTCCCTCAAGGCAGGCAGATTCTTTACTGTCTGAATCATCAAGGAAGCCCTTTATCACGTTGGTTGCTGGTAATCAAAGGTGATAACAGGGCAGTTATTCATAGGATCGAGAAGTCTCAAATTTTGGAGGCAACACCTGTATCTAATCTTGACTCAGTAGAGACTGCCTCTTGGTTTCTAGACGCTATTTCCCTTTGGCTCTGCTATTTACATTGCAGATATATCTGTAAGTGCTAACGGCTATCTTCTATATAGACAGATATGTATTGAGATTGACATTATATTTATCATCCAGTCTGAGACATATATGAATGTTGATAACATTTTAAGAATATCATTATAATTTTAAAAATATTTATTTAGTGACCTAAATATTAGTTTTGTCATGTGTGTGTGCTAAATCACCTCAATTGTGTTCAACTCTTTGCGGTCCTTGGACTGCAGCCCCCCAGGCTTCTCTGTCCACAGGATTCTCCAGGCAGGAATCCTGGAGTGGGTTCCCATGCCTTCGAGGGGATCTTCCTGGCCTAGTGATCGAACTCACAGTTCTTATGTCACTTGCATTGGCAGGCAGGTTCTTTACAACTAGTACCACCTGGGAAGCCCTAGTTTCATCATATTGGTATTCAAATAAAAATGCTTATTCAAAAGTATTTTTAAATAAAATTATGTACTCTTTTAAAATATCATCTATCTGTGTAAATTGAAACATGTTCAAAAGTGTTACCTTGAAGAGCTTAAACAGAAAATATTTATTTGTGAATTTTAATCACTTTGATACAACCATATATTTTTCAATTAAATGTTTCTTTCAACCTAAGCTTTACAGAAAAGCTTCCAAATATTTTCTTTGGTAGTGTTTTTGTTAATATATTTTAAAAGGTTTACCCTTTCAAGTTCCTCTTCTGTATATCCTAATAGTTTTAATTGAGAAAATAAACACACAACAAATGCTAAGTGACTTGGCAAATTCAGAACAAATCCACCAAATGGATAATATTCACAGTAGTATATTTCAAATATTGAAATACATAAATATTTTCCACAAATAGTCCATAAATGCCCTATTACCCTATCTTATGAGATATAACTAAAATGTAAGTTGTCTCTTCTGTCCGTCATTCTGGCTCTCTGGTTCACTGGTTCAGTTTTGGTGATGCTAGTATTTATCATTAGTGAGTGAAGTCACTCAGTCGTGTCCAACTCTTTGAGACCCCATGGACTGTAGCCTACCAGGTTCCTCCGTCCATGGGATTTTCCAGGCAGGAATACTGGAGTGGGTTGCCGTTTCCTTCTCCCCGAGATCTTCCCGACCCACGGATTGAAGCTGGGTCTCCCACATTATGGGCAGATGCTTTACCATCTGAGACACCATTAGTCACCAGCCAAAGTGAAATCATATGCCTTCTGATAAATTGTTAAACATAGTTCTAATCTTGAGGAAATATCAGAGAAAATCCAAAGAGAGAGATATTATATAAAACAAACAAACAAACAAAAAAACTGGCCTGTACTCTTCAAAAATATATCAAGTTCAAGAAACACAAAGAAGGGCAGACAAACTATTCTGGAATAAAGCATAAAGAGAAATGACAACTGTATTGTGGACTGGAGATTAAAAACCAAAAGAGAATATTATTGGGACAATCAACAACATTTGAGTATATATTGTACCATGGATTTATATCCAGAAAATTTTTACTTTTGAAAATTCTCCTGTGATCATTTAAGATAATGTCCATATTCTTAAGAAATACACACGAACCATATAGGGTAAATGTCTCCACTTATTCTAAAGTTAGTTTGGGAAAATATGCTTGTTAATAGATCAATAGGGTTGAGGACAGATGAAGAAGCCAATGAGGCAAAACACCAAACAAATTCTCAACCTGACAAAAAGAGGATACGGAAACTCTTTGTACTATTCTTAAACTTTTCTATCAATTTGAAAATATATAAAAATTTAAAATTCTCAAAATAAAACTTGTGGCTTTTTCCTTACTCCTGTAATATTTCCTGATTTGTTTAGTCCTCTTTCCATAATGCCTCCCAAGGGAAAAACTAAAAAGAGGTCATTGTTCTTTTCTCACCTAAGAAGGCTAATACTTCTTTAGAATTTAGGGTTTTTTTTAAGACTTTTTCATCTATAGCTCTGAATAGTTTAAAAATATTTTCTAGGTGGTTTCTCATAGTTTGAGTAATAGTGATTGTCTTGTGTAGTGTCCTTTCCCTTATCTTGAAATGATTAGGTTTCCATTTACCATCTTGTTTCTATTTGGGTGACTTTTAAAATTTGTTCTTTTTCATTATGAGTGCAAACTTTTTACTATTTCACAATGAGCTCGAGATTGATAGAAATCTTTTATTCATCACACAGTGATGATATCCTAATTTATAGTTCTTAAAACACTAAGAAAAGATTTATAATGATTTTCATGCAGGAGTGAAATTATAAGTCTTAGATAACTTTTATACAAACCACATAAACAACCCTGAAGCAACCCTGTGATAAACTCTTTAGATGTTACTTGCTATATCTTGGCTTCCTAGGTAACTAAGTTTTTACTAAATTTCCCAGAGTTACAACATTACTATGAGTTCCAAACAAACAAACAAAATATTTCAAAAGGCAAAAAATTTACTTTTCTTTTAGAAAATTAGTATGCTATAGGAGACTATTTACAAAATACAAATAAACTTGCTACTATATATTAAGGACCGTGAGGCAAGGAAAAGCACATCAGGGTGAACCAAATACATCTCTTCCCTGTCTTTACATGCTCTCAGGATGGAAAAATAAAAGAAAAAGTAAATCATATGGTAAAACAAAATTTAAGTGTTAATAAGGGAAAATAATAAAGTAGAACAGATTAAAGGAGATCAGAAATATTGACTGAATGTGCAGTTTAAAATAGGCCTTTGGGAAGGCCTGTTTAAGAAGGTGAAAGAAAAAATTGAATATAAATACTTGCAGAAGAAAAGAGTCATTTCTGAATTTAATCTTTTTTTTCTATAGATATGTATGTTTTTCTATCTTTTGTAACTTGTGTTCTGTTACTTAGCCACATCTTAAATTTAAAACTATTTTCCATAACAGTGATTCTCCATAAGGAGTTTCAGGGTTCCCCTAGATTCCACAGAAGTATTTCATAGGATAATATTTATGGTAGAGAAAAACTAAGTAACATCCTTAGAAATTGTCTACAATGCAGCAGATCCCGGTTCAATTCCCTGGGTCCGAAGATACCCTGTAGAAGGGATAGGCTACCCACTCCAGTATTCTTGGGCTTCCCTTGTGGCTCAGCTGGTGAAGAATCTGCCAGCAATGCAGAAAACCTGGATTTGATTCCTGGGGTAGGAAGATCCCCTGGAAAAAGCAAAGGCTACCGACTCCAGGACTCTGGCCTAGAGAATTCCATGGACTGTATAGTCCATGGAGTTGCAAAGAGTCGGACATGACTGAGCAACTTTCACTTTCACTTACTCTTCCATGAGAGAATTGAGCATGTACAATTTGATTTGGGGGAAAATAAAAATGCCAAAGAAGTTCAGAAAAACTTCTGTTCTCCATATTTTGAAGCTAGTTTATTGTGTGATTTTATGAATTTTCAAATCAGTCCGGTATGGTTGGTCCTAGTTTTAGATTCACTATACATATATATATATATATGTATAGTGAAGCAAAATTGCAAACAATCTAATATATATATACATATAATAACCTCTATGGACATCTTTGTCACTGTATTGCTGCATAAATCCATGCTTGTTTAACTACTATATATTCCTATAACTGAAATCATGTATATTAATAGCACATACAAATTTAACATGTTTTATTTAATAAATTACCCTACAGCATTACTGCTATTTTTATTTCCACAATCACTGCTAAAATGTAGCCATTTATCTGAATGTTTCTTTATACAGTATTTTACTTTTATTTGTGAATCTAGTTAGGAGGCAATGGTATCTTACTGATATTTTCTATATTTTAAATTTCTAGGTTATTTTTTCAAGGGTATTGTTAGCCCTATTTTGTAATTGGATGCACAAAAAAACAAAAACAAATAAACAAACTCTATTGAGTGTTTTGAAAAGTATTTTTTCATTGCATTTCCAGAGATATGTAGAAGATATTTTTGCATGTTAGCCAGTTAGGAGAACCCTGGACTTAAACTTGTTTCCTGTGGTTTACCTACTCCTTCTTTTGTGCATCTTTGTCAACTAGTTAATGTGATCTGTTAGAGATTTGAGTATCCTAGGTTCTGGGATGGATGGTGAGGTGGATGCTGAGGTTTGCCTTTGTGAATATTCTGGTGGGCCATTATTAGATAAAGCTTTTCCTATGAGAACTTCAATGCCTATGTATATGCTGTGTAGGCAGGAGTAAGAAGTAGGAGGGAAAAATGTGTAGTAAAAAAATAATATACTACACTTGAAAATGCTTGTTCTGCCTTATTAGCAAAGATAAATCTTTGGGAACAAAAATCATTTGGCTGATTTAGCTGGTTGGGGAATTCATTTGTTCCCAGAGAAGTTACATTAGGATTCCAGCCAGTTTCTCATAATGTATCCAGATGCAAGAAATTTAATTTATGTTTTAAATATAGTAAATGTTCTAGATTAAGGATTGTGTGCCTGCCAGATTTTAAGCTCAGCTGTTTTATTTTTTGCCTGACATACAAAAAAGAATGCCTTGAACTATACAAAACCAAGTTATTTGCTTCCTAATTTTTTTATTTGCTGATTTGTTTAAAATTTGGAGAGACCTTGCCAAGCTAAGTGCCTATACACTAGGGATGGAGTCTGATGGATTTGTTTTTAAAAATCAATTTTTATGGGATTGAAACTAAATATATTGTCATTTACATCTAACTTTGCTTTGCAAAATGTCTTAGAAAAGTTCTTTTTCTTTAATTTGTGAATTGGTTTGAATGCCAATGATAAGTTCAATATTGGAAAAATCAAGATGTTTGACAAACTTTTAAGAAATTTTAAGTAATATTAGTTTCTGTTCTCTCACACAATGATTAGTCTTTTGTAAACAGAGCAAATCCAATAGGGATGTTTCTCCTAAAATAAACTTTGTGTCATTGCTGTGACCCACTATGCCCTTTTTCTTGATTTTTAATTGTTCCTTTAATTATTTAATTAAATTATTTAATTAAAATAATTATTTATTTATAAAAATACAGGTTTCAAGGCCTTAAGTTTTCATGATAGTTTGATTACCCTTTCCCAGGTAGACGGGATGAAGTTAGACCAGAGTGAAAATTTTCACCTTTTTCTAATTGATTAGAGTAAGATGCAAAATCTTTTTGTTGACATTTAGGAAATGCATAGTGCTGCCTTACACAAAACTCCTCAAAATGATGAGAAACAAATGAAGACAAAGAAATAAAAATAGTCACAAAGATAACTGTTCCACTGAGGCAGGGCGAGTGTAGTGCAAGTTGAAGAGAAAAATAGGAGACGATTATTAGATTAACTCCAGAAAATTTAAAGCAAACAAACAAAAAAATACACATTGATCAAAATGATCTGACTAACAGAGCTGGTTAAAATAACCAGATAATGATAATGTGAAGTCCTACTGAAACACATAAAATTATGTTTTGACTTTTCTGTTCTCAATTTTAATAACAGACTGAAAATAATAAATAGATTTAACTTTTCATAGGTGATAGTAAAAAGATAAATTCACATCTGGGCAGAGGAGCCTGGCAGGCTATAGTCCATAGGGTTGCAAAGAGCTGGACATGACTGAAGTGACTCAGTTGGAGTAATCAAATGTATTATTTAATATATTGGAGCTGGTAGTATCTCTAGAGTCTCTACCAAGAAAAGCAAACCTTGAGTATTAATTATCACTTTATAGTTGTTCCCTTTCATTCAATGGAGTTGCCTTCGATTCCTTAGCTTGTAGGTAACATTCTGATTTCTTCTTTTGTAGAAATTCATGTAAGTATACTTTGGCTATGATGTGTCAAGGGGGCAGGACTATTCTATGAATAAAAACCATTCCATCTGAATGATGGTTCTTTGTTTAAGATCTCAGACAAACTATCACAGAAAATTTTGACTTCTTGAATATTCCACATTCTTCTATTTTTCAGAATTATGTATCCTTCCTAATAGAAAGGGATTGGAAAGCTTAGCTAAGTATCTCCTACTATAAAATGTTTACTCTGCTTGTTTATTCTTCTTGTTTAGTATGTGCAGATTTAGAGTTAGGGTAAGAGTGTGTGCAAGCTAACATTATAGCAGAGCAAAACACTTATGAACTCAATAAATTGTATGTATCTCTCCTTTCTCGTTATAACTGTTTTAGCTGTATAAAATGAAAAAAAAAATCTGCTCATACTTTTCTGTTACTAGTTTTCCTTTCTACAAATTTTAAAAATCTCCAAAGTTATAGGAAAACAGGAAAAATAAGCATTTATCTTATTGAAATAAAATGCCAAAATTGTCAACAAGTAAACTTGGGGGGAGGGGGTCAGTCGAAAACACTTGTTTACACATCTGCAGAATTGCTGTGATTCATTTCACCTAGTCTGGGTGTGGTCATTTAGCTGTTTCAGGTCTTAGTGTCTGAGATGTCTCTGTCCTCTTCTTTCTCCTTTCATTCTCTTTCTGTGAGCAATAACCTACATGCTTTTCATGGCAATAACAGATATGTAAGAAGACATTATAAGTAGATGAGTTCTTTTTACATGGTTAGCCTTGCAACTGGCAAACCAGTGCTTCCACTCACATGCCATTGCTCAAAGAAGCCACATAGTATTATAGGTTGAATTGAGTCCCCTATATGTCAATGTTGTAACTCCCAGTATCTAGAAATATTAACTTAATTGGAAATTGTGTTTTGCATATGATCAACCTAAGATGAGGCCATTGAGATGAGCCCTAATCCAATCTACCAGAAGCTAGGAGAGAGGCATGTAACTATTTGTCCCTCATAGCCCTCAGGATGAACCAACCCTCCCAGCTCCTTGGTTTCAAGAGACAATCATGTTTTGGAAATTGTAAGACAGTCATGTTTCTTTTGGATATAGTAGAACATTTTCATATACACTTCCACAAACAAGCAAGTTATTGCAATATTCCTGCCATTCACTTTCATTCATAGTCTCGTATTCTGAATGAGAAACCTCTGGTAAAATTCTTTACTCCCAAGAAAGACCAGCATCATAACCTCTACTTTCTTATATGTTATTATTTAACTTCATACATGGAAACATTTGAAATGTAGTAAAACCTTTCTCTAAAGAATAGAGACCATTTTCTTCAACTGTACTTAGCTTTAGATGAGGTGAAAAAAGAGATTGAATCCCCCCAAATAAATGAGAGCTTTTCCAATTTATTAAAAAAAATGGAGCTAGAATTATTCAGAAATTTGCAAAAATAATTCTGAATATAGTTCTCTGAATGAATAGCATATACATTGGACAAATTGAAATCAATGAGTTCAATAACAGCAGAAAATCTGTTAAAAACTTGTTACAAACCACAGACTGTTATGGGTGTTACAGAACTTTCTTTAGAAAATTTCCTTCCAGTCCCTCTTTCCATTTAGTTACTCTGTCAATATCTATTGCATGCTCATTGGATATAAACTGCATCATCCTGCTGTGCTTATTTGCTCAGTCGGGTCTCATTCTTTGCAGCCTCAAGGACTGCAACTCGCCAGGCTCCCCTCTCCATGGGGATTCTTCAGGCAAGAATACCAGTGGGTTGCCATCCCCTCCAGGGGATCTTCCCAACACAGGGATCAAACCCAGGTCTCCCACACTCCAGGTCTTTACCATCTGAGCCACCAGGGAAGCCCAAGAATACTGGAGTGGGTAAGTTAATCCCTTCTCCAGGGGATCTTCCTTACTCAGGAATCAAACCAGGGTCTCCTGCATTCCAGACAGATTCTTTACCAGTTGAGCTAGCAGAGAAGCCCTAACTGAATTATACCTAGCATGCAAATGTAAGAGAAAGAAAATGCAGACTTCATACTCAACACACATAGGAAGTTACACTCTTGAGTATACATATAATAAATTCCTATAGCTAAATAATTATTTTTCTTGTGTGTTTTATGTATAATAAAGATATTTAAACAAATTAGCAGTGAAGTTTTATCACAGACTACAAAAAGCAAACCTAATAGTTAAAGAACATTATCAATACTCTTTATTCAAGCAATAGATAGATATAATATGAAAATATAAACCTTAACTGTCAGGACCTCTCATTCCTGAAGATTCCAGGAGGTCCCTGTCAATGTGATTACATTATTATATATGTTTATAAGATTTCAAAGGTCTAAAAAAAGACAATAAAAAATTAGGCGAAATCCTATAAACTGTTCTCCCTTTGCACTTTGAATTGCTGATATCACTGTGCCCCTCTTGAAGCACACCACTGGAGTGGTCATGCATGTCTTTAGAATATGCAAAGGAACATCCATTGGGCCATGTTTCTTTTGTGTTTAGTAAACATTCAGGGGCTTCCCTGGTGCCTCGGGTGGTAAAAAATCTGCAGTGCAGGAGATGAGGGTTTGATCCCTGGGTCGGGAAGATCCTGGAGAAGGGAACAGCAACCCAATCCAGTATTCTTGCCTGGAGAATTCCACGCACTGAGAAACCTGGCAGGCTACAATCTGTGGGGTCACAAGGAGTCGTGACACTTTCACATACAACTAAGTTATTGCTATTTTCTTGACATTCGCTTCTATTCATAACTTTGTAGTGTAAATAATTTACTGTATAAGTTTCAATAGTAAGAGTTCAGAATTTCCAACATTTTTTTCCTAATTTGCTTATGAAGAACATAGTTTCTCTGACAAACTATTGTTGCAAATCATGAGGGCAGAGCAGTATTTTATTTCTTCTTTTCCTCTTACTGAAATTGATGACACGATCCTTTGACCTCTTGGAGAATGTTTGCTCATTTTCCTGTCACGCTGCTTGGGCCAACTGAATAGTAACCAACTGAAAGCTGAGTTTGGAATGGAATCATTTCCCTTCCAGGAATCTGTTAGACTATCCATATGATCACTATTTTAACATATGCCACTATAAGCATGACATCTGTGAGTGGAAGGAAACTTTAATCCATACCTTAGGGGTACTCAGCATCTAGAAAAACTTTGGAATCCACAATGCAAACATCGGTTACAGAGATATTTGACATACTGTTCTTGAAATGTGTACCAGAGATTTTGCAGGGTGAGGTGTTTGCTCTTGCTTGTAGGTACTATACAGATATTAAACATATTTTTCTTTGACAAAATGAGTGGCACTCTAGAGCTGTGTTTACTCAGAGAATTGCTACCCAGGCGCCTCCAGTTTTGCTTTATCTTATGGCCAGGAGCAACAGAGCCAGACTTAAATTCTGTTTGGTTCTGTGCATCCCTACTTGACCCCCTCCACTTTCATTGTGTGGAGGTCTGTTTTGTGATCCATGTTGGCTGATCCTGCCCTCAGAAGTTCACAGCATCCATCTTGGGTTACACCTCCCTCATTGTCTGTGGAAAGAGACTGGGTGAATCCCTAAAATTAGGAAAACTAGTTTATGATGAGATTTTGTTGTTGTTCAGTCGCTAAATTACATCTGACTCTGAGTAGGTTCACATTGCTAATAAATGCGTGTATGTCTATTACTTTGTGAAGTACCGCCCAGTAGTGAAGTTGTTGCAGGAGATGCAAATCCTCCATTTACCTTCATTAATTTGAGGCTGAGGGTACTGATACTTACAACTAAAAAAAAAAAATCCTTGATTCAGTTTACACATGACTTACTCAACAGTTGTTGGGGAAATAGTTAAGATGCGTGTATGCATGCCTCTGTGTGTGTGAGAGAGAGAGAGAGAGAGAGAGAGACAGACAGACAGACAGACAGACAGACAGACAGACAGACTAATAAGTAAACACAGACAGAGCAGTATACTTCGTTTATTTGAAATTTTACAAAGGAATGGAAAAAAGGAACAATTATATTATTAGAATCCTACCTTTTCAATTGCAATTCCCATTCTCAACAACCCAAGTAAACTGAAGAGGCAGTTTCTCCTTTACATGCTTTCTGTGTAATGGGGATACTCTCATATTCATTTTGTATCTTTAGGGCCTAAAACAATGTCTGGCACATGATAAGCACTCAGTAAATGTCCAGTACATTGAAAAGTGAATGAGTGAATCATACTTCCAGTTTTCCAAAAATTATAGTAGTATATCTTCTTTTTCCAGTTACCTCTGATCTAAGTAATTCTGTATTTTAGCAAAAACAATAAGTAATATGCTTTCTGCTTTACTATAATATTTGCAGACGATTGTGGTTAATCTCTGTGCTTCATGTTTTTCATCTTTAAAACAGAACTCATAATAATACTTAGCTCACAGGTGTGGTATGCACAGATTAAATGTGTGTAAATCATATTGACCCATGCTTGCCACATACTAAGCACTAATAAATCTCAGTGATTATTATAATCCCATTTTGTCAATATGGAGTAGCATTGTTCAAATTTAAAGGTGACAGTACAGTTATTAAAGCTGATTTGTTTCATGTTGCTTTCAATTTTTCATCTCTTTAAATGCACTGCCATATTTTCTGGCATGCAAAATTCCCCCCCCCCCCCAACAAAAATCCTTAAGCCTAATTTAGAAGATCAGAATAACATAATTAGTATTATTGACTTAATAATCATACACTCAATAAACTGAGGATATTCTTTATTCCTCAGTGTCTGTGGAACATTTTCAAACTTGTATTATTTTTCAAGTCAAAAACAAACAAACAAAAAATGCTCAACAAATTTTACTAGCAGAAATGGTAGAGGTCATTTTCTAACTGCAAAACTATAAAACTAGAATTTAATAACATTTTAAAATTTAAAAACTTGGAAAATGAAGAACATTTCCTTAAATTTTGGATTAAAAAGGAAATTAAAAGCATTATTATAGTCAATTTAGAAAATAATTACTGCACAAACACTGTATTTTATTTTATGGTGTTCAACCATTATTGGACTTGGCAAAAAATGTGGTGTGCCTTAAGTGTTACCATAGTTTTGGAAGTAAAAAATAATAATAACCTGAGTAGTTAGCTCAATCAATTAGAAATATAATACCAAATAAAATGAAACAGCAAGTGGTAGAAATTAAGACTCTAAATAGGAGAAAAAAATCAACTTACTGGTTAATATATTTTAAGATTTTGTTTGAAGAGACTAACATCATCCACATATACCTACTGGCTGTAATTGTTGCTGAAGGGGAACACCATTCACGTCCTGAGAGTGGGCACTTGTCTAACACTGGGAAACTGTGCTGACAGAGCAAGAGACTTTAATTGGAAAGAGGTGCCTGGGCAGAGAGCAGGAGGGTCAGGGAAACCAGGAGAATTGTTCTGCCTTGTGGCCAACAGTCTCAGGTTTTTGAGTGATGGGATTAGTTTCAGGGTTGTCTTGGCCAGTCATTCTGACTCAGGGTGCTTCCTGGTGGCGCAAGCATTGTTCAACCAAGATGAATGCTAGCGATAAGAATTCTGGGAGATGGTAGGACATGTGGCATCTCCTTTTGATCTTTCCTGAGCTCTTCCTGTTGGTGGTGGCCTATTAGTTCTGTGTTTCTTACCAGAACCCCCTGTTGTAAAATAACTCACACAAATGGTTATTATCGTGCTTGGCCAGGGTGGGCCATTTCAGTCAGTGTGTTTCAGCTAACAACATTAGGTATAAATATTCAATGAACAAAGTGAGTAAAAATATCAGTTTAATATATTAACAAGCAGGAAAGTTGATAAGCTACATGAAGAGAGTGTATAGCCATCTCCTTCAAAGATATATTTAAGAGTGCAGGTGCTAAATGAAAACGTGCTGAAGGAATGATTGATCAAAGCTGGGATCTGAGATGACAGTAGCTCTGGCTGGCACCTTGATTGCAGCTGTATGGAGACTCAGAGCCAAAGAATCAAGCTAAACTATGCCTCAATTCCTCACCTGCAGACACTGATAAATGTTTGCTGCTTTAAGTTGCAAAATTTTGTTGTAAATGATATTCAGGAAAATATTCAAGCATGTAATAGAAGGAAATATACGTGTACATTTGTCTTAACTTCCCTTATGGGAGGATTTTCTAAGTATAATGCTAAAGAAAGAAAATACAAAGAGCACAGATTTGACTACTAAAACTCTTCCAAAATGAAGTTCGTTAAAAAAAAAAAAAGCAAATATATAGCAACATCTTGGGAAATAATTTATGATGTGTAAAAGGAAAAGAGCTAGTATTCTTATTTTATAAGTAGCTTTTACATTAATAATATATAGTGAAATCCCACAATTAAAAATGGGCCAGAGACATGAAAAAGAACTTTACAAAAGAAAAATGAAAAGCCAGTTAAAAGATAGATTAAACCTCACTAGTAATTAAGTATCTGTACATCTTTAAAAATCAGCCGAAACAACAGAAATACACTTATCTATCACCTCTTTTCTTGTTGCTGAAAGACTTTACTTACTCTGGTACTGAAATTCATCCTCATTTATGAAGAATTTCATCAAGCTTCTGTAAAGTTCTTTTGTAAGTTTGTTCTCTTTGTCCTGAGTTTATATTGTGCTGTACTCTTTGTGTGTACCTTTGCGTTTGTACTTTTAGTATTCACCTCTGTTTTCTTTCCCAGTTTTTAAATGTTGAGCCAAAACATTATCTTTTAACTTGTTTTAAAGGTTGATAATGATAATTATACACTAAAGTGCTATCACATACACATCATATTGATGTATACATATACTTTGCCTTAAAGCAAACCAGTATTATACTCTGCTAGTGGGATGGAGATAGATACAACCAATTTTCAGAGCAATATGGTAATATGTGAAAACGTTTACATATATGGCAAGATGATGTTATAGGAATGCATATTTTTGCATTCTTAAATATCAAAAGCAAAGGTACAAAATTGATGTCTACCTACAAAAGAATGAAAAAATTAATTATAGTATACTTATTTTAAAGTAAAATTTGTATTTATTTTGCCTATGCTGGGTCTTTCCTGTGGTGAGAGCTTTTCTCTACTTGCTAGAGGGGTCTACTCTTTAGTTGGGGTGCACAAGCTTCTCATTGTGGTGTTTTCTCTTGTGAAATACAGGCTTTAGGGCACGTGGGCTTCAGTAATTATGGCTCCCAAGCTCTAGAGCACAGGCTCAATTGTTGTGGTACATGGACTCTGCCGCCAGTGAAATCCTCCTTTAACAGGGAGCAAATCCACATTTCCTGCCTTGGCAGGTAGATTCTTTACTGCTAAGCCACCAGGCAAGCCCCCTATAGAACACTTATATAATAGAATATTATAAAGCACATAGAATTCAGTGAAAGAAACTATAAATAACACCATCAATAAGTTTCAAGTTCTATTTTAAGTAAAAAATGTATAAGTTGCCAAAAGGTACGTATATTTAAATATAATTTATATAAAAGTTTAAAATGTGGATAATACTATCATATGTAAGGGATACATAAATAAATATCTAATAATTTAAAAGAATGTATTGAAATAGTTTTTATTCAGTTAAGAATGGAGGGAACTGGAATAAGGAAATAATTTACCATTGGATATTCATAATTATAATGTTCTTGTTCCTTAACATAAAATCTGATGAAATATATATTTTCCTTTTAAAGAGATGAATGATGAGTATGCAAAGCCTGCTTTCATCATTCTGTATTCTTGTTTTTTACATTTTTTAATATGATACTTTGAAGAAAAATAAAAGGTCTGTTGTCTTAGGAATAGATTCTGAAGCAGGAAACCAAAAGCTAATATAGTGAGTAGTCCACATGTGAGATTATAATGATTTAGACTCTGCTAGTAGTCACCAAATGACAAGTGATTTGACTGAGGATATTCTTTAGCATTATGATTGACAGAATTTTCTGATAAGAACTGAGGGGAAAAAAATGACCTGTTTTTGTCTTGGGCAACACAATCAATCTGGAAAAGTTGAGGAAGAAACATTTGGGTAGGAGTTAACCAAGAGTTAACATTTTGGGTATTTAAATTAAAGTATCTATTAGGTCTCCAAGAAAATATTTCCAGAAGCCAATTGGGTATACAAGTTAGAGGTTAACAGAATGGTCAGGTCTGGAAATATCAATCAGGAAGTTAGCATAAAATGATATTTAAAGTTATGAGACTCAAACATGTCGCTTAAGGAGAGAATGAAGATGGAGAAAAAACTGTTTCCTATAACATAGTTACAGTGGCTGAAAGAGATCTGAAAAGAAGAGACAGCTGAGTGTATAAGAAATTGTGACCATTACATCAAGAAAAATGCTAGGAGAGTGTGAAGTTTAAAAAACAAATTAAGAGAAACTTTCACGAAGTGAAACAGATGGTACAAATTCTGTAGATAGGTGATTAATATGAGAACTGAGGGCTGAATTTTTAAAAAAATTAGGCAAAATGAGATGAGAATTATTTTTAAGGTGGAAATTATTATGCCCTATTTATATTGTAATGGGAATTACTCAGTAAAGAAGAATATATTTTTGATGGAGATAAAGAATAGCAAGTATATCAGAGCAAAAGCCTTGTATGTAGGGAATGTCAGTGGATCCAGTACACAGTGGAGGAACTTCCCTTGGCATAGTCTCATCCAGTGCAACAGGGAGGAAAGAAGAACATGTAGATTTTTCATATGCAGATTATAGTTAGATTTGAACATAGAAAGATGATTCCCTTCTCATCTGATTGCTCTTGCATTCTTGATGAAATAAGAAGCAAGATCACCAACTGAGAATGGGAAAGCAGAAGCGAGTAGTGAAAGGTCTGAGAAGAGATTGAATTTTTGATCACAGAAAGGGAAATTTACTTCTGAGCCATACTGACTCAATAAATAATGGTGGGGTAAATGGATTCCAGGAAAGCAAAATGTTCAGAGAAGAGCTTGAGAATCGAGTGAGAGTGAAGGGTGAAGGCAAATAGAGCAGTAGAGTGAAATAGTCTAGACATTCAGGGATTCAATGTCTGAGTGGGGCAGCTGACTTCAAAGGTTTGGGATTCTGCTCAAAGTTGAGGAAATGAGTATGCAAATCATGAACATGTAAATAGTGAGCATGTATATAAGTACTAGTGGTCGCTTAGTGGAAGGTGGCTATTAGTTTGAATTACGAATTGTTATTTTGAGGGGGCTCTTTGACAGGAAGTTATATACAACAGTGGGCATGTGGGAGAGGAATAGCAGGTTTACCCAGTAGATGTGGAATTTTAGGCCTCTCCTAAATCTTGTTATGGGATTAGGGTTCTATATTCAAATTGATAATGATACAGCTCTTGCTTTCTCAATGCTTATAGTCTAAATCTGGAGAAAGAAATAGCAACCCACTCTAGTATTCTGGCCTGGAGAATTCCATGGACAGAAGAGCCTGGTGGGCTACAGTCCATGGGGTCGCAAAGAGTCGGATATGACTGAGTGACTAATACACACACACACATAGTCTAAATCATAGTTCAGAACAATGTGACTGCTTAACCTAGACATAAACATTAAAAAATAGTAATTTCGACAATTACAATTTGTAATTTATGCAATTACAATGTCAAAATTTGTACAAAATCATCAATGTACAATTTGATTTGCTCCAAGTTAGGGATGGATGATTTTCATATCTAGTGGACTGCTTCATCCTTTAGCCCCCCTTTTTTTTCTTAATGTTTCACTGTAGACAGGCATTTTCTCTTGGAGACTTATCATCCCTTAAGGCAATTCACTAATTATTTAAGATAGAAATTAGGATAGAAAAAAGTACAAATTCTTTTCTGCTACCTAACAGTAGTCCTGTATCAAATCTCTCCTACTAGAAATGTGTTTAAGTGGATTATTCTAGCTCTTAGTAGAAATATTTCCAGATATAGAATCACATACTGTGAACTTTACTATTAGCAAAGATCACATAAATGAAAGAACAGCAAAATAGTTTCTGATTATTTATCACAGCTTCAGTCTAGAAACATACCACTCTACCTTTCAGTGCCTCCTTATGTTTCTACACGATACAGAAATACAAAATTTAAGTTCTACTTTATATTTCTAGGTGCAACTTGGCATTCAATACCATCTTTGTACTCTCTTTACTGAAGAGAAAAGTCATCTTTCTGTGGTTAGCTTGGGTACTAGGAAATGCAAGTTAATTTGAATGTTCCAGTGCAATAGTCTCTTGCAAACTACACTAGTCTTTGTTTGTGACTGTAACCATGATTTAACCAGCTTCAGTCCTTGCTCTGGAATAGGAAATGGCAACCCACTCCAGTGTTCTTGCCTGGAAAATTACATGGATGAAGAAGCTTGGCAAGATACAGTCCATGGGGTCCCAAAGAGTCAGACACAACTGCCTGTGACTGAGCAGGCAGGCAATCCTTGCTCTTTTTTGGCCTTATTTAATCTGGTTGTTTGTACTAATACAATATATCATAATCTTCCTCTGGGTCTTTTCTGATTTAGTCATGAAAAAACATTATGTATTTACTTTTATTTTCACACTACTTAGAGATCATCTTGTCAACTATAATGGTTCAACTTTATCTTTTGCTTTGTCTAGAAAATACCAACCTTAGAAATATCCACTTACATATGTCTGGTTCCAGTTCACTTCTCCAGGCATATCTCTCCTAACTTGAGCTCTCATTCACTAAAATCTGAATTCACTTCCTTTTTGTCAGGTCCTTGAATTCACCAGCATTTCTAGGATCTTTTTAGTTTTCTCCTCTTCCTCTACTATTTAATTAACACCCATTCTACAGGTATCCTTTCAGAGGTCAATTCTTTCATGACCTTTTGAACAGTTGCTTCTTCATACTCTTATTCCCCTGCTAGGCCTAATTAAGTGCTCCTTTCTATGCTCCTGAAGTCCTTCTCTATCACAGTGTTTGTGAAGCTATATTTTAATTGTTTGTTAAATAACTCTACTCTTCATTATACCGTCAGCTCCATGAGAACAAATTATATGCATTCTACTTATTATCACATCCTCCTGAACTATATATGCTTAATTAACATTCTGTAAATCAATATATCAGAGAAGGCAATGGCACCCCAGTCCAATACTCTTGCCTGGCAAATCCCATGGACGGAGGAGCCTGGTGGGCTGCAGTCCATGGGGTCGTGAAGAGTCAGACATGACTAAGAGACTTCACTTTCACTTTTCACTTTCATGCACTGGAGAAGGAAATGGCAACCCACTCCAGTGTTCTCGCCTGGAGAACCCCAGGGGTGGCGGAGCCTGGTGGGGTGCTGTCTATGGGGTCACACAAAGTTGGACACAACTGAAGTGACTGAGCAGCAGCAACAAATCAATATATATGCACTTTTTCTGACCCAAATTTTAGAAATATTTTAATTCACATTCTTAAAACAAATGCTTTCACATTTTTATTTGAATCCCAATCTCAGATAGTAAACACATATACCATCCAAAAATGGCATGGACAGTTATGAAATTATTTATTGAACATTTCCTTTTTCTGTGTTGTACAGATAAACTTTCTGCTATGTTTTAATGGCATGAATTTGAAGGCCAGCAATATATGGGAAGTGTTATTGGTCAGATTGCTAAGCTGGATTTAGTCAATTTTGTTTTATTTAACTGTAGTATAAAGAGTTTCAATTAGCACACTGGCAGCAATAAAATCCTTTGTCAATACATTATAGCAATATTCTAAGCATGAATGCATTTTAGGAGGGACACAAATCATTAGTAATGAAGTGGTCCTTTGACAGATTAAAAAAAAAAAAAAAAACTAAGCAGAATGAGCTTATTTTGCTTATCAAGAGGAGGCTGGAAATCAGTTGTACCATGAAGTAAGCTAAAGACTATAAAATGTCAGTAGTTTTCCCAAACTTTTCTGAATATAAAAGTTGGAACATATGTGATGAAATTCTCCTTCCTGAAACATCAACACTTTCAGTTCTAAGAAGTGGCAAATTAACAACATTATATAAATTTAATATTCGTTATTAATAGTAGTTTGATGCTCTTGGTTATTAGATGAGGTTATAAAGCAGAAAATTCAATTGATAAAGTGGTTTACCCAATGTGCCATAGCATGTGAATGACAGAAATGCACCTAGTAGCCAAATATCTTGACTGATAATGATTTATATCTAAATAGAGTCCATGTCTGGATTATTTAGTCTAGAAATAAATGTTTCAGATAACCAAATGAAAGGTTACAAAATTAGCCTCCTCCCTTTTACATGCTTCATCCCTTCCTGCACAAACACGTGAATCCAGACCTTTGTTTTTTTATATAAACTGCAATTGGGACCATCTAGACATCAATAACAGACTATGCTATACTGAATGGAAACAGAATAGACCATTAAGTAAAACTGTCATAACATGAAAACTGTTCTCTTGCAGAGAGATAAGAATTATTGCATGCTAATCTCATGGTAGAATATAAAACATTTGTAATTAAAATTCTTTGAGTCAATAAAAACCTTGGATTACATATTTCCAAGGAGACAGTGCTGCTTGTTTCACTATTAATGATACACACGGAGGGATTTAAACAAATGGAGAGTAAAGTACAAAGAAGGAGAGGTGCTGACACAACAGTTATCATGACTGGAAAATCAGCCAGTGTTTTATTATTTCAATTTAAATCATGATATTAGAGTACATGAAAATAGCCCCCTCTAATAATAAGTTGGACATCATGAGATGCTACAAGCTTATTTAAAAAGTTAATTTTGTTAGCAATTATTATAATTTAAAACTAAAGGTAAGCTTTAATATAGCCTGCATGCGAATCATTATAAAATCTGGATTATTTTGAATTAATGAGATTTTACTGTAATAAGAAAGAATTTAAAGTCCTTGTCTTTTATTGTTGTATTTTCTTAGCTTAATCCTTTCTTAATTTTCTATTCACTCACCTAAGAATCAAATTTATACTATAATTTTTCCAACCATGTAAACATCAGATTTATGTTAGATATTTCCTCTCTAAACCCTAGAGGGTTGAAATATAAATGAGGATTCACTTATTTCTGACTGTTAGTTATTCTCATTAACAGTGAGTTGTAAAAAGGAAGCAGGGATTTAACTACAGGGGGAACACAGGGTGTAGGGGATTGCTTAGTTTCATTTTGCTATATCTATCACTTAGTCTTTCAAAAGTCTTTTTTGGCTTGTCACTTTAATTTAATAAAATTAAACTTAATTTTTTAAGTCATTTAAATTGTATTTTGAGACTTGAGAATGTCGGTCTAACTTAAGGCAATTTTAGATTCTTTGAATCTTAAAAAAATAAAAAATAAAGGATCGATGCCTTAATATTGTGAAGGACCAAGTCACAGTTTGGCAATCTACAGGCAGGGAGCTTTCCACTCAATCATTACATCGCTTTATATTTCTTTTAAGATATAATTGGTATAATAATGATTTTAGAATTTTTAAGGATTAAATGAGATGATGCAGATAAAGAATTAATGCAATGACTGGCACAGAGTAAGTACTGAACAAACTTAGCTGTTAATAATTTTTTCTACCATTACTTAATTTTTGAGAATTCCTGGCTGAAATATTAATTTTTGAAAATTTATTAGAGTTTCAAAAATGTGTCAAATGAAAAAAGCCTTCTTTGAGTGAAGATGATACTTTTAGCAAACCCCCATCCCTCTGAGTCTCATTAAATAGAATGAAATAAGAACAAAACAAAAGAATCAAACTTCACATTCAAAGAGAAAAGATATGATCAAAATTTAAACTCCTGGTCACGAAGAGTTTCTACCCAACAGGGAAACTGGTATAAAGCATGAAATTGATATGAAGTTCCTCAAAACCAGGAAGAATATATTGACTCAGTTAAAAAAAAAAAAAAGTTAAACCTTGAAATGCCAATAAAAATGACAGGTAGTCAGAGTGATAATATCTAGGTTGGGTAAGTCATTCTCTGATTGGGAAGTGCCCTGGGGTCTTCCCCATTCAAACTTTCAGAATAACCAGAGAGATGGTTCTAGGAAAGAGGAAAGCTACTCACCAACAATGCCTTTAGTTTCTACCAAAAAGTCTACAAAGTGAAGGAGCTAGAGAAGAATGAAACAGGGAGAGGAAGAAGGGAGCGTAGCACCAGGATACTAAGACTAAAAGGTTATGTTGTCAGTCTATGATGGCTTTTTACTAAGGGAGTTTATGAGATGAGTAGCTGAAACGAACACTTGAGTAAACCATTCACATTGCCTTCTGGCATAATGCAGCAACCATACTTCAACAAATAGCTGACTCAACTTAACTGTAGGGTATAACTAGAAAGGACAAGGTTTGGAACTTGTGTATACATATGGTTATAGCCATCTAAATGCAGAGTTCCAAAGAATAGAAAAGAGAGATAAGAAAGCCTGCCTAAGTGATCAATGCAAAGAAATAGAGGAAAACAATAGAATGGGAAAGACTAGTGATCTCATCAAGAAAATTAGAGGTACAAAGGGAACATTTTGTTAGGTAATTAGCACAGGAAAAAGAAGTCCAAAATGGCGGTGACTAAAAGACAAAGAAGGGAAAAGCCTGCAAAAATAGAACAAAGAAGGGTCCCAGGACAGGAGTGAAGGCATCAGGTAAAATGAACACACTCCTGGCTAACTCACTTTACATAGGGCATGCTCAGGGAGAGGACAAAAAGCATATAAAAAGAGGAATCAAAATTGAGCCTGGGGCTTCTCTTCTCTTTGCATCTTTTAGGTTGACCTCCCCTCATGCCTTGAGGATGTATTTTCCTTTGCTTCCTAAATAAAAGTGAGCTGTAACACTGGTCCATCCTTCGCTTCAAATTTTAGCTGTGGTGAGACAGAAGTGAGGAAATTATGCACTCGCCTGAAAATTTCGTGCAAAGATAGGCACAATTAAGAATGGAAATATTTGGACCTAAAGGAAGCAGAAGATATTAAGAAGAGGGGGCAAAAATACACAGAAGAACTACACAAAAAAATCTCAATGACCCAGATAACCATGATGGCGTGATCACTCACTTAGAGCCAGACATCCCTGAGTGCAAAGTCAAGTGGCTCTTAGGAAGCATCACTATGAACAAAGCTAGTGGAGGTGATGGAATTCAAATTGAGCTATTTCAAATCCTAAAAGATGATTCTGTTTAAGTGCTGCACTCAATATGCCAGCAAATTTGAAAGACTCAGCATTGGCCAACAGGACTAGAAAAGTTCAGTTTTCACTACAATCCTAAAGAAAGGCAATGCCAAAGAAAATTCAAACTACTGCACAATTGCACTCATGTCATATGCTAGCAAAGTAATGCTCAAAATTCTCCAAGTCAGGCTTCAAAAATATGTGAACCAAGAACTTCCAGATGTTCAAGCTGGATTTAGAAAAGGGAGAAGAATCAGAGATCAAATTTCCAACACCCATTGGATCATAGAAAAAATAAGAGAATTCCAGAAAAACATCTACTTCTGCTTCATTGACTATATTAAAACCATTGACTGTGTGGATCACAATAAACTATGGAAAATGCTTAAAGACGTGGGAATACCAAACCACCTCATCTGCCTCCTGAGAAATCTGTATGAAGGTCAAGAAGCAACAGAATCAGACATGGAACAACAGACTGGGTCCAAATTGGGAAAGGAGTGCATCAAAGCCATATATTGTCACCCTGCTTATTAAAATTATATTCAGAGTACATCATGCGAAATGCTGGGCTGGATGAAGCACAAGCTGGAATCAAGATTGCCAGGAGGAATGTCAATAACCTCAGATATGCAGATGACACCACCCTAATGGCAGAAAGTGAAGAGGAACTAAAGAGCCTCTTGATGAAAGTTAAAGAGGAAAGTGAAAAAGGTGGCTTAAAACCCAACATTCAAAAATGAAGATCATGGCACCTGGTCCCTTTACTTCTTGGCAAATAGATGAAGAAACAATGGAAACAGTGACAGACTTTACTTTCTTGGGCTCCAAAATCTCTGCAGATGATGACTGAAGTCATGTAATTAAAATATTCTTATTCCTGGAAGAAAAGCTATCACCAACCTAGACAGCATATTAAAAAGCAGAAACATTACTTTGCCAACAAATGTCCATCTATTCAAAACTATGGTTTTTCTAGTAGTCATGTAAGGATGTGAGAATTGGACCATAAAGAAGGCTGAGCACTGAAGAATTGATGCTTTTGAGCTGTGGTGTTGGAGAAGACTCTTGAGAGTCCCTTGGACTGCAAGAAGATCCAACCAGTCAATCCTAAAGGAAATCAGTCCTGAATATTCATTGGAAGGAATGATGCTGAATTTGAATCTCCAATACTTTGGTCACTTAACAAGAATAACTTAAACATTGGAAAAGACCCTGGTGCTGGGAAAGATTGAAGGCATGAGGAGAAGGGGATGACAGAGGATGAGATGGTTGGATCACATCACTGACTCAATGGACATGAGTTTGAGCAAACTCCAGGAGTTGGTGATGGACAAGGAAGCCTGGCATGCTGCAGTCCATGGGGTCTCAGAGTCAGACACAATTGAGTGACTGAATTGAACTGATACATATGGATAGATAAGGGGAAAAGCACAGTAAATAAAAAACAAGTGAATATCTGATGTAATATGGCAAAGCACAGAGAAAAATTCTTAATACTTTCAAGTAGATAAACAATACACGTTTCCAATGGCAAAGGCAGTTTGTATGTCAGCATATATACTGCAGCCTCATTTTTAAATGATAGTTTAACTGTGTATAGAATTATACATTGAGAAGATTTGCAGTAGATTTTTAGTTTACTTATTGCTTCCCTGGGATAGTGGATGTTGTATTTTCTAGCTCAATCAACAAGATAGGAGGCCCTTTGTGATGCCAGTTTTAGGCAGAAAGTTAAGCTCCAGCTTGTGACATGCAAAAGTTAGACATACCAGCTGCCCCGTGTGGACATTTCAATACTCACATCCAGGTTTTTCCTTGTTTGTTTATTGAAGTACAGTTGATTTACAGTGCGGTGCCAATCTATGCTGAACAGAAAAGTGACTCAGTTTTGCACATATATGCATTCTTTCTTTAAATATCCCTTTCCATTATGCTTTATGCCAGGAGATTGTGTATAGTTTCTTGTGCTATTCAGTAGGACAGTGGTGTTAATCTATTTTAAATGTCATAATTTGCATCCACCAACACCAAATTTCTACTCCATCCCTCTCTCTTGGAAACTACAAGTCTGATCTCTGTAAGTCTGTTTGCATTTTGTAGATAGGTTCATTTGTGCTGTATTTTAAATTCCACATATAAGTGATATCATATGGTATTTACCTTTCCTTATCTGACTAACCAGTTATTTGATGATCTCTAGTTACATTAGCACCCAGTTTTAAGATTATTGGACTGAGTATCATGTGAAACATATTTTAGTGAATACTACTCACAGCTTTATCTTTGTATTGCTTCTGGAACTTGGGAATTTCAGTTTCTTACTAATTTTTGTCTATTTATTATGTTTCTAGGATTTCTGTTCATTTTGAAAAGAACTAGTCCACCACATTGCATAGAAGCCTGTCAATCTACCTTTTGAATTCTCTCCCTTTGCCTTCACAAAGAGCAAAATTTCAAAGTTTTTCTTACACCTTACTAGTTTCTTTTTCTCAGTCTCTTTCTAATTAATGATTAAATGTTGACATTGTTTTAAATTGGTCCTATTTTTTTTTTTCTTCTGGGTTATTCTGCTGTTATGGCTGTATCTTTTTTTCTACACAGACACATGGGAATGTTATTATATTGGTTTTTCAGATTGTATTCTCTTAAAGGCTATGACTATTCTTGGAGGTTCCTTGCTACCTGGAGAGAGGTTGGTGTCTCTAAGAGAGGAGGAATAGAGCCTTAATGGTGCATGTTTGGTGATCATCCAAGCTCTCTCTTTGTTCAATTATATCTCCTTGTAGATATTACAGCTTCTACCTAAAGTATGTTTCAGCAATTTTATTTTTCTTCATATTTTAGTGTATATCATGCTGCTATAAGAAAAGGTATGTTCTCATTGTAAAAAGAAAAAAATGAAAAAAAAAACAGAAAAATATTTTAAAATAATATACATAAAATGAATAAATACACAAATCAGTTCAGTTCAGTTGCTCAGTCATATCTGACTCTTTGTGAGCCCATGAACTACAGCATGCTAAGCTTCCCTGTACATCACCAACTCCTAGAGTATGCTCAAACTCATGTCCTTTGAGTCAGTGATGCCTTCCAAACATCTGTCATGTATCATCCCCTTCTCCTCCTGCTTTCAATCTTTTCCAGCATCAGGGTCTTCTCTAATGAGTCACCTCTTCACATCAGATGCAAAAGTATTGGAGCTTCAGCTTCATTGGTTCTTCCAGTGAATGTTCAGGATTAATTTCCTTCAGGATTGGCTGGTTTAATCTCCTTGCAGTCCAAGGGGCTCTCAAGAGTCTTCTCCAACAACACAGCTCAAAAGCATCGATTGGTAAGTGCTCAGCTCCCTCTATGGCCCAACTCTCACATCCATGCATGACTACTGGGAAAACCACAGCTTTCACTAGACAGATTTTATGGCCAAAGTAATGTCTCTCCTTTTTAATATGCTGTGTAGGTTTATCATAGCTTTTCTTCCAAGCAGCAAGCTTCATTTAATTTCATGGCTTTAATCACCATCTGCAGTGATTTTGGAGCCCCCCAAAATAGTCTGTCACTGTTTCCATTATTTCCCCATCTATTTGCCATGAAGTGATGGGACAAGATGCCATGATCTTCATTTTTTGAGGGTAGAGTTTTAAGCCAGATTTTTTACTCTTCTCTTTCACTTTCATCAAGAGGCTCTTTAGTTACTCTTTGCTTTCTACCATAAGGGCAGTGTCATCTGCATGTCTGAGATTACTGATATTTCTCCTGCAGTTTTGGTTTTAGCTTGTGTTTCATCTAGCTCAGTATTTCACCTGATGTACTCTGCATACAAGTTAAATAAGCAAGGTGACAATAAACAGCCTTGATGTACTCCTTTCTCAATTTAGAACCAGTCCATTGTTCCATGTTTGGTTCTAACTGCTGCTTCTAGACCTGCATGCAGGTTTCTCATGAGGCAAGTAAGGTGGTCAGGTATTCCCATCTTTTTAAGAATTTTCCACAGTTTTTTGTGGTCCACACTGTCACAGGTTTTAGTGTAGTTGGTGAAGTAGAAGAGGATGTTTTTCTCGAATTCACTTTCTTTTTCAATGATCCAAAGGTTGTTGGCAATTCGATATCTGGTTCCTCTGCCTTTTCTAAATCCAGCTTCAACACTAGGAAGTTTTGAGTTTAAATACTGTTGAAGTCTGGCTTGGAAAATTTTGAGAATTACTTTGCTAGCATGTGAAATGAGTGCAATTGTGTGGTAGTTTGAACATTGCCAGGGTCCAGCCCCTGCAGGCTCCAGGGGTACCCTCAGGAGAGACAGCATCAGTGAATGAATGAATGAGAGAGGAAAGAATAGAAGTTGATATTCCTTGGTTTACACAGAAAGCCAATAAAGCCCCAGACAAGGGACTTGCTCTGTTCACGGAGGCCGCAGGCGCCCTCTTGCCAGAGTGAAGACACAGAGCACCTTCTCGATCAGGTCTTAGAGCTCAGGCAGGAAAGTGAACGCAGACAGCCTCTGTGCTCCAAGGGATCAGCCTGAAAAAGAGAGGGAGGGAGAGGGAGAAAGGGAGAGAGAGAGAAAGAAAGAATGATTGACACAGGGTGACCAAGCTTTGGTGAGTGAGGTCTGTAACTTTATTTTCAAAAGGAACTTTTATACCTTGACTTGTACGTAGAGGGAAATGAAGGATGCAAGGTCATACACAGTCAGCCCAAACATTACATCTGTTTTGTCTTTATTGAAACCAGGATTTTTTTCTGCATACCTTTCCCATAAACAATGTTGTGTACATTATCTTCTGGCCTTGGAGGCCTGTGAACATTTTATGACCCTCTTTGGATAAAGGCTGCTCAACCAGAAAACTTATTTTCCCTTGAAATGTTTTTTTCTTTATATTTCTAATCTATGTCAGCCTCAGAAAGTATTAAACAGAGTTACATTCTCACGGAGCAAAGGTGCAGTGAGTTACAACAAAGAAAGAACCAATTAGCTCAAAAGTCTTATGTTGTTAATTCCAAGGCTATTACTTGTTTTTCTTACATTCCAAATATGTTAACTAATGCACTCTCAGGTGCACAGTGGATAAGGGATATGGGAACTTGGCAGCAAGCATTGGCTCAAGTAGTGAAATCCTACACCAGCACTACTCTAATAGTTTTTAACTCTTTGAAAGGTTCTATATTTTTAGAATGTTTTAGGCTTCCTGTGTCTCTCACAGTTGGGAGGCTGTGAACAATCACATGCATAGCTGCAAGAGTCTAGATAAACCTGTCAGGCAAGCTAGAATGTTAACAAGGGGGTTTGAATTGAAATACTCCTATCATGTGCAGGAGACTTATTAACTAAAGCCCTAAGTTGACTTTTTTTCAGAGAAAAGTGGTCGGGGCCAGTAGCCCCCTGTTAATGTCAGAAGAGTTGGTGAAAGGCACAAAATAGTAAGACAGACAGATTCTTGTTTCGGGATAGATGCTTGAGCAGGTCCAGGGAGTCCCTCGAGTCCTGATCCACCTTGCTCGTTAGGTCTCTTCCACATGACCTTGTCATGGGTGGGATCTCCCGTGCTGGCTCCCAGCAGAACATTCTTTGACATTCCCCTTTTTTGGTATTGGAATAAAAACTAACCTTTTCCAGTCCTGTGGCCAAGGCTGAGTTTTCCATATTTGCTGGCATATTGAGTGCAACACTTAAACGGTGTCATGTTTTAGAATTTGAAACAACTCAGCTGGAATTCCATCACTTGCACTAGCTTTGCTTGTAGTGATGCTTCCTAAGGCCCAATTGGCTTCACTCCAACATTTCTGGCTCTAGGTGAGTGATCTCACCATTATGGTTATCTGGTTCATTAAGATCTTTTTTGTAGCTCTTGTGTATTCTTGCCACCTATTCTTAATATCTTCTGCTTCTGTTAGGTCCAAACTCTTTCTGTCCTTTTTTGTGCCCATCTTTGCATAAAACATTCCCTTGATATCTCTAATTTCCTTGAGGAGATCTCTAGTCTTTCCCATTCTATTGTTTTCCTCTACTTCTTTGCACTGATCACTGAGGAAGACTTTCTTATCTCTCCTTGCTATTCTTTGGAACTCTCCATTCAAATGGGTATATTTTTCTTTTCTTCCTTTGTGTTTCACTTCTCTTCTTCTCTCAGCTATTTATAAGGCCTCCTCAGATAGCCATTTTGCCTTTTTGCATTTCTTTTTCTTGGGGATCATCTTGATCACTGCCTCCTGTACATTGTCATGAACCGCTGTCCATAGTTCTTCAGGCACTCTATCAGATCTCATCCCTTTAATCTATTTGTCACTTCCACTGTGTAATGTAAGGGATTAGATTTAGCTCATACTTGAATAGCCTAGTGGTTTCCCTACTTTCTTCAATTTAAATCTTAATTTTGTAATAAGGAGTTCATGATCTGCGCTACGTCTGCTCCCAGTCTTGTTTTTGCTGACTGTATAGATAACTACATTTAATTCATGGTATTATTATGTGATTTTTACATGCTTTTTAATTTTAAATTTATTAATTTCTAGAGTCTCAATTAATAAAATAAATCAGTACCAAAATTAAACAATATTTGATTTTATTTTATTCACTCTGCTTTGAGAATAGTTGAATTTTCTCTCTTGTGCATTTTTATGGAGTCATGACTTTGGGTTCCCCTTATGACTCAGTAATAAAGAATCCACCTGCAATGTGGGAGATTTGTTCTATTCCTGGATTGAGAAGACCCCCTGGAGGAGGGAATGGCTACCCACTCTAGTATTCTGGCCTTGGAAATTCCATAGACTGTATAGTCCATGGAGCCACGAAGAGTCAGACTTGACTGGGCAACTTTCACTTTTGCTTTCATGGAATCATGACACCTTATAGGATTTATATATTTAATCAGGCTGAACAACAACAACCATCCCAGTTAAGAAGTGTGGTAGAAAGTTATTATAATGGTTCCCAAGGAATCATGTCTCCCTGTGTCCACTCTGCAGTTCATAAATGAGAAGCCAACATTGGGAAGAAGCTAGGACCACAGTCCCAGAAACATGAGGAAGACTAGTTTGGACTTCCTCTCCCAGCTGACCATAGCTACGTGAATGAGACCAGATAAGATAATTAGAAAAACCACCCAGTCAGCTATCAGAATTATGAGATATAAAGTCATATTTAAAACCACTATATTGAGGATTATTTGTAATGTGGCAATGCACAGGTGATGCAAAATGCTTGGATTTAATTCTAAGAGTAATGGGGGGGGGCACAGAGACAAAAGAAATATCGCATGATCAGATTTTATGGAAGATCAGATGGAAAAAATTATCAGCTGCAGAATAAATTTTGGATCAGAGAGTTGTATTTTAAGCCAAGAGAATAAAGAGTACACAAAATAGATCATTCATAATGAAGGTCATAAAAATTTAGTATTTAATCTGTGGGCAGTAAGACTACCTGTCAAATTAGACAAAACAATCCAAAAGGAAGATGTTATGGTATCAAGGAAACCAAGGGAGAATGGTAATTTTTTAGGAATAAACCATTTTCAGTAATATTAAATTATACTGAGAAGCTGGGACTGTATGCCATCAACTGAAATAGAAACTAGTGTTTAAATTTTCTCATTTAGTAATATTTGGGTAGCATCATATGGAAAGAATCTTTCAATAACTTCCTCTAATACTACAGATCTTACTGCCTGCATTTTTTATGAAGGAAACAAACAGCAGTGTTCAATTGGCTTTAATATTTGAAAAATGTATGTCTAAAACGAAAAGATTACCAGATTTTGAAAACATAAAAATTCATATTACATGCATTTAGAATAATATAATTATTTAAAAAATGGCCTTCACTGACTTATTGGTTCATCATAAATACAATGGAAATCACACAGATAACAGATTAAAGTTGTTACACTTCACTTGCATAGCCTCCTCACTACTTAAACTCCATGATTCTCAAGATGAGAATTCAACCATTTAAAACTGCTTTTCATTGGTTCTTGACATTGGTCATTTTAATTTTGAATTCTTCAATGCTTTCTAAAGGAAAGACTCTAATATTGTGCACAAAGTTCTCTGAGAGAATGATATTCTAAGAAAAGATTGCATCCACAAACACAAATAATGAATACTCCAAATTTCTGTTATCCTTAATCTACAGTAGAACAATAGGTTTACTTGTAAGACCCTTGACACTAAGAGATATTTGGGAAAGATTTTTAATCTCTTTCAAAGACTTAGTTCCTCAAGGCTTTCCTTTAGTTTATATTCCAGAGAAACTCCCGATTGAATTGTCAAAGTAAACATTTAGTAAATGAACACACTAGCACTTAAAATTAATTAAGCCTCTGTGCAACATCCATATACTTGTCTCTGATTTTCATTTGAGCAAAGTGGCTTAAGGCAGTGTTCTCCAAGTCATTATTCTTAAAGTAGTAATAAACAAGTCCTTGCATCCTCACAGCAGCCTTTTCGAGGCAAGACATTGTCTGTCTTTTCAGCCACCATGAGTAATAAAGGATAGGAATTGGGAGCACTGGGCAGGCACTCATGCAGCTACCTACTCATCAACAACCTGCATGTTCAGAAAAAAAAATAATAATAGTAATAATAATTCCCAAGGTTCTTTCCAAGACACAGGAAATAAAAAGGAGAAAAAAACAGTTTCAAAACTGCCAAAAGAAAGTAACAAGGATCAGATACACCTTCCTACTGGAAACCACTAAGAAACTGGATAAAATACATAAAATAATTATTTCAAGACATTGGATATCAGGCAATAAAGGACAGATTCTTGAGAAATAGAAACAAACAAGTCCTGATGATATATTCATATGTCAAGATAAATCAAATTTATAAATGTGCAGTTTATTGTATATCAATTATATCCTAGTAAAGTGATCTAAAAAACTACTATTCTGAAAAATATTTATGTTAATTGGTGGCTTCTCCAAATTACGTCCAGGTATTCATCTTCTTAAATTACCAGGACTCTAGGAAACACCAGAAAGAATAGAGAGAAAGAACTAAGAAATGCAAACTTAAGTTGTAGTAGTAATTAAATTTTATCTTGGAAACTGGAAAACAACAGACGGTAAATAGTCTATGCTCACATATGAAATTGTTTATGAATACCATGGTAGATATTTAGAAAAGCACTATGGCTCTCCTAAGAGTTTTGTATTTCTCTCAAAGGCCCTTATGAAAATTCTAGAGGAAATTTGAGTAAAGTAAATCTTGTGAGGGGAATAAATGAAATGGTGTCTCATTCTTTTCAGCTTTATGATTTTTACTGTCCAATTACGTTAAATCATTGCAAAAGGCTGCACATTGAAGAGAGATGAAGTTACATTCATCTGATAAGAATCCAAAGAAGAAAATGATAACAGAATGAGAAAGATATACACATGGCTCTTAATTTTTTTTCTGAACAAATCTTTTAAAAAAATAAAATAAAATAGATGGATATCTTTGTTCCTATATTTTTACAGCTATCTCCATCTCTAATCTCTGATTTGAGGCTAAGAGATCATTTTAGTCTCAGAAATTGAACAAAGTAATTTTTTTTTTAATTTTGAGCTTATGGAAAGTTATGACATTAAAAAAAAAAAAGTCCCTAGCAATGATGAACAAATATTTTTGTCAGTATTTTATTATTCTTGTTTGCAGTTGTGGTGAGGCAGTTAATTTATCTCAAAATACTCCAACAGTGCATAAAGTTCTGAAGAAAGAGACACATTCAGTTCAGTTCAGTTCAATCGCTCGGTCGTGTCTGACTCTTTGAGACGCCATGGATCGCAGCATGCCAGGCCTCCCTGTCCATCACCAACTCCTGGAGTTCACTCAGACTCAGGTCCATCGAGTCAGTGATGCCATGCAGCCATCTCATCCTCTGTCGTCCCCTTCTCCTCCTGCCCCCAATCCCTCCCAGCATCAGAGTCTTTTCCAATGAGTCAACTTTTCACATGAGGTGGCCAAAGTACTGGAGTTTCAGCTTTAGCATCATTCCTCCAAAGAACACCCAGGGCTGATCTCCTTCAGAATGGACTGGTTGGATCTCCTTGCAGTCCAAGGGACTCTCAAGAGTCTTCTCCAACACCACAGTTCAAAAGCATCAATGCTTCAGTTCTCAGCCTTCTTCACAGTCCAACTCTAGGAAAGATTAAAAATATGGAACTAGAAGGCTAACAGGAGCCTCAAGAAGTTTTCAAATATCTGATTAGTTTTCATTTGTCTTAACCAAGGATAAAATAGAAAACAGGGCTAAGTAAAACTACATAAAAAAATTATACAAAGGGCAATTTTCTGGCTCTCAGAATTATCTTATGAATTGTATTCCTGAGGCAAGGATGTTTGGGATAGAATTGTATTTTCCTGAGCTATTTTCAGTGTGTATATTCAGAAGGTTTTGAAGAGGATAATTCCTCCTCCATTGTTATGTGAAAGTCAGTTAAAATCCATTTATACTCATAGCTCACTGTGTGACAATTTCTGCTTTTTTCTAAGAAGAGGATTGAGAGGATTGTATAGATGAGGTTAAGAACAAGAGTACCAAGGAGAAAAAAATAACTTCCTTGGTTTCTAGGGATTTCCAGCTCTTGCTTCCTTACAAGCCCTGTGATAATGTCCTGCCATGTATACCACTAGTTAATCACATGTTTACTTAACCTGGTTTCAATAGCTTCATGCTGTTTGCAACCAACAATCTTGAGTCACTGGAGAAATTCACCAGAATTGCTCCTTTTTACAAAGCACTGTCCAGGCAAAATCTCTCAGCTGCTCACATCCCTGGAACCCAAAAATGCAAATTAAAAAAATATTTAACTCTCTGGAACTGATTTATTCATAGACCAGCTTTAGAAAAATGGAGCATTTGATTGAAGCTATATTGATGGTTCATCTATTTCTTTGCATTGATTGCTGAGGAAGGCTTTTTTATCTCTTCTTGCTATTCTTTGGAACTCTGCATTCAGATGCTTATGTCTTTCCTTTTCTCCTTTGCTTTTCACTTCTCTTCTTTCACAGCTATTTGTAAAGCCTTCTCAGACAGCCATTTTGCTTTTTTGCATTTCTTTTCCATGGGGATGGTCTTGATCCCTGTCTCCTGTACAATGTCACCAACCTCATTCCATAGTTCATCAGGCACTCTATCTATCAGATCTAGGCCCTTAAATCTATTTCTCACTTCCACTGTATAATCATAAGGGATTTGATTTAGGTCGTACCCGAATGGTCTAGCGGTTTTCCTACTTTCTTCAATTTAAGTCTGAATTTGGTAATAAGGAGTTCATGACCTGAGCCAAAGTCAGCTCCTGGTCTTGTTTTCGCTGACTGTATACAGCTTCTCCATCTTTGGCTGCAAAGAATATAATCAATCTGATTTCGGTGTTGACCACCTGGTGATGTCCATGTGTAGAGTCTTCTCTTGTGTTGTTGGAAAAGGGTGTTTGCTATGACCAGTGCATTTTCTTGGCAAAACTCTATTAGTCTTTGCCTTGCTTCATTCCATATTCCAAGGCCAAATTTGCCTGTTACTACAGGTGTTTCTTGACTTTCTACTTTTGCATTCCAGTCCCCTACAATGAAAAGGACATCTTTTTTGGGTGTTAGTTCTAAAAGGTCTTGTAGGTCTTCACAGAACCGTTCAACTTCAGCTGCTTCAGCGTTACTGGTTGGGGCATAGACTTGGATTACTGTGATATTGAATGGTTTGCCTTGGAAAAGAATAGAGATCATTCTGTCGTTTTTGAGATTGCATCCAAGTACTGCATTTCAGACTCTTTTGTTGATCATGATGGTTACTCCATTTCTTCTGAGGGATTCCTGCCTGCAGTTGTAGATATAATGGTCATCTGAGTTAAATTCACCCATTCCAGTCCATTTTAGTTCACTGATTCCTAGAATGTCGACATTCACTCTTACCATCTCTTGTTTGACCACTTCCAATTTGCCTTGATTCATGAACCTGACATTCCAGGTTCCTATGCAATATTGCTCTTTACAGTATCAGATCTTGCTTCTATCACCAGTCACATCTACAACTGGGTATTGTTTTTGCTTTGGCTCTATCCCTTCATTTTTTCTGGAGTTATTTCTCCACTGATCTCCAGTAGCATATTGGGCACCTAATGACCTGGGGAGTTCCTCTTTTGGTATCCTATCATTTTGCCTTTTCCTACTGTTCATGGGGTTCTCAAGGCAAGAATACTGAGGTGGCTTGCCATTCCCTTCTCCATGTTATGGCTATACAATGGTTATGTTATGGCTGATTGTGTGCCTCAGTCCACGGGGTCACAAAGAGTCAGACACAAGTGAGTGACTAAGCATAGCATATGGCTGCTGCTTTGGCTGCTGTGTAAGCCAGGAGAGAGGCTGCATTATGGCTGCCATGCCAGTTAGGAGAGAATAAACATGTCTTCAGTTCCTATGGCTTCCAATGTCTTCTTCCAGCCTCTAAGCTTGAGCCTTGCCTACCCTAAGTTTAGCAAAAGCATGGTCAAGTCATTAGATTGCATTTCAGGGTCAGTGTACAATGCCTTCACACATAAAATTGCTATTTACAAATAAGACAGATATATTTTTGTATATATCCTGTTAATGTTTATATAAGTAAGAGCTTTAATACTGTTTACATCTAGGGGTGAAATATAGGTGGGTAAGGCCGGGAGGAGCAACCTGAGGAGCGGTGGCTGCCCAGGCACAGGAAGGCCTAGAGGCCTTCTTATCCCACGTTGAAGGTCAGGAATGGCAGCAGTAAGGAGACACCATTCGTCCAAAGGTAAGGAGCAGCGGCTGTGCCTTGCTGGAGCAGCTGTGAAGAGATACCCCACGCCCAAGGTAAGAGAAACCCAAGTAAGATGGTAGGTGTTGCAAGAGGGCATCAGAGGGCTTGTGTCTCACTTGTGTCTGACTCTTTGTGACCCCATGGACTGTAGTACACCATCAGCCATAACATAACCATTGTATAGCCATAACATAATCTCACATAACATAACCATGATGCTGCTGCAATGTAGCCCCAATGCAGCAATAGCCAGGGAATTTTAGCTGTAGCTTACATACATTTAAATATTTACAGAACAAAAGTAGCCTATATTCAGGTGAGGACCTCGTGACACATATGTGCAGTGCTGTAAGTGATCTCAGCTGTCACATAACCGTGCAAAGTCTCTGTTTACAGAACATGGGGCAAGAGAGCCTGACTGGTGCCATCTTAGCTAATTTTCTCTTTTCCTACAGGTATAATGAACTCACATATTCATATGAGAGCAGACATACACTTTCTTTACTCATTTTTAAAAATGTTAAGTCCACAAAACTCTCAAGAATAATACATTGAAGAGCTATATGCCCTTCATCTAAACTACAGATTGCTAATATTATTATTTTGCGAATCAGCTGAAGTAACTGGCAGGTATCATTGCCCTTCATCTCTGAAACTTAGAACAAGGAGGGAAATTAAAAGAGCATGTGGAAGAAAAATATCATGTTGTTATCTTTTTAACCTTGTGTTAGGTCCAAATTTACTGAACCAAATAGTGTGATCAAATCAAATTTAACATTGAGAAATAATATTATCTAACATAATTCATATTCAAATTTTACATAGAAAAGCGATAGATTTTTTTTTTCTCTTTCTGGCCCAGGATACAAACCAGGGCCATAAATTGCATTTATTTTTTATGTCTTTTGACTTCCCTGATGGCTCAGTTGGTAAAGCATTTGCCTACAATGTGGAAGACCTGGGTTCAATCCCAGGGTCAGGAAGATCTCCTGGAAAAGGAAATGGCAACCCACTTCAGTATTCTTGACTGGAAAATCCCATGAATGGAGGAACCTGGTAGGCTACATTCCTGGGATAGGACACGACTGAGTCACTTCACTTTAACTTTCAATTTCACTTTCACGTTATGTCTTTTAAGTCTTCCTCTGTCTCGAACAGTTTCTTTATTTTTCTTGAGTCTTTGTTTTTTGAGAAAACAGGCCAAATATTAATGAAAATGTCTCTTTTAGTTTGAAATTGTCTGATTATTTTATCAAGATCAGATTCATGTCAAGAATATTTGATAGGAATACCACAAAAATGACATTGTGTCTTCCTTTCAGCATCAGATTGCCTTCATTTTGTCTCATTATTGGTCACTAAATCATTGATCACTTGGTTAACATGCACCAGATTTTGACACTGTGAAGACGCTTTTCTCTGTTTTCACTTAGTACCTAAGCTATGGGGAAATATTTTGAGACTGTGTAACCATCCTTTTAACCTAGTGGTTTTAACATCCATTGCCTAAATCAATTTATTACCATAGAGATAGTTTTCTTTTAATCTTGATGTACTTTTACCCTCCATGAACTTTTCCAGAAGCAAATATTTCCCAAGACTGAAACCTCTGGTCTCTTACAAAACCTTTTCACCTTCCTTTTGATTTCTCCAGGGCTCAGATGTGGTCTCAATATTTCCCCTATTTTTTTCCATTCCTACTGCTCGGTGCTAGCCTTCGTTTTCCTCCTCACTGAGTTTCTGCAGGATATTGAGTTCTTACAGTGTCTTCATAGTTGACTCTAAGGATATGAATTGTGCATTTCACTACTTGCACATAAACTCAGTTTTGTCATTTTTTGTTTCCAAATAGGTCTGAGGCTTGGATGGTTTACTTTACTATCTAGAGGAGGATGTATGGAAATGTTCTTGTTTAAATAACTGCAATTTTCCTACTGGGTTCAGAAAGTAAAGTCATCCTTGGAGGCTCAGACAGTAAAGAATCTGCCTGCAAGTCAGGAAACTGGGGTTCAATTCCTGGGTCAGGAAGATCCACTAGAGAAGGGAATGACTGTCCACTCTTGTATTCCTTCCTGAAGAATTCCAAGGACAGAGGAGCCTGACAGGCTACTAGAATTGGGAATTCCTTTTATTTACAATGTGAAATGTAAAATGTCCTAAATGTCTTAGCTGAGGGAATGGATTACTATCTGAGGGTGTGAACAGATTTGAGAACATTTTCCTGATGGGAGAGATGGCATGGGGTGGGGTGGGGATGACACAGAGAGGCATAAATTAGGAACAAATAAGGATAAAAAAATTGAAAGGGAATAAGAGACTGAGAGATAAAGTAACAGAAAAAAAAAAAGGGAAGTACAGAGAGAAAGAGTGATTAAGAGAGATGGACAACAGATCCAGGGGAAATGAAAGCAGCATATGAAGAAATATATTATTGCATTATTATCTTTACTTTGTGCTAGATCAGAATTTAGGGTGTCAAAAGTTCAAAAGTCAGCAAAGTAATACCAATTGGTCACCAAAGTAGTAAAAGTTCCTAAAAGTTTATTGTTCGTACATGAAAATGACAGTTCTCAAACTAGGAGCATTAAAACCAAAACATGGAATGAGATTCAAGGGTACATTGTTACAAAGCACCTTACTTAGTGGGAAGACAGTGACTGTTTATATTCTTCATTGTAACTGGTTATAATATTAGGATTTTCTTAAATGATAAGGAATTGATTAGTGGTTACCTCATATGAACTTTGGGAAACAGTTGAACTTTTACTTGTGGTTTCCAGAAACATTAACAAATGACCGATGTCAAATTAATCTTACAAAATAGAATTCAGCTTGTTTGTGTGAACAAACTTTTTTTCTGCTCAACGAATGTTTAAGGTAGGCCTGCATACGTTTTCTACTTTAACCACTGAATGCCTAACTACTTTGACCAGTCAATTTGGCAAAAATATTATCAAGAGCCACAACAGTTGTTTTTACAAGTCCCAGATAAATTTCCTATTTTTAAAAGTCATCTTAACACTACAGATCTTTATTTGATAGATTGTACAAAGATCTAGACTTCATAATTCCTGATTAATGTGAGTATAAAGAGGGAAAAATATTAAACTAAATATTTTACATTAACACATTGCCAGAAATTTGGAATGGACAGGGAAAATGAACAGATCTTTGATTTTATATCTAGCTATTTCCCAATTGCTGTACAAAACTAAAAATGCTTATATGTGTTTATAGCTATTATATGTAGAGTTTTAGGGACTTCTCGAGGGGGACACTCAGGCTTCACTGATCTTTACTCACCCTTACACTCCTACACTTAGATAATTTTTCTGTGTATATTAAAGATAATGTTTTACCCAATGCACAGAATCTGACTTATTTAAATGGTTCAGTGACATAAAAGTTACTAAAAATGGGGAAGTTGATGCTTTTCTCTTAAAATTTCTGCAGTAAATGAATTGTGGCAATCAAGTTTCCAAATTCTGTTAGGCACAAAATGTAAAGTTTGACTATTTTAACTTAGGCAATACGTTTAGGCTTTTTTAATTTTACTACCATGAGATAGTATCAAAATGACCCAGTATAACAGTTCACTTAATTTGCAATGTGAAAAATACATTTAATATCTCTGATGAAAAGCAGCTCTATTAAACTGAATGGGCTTTCTCCTATTTTAAATGTCTTAGGTCCTTACAATGAACTTCTAAAAATATCCTCATGCTACTGTATCAAGTGAACATTTCATTTACCATTCTACAGATAAATATACACATAAACCATGTTTTATTTAAGACACTTAGCTGGAGTGTGAAACATGGTTAAATGAGAAATATTTAATAACCCAATTTCAAAAGGTCAGCTTTCTATTTTAATTCCTCAGAATCCATAAATTCTTGACATTGCCAGTATTTAATGAAAACTTTATTGAATCCTGTGAATAAATTAATGAATGATCTTGTTACTATATCACATTAAAACATCAATTGTCTCTCAGGCAAACCCTGAAATTAGAGTCTTTGTAATGTTAAACAGCTCTATATCTCCTGCTCTCAAAGAGGTTCTAATCTGTCTTACTCTTCATTTCTTGCCTAGTCTCTCAGCTTTTCTATCTTGGTCCAAACCAAGAGACTGCTGTTCTTTAACCAATGACAGCTTTATTCTTACTCTAGTCTGGCTTCCTTATGACAAGGTTTATACCCAATCATACAACTTTCTGACAGCACACAATCTAAGTATACTTCTACTTCCATTAACACCCCTAATTTCCTATTCAAATCCCAACCCTATTACAGGCTTTCCCTAACACCTTCTGCTGAGTTGACCACTGTTCCTATGGTGAGTGTTCCTCTGCCTCCTGTCACAAAAATAAACCCAGATATACATATATTCCTGGTGGACATTGATAGTCCTTTTGTGATTGTCTTCTGCCTGAGTTTATCCAGTCCTCTGAGCATGACTTGTAAAATTCTGCATAAATCAGTCTCCTCCTACTTACAAACTTGCTTACAGCTACTTTGCTCCACAGCAGCCTGCTCTCCCAATCAAATTTTAATTTTCTAAATGCTCCATACTCAATATTGATAACAACTAAATAATGAGAAGTGATGAGAACTTGGAAGTGAAATGGGAAGTGAGAAGACAAATATGGGTCGAAATTTCCCAGGCAATCTGGTTTGAAAGAGGAGGAGGGTGGGTGTGACTGCATTACTGAAATGAATCAGGACTCTATGGTCTTTCGCTCCCATGTCCTCAGCCTACCTTTTCTCAGTGGAAAGACTTTAGCCAAAGATTAAGTTTAACCAAAGATATGAGAAAATTCAAAAACGAAGGAACAGTTCAACAAAATTAAATTATAATAGTTTAGCCACTAAGTAATACAATGAGAAAGACTAGAAGTCTCTTCAAGAAAATTAGAGATACCAAAGGAATATTTTATGCAAAGATGGGCACTATTAAGGACAGAAATGGTATGGACCTAACAGAAGCAGAAGATATTAAGAAGAGGTGACAAGAATACACAGAACAACTATACAAAAAAGATCTTCATGACCCAGGTAATCACGATGGTGTGATCACTCACCGAGAGCCAGACATCTTGGAGTGCAAAGTCAAGCGGGCCTTAGGAAGAAGCTTCCCTATGAAAAAAGCTAGTGGAGGTGATGAATTCCAGTTGAGCTATTTCAAATTCTAAAAGATGGTGCTGTCAAAATGCTGCATTAATTATGCCAGCAAATATGGAAAACTCAGCATTGGCCACAGGACTGGAAAAGGTCAGTTTTTATTCCAATCCCAAAGAAAGGCAATGTCAAAGAATGTTCAAACTACCACACAATTGCACTCAAAGTAATGCTCAAAATTCTCCATGCCAGGCTTCAAGAGTAAGTGAACTGTGAAATTCCAGATGTTCAAGCTGAATTTGGAAAAGGCAGAGGAACCAGAGATCAATTTGCCAACATCATCTGGATCATAGAAAAAGCAAGAGAATTTCAGAAAAAAAAGAATCCTCTTCTACTTCATTGACTACTCTAAAACCTTTGATTGTGTGGACCACAACAAACTATGGAAAATTCTTAAAATGACAGCAATACCAGACAACTTACCTGCCTCCTGAGAAAAAGAAGCAACAGTTAGAACCATACATGGAACAATGGACTGGTTGAAAATTAGAAAGGAGTATGTCAAGGCTGTATATTTTCTCCTTGCTTATTTAACTTATATGCAGGGTACATCATGCAAAATGCCAGGGTGTATGAAGAACAAACTGGAATCAAGATTGCTAGGAAAATATCAATAACCTCAGATATGCAGACGACACCACCCTTATAGCAGAATGCAAAGAGGAACTAAAGAGACTCTTGATGAAGGTAAAAGATGAGAGTGAAAAAGCTGGCTTAAAACTCAACATTCAAAAAATGAAGATCATTGCATCTGGTCACATCACTTCATCGCAAATAAGTGGGGAAACAATGGAAACAAGACAAACTTTATTTTCTTGGGTTCCAAAATCACTGCAGATGGTGATTGTAGCCATGAAATTTAAAAAGATGCTTGCTTCCTGGAAGAAAAGCAATAACAAACTTAGACAACATATTAAAAACAGACATTACTTTGCCAAAAAAGGTGCATTTAGTCAAAGCTATGTTTTTTCCAGTTGTTATATATGATTGTGAGTGTTGAACGAAAAAGAAGGCTAAGCACTGATGAATTGATGCTTTTGAACTGTGGTGTCAGAGAAGATTCTTGAGAGTCCCTTGGACTGTGAGGTGATCCAACCACTCAATCCTAAAGGAAATAAGTCCTGAATTTTGATTGGAAGGACTGATGCTGAAGCTGAAACTTCAATACTTTGACCACCTGATGCGAAGAGCCGACATTAGAAAAGATTCTGATGTTGGGAAAGATTGAAGGTAGGAGGAGAAGGGGAAGACAGAGGATTAGATGGTTGGATAGTATCACCAACTCAATGGATATGAGTTTGAGCAGGCTCCAGGAGATGGTTAAAGACAGGGAAGCCTGGCATGCTGTAACCCATGGGATTGCAAAGAGTTGGATATGACTGAGCAAGTGAACAACTATAACAAAATTGAGAACCTTTAGTTCCTCTTCAAGGGCTATCCTTAATATCCTGAGTCTTACTTTGAGATGTTTTACAGAAACTAAAATATCCACCAAGCAGAGGAAGTTAACTATGTGAATATCAGACTGTATGCACAATATAAGCTGCCATAATTCAGATAGGTGGCCTCAAGAACAGAGAACAACTGACCCTGGAGCTAGAGATTTACTTTATATAAAACAAACAAGATGGCATTAATCAGATCTTCTCATGACCAGTTTCAAGATGACTGTTAGAGAAGGCTGCTATGTTTCTGAAGGTAGCCCTGTTCTTTTATCTATGAAAGCTCTTGCCCATTAATTGTCAGTTGGAAGAGTTGGCCTTTGGACAAGAGTCCAGCCTCCTAAATAAAACAAACTTACCCTTCTACCAACCTTGCCTTTTTATTGGCTTTAGAGAGATGAACAGCTGGACCCCTACTTTGATAACAGTTTTAAGTACCCGATGTTGGGCTTCTGTGCTCTCTTTATCTCTGGCTCCCCAGGGTTTTCCCAAGTAGAGCCTCTGGTCATGACAACGTGATGGGATGGCCTAGAAGAGCCCTGCTGCTAGTGGCTAGCTGACCCAAGATGGGCACTGAGGGCATGTTCCTAGCAGCTGCCAGAATTATTTGCTTTGGTGATCCTCCCTGCTTTTCCTAAGTACAGCACTGGCTGCCAACTTACACTTGTCCTTGGTGGAATGGAAACATGCATCTGAATGAGTTGATGAGTTTAAAAACTGAGTAAGTTCACTGCTGCGCACCTGGGCAAACTTTTCCTTAAAAAGATGTTTAATAGGGCATTTTGTCAATTGGTTCTGCCTGCCATTGAGGAGCATCTGCGGGCATGAAGTGCTATTTGGGTTTTCTGTCCATTGATTCTGATGTGTGTCTGACATCAAGGATTATTTGTGTTTGGGAGGTGTTTGGGACTCAGTATTAAAAGGTTTGTGACCATTCTGTCTTCTGTTGTATGAGTATTCCATGTGTATGATTGTGTCTTTGTTGTGTTTTGAAAAATGGGAAATTCAAGTTCAACTCATTAGAAAAACCTTTACCTATGAGATTATGACTAAAGCAAAAGAAAGACAACCTTTTTAAGGATATATGAAACAGTATTCTTTAGCCTCTGGAAAAAATTGGTTAAAATTAAATTCTTCTGAAACTCCAAGACTTGTTCTTTCTGCGCAAGCAGTTAGAGAAAACCAGCTTGAAAAATACTATTTTTAGAATTCTGACCTTGCAAGAACAAAAATATGCCTAGGAGAAATCTTGAAGCTAACGCTTAACATGTCCTTGAAATACAAAACAGCCCATTTTGCCTGAGACTTTTGTCTTGGGTTTACTAGTAAAACTTGAAAAGATGTTTGGATTCATTAAATATACATCTTGTACCATATTAAAGAGAAATTGTACTATGAGAAAAAAGCATGTTTTAGAGGTTATGGAATATGTTCTTAAGCTTTCCAAATGAAAATGCTGGTATAAGTTCAATTACTTGTTTCTTGATTTTGTTAAGGTCTTTTAATCACTAAAAATTGTAATATGTAGTTAAAGCTACTAAAAATGAGAAGAAAAGCATTTCATTGTGCAAAACAAGTAGGATATGTGTTGTTGATGAGACAAGGTATAAAGAATGGAGATATTTTTTCTTGAGGAAAAATGATAACTTTGTTCCATAGCTCGTTGTTTCCGGATGGGAAAAAATATGGGACAAATCATATGGCTGCAAAAAGTGATAAAAGGTTTCTAAGAAAAGGAAATTTTGAGAAAAGAATTTTTTCCTGTACATTGTCAGGAGTGATTAAGCTTAGATTGGATTTAATTTGGTAATTGAACTTTGTAATTAATATTAAGCTGGTACTAGACTGGAATTTGGTTTTCTTTTTCTATGTTAAAAGAACAAAATTTTTCTGGGATATTGAACTGCTTTTGATAATTGTAAGTTTCATTCTCTAGATAACATTGAGTATCCCAAAGGGCCCCTAGGCATCTCAGAATAAATTAAGTAACTAGGATTATTTGGTATGTTAAATTATATGGAAAACATTTGATAACTTTTAGATCATACTGCTGAACTGAGTAAGGAACTTAAAGAATTCTAATGGAAATTTAAAGAATTCAAATGAATGCGAAGAATTGACTCATTTGAAAAGACCCTGATGCTGGGAAATATTGAAGGCAGGAGGAAAAGGGGATGACAGAGGATGAGATGGTTGGATGGCATCACCGACCATGATGGTGATGACATGATGGACATGAGTTTGAGTAAACTCCGGGAGTTGGCAATGGACAAGGGAGGCTGGGCGTGGTGCAGTCCGTGGGGTCACAAAGAGTTAGACATTACTGAGCAACTGACAGGAAGGATATTGCTTTGCTTCAAACCATATTTTTGACCTTCAGGTTCAGGAGGTCAAAATGACTAACATACTTAAAACAATCAAGATGATACTGATCAGACCAGTGCATGACTAATTTCAAGATGGCTGTCTGAGCAGACTGTGCTGATTTTGCATGTAGCCACCTCTCTTTACCTATAAAGCTCCTGCCCACTGCTTATTGGGAGGGACAGGAGTTGAACTTTGGACAAGCGTCTACTCCCTGCCACCACCATCACCACAGGTTGCTTGTCTCCTAAATAAAGCAAATTTTGCTTTCCACCACCCTAGCCTCTTTACTGGCTTTAGAATGGCAAGCAACTGGATCCCCACTTTCAGTAACATGGCCTCAGCATTTTTTTTTTTTTTCATAATGGAATCTGAGGAAAGTCAAGTAAGGGAATTAAAATGCTGTTCATCCCTTACATAAAGTTTTCATGAACTAAGGCTTTATGTGGAAAATTACATTATCCTATCAGCTGGCCACAGAATATGAAGGCTAGACCTGTAAAATCAGAGGCTCTGAGGGTGAACCCCAGGCATTAGTACTTTTCAAAGCTCCCCAGGTAATTTCAATGTGCAGCCAAGATTGAGAACCACTACTATGAAGAAAAATAAAAGAACAATAAAGAAAATCTTCAGTTTAGTGGTTGCTCTGGCAGGGGGAAGAGAAAGATGTCTTCAGAAAGGAATAATCAGAAAGTTTTAACTACCTTGGTAATAGTCTGTTACAAAAACAGGCAATGATATGAGGTGTTTTTCTAATTTTACTATTATAATTGTCATGATCATGCTTTATATACATTAATTTTTGAGTGAAATACTCAATTTGAAATACTTTATAAAATTAAAAATAAAAACTTAGAACAGTTGTCTCAGTTGTCACTGATAACATAATCACTTAGATGCCACTAGCCCAGTATATGCCCTGAATATAAATAGTGAAGTTCTCAAAAAACTACTTGGTATAACACAAAAATGTGTTTTTTTAAAGATAATTTTTTCAATAGAGAGAAATTCCCATAATGAATATCATGGTCTTTAAAACTTTTTTGTTTATGCAATAAGCACAATGTCTTCCCTCCTGTAAATGAAAAGAAACTTAGCATTTTTGAAATTTAGAAATTCTGCCATTGCTGAGCATCTCTGATTCCATGAGGAAAAAGGCTCAGTCTTTGAACTGCTGGAAACCCCAGTAAAGAATTGGCCTTTTGTTCTTCTACCCACAGGAAATTGAAATAAACACAAGGAAGACTGGTTCCATGGCTCTTCCTCTATTGCTTGCAAAGTCCAATTTAAATTTTGCATCTAAACCGTATGTTCTGCCATCATGTTTCATACTGTGCTTGGTCTCTCAGTCCTGTCTGACTCTTTGTGACCCATTGGACTGTAGTCTGCCAGGCTCCTCTGTCCATGGGATTTTTCAGGCAAGAATACTGGAGTAGGTTACCATTTCCTTCTCCATGGCGTCTTCCTGACCTACAGACAGAAAGTGCAGTGACTCCTGCATCTGCTGAGTTGCAGGCAGATTCTTTTCTTCATGAGCCATCGAAGAAGCTCCTAAATCTTATGTTCTCCCATCATGTTCAGAAGAAGTAGAGGGAAGTGACATTTGCTCAGTCATGTCTGACTCTTTGCAACCCCACGCAATAGTCCATGGAATTCTCCAGGCCAAAATACTAGAGTGGGTGGCCTTTCCCTTCTTCAGGGAGTCTTCCCAATCCAGGGGTTGAACCCAGTTCTCCCACATTGCAGGTGGATTCTTTATCAGCTGAGCCACCAGGGAAGCCCAATGGCAGATTTTGTTTTTCCTTTTCTCTTCTAACCCTGTGTTGTCATAGTGACATCTGGTTTCACCTGAACTTAGTGAAAGTGAAAGTTGCTCAGACGTGTGCAACTCTTTGCTGCCCCATGGGCTGTGCAGTCCATGAAATTCCCCAGGCCTGAATACTGGAGCAGGTAGCCTTTCCTTTCTCTAGGGGGTCTTCTCAACCCAGGGATTGAACCCAGGTCTCCCTCATTGCGGGTGGATTCTTTACCAGCTGAGCCACAAGGGAAGCCCAAGAATACTAGAGTGGGTAGCCTATTCCTTCTCCAGAGGATCTCCCCAACCCAGGAATTGAATAGGGGTCTCCTGCATTGCAGGTGGATTCTTTACCAACTGAACTATCAGGGAAGTGTGACACATCATGTTTTATCATCATGTTCAGAGGAATACTAAATCACTGTTTATATCTCACAAAAAAATCATCAAAATGGCAGGTTATATCAGGGAAATTTTTGAGAGATTCACTGTGATTATGTCAAGGTTTTATAAATCCTTGAGATAAATCTAGTGACACTGAAGTGATTATACTTGTTTTGACAGTGATGGCTGTTAACTCGCTCCTAAAGTAGATATTATCACTTAATTATTTATTTAAATTGCCATAGTTTTCCAGATTGAAGTAAGACACTTGAAAGATATTTACCACAAAGAGAATATTGCTGGTCTGTTCTTTTTAAGGGAAAACAACGAGAAAGAAATAGTAACAAGGAAATGAAGAGGAGCTGAACTCTATGATTGTCACTCCATAGTTGAATCAAATGATCTGGCTTGGTGTGGGCATGAGAATTTGGGCTAGATATTAAATAAGATAAGATTCTAAAACTCCAAAATTCTGCTCTACATTCAAGGGCTTGCAAGCTGCCTGTGTCCAGTAAAAAAACATACGGACAGCCTCTCAACATTAATAGGAATAAAAAAGAATTCTGATATTAATACACTTCTAATAATAAACAGTTAGAATGATGAGAATGATAACAGTGATGTTGTCTGAATCAGAGACTGAGGATGTATCACTAAGCAGACAGAGGTCCTCTAATAGCAGTCCATCTGGCTTATCCCTGTTTGTAAATAAGTTTTTATTGGAACACAGTCATGACCATTTGTTTACACAATGTCTATGTCAGGGTTCATTCTGTAAAGATTCACAGAGTAAAGTAGCTACAGCAGTGAACTTTGTAGCTACTTAATTTCCAGGTAGCTCAGTTGGTAAAGAATCTGCCTGCAGTGCACGAGTCCTGGGTTCATTTCCTGGGTCAGGATGATTCCCTGCAGAAGGAAATGGTGCCCTACTCCAGTATCCCTGTCTGGAAAATCCCATGGACAGAGGAGCCTGGTGGGCTGCCGTCTATGGGGTTGCACAGAGTCAGACACGACTAAAGCGACTTAGCAGCAGCAGCAGCAGCAGCAGCAGCATTATTTTAACATGGTAACTTTGAACAAATTGCTTCTCTCTCTCTTTCTTAGTTTCCTCTCCTAGAATATTTCCAAGTTATATAGCATAATAACTGCTATATAGTGAACTATGTAAGTCTTTGATCTTGTTATGATCATAGAAATTTAGATAATGTAACATATCCTAAAAAATGTACCAAGATTATTTTAAGAATTTTAAATGCAAAGGGACATTTTAATGCAATTTTATTGGCAATCATTTTTACAGAATTTCTGGAAATGTGGTTTTTTTTTTTTGCAAAAAGCAGCAATTCTCCATTTCACTACAGACCTCCTAAATTATATGTCCAGCATATCTAACGTCCCAGAAAGTTACATTTCTTAGATCAATCTTTGTTAATCTTATCCTTCACTTACAAATACATTTTTATACTTTTCAGCTAGTAAGATCCTTCATCTTGTAGAATTAAGTATTTAGAAAAATTTTGCTTCCTATGATAGTCTACAAAAGCCTAACTGAATCTTCCTTGGCATTTCCAGATGAAGAACGCTGATGTACCAAGGATTATGGGTGTTTTCTCCTTAAGTCATTGTTTCACTTTGTTCCACTCTAGATAGAGAAGAAATACATTATGTCATGAATTTTACTGTTTAGATAGGGCCACATTTATATGATGAACTGATGCTGGCAGCTGAAGTTAATGACGCAGGACTGTCCACACACTCCTTTCCACTGGGCCCATTCTCTATGGCACTCCTTGCCAATAAGGGAAACACTTGGCAATGACATAGTAAATGGCAAGATTTTAACACTGCCAAGGGACTATGTGAGTGCTTAATGAGCCATTTCACTTTGTGAATGTCTTACTCTTTGCTCTGTGGTGTTAGCTCAGTGGGCAAATTGGAACTATAAAGTCCAAGGCTGCCAAAAACATCTCTGGTAATAGAGTGAGAATTTTTTTTATCTCTGTGTCTTTATTTGTGTGTTTATTTGTGTGTGTATCTGTGTATGTGTGCTCAGTCATGCCCGACTCTATGCAATCACATGGACTCTAGCCCTCCAGGCTCCTCTGCCCATGGGGTTTCCCAGGAAAGCATACTGGAGCAGGTTGTCATTTCCTCCTCCAGGAGACCTTCCTGACCCAGGAATCACACTTGAATCTCTTGAGTTTCCTGAATTGGCAGGCATATTATTTACCACTGTGTCACCATTTTGTAAAGTATTTCTCATGTCATTTTTCAAGAGATAATTCACTGTTCTATCAGAATGGTAAATATTCTCTTTTGTCAATGGGTTAGTTGACCCATTACTGGAATTTTGGCACTGAATTATTTTCATTTTGTAACTTTACCTTGGAATCAATTCCCTGTTACATCCCATATCCCTCAGCTGTGATGTGAGTCGTTTATGGTTTATGCATATCAACCAGGTAACACCATTGGCAAAGATGAGCTTCATCATTCTATATCCTCTGATCAGCAATAGGAATAATATGAGTAGATAACAATAAAAAGGAAATATCCCAGAATTTGAAATCTGATGAAATTGTAACAAAATAAAGGTTAAGTCAACTTAAATAGTATCATTTTATTCATAATGCCTGTGTTTTCTCTCTCCCTCTCTCTCTCTCTCTCTCTCTCTCTCTCTCTCTCTCACACACACACACACACACACACACACACACACAAGCAATAGTCTAGTCTCTCCTTGTTTCTCACTTGTTTTATTACCATTATAAGGAAATCCTGTGGACAGAGGAGCCTGGGGGCTAAAGTCCATGGGGTCACAGAAGAGTTAGAAATGACTTAGAAACTAAAGAACACCACCAGAGGTATAATATATTTCAGGCTGAGCACTATTGAATGTTTGGTAAGAGCAACAGATTTTAGAGTCAGACCTCCTGGTTTTGAATATTATGTAGACTGCTTAGTAGAAGTGTAACATAAAACATATACCTTAATTTCTCTTAAAGAAAGTTTTCTCACTTATAAAACAAAGATAACAGTATGTGTCCTTCATAGAATGATTTGAATATTAAAAGTTATAAAGCATACACGTCGCTTATTGCAGCACCTTGAATACAAAAAGCAACATCATAACTTATTTAAATAATAAAAGAAGGATTTCAACTAAAGTGAGTCAATATATTGACTTCCAACATTCTTCTGATGCTCCTGCACTTGTTCAGTCCTCAGAAAATGAACAGAAGTCCAGTTGGTTGAAAGAATGGTTGGCTAGCTTAAGAGATCTCCTCATAAACAATTTTCCTTAAGAGTCAAACTCTTCACAAAATATGTTTCCCTAATACCTATCATTAATATCCAGATTGTCAAATTAGATGAGATTAAAATTTTTTTTATAATCCTATAGGGCTCTGTGGGATTTACTTCATCCTGGTCTCCAGAAGCCATGCTGTGACATGGTTAGGTATTATACTGTCTTATTCTGGTCACGTTAGCTCACTTGGATATTTCCTTTATTTTCATTCAGAAAAGCAATAGTATAGAAAATGTATATAGTAAAAATCCACGTTTGCAAATCAACACCCAGCTTTGTCAAACTGCAGCATGTTACTGCATTTGCTTTGAACCATTTTTAAAGAAATAACATGTTAAAGTTGGTGATTCCAGCTTACCTTTTCAATTCATCTTCTGTTCATATTACCATAATTCCTTGCTGAATTTAATCACCGTTTTTTACACTTATGCATTGTTTATATAATTTCTGTAAGTGTTTATTACTTTTGCTTCATGAATCCTTAAATTATAGATAGATGATAGACAGATAGATAGAAGAATAGACATTTATAAGTAGATAGCCATGCGTCCAGTATTATTGAATGTCTTATGAGCCTTGGTAATTTATACATTCTCCTCTAGTTCTCAATTTTCATTCAGTAGTTTTTACAGAGTCCAGCTATAGACTATAACAAAATTTATTCATTCTGTTCTTAATAGACATTGGGTGGTATCCAGTTTGGAACCATTATTATAAGGAACTAGAATTATGTACTTGAATAAATGTCTAAGGGTCTGCATTTATATTGGATAGAATAGTCTCTATAAAGTGTAGCCTTTCAATAATATTGGATATTTTACTAGTGACTAGCAGTGTAAGAAAGTTCTGACTGCCATAAACTCTTTCTAATACTTGATAATATCAGACATTTTATAATATTTGCCAACTTGATAAGTGTAACATAGAATTCTTATGTTAATTTTTATTTCTACAATGTTTGTGAGATTGAGCAGCCTTTTTTAATGACCTTCAATTTTTTTCTACTCTTGAATGAAAATGCATATCATTTCACTATTTTTATTTAAAGATTTTTTCATACTAGTGTTTTCTATTACAAATTATTTAAATATTCTCTATTGGAGAAGGCAATGGCAACCCACTCCAGAGTTCTTGCCTGGAGAACCCAGGGACAGGGGAGCCTGGTGGGCTGCCATCTATGGGATCTCACAGAGTCAGACATGGCTGAATCAACATAGCAGCAGCAGCAGCAGCAAATATTCTCTATACTTTTCTTCCCAGACTGACATCCTTTATCCTTTGTATCTTTTATTTTCACACAACAGTTATTTGAACAAGTTATTATTATACTACCTTTATTATCAGGTGCTCAAAAATAATATATCACATCTATTCTCTATTTGTTCAGTTCAGTTCAGTTGCTCAGTCGTGTCCAACTCTTTGCGACCCCATGAATTGCAGCCCGCCAGGTCTCCCTGTCCATCACCATCTCCCGGAGCTCACCGAGACTCACGTCCATCGAGTCTGTGATGCCATCCAGCCATCTCATCCTCGGTCGTCCCCTTCTCCTCCTGCCCCCAATCCCTCCCAGCATCAGAGTCTTCTCCAATGAGTCAACTTTTCGCATGAGGTGGCCAAAGTACTGGAGTTTCAGCTTTAGCATCATTCCTTCCAAAGAAGTCCCAGGGCTGATCTCCTTCAGAATGGACTGGTTGGATCTCCTTGCAGTCCAAGGGACTCTCAAGAGTCTTCTCCAACACCACAGTTCAAATGCATTAATTCTTCGGTGCTCAGCCTTCTTCACAGTCCAACTCTCACATCCATACATGACCACAGGAGAAACCATAGTCTTGAATAGACAGACCTTAGTCGGCAAAGTAATGTCTCTGCTTTTGAATATACTATCTAGGTTGGTCATAACTTTTCTTCCAAGGAGTAAGCGTCTTTTAATTTCATGGCTGCAGTCACCAACTGCAGTGATTTTGGAGCTCAGAAAAATAAAATCTGACACTGTTTCCACTGTTTCCCCATCTATTTCCCATCAAGTGATGGGAGCAGATGCCATGATCTTCGTTTTCTGAATGTTGAGCTTTAAGCCAACTTTTTCACTCTCCTCTTTCACTTTCATCAAGAGGCTTTTTAGGTCCTCTTCACTTTCTGCCATAAGGGTGGTGTCATCTGCATATCTGAGGTTATTGATATTTCTCCTGGCAGTCTTGATTCCAGCTTGTGTTTCTTCCAGCCCAGCGTTTCTCATGATGTACTCTGCATAGAAGTTAAATAAGCAGGGTGACAATATACAGCCTTGACGTACTCCTTTTCCTATTTGAAACCAGTCTGTTGTTCCATGTCCAGTTCTAAATGTTGCTTCCTGACCTGCATACAGATTTCTCAAGAGGCAGGTTAGGTGGTCTGGTATTCCCATCTCTTTCAGAATTTTCCACAGTTTATTGTGATCCACACAGTCAAAGGCTTTGGCATAGTTAATGAAGCAGAAATATATGTTTTTCTGGAACTCTCTTGCTTTTTCTTCATATAATAATAAGATTTGCAAGACATTTATATTGATTTTTCGCTAGTTAAAAAATATCCATTATGGAGAATTTGAAAGCTAAAAAGCAGAATATTAAAAATTCTGTAAAAAGACATATTTATTCTTGATATTTTGGATCTTACTTTGCTTTGATATTGTCACTGTGATAAACAAAACTTAAGATTTGTAGGTATAGACTTAATAGGTGAAAACAAGGCTTTTGGCAGATATTGCTGGATTGTTGTCCAAAAATGTGTTATATCATACTCCCTACAAGAGATGGTTCCTGGGTGTTCTTTGGAAGGAATGATGCTAAAGCTGAAACTCCAATACTTTGGCCACCTCATGGGAAGAGTTGACTCATTGGAAAATACTCTGATGCTGGGAGGGATTGGGGGCAAGAAGAGAAGGAGACGACAGAGGGTGAGATGGCTGGATGGCATCACTGACTCGATGAACATGAGTTTGAGTGAACTCCAGGATTTGGTGATGGACAGGGAGGCCTGGTGTCCTGCAATTCATGGGGTCACAAAGAATCTGACACGTCTGAGTGACTGAACTGAAATGAACTGAACTGAACTGAACAGGAGTATATGCAATTTTTGATTCTCTAAAAATTCATTAAAATTGATTATCAGCCTGGTGGCTCAGTTGGTAAAGAACCTGCCTGCAGTGAGGTAGACTTGGCTTTGATCCCTGGGCCAGGAAGATCCCCTGGAGAAGGAAATGGCAACGCATTCCAGTATTCTTGCCTGGAGAATCCCGTGGTCAGTGTAGTCTGGTGGGCTAGAGTCTATGGGGTCACCAGGAGTCAGAAATGACAGAGCAACTAACACATACATTTTTAAAATAGTTTCACAAACTTGTTGGTGAAGAAGAAAACTTTGTTCCTTTAATTAATAACATTCTCGGTTCAGTTCAGTTGCTCAGTTGTGTCTGACTCCTTGCAACCCCATGAACTGCAGCACATCTGGCTTCCCTGTCCATCACCACTCCGAGTTCACTCAAGCTCATGTCCACTGAGTCGGTGATACCATCCAACCATCTCATCCTCTGTCATTTCTTTCTCCTCCTGCCAATCATTCCCAGCATCAGGGTCTTTTCCAATGAGTCAGTTCTTTGAATCAGGTGGCCTAAGTAATGAAGTTTCATCTTCAACATCAGTCCTTCCAATGAACACTCAACGGACTTGTTGGATCTCCTAGCTGCCAAAAGGACTCTCAAGAGTCTTGTCCAACATCACAATTCAAAAGCATAAATTCTTTGTCTCTCAGCTTTCTTTATAGTCCAAATCTCATATCCATACTTGACTACTGGAAAAACCAAACCTTTGACTAGATGGACCTTTGTTGGCAAAGTAATGTCTCTGTTTTTAATATGTTGTCTAGGTTGGTCATAACTTTTCTTCCAAGGAGCAAGTTTGTTTGTTTGTTTGTTTTTAAATTTCATGGCTGCAGTCACCATCTGCAGTGATTTTGGAGCCCCCAAAATAAAGTCTGTCACTGTTTACATTGCTTCCCCATCTCTTTACCATGAAGTGATGGGATTGGATGCCAAGATCTTAGTTTTCTGAATGTTGAGTTTTACACCAACATTTTCACTCTCTTATTTCACTTTCATCCAGAGGCTCTTTAGTTCCTCTTTGCTTTCTCCTATAAGGGTTGTGTCATCTGCATATCTGAGGTTATTGATACTTCTCCCAGCAATCTTGATTCCAGCTTGTTTCATCCAGCCTAGCATTTCTCACAATGTCCTGTCCATATACATTAAATAGGGAGGGTGACAATATACATCCTTGATGAACTCCTTTCCATATTTGGAACGAGTCTGTTGTTCAATGTCCAGTTCTAACTCTTGCTTCTTGACCTGCATACAGAATTCTCAGGAGGCAGGTTAGGTGGCTGCTATTCCCATCTCTTAAAGAATTTTCCAGTTTGCTGTGATCCACTGGACATGGAACAATGGACTGGTTCCAAATAGGAAAAGGTATACGTCAAGGCTGTATATTGTCACCCTGCTTATTTAACTTCTATGCAGAGTACATTATGAGAAATGCTGGACTGGAAGAAACACAAGCTGGAATCAAGATTTCTGGGAGAAATATCAATAACCTCAGATATGCAGATGACATCACCCTTATGGCAGAAAGTGAAGAGGAACTCAAAAGCCTCTTGATGAAAGTGAAAGTGGAAAGTGAAAAAGTTGGCCTAAAGCTCAACATTCAGAAAATGAAGATCATGGCATCCGGTCCCATCACTTCATGGGAAATAGATGGGGAAACAGTGGAAACAGTGTCAGACTTAATTTTTGGGGGGGCTCCAAAATCACTGCAGATGGTGACTGCAGCCATGAAATTAAAAGACACTTACTCCTTGGAAGAAAAGTTATGACCAACCTAGATAGTATATTCAAAAGCAGAGACATTATGTTGCCAACTAAGGTCCGTCTATTCAAGACTATGGTTTTTCCTGTGGTAATGTATGGATGTAAGAGCTGGACTGTGAAGAAGGCTGAGCGTCAAAGAATTGATACTTTTGAAATGTGATGTTGAAGAAGACTCTTGAGAGTCCCTTGGACTGCAAGGAGATCCAATCAGTCCATTCTGAAGGAGATCAGTCCTGGGATTTCTTTGGAAGAAATGATGCTAAAGCTGAAGTTCCAGTACTTTGGCCACCTGATGTGAAGAGTTGACTCATTGGAAAAGACTCTGATGCTGGCAGGGATTGGGGTCAGGAGGAGAAGGGGACGACAGAGGATGAGATGGCTGGATGGCATCACTGACTCGATGGACATGAGTCTGAGTGTACTCCGGGAGTTGGTGATGGACAGGGAGGCCTGGCGTGCTGCGATTCACAGCATGGGGTCACAAAGAGTTGGACACGACTGAGCGACTAAACTGCCTGACTGACACAGTCAAAGCCTTTGCATAATCAATAACGCAGAAGTAGATGTTTTTCTGGTATTCTTTCACTTTTCTGATGGTCCAACGGATGTTGGCAATTTGATCTCTGGTTCCTCTGTTTTTACTAAATCCAACTTGAACATCTGGAATTTTGTGGTTCATGTACTGTTGAAGCCTGGCTTGGAGAATTTTGGGCATTACTTTACTAACGCGTGAGATGAGTGCAATTGTGCAGTAGTCTGAACATTCTTTGGCTTTGCATTTCTTTGGGATTGGAATGAAAACTGACCTTTTCCAGTCTGTGGCCACTGTTGAGTTTTCCAAATTTGCTGGCATATTGAGTGCAGCACTTTCACAGCATCATCTTTCAGGATTTGAAATAGCTGAACTGGAATTCCACCACCTCCACTAGTTTTGTTCATAGTGATGCTTCCTAAGGTCCACTTGGCTTCACATTCCAGGATTTCAGGCTCTAGATGAGTCATCAGACCATTGTGGTGACCTGAGTCATGATGATCTTTTTGATATAGTTCTTGCCACCTCTTCTTAATATCTTCTGCTTCTATTAGGTCCTTACTGTTTCTGTCTTTTATTTTGCTCATCTCTGCATGAAATGTTCCCTTGGTATCTCTAATTTTCTTGAAGAGATCTCTAGAGTTTCCCATTCTATTGTTTTCCTCTATTTCTTTGCCTTGATCACTGAGGAAGGCTTTTTTATCTCTCCTTGCTATATTCTTAGTTTTCTAATCATAATGAAAACAGTGCATTTTTCTTATAATTACTAATCTCTCATATCTTTGATAAATCATTTTATGACTTACTCCCCATTTATCCTAGTGATTTTACTACTTACTTATGTGACTTTGTATATTAAGGTTAGTAGGCATAAATCTTTAATATTACACATTTTCTTTTTTGCTATACATGTTTAACATAAAGTTCTTACTATTTTATATGATACTTAGAAAGTATTATGTAGTTGAGTATATTGATGCTTTTTATTTATGCTACATTTTACTTCATTTGTTAGAGTTGTTCTTCATATTGAAATCAATGAAATATTTTTAGAAATCTATTTAACATCTTTTGATACATTTTATTTTTAAGTTAATAACCAAATTTCCCAAATTCAAGTGTTTGTAAATTCCTTTATAATATATATTTTGTATATATACTAAAATTTACTTCCCATCTGCTTATTCTTTGAAGCTTACTTCAGGCCCATATGGTTTTAAAGAACGATTGGAATTTATCCTATTTTATTCCTGATACTGGGAAAGATTGAAGGCAGGAGAAGAAGGGGCAGACAGAGGATGAAATGGTTGGATGGCATCACTGACTTTATGGACATGAGTTTGAATAAGCTTTGGGATTTGGTGATGTACAGGGAAGCCTGGCATCCATGTTACCATGCAGTCCATGTTACCGTAGAGTCGGACACGACTGAGTGAACTGAACTGAAGTGATTCCATTCTTTTTCTAAATAGGTTTTTACATTCCTCATTTTAAAATTATTTTAATTGAGACCAAGCCTCTCGTCTGAAATAAACAAAATGTATGTGATAGCAATCTCTAAAACTAAATGAAAGTGGGGAAAACCACATTTAATCTGTTCATTCAGAACAAGTTACTAATTCATTACAATCTTCTTTTCAGTTTTCAGTAAATCTTCTCATTCTCAGCATAAAGCTACTTTTTATTGGTTCTCATTTGTTCTGTTACTACTGTGAATAGAAATCTTAAAAGACTTTCAAGCATATGGTAAAGCTATTTATTTTTGCTCCTTTATTTGTTCCAAGTACATTATCCTTCTCACATTAATTTTAAGCATATTTCATAGGCTTGCTTATATTATCTAGACACATAAGCATACTAGCAGACATAATGATAATTTTTTCTCTTTATTTCTAGCAGATTGTTTCTTAATTTTGTTTTATGTGTTCATACTGGTATGAAAATTCAGAGAAATGTTAAATAAAAATGAAGATTGCATTTATCTACCTCGCATTTATAACTCTGTCTGTTCTTTAACATTTTAATATTGTGTACACTTTTGAATTAAGAAGTCTTTTTATTATGAAAAAGAAAAATTCTTTTGTGAATTGTCTTAGATTTTCATCAACTATGGTTGCTAAATTTAATTAACTAACTAATTTAATTAACTTACACACACATTTTAAAAAATAGTTTCAAAGACTTGCTGGTGAGAAAGAAAACTTTGTTACTTTAATATATATATATGTCTAATCATAACTGAAACAATGCATTTTTCTTATAATTATTGATCTTTCATATCTTTGATAAATCATCTTATGATTAACTTCCCATTGATAATTATCTTTGTAATTTTCTACTTACTTACATGACTTTGTTCTATGAAAGATTGCAGGTGTATATCTTTAATATTATACATTTTATTTTTTGTTATATGTGTTTAACATAAATTTCTTGCTATTTTATATGACACTTTAAAAGCATTATGTAGTTGAGTATAATTATTTAACTAAATCATTTAAAAGTTTTCTAAATGATCTGCAATTATAGGTTTAATTTCATCTTTGTTAGCTACATAGGAAAACATTTTGATAAATTAATAAATTTTTGGTTTGTTTTCAAAAATTTTTATTTTGGTGTATAGTCGATTAACAATATTATGCTAGTTTCATGTATACAAAAAAAGTGATTCAGTTATACATATACATATATCTATACTTTTTCAACTTTTTTCTCATTTATTACAGAATATTAAGCAAAGTTCCCTGTGCTATATAGTAGGTATTTGTTGGTTATGTATGGTTTGGTTTTTTATGTTGTTTCAGCTTGTACTGGATGCTGATCAGCAAATGTAATCTGTATATTGAATAATTTAATTAGTTTTTCTTTTTGATTTATTATATAACTTTATTCTTGTTCTAAATGTATTTTTTTACTTATATATAGTTGAATTACAGTGTTGTGTTAATTATTCCTGTACAACAAAGTGACTCAGTTATACATATATACACATTCTTTTCCATTATGGTTTATCACAGGATATTGAGTATAGTTCCTTGTGCTATACAGTAGGACCTGTTGTCTATCCATTCTGTATGCACCAGTTTGCAACAACAAAAAAAAAATCCCAAACTTCCAATCCAACCCTCTTCCACCCACTGCTGCCTTGGCAAATACCAGTCTATTCTCTATGTCCCTGATTCTATGTATTCATTTTTGTAATATTTTAGATTCCACATATATGTGTTATCATATGATATTTGTCTTTCTCTGTATGACTTACTTCACTTAGTATGATAATCTCTATATCCAGCCATGTTGCAAATGGCATTGCTTCATTCTTTTTTATGGCTGAATAATATTACACTGTATACATGTACCACATATTGCTTATCCAGTCATCTGTTAATGGACATTTAGCTTGCTTCTATGTCTTGGCTATGGTGAATATTCCTGGAGGGAACATTGAGGTGCAAGTATCTTTTAGAATTGTGTGTGTGTGTGTGTTTGTTTGTTTGTTTGTTTTCCTGGATATGTGCCTAAGAATGGGATTGCTGGATTATATGTTATTTTTAATTTAGTATCTAAAGAAACCTCCATATCCTTCTCCCTAATGGTTGTACCAAATTGTATTCCCACCAACAGTGTAGGAGGGTTGCCTTTTCTTCATACCCTCTCCAGCATTTATTGTTTGTAGACTTTTTGATGATGGTCATTCTGACCAATGTGATATGATACCTCATCATAGTTTTAATTTGTATTTCTTTAATGATCAGTGGTGGCTCAGATGGTTAAGTGTCTGCCTACAATGTGGGAGAGCCGAGTTCGATCCCTGGGTCGGGAAGATCCCCTGGAGAAGGAAATGGCAATCCACTCCAGTACTATTGCCTGGAAAATCCCATGGACAGAGAAGTCTGGTAGGTGACAGTCCAGGGGTCACAAAGAGTCGGACACGACTTTAGCCTCCTCCCTCCCTCCCTCCCAATGATCAGTGAGGTTGAGTATCTTTTCATGTGCTTTTTGGCCATCTGTATACCTTCTTTGGAGAAATATCTATAAAGATCTTCTTCCCATTTCTTCATTGTGTCCTTTTTTTTGACATGGAGCTAAGTGGGGGTGTTTGTATATTTTTGAGATTAATCCTTTTCAATTGCTTTGTTTGCAAATATTTCCCTCCATTCCATGTGTTATCTTTTCATTTTGTTTTGGTTTTCGTTTTGTTTCTGATTAAAAAATCTGGAGTATTTAAGTGAAAATAAATACAACTTCACATACAAAAATACATGATAGAAAAATTATAAGTCATGCAACATTATAGGTATATAAGTACAGGAAGAAGATAACTCAGATCCTTCAATGATGGTTAAGCAACAAAAGAACAAGACAGAAAATAATCAAGAGAAGGCCAGAGTAGAAAACTCACTGTAATTTAAAATAGTAGAATCCCAATTTAAAATTAGATTTAGAGATAGCAAGCCATCAGAGATTGCAGAGAACAGTTTTGATTTGATCCAGTTTCTTGCAAAGAGATAGCTGACTAATGGCCACAGCAATCTGAATTAATTAACATCAATTTGTTTTTAATAACAAGCTTCTGAAGGCCATTTTGATAATGAATGCTGTCTAGAGCAAAATCAAATAGCACTTTCTGATATATGTGGAGCCACAGCTGTACATATTTGACCCCTATTTTACACAGTTGCGCCTCATTGATTTCTTCTGTTAAACTCGTGGACTGAGCACTGAACAATAGCGGGAGCACTCATATATCATCCACAGAGACCCAGTCTATGAACTGTAACCCTGCAGCAGGCCAAAGTGTTTCTGTGCCTCCAACACTGGCTGCCTGTCCTGGTGATATATATATATAACACAGATGCTGTCCTTAAGAACAATCCCAAAAGTCTGGCCATGGAATCAGCCTTTAGGGTACAAACAAAAATAAAAGACTTGAGACAAACTTAATGTATAGCCGAGCTTCAACTTAGTTGGCTTCAAATTTAAATCCACATAAAGTGGGCTTATTGCAAAAAGAAATAATTGTATTTCCATCGAATTCAAGAGAGGATGGGAAACAAAGACATTTGAATGTATGTTATTATGAGTAGGGTGTAAGAAAGACTAATTCTAGTAAAGGAAAAGCTTGTTAGTATCTCCATAGGTCTTTTCTCAAAGCTTGAGGAATAGTAGTTCATCTATTTATGTTAACTTACTGTTTTAAATGATGATAATGATATAAAGGAGTGATTTAAATTAATTCTATTCCATATTATACAACAGCTTTCATGTCTATTCGGTAGTAATTGCTTCAAAAATATTTTACATGACTTGCTTACTTTCAATACAGAGTGAAGGGGTAAAACCAAAACACACAAATAAATGAACAAAAAGACACTAGCCTGTAGGAAGCCAGAGGACTTGGCTTAGAAATTTTAATACTAAAAGTGTGAATTAGTGTGGTCATTGTTAGCTGAGTGTTGCATCTGAACACCAAGGGAGAATGACAATCTGCAATTGTGAAAAGCCACCTCAGTACTTGACTATTTTAAAACAATTCTACCTCAGTTGTATAGGATCCAGCAGTCAGAGTTCCCAGGCTCTGGTCTAATTTTTTAAGTGGCGTGATGACTACTTTATAAAGGTGTTCACTGTCTATGGTTTTCTTTTGTTTCAGCAGTTTTTGTTCTCTCTTCAGAAAAGTCCTGATATTTTAATATGGTCCCACTTCCAATTTATTGATGTTAGATCTATTATTTTAATCCAAAAGGATACTTAATAGAAAAGATAGTATCTATCTCTCTCTGTATTGACTTACATGAGTAAGAAAGATATTCCAAATATTACCCTGTAAAGTAAATTTCTGGAACATAGGTTGTGTGCTTTCCTATTCCTTTTCCTTTTCTCTGTGTCTTTCCTTGGTAACTTGTTTCTAGTTTGATCAGTAAACATTTGTTAAATATATTAATGCTGTTGATACTTAACAACTACAAAATTTAAAAATTCATATGACATTAACCCTTGAAGCTAAGTGTAATAGAATGTGAAACAGTCTCCTTAATCCTTACGCTGTTAGTCACTCACTCTTGTCTGTCTCTGTGCAAATCCATGCACTATAGCCCACCAGGCTCCTCTGTCCATGGAGTTCTCCAGGAAAGGATACTGGAACGGGTTGCCCTTCCCTTCTCCAAGTGATCTTCCTGACCCAGGGATCGAACCTAGCTCCTCTGCTTTGCAGGCAGATTCCTTACCTTCAGAGCCACCAGGGAAACCCTCCTTAATCCTGGTTATTATCAATTTCCTTAAACTAATTTTTTTTTCAAATTTTGGTTTCATGTTAGAATGCTGGAGTCATTAGCAAATAAAAAGGCATTAATGTGTAATTTACTTGAGATATTAAATAACTATTTACTACCTAATGCTTTGAGAGATAATTACTATTTATAAACATTAAATAAATGTGTTTTATAAAGTATTGCCCCACAGAAAGGACTTTTTGAGATCTACATTCTTCTCCTACTTCTCTCATTAACTGTGTGAGCTTGAGAAAAGTGTCCCAAATTCCTTAGCAATCATATGAAGAAACTATTATTTGTACTTGAGTGTTCACATGGTCAAGGAACATATAATAAAACAGTTTAAAATGCATTAAGAAGCACTCAAAGTAAGTATGGAAATAAGCACTCACAGTTGATGGGAATCTAAAATAATTTGTGGATAGGCTACATTAGCAAAACAACAATCTTAAAAATATATTATTCTGCAATTTCACTTCTAGAAATTTATTCTTAGGAATTTAAAAATGTTTTATGTATATGTATATACATATAACTGATAATGCTAAAATATATATTTTAAATTTTAATTAAATTGGAAATTAGTTTATCATCATACAATGATAAAATATAAACATTAGAAGCATTTCTAAAAGTTTAACAATAAAGAATTGGCTGAATACAAATAGCTGCTTGAAAACATTCTAGAAAACAAAAAAAAGGATAGAAAATATTGAGCATTTATGGTACCACTTACATAAAATGTTGCTAACATTGACTGACCTCTTAATACATCCCTCCCAGTGTGTTAACGCCATATTTATTATCACATTTACCCCTTAGGATTCAATGAGGCAACGATTTTACCCCTGAACTACAGAAGAGTGAACTGAGGCTTACAGAGATGATAGAACATATTCAAATTCACATAATAAGTAACAGAGCAGAGACTTAACCTTGGTGACTGTGACTCCTGAGGTCTTAAACTAAGCTTTACTGGTTAATACTCTGTAATTTCTGTTTAATGGCTGGTTTTGATTTGAGGCCTTGTGGTGTTTGTCCAGATATTTTCAAAACTGGAATATAGACATGAAAGTCCAATTCTCTGTTCCGCTTAAAAATTGGAAGATCTATGAACTTTTGATCTTTAATGTGGCTGCTCTGCCAAGGTATTAGTAGCGATTTCTTTCCTTTTTTTTTCCTTTTAAATGTTGCTTACACTTCACAATTTACCACAATTAGTCTTACATACTCTTTGAGGTTCTAATCTTGGAAATTTTAGACATTTAGTTTGAGATTTCTCTCTTTGTGTAAAAAACAGAATGATAAACATATCAAAAATGAGTGGCAACACTACAGGGTAATTTATATTTTCTTAGATTTTTTTGGTGTATGTGCATGTTTTAAAAATACTCTGAAGTGAATAGGAAGCATTTGATAAAATAAAGGGCACATTGCTTAAAGTATAAAGTTGTCAGTAGATGGAAGAATTTATTTTATGTGTAAGGAAGTTTTGGGTCAGTCATGATTCCAGTTACTTCCTAAGTATAACTGTTTCATCTCCTGAATTAATCTTTCTAAATTATAGCTTTCTAAAAATAATTTCCCTACTAAAAATATTTCAGTGGTTTCTAAGTTATCTTTGCAAACTTCTCTCTTGTTGCTCACAAACATACCAAATATTCATGCTTTCTTGTTTCTGTACCACGTAAGTTGACCTTGACAGTACCTCTGAGCTCATCTCTGAATATGTGATACATTTTCCATCCAACTATGCAGATCCTGTTACTGAGTCATATCCAACTAACTAAAGTACCCACCTTTGAAATAAATTTTTGCCCTGTCGTAATCTGTGTGTGTGTGCATGTGTGTGTGCATGCACGTGTGTGTGTGTGTGTGTGTGTGTGTGTGTGTGTGTGTGTAGACCGAGAGGGAGATTGGAGAAGACTCTTAAAAGTCCCATGGACTTCAAGGAGGTCAAACCAGTCAATCCTAAAGCAAATCAACCCTGAATATGAAGGGTTAAATCTGAAACTGAAGACTGAATCTGAAACTTCAATATTTCGGCAACCTGATAAGAAGAGCCAACTCATTGGAAAAGACCCTACTGATGAGAAAAATTGAAGGCAGGAGGAGAAGGGAATGATAGAGGACGAGATGGTTGGATGGCATCACCGACTCAACAGATATGAGTTTGAGCAAGCACCAGGAGATGGTGAAGCACAGGAAAGCCTGGCATGCTGCAGTCCATGGGGTCGCAAAGAGTCAGACATGACTGAGTGACTGAACTGAACTGATACATATACACACACACACATATATATATACATATATATATATGTTTTCATATATATATATATATATATATATAGAGAGAGAGAGAGAGAGAGAGAGAACTTTTCCTCCTATAAACACTTAATGTCACTCATTATGTATAATAAGCATTTAACACAATATAGTGTAATACTTTACTTTGTATATGAAATTTTTCATGAACATACAGTTTACTAAATCAAATTATAAATGTTTTAAGAACAAGGGTTGACACTGTGTTTTAGTTACAGAAAACAAGGGAAGGGATTGTATCCAGAAGAAAAAAAAAAGTAGTCAAAATCACATGTTACACTTAGGTTATAAAGAATATTGAAAAATACCTCATGCCTGTACAGTTAAGATGTGACTTTAGCATGGACCATATCAGATGGACTCCAAGGCCAATATAAGATTTGACCATTAAGTATTATGATAGATAATAAAAAAGCCAGATTTGTGATGTCCAAATGAGTGCAATCTACTCAGTACAGTAACTTTAGGTATGCAAATATTGATTGTAAAGACATCTCCACTTCAGATCTTTTCTTTTCTAAACACTCCTTTCAAAAAATTTCAAAACATTGCTCTAAAAAATTAAAGCTTTACCCTAAGAACCAAGCAACCACACAAATAGAAAACTGTGTTTTAAGGTTAACTGATATACTTATCAGTCAGGAACCCAGTAGGAAACCTATGGTAAACTCAAAGTGATTGATTAAAGAATGCAATTAAGAGATGTCTAAATGTTTTGAAAAGGGCTTCAGGAAAACTGACAAGGGATATAATGGAACATCATCCCTTGTCTGTGGTAGCTATCATAGTGAGCAATCAGCAACACTAATGGTAAGGCAATTTTTGTTAGTGAAAGGGTAGTTACTTGGAGAAGGCTAATGAAAAGGTGGTTTTGCTTCATCATCCAATCTCTAACTGGCACCTCCTATCACACACTGTAGCTGGAAGCAAGAGCACATAAGAGCCTGTTGATGCTGTCCATCTCCATCGGCTTCCTGGGATGGAGCACAGGGTGCAGAGTGGAAGGTAGATCTGGAGGCAAATGAAAAATCTCCATAATTCAAAAAATTGAGTCTGATTTCTAGAAATCTAATTGCTTTCACAGCCAAGTCTGTGAGTAAAGGAAATAATAAACCAGAAATCATATTATTTTTCCTTCCCTACACATCCAGTTCTCTAAACTTAAAAATTTAAGAGGCATTGTGTCTATGAAAGATTAAACTTGCTAAATGAAAGCCAAAACCACCAGCTTCCAGAATATCAGCAAATGTTTCAGGCTTGTTTGTCTGATACTTATAGATGACTTTTTTGAAGCCAATAATTAACTAGTTCACTAGGGCCTAGCCTGCCTAAATGTCCAACCCTTGCTGTAGACACCAGGAGAGCCCGGGTATTCTAGTCATATACCAAGACTTGACCTGCTGATGGCATGAGGATGGATCTCTCAGGCAGGCGCAGGTAAGTAAGGCATCTGATGTCCTAGCTATTTGGTAAATGGTGAGAACATACAATGCATTTATTAGCAGAGCCTACATAGCAGAAGGTAATCCTTGTCAAACTGATAACAAAAATTATGAAAGGGAATTTTATCAATTGTTATTCCACCACTTGTGGGTTAAGAAATGTGGAAGTGTGAGTCCATTGAGCCCATCTGGAGAGATGCTCTTTTCCATTAGTACATTTCTTTTTTTTTTTTTTAATTTTTTTTTGAATGCTCAGAATTACTCTCAAAAACAGGAGAAAAAATAAAGTAGGATAGGTGGCTCAGTTGGTAAAGAATTTGCCTGCAATGCAGGAGACCCAGGTTCAGTCCCTAGGTGGGGAAGATCCCCTGGCAGAGGGCATGGCAGCCCATTCCAGTATTCTTGCCTGGAAAATTCCACGGACAGAGGAGCCTGGTGGGCTACAGTTTGTGGGATCTCACAGAGTGGGATATGACATAGTGTTCAATCACCACTTTTATGTTTTCTAGGTTTAAATGGGAAAGTACACCAACTTAGTGTCTGAACCACCACCATTTTTATGTTATCTAGGTTTAAATGGGAAAGCACTGGAAATTTGTAGCTAATCAATATATTAAAGGATATGTTGGACCAGATTAGAAAAATTAAAATTGTATCTTGTCACTTTTGTGAGTCTAATGTTATCTTTCTTATTTTTTAACTGTGAACTCAATTAAAAAACACAGATGAAAGTCATATGGCCAACACCATAGAAAAAACAATTCAATTTAAAACCATTTCCTATAAATTCTGTAGTAATGGTTTAGGTTTTAAAAGATGCCTTCTGGGATATAAACTAAAAATGAGTTGTAGCCATTTATGTTCCCAATGCTTCCTTCATTTCAGCAGTTCCCACTTTCCATCCCCTTGTTTGTCATTCAAGTCTTTATATTTCAATGGCATTTTTCTAGAACTAATGGGGCTCAGCACTCATGTTATTAGAACTCTGCTTGGTTTCACTTTCCACAATGCCGGCTCTTCTAGCTGTTGCTGTCAGTCATTAGAGCCCAGTGTGCTTCAGGAGGCAGCACTGTAAACAAGGTAGCTATCAAGGGTCAAACCAGCCAGGAAAGCAGAGAAACAGCAGGAAACCAAAAAGACATACTGTGGGGAACAATATCTACGTCTTAAAGTTTGGGTTTGCACAGTGCTTAAGTGGAGTTGTGTGAAATCAAAACCCCCAAGTTTTCACTTGCTGTATTTGCCAGCGAGAGAGCCAGTCTCCTTTGCACAGACTACCTTTTCTACACGGTCCCCTTGTTCTCCAAGCACTTAAGAGTGCAGGCCCAGTGCTGCGCAGACAACAAATCACAAAGCATGCCTGCACTCCGCTATGTATCAAAGTCTCTTAATATGCCAACAAAGTTCTCCAAGGTCAGGAAAGCAGTTTATCAACCTTTTATAATATCTTATAGCAGCAATAAATTTATTCTAGTGTGGGACCTATGAATATTTCAGACGCTCTGTGAGAAAAGCTCTTTGGCTTAAGACAGTCATGTACCCGGGTTTGGGCTCAGGAAAGAACCATTGTTCTCGTCATCTCACTTTTATTGCTGTTTAGCTCCAATTAAAACAGTTTTTCAAGGTGCTTTCTGCTGCACCTTACTGTTAAATTTAATTTCAAAAAATTTTTCACTTAAAAAACACTTTAATTATTTTGTACACATAAAAAAATTTCTGGTTATGTACTGTATTAAACCTTCAAAGAAACACAGGATTCTTTTTTTCTTTTTTTCTCAAACATCCCATGGAAAATTAGTTTTATGCTTTGAGTTTTTGTTATTTTTTTCCCTTTCTTCCTTAATATTTTTCTTTTTTCTTACCTATTTCACGTTAATTGAAATAGGTCATGTAACAATTTAGTATAACATTGTAATACAGTCAAGCAGAGAGTTTTATCTACTTTTCAAAGTAGATATTGGGCTGGCCAAAAAGTTCATTTCAATTATTTTGTAAGCTCTTATGGAAAAACCCAAACAAACTTTTTGAGCAACACAATAATATTAATATTTCATCCATTATCCAGATTGAGTTCAGCTCAGTCACTCAGTTGTGTTCAACTCTTTGCGATCTCACGGACTGCAGCATGCCAGGCTTCCCTGTCCATCATCAACTCCCAGAGCTTACTCAAACTCATGTACATGAGTCAGTGTTGCCATCCAACCATCTCACCCTCTCCCCAGCATCAGTGTCTTTACCAATGAGTCAGTTCTTACCAGGTAGCCAAAGTATTGGAGTTTCAGCTTCATCATCAGCCATTCCAATGAATATTCAGGACTGATTTCCTTTAGGAGGGACTGGTTGGATCTCCTTGCAGTCCAAGGGACTTTTAAGAGTCTTCTGCAACACCACAGTTCAGAAGCATCAATTCTTCGACGCTCAGATTTCTTTATGGTCCAACTTTCACATCCATACATGACTACTGGCAAAACCATAGCTTTGACTAGACGTACTTTTGTCCACAAAGTAATGTCTCTGCTTTTTAATATGCTATCTAGTTTTGTCATAGTTTTTTTTCCAAGGAGCAATTGTATTTTAATTTCATGTCTGCAGTCACCTTCTGAAGTGATTTTGGAGCCCAAGAAGATCAAGTCTGTCATTGTTTCCATTGTTTCCCCATCTATTTGCCATGAAATGATGGGACCAGAAGCCATGATCTTAGTTTTTTGTTTGTTTGTTTGTTTTTTGAATGTTGATTTTTAAGCCAGCTTTTTCATTTTCCTCTTTCATTTTCATCAAGAGTCTTTTTAGTTCCTCTTCGCTTTCTGCCACGAGGGTCGTGTCATTGGCATACCTAAGATTATTGACATTTCTCTAGGCAATCTTGATTCCAGCTTGTGCTTCATCCAGCCCAGTATTTTGCATGATATATTCTGCATATAAGTTAAATAAACAGGGTGACAATATACAGCCTTGTAGTATTTTTCTCCCAATTTGGAATCGGTCCATTGTTTCATGTCCGTCCTGACTTTTGTTTATTGACTTGCATACACATTTCTCAGGAGGCAGGTAAGGTATTCCCATCTCTTGAAGAATTTTTCACAATTTTGTGATCCACACAGTCAAAAGTTTTATTGCAGTCAATGAAGCAGAAGTAGATGTTTTTCTGGAATTCTCTTGTTTTTTCGATGATCCAACAGATATTGACAATTTGTTCTCTGATTCCTCTGCCTTTTCTAAATCCAGCTTGAATATCTGGAAGTTCTCAGTTCATGTCCTTTTGAAGCTTGGCTTGGAGAATTTTAAGCATTACTTTGCTAGCGTATGAGATGAGTGCAATTGTGCAGTAGTTAGAACATTCTTTGGTATTGCATTTCTTTGGAATTGGAATGAAACCTGACCTTTTCCAGTCCTGTGGCCACTGTTGAGTTTTCCAAATTTGCTGGCATATTAAGTTCAGCACTATAACAGCATCATCTTTTAGGATTTGAGATTATTTATTGTTAATTCTCAGGTACCCTCAAAAATTCTTGAACCAGTGTCCTCATATTAGAAAATAATTATTTACAGACTTATATTTGAGGCAACTTTAAAGTGCTAGTAATGAGGAGGGAATGAAAGTTGAAACTTTTTTTCTATTAGCCAACTTCAAAAATTATGCACTATCATGCCAGAGGCATGACTCAAATTTTTTTTTTAGATTAATGGGGCAGAAATTAATTTTTCCTTATTTTTTAATATATACATGAGCACACATACATGCATATATATACACTTTCCTCAGCAAATGACTCCCTAATACTTATTTGGGTTTAGTTTGAACCTGACTCGTTCGAAGGTTAATTTTGTTTTGCTTTATTTTCTCTTTTATATATAACTAGCACCTCCTGATTATATATTTTGCTCATATTTATAAACTTGCTCTTGTATGGTACTTCATTGTAATGAACTTGCTGTGAAGTTACTTACTTGCTTTCCTGACAGCTTTTTAGATCAAATTTATTTTTCATATTTTTGACTTTTGTTCACAAGTGTCATCATTGAATATGGTATGTAATACGTGTAAAACGTTTACCTCTGCCTGATCAGTTCTATATTCTGACTTTATTATTACTATTTACTTCTTGGAAATGAGATTTTTGATACTAAGATTAGCCCCTCTCCATATAACTTTCTTATTATGTGTACCTCCTGTCCACATATCATCTCAGCTCCAACAAGGCTGACTGGATTTGGCCCTGGAATATTATTTCTATATGAGCTCTCTGAAATGCCTTTTCTTTGCCTTTCTTCATAATTTAAATGCTCTGACAAAATTACATGTGAATGAAGAGGAAAAATACATAATTGTTTTCAGTCATATTATCTTTCCCAATCTATAATAGATTATGATTTCTTAAGTTGTAGAAAGTCTTCTGTACTCATGTTGTCTAATATGAGATATTAAAAGTGAGAAAAATTTATATTGATTTATAGTACAGTTCACAATGGATCTATAATACAGTCAAAACATGAACATACTCAATGAACTAGGAAAAAATAAATTCACATGTATAACCACTACTCTGCTCTTCAAACAGAACATCACAAGCACTCCAGAAACTCCTTTTATGCCTTTCTTCCAATTGTTACACCTGTCTTCACCAAAGTTAGCTTGCCTTTAAAACCAGCTTAATTTTTGCTTGAGCTTGGACTTCATATAAATGGGATAATAGAGTATGCATTGTTATCCATCTATATTCTAGAGTCAATATTTTTTGTGACAGTTATCCGTATTGTGCAGCTGTACTTTATTCAGTTTCTTTGTTTCATCATATTCCACTGAATTAACATTTATGATTGATTGCAATATTGATAAATATTTGGGTTTACAGTTTCTTATGGCTAGAGATAATGCTGCTAGGAACATTTTTTTGTATATGTCTCTTCCTGTATGTCTGCACAAATTTCTGTTAGGTAGATACTTAACATGAGTATGGATAATGAAATAGCTAAATCTTAAGGAATATATATGTTGAAGCGAAAAGTCAAATAGTTCTCTTAACATAACAACTTGCATTATTGCTGCTTCATATCTTCACAGACATTTGATTTAACTTCAGCTGTTTGCTGGATCTGTAATGATATCCAATGTGCTTTAAATCCCTAATGATAGTAAGTGAAAAAAAAGTGTTAGTCACTCCGTCATGTCTGACTCTGTGACCCAATGGACTATATAGCCCACCAGGCTCCTCTGTTCCTGGGATTCTCCAGGCAAGAATACTGGAGTGGGTTGCCATTCCCTTCTCCAGGGGATCTTCCTGACCCAGAGATTGAACCCTGGTCTCCTGCATTGCAGGTAGATTTGTTACTGTCTGAGGGATGTAAAGTGAGCACTTATTCATATGTGTATTTGCCATTTGTGTATAAAATACAGTTTAATGAAAATTCAAGTCTATTGTCAAATTTTCTTTTTCCTTTCTGTAAAAGTTGATATATAGGGTTTTTAAATATCTTATGAACATGAGCAAATGTTTGAAATATCTTTTCCTACTCTGTGAATTACCAGAATCTCTGTGATATTGTGGACTAGAATATATTGATTTTAATGCAGTCCAATTTGAGAATCTTTTCTTTCATGAACAGTGTTGTTTTTCTCATCTTTAAACAATCAATTTCTGTGCTGTAGAACTGAAGGTAATCTTGGTAATTTTCTGTGATATCTATTATGTATTAGCTCGTGGTTGTCTCTCAAACCTTTGTGATTTCCAATCTGCCCTCTGTTCTAGCAGCTTTCAGGAGTTGATGATGTACTGATAAGATAGGAGAAAAAGAAGTTAGACACAAACACTAAATAATGAAGGAGGGGCTCAGCTGCTGGGATGTGATAGTGTCTGGCTGGAACCAGCTGGACCTATTTTGTAAAAAGGAAGGTAAATGGAAAGGAAAGTCTTATATGTCCAAATGTTTATGACCTTATTCCAAGACCCAGATCTAAGAAACTCCCGCTGGGTATGCCTCGCTCACACCTGTTAAAATGCCTTCTTCAGAAGGCATAGAAGCTTGGTTTTTTAGATGATCCCCTTATGAGTCCACCTCCTCCAGGTCCACACTGGGGAACTACTACCTGCAATTCTTAGAGTTGACAGTCTTCCAGATGGCCTACCACTAGCACTGCAGCTGGGCTGCTGGAAGTCACACCACCTTATCCCTCCAGCCCTGTCCTATATCCTCCCTTACTGGAGGTGAGTCCTGCCAGTACTACACAAAGCAGGGCTACTTACCAGCCTCCCAGTACCAAACTTCCCTTAAGGAAAGTGCTAGCAGGTGATGGAGGAGCAGAGTCCACATCCCTCTCCTATGGCTGACCTAGATACCTGAAAAGAGAAATTTGGGTGTTTTTCTGAGGATGCCAGTCAGTTCCTAGAGGAATTCACCAACCTGAAAATACCCTATGAACCTACTTAAGGGGACCTACAAGCATCCTTTCTACCTGCTGCATCACTGAAAAAAAGCTGTATCATCCTTGGTACAGCTCAAGCATATGCCAGTGAATTGTCAGACTGAAATCAGTGACATACAATCTGCTTTACTGCAGGAGATTCAACTTCTGGCCAAGACCCTCATTGGGAATACCAACAGGGAGGTAGAAGATTTGAACACAAGAACCACATATAACTTACCTTACAGTGGAGGTGACAAATAAATTCAAGGGATTAGATCTGGTAGATAGAGTGCCTGAAAAACCATGGATGGAGGTTTATAACATTGCACAGGAGACAGTGACCAAAACCATCCCCAAGAAAAATAAATGCAAGAAGGCAAAGTACTTGTCTGAGGAAGCCTTACAAATAGGTGAGAAAAGAAGAGAAGTGAAAGGCAAAGGAGAAAGGAAACAATAATCCGACCTGAGTATAGCATTTCAGAGAATAGCAAGGCTTCTTAAGTGAACAACACAAAACATAGAGGAAAAACATAGAATGGAAAAGATGAGAGATTTCTTCAAGAAAATTGGAGATACCAAGGGAACATTTCTTACAAAGATGGGCACAATAAAGAACAGAAATTGCACTGACCTAGAGAAGCAGAAGCGATTAAGAAGAGATGGAAAGAATAGACAGAAAAACTATACAAAAGAGGTCTTAATGACCCAGATAACCATGATGGCATGGTCACTCACTTAGAGCAGACATCCTGGAATGTGAAGTCAAGTGGGCCTTAGGAAGTGTTCTGAGGAACAAAGCTAGTAGAGGTGATGGAATTCCGGCTGAGCTATTTAAGATCCTGGAAGATGATGCTGTTAAAGTGTTACACTCAATATGCCAGCAAATTTGAAAAATTCAACAGTGGCCAGAAGACTGGAAAAGATCAGTTTTCATTCCAATGAGTGTCAATGTCATTGACATTGACAATGTCAATGAATGAGAGGCAATGTCAATGAATGAGAGGCAATGTCAAAGAATGTTCAAACTACCATACAATTACACTCATTTCACATGCTAAGCAAGATTATGCTCAAAATCCTCCAAGCTAGGTTTCAATAGTATGTGAACCAAGAACTTTCATATGTATAAGCTGGATTTAGAAAAGGGAGAGAAACTAGAGATCAAATTGCCAGTATCTGCTGGATCATAGAAAATGCAAGGGAATTCCAAAAAGACATCTACTTCTGCTTCACTGACTATGCTAAGGCCTTTGACTGTTTGGATCACAACAAACTGTGGAAAATTATTACACAGGAATACCAGGCCTTACTCGCCTCCTGAGAAAACTGTATGCAGGTCAAGAAGCAACAGTTAGAACTGAACATGAAACAACGAACTGGTTCAAAATTGGAAAACGACTACACCAAGGCTGTATATTGTCATCCTGTTTATTTACCATATGTGCAGAGTGCATCATGTTTAATGCCAGGCTGGATAAAGCTCATGCTGGAATCAAGATGGCTGGAAGAAATATCAATAACCACAAATAAAGCAGATGACACCATTCTAATGGCAGAAAGAGACTAGGAAGTAAAGAGCCTGTTGATGAAGGTAAAAGAGGAGAGTGAAAAAGCTGGCTTAAAACTCACCATTCAAAATATAAAGATCATGGCATCTGGTCCCATCATCTCATAGCAAATAGATGCGGGAAAAGTAAAAAGTGTGACAGATCTTATTTTCTTGGACTCCAAATCACTGCTGATGGTGAATGCAGTCATGATATTAAAAGACACTTTCTCCTCAGAAGAAGAGCTATGAGCAGCCCAAACAGTATATTAAAAAGCAGAAACATCACTTTATTGACAAAAGTCCATATAGTCAAAGTCCAGTAGCCATGTATGGATGTGAGAGTTGGACCATAAAAAAGGTTGAGCTGTGAAGAATTGATGCTTTTGAACTATGGTGTTGTAGAAGACTCTTGAGAGCCCTTTGGACAGCAAGTAGGCTGTCCAATTGATTATAACCAATCAACTCTAAAGGAAATCATGGTAGAAAGCAAAGAAGAACTAAAGAGCCTCTTGATGAAAGTGAAAGAGGACAGTGACAAAGTTGGCTTAAAACTCAACATTCAGAAAAATAAGATCACGACATCTGGTTCCATCATTTCATGGCAAACAGATGGTGAAACAATGGAAACAGTGACAGACTTTTTGGTTTTGAGGGTCCAAAATCACTGCAGATAGTGACTGCAATCATGAAATTAAAAGAGGCTTGCTCCTTGGAAGAAAAGCTATGTTCAAACTAGACAGCATGTTAAAAAGAAGAGACATTACTTTGCTGACAAAAGTCCATCCAGCCAAAGCTATGGTTTTTCCAGTATTCATAAATGGGTGTGAATGTAGGACTATAAAGAAAGCTGAATTCCAAAGAATTGACGCTTTTGAACTGTGGTGTTGCAGAAGACTCTTGAGAGTCCCTTGGACTGTAGGGAGATAAAACCAGTCAATCCTAAAGGAAATCAGTCCTGAATTTTCATTGAAAGGACTGATGCTGAAGCTGAAACTCCAATAGTTAGTCCCCCTGATGTGAAGAACTAACTCATTGAAAAAGAACCCAATGCTGGGAAAGATTAAAGGTGAGAGGAGAAGGTGATGACAGAGGGCAAGATGGTTGGATGGCATCACTGACTCAATGGACATGAGTTTGAGCAAGATTTGGGAGTTGATGATGGACAGGGATGCCTCGTGTGCTGCAGTCATGGGGTTGCAAAGAATCAGACATGACTGAGAGACTGAACTGAACTGAAAGGAAATCAACCCTGAATATTCATTGGAGGACTGACTTTGAAGATGAAGCTCCAATACTTTGGCCACCTGATTCAAAGAGCTGACTTTCCCTGACACTGGGAAAGGCTGAGGGCAAGAGAAGGAAGTGACAGGAGATGAGATGGCTGGGTGGCGTCACCAACTCAACACACATGACTTTGAGCAAACTCCAGAAATACTGAAGGACAGGGAAGCCTGGCATGCTGCAATCCATGGGCTCACAAAGAGTCTGACATGACTGAGAAACTGAACAACAACAACATTCTTAGAACCAGACAGTGGAAAATAATTAAGCATTTCCACGAATCCTCCACTTAGGGTGGGATTCCTATCAAAGTGGTTATTGAAGTGTTCCTGGGTAAGGCCTGTACCAAACTGTTAAAAATGTTTGAGAACTCTGAGCCTGAAATGATCCAGTAAGCCACCCCACACCTCCATGCCTAACTCAGCCCATATTATCCAAGATAACTCCAAGGTTCAATTTATACAGAAGCTTATAGAATTATATTAATAACAGACCTTCCTTCACTGCCAAGGTGATCAAACAGGTTTCCTCAACTTAGAGTGTCAATTACCACCTTCACTCCTCCTGGAGACCCCAATCATCAGGTATGGTAGAAAAAGCAAATAATATTCTAAAAAGAACTCTTGTCATGAGACTTTAGAAATTTGGGTTTCCCTCCTGTCTGTAGCCTTTCAAAGGGCCAAAATGGCCCAAAAGGAAGTTTTAAAACTCAGCCCATTTGAAATGACTTATGGGAGAATCCCTCTTGACTTCAGATCTTGTTTGATGAGGAAACCCACAAACTAGTCTCCCACTGTATTAGATTGAGCCAAGTTCAAAGAACCCTCCAAGAATACAGGAACAAATTATTACTCACCCCTGCAAAAATATAGTTGAGGTCTCCATCCAGTCAAGGTACTTTGTCCTACTAAAAACTTGGAAGGAAGGGTCCCCTGATGACCAGCTACAATCAAAATGGAAGGGACCATATCAAGTGTTACTAAGCATCTTAGCTGCCCTACTATCTCCCTGTAGTAGTTGGTTACATATGTCTAGAATAAAACCATGTCTTATAAATTCCAATAGAAGCCAGAGAGACCTACTCTCACAAGCCAGTGGAAGAACTCAGATACAGGTTCAAGAGAACAGATAAGTGACTGTGGTGCATTGGCCTGGTATTCTTTGTGATTTTATCATTAATTTATCATTTTATCACAGTGGCTCTTATTCTATCACTTTTCAGAACCCTCTGCCTGGTAAATATCTTCTTTGCCCCTGCGGAGTATGAAAAATATATAGTAATATAATGTCAAAAACCATCCTCCTAGTAGGGCTTCTCACAGTGGTTGTTATTTAGGGGGAGCAGATGGTAAAGCATCTGTCTACAATGCAGGAGACCTGGGTTCGATCCCTGGGTCAGGAAGATCTGCTGGAGAAGGAAGTGGCAATCCACTCCAGTGCTATTGCCTGGAAAATCCCATGGACAGAGGAGCCTGATAGGTTACAGTCCATGGGGTCGCAAAGAGTCAGACACGACTGAGCGACTTCACTAGGAAAATGATGATTTTGTAAATGTACCTAAAATAGTCAGCTGGGGAGAAAAACTAATTGTTGGAGTGGCCATAAAAATCCTGGCTTACAACAAACATTAGGATTCTAGATGGCTCAGTGGGTATACAATCTGCCTGCAATGAAGGAGATACAGGTTCAATCCCTGATTCAGGAAGATTCCCCTGGAGGAGGGCATGGCAACACACTCCAGTATTCTTGACTGGAGAATCCCTTGGACAGAGGAGCCTGGCAGGCTACAGTCTATAGGGTCACAACTGACAGGACTGAGCATCCATACGTGCACAACAAACATTACAGGTACAAATAGGCACATACAACAAGAGTATTATCAACTGAAACACATGGGGGAAAATCCTCCACTGATATGAACACGATAGACAATTTCTATCAGGTCCAACACCTTGCCTATGTGATTCCTTTCAAAGGGTGATTTAGAGCTTTTCTATTAAACATGGCTCCTATTGTTATTCAGAAAACCCATCATGCTTTTGATGCCACCACACATCTCATGGTCCTCTTGGCTATGGAAATCCTCTTTGGAGCAATCCTTGGCCACAGGATGGTAATATCATTATAGCGTTTTGGAGCCCAGACCCAAACTGCATTCCTAGGAATGCCTCCATTCTCTGTGTTTATAATGAAGGCCAGACCCAAGGATCCTACAGGATAAGGATGGTTATAGTTTTTAGGTCACTAGTCTTGTTCAACTCTTTTATGACCCATGGACTGTAGCCCACCAGGCTCCTCTGTCCATGGGATTTCCTAAGTAAGAGCACTGGAGTTGATTGTCATTTCCTACTTCAGGGATCTTCCTAACCCAGGGATCGAACCCACATCACCTGTGTTTAATGTGGACTCTTCACTGAGCCATCTGGAATGCCTCCACAGGGATAGAATAGAGAGAATGGACTAAAAGTTGGGCTAGAAATTGTCAGACTTTGTGGAAGTAATGGATAAAACCCTCTTACCACAACATCTCATCTAAGCAGGGGATACTCCTGGATTTAATTATTCTCAGTATGCTAAAGGGCCCTTATCTCTGCACTGTGTTCATAATTTGTCCCTTCCTCAGATCTGGACAGCTGCTTCCTTGTTAAATTCTTCTAGTCCCAGATCTCTTATTGAATCTTCAAGGTATGTCTGCATATGTGGCACGCCCCTGAATGAGGGCCCAAAGACAAGGCAACTTCAGGGAAAATTTGGCCCCTCTGCAGATGCTTATCCTTATATTGAGAATGTGTGGCACACACACAAAAAAGTGCACATTAGCACATTAGGCCCCATTTACAGTCGCTTTACATAATAATAGTCAGTGCCATCCCAGTTGGGCCATTGGATTAATATTGGCAGGAGTAGGGCTGACAGAGAGATTAACAGCTTTGCCTACCATGAGTTAACCCTAAAAAATCCATCCAACAGCTTAAGGAACCTAGCCCTGAGCACTGGAAACACCCTAAATAGATTTTCAATTTGTTTAAACTCACTAGCTGATATGGTCATGGACAATAGATTGCCCTTAGATTACTTGCTGGCCAAGCAGGGTGGTGTTGGTGCAATCATAAACAAAATCTATTGTACCTATGTTAATAAATCAGTCCAGATTGAGAAGAACATTAAAAAGATTTATGAATAAGCATCCTGTTTATATCACTACAACCAAGAGACAAACCCTAATGACATCTGGTCCACCATTGAGAGTGCCCTCCCTAACCTTAATTGGTTGTTGCCTGTCCTGGGCTCAGCAATGGTCATCCCCTTATTCTTTCTCTTTAACTTCTTGGCAAAGGTCCTGTCTTCCAGATAACAACAGTTCCATGTCAAAATGACAATGCTTCTGTGTGGAATCTAGTCCATACCACCCTCTGACTTAAAACAAGGAGTTGTCCTGCCCTGAGAACCTTAGACCAGGCATTTTGCTCCCTGACAGGGAGAGTCAATGTCCCTGACCAGTCCTGAAGCACCTATAAAATATTGACCACTGCTCTTCTTTTCCCTTGAGAATATGGAAGTAAAATTTCTGAGGGGGGAATAAGACACAAGGAAAAGCAGTTAAACCCAATGCTAGATAGTGAAGAAGGGGCTCAGCTGTTGGGATGTGATAGAGACCTACTGGAACTAGCTGAAACCAAGGTGGCTTTGGGAACAGTCTGGTCACTGACTTTTAGCTCATTATACCTTCATTATAATACTAAAAAACATCCCCCCTTAGCCATGGCAGTTCTCAGGGGGATGATAAAAGGCCACAAAGTAGGCAATGGCCCAATTCCTGGGAAATCTGCACCCTACCTCCCAATAGCAAGAATATTCATCCAACTTATTAGCCTATGAAATTACTTGGCCCATAAAAACCAAAGACCCCACATCCTTCTGCCACTCTCACTTTCCCAGGTGACATCATGTCCTGGGGCCACTCCTCTCACTTTCTGAAATGGTCCAAATTCTGCCTATGGAATTAGTATCTCTCTAAATAAACTTGCTTTCCCTTTACTCTGACTAACTTTTGAATGATTTCTTCAGGAAGCCAAGGACCCCCATTTGACAGTCCTAAAGACTCCTCTAGGCCCTGGGACACATTTCCCTCTCCTACAACACCAAGACTCATCAGTGTCCCAAAAGAGAGAATCACAGTCAATATCTAGATGAAGACTGTTTAGAAGCTGGACCTTCAGTCATTACCTAGAGAAGTATGTAGTTAAAGCCCCTTCCAGGGAGAAACTTGAAGATGAGCATTGTTACCTATTCTCTGTGCACTGAGTCCTAGTATACAGGCATGGCATAGGGATGGGGTGGATTCCTGCTCCTGTTTAAAAATTGTCTGTAATTGAGCCTTGGCTTAAATGCCACATATTTATGTCTATATATTAATGTTATTGTTTAACAGAATATGCTGTTATTGTTGTTGTTTAGTTTCTAAGTCTTGTCCAACTCTTTGTAATCCCATGGACTGTAGCCCACCAAGCTCCTCTGTCCATGGAATTTTCCAGTCAAGAATACTGTAATGGTAGCCATTTCCTTCTCCAAGGGATCTTCCTGATCCAGTGATCAAACCCATGCCTCCTACATTGGCAAGCAGATTCTTTACTACTAAGCCACTTAGAACATTTGCTGAATCGATATATTAGAAGAAGTACATTTTTCTCGTTTGAATTTCCTTTTGGGGAGTTATTTAAAGAAAAAGAAAACCAGTGCTTTTGTTCCCCCCAAGAGCTCAAAGTTTATTATGAGCAAATTAGTTAATGGCTTTTCAAAGATACTTTGGAAATATAGGATGATATTTCATGGAATATTAATATTTAAGCTCTTTAGAAATAAAAAGTATAGACAGACATGGATACTAAAAAGAAAAAGTAAAAAAAAAAAAAATCTGACCTGCAATAACTCTATACTTTGATGTTTGGCTGATGCATTAACATTATTCTATTCCTTCATAACTGATTCAGCCCTCTCTGCTCCTCTAGTTTGCTAGACCAAATGCATCCTTGGCCCAAAATGAGATGTTTCATTTATTAGTTTGAAGCCAGACTCATCAAGAAAAAAAAAGAGAAAAATCAAATCAATAAAATTAGAAATGAAAATGGAGAAATCACAACAGACAACACAGAAATACAAAGGATCATAAGAGACTACTATCAACAATTATATGCCAATAAAATGGACAATGTGGAAGAAATGGACAAATTCTTAGAAAAGTACAACTTTCCAAAACTGAACCAGGAAGAAATAGAAAATCTTAACAGACCCATCACAAGCATGGAAATTGAAACTGTAATCAGAAATCTTCCAGCAAACAAAAGCCCAGATCCAGATGGCTTCACAGATGAATTCCACCAAAAATTTAGAGAAGAACTAATACCTATCCTACTTAAACTCTTCAAGAAAATTGCAGAGGAAGGTAAACTTCCAAACTCATTCTATGAGGCCACCATCATCCTAATACCAAAACCTGACAAAGATGCCACAAAAAAGAAAACTACAGGCCAATATCACTGATGAACATAGATGCAAAAATCCTTAACAAAATTCTAGCAATCAGAATCCAACAACACATTAAAAAGATCATACGCTATGGCCAAGTGGGCTTTATCCCAGGGATGTAAGGATTCTTCAATATCTGAAAATCAATCAATGTAATTCACCACAGTAACAAATTGAAAAATAAAAGCCATGTGATTATCTCAATAGATGCAGAGAAGGCCTTTGACAAAATTCAACATCCATTTATGATAAAAACTCTCCAGAAAGCAGGAATAGAAGGAACATACCTCAACATAATAAAAGCTATATATGACAAACTCACAGCAAACATTATCCTCAATGGTGAAAAATTGAAAGCATTTCCCCTAAAGTCAGGAACAAGACAAGGGTGCCCACTTTCACCACTACTATTCAATATAGTTCTGGAAGCAATGAGAGCAGAAAAAGAAATAAAAGGAATCCAAAATGGAAAACAAGAAGTAAAACTCTCACTTTTTTGCAGATGACATGATCCTCTACATAGAAAATCCTAAAGACTCCACCAGAAAATTACTAGAGCTAATCAATGAATATAGTAAAGTTGCAGGATATAAAATCAACACAGAGAAATCCTTTGCATTCCTATACACTAATAATGAGAAAATTGAAAGAGAAGCTAAGGAAACAATTCCATTCAGTATTGTAACGAAAAGAATAAAATACTTAGAATATATCTACCTAAAGAAACTAAAGACCTATATATAGAAAACTATAAAACACTGATGAAAGAAATCAAAGAGGACACTAAAAGATGGAGAAATATACCATGTTCATGGATGGGAATAATCAATATAGTGAAAATGAGTAAACTACCCAAAGCAATCTACAGATTCAGTGCAATCCCTATCAAGCTACCAGCGGTATTTTTCACAGAGCTAGAACAAATAATTTCACAATTTGTATGGAAATACAAAAAACCTTGAATAGCCAAAACAATTTTGAGAAAGAAGAATGGAACTGGAGGAATCAACCTGCCTGACTTCAGGCTCTACTACAAAGCCACAGTCATCAAGACAGTATGGTACTGGCACAAAGACAGACACATAGATCAATGGAACAAAATAGAAAGCCCAGAGATAAATCTACACACCTATGGACACCTTATCTTTGACAAAGGAAGCAAGAATATACAATGGAGTAAAGACAATCTCTTTAACAAGTGATGCTGGGAAAACTGGTCAACCACATGTAAAAGAATGAAACTAGATCACTTTCTAATACCACACACAAAGATAAACTCAAAATGGATTAAAGATCTAAATGTAAGACCAGAAACTATAAAACTCCTAGAGGAGAATATAGGCAAAACACTCTCCGACATAAATCACAGCAGGATCCTCTATGATCCACCTCCCAGAATACTGGAAATAAAAGCAAAAATAAACAAATGGGATCTAATTAAAATTAAAAGCTTCTGCACAACAAAGGAAACTATAAGCAAGGTGAAAAGACCACCTTCTGAATGGGAGAAAACAATAGCAATGAAGCAACTGACAAACAGCTAATCTCAAAAATATACAAGCAACTCCTGCAGCTCAATTCCAGAAAAATAAATGACCCAATCAAAAAATGGGCCAAAGAACTAAATAGACATTTATCCAAAGAAGACATACGGATGGCTAACAAACACATAAAAAGATGCTCTATATCACTCATTATTAGAGAAATACAAATCAAGACCATAATGAGGTACCATTTCATGCCAGTCAGAATGGCTGCAATCCCAAAGTCTGCAAGCAATAAATGCTGGGGAGGGTGTGGACAAAAGGGAACCCTCCTACACTGTTGGTGGGAATGCAAACTAGTACAGCCACATGGAGAACAGTGTGGAGATTCCTTAGAAAATTGCAAATAGAACTGCCTTATGTCCCAGCAATCCCACTGCTGGGCATACACACTGAGGAAATCAGAATTGAAAGAGACACGTGTACCCCAATGTTCATCGCAGCACTATTTATAATAGCCAGGACATGGAAACAACCTAGATGTCCATCAGCAGATGAATGGAAACGAAAGCTGTGGTACATATACACAATGGAGTATTACTCAGCCATTGAAAAGAATACATTTGAATCAGTTCTATTGAGATGGATGAAACTGGAGCTGATTATACAGAGTGAAGCAAGCCAGAAAGAAAAACACCAATACAGTATACTAACACGTATATATGGAATTTAGAAAGATGGTAATGATGACCCTGTATCAGTTAAGTTCAGTTCAGTCGCTCAGTTGTGTCTGACCGTTTACGACCCCATGAATCGCCGCACGCCAGGCCTCCCTGTCCATCACCAACTCCCAGAGTTTACTGACTCATATCCATCGAGTCCATGATGCCATCCAGCCATCTCATCCTGGGTCATCCCCTTCTCTTCCTGCCCCCAATCCCTCCTAGCATCAGAGTCTTTTCCAATGAGTCAACTCTTCACATGAAGTGTCCAAAGTACTGGAGTTTCAGCTTTAGCATCCTTCCTTCCAAAGAAATCCCAGGGTTGATCTCCTTCAGAATGGACAGGTTGGATCTCCTTGCAGTCCTAGGGACCCTCAAGAGTCTTTTCCAACACCACAGTTCAAACACATCAATTCTTTGGCGCTCAGCCCTCTTCACAGTCCAACTCTCACATCCATACATGACCACAGGAAAAACCATAGCCTTGACTAGATGGACCTTAATTGGCAAAGTAATGTCTCTGCTTTTGAATGCGAGACAGCAAAGGAGACACAGATGTGTAGAAGGGACTTTTGGACTCTGAGGGAAAGGGATAGGGTGGGATGATTTGGGAGAATGGCATTGAAACATGTATACTATCATGTAAGAAACAAATCGCCAGTCTATGTTCAATACAGGATACAGGATGCTTGGGGCTGATGCACGGGGATCATCCAGAGAGATGATATGGGGTGGGAGGTGGGAGGGAGGTTCGTGATTGGGAACTCTTGTACACCCGTGGTGGATTCATGTCAATGTATGGCAAAACCAATATATTATTGTAAAGTAAAATAAAGTAAAAATAAAAATTAAAAAGAAAAACATAAAAAATAAATAAATAAAAATTAAAAAACAAAAAACAGAAAACTTTGCTTCTAATAGTCAATGAAATACTCTGTCGATTCACAAAGCTATGTGAGAAAACCATGATGTCGCTGTAATATCAGCCTGAATGAGGATAAAGTACTCATTTGAAGATCAGACAATTTACTTTATTGGCTAAAGGGTTACTCACATTTGGTATAAAGAGAGGCATTAAAAAAATCTATTAAGGCTGAGTTATATTCTGTAGCCACCATCTTGTTACAATTAGTATTTCATTGTAATTGTGCTGCTTTACAACTTCTTATGAAAAGATACTCAATGTAACTCAAAACAAGGTATTTTTTAATTTTTTTACTTTAATAGACTATTAGTCCATGGAATACTTTCTTACCATTCTCTGGATTATATACAGTATGGAGACTTTCAGTTTACATGGTCATGGAAGTGACATGAAGTTTGCATTTAGTTTGTTTTTACTAATCCCAAATTCCCCAGTCCAGGCCTCTCCCTCCTGTATTCCACTTGGCAACCAAAAGTATGATCTTTCCATGGAACTAGGGGCATATTAAAAGTTTTGCTTTTACATCCTCATACTATTCTTGCTGCTCAAACAGAAAAATGGGTATGTGTATCTTTTGGAATCAAGCTGTGTTTTGGAAGGCCTAGATGGAGAAGGCAATGGCACCCCATTCCAGTACTCTTGCCTGGAAAATCCCATGGATGGAGGAGCCTGGTGGGCTGCAGTCCATGGGGTTGCTGAGGGTCAGACATGACAGAATGACTTCACTTTCATGTTTCACTTTCATGCTTTGGAGAAGGAAATGGCAACCCACTCCAGTGTTCTTGCCTGGAGAATCCCAGGGTCGGGGGAGCCTGGTGGGCTGCTGTCTACAGGGTCGCGCAGAGTCGGACATGACTGAAGTGACTTAGCAGCAGCAGCAGCAGCAGCAGCAGTGAATTAGAGTCTGGTTGTCTCTCATTTTTGAGGCCATTCCATATAGATGACCACTGGAAACATGTTTGTAGCTTATTTTTCTTAAATAAAGACACTTCCTTCTCTTGGAGAAAAAGCTCAGTCTTTTTAAGGATATTTTTTTACCTTCTTTACCTATCAGACACTTCTAATAACTATGCTATATAGCCTCTCCAATTTCTGTGATCACTGAGCAGTTATTCAATGCTTACTGAATGATGGAATTTTGTTTATTTTTGTTTATAAGCTATGAAGGCTAAAATATAAATAAAGTATTCTCTGCCTTGAGAAGCTCACATTATTTTGGGGAAGACAGTAAGGAATTATTTTTTTAATTTATTATTTTAATTGAAGTATAGTTGATTTACATGTTGTGTCAATATCTGCTGTACAGCAAAGTGACTCAGTTATACACATATATGCATTATTTTTCTTAAATTTATTTGTTTTTAATTGCAAATCTCAACACGAGTCAGCCATAGGTATACACATATCCACTACCTTTTGAAACCCCATCACATCTCCCTCCCCATCCCACCCCTCCCAGTTGATACAGAGCCCTGTTTGAGTTTCCAGAGCCATACAGCAAATTCCTGTTGGCTATTTATTCTACATATGGTAATGTAAGTTTGCATATGGTAATGTTACTCTTTCCATACATCTCACCCTCTCTTCCCCTCTCCCCATGTCCTAAGTCTATTCTCTATGTCTGTTTCTCCACTGCTGCCCTGTAAATAAATTACTTAGTACCATTTTTCTAGATTTGGTGTATATGTGTTAGAATACTATATTTATCTTTCTCTTTCTGACTTATTTCCCTTTGTATAATAGTCTCTAGATTCATCCACCTCATCAGAACTGACTCAATTGTGTTCCTTTTTATGGGTGAGTAATATTCCATTGTGTACATGTACCACAACTTCTTTATCCATTCATCTGTCAATGGACATCTAGGTTACTTCTGTGTTCTGGCTCTTGTAAACAGTGCTGCAATGAATAATGGGATACATGAGTCTTTTTCAATTTTGGCTTCTTTGAGGTGTATGCCTTGGAGTGGGATTTCTGAGTCATATGGTGGTTTTATTTCTAGTTTTTTAAGAAATCTCCCTACCATCTTCCATAGTGTTTTTATCAGTTACATTCCCACCAAAAGTGTAAAAGTGTTCCCTTTTCCCCACACCCTCTCCAGCATTTATTGTTTGTAGACTTCTTGACAATAGCCATTCTGACCATTTTGGGGTGATATCTCATTGAAGTTTTGAATTGTGTTTCTCTAATAATGAGTGAGGATGAGCATCTTTTCATGTTTTTGTGACCCATCTGTATGTCTTCTTTGGAGAAATGCCTGTTTAGGTCTTTTTCCCACATTTTGATTGGGCTGTTTGTTTTCTGGTATTCAGTTGTATGAGTTGCTTGTATATTTTGGAAATTAATCCTTTGTCTGTTGTTTCATTTGCTATTATTTTCTCTCATTCTGGGAGCTGTCTTTTCACCTGGCTTATATTTTTCTTTCCTGTGCAGAAGCTTTTAAGTTTAATCAGGTCCCATTTGTTTATATTTGGTTTTATTTCCATTACTCTAAAGGTGGGTCATAGAGGATCTTTCTTTGATTTATGTCATGGAGTGTTCTGCCTATGTTTTCCTCTAAGAGTTTTAAAGTTTCTAGTCTTACATTTAGGTCTTTAACCCATTTTGAGTTTATCTTTGTGTATGGTGTTAAGAAGTGTTCTAATTTCATTATTTTACATGTAGCTGTCCCAGTGCCATTTACTGAAGACACTATCTTTGACCCATTGTATATTCTTGCCTCCTTTGTCAAAAATAAGGTATCCATAGGTTCATGGGTTTATTTCTGGGCTTTCTATCTTGTTCCATTGGTCTGTATTTCTGTTTTTGTGCCAGTACCATGCTGTCTTGATGACTGTAGTTTTGTAGTATAATCTGAAGTCAGGAAGGTTGATTCCTCCAGCTCCATTCTTCTTTCTCAACACTGCTTTGGCTATTTGGGTTCTGTTGTATTTTCATGTGAATTGTGATTTTTTTTTTTGTTCTAGTTCTTTAGAAAACGCCATTGGTAATTTGATAAGGATCACCTTGAATCTGTAGATTGTGTTTGGTAGTATAGTCATTTCCACACAGTATTGATTTTTCCTACCCAGGAACATGGAATTTATCTTCATCTGTTTATGCCATCTTTGATTTCTTTCATCAGTGTCATAATTTTCTGTGTACAGTTATTTTGTGTCCTTAGGTAAGTTTATTCCTAGATATTTAATTCTTTCTTTTGAAATGGTGAAAGGGACTGATTCCTTAATTTCTCTTTCTGATTTTTCATTGTTAGTATATAGAAATGCAAGTGATTTCCATGCATTGCTTTTGTATCCTGCAACCTTGCTAAATTCACTGATTAGCTCTAATAATTTTCTGTTGCTATCTTTGGGAACTCTATGTGTAGTATGGCTTTCCTCGTGACTCAGATGATAAAACATCTGCCTGCAATGTGGAAGACCTGGGTTTGATCCCTGGGTTGGGAAGATTCCCTGGAGAAGGAAATGGCAATCCAGTCCACTACCCTTGCCTGGAGAAGCCCATGGACTGAGGAGCCTGGTAGGGTACAGTCCACGGGGTTGGAAAGAGTCAGATATGGCTAAACAAATTCACTGCCTTTCACTTTCTATGTATAGTATCATGTCATCTGCAAACAGTGAAAACTTTACTTCTGTTCCGATCTAGATTTCTTTTCTTTCTTTTTTTTCTCTGATTGCTGTAGCTAGCACTTCCAAAATTATGTTGAATAATAGTGGTGAAAGTGGACACCTTTGTCTTGTTCCTGGTATTAGGGGGAATGCTTTCAGGTTTTCTCTATTGAGAATAATGCTTGCTGTAGGCTTATCATATGTGGCCTTTACTATGTTGAGCTAAGTTTCTCCTATGTCCATTTTTCGAAGAATTTTATTCATAAATAGGTGCTGAATATTGTCAAAAGCTTTTTATGCATCTATTGAGATTATGATATGGTTTTTATCTCTGAATTTGTTAATATGGTGTATCACATTGATTGCTTTGTGTATACTAAAGAATCCTTGCCTCCCTGAAGTAAACTGAAATTTGATCATGGTGTAGAAGCTTTTTGATGTGTTGCTAAATTCTGTTTGCTAAAATTCTGTTGAGGATTTTTGCATCTATGTTCATCAGTAATATTGGCCTGTAGTTTTCTTTTCTTTCTTTTTTTTTTTTTTTAATGTTGTCTTTGTCTGGTTTTGGTATCAGGATGATGGTGGCCTCATAGAATGAGTTGAGAAGTGTTCCTTCCTCTGCAATTTTTGAAACAGTTTTGAAAGGCTAGGCATTAGCTCTTCTCTAAATGTTTGAAAAAATTTGTGGTGTGAAGCCATGTGGTCCTGGGCTTTTGTTTTTTGGGAGATTTTTGATCACAGCTTCAATTTCAGTGCATGTAATTGGGTTGTTCATAATTTCTATTTCTTCCTGGTTCAGTCTTGGAAGATTGAATTTTTCTAAGAATCTCTCCATTTCTCCCAGGTTATCCATTTTATTGCTATATAGTTGTTCATAATAGTCTCCTATCATCCTTTATATGTCTTCATTGTCTGCTGTAACCTCTCCTTTTTCATTTCTAATTTTATTGCTTTCATTCTCCCTTTTGTTCTTGATGAGTCTGGCTAACGTTTAGTCAATTTTGTTTATCTTCTCAAAGAACCAGCTTTTAGTTTTATTAATCTTTACTATTTCTTTTATTTCTTTTTCATTTATTTCTGCTCAGATCTTTATGATTCATTTCCTTCTGCTAATTTTGGGGTCTTTTGTTCTTCTTTTTCCAGTTGTTTTAGTTGTAAAGTTGGGTTGTCTATTCGATGTCTTTCTTGTTTCTTGAGGTAGGATTGTACTGCTATAAACTTCCCGCTTAGAAATGCTTTTGCTGCATCCCATAGGTTTTGAGTTGTCATGGTTTCATTGTCATTTGTTTTTAGAAATTTTGTGATTTCCCCTCTGATTTCTTCAGTAACCTGTTAGTTATTTAGAAATGTGCTGCTTAATCTGCATGTGTTTGTGTTTCTTACAGTTTTTTTCTTGTAATTCGTGAGTTGGATATTGTCCCAGAGGTCTCTGAGATTATCTTCAGTTCTTTTGATTCTTATTACTTTATTCTGCTCTTCAGAAGTTGTTTCCACCATTTTAGCTTCCAGCTCACTGGTTTGTTCTTCTGCTTCAGACTAAAGTATTTTTAATTTCAGTAATTGTGTTGTTTGTCTCTCTGTGTTAATTCTTTAATTCTTCTAGGTCTTTGTTGATTGATTCTAACATTTCCTCTGTTCTGTTTTCAAGTTTTTTGATCATCTTTAGTGTCATTATTCTGAATTATTTTTCAGGTAGTTTGCCTATTTCTTGTCATTTATTTGGATTTCTGTGTTTCTAGTTTGTTCCTTCATTTACGTAGTATCTCTCTGTCTTTTCATTATTATTAATATTTTTTTAACTTACTGTGTTTGAGGTTTCCTTTTCCCAGGTTTCAATGTTGAATTCTTTCTTCCTTTTTGCTTCTGCCCTCCTAAGGTTTGTCCAATGGTTTGTGTAAACATTGTATAAGGTGAGATTTGTGCTGAGTTAGTGTTTTGTTTTGTTTTGTTTTTCCCCCTCTAATGGGCAATGCTCAGTGAGGTGGTAATCCTGTCTGCTGATGATTGGGTTTGTACTTTATTTTGTTTGTTGGTTAGATGAGGCATTCTGCATGGGATGCTACTAATGGTTGGATGATGCAGGGTCTTGTATTACAGTGGTTTCCTTTGTGTGAGTTCTCACTATTTGATACACCTTAGGGTTAGTTCTCTGGTATTCTAGAGTCTTGGAGTCAGTGCTCCCACTCCAAAGGCCAGGGCTTGAACTCTGGTCAGGAAGGAAGATTCCACAAGTGGTTTGTTATGGCATTGCTGCTGCTGCTGTGGCTAACTCACTTCAGTCGTGCCTGACTCTGTGTGACCCCATAGACAGCAGACCACCAGGCTCCCCCGTCTCTGGGATTCTCCTTACAAGAACATTGGAGTGGTTTGCCATTTCCTTCTCCAATGCATGACAGTGAAAAGTGAAAGTGAAGTCACTCAGTCGTGTCTGACTCTTCGTAACCCCATGGACTACAGCCCACCAGCCTCCTCCATCCATGGGGTTTTCCAGGCAAGAGTACTGGAGTGGGGTGCCATTGCTTTCTCTGGTTATGGCATTAAGTGAGATTAACACAAATACCCAAAAATGAGAAACCAAAGATGAGGCCCAGACAAATGGCAGTTACAAAATCAGGCAAATGATAATTAAAATAATGGAATATACACCCAAAAGCAAAATTGAAACAGTCCAAAAAAAGTAAAGTACAGTAGATTGACCCAGCGAACAAATGAAATCAAAAATTATATCTACCAGTTAAGAACTAAACTAACTAAAGCACAAACTGGGAAACAAAACTAAAACAAAGTGGCAAGTGGGGAATAAACCATAGAACACAAAACTAACAAATATATTGAGAGAAAAGGAAAGAAAGAAAAGAAAGAAAGAGTATATATGCAAAGTTAAATAGAGGTAGATAAAAAAAGATTTATATACATTAAAGATTAACTACAAGGGGAAAAGAACAGTAGAAAAAGCAAACAGGAATAAATGTAAAAAAATAATAGGTTCGAAAAAATTAACAATTTTTTAAAAAAGAGAGAGAAAGAGAGAGAAAAAGGAGAACTCCACAGAACTTCAAAAGCCCAAAATCAAAGCAGAGGTTTATAACAACAATAAAAACTGTGACTTAATATACACATATACATATACACCTAGAGGTTCAGTTCAGTCACTCAGGCTTGTCCAATTCTTTGTGACATTGGACTGCAGCACACCAGTCTTCCCTGCCCATCATCAACTTTCAGAGCTTACTCAAACTTATGTCCATTGAGTTGGTACAAAATCAAAACAATCCAAAAATAAAGTACAATAGGTTGACCCAGTGAATAAAGAAAACCAAAAATTATATCTACCATTTAAGAACAACACTAATTAAAGCACAAACTGGAAAACAAAAATAAAGCTAGGTGCCAAGGGGAATAAAGCAATGAAAATAAAAATAACAAATATGTTGACAGAAAAGGAAAGAAATAGAGGTAAAGAAGATTTACATACATTAAAGATTAACTGTAAGAGGAAAAGGACAGTAGGAAAAGAAAGCAAAGGAATAAGTGTACAAAAATAATAATAGGTTTTTAAAAGTTAAAAATTAAAATTAAAAAAAGAGTTTAAACAAAAGGAAGAAGAAAGGAAAAAAAAAAAAAAGGAAAACGCCATAGAACTGCAAAAGCCCAGTGCAGAGGCAGAGGTTTATAGAAACAATAAAAAATATTACTGAGAAAAGAAAAGCTCAAAGGCATAATTAGATTTCATAGTGCCAATAAAATTGACAAGTAGAATGGGGGTGGGAGGAGAAAAATAAAAATGTAAAAAAAAAGAAAAAAATCCAAAGGAATCTACAGAACAAGTCAAAACATAAAAAATAATAAATGTTTTTCTTGAGTCACTGATGTAAGATTCTTTTCCTAGCTGAGAGCCACAGTCCACTTCACCTCCCTAGGAAGCCCTCCAATTGTGTGGTCACTTCTGGACCTCTTTTTTTAAAATTATTTTTTTTAAAAATGAACATTTATTTGTAATATTGTGTTAGTTTCAGGTGTAGAGCAAAGTAAATCAGTCACACATATACATATACCCACTCTTTTTTAGGTTATTTTCCCATTTGTGTCAATACTGAGGATAAGGTAGAGTTCCCTGTACTGTACAGTAGGTCCTTATTAATTATCTGTTTTATATGCAGCAGTGTGTATCAGTTCAGTTCAGTTCGGTCACTCAGTCGTGTCTGACTCTTTGCCACCCCATGAATCACAGCACGCCAGGCCTCCCTGTCCATCACCAACTCCGGGAGTTCACTCAGACTCATGTCCATCGACTCAGTGATGCCATCCAGCCATCTCATCCTCTTTCGTCCTCTTCTCCTCCTGCCCCTGATCCCACCCAGCATCACAGTCTTTTCCAGTGAGTCAATTCTTCGCATGGCATGGCCAAAGTACTGGAGTTTCAGCTTTCGCATCATTCCTTCCAAAGAAATCCCAGGGCTGATCTCCTTCAGAATGGACTGGTTGGATCTCCTTGCAGGCCAAGGCACTCTCAAGAGTCTTCTCCAACACCACAGTTCAAAAGCATCAATTCTTCAGCGCTCAGCTTTCTTCACAGTCCAACTCTCACATCCATACATGACCACAGGAAAAACCATAGCCTTGACTAGACGGACCTTAGTCGGCACAGTAATGTCTCTGCTTTTGAATATGCTATCTAGGTTAGTCATAACTTTTCTTCCAAGGAGTAAGCGTTTAATTTCATGGCTGCAGTCACCACCTGCAGTGATTTCAGAGACCAAAAAAATAAAGTCTGACACTGTTTCCACTGTTTCCCATCTATTTCCCATGAAGTGATGGGACCGGATACCATGATCTACGTTTTCTGAATGTTGAGCTTTCAGTCGACCTTTTCACTCTCCTCTTTCACTTTCATCAAGAGGCTTTTTAGCTCCTCTTCACTTTCTGCCGTAAGAGTGGTTTCATCTGCATATCTGAGGTTATTGATATTTCTCCTGGCAATCTTGATTCCAGTTTGTGCTTCTTCCAGCCCGGTGTTTCTCATGATGTACTCTGCATATAAGTTAAATAAGCAGGGTGACAATATACAGTCTTGATGTACTCCTTTTCCTATTTGGAACTGGTCTGTTTTTCCATGTCCAGTTCTAACTGTTGCTTCCTGACCTGCATATAGGTTTCTCAAGCAGCAGGTCAGGTGGTCTGGTATTCCCATCTCTTTCACAATTTTCCACAGTTTATTGTGATCCACACAGTCAAAGGCTTTGGCATAGTCAATAAAGCAGAAATAGATGTTTTTCTGGAACTCTCTTGCTTTTCCCATGATCCAGTGGATGTTGGCAATTTGATCTCTGGTTCCTCTGCCTTGTCTAAAACCAGCTTGAACATCTGGAAGTTCATGGTTCACGTATTGCTGAAGCCTGGCTTGGAGAATTTTGAGCACTGCTTTACTAGCATGTGAGATGAGTGCAATTGTGTGGTAGTTTGAGAATTCTTTGGCATTGCCTTTCTTTGGGATTGGAATGGAAACTGACCTTTTCCAGTCCTGTGGCCACTGCTGAGTTTTCCAGATTTGCTGGCATATTGAGTGCAACACTTTCACAGCATCATCTTTCAGGATTTGAAATAGCTCAACTGGATTGGTTTATCAATATTACCTAAGAAAACATTAGTACAATTTATGTCAGAAAATGTTTTGCCTGTGATCTCTTATAGAAATTTCATAGTATCATGTCTTATGTTTGGGCTTTCCTGGTGGCTGAGACAGTAAAGAATCCACCTGCATAGCAGGAGAACTGGGTTTTGTCTTTAAGCCATTTTCAGTTTCTTCTTGTAAGCAATTAATTTATGTTCAAAGAATTTGGGCAGTGATTTCTTCTCACTGAGATCAAGGAAGACTTCACTGAAGCCCTAGAATTAGAAGTGGGCTTTGAGGGAGAAGACGTCAGGCTGAAGAAACAGTGTTCATATAGGTGTAATGTCACCAAAAAGTTCAAGTATCAAGGAGCAGTCCTCTGTGGCTGAAGCGTACAGTGACTGATGACACAAAATACCTGTTGGGGCTAGGTTACTGTGCACTAAATGAATAATTATAATATTAAATTTCATGCTTTAACAGTGAGGAGTCTTTGAAGATTTTTGAAGAGTGGAATGAAAATATCTGACTTAAAAGATTATGAAGGTAATCATATCTACATAGAGGAGAGGTTGGAAAGTCAAAGACAGAAAACATGGGAGGAATGTTAGTGAGAGAAAAAGTATTTATCTTGTTTAAATCGCTTCCTTCAAAGAGAGAGTATTGCTAATTCAATATTTTATAACCAACATTCTAAATGTTGGATGAGACCAAGTTTCTTTAATAAATGGTCACATATACCCTTGATATACTGAGGTCTTATTATTGATTGAATTGCATCCCGCTTGAAACTCATTTGTTGAACTCCTACATCCCCATGTGTCCTTAAGAAAGGTAACTAAGGTTTAAAAAGGCTTTAAGTTTGGGGCCCTAATCAAATACAATTGCTGTCCTTATAAGTAGAGAAGGAGACACCAGAGATCTTTCTATTTCTGAGGAAATGAGAGGAAGGTGGCTGTCTACAAGGGAGGTAGATGGATCTTACCAGGAACCAACACTGATGGCACCTTGATCTTGGGCTCTACCCCATAGAACTGTTTGAAAATACACTTCTGGTAAGATATGCAACCTGTAGTATTTTTCACGGCAGCCAGAGCAGACTAATACAGACCTAGAAGTAAAGTTTTCTTACCTTCAAGGTCCAAATTACCTCTTTCTCTTTTTCTAGGGATGTGATTCTGAGGCCTCAGAAACCAGGAAACATCCATAAGAGTATTGCTGCTCTCAAGCGTTCATGGCAACTGAGAGGAAGAGAGTAGATTAAGAGGTAATTGTTCAGATAGAAACAAGTTGATTGAATTTATAGATAAAGAAGAGCCAGTGTTTAAAGACAACACGCCTATTCCATCTTAAGTTCTTAATCTTTCCTCATGATTATTCTGCTGAAAAACCACCTCTTGAACATAAAGAAGCACCTTCAGACCTGTCAAGAAGATATGCGGTTTTCTATCATGAACCTGTCCTCGGTTAGGTTTGATGTCTCTGGTTTCTACTACTGCGCTGTTATAGTTTTCCTTTATGTCTTAGATGCTCCTTATTTGTCATCTGATTTCTCTTTCTGCTACCATGTAATTGTTGTTCAAAAACTCTAAGATTCTGCCTTTTGCTTCTGCCCTTCCCCCCCGACCCCCACTTTTTAGCTAGGATAGGTCAATAACTCCTATTATTTCTATAAAAATTATGTTTAAAACTGTATAAATCTATAGACCTGTAGGTCTTTAAGTTCTATGTCCATGAATGGTCTCTGGATATTTCCAGTTAAGTGTCTTAACAGCAATGTATTTAATTTGTGTCACTCTGTGTAGTTGACAAAGCATTTTCATATGTATTATGTATATACTTGTTTTCAATCGTATCAATACTGTAAGGCATGTGGTATTAACTCTATTTTATGTTTATGATGCTTACTCTCAAAGTGGTAATTTTACAAGTTGTCAGATAAGTCAAACAAGCAAATCTCATTCATATGTAAAGCATAAAGATATGTAAACAGTCTAAAACTTCTCCAAGTCTAAAACTTGTCAAAAACTCTTCTTAAATGGAAGTTTAAGTGCTATCAGCATAGTTGCAAATGGTCTGTCCATATCAAATTTCTTAGTTATCATTACAATCATTTTCTTAGTCAGTCTGTCAAGTTCAATACCTGAAATTCAATAACTTTTTGTTGAAAATATAATGAAATAACTGAAAAAAAAAGTGGTTCTTAAAGTTGATCCTCAATTTAATGTATCTTTGAAGTCATTTGCAAAGTCATTAATTATTCTACATTCTTCATTCCTACCTCAGTCACCTAGGATGTTGGAAATAACAAACAAGAGGATAAGCATAAGGTAACACAGCCTTTTGGATCCATATTCAGTAAGGAATTTCTTATTTTTGTTAAAGCCAGTTTAAAATTACCAGGAATATTTGAGGATAAATATATCTTCAAAGTTATATTGTAAAAATAAATCCTTAATTTTTACAATGTTTTCTATTTACAAACATCCTACAGAATAGCAATAATACTGGAAATGTTGTCTCTCAGTATTACTATTGGTCTTTATGCCAACTAAAGTTAGGTTTAAAAAACAATGGGGTAAAATATGATAAGTTAATACATTGCCTGAGGTAGTTTTAGAAATTTAGGAAGTAATATTGGTGACTATTGACAATATAAGGAAGATTAAGCATTTCTTAATCAAAATAAATGTTTGTTCTGGTCTGGAGTCATTTCTTATTTGATCATCCTTGGAAAATATAAAATGTCAGTGTCATTATTTTTTGCTAACTGGATCTGGCATGGGCACAAATGGTAAACTGAACTATCTTTATTTTGGTGGTGGACATTGAGAGAAAATTGGGCTGAAAAAGTATTCAGACAAAACATATCACTTATAGGCACTTATAGATGGGTAAAATAAAATTTTAATAGAAGTTTCATAAATGAATATCTCATATAATTTTAATAAAATACAAATAACCTGTTTTGTCATGCAATGGGTAGTTTCTACATCTGGCTTGTGCATGCATGCTCAGTCACTTCAGTCATGTCTGACTCTTTCTGACCTCATGGCTGTAGCCCACCAGGCTTCTCTGTCCTTGGGATTTTCCAGTCAAGAATACTGGAGGGGGTTGCCATTTCCTTTTCCAATGCCTGGCTCATCACAATTTTAATTGCAAACCACAGGAAATGTAGAATATGATAATTAAGTTAGGAAGAGTTCATCAGATTGCAGAGTAGTAAATTTCTTCATAAAAATAACATTAACCATCAACTGTAAAACTGTTTGTGTATTATCAGCGATTGCTAAAGGAACAAACAAACAGCTCCAAATTCACTCAGAAGATGAGTTCTACTCATCTCAGTAATCTACTGGCTAGTCTATGATATAATTTTAAACATCACTTGGTTCTCTCTCTGAGCATATAGCACTTCAAAATAAAGAACATCTCTAATATAGACAACACTGTTTTTTTTTATTTTTTCTTTTTCTTTTTTCTTAAATATAAATTTATTTATTTTAATTGGAGGCTAATTACTTTACAATATCGTATTGCTTTTGCCATACATCAACATGAATCAGCCATTGGTGTACACATGTTCCCCATCCTGAACCTCCCTCCCACCTCCGTGCCCATACCATCCTTCTGGGTCATCCCAGTGCACCATCCCTGAGCATCCTGTATCATGCATCGAAGCTGGACTGGAGATTCATTTCACATATATTATACATGTTTCAATGCCATTCTCCCAAATCATCCCACCCTCCCCCTCTCCCACAGAGTCCAAAAGATTGTTGTATACATCTGTGTCTCTTTTGTTGTCTCGCATACAGGGTTATCATTACCATCTTTCTAAATTCCATACATATATGTGTTAGAACACTGTATTGGTATTTTTCTTTCTGGCTTACTTCACTCTTATAATAGGCTCTAGTATTATCCACCTCACTAGAACTGATTCAAATGTATTCCTTTTAATGGCTGAGTAATACTACATTGTGTATATGTACCACAGCCTTCTTATCCATTTGTCTGCTCATGGACATCTAGGTTGCTTCCATGTCCTGGCTACTATAAACAGTGCTGTGATGAACATTGGGGTACACGTGTTTCTTTCAATTCTGGTTTCCTCAGTGTGTATGCCCAGCAGTGGCATTGCTGGGTCATATGGCAGCTCCATTTCCAGTTTTTTTAAGGAATCTCCATACTGTTCTCCATAGGGGCTGCATAGTTTGTATTCCCACCAACAATGTAAGAGGGTTCCTTTTTCTCCACACCTCTCCAACATTTATTGCTGGTAGAGTTGATAGCAGTCATTCTGACTGGCATGAAATGGTACCTCATTGTGGTTTTGATTTGCATTTCTCTGATAATGAGTGATGGTAAGCATCTTTTCATGTGTTTGGTATCTATCTGTATGTCTTCTTTGGAGAAATATCTATTTAGTTCTTGGCCCATTTTTTTGATTGGGTCGCTTATTTCTCTGGAATTGAGCTACAGGAGTTGCTTGTATATTTTTGAAATTAGCTGTTTGTCAGTTGCTTCATTTGCTATTATTTTCTCCCATTCTGAAGGCTATCTTTTCACCTTGCTTACAATTTCCTTTGTTGTGCAGAAGCTTTTAATTTTAATTAGGTCCCATTTGTTTATTTTTGCTTATACTTCCAATATGCCAGGAGGTGGGTCATAGAGGATTCTGCTGTGATTTATGTTGGAGAGAATGTTTTGCCTATGTTCTCCTCTAGGAGCTTTATAGACAACACAGAAATACAAAGGATCATGAGACTACTATCAGCAATTATATGCCAATAAAATGGACAACTTGGGAGAAATGGAAAAATTCTTAGAAAAGTACAACTCTCCAAAACTGAACCAAGAAGAAATAGAAAATCTTAACAGACCCATCACAAGCATGGAAATTGAAACTGTAATCAGAAATCTTCCAGCAAACAAAAGCCCAGATCCAGATGGCTTCACAGATGAATTCTACCAAAAATTTAGAGAAGAACTAACACCTATCCTACTCTTCCAGAAAATTGCAGAGGAAGGTAAACTTCCAAACTCATTCTATGAGGCCACCATCATCCTAATACCAAAACCTGACAAAGATGCCACAAAAAAGAAAACTACAGGCCAATATCACTGATGAAAATAGATGTTAAAATCCTTAACAAAATTCTAGCAATCAGAATCCAACAACACATTAAAAAGATCATACACCATGACCAAGTGGGCTTTATCCCAGGGATGCAAGGATTCTTCAATATCTGGAAATCAATCAATGTAATACATGACATTAACAAACTGAAATATTAAAAGCCATATGATTATCTCAATAGATGCAGAGAAGGCCTTTGCCAAAATTCAATATCCATTTATGATAGAAACTCTCCAGAAAGCAGGAATAGAAGGAACATACCTCAACATAATAAAAGCTATATATGACAAACCCACAGCAAACATTATCCTCAATGGTGAAAAATTGAAAGCATTTCCCCTAAAGTCGGGAACAAGACAAGGATGCCCACTTTCACCACCACTATTCAACATAGTTCTGGAAGTTTTGGCCACAGTAATCAGAGCAGAAAAAGAAATAAAAGGAATCCAAATTTGTAAAGAAGAAGTAAAACTCTCAGTCTTTGCAGATGACATGATCCTCTACATAGAAAACCCTAAAGACTCCACCAGAAAATTACTAGAATACAATCAATGAATACAGTAAAGTTGCAGGATATAAAATCAACACACAAAAATCTCTTGCATTCCTATACACTAATAGTGAGAAAATTGAAAGAGAAACTACGGAAACAATTCCATTCACTATTGCAATGAAAAGAATAAAATACTTAGGAATATATCTACCCAAAGAAACAAAAGACCTTTATATAGAAAATTATAAAACACTGGTGAAAGAAATCAAAGAGGACACTAAAAGATGGAGAAATATACCATGTTCATGGATCAGAATAATCAATATACTGAAAATGAGTACACTACCCAAAGCAATCTATAGATTCAATGCAATCCCTATCAACTACCAACGGTATTTCTCGCTGAGCTAGAACAAATAATTTCACAATTTGTATGGAAATACAAAAAACCTCCTCGAATAGTCAAAGCAATCTTGAGAAAGAAGAATGGAACTGGAGGAATCAATCTGCCTGACTTCAGGCTCTACTACAAAGCCACAGTCATCAAGACAGTATGGTACTGGCACAAAGACAGAAATATAGATCAATGGAACAAAATAGAAAGCCCAGAGATAAATCCATGCACCTATGGACACCTTATCTTTGACAAAGGAGGCAAGAATATACAATGGAGAAAAGATAATCTCTTTAACAAGTGATGCTGGGAAAACTGGTCAACCACTTGTAAAAGAGTGAAACTAGAACACTTTCTAACACCATACACAACAATAAACTCAAAATTGATTAAAGATCTAAACGTAAGACCAAAATATATTATTTTAGTACATTGTGGGAAATCAAATTTAAATCTGTATTAGAGATCATTAGCTTAAGAGTCGGGCACGACTGAGCGACTTCACTTTAACTTTTCACTTTCATGCATTGGAGAAGGAAATGGCAACCATCTTCAGTATTTTTGCCTGGAGAATCTCTGGGGCAGAGGAGCCTAGTGTGCTGCCATCTATGGGGTCATACAGAGTCGGACATGACTGAAGTGACTTAGCAACAGCAGCAGCAGCAGCAGCAGCTTAATAGCTTAAAATGAATTGTAAAATAAATTTGAATGCAATAATGCAGGAATAATTTGACATAAGACGCAAACTAGAAGGTTTGAGGGAAAAGTAAATACTTTCTTTGGGATTTACCCTTTTTCTTAGCTGGGGTAATTTTTGATGGTATCAAAAGGCCTGAACTATCTGTTTTGTATGACTTGCTAGATGATAATGATGGCACATGTAGCTTTCTATTTATAATAGTCAACAAAATTCCAGGTGAACAATGTCCAACCCCTATCCTCACTAATATTAAGTGTAGTATGGTGTGTTCCATTCAATAATTCAGGTCCAATAATGGGTTTTACGCCATGCACTTCTACACATGTCATTTACCACTGTCTAAAAAGTGAGCTAGACCCAAAATGGTTTTGAACACTCTCTTCAAAACCACCTCTTATTAGATACACATAAAGTAGAAAAAAAATTGCTTTGACATGGTACTCTAATACTATTGATACAGTAGTAATGATGCATTGATATTTTATAGGACTCACATGTGTAAAACTTTGGGTTATGTATCACAGCTTTTAAAATGCTGTGGCGCTTACTTTTTACACTAGCCTAGAAGCTGAAAAGGGAAGTGCAAGTCCAGAATGTAGCTGCATATCTGCATTCACACCAGATTCAATGTTTTTCTTATTATTTACATGAGCACAGACATGATGGTATGCGTTCTCACAAGAAGTATATAAGCTACAACTCAAAAATGTGGATCACCACCCCAATGACCCCAAACTAAAAAGACATTGAAATCTTTTCATTTTACTTGAATTCACCTTAAAAATGTAAACATTTAAGTGTCAGGAGAATTGAAAGTAATATTGCCTCTTCAGGATTTCTGTAGTAGTTCCTGACTCCGGAAGTCACTTGGGGGACTTAATTACTAGAATCACTGTTTGTAGATTTATGTTTCAATGTATTATTTATCGTCTCAAATAGAAAATAAGAATTTTCATCGACTGAACGTTTGATTCTTTCCAAAATTCATGTTTTTTTTTTTTTTTTTTTTTTTGGGGGGGTATGCAGGGAGAATTTTATTTTATTTTTTTAAATTTTAAAATCTTTAATTCTTACATGCATTCTCAAACATGAACCCCCCCTCCCACCTCCCTCCCCATAACATCTTTCTGGGTCATCCCCATGCACCAGCCTCAAGCATGCTGCATCCTGCGTCAGACATAGACTGGCGATTCAATTCACATGATAGTATACATGTTAGAATGTCATTCTCCCAAATCATCCCACTTTTGAAGCTAACCCCAATGTGATGATATTTAGATCTGGAGCTCAAGGGCAGCAGAACATTATACCCAATATATGCCTTATTTGCATATTGATGATTTCCAGCTGTAGGCACTTGAAAAACAGCAAGTGCAAGGAGAGGCTTTTCTTAAACTCCCCTTAAGTGCCTAAAGACTCATCTTCTGAAAGGAATTAAATTATAAGAAATTCTCTCCCTGGCCATCAACCAGAAGGCTGAAGGTCAACACCACACCCTGACAGATTTTGCCACAAATTATAATGCCTCCCAGTCATTTCTGCAAGGGCCCAGTCATCTTTCCTAAAAACCATTTATACTCTCCTCTCTCCCCTTTCCCTGTTATTAATGATGTTTAATTCTGAATTCTAGGACATCTTGGGGAGTAACTCATTTATCTCCCATGTTTACATGGGACATACATGTTAATAAACGTCTGGTCTCTCTTGCTAACCTGTCTTTTCATACAAGGGCCTCATCCAAGAACTCAGAAGGGTAGAGGGAAGATTGTTTCCCTCATCCTGGTAGATGGAGCTGGGTCTTTGGTAGGTGATGAGATTTATAGGAGGTCACAAGGGTGGAGCTTGTATGCCCTGAGGGATCAGTGCCCTAATGGAAGAGACCTGAGGAGACCTCTCTCTTCACCCTGTGAGGTCACAGTAAGAAAGAGGCTGACTGCAAGCTGCAAGAGGGCTTCTTCTGGGAACAGAATTGCCTAGCCTCTGACCTGGGACCTCTTAGCCTACAGAACTGTGAGAAGGTCCTGTATTCAGTATTTTGTTTGGGCAGTCCCAGGCTGATTAAGACAAGCATGGCATTTACCAATAAGCTTAACCATGGGTTTTGTTCTCCAATTTCACCTGGGCCAGTGGTGAAAGTGGACAGACTCTCCTACTAGCAGCATGACAGACCCTCTTATTAGCAGCAGGGCCATTCCCCAGGCTGTGCCATATTGTTTAAAACTTCCAACGGGGATACAAGGAGTAATCATTTTAGAAGAAATCTCAGTCACCCAGACAAACTGACTTAAACTAGTCTTTCTGAGTATATAAAATAACATTTCCTGTTATTGTATCATGCATTAAAAGCAAGGAATGATGAGCTGAAGAGATGGAGGAGGAGAATGAGGAGAGAAGGATGGCAGTGACATCAGAATTGGATCTTAATGTCTTAAGCGCATTATCACTTAGTTTAAATTTTATATTTAAGTCTATTGTTTAAAATTTGGACACTTTTACTCATGGAAGTAATGATATGAGTCTGGGACAGAAGGTAGCAAACCTATTCAGCTTAGGGTGCAGCCTACCTTGGCAGTGATGAAATCAGATTTGCAGGAGCAAGGGCTCAGAAATGAGTTTTCTGAATTCTGGAGAAGGGATCCAGGAGGGTGAGAGGGTTGCATTCTGACTGGGTTGCAGGCAGGATCTCTGTTATGAGGTAGAAATGTGAATCTAAAGAAGCCAATTTGGGATGTATAGAGTGGTCTTCAGTCCTGTGAGCTTCCTAAGAGCAGATCATTGTTGAGTCAAGTACAGGCTTTTGTTAACTGGAGATTAGTCTCTATTTACTGGAAAGCTAGCATTTTTGTAGTGTAAAAACAAAGGACTTTGGAGACTGACAGCTTAGGGTTTGGAATTTAGAATTGTCTTTTACTAACTTCCTTGTCGTTAGCAAGCAAGTCACTGAAATTCAAGTTTCAATTGCCTTATCATTCACTGTGGGTAAATACTACGTTTGCCAAATCACTGCTATAGTTGGATCATGTTTGTAAAGCACCTGATATCTGTCTGGTATCTATTAGGTAATCTTTACATTACTCTATTACACTTATATATTATGCATTTATATTTGTATTTCTGCTCTAAAACGATTTTAAAAAAAAATACATATCTTATGTACATGGAATAAAATTTGGCTTGCTAGTTTCTCTAAAGAGATAGTAGTTTTCACACTAAAAACAAAAACAAAAAACAAAAACAAACAAACAAAAAAACTACTAGCCACACCTAGTCCTGGCCATCTATTTTAAAAACAAGTTCTATGGGCACAGATTCACTATGTAGAAATCTACAACAAAACAGAAAAAAAGAAAACCACTTCTTTACAGTCAATCAGAAGTACCCATTTTATATAAGAAACCACTATGCAGTATATTTACCCCATAGTCAAAGATAACCATCTTCTTTTCTTTAGTTCTAGACAAGTAGGGTTCTTATTTAAACCTTATTCTAGTGGTAAAATTTTGGGGGATGGTGCCCTATGGCTTGTGGGATCTTAGTTCCCTGACAGGGTTTGAACCTGCAACCCATGCAGTGGGAGTACAGAGTTTTAGCTACTGGAGCTCCAGGGAAGTCCCTCTGGTATTGATTTAGCAATAATATGGTTCCAGACGTAGAGTTGGCAACAGCAGAAATCTAGGGCAGAGACGATAAAGGAACTAAGACAGAGATGGCAGGATGAGCCAGAAGGTATACATCAGGGAGATACTCAGGACATGAACTGCCAGACACTGGCATCCAGGAGTTTTAGTGGCATCACAAGTTGCATGGACGTGAGTTTGGACTTACTATATCATAATTGTCCACTAGAACACAGGCACGCTGATATTCAAAAGTCTTGATTTGTATTGCTAAATGACTTCCCTGGTATAACTATTGTCCTCAATTGCAAGCTATAACCGGCTTAACAATAAGCTGGCAAAATTCCTGGTGTTTTGAAAGCTGCTCATATGGTCCAGACCAAGAAAACTCTGGCACATCACTAACTTGATTTCAAAGTCAAGCAATCCAATTTTCAGTTCACTTAAATTTTATTTCTTTTATCCTTCCTTCTTTGAACCTGTGGACTGTTTGCTCCTTACCATTTCTTGTAAGAATGACTAGCAGCCAGTCATAGGAGTTTGTGAACATGGAGAAAACAGGCACAAACACTGGACATACACTGGAGTATATACTGCAGTATACACTGGACTGTACACTGGCCTGTACACTAGACGTACACTGATATATACTACACTATACACTGAACTGTATATTGGAATGTGCACTGGATTGTACACAGGATGTACGTTGGACAATACTGTGGACTGTACACTGCAGTACACTGGGATGTGCACTTGTACTATACACCAGACTGTATGCTGGAATGTGCATGGGACTGTACACTGGACAATACCCTGGACTGCACACTGCACTGTACACTAGGATGTACACTTGTACTGTACACAAGATGTGCACCAGATGTGGCCCAGATGTGCCCAAATGTATTCCAGATGTGCATCCAAGTATAACACATATGTGTTCCATATGTGTTATAGATGTATCTAGATGTATTCCAGATGTGGCCCAGATATATCCCAGATATGCACCTTTCAGATGGGTTCCAGATGTATTTCAAATGTGTTCCAGATGTGTCTAGATTTGTTCCAGATGTTCACTTGGGCTATACACTGTACACTGGACTGTACATGATGTACACTAGGATGTATACTATACACTGGGATGAACATTGGACTGTATACAATGTACATTGGGATGTACACTGTGCTGTACATAATATACACTTGGATGTACACAATGTACACTGGAATGTACACTGGACTGTACCCAATGTACACTAAGATGTACACTGGACTGTATAAAATGTACACCACTGGGATGTATTCTATGTACTGTACTGTACCCTGAACTGTACACATGAATGTACACTGGAATGTGAAGAAACTGAAGTACCAGCATGATGCTTTTTGGTACATCATAGACACATCCTTTGAACATATATGTACAAAATGCTAAGCTCTAATGATCTCAGGATTTGTTTCTGATTTTTCCTCAAGATCCAGGTAGAAACAATCAGTCCAGTTTCATTTTTAAGATGCCATAAATGTTTAAAGGTCAACTTGCTTATATTTTATTACAACCAAAAAGTGATTGACTCTAGATAGCTCAAAAACCAAAACCAAAAATCCCACAACTGAACTTTGTATAAATGTATATTTTTCTACCTATAACTAATGTTTTTCCTGAGAAAATTTAGAGATAAGCATTTGTAAAGAAGTTCTTTTTTTTTTCTTTTTTAAAAATTTATTTTATTTTTATTATTATTATTTTTACTTTAAAATGCTGTATTGGTTTTGCCATATATTGACATGAATCCACTTCAGGTGTACATAAAAGAATTCATGTATGTATGTTCAGTTGCACAGTCGTGTCCAACTCTGTGAGACCCTAAAGACTGTGGCTGGCCAAGTTCCTCTGTCCGTGGAATTCTCCAGGCAAGAATACTGGAGTGAGTTGCCATTTTCTCATCCAGGGGATCTTCCCTTCCCAGGGATTGAACACATGTCTCCTGTAAATCCTGCGATGCAGGCAGATTCTTCACCATAGAGCCACCAGTGAAGCCCAATAATAGAGTTCAGGGACCATTAAACAACAACAACAAAATACTAAACTTCTTTCTATTCTTTTTACTCATTTGTGATTTATTTTTAAAAAAATCTTTCTTGGCATCTAATTGAAGGAGTAAATTCCATTAAAAAATCATTTCACTTACTTTTTTATGAGGGTGGAAGGAGGTCATCTAGATTTCAAAGTATGATCTTCAGGTACAAAGTTTTGTTAATTTTATTTCTTAAAGGAAAAAAAGCCCTAAATCCAGACTGTAGGACTTAGCAGATCATTTTCTTAATGGCCAGTTCTTAACTACTCCCAACTCAGTTTCCCGAGCTCTAAAATGGTACTTTCCATCTTTTTAGGCAGGACGTAAAGATTGAGATTGCAAAGTGTTTTAAGCATGAAATGTTGTATGAATTAACAGGATAAATAATAATAATAGCATGTTAGAAGTACACAGGCAGGCATGGTAAGGTAACTAGGAAAATAAGTCACAGTGCTTGGTATGAGATTGGAAATCACTACTAGAACAAAAGTTTGTTCATACTGGGAGAAGCATTGCATCATGCGTAGTTCAATACCAGGTCATTTTCAATTGCCATGAGCCACTGATCTTTAGAGCTGTTCCTGACAAGCTCCTGCATGGGCTTAATGATCATGAAATGGTGCCAAAGATCAGCCTTATCGCCTACTGAACATTAAATGGTATCAACCCCCTTCACTGGGTCCACACTCAAAAGACTCAAAGAAATTAATTTCCCATTGTTGCCTCTGGGATTCAGGCTTCCACCAGCTTGTGATGATCCTATATCAGCAGATGACTTACAAGTCCCTGTATAGAGGGAAAAAGTTCATGTAGGAATTGTATCTAGTCTTAAGTAACAGGGACCAGAAATTACACATTTCACTTCTGATCATTGGCCAAAATTAGATTTATGGAGAATGGAAAGTATAGGAGAGCACAGGAAATAGTTAACGATTCCACTGTCTCTGCCATAGTAGTTCTTCTTAAGAAATGTTTCAACTTTGTGTAAAGTAGAGTTTGTTTACTAATATACATGAGGGCACTAAAAATCCAAATGTGCCAAAAGCTATCGACTATTAAAGCAACTATATGTAATACATCCCTGGGTCAGGAAGATCCCCTGGAGTAGGAAAGTGCAACCAGATCCAGTATTCTTGCTGGGAAAATTCCGTGAACAGAGGAGCCCGGTAGGCTACAGTCCATGGGGCCACAGAGAATCAGACACAACTGAACAACTGAGCACACAGAACACTTGTAATTAAAGAAAAGCATTTTTATGTCAAGATACATTCTTAGGTGTAATATAAACTTTGGAAATTGTCAAGTATAAATTTGTATTTCATGAAAATATTTATATAAAAGACAATCACAGATGAAAAGTTATGCCATGTTCATAAATTGGAATAATTAAGATTGTTAAAATATCCATA